>NC_030679.2:107902128-110302128 GCF_000004195.4 Xenopus tropicalis
ATTGCAGAGCGCACATACAGACCGAACGTTTCAAGGGCTTCACGCCCTCTTCATCAGTGGAAAAAGTACACACCAGTACAGTACACATTGTATGTGGCATATCATTTTTTGGCACAGCATTGCCTAAAGAAATGGTTTATTTTTAGTATGTTATAGAATGTCTTATTCCTGACAACTTTGTAATTGATCGTCATCATTTTTTTTTTTTAGTGTGTGTGTATGTATGTATGTATATATGTATGTGTATGTGTATATATATATATATATATATATATATATATATAATATATATATATACAACCGAATCACGATCCGCACTTCCGATATCCAGTTCAAACAGCTTGCTAAATTGCCCGGGTGCCACTCAGGGATACATTCACATTTCAAACAGATTACTGCGAGTGCACTCCAGGGTCTTTTCCATAAAAACGATCTTTATTATAATATTGCCATCTTATCAACGTTTCGGCTCTGGCCTAGAGCCTTTTTCTTGAAAAAGGCTCTAGGCCAGAGCCGAAACGTTGATAAGATGGCAATATTATAATAAAGATCGTTTTTATGGAAAAGACCCTGGAGTGCACTCGCAGTAATCTGTTTGAAATATATATATATATATAATAAATTTATATATATATATATATAATAAATTTATATATATATATATATATATATATATATATATATATATATAAAATCTTACAGCTTACAATTTTATTGTTGTTACTGTCAATTACTCATCTTTCTGTTTAGGCCCTCCTCTATTCTTATTCCAGTCTCTCACTCAAACCACTGCCTAGTTGCTAGGGAAAATAAGACCCTAGCAACCAGTTGACTTCTGAAATACCAAACTGGAGTGCTGCTGAGCAGAAAGCTACAGCACTGAAAAAATGTATATATATATATATTTTTTAGACTAATTGCAAATTGTCTCACAATATCAGTGTCTGCATCACACTAAAAGTTAATCTAAAGGCAAACTATTCCTTTAAGCCTGTGTACCTGGTTGGTACTGCATTGCAACTCTTGACAACCTTTAGCATTAAATGGAGAGAGTAATGGGAGTTGGTCCTGTGCCAGTTAGGGAGACAAGGTTTCCTATACAAAAGGGGCATTATTTACCCTCTCATATCCCTTATGTGCCTGCTAGATAATTGCTCATGTAGAGCATTTGCGACTTAGGTTGAAACCTGCAACAATGTTTTCTTCTAACCTATAATAGACACCATATATAGCAATCCAAGACTAGTCCATGACTATTAAGAACGGACATATCTGATTCAAAGCTGCCTCTGCCAGGTAAATGTGAACATTTTATTCCCAGCTCTAAATGGGAAGCTGAAGGAGTAAACAGCACAAACAAATTATTGGTCCCTTATAAAATTCCAGCATTGCTTTCAATTACAAACTGGCGCCTGGGGTCATCCGTAAAGCATATCCCTGACACTAACAGGCGGCTATGGCATGCAAACAAATGGTTAAGATGACTGGCAGCAATCCGAATGCCATTAGAGTTCCTGCCAAAGTTCCTGCCGTTCTCCTGTTTGACTTGCAGAGATGCGGGCCTTGTCTCTACTGCATGATGCTGCAGACACACAAGATTAATGTTCTGTCTGCACAAAGCCCCATTTCATTCGCATCCAGGAATACTCCGCTCTGGTCACGCTTACATTGGTACGGCAATATTTTCTGGGTTTGAAGGAGTGCCTGTAAACTAGTAAATAGCTGGTTACGCTACTGTGGCACCAGTGCTGCTCTTATAGGGTAATTTGTACTTCTCTCTTGTCTGGACTCGAGCAGTAATTTTCCTATGTAACTAGTGTCATTGGTGAGAGCTGCACAGATTGTGTCCATTTTATTTCTATCTCCATATAAGATGTTGTTCAAGGCCAACAAAGCTCTTTTATAGATTTAACCATTCCCTTGCTCCAGAGGGCTGTTTATCTCCAGGCAGATGGAAGAATTTCATGGCTTCCAGTGAAAGGGCCTGGTAAATTGAAACATTGCCTAAAGCATAATTTACCAAAAAAGCATTAAGGTAAAGATACTGTGTAGTGCATTTTGCCATCTATCCAAAAGCTATGTGGTGGAACTGCACACAACACCTGGGACACAAGGCCTGCTAGCCAGGTGCCTATTACCAGCCGTCCCATGAGCAGATCCTATTGATTGTTATTCGAGGGCTTACATTTAGCTACCATGCAGAAATGGTGGCTAGAAGTCACAGATATATTCAGTGCTTTCCTGCTTCTTCTGATTTCAGGCATGGAACACGCTGTGCAGGAGAGGTGGCAGCGGCGGCAAATAATGGCATCTGTGGTGTTGGCATAGCATATAATGCGAATATTGGAGGTAAGGAAAAATGTTGTGGTCTTCAGTAGCTTCCTATACTTGCTTTATGTTTTTTACTTCTAGCTTCTATGTGGATGTTATTGGTTTTCTGGTCTGAGCCTCCATTGTTTTCATGCTGGTTTTCACACAGTCTTCCTAATAATCCCTCATAGCCTTTCTGTAGTGTTCTAAGCCTTTTATAAGGGCAAGAGCACACATGAAGAAATGTCCCCCCTGGGAAATCTTCAGTAGCTTTCAGGGACAGGGTGGTTCTATTTCACTTTGATTCTAAAGGATGTTAGGAAATGGTTGGTCCGAGTAACATGGGTTATTGCTATCTGTAAATAAGCAATGTCTGCAAAATAACATATATTTATATTTCTAGAAGTGCAGATAGGCTTATGTAGAAATGAACATAAACACTAACTGAATGATCTCATGAACTTTACCCTTTAACTGAATAAACAGGTTTTCTATTTAGGGATGCACCCCCAGCCTCCCAGCATTTTGAAAATGGAAAGAGGGACAAAAAGAAATGCTGCACGCAGCGCAGTGAAATAATAAATACCACTCCCATTTGACTAAATTTAGCAGGTTATTTAAAGTTTGAACCCAGTTATTACAGTTTTGTTAAAAAAGGTGAAATTGCCCTTTAAGCTGCAAGTCTCGTTTCCCCCAAGAGACCTGTTTAGCTTATTAGTTACAATTGTATCTCGGTGCAGGTGTGGCTGTCAACTTTCTGGGCTCTCTGCCAAAAGCCCAGTTAATTACTTAAATGTGAGAAATAATGTATCTAAGTGCAGGTGAAGCTTGTTAAGATTTCTGGGCTCTCTGCCAAAAGCTACTTTTTAATTACATTTGTATCTTTTTTTAGTTTAGTGCAAGATCAAAGGGAAATGAGGGACTTTTCAGTAAAAATTTGGGACTGAGGGTTGAGCTGTCAAAAGAGGGACTATCCTGCGAAAATCGGGACAGTTGGGAGCTATGAGTCCACTTTTTTAGGATTTGGCAATCCTAAAAAAGCTGGAAGATTATAGGGTATAGTGGACTTTTATTAGAAATGCTGTTACGCTGCTCTTTGCATAATCAAACACTTTTTTCCATGCACAGGTGTGCGGATGCTGGATGGAGAAGTGACTGATGCTGTGGAAGCAAGGTCCTTGGGACTCAATCCTAACCACATCCACATCTATAGTGCCAGCTGGGGACCGGAAGATGATGGAAAAACTGTAGATGGGCCAGCAAAGTTAGCTGAAGAGGCTTTCTATAGAGGGGTTACACAGGTGAGATAAAACCAACAACATTGCTCTGCTTTTACTTGAGTGTATTTTGGACAGTAAAAAAGGTACCAAATACAGGTATGGGATCCCTTATCCGGAAACCCATTATCCAGAATATCTCCCATAGACTCCATTTTAATCAAATAATTCAGAATTTTAAAACTGATTTCCTTTTTCTCTGTTATAATAAAACAGTACCTTGTAATTGGTCTCAACTAAGATATAATTAATCCTTATTGGATGCAAAACAATTCTATTGGGTTTAATTAATGGTTTATTGATTTTTTAGTAGACTTAAGGTATGGAGATCTAAATTATGGAAAGAGCCCTTATCCGGAATACCCTTGGTCCCGAGCATTCTGGATAATGGGTCCTATACCTGTATTTCAATTTGCAAGATTTTCCTTTTGATAAATGTGCAATAATTACTAAGCCAGAATTTCCCTTGTACTATTTTGGAGGCTGACACACAGGGGTAACTTATTAAAGGAGAAGCTAAGTCGTTTTGGCATTTTACTCCCAATAGATTTGCCACATTAGTGCCACCTAGAACACTATATTTATTCTGCAGAAAGCTTTACTATACCTGGGTAAAGAGCCCTAGAAGCTCCCTCCAATAGCAGCTGCCATTTTTACTTGGTCTTTGTAGCTTCCAGCTGCAGTTATAGCTGTAGGAAGCTCAGATCACACATTCCTAAGGGAGGGGAAATGAGTTCTTATGCATTCTTATGGGAGGGGGGGGTAGGAGAGAGGCGAGAACTGAGCAGACTTGTGCCCCAAACCTGAAGGAGCCCTAAAAGAGAGGAAGTCTGATACCAAAGAACATGTTGACAAAAAAGGAGACAAGATTTACAACTTACTTTTCAGACCTTTCTAATAACGCTTACTTAGTTTTTACCTTTCCTTTAAGGTTCTCAGCTGCAGCTTGGTGCTGAAATGACTTTATTTGCAGTATCAGGCTTCTATTACATCTCTTTAAATCATCTTATTGCCAGGAATTTTTGTAGCCTCTTTTTGGCATTGGAAATTTCAATATATTGTATTTATTTTACTTTTGTTGCAGGGACGGGGAGGTCTGGGCTCCATATATGTTTGGGCCTCTGGCAATGGTGGAAGAGAACATGACAGTTGTAACTGTGATGGCTACACCAACAGCATTTACACACTCTCTATTAGCAGCACCACCCAGATGGGGAATGTTCCTTGGTACAGCGAGGCATGTTCTTCCACCCTGGCGACTACGTACAGCAGTGGCAACCAGAATGAGAAGCAAATAGTAAGTTTGCCCCACACCTCAAATGAACTAACATCTCACTAGTATCAATTAGGGAAAGGAAAGCTTGCCACAGTCCTGCAGAGTGGAATTCTATCATGCTTTATTTAGTTTGTGGGATTTTTGAGGGCACAATAGGTGAAAGTGATGGTTCACTCTTTGATAAATGTTCTTCTAAAAATATGCCTCTGCGTGTCTCTTGTTTTCTTGAAACTATACATATTTGGTTTGATATATAATACATATAAAGTGCTGCTAAACAGATATGCTCTTAATTTTTTTTTTTTTTTGCGTTGAAGAAGTTTATTACTCTTCAGCAACCCCAGTAACATGTAACTCCATGGACCCTGCAGCTCTTTTTGCTTTATGCTTACCTGTGCCTTTATAAATGCCCTTTTACATGTGCCATCTGATTAAAGTGATTTTGTGGGAACTGCTAACAGCCCAGGAAGCAATACATCATATATATTTTTTTTATTTACTTTTATTGAATGTTGTAACATTTTACCCATTTTCCCAGAATGTTAGTTTGGGAAATCAGTGCTTACACACACAATAGAACTTGGTTTTCTCAGCAGATTTACAGAAAAGCCAAACATTATAGCAGCCAAGAGCTTCTTGATTCAACCTGTCTGCACATTTCTGCCCTCTGTAAAGCTCCATTTGTTGGCATTTTATTCAAGGTTGCTTTATTACTTGCACAGATTTCATTGTGTTTTCCCAAACCCACAGATAGCTTTCCTACTATCCCTTGTACATTACTGAAAACTTCCATAGAGATTGGGGTTTCAGTGAATAAGTGGCTCATTGTTCTTCTACGTCGATTTCACTGCTGAAATATTAGTTATGTTTATTAGACTATCATTGGTGTCCACTAAAAATATATATGTAATAATTCTCACTAGTTATGACCAAGAAATGTCCCACTATTTTCTACATTGTTTCTCCCGAGGGCCACATTATTGTTCTAGGTCCTTAACTCATTCCACCATTGTAGACATAATGCAGTAAAATCCCAGTCAGTGTGCGAGTAATTGTTTACCAACTGTTCTGTTCATCCCCATTTTACTGCTCTGCTGAAATGATCATAGAGCCTTATACATAATTAATGAGAATTATTCCTGCGCTTAATGATTTGTTTCCAGTCTATTAATTGCGTAACATGATTTAGGATATGCCGAGAAGGATTTTCATCCGTTTGAAGGTTTTATTTGCTTGTCTGTAATTGTTGAGCTTCAAATCTAGATGAATTATGTATTAGCCTTAAATTGATTAGAATTAGGCCCATTTTCAATGCACACGGGACTCCTGAACTTGTTTTGTGTCTTCCTTTCATAAAGGTGCACTACTTTTCTTGTTTGTTTGGTTTTTTTGGTTTTGGGTACATTACAGTGTTGGTAATCCCCTTCCCTCCTCCCAGGGACTCGTATTTTGGGGAGTTTATAATGTGGGCACATCATTTTGGGTGTCTCAGTAGTGTGTGTTTTTACCAGGTTACGACAGATCTGAGACAGAAGTGCACAGACTCTCACACTGGGACTTCAGCATCAGCACCACTGGCAGCAGGAATCATCGCTCTCGCTCTGGAAGCAAAGTATGAATTCATCTGCAGTAAAGTGCTGTGTGAGCCCTGCTTCCTACAGTAGCAAAAAGTGATAGGAGAGCATGTCCGTAAATACAGGGGATTGCCTCCAGTAATTCAGTTAGTCTGTGTGTCACACTTCGCGCCAATCTCTTTTTTTTCTCATTACACGGCTTTCATTCTGAAGAAATAATTTTTGGAAGACAAGGGCTGTTTTCTGGATACACTGCCCATTTCAGCTACACATGATCATACACCTGCTACACATGTGCCCCACTGATTTACTACATATGTCCTTTCCATGTATGTGTGCATTTGTTTAGACTGCATTTTTATTTGAACAAGGGTTGATGGCATCAGTTTTTTGTTTTTTTCTTTTTACTTCTCAATTTATAGTAAAAATCTTACTTGGAGAGACATGCAGCATCTGGTTGTACAGACATCAAACCCCGCTGGCCTGAATGCTAATGACTGGATTACCAATGGCGTTGGACGCAAAGGTAACTTTTATCCATGCAACTTTACAAAAGATTTGAAGTAGGGCCCATAAGTACATACTGAGGACTGAGTAACGACCTATAAATGCCTGTGCCCCAGCCCTATTCTGTTTGCAAGTCTGTGATCTCCAAATCCCATTTAACATATATTCTTTGTACATTGAAAATCAACCCATGTGTGTCTACTTAAGCTGCAGTCAGAGCATGGTAACCGTGATTATATCTGACTTCCAGTCCCTTTGCAGATTGGTGGTATAGACAGAACTTGTACATATGTTGTTGTACCTATTGTGCTCAGCTGTTTTTTTGGATAAGGCTTCTCCTGCATCAGCAGTAATATGTGAAGGCCATAGATCCATTTATACAGTTTCCCTCTTACATATTAAATGAAGGCATACCCCTTTTTTAAAAAAGGAGCAGAAAGAGACTCAAGGATTCTTGTGGATATCCACCAAAAGTAGTTGCCTATGATCGGTTACGCAACTTTATTTGGTCTGTCTTCTTAGTAACTGATTCCCAGCAAAGCTTAGTAAAGTGATTTTACAAAATATTTGAGCTTCAACAATAAATTAAAATATAAATCCAAATATACAGCTCTCTGTAGCTGCAGTTAGCCTTCTAATGGGAGTAAAAACAGAACGGTTTCTTTATAAAAGAATTGAGATTGTAGATGTTCTAGAGTGAACTTTTAATTGTATTATGTTGGTGAATTGACCTGGATTTTCCAGATAACTGATCTTTCTGTAATTTGTATCTCCATAGCTTAAGCTTACTAAAAAAATCAAGTAAAAGGTACTGTTTTATTACAGAGAAAAAGGAAATCTTCTTTTAAAAATTAGAATTATTTGCTTATAATGGAGTCTATGGGGATGGCCTTCCTGTAATTTGGAGCTTTCTGGATAACAAGTTTCCAGATAACAGATTCCATACCTGTACTACACAGGTGGATTAAAAGGGGTGGTTTACCTTCACTTTAACTTTTAATATGATATTTTTAAATATGGCCTATTTTTAGGAACTTTTCAAATGGTAATTTTTTTTTTCATAGTTTTTAAATGGTTTTTAAATAGTTTAAATAGTTTTTAAACTGTTGCTCTGTAAGGTGCCAGTTTTATTGTTATTGTAACTATAATTGCTTATCTTTCTATTTAGCCCCTCCCCCTCTATTCCTATTCCTGTCTAGGGAAAATTGGACTCTAGCAACCAGATAGCTGCTGAAATTTCAAACTGAAGAGCTGCTAATATATAATAATATATATACAAATGGATCCCTATGCCTCTAAACTGAAAGTTACCTGGCTCAGTTTAAAAAAACTCCTCAATGTGAGGATTTGCTTTGATCACAAAAAGTCACATGACATGAAGCTGAAATTAAAGCACTTGATCATTTCATATCAGATTCCTTGGGTTTCTCAAGTATGGAGATATCTATTTAAAGCATAAAATAGTCAGTATTTTCAGTACAGGGGTTATTTTTAATTTGGGTTTTTCTTGATAAACTTAAACTTGCTGCCGTACCATATTGTACTCCTGGAATGTTCTAGTTATGTATACTGTTGTACTTTTACAAAGCTGCTATAAAACATCGTCCCTCAAGAACTACAATTGCCAAGCTATTAGCTAAATAACTGGGTTTTTTTAAGGGTAAAGTACTGAATTAGAAATTTACCCACATTTCTCTTCTGTTGCTATGCAGTTTTAGCCCTTACCTTAATACTCCATTCTTTGCTTGCAGTGAGCCATTCGTACGGATATGGTCTGCTGGATGCTGGCGCTATGGTGGCTCTGGCTAAGGACTGGGTCACCGTTGGACCACAAAGAAAATATGTCATTGACATTCTCAGCGAGCCCAAGTGAGAACCAGGCAATATCATTCTCCTTAGGTTTTATAGAAGTTAATGGAAATGCTGTGGGTTATTACTGTAAGGATTTCTACTGTAGTCTGGGGGCAGATGCGGCCCCTCACAAGTCTCTGGCTGCCCTGGTTTTCAGAATTACAGGAAAATGTTCAAAGGGGGGTTTGTCATATTGGGTCATCCACGGGGATAATTCCACCTGTGCTTCATACAAAAGCCTTTCATTCATTGCTTTCCCTGTGGACACTACAATTGAGATAACCTGTCCTTGATCCTGCATTAAAGCTACTTTCAGCCAAGCGGGAGACATGTAGTTGCTGAGATTCAGTTTCATACGCCTTGCATTGTTCAGCTGTAATGTGTAAAGAATTACCTGCCTCTCTAGAGGGAAATTGTGTACTTTGTCTTTCCAGCATTTACTGTGGGGAGGTTCAGTCTGTGGCCCTTCAGATTTTTCTTAAACTGAAATCTGCTCCTGAGCTCCTATTGTACCTGCTACTGAGGGTTCTTTTTTTAACTATGGTTGGGAAAGGTGCAAAGCAACATTTTTTCTTTTTTACTTTGCTCTGCTTTTTGCAATTGCTGAGACACAATGGGGAGGTGCAGAGCACTCTGGGACGTCCCCAATTGTGTCTTTCAGAATATGTAAGCTGCAAAGGGTGGAAGGTAATATAGAGCTTTTGTACTTAAAAGGATAGTTTGCCTTTAACTATTGGTATGTAATTGATTGATTGAATGGCTAATTCTTAGGAACTTTTCAAATAGTCTTTATTTTTATTTTCTATAGTTTTTGAATTATTTGCCGCTTTCTGGCTATTTCCAGCATTCAAATGGGGGTCACTGACCCCAGCAGCAAGAAACCGATTGTTACCTTTTATTAATTATCTTTCTATTCAGGTCCTTTGCCTAGTAATTAAGACCCTAGCAACCAGATAGCTACTAAAATTAAAAAATGAAGACCAATTGCAAATTGTCCCAGAATATTACTCTCTACATCATACTAAAAGGATAGGGCTGCATTGCGCCCTTAAGCATTGTGCTGTGCACCTTGTGCCTGATTTGTAATGCATATTCTATAATGTTTTTCTCATTGTTTTTGTTGTAGAAAATCAGACATGTAAAAATTCCATACAGGGTAACTAAACGAATGGCTTATAGCTTAAGTGGGATTGACCGGAATCCTGCCTGCAATGTTGGCGTTTTTAGTGTAAATATGTTGCTTGAGCTGAAGCCCTTAGGGCCACACTGTGAGTAAGCTTGTTCTTGAGAAGTGACCTCTGTTTGTGGGATCAGCAGAATCTCCATGTGATGCAGCGTGAGTCACTTTCTCATGCTAGGCCATGCTTTATATTGTAATTACTGGAATGTCTGAAAGCGCCAGTGAGCTGGAAGCGGCGGTCAGAGGGTGACTGTGCTGAACTGCTCTCAATGTCCATACTGTGCTTTGGTTTGTACTCTCCTTAAAGCAGAGCTTCTATTCTACAAACTAATAGCAGTCTCCTGGATTAGCAGTTTAAGCGTGGCTCAAAGGCAAAGGCTCCAGCATTGCTTCCAAGCCTTAGTGAGTGTATATTCTGACTTGTATAAATAGTTGCTTACGAACTTATTTATAAACATGCACTAGAAAAAGCAGAGTTTTGCTTGTACATTTCATATACAAAACCTCCCATGCTCCTGTTGATAAAATTGCCATTCATGTGGGAAAGTGCAGAGCTGTTTTCCCTGCCCCCTGGGCTTGTAGAAGTCCATTGAAATCAATAGGACCCTAAACTGTGAGTGCACAAACACCCGTGGAAAGCAGCATCATCAGTAAAATGGTGTAAACTAAGGAGGTTTCTCCCTTCATTGTATTTGCTGTGCCAAGTAAGAGAGCCTCCGTTTATTTTAATAAGAAATAAGGCAACAGTTGTGTTTTTTTTCTGCAAAGAGACACATTGATCAGTGTTTTAAGTTCTAAATCTTCCCCTGAGTAAAGCCTGATCTGCAGTATTTAGCTCTTTGGATTGTGCTGCTGATTAATTTACAAGCAGTAATCCTGTTAGTTCATGAGCTGACTGTGAATCAGATGGTGAGCGCATGATTTGTGCCTGGAGGTTCTGTCTGCGGGGAAGGGGGTCACTGACTCGCCAAACCACAGGGCAGCCTTGTATTGCTCCCAGGGCCTTCACAAGTCATCATTCTCTCACTCTGTTTATCATAGCTATCTGCTTCATGCAGAGCATTAGTAAACAGGCTCTCTCTCCGGAGCACAAATGTTCCTCTAAGAAATACCCTGCTTTAGGTACCTGCATTTGGTTCATGGGGAACCTAGAGACACACTTCCCATTCACACCTCATTGGGCCAAGGCCAGGCTGACAATAAGGCTTCTGTCCTGATGTGTGTGACTGGAGCAGTGCTGGAGAAAACAGCTGTGCCTCTCTCCTCTGCTTGTGGTTTGTGTAAGCAAACTGCTCTCAATATCCTCCTTTAATCCCCCGTCTGCTGCTAAAGATGTGCAGGGTGTCTTGCTCTTCCCTTGACAGGAGTAAAGAGCCTTCATTATATCTGTGTGTGGGGGTGTAATTTCGGTGGTGGGCACACTCTGTCCCATTGCTGTATATAACTTCTGCTCCAACAACAGCTCCATTCAAGTTTATAATGTGCCTTCCATCTCTTATTATAAAACAAACTTTTGTTTTTTTGCCAAAGGAGCTTTTTTTAGCTAACATTTAAGCATAGTATGCCTTAATAGGCACTGATGTGTATAATAAGCGTTATTCGCCTTGGTGGGACTTTCCCATTTGTCAGGAGAAGCTGGATTCTAGGCATGGACACTACTTTACTCCACTTGCACTGTTTTGGAAAAATAACATTTATTCTAAAGTATCTGATTACCGGCCAATAAAACTTTTTAGGCTTTTTTTTTTCAAATTGTTACTGGTATTTTTGTGTTTATTTAGGGCTGGTATGTAAAATCATTATGTGTCTGGTGGTTGCCAGCATTAAACTCCCAGTATCTCACCTTTTTTTTTTGGTTGGCTCACAAAGAAATGGGAGATCTTGGTGTTGGCTATACAACTACAAATCTGGCTAGTGGGACAACAAATAACCCTAATAGGGAATGAAGTGACTGATTACATTTGCTGTTTACAAATGCTACTTCTCATTTTGGCGTGTGTATCTCAGGGACATTGGGAAACGTTTGGAAGTTAGGCGCAAGGTAGAGCCCTGTGCGGGGATGTCCAATTACATCAGCACCCTGGAACACGTTCAGGCAAGGCTCAGCCTGTCCTACAATCGCAGAGGTGACTTGGCCATCTATTTAACCAGCCCTATGGGCACCCGCTCTTGCTTGTTGGCACCCAGGTAAGCACATTAAACCTTCTCCTCACTATTTAATCCCCACCTAGGGGACAGCTTCCATGTGACTGATCAACCAAGGAGACAGCTTATTACTTGTGCTGTGCCAGTTAATCCTCTTACAGAAGGATTTTTCTTCTTTGGTTGATGGATGAAGAGCAAAAAATACCATTTATATTCAAATCAGCCATCCAGCAGTAGCAAAATGCAGCACCCAACATCCTTTGCAGTACTGGGAATAATTCCCCACAGTAGCTGGAAGGCCTTGAGTTAGATTTGAATGCCTGCTGCAGGTATTTGGCACTCATAAAACGCACAGTTGCTGGTAAAGGGTTTGTCATGGTATTTAAGGTTAATCCTTGAAAACTCTTCTAATTAAATATCGGTGCTTGCCTTGGCTCTGCTAAATGTGAATTATTTCTGTAGGTAACACAGTTGCTGGTATGCATGAGCATAACAACACACGCAGCAGACCCAGCAGTTATGGGGGCCCTGGAGTATAGAATATCCTGTCTAATGTGTTATCTTAGTATATTTGTCAGAAACCTTCCTCAGGATTTGAGGAAGGTTTTACTGTGACAGGGGACGCTGACTTTGTTGCATCACATTTCATAACTATCAGTTTTTCTAACCAAATATCTTTTATGCTTAATCTGCTACTTGCCTTAGACCCCATGATTACTCAGCAGATGGCTTCAATGATTGGTCTTTTATGACAACACATTCATGGGATGAGGACCCTGCAGGAGAGTGGGTTTTAGAAATTGAAAATGTCAGCAACAATAATAATTATGGTAAGTGTAATTTGTCACTTCTCTACACTGACCAAGAAAGCACTCCTGGCTTTTGTACTGTCTGCAATATAAATGATGCTTTGCAATATGAAATGTGTAATATTCTGATGAATCGTGTGAATTCCTGTACCTGTGCATTCATTCACCTTTGCAGATTCTTCCAAGCTACATTGAAGCTCTTCTTGCTTATCGGTGGCACCTTGTGCCAAGTTCTTCCTGTAAATAGGGTTTGCCAATATCTTAGCTGCTCCTGGTCCTATATGGGCACTCCTGGGAAACTTACCGTTATGGGCAGATTACTGTTATGGAGCAATAAAGGACAAATGCAGTCTTTTTTATGATATGGTCATTGCAAAGCTGTAGCGTTTCCCCACCTGAAAACAAAATAGGCATTCACTCCCTGATGCTTACATTGTTTTCCCAGGTCCTTTCTGCCTGAATGTAGATCAGGAGAAAGGATAGATGAGAAGAGTTGGGCGATGCATATTGTTGCTGCACAGCAGAAAGCTTTATATATTAAAACCTGGACATATGGTGGGATTAAAAACAAACTAAACGATTTCATCTAAAATAAATGAGTTGCTGCTTAGAAATAGAGAAAACCAATTTCCATACTCCGTGTCAAATTGTGTTTAGTAGTAATGCGTGCTCCCTGATGCACTTGGTTACACTCTGTGGCTGTTCTTATCTTGGTTAAATTGCCGTTGCATTTTATCTATGGATAATGATGGAAGAATACAAAAGTACAGGAGATTGTTTTATTGACAAACAGTGTTGTGAGACACTCAAGCTTGCAGTTTTTCTCTGCATAACCAATAAAAAAGTTTATTTCTCTTGGGGGCCGAGCCAATAAAAGTATTGTCTATACTCTATTTTGTTCCAAAGCAAGTGAAGGAGAAGGTTCTACAAAAGCAGAGGTTTTAGAAGAGCCTTAAATAAGACATATATTCTAGATCCCCCTAAAAATATTGCCTTTATTATTTAGCACTCTAGTGTTCATTTTTACCTTTTGATTCTTTGTGAATCCAGATTATAATTAACTGGAGCCATATGTAGGAATAATTAAAGCTGGTGGGAACACACCATGAGATTCTTTAATCTCACACACAAATCATTTTCACATCCATGTAAGAAGCAGCAAGTTCTAACCATACTAGGGGTGTAACATTTATTAAGGCTATGTAAATAGTGGGAAAGCATCTCAGTGTTTGTATTTCTTCCTTCCTTGAGCTCAGCTCTGTTCCTGTATTCTGAAGAGATTAGGGTTTTTTGTACACATTGCTGATATTTCCTCCAGCAGCTTTCATTATGATACAAGGAACCTGATATTGATGTTTCTCTCCCTTGCTGGTTTCCAATAAACTCTGGGATACAGAGTGCAAAGCAAATACTTTTTAATGTTCCCAACACATGTGCTTAAATTATTGCGATTTTTAAGAGCCAAAATTTATAATGAAAGCTGGTGGGCTGACCAGAAACAAAACGCGCTGTCATATTTGTTGCTTTGCAGAGCATGATGGGAAGAGTAGTTCTGCAGGTTGAAACCTATGGTTGGGGATCCCAGTGCAAATTTCTATTAGATCACACAGATACAGGCTGATCACAAAGGGTGTTTTATCATTGACTTGCATATAGTAAAGGTAATAGCATAACAAGCAGATATCCACGTATTATAAGTATAGTTCAGTAGCAGTTGCCCAGTATGGGAGACGAGTCACTGACTGCATTGCTTCTAAAACGCCATTTTCCTTATAAAGACATAAGCTAAACAAGGTCCTTCCCCAGCTCCTACTAACCTAACAAGGTTTTACTTATCCACCTCAGGGAGGAGATTGCTGGCCCCTTTTTCCATTCTTCACCCACAGAGTTTAGCAGCAGGCAGAGAGAAATCAGTGTGGACAGAACTGGGTTAAGCTTTTCTGCACATGCCCAGTCACTTCCTCACTCATTTACATACATTTTCAGCCAATCAGATTTGTGATATGTAAATAAATGAGAACATTCGGCCATGTTTAGAAGCGTTTAGTGCTGCTCAATCCTACTTGCCTGTCTCTATCCCTGTTGTCAATCTCTGTAACTACTCTGACCACAGCTTGAGTAAGTGGTTTATTTTCATTTTAAAATATTATATGAAGGAATTTTTCTTAATCATTTGGTAGGGCAAAAAAGGTGTACACCCACTTCAAGTGGCAAAGGCATGTGGCAAATATTCTTGTAGAATTACCCTTAAACCCAAAGAAATACCTGGGGAACTTTAAAGTGTCCTTTAAAATTTCTAAATGGGACAGCAGAGGTACCCAGTAGCTGCTATGGGAAAGAGCACATTGTAGAAATCCCAGATATTAATCTTAGCTGTCATTTCAGTGTTTAGTTTATTCGCTTTGCTTGAGATCTGAGAAATGGAAGATATAATCCTTCAAAGCTTGTCCTTTAAAAATGATTTAGTACAAGGCAAACGTAACCAATGCCGCAACATTTCTCTGCATTGTATTGCTATTAACCTTCATTTTATAATCTGTGGCTCTGCACAAATGCATATTGGCTTAACAATAATGCATAGAGATACATGGAAGCAAGAGGCCCTGCTTGCTATTTTCTAAATACATTTGTGTGTTTCCCTTATCTGGGTGGGAAAAGTAACTTCTACGTTTATTGCTTTTAGTCCTTTCAGGGAGAACACGACCCTTGGCTGCCGAATGGGGAAATAGCTGCCCTATGGCACACTTTATTTCTATTGAGACTATTGCTTGCCAGTGCTGGACTTGGGCATTCCCACGTGGTACCCACTAATAACAGTGTGTGCCATAAAGGAAGGGGCAGCTAAGAAGCCGCCCCTAAAACTGTAAATACAAAGAAGTTTGCATGTTATAATACGTTTTTTTAAAGGGACTGAGATAATTGTTTGTGGTTTGTGGCACCTGGCAAGTGCAACACTTGCCCAGAACAGTGCTAAAGCTTTCCAGATCATCTGGTAGAGTAGGTGTATAGGTATAATATAGTAAAGCTGCAATCCATAGAGGTGTATGATATCTCATATCCAGCAAGCACCTTCTGAGTAAGCACATGTTAAGATCTCTAAATATTAAGTAAAATATTCTCGTTTCCTTAGGGACACTTACTCAGTTTGTCTTGGTGTTGTACGGAACTGCCTCAGAACTCCCGGGCCTCTCCAGGCAGTTTGATGGGAATAGATCCAGAAACGGGGCCTCTGGACAGTCTTGCATTGGTAAGAATTCATCATGTTAGCAACCTACAACTGAATAAAATCTATGGTATGCAGGACATATTTCAGCCAGAAACATGACCAAAGCCGCTACCCATTCATTGAAGTGGCGTAAAGCCTGGAAGAGCCAATACTGGTGCTTCTAAGCCAGAACACTCATTGGAGTGAAATGAATGGGAGGTGGCAGTTTTGTGCAGTTCCCTGGTGGCTCTGTATGACCTGTATGTTCTATAACCTTACAGTATATTTCCTCTTTCCTGGTTTTTAATAATATGACTTGGTTGCATTTTTTTATATCTCTACTGTAGAAGCTAGGATATCTCTCTCTAAAAAAAAAATGTTGATATATTTTTATGTGTTAAATGTGGAGTATTATTTGGAAATGGGGAAGCCAAATGTAAAATATCATTCTGGCAGTTCTAGTTTGTGTGTGATAGTAATGTTAATGTAAAGAACTGCAGCAGCACTTTCCTTATATTAAGGCAGAACCGGCAATTTTAGTTGCTACTGGGGTGGCACCGGTTCTTCTGAAACCACTCTCCCACTGCCTGCAGCAGCACCTAGAAGTACTCATGGAAAACCCTTGTCTGTCAATCTGTGCTTGGAAATACAGCAGTCTGTGTTTTCAAGAGACAGTTGTTCACGTGAGATATATCAGGTAAATGTCATAGTAGGTTATGGAGAGCAGTTCTGGGCAATTTGGAACCACCCCTGAAGCTAGTAAAAAATGCCCTGAACTTGCCTTATCTACCAATATTAAATGCCAGAGTGGGGATAATTGTGCTACAGCAACAACTGAAAAAACTAAGCAGAACTCTTTATTATCAGTACCAATGGAAAGGGAGTGATGTGGACATGTTAGTGTAAGTGGGATAACGTGTAACGTTAGAGACTGACTTTGATGTTTGGGTGCAACTTGACCTTTAATGCATTAGCATACACCTTGCTCCCTGCCCTTTTGATGCCGCTTGTCTAATGAGTGTGATTTCATTTTATACCTGTGAAGCAATAAGTATTTCCAGCACTTTGTACTGCGCATGATATTCAGCTCTATCCTGTCTCTGGGCCACCAAGGCACATCTCAGCAAACGGATCCTTCTAGGGAAAGAAAAATCTAGGCCTTATTTGCATAATTCAATCTTCCATGCTCTGCGCCTTTCACCGCTGCTTTTCGGAGGCAAATTCTGCTTACAATGGCCCTGCTAGCAGAACATGTAATAAGCACCGATGGGGTAGCGAACTCTTTGAGATAAGAGAAACCTACACTAGCCCCAAGTAATGCGCTTCTTTAAAAATGAATTTGCCATTTGCATCTCCGCCTGCATTTATGCTGTTAAAAATGCAGTACAGTTTTTCTAGAACTAACAGAGCGAAGACGTAAAGGTGGTATTTGCATATCGCTCTCTGTACCCGCAGTGCAGGTGCTGCTTACACTCTCTCTTATGCCTAACATTTCCCTTCAAAGAGCTACCAATAATTGCAAGTCCCAACTTACTGTGCCCTCTCGGCGTGGTAGTTACGACAGTACATTACTATTTGATGATAGCAGGCAAATATGCTGTGCTCTTTAATATTCTTGGCTTGGATGCTCTCCCAAGAAGTGACGATTATCTGTCACTGACCACAATTTCTTGTGTGACTTGATGCCCCAGAATGACAAGCAGGTTGGAAGAACCATCCCTATTTCCCATCCATGTGGCAGCAGATTAAAGCTGTTTCTCTAGAGAACCCCATAATAGATTATATTCAACTGAAGTACTTTGCTATCACCGGTGAGGCCCCATCCACCTTGTGTTAATGAGATTCTCAAATCTAATTACAAAGTAAATGAGGGCTCAATTTTCACTAATTAAACCGCTTTCTGCATAACGGGTCAGGTAGAGTGTGCAGATTAATGGTCTGATTTTGGCAAATATATTCATGTTTGTGCCATGTAAAGCATTACAGTGCTCTCACTTTGCCTCTTGTTAGTGCCAAGGGGATCGCTCAACCTTACCCGCTGCTTTCTATGAGATGTCTGTTGCAGATAAGGTATCTCCCCCATTGCAGCACGGCAAGGAAAATATTGCAGAAATGGGTAGAGTTCCCTAAAAGCAGCTGTAAGCACAAACAGAAAATGAAACTTGCCCAGAGTGGTATTCTGAGCACTTTTGCAGGTCCCTTTAATTTTCTTTAACTGCTAAAAAGACATTAGCTAGAGTACAGGAGCTTCACCCCTTCCGCAAAACTTCTTGATTGCCACTCTTACTTGTTCCTTCCCAACACTGACAGCATGTAAGGGGAATGGCAAATGGAGGTTTTTGTCTGCCATGTAAAATCACCCCTTAGTATAAATACCACTTCTCCCTTTAATACCAGCCACATAGTGAATCCACATACCCCACGGCTAGCAATTACGGTAATTTAGATGCATGTTGCATGGCTGTACAGAAATCAGTTTAGTTTTCAGCATGCATCTAAATTAATTGCTGATAAGCCACGTAGAATGGGGATTCAGTATGTGGCAGGCATGCAACAAAAATACCTTTCCATTCAGTAGGTTTCAGTTGGCATTTTTGAGCAGTAAATTGTTTCCCTTTGTATTTTAGTGCATTTTCTCTGTTCTTGTTTATTTGTGTATTTCTTTCTGTTCCCTGCAGTGTGTGAAGAAGGCTACTTCCTTCATCAAAAGACCTGCATAAAATCGTGCCCATCAGGCTACACGTCCAGTATCCAGAATATTCACTACACCCTTGACAACAACATAGAGCCTCTGCTGGTTAATGTCTGTGTGCCGTGCCATCCTTCCTGTGCCACTTGCAAAGGCACCACAATCAACGACTGCCTAACATGCCCTGCACACTCGCACTACAACCTGCTGGACTATAGCTGCACTCATCAGGCTCAAAGGAGCAGAGAGTCTCCCCCATTAAAAGACTTGGAGCATGATTCTGCTTCAGGGACATCTACGCTGCCATTTTTTATGGCCATCCTAAGCTGCTTTATCATAATTGTGATTTTTGGTAGTATATTCCTCTTTCTTCAAGTACGATCTGGGGGAGGCCTTGGCAGAAAGAAGATATACATGTTGGACAGTGGGATTATCTCCTACAAGGGCATCCCCTCTGTTGGGTGGCAAGAGGAGGGGTTTTCAGATTCTGAAACAGAAGAAACAGATACACACACCGAGAGAACTGCTTTCATAAAGCAACAGAGCACCCTTTGATGATTATGAACCCATCACTTTCCTTCACCACTCACCAAAACTTTCTGCCAGACCCCTTTTTACCTTTTCAACACTGGACCTGCCCGCGCAGATACAAGGTAAACGGCAAGATGTTGGCTCCACCAAGTGCTTAACCTGTTGCCGTGGGCAACCCCACGGCTCTTTTTTTCCCTTCTTAAATCATTGTATTATCACTATTTTAACCTGACAGTGCCTAACCCTTTCTCATTATGCTCTTTGCGATTTTTCTTTTTTAAATTTATTTTGCCCAACTGTCAGTTGCCATTTTGTAAATTAACCCTTTCAGTGGTAGAATGCCTTTTTAATGGTGACATGTTCCAGATCTGATCCTGCATTGCAGAATGATTTAAAGTACAGCAACCAATCACAATTCAGACATGAATATGAATACAAAGACCCAGGGCCATGTCTCTCTACACTAATCAGATAGTCTGAATGAGAGGGAAGCCAGTTCTATGACTCTAGGCACACTGATTATTGGATAGTTATTTTCATTGGGGAGGTTTAGTTATTTCAGTACAGGGATGACTGCATTTTATAGAGTTCCATGAAATGTCCAAACAGTGTTACAGTACATGTTAATTCTTATTTTTGATTAATGGGCAAGACTACAAGTCAGCTGTCTGAAAGCAAAGAATTAAGTTCACAAAGTAATGACACCGTAATTTGCCATATGGCCAACAAGGCCTAAAATTGCAAATAAAAGCTTGTTTATAGTTTGCCTGTAATGTTAGATTGAGGGGTTACAAATAATGTCAGCAGGGCCTTCAGGCAGGAATGAGTGCTAGTTGGGAAGCTGGGAGTGTCCATATGCCTGTGCGGGGGGGGGGTGATTTCATTGCTCTAGCTCAGGCTGTTCATAGGAAATCTGTCAGCCAGTCGCAATTTGTAGAGCAATGTTGTAGTAGTGTGATTGCAGATGGCAGAAGCTTGAACACAGGCCATACATGCACAGATCTGGTCAGGCACTTTGGCCATTTTGTCCAGCATTACCTAACCACGTGGGCATGGATGGTCAGTTGGGGGAGCATTCAGAACAACATTCCTAAATAAGAACTATCCGTCCTGAAGAAATGTACTGTTGGGCCCTTCCTCTTATATGAGCTTCTCATATAATATCTGTCCTTCTTCAATGTGGGCCCATTGGTTGGGCTACTGTATTGGGTCGGCCAGTTAATGGCCACCTTAATAAACCCAAGGTTTTTTGTATAATAATGGAATGTTAGTAAATTTGCCCAAGGATTTAAAGCCATATATTCTAGTTCCTAGAATTTCAAGAAAACAGTGTAGAAAGTGAGGGCTACATTGGTGAGTTGCCTTTATTTCTGTAGTGCCATGAATTAGGAACCTGCAGAGACTGGGCAGATATGGTGTGAAACTGGTTAGGAGCAACCTGTGGCCTCCAGATATCCCACAACCTTCGTTAAAGCAGGGGGCTATGGGGTTGCATATCCACTATTATTGGCAAGGACCCCTCTTGTGAATGTACTTTTTAACACATACACACATACACATACTGTCATACTATGTGCGTTTGCTAAGGCATGCTCCTTAGATAACACTACCAAGTTCTACAACCACTAGTAGTAGTATATGGTGAATAATTCATCCCCTATTGTAAAATATAAGGATATTCGCCAAGGAGTTCCATGACCGTAAAGCACAAGGACAAAGGCAGAGTGCTGTTATACAGGTCTTGGAGCCCTAAGAAAGTCTAATATACTTATATTTTACAATGGAGAGTACATGGGGAATGCATCTGCTCACAAGCTCCAAGTACAGGTATAGGATCTATGCTTGGGACCTGGGATTTTCCAAATAAAGGATCTCTCTATAATTTGGATCACCGTGCATTTTCTACTAAAAACATTAAATAAACCCAATAGGACTGTTTTGCCCCCAATATGGTTTCATGCAGCTTAGTTACCATTAAGTACAAGGTTCTATTTTATTATTATAGAGAAAAAGGAAATCATTTTTTAAAAATTTAAAATTGTTTACTAAAAATGAAATCTGTGGGAGTTGGCCTCGTAATTTGGAGCTTTATAGATATTTGGTTTCTGGATAAGGGGTCCTACACCTGTATCAATATGCTCAAAACCTGTTTCAGCCATAAACTAGCTTTCTGCCAGGTTAATGAAACGCCAATAAAACAATGATTGCTTCTATGTAGGATGTGTAAAGCTGTACAACTTGGGGTTGTGAGGGAATGGACTGTATGTAGGGTTGTACCTGGCCCAATGCCAATGTTAATAGGGAAAAAACAAACCTATAGGAAGGGCCTTGGCATTCTGCATCTCAATGGGTTAATTTCTAAGAGAACAGAGCATCCAATCAGCGTTTGGATTCCCTGTCAGTGTTTCAGACCCTCACAATTCCATGCTGATAGTGTGCTGAATTCTACTAGGGTGTTTTTTCAATGGATGTCACTACATTGCCACATCCCACTTGGTTATATAGACTTTCCTACCCATCCAGAAAAGCACCGGATGCACATGGAGCACCTGGTTACCTGAATTGTGTGCCTTCTCTCCCCCCCGGACCGATTGTGTGCGGATATCAGCGCAGCCCGGCCGCATCCGGAGGACAGCGTTTGTACAAATGAGCAATAAAACCAGTAGTGTTGTTGGACAGCGAGTGCCGGGCACGCCTTGCAGGAGCCTCCCCCCAGGAATATCGCACACAGTCTCATTGCGTTGCACAGACACATCCTAGGCCCCCAATATTTTTCTAAGGTCGTTTCAAGGACAACAAAATAACTTTCCTATTGGGCCTGAACTATGGATGTGGAGCAAAGCGGAGCGGCTACAGACCTGCAGCTGTAATATGATAGATATTACACTGAATCCTGTATATGTGCAAAAGGACCATTTATGGTGATTGGAAAAAAAATGCAATGAAAACTATTTTTGTATAATTTTTGTGCAAAGTAATTTTTCTTGTCATTTAAACATAATAAACCTTTTTTATTTAATGGATGTGGATATACGATTGAATAGAAAAATTTAAGGATATTAAAAAAGAAAAAAAAAAACTATGCAACTCCACCCCCAGTGTCAGCGCTTTATTTGCCACAATAATACCAGGAAGCTTGGTGTGCGGCTATCATGATGGAGAACAAGGGGTTAAAAGATGGCAGGATCTAAAGTACTGATGGGCAGATAAGGGGGGAGGTTGGGGATGCTGTCTGCTCTGTACTTGCTTTCTTATAAATATTCAGTGAAACCTAATGCCATAAGTTATTGTGCCCAGGGAGCCATCTCTAGCCACATATTTGTTTTTTTGCCGTCAGACTGTACAGCTACTTGTCTCAACAGCCCATTATAATGATACTCTCTCCTCCTAATTACCCCTCTGTTAATAACCGCATTCAGCTTTATAGTACAACCTTATACTGGCCCGAGTTCTGTTCTGCCTGCTGCTATGAGGCTGGTGAGCTTGTGCGGAAATACAGTGAGCATTTGTCAGTTTAACAGTAAGGGAAATGGCACATACACTAGAGCGCGGCTGCCCAAATGGGGGTCTGCAGGCCTGTGTGACCCAGCCAAGGATTTGTACGGCCCCCAGTCTGCTCAGAGGTTCCACAGACTTCACTGTATGACTTTTTTTTTTAAATTTAACCCAGCCCTCCAGAATCCTGTATACGTTGGACAGCACTGCTCAACAGGGTGTAGGTGTCCACTTGAGGCAATATCTGGCTAATTGAATCATAACAAAGGCAGACAGGCGTTTTAATCTTGCCCAAATAATATCTGGCTAATTTTCAGCCAGATATCAAGCAAGCATAGACCTTGGACAATAAGCTGACAATTCTGTTTGCAACTTTTTTGACCCATGTATGGCCACCGTAACTTGCTTTCTGAAACATTTTCATGGCAAAAGTAAGAATGTTTTTTTTTTTTTTAATAATTGGCTCTTCCACTCAGGGAGCTGTATTTGTCTGCAGGCTGAAATATATGTTTGTGTTTGCAAAGCAGGAGTGCTGCTCTTTCTGCATCTCTAATTATTTTGCCGTTCATCTCTGCAATTTCTGCACATGTAAGCGTCTGGCCACCATGAGCCCCCATACCCACCAAGCCACTTCCCCTTAAAGCTAACGTAACAGTGACCTCTGGTGGTGAGATTTTGCAGGGAAAATGTTGAGATTTTGTTAGGCGTTAAGCGCATGCATTTACATGCAAATCAGCCCTCTGACATGGAAAAAGAATTAACTTTCTCAGCAAGAAAATATGGAAACTAGCGCTGTAGGGAGACCTTTTGGCTGATGGCCCAAGGAGCAAGTTAAGTTAGCCATACACGCACCGATATTATATAAAACCTTGTTTCATATGATATTTGGTGCATAAAAGATTTGGTGCTGAACCTTCAGGTGGAGGCAGAATCCATATTGTTCCTACCTCCATATCTGACCCTTAAGCCCTGAACATCAATGGAGGGAACGAGTGATCTAAAGATCATAATTGATATGTGTATGAGCAGCTTTATTCACCCGTGATAAATAAAGTTGCCTGCAGGAGGGTAAATCACATGACTGAAGCGATGTGTAGGCCTTTCCTCCAGTGACTCCTATTGTTGGCAGTAGAAAGGCATTTCAGAGCAGTTAGTTGCCAAAAGTAGCAGAGATCTATCACGGGCGACTAAATCACTCTGTGGGCCATCAGCCTAAAGGAGAAATAAAGATAAGAGGAGTAGGCTGGAAATAGCATACATTAGAGCTCCATTACTAACCGCAACACAGTTGTCATGTTTGCACAGTGCACTTTGGTTAATAAATACGTTTGTTTAGCAGCCCCTACACAGATCTGTGAGCCTGTAGATGCCAGTAGCAGCTCTTTATGTATGGAAATGTTATGGAAATTTGTTCCTCCAAAATCTAGCAGTGTTTGTATGGGAAACTGAGTGTAAAAGTATTCTTATTATAGATGTACGGGGGGTAAATATAAGGTAAGTATAAGATAAGGGTTGTCCATGCATGGGACCCTGTGGGAAATGCTGTGGAAGCCTGCAGGCCAGTCCAACACTGCTCAGGCCTCATTGCCATTTATTTGTAATGTGAGCGACACATTCTAAATGCTTGTTGTAAGCCCACACTGCCCCCTGGTGTCAGGAGAGATGACTTGCATTCAGTAGTGTATGACGGGGATTGCTCTAACTAAAGACACCCCTGACACAACTAGTTAGCCATACATACCCAGATTTAGTCGACCATACTGCATGTGAATCTCAGCTCAGGGGATCATTTCTCTGATCCAGATGCATTGCTCTTAATTTATCCAAACTAGAGCTTCCTTCCCCAGATACAGCAGCATTTGATGGTTGCACGGTGCCTCAGCAGGTGGGAAGGGAGAGGAGCAGCAGCCCCTTTTTCTTTCCATGGTTTAAATTCCGCTTGTCCCACAAGTTCGGCTAAAGAAATGTATGGTTTAAAGGAGAAGGAAAGGTTAAATCACTGAGGGTGCCAAATGTTAGTCACCCCCCAGCGATTATAATCGCTTACCTGATACACCCTGGTTTCCTGTTAGGCCCAGCCCAAAGTTCTTAGTACTAATCAAGAACCACAGAGCAAACATTTGGCACCCCCAGTGAATTAATCTTTCCTTCTCCTTGTGTGCATTTTAAAAGCATGCTCCCAGCGGCTGATAGGCTGCATGTTGGACCTGGTCGTATACCAGGAATATCTAACTATTGTCTATGTGCTGGGGGGCCCAGGGCCAACTGCTCATTAGGTCCTGCCCTCGGTACAGCAGGTATCGGGAAGTTGAAATACATGCTGGGAAAGTCCCCAGGGGAATATTTAGCAAACACAGCCTCCAGCAGCCGTCCTGGCCAGCAGTGTTGTATTCTGATAAATATTTTGGCAAGAAGATACAGGAATGTAGGATTTCAATCAATACAACGTACCCAGGGATTCAGCAAGTAAAACTGCCTTTGTACAGGACAGGAATATATCAGCAGCACTCTGACATGGAGAATAAAAAGTGTTTTGGTTTTTTCCTTTGGATATTTTGGGATCTGCCAGCCCTATATCAAGCCTAACATACTGTGTAACAATCTTAAATAGGTGATTTAGGGGGGAAGTAACACACTGAATCCCACCTCCCAAATGTGAGACACAATTCCCAGCATCCCCTGTAAAGTCAGGTGTCAAATTAAAAATGAAATCTTTTACATTACGACAAAATGTCGATATCAGTGAATGTCCATGCAGAACCCAATAGTCTGTATTGCCCATTCTTTAACTAAATCCCAATTTTTCTTGGATAAAGGGCCTTATCACCATAAATTTGCTTCCCCCACTAGAGGTATGGGTTAGCAGAGTCCACACTCCAGTAAATACCCAAAAATATGCTACATCTCACGGTAAAAGGACAGTCCTTTGAGGATGGCAATGTGCATATTTTGGACCGAGAAGACAGATGGTTTGAAAGAGACCATTTATGCCAAACTGGAAAAACCATCCCTGAATAGAGGAGGGGCCTGCGACACCGCTTGTCAGCAATTTACAATGCTGCCGACATAGGTGGCCCAATGGCAGCTCTGCAGCCTGTGTTAGAGAAAGGAATCATATCAGTTCTGTAGGGGTAAAAATATAGTTGTCCTGTTTGAACCAAACCTCTACACAGGAGTGAAAGTATAGAGCACTCGTACCCTGTGAATGCCAAGGGGGTCCTTTGGGAACACTGACTTATAAGATTTTTCAGTATTTGGCTATAAAATGATTTTGCTGTGGGCCCAGTAACTGCTTTATACTTTTAAAAATGTGTATAAAGTACAAATTATCTGCATTATATGAGAGTGAAGCTCAGGCATGAGATGGGTGCATTACGGCGCATTCCTGACAGCAATGTGACATGCCATTAGCAGCTTTTTATTTGCTCTGTCTCTGTGATGCCTCCTACTTGCTTTCAACTATCTCATTAACTGGCAGCTTGCGACTGCTAGCCCCCGTCATAATGGCTCCCCTAACGCACACAAATACACACACTTAGTCATGGAACTCTCACTAAACGTGTCCACTCTTTCCATTTGCTATGTGTATCAAGTGTATATAAACGCATTGCTCTCGCCAGCGCATACAATAACCGACAGCCCTATATCATTTGGAAGAGCTTTTTGTTCTGTAGCTTAGTAGAGAGACTTTTCTAACATAGGGCTCCTTCTATCATATTTATATAGAAGCTAAGCTTGAGCTTGCAAACCTCTTCACTTCAATTATTCAGGTCTGGCATAGTGCCATTATTCAAAAATGTATCCTGTTTTCAGTCTGAAAACTATAGGCCTGTGAGTCTGGCCTGCCACCCAGGGACCCCCGCCTACTGACTGTCCTAT
Organism: Xenopus tropicalis; assembly: GCF_000004195.4. Lineage (NCBI taxonomy): Eukaryota > Metazoa > Chordata > Amphibia > Anura > Pipidae > Xenopus > Xenopus tropicalis. The sequence continues at coordinate 107,928,857 of NC_030679.2, forward strand.
CCCCCCACCAAGCCTGGGATCAAGGGAGGGAGGGAGGGTGGTCAGTGGGGGAGCGCCGATGTTTCAGATCGGGTCTGGGTCGGAGAGACCCACCAGGTATTTTTCAGTGTCCTGTCAACCCAGTCTGACTATTTTTGTCCTTTTATTTTAGTGTGCCCGCTGGTGAAATAGATGGAAATGTATACATATGGAATATACAATGCAATGTATAATGAATGCTTTTTTCTGGCATAAAATAGCCAATACCTATTAGTTATAAGCGGGCCCCAAGAGTACCAATATTTGTTTTCGCAGTTAAGGTGCAGTACCTGGCTTTGACCTCTAGGGGGAGCACCTGATTAATTAAATGGCTTTACAATGTTTTCTATAAGTTGATGCAAAACGTTGATTAAAAATAGAAGGAACAGTTACATTTTTCTGATTTTGTGCCTCTTTGTATCTCCGTTCAGGGTTTTTTTTGCCCTTAAGTATGTCAGCAATTTATTTTTTAAAAATCACTAAAACAACAAAATATTCTCCTTCCTTTACTGTCAGTCTAATTCATTGTCCAATCAACTGGCCAGAGGGCTGCAGATCCACTTAGAGAATTCTGGGATGGACACAACCATTTCTGCTCCCCTTGTTGAAGCCTGTAGTTGCTCTACCTACTACCCCGAACCTATAAGGGATATCAATAATAAGGGGCATTTGACCAAGGTCCACTAACACACCTTTCACCTGGAACTTGTGGCAGAAGCATGCAGCACTGACAACAGATTATATCAACTGGAAGAGCTCTACATGGCTATTTGAACTTTTTTGCCTTTTTTCTTGTAGCATTAACATTTTGTCATTATTCTGATTCCAGAGCTGTTGGTTTAGGGTAGCATAACTGGGCATCATGTCTACTCAGTAAGACCATTTCTTCACTGCCTGCCCTACTATATTGAATTTCATATGCTTGAGGTTTATTCTATAATAAATTTCTTGGGTCAGTGGGGCCCACCAATTAAATTTTGCCCAGGGCCCATTGGTACCTTAAAGCAGCCCTGCCTGGTGTAAGTTATCTTCACTGATGCTCAGGTACCAGTAGAAAAGGGACATCATTTACCAGTCCCCTACATTAGTAAATGTAAAATTAATGAGAGTGCTATTCTGAGCACTTGCAATTTGCATTCATGTGTACTGTTAATATGAATTCATTTTGTTACAACAGGGCCACCTGCTGATCTGCAGCTCTCTTTCTTTCTCCTTACAATGGATCTATGGACAATTGTATTTCTAAAGTGATTTTCTGTAACCCCAGAGCTGCTGTGCCTCTGATAACACTCCTGATAAGGGACCATGTCTGTTACTAACAGCTACTACATGTCTTAAAGCAATAACTTCTTCCATATAAAACTGTGGTCTGACTATTGCTATAGTTGCAGCTGGTAAATGTTGGGGTAGTATAATTAACGTAAGGGCAGTGGCACACATGGAGATTAGACTTCGGCGACGTGTATGCCATCCCACCAGCGATTTACATTCTTGCCAGTGGGATGGCATTGCGTGAGATTAGTCGCCCGCGGTAACAAAGATTTGTCGCAGGCGATTTATCTCCCTATGTGCCACTGCATTTACAGATAACCCTGAAGGGGTTAAGCAGAAGCTAAATATTTATCAGCCCAAATGTAATTATGCAAAGCAGGACCTAAACACGCTTACACAACAAACAAAGCTTCATAGAGAAACTGGAACTGTGCAATCCTGCAGCGTCTGAATTGTGCTTTGCATGTGATGCCTGATTGCTAGGAGAACAAGTGGGCACAGCGTACAAGGAACAAAAGAGGCTGTGTGTAACACACCTGCGAGGGCTGGCACTCACAACAAGAAAGCGGCACTCAGCTGCTTTTTTTAAAAAAAAAATTCTAATAGCAATCAAGGATGTCTGCAGTGCCAGTGGCCCAGGGGCCACTATGTGGAGAGATCTGAATTCAGAAGCCCCTCTGCACAAACTGGTCAGTGCCACCATCCCTGTGCTGCCCCTTACCTGCACCGGCCATTGGAGGAATAGGGTAGCCGTCATAAATGACCCATAAATGTAGCATTTGTTATCCATCTTCTCATTCAAAAGGAGGTCAACTGTTTCTTCTTTGTTTAACAATTTACATGCAATACTTCGCAAGTTTCTGGTTCCCATCTGCAGTGTTGATTTATGTTATCCCATATTATTACATTGTATCATATTTATTAAGAAGGAAGGCAAAAGGGACTGTCCTCTCATACTGATGGAGGTCACTGACTGCTTTTTGTTGACAAAATATTAGTTCCTTCCTGCAATGACATTTTTATTTATTGGACCAGTTAGACTTGGCATTCCATAGGGCAGTGCTTTCCAACTGTCAGCCAGCAGCCCCCCTTGTGTGCCCCTCCCCCCATTGAAGTCTGGCTGTTGTGACTGCTTACCTTTGTGTAACAGATTAACTGGCCCCTGCATTCTTCACACCCAGGGTCAGGCTGGCGGGTGCAGGACCCCCCAGGGCTGCCGCCCCAGGGGCTCCGCACCCCCCAAGGTGCCTCCTCTGGCCGTGTACCCCGCCGTCGCGCACCCTTAACCCCCCCCCCCCCACAGGGGCCCTGTCCGGCGTCCTCCCCTGAATTCACGTATGTGAAACACATCAGGGGAGGACATTGGAGGCCAGAGGAAGCAGCAATAGGGTCAGGTCTGGGCCGCTGGGGCCCACCGAGTATTTTCCCAGTGTCCCGGCGGCCCAGTCCGACCCTGTTCACACCTCAGAATCAGGTTGTAACCCCTGTACTGTTTACACATATAAGGTGATGCATTGTTCCCACCTGTACAGCCCTGTGTTCTTTCCACCTGAAATGTGATGTATTGTTCCCACCTGTAAGGCTCTGCACTGTTGACACTCAGACTGTAAGTGCCTGTGTTGTTCACCACATTACCTACCTGCACTACCCTGCCTGCCCTATGCTGCCTGTGTTGTTCACCACATTACTTGCCTGCCCTACCCTGCCAGTGAGTGCCATACTCAGCCTGCCTTATGCTGCCTGCATGTGCCATACTCTGCCTGCCCTATGCTGCCTGCATGTGCCAAACTTGGCCTGCCCAATGCTGCCTGCATGTGCCATACTCTGCTGCCCTATGCTGCCTGTGTTGTTCACCACATTACTTGCCTGCCCTATGCTGCCTGTATGTGCCATACTCAGCCTGCCCTCTGCTGCCTGTGTGTGCCATACTTGGCCTGCCCTATGATGCCTGCATGTGCCATACTCTGCCTGCCCTATGCTGCCTGCATGTGCCAAACTCGGCCTGTCCTATGCTGCCTGTATGTGCCATACTCTGCCTGCCCTATGCTGCCTGTGTGTAAGGCGCTCTGTCGGGCTGGCGCGTTCTCCTACCTTAGTTCGTGCCGGCCAGCAGACGTGCTCTGGTATGGGCCCACACTTCCGGGTTCGGCGGGGACGGCGCGGCTAAATCGCTCATCACTACTTCTAAGACATCTTGCTGGACCTATATGGAAAATCAAGCTTGTGGCTATATGGCTATTGAGATGTACAATGCGCAGTTGCGCCGTGCCGTCCCCGCCGAACCCGGAAGTGTGGGTCCATACCAGAGCGCGTCTGCCGGCTGGCGCGAACTAAGGTAGGAGAACGCGCCGGCCCGGCAGAGCGCCTTACACTGTGTGTGCCATGCTCTGCTTGCCCTATGCTGCCTGTGTGCCATACTCTGCCTGCCCTATGCTGCCTGCACCTGCCAAACTCGGCCTGCCCTATGCTGTCTGCATAAGCCATACTCTGCCTGCCCTATGCTGCCTGCATGTTCCATACTCTGCCTGCCCTGTGCTGCCTGTATGTGCCATACTCAGCCTGCCCTATGCCATACTCTGCCTGCCCTATGTTGCCTGTGTGTGCCATACTGGGCCTGCCCTATGCTGCCTGCATGTGCCATACTCTGCCTGTCCTATGCTGCCTGTGTGTGCCATACTCTGCCTGCCCTATGCTGCCTGCATGTGCCATACTCTGCCTGCCCTATGCTGCCTGCATGTGCCATACTCTGCCTGCCCTATGCTGCCTGTGTGTGCCATAATCTGCCTGCCTATGCGCCTTTGTGTGCCATAATCTGCCTGCCCTGCTCAGCCTGTGTGTGCCATACTCTGCCTGCCCTGCTCAGCCTGTGTGTGCCATACTCTACCCACCCTGCTCAGCCTATGGGAGGTGAGCCTCGGCTTGCCCTATGCTGCCTGCATGTGCCATACCCTGCCTGCTCTATGCTGCCTGTGTTGTTCACCACATTACTTGCCTGCCCTATGCTGCCTGTGTGTGCCATACTCGGCCTGCCCTATGCTGCCTGCATGTGCCAAACTTGGCCTGCCCTATGCTGCCTGTGTGTGCCATGCATTCCACCCTGTCCCGCAGTCCCGGATTTGTTCTGAAATGTCCCGCTTCCTTTTGTTCTCCCAGTGACGTCACACTCACGTCTCTCAGGAGCGCCGCTTCTTCTGCTTCTTCCGCTCAGTTCATTTAGGTGAATGCGGTGCAGAAGAAGCGGTGCTCCTGAGAGACGTGAGTGAGACGTCACTGGGAGAAGAAAAGTCGGGGGACACAGCTGGAGGAAGCAGGTGGACACAGCAGGCAGGTGGTTTGGGGAGCAGGGGAGGACGTTGCGGGGGAGATGAAGGATGTTGGGGAGGATGCTGGGGGGAGCTGGAGGAAGTTAAGGGGGAGCTGGGGGATGCTGGCGAGGATGCTGGGAGGGAGCTGGAGGATGCTGGGGGGAGCTGGAGGATGCTGGGGGGAGCTGGAGGATGCTATGGGGGAGCTGGAGGATGCTATGGGGGATCTGGAGGATGCTATGGGGGAGCTGGAGGATGCTAGGGGGAGCTTGAGGATGCTGGGGAGGACACTGGGAGGAAGCTGGAAGATGCTAGGGGGGGCTGGAGGATGCTGGGGAGGACACTGGTAGGGAGCTGGAGGATGCTAAAGGAGAGCTGGAGGATGCTGGGGGGCAGCTGGAGGATGCTGAGGGGAGCTGGAGGATGCTAAGGGGGAGCTGGAGGATGCTGGGGGGGAGCTGGAGGATGCTATGGGGGAGCTGGAGGATGCTATGGGGGATCTGGAGGATGCTATGGGGGAGCTGGAGGATGCTAGGGGGAGCTTGAGGATGCTGGGGAGGACACTGGGAGGAAGCTGGAAGATGCTAGGGGGGGCTGGAGGATGCTGGGGAGGACACTGGGAGGGAGCTGGAGGATGCTAAAGGAGAGCTGGAGGATGCTGGGGGGCAGCTGGAGGATGCTGAGGGGAGCTGGAGGATGCTAAGGGGGAGCTGGAGGATGCGGGGGGGGAGCTGGAGGATGCTCCGGGGGACGCTGGGAGGGAGCTGGAGGATGCTAGGGGGAGCTTGAGGATGCTGGGGAAGACACTGGGAGGGAGCTGGAGGATGCTAGGGGGAGCTTGAGGATGCTGGGGAAGACGCTGGGAGGGAGCTGGAGGATGCTAAGGGGGAGCTGGAGGATGCTGGGGAGGACACTGGGAGGGAGCTGGAGGATGCTAAGGGGGAGCTGGAGGATGCTGGGGGGCAGCTTGAGGATGCTGAGGGGAGCTGGAGGATGCTGGGGGGGAGCTGGAGGATGCTATGGGGGAGCTGGAGGATGCTCTGGAGGATGCTGGGAGGGAGCTGGAGGATGCTAAAGGGGAGCTGGAGGATTCTGGGGAGGACGCTGGGAGGGAGCTGGAGGATGCTAAAGGGGAGCTGGAGGATTCTGGGGAGGACGCTGGGAGGGAGCTGGAGGATGCTAAGGGGGAGCTGTAGGATGCTGGGAGGGAGCTGGAGGATGCTGGGAGGGAGCTGGAAGATGCTGGGGGGAGCTGGAGGATGCTGCAGTGGAGAGTGGGCCATAGTATGAGGACACTGGGGGAGGACCAGCAATGTTTTAGGGGGCCCTGGGCTGGCTAGCAATGTTTTAGGGGGTCCCTGCCCTGGCACCAATGCAAACCATAACCCCTGGCTACCAATGTTTTAGGGGGGCCCTGGCTACCAATGTCTTTGTGTCCTTTGTACTGATCGGACTTCATACAGCTCTGGTGATTTTCTGAGTTTTGAATTGTTTAGAAATGGTTATTAGAGATGCTGATGGTCAATATGTAGCATGGGATGCTTGTGCTACACTGAGTCTGTCATGATATACAGGTGCCACAGTGCGTAATGAAATCCTTAGGGCTACAATATGTCATAAAATGATTGGGGCCACCGTGTCTGTCTTCTGGTGCACTTTGTGTATGTTATGCTTTTTAGGTGTGGTTTTGTAAAATGGGCCTGTTTTGGGGGCGTGGCCATAAAGTGGGCGCGGCCTGAAAAAAATTGGCCATGCTACGCGCGGCAGATATTCTTGTCCCTCCTTCTACTTTTGAAATGTTGGGAGGTATGGCCATGCTCTGCTTGCCCTATGCTGCCTGTGTGCCATGCTCTGCTTGCCCTATGCTGCCTGCATGTGCCATACTCAGCCTGCCCTATGCCATACTCTGCCTGCCCTACCCTGCCTGTGTGTGCCATACTCTGCCTGCCCTGCTCAGTCTGTGTGTGCCATACTCTACCTGCTCAGCCTATGGGAGGTGAGCCTGGTGGGGGTTTGTTAGCATTTGGAAATAATTATAAGGCGTCCCTAATTATGCGCTGGGGGTTGCACATGTGTATGTCTTAATATGACATCATAAACTTTTTCACGTGAGTGATGGGTGTATGGTCTTAAAAGTTATTGTGATAACATGGGTGTAGTTTAAAAATAAAGTGATCAACAGCCATTACCCCCCCCCCCCAAAAAAAAAATCACAGGACCAATGAGATTTCCCTATTTACATAGTATTGGAGGACAGTTTATCAGACTGATTTTTTGGGCAATGCTAGGTACATGTTTGGCTACCTATATGAACAATGGCACTGTAACATTCCATAGTATAGCATAACTATTCAGCACAGCACATGTTTTGCAAGATGAGTGGGGATTTTTGTTTGTTTTGTAATCCTATTATTTTTAAGATCATTTATCCCTAGGTACCACTGGATATGTTACATAGTTACATAGTTACATAGGGTTGAAAAAAGACCATTGTCCATCAAGTTCAACCCATCCGAGTAAACCCAGCACACAACCTATACTAACCAATCTATACACTCACATACATAAACTATATATATACAACCAGTAATACTAACTGTAGATATTAGTATCACAATAGCCTTGGATATTCTGCTTCTTCAAAAACTCATCCAGGCCCCTCTTAAAGGCATTAACAGAGTCTGCCATTACCACATCACTAGGAAGGGCATTCCACAGCCTCACTGCCCTCACCGTGAAAAACCACCTACGCTGCTTCAAATGGAAGCTCTGTTCCTCTAATCTATAGGGGTGACCTCTGGTGCGCTGATTGTTTTTATGGGAAAAAAGAACATCCCCCAACTGCCTATAATCCCCTCTAATGTACTTGTACAGAGTAATCATGTCCCCTCGCAAGCGCCTCTTTTCCAGAGAAAACAACCCCAACCTCGACAGTCTAACCTCATAGTTTAAATCTTCCATCCCCTTAACCAGTTTAGTTGCACGTCTCTGCACTCTCTCCAGCTCATTAATATCCTTCTTAAGGACTGGAGCCCAAAACTGCACTGCATACTCAAGGTGAGGCCTTACCAGGGACCTATAAAGAGGCAAAAATATGTTCTCATCCCTTGAGTCAATGCCCTTTTTTATACAAGACAGCACTTTATTTGCTGTAGTAGCCACAGAATGACACTGCCTGGAATTGGACAACTTGTTATCAACAAAAACCCCTAGATCCTTCTCCATTAAGGAAACCCCCAACACACTACCATTCAGTAGATAGTTTGCGTTTATATTATTTCTACCAAAGTGCATAACTTTGCACTTGTCAACATTGAACCTCATTTTCCAGTTTGCTGCCCAGTTTTCCAATTTTGTCAAATCACTCTGCAAAGCGGCAGCATCCTGCATGGAACTTATAGTTTTGCACAATTTAGTGTCATCAGCAAAAATAGAAACAGTACTGTCTATGCCCACCTCCAGGTCATTAATAAACAAGTTAAAAAGCGAAGGACCAAGGACTGACCCCTGCGGTACTCCACTAACCACACTGGCCCAATTAGAAAATGTTCCATTTACCACCACTCTTTGTACTCTATCCTTCAGCCAGTTTTCTATCCATTACAAATATTATGTTCTAGGCCAATATTCCTCAATTTGATCATTAACCTTCTGTGAGGTACTGTATCAAACGCTTTAGCAAAATCTAAGTAGATGACATCAACTGCCATTCCAGCATCAAGGTTCCTGCTCACCTCCTCATAAAAGGCAACTAAATTAGTCTGGCAAGATCTGTTACGCATAAAACCATGCTGGCACAAACTAATAGTATTGTGAACTGCAATGTATTCAACTATCCTATCCCTTATTACCCCTTCCAGAAGCTTTCCTACTACTGATGTCAGACTAACAGGCCTATAGTTTTCAGGCTGAGAACGAGATCCCTTTTTAAATAACGGCACCACATTAGCAATTCGCCAGCCTCTCGGCACCATGCCAAACCTCAACGAATCCTGAAAAATTATGTGAAGAGGCTTGGCAATCACAGCGCTCAGCTCATTTAATACCCTGGGATGAATCCCATCCGGTCCTGGACCTTTGTTTACCTTTACATGTTCAAGTCTCTTTTGAATTTCCTCCTGAGTGACCCATGCGTCAGTAGCTAAATTACTAGCACTGGGTATATTAAAAGGGAAGCCTTCATTATCTGGCTCCTCAGATGTATAGACAGATGAAAAATAAGAGTTCAAAATTTCTGCTTTTTCCCCGTTCTCATCAACCAACGTACCCCCCCCCCCGAGATAATAAAGTTCCCACCCCTTCTTGCTTCATTTTTTTACTATTCACATAATTAAAAAATAATTTTGGATTCTTTTTACTCCTAGCTGCAATATCCCTTTCCATCTCAATTTTAGCTTGCCTGATAGCTATTTTGCATGCTTTATTTGCTTCCTTGTACCTGATGAAAGTTTCCGCTGTCCCAGCTAACTTGAATGCTTTAAAAGCACGTTTTTTATTACCAACCTCGACACTAACACTTTTATTCAGCCATAAAGGTTTTGCTTTGCGATGCCTCTCCTTGCTTACAAGGGGAATATACTGTTGTGTATACTTGCAAAGCAATGTTTTAAAGATGTTCCATTTTCCTTCTGTGTCTAACCCCATGAAAAGCCTTTCCCAGTTGACACATTGCAGAGATGCCCTTATACTGGCAAAGTCTGCACGTCTAAAATTGAGCGTTTTAGTTACTCCCTTATAGAGCTGTCTCTGTAGCATTATCTCAAAGGAGACCATGTTGTGATCACTGTTCCCCAAATGCTCACCCACACAAATGTTAGAGATAAGTTCAGTATTATTAGATATTACCAGGTCCAAAATAGACTCATTCCGAGTAGGTTCTTGAACCACCTGAAATAAAAAGTTGTCATTTAGCATATTTACAAACCTACTAGCTTTTTCTGACTTAGCCACCCCATTACTCCAGTCAATGTCCGGATAATTAAAGTCCCCCATAATAACAACTTGACCCAATTTTGAAGCCTCCTCCATTTGCAAAAGTAGCTGGGACTCATCCCCCTCATCTATACGGGGTGGTTTATAGCATACACCAATGATCATTTTCTTTGTGACCTTCAGCCCTACTGAAATTTCTACCCAAAGAGATTCAACGTTTTCATTTGTAATGTCTTTATTACATGGCTTTAAATCTGACTTTACATAAAGACAAACCCCTCCACCCTTTTTAATCTCTCTGTCCCTCCTAAAAAGCGTATACCCATTTAAATTCACAGCCCAGTCGCATTTTTCATCCCACCAGGTCTCAGTGATACCAATTAAGTCATAATTTTCAATACATGCAATAGCCTGCAGCTCCCCTATTTTTCCCGACAAGCTACGCGCATTAGCCAGCATGCAGCGGAGATTACTACTTCTTCCTCTGATGCTTACATTAGATAAAGGACAGTTAGAGCTAAGGTGAAAATTAGTCTGTTTCCCTTGTAACAATGGAAGCTCCTTATCTGATAAACTATATGCCCCCCTCACTCCTCCCCCACAACCCTTTACTGGTCCCACTGCCCCATCTACACTAGCTCTCCCATAAGAATCTAGCTTACCAACCCCCCCTTGTCTAGTTTAAACACTCCTCCAGCCTCTTAACCATTCTCTCCCCTAGCACAGTAGACCCCCTTCCATTGAGGTGCAATCCGTCAGGGCTGTATAGATTGTACCCCAAAGAAAAGTCAGCCCAGTGCTCTAGGAACCCAAACCCTTCCTTCCTACACCAAGACTTTAGCCACGCATTTAGCTCCCTAAGCTCCCGCTGTCTCCCTAAACTAGCACGCGGCACCGGCAAAATTTCCGAAAAAATGACATTGGAGGACCTTTGCTTAATTTTAGAGCCTAGATCCCTGAACTCACTCTTTAAGGTCCCCCACCTACCGTTCATTTTGTCGTTAGTACCGATATGTACCAAGACAGCCGGGTCATGCCCAGCCCCTCCCAATAATGTGTCGACCCGATCAACCACATGCCGAACCCTGGCACCAGGAAGACAGCAAACTGTCCGGTTGAAGCGATCCGCTCGACAGATTACCCTGTCCACTTTCCTAATGATCGAATCCCCTATAACCACCATCTGTTTAGGCCTAGCTCTGCTCTCCTCCCCACCACTACTAGAGAAACTGGTCTCCCGGCTGTTAGAGAGATCAGCCTCATCTAGAACCGCCAGTCCAGAGTTCACACTCCCATCTTCTTCACACAATCTGGCAAATCTGTTGGGATGCGCAAACCCTGGAGCAGCCTCCCTTTTTCTTTTCCCCACACTCGATTTCCTAACTGTCACCCAGCTTACTGCCCTATCATCCTTTCCTTGCTCCCCTCCCCCCATACTATCTGACCCCGCTAGTTCTTGTTCAGTTAGCAAGAGACTTCTTTCAAGATTGTCAATAGAACGCAGTGTTGCAACTTGTTCCTCTAGTGCTCTAACGCGAGCCTCTAAAGTGGCAACTCGCTCACATCCACAACAAAGGTATGCACTTTGGAACTGTTGTTCCACAACTGCATACATGCGGCAGGCTGTGCACTGTGTCATACCTTCAATGTTGCTGCCACTCATTCTCCCAGTTACAGAAACAGTTAAACAAAATTGGTGAAAAAGACTTTAAAATAAACACAAAAAAAAAAAAAAATTTTTTTTTTTTTTTACCCTGTTTTAACTCCTTTAGTTTGTAACTCCTGTGATTATAACTCCACTTACAGAGCACCCACTAACTCCTGTGATTATAACTCCACTTACAGAGCACCCACTAACTCCTGTGATTATAACTCCACTTACAGAGCCCCCACTTAAAGAGCAATCACTTATAGAGCACCTACCACCAGAGCAAGCTCCACTGGAGTGCCAGTGGTTCTATTTATACAGTCTGTTAAGGTGAACTAATCAAACCCCACCCACCTCAAACTGAGGGTAATTACAAAGGAATGTAACTCTGGCAAACCTGCTGTAAGCCTTATAGTTAACCAAACTTTGTAAATTGGCACCAAAAAGAGCAAATACTTTTGAAAAAAAATTAAACCCAACAGTTAGAAAACACAGTGATTCTGAATAAAGTTAATAAAAAATACTTATCCCTTTTTTTTGTTGAATTGAAAAAGCAGTTGATTCAGTCAGCCACCAGCCTGTTAGTAAGCCCAAGTGCCCAATGTGTATAAGTAAGAGCTAAATCCTGCATGGATCATAATCATAAAGAGGAGCAACTGCAAAAGGCGAGCTAGCAACTCGGCCCTGTCATATCACCCGTCATATGGTGTTATATTTGCCTTGTACTGAACATGTCTTGATACTGTTATTGTTGCTTTAAAAAGATTTAGGAATGTCTCCATACAGCAAAGAGTTATTATCTTGTAATATTTTCATAAGTGAGAGATATTTCCATGTGTCAGTAATTCCACACCTGCATCAGTGAGGACATTGGTATAATGCAGAAGGAATGTGGCCAGCCCTGTAGCCTTGCCAATTTCAAGCAAGAAGATTTTCTAGTATAGCTGATTTAATGGAGACTCATGATATAAGATCCTAATTACATGATTCATTAGCTACCAGTTACCTAGCTATGGTGTGCCCAGTTAAATCTTTCAGGCATTGTTATAACAATCACTGCAACTCTATTATCAATGCCTTACAAAATGCCCCCAGCAGGGTTTGATTGGCCTGCCAGAGTACCAGAGGATTTACTGCTGGGCCAGTGCAATAGTAGGCTTTAGTGTGGGAACATTCCCATTAGCTTTTTCTTATTTCTAACATAAGCCTATATGACACTGGCTCCATCCAATTGTTGTGAGAATGAGCCCTGGATGGCAGTTTTCCCTAGGAGGCCCAGTCCAAGGGCTGTCACCTTTTCTTCTTTGCCATATTGGTCAATGAAGTTATGGGCAGGGGTGGCAGTAGAGAGATATGATTGGGGGGGGGGGGGGGCTGGCAGAGGCAGAACAGCTAGGGGTTAAGCACATTGCTGGTAAATTTGCAATACCAGCCCTGGACTTGTCTGGAATTTTACTGACCAGTCCAACAACATACCGGCCTTTTCCAACACAGGCTCCTATCCACACTGGCAAACAGATTCTGCTGTCATTGATGCAAAATGTAACCAATTGCAGGTCACCATGCCATAATCCTGCCCCAATGTCACTGGTCTGCCCCTAAGCCCCACTGTTCCACCCCCTACCCCCCATTCCGTGCCCTGTCTGGACTGTCAGCCCATCAGTGAACCTGAAAAGTGCAAAATACATTTCCACCTCCTTCATCCCTCAGAGAAGTAGAGGCTTTTTCTCTTGATGAATGATTTAGTATCTCACTCCCCAGTTCGGCTATGTATAACAGTATTCTAAGAAGGAACAAGGCTGTTCTGATGGCTTAGGGTGGCCATATATATTATTATGTACCTGATAATTATTATTATATTCTTTGGCATTTCCATTACTTTGTCAGGGGCCTAGGTATTTGCAATGTAGATTTTTTCTAGAGAAAGAATTCAAATCATAACTCAATTTGAAATTGCAAATACAGAGAAGCAAGAACTTTATAGGAGCAAGCGATGGGGGGGGGGGGGCTATTGGGTGAGTCACAGTCTTGGCTCAATGAGATCCTGTAGTCTGGTTCCTATTTGCCATTTCTCAAGAATTCTTTTTTATTCTTTTGCTGAAAACCAAAACACATGCAAAGCAAAAGAAACTAAATCAAATAAATAATAGTGATTGTGTCTCTTGATTTAGATAGAGCTTAGGCATATGTTCTTGTAAAGCTGGCCATACAAGTGCCAATGTAATCGTGCAAAAAGTTTTGTACAGTTTTCGACCGTAAGTGGGCTTTGAATAATCATCCCAACAATTTTTGTACCCAGGCGATTGTTTGTTTACATAGTTACATAGGGTTGAAAAAAGACCAGTGTCCTTAAAGGCATTAACAGAACCTGCCATTACCACATCACTAGGAAGGGCATTCCACAACCTCACTGCCCTCACCGTGAAAAACCCCCTACGCTGCTTCAAATGGAAGCTCCTTTCCTCTAATCTAAAGGGGTGACCTCTGGTGCGTTGATTGTTTTTATGGGAAAAAAGAACATCCCCCATCTGCCTATAATCCCCTCTAATGTACTTGTACAGAGTAATCATGTCCCCTCGCAAGCGCCTCTTTTCCAGAGAAAACAACCCCAACCTCGACAGTCTCACCTCATTGTTTAAATCTTCCATCCCCTTAACCAGTTTAGTTGCAGTCTCTGCACTCTCTCCAGCTCATTAATATCCTTCTTAAGGACTGGAGCCCAAAACTGCACTGCATACTCAAGGTGAGGCCTTACCAGGGACCTATAAAGCGGCAAAAATATGTCCTCATCCCTTGAGTCAATGCCCTTTTTTATACAAGGCAGCACTTTATTTGCTTTAGTAGCCACAGAATGACACTGCCTGGCATTAGACAACTTGTTATCAACAAAAACCCCTAGATCCTTCTCCATTAAGGATACCCCCAACACACTACCATTCAGTAGATAGTTTGCGTTTATATTATTTCTACCAAAGTGCATAACTTTGCACTTATCAACATTGAACCTCATTTTCCAGTTTGCTGCCCAGTTATCTAATTTTGTCAAATCGCTCTGCAAAGCGGCAGCATCCTGCATGGAACTTATAGTTTTGCACAATTTAGTGTCATCAGCAAAAATAGAAACAGTACTGTCTATGCCCACCTCCAGGTCATTAATAAACAAGTTAAAAAGCAAAGGCCCAAGGACTGACCCCTGCGGTACTCCACTAACCACACTGGTCCAATTAGAAAATGTTCCATTTACCACCACTCTTTGTACTCTATCCTTCAGCCAGTTCTCTATCCAATTACAAATATTATGTTCTAGGCCAATATTCCTTAATTTGATTATTAACCTTCTGTGAGGTACTGTATCAAACGCTTTAGCAAAGTCCAAGTAGATGACATCAACTGCCATTCCAGCATCAAGGTTCCTGCTCACCTCCTCATAAAAGGCAACTAAATTAGTCTGGCAAGATCTGTTACGCATAAAACCATGCTGGCACAAACTAATAGTATTGTGAACTGCAATGTATTCAAGTACCCTATCCCTTATTACCCCTTCCAAAAGTTTTCCTACTACTGATGTCAGACTAACAGGCCTATAGTTTTCAGGCTGAGAACGGGATCCCTTTTTAAATAACGGCACCACATTAGCAATCCGCCAGTCTCTTGGCACCATGCCAGACCTCAATGAATCCTGAAAAATTAAGTGAAGAGGTTTGGCAATCACAGCGCTCAGCTCATTTAATACCCTGGGATGAATCCCATCCGGCCCTGGACCTTTGTTTACCTTTACATGTTCAAGTCTCTTTTGAATTTCCTCCCGAGTGACCCACGCTGATTTCTGTTAGATAATATCTTTGCATGAACTGCTTATCTGACGATACCCATGGGTGACTTATGACGTATAAACAAAATGCACACACACAGAGGAATTTATGTATGTTTCATGCTTTAAAAGCCAGTACTTACTCCAACAAGAATGCTCTCTCTTCTTCTTTTCCTGGTGTGCTATTGCCACTACTATTGCCAGTGCTGCTCTGTATTTGTCATTCATATGTAGTGGATATTTTAATACAGAAAATGAAACCTGTTTTTCATAATAAAAACTGACAAAGCTTCTTGCACACAATTGATAGTAGCACGCTTGTTCATTTAACCACATTCCCAGGATGAAAGTTTCCATACGTCAAATGGGCCAAACAAGACATAACATTCATACAATTGTTTACTGTCAATTATTGACTGGAACATTGTCCAATTTATTCTTTAATCCTACTATTTCAATCTGGATGTTAGTTTAAGATTGTTGCATTAAAATGTATGATCAATATCTGAAGGTTTGTCATACGACTAGAATCTAAACGTGTATGGACAGCTTAGGTGGGGGCTAATAATTTCTGTAATACTTGCCAGGCTCATCGAAAAGGTAGAAGAACAACTTTGGAAATAACTTTCCTCCTCTAGTGCAGAACTCCACATATAGACAAAACAAATGTGGTGACACAAAAAGTTTCTGATTTGATTTAATGTAACATGGAAATAACTGTGAGTATAGAACATACCTGCTGATACATTAGGAGTCATTTATCAAACTGGTGCGCTATCTATAAAGAGAATTCTGATTGATAATTAAGAGAAATGATGCAAAACGACCTTTCACTGATATTTTTCATGATAAAGACTGTAGAGACATAATAGAAGGGGAATAAATGCAGTGCACCTCACTTTACGTGGAACCCTGCAGGGGCAGCAAATAGGCTCTGCAGGTGATGCTACATGTTCTCCCATAGTACAGGCAAATTACTTATATTCAGAGTCTGATGACAGTGAAGAATGCTAATAAATTATGGAATGTAATTTCCACAGAACTACAGTGATTGTTCTTTCCTAATATATTGTCATCAAGTGTCATTTTTAAACCCTTGAGAGGATAATACTCTTACCCACTTCAGATTCTGCTCAGGTTTCCCCATAGACTAAGATGAACTTTTCATGAGATAAGTACTGCTATTTGAAACACAAATTCATTTTTCTGAACTAATCTGACCCACATGTATACACTAGTAAGTGGCAAATGAGGTGATATTATGCAGAAGTATTAAATATTTCTACAGATCCTAAGATTGCACACAGGATATGTCAGAAAAATGACAGAGAACAACTACTGAACAAGTGAAAGGTATTTCTTACACATAGCTCTTACACACAGCTGTATGTATGTACATATTTAGACGGACAAAAACATAAGAATATTATGTGTACTCATAGTGCTTATACAGAGGTTAGGAGACTCTATCACACCACATTCTATATGTGTGAAATAAACACCCACAGAAATATAAGACAAGAAGGTGTCACCCTCAATACAAGAAATACTTCTTTGCAGTAATATCAGTATAACCTGGAATTATGTGCTGGCAGCCAATAAATTGCTTCATTGGTCCTGTTAAAAAGAGAGCTTTTATACTGTAAATATATTAACATGGATAAAGCATATGAACTTTTATTTGCTCAGGTATATGCAGAAATTCTTAGAGCTATTTAGTCATGTTGCTAAACCCCTAGGGGCAGGCAGGGGAGGTACACAGGTGACCCCTCTCCTACTCCCCATCCTAACCCTAACTTGTGCATCATTCAGACCCATAAAAAACAATGCCCCAGAGAACTATAATTGATGCCTACTGAAATTAAGTATCTCCACACAAAAATGTTTTTCTGCATGATGAAAGAAATTGTAATTCTAATATATTAGTATTATTATATCTAATAATGTTCTTTCCAATATATATCAATGATTTTAATGGATTTACATTATTAGTTAATTAAGTAATTGCTATTGAAAGCCATGTCTGCCTCTTTATATTAAAACAATGTAGCAGAGGCAGCTGATTAACAGGCCTGGAGGAGTTCTAACTCCTGTAACTTTGTTTCAAGAATCAGAGAACAGATATAAATAACCAAAAATTGCTTTTAGCTGCAGTTATATTTAAAAATAGCTTTATTGAAAACCCTCATGTAAAACGAGAAGTTTCTTAGCGGCAGATTTACTAAAAATATAATTTTTCTCACTTTTATTTTTTTGAAACATGCGGGAAAAAGTCACGCAAAAATTGCAACCTTTTTTACTTGTGCGATAACTATGACTTTTTGTATTGCTGCACAAAAGTCAGCATCAAAAATATGAAAACCTCTAAAAATTCGAAGCATAGAAACATCTTCCAGGGAAGGGACACCTGCCGTTGACTTCTACATGATCTTGACAGGTTTTAGATGGAGTATTTTCGGATTCAGAATTGTTGCAGATGTGTCACATAATACATTTTGGAAAAGTCACAACTTTTGTCAAAAAAATTTTAGCAAAAAATCTGAATTGTGAAAAAAAATACCATTAGTAAATGCCCCTAAGAATTACATTTTCTTTCATAATTATACAAAAAAACTCAGTTTTTAGGTGCTGTTCCCCTTTAAAGCAGCTAAAAACAGAGTACTAAACAGGAAAAAAAAGACCTTTATAAACTTTGTTCAGAGCTCTGTGCTGATTTATAGTGGACCTTACCCATTTTATATAGAGTGCCTTTATGCTGCATATCTTCCTGTTCATGCCTGCAGGTGGAAGTGAATGAGTAAGTATAGATTAGACACAAAGTATAAGTAGAACAACACTGTATATTTAGAAAGTGAATGAGATGCTGTTTGAAAAGATATATGAATCTAGCTAACTTGCTTCCCTTTTTTATTATAGAAAGTGGAACTGCACTGGGACATTATGTGAACAAAGATATAAAAAGGATAAGCTAGTCAAATAGCGCCCTGCTGGTCTACTCGTTTTCTGCCAAATATTTGTATTAACAAATACTTTGCGAAGCATGGCTGACCTTTGGGATTTTCACCTACAGTATGTAGCAGCATAACAAAATGCACTATGGAGCATTTAACATCTGCTTTAACCCTAAGTATTGTAATAAATATGCAATGTACCATATATAGCAATTTGAGATATATTAGGGGAAAAAGGAGAAAAGTATTGGGAATTATTGCTGGGTACTAGCAGAATAAGAAACCTCATTTTGAGTGTAAAAGGATAAAAGTGGACAAGTTGGTCTGCAATGCTTCACTGCTGCTTGGGAGAGAGGTTCTCACCTGCTGTTTTGATCTCATTTTCCAAGAACTTTCATTATTGTGGATTGGTATTTTATCATTTGGATCCTGTCTTCAGCTATGCCAATCTTTCACTTTGGACTTCTAAACCTGTGCCCTCTCATCTTCAGTTCTTACATGGTGCTGTCACACTGTCAAGCCACGCTGAGTGTCAATGAGAGACAGCAGGGTGGACTCACTCAAGCACAATACTGACCAGTGCGGCCAAGACGCTGTTATTAGATCTGAATAATGAGCAAGGGCTTTACAATTACATTCATAGATGTGCACATTTGAGGTCAGTTTCTGTGGAGGACACAGAACTTAAACTTGAAAATGAACACTTTGCTTGGTTTGGCCCTTTTGGCAGGCAGAAGAGAATTGGGCACTTATACAGTAGATCTTCCTTAAAAAAAAGAACTTGCAATAAGTCAAAGCATTGAAATCCCCCAGGACCAGCCATGGACATTGACCTAAAATAAAAGTGTCAGATCTTCAAATATTTGAAGCAGACAGCTGGCAGTAGATTTACACTTAAATGACTGGGAAAGTCAGAGTGGAATGATGGAGTTAATTTTATAAGCATTTACACTGAAAGGGAACATTATAGTATAATACATTACTACATGGTGGAGGGAAAATGACTGCAAACAAATACAAACCAAACAATTAGCCAAAAATGTCTTCTATAAAGGCTAAAGGCTTATGTCTAACATAATAGTCAGCACAGTACTCAATCAGTGACTTGAGGGGAGCCATATGGAACATAACTGTTTGCTTTTGAATCTGACCTTTGTGCTAAGGATCAGAAGCAAACTAAATGAACAGTTATGTCTCATGTGCCCCCCCTCTAAAGTTGCTGACTAACTAAGAGGTAAGAGAGCTGAAAGGAGGAAGTAGTATCTTGGCTATTACGTTAGACATCTGCTCCCTCCAGCACAGGGCCGGAACTAGGGGTAGGCAGAAGAGGCAGCTGCCTAGGGCGCAACGATCGAAGGCGCAGGCAGGAGCCTCTCCTGCCTACCCCTAGTGCTACTATGTCATTGCCTCCGCCGCTTGTTATTAGTGATGGAGGCAATGACCGATCTGATCGCACCGCCCTCCCTGCACTTCCTCCTGTGCTTTGGCGCGCATGCGCCCTTTGGGGGGGGGGGCGGGGTGGGCGGAGTTGACCGACCGGGTTGCCTAGGGCGCCCGGTCGGCTTGGCCCACCCCTGCTCCAGCATTTTCCTAACTAACTATATTAGAAACATTTTTGATTTTGCACAGCCTATCTAAGTACCAAGTTTTATTTTTACACTGAACTGTTCCTTTAAAATACCCCAGGCAGGTGCAGTTTTCTGCTAACAAGAGCACTGGCACTGGGTATCAGGTAAGTAATTACAATCTCTACGGGTGTGTAAAGGTTTCCTTTGATGTTGTTAATGCTATCACCATGAAAGTATATTATAGTTCTACTTGTGCCTTATCTTAAAAGGGATGTTTATCTTTAAACTGACATTTAATATGATTTAGGCAGTGATATTCTGAGACAATTTGCAATAGGACTTTTTTTTTATTTGTCGTGGTTTTTCAGTTATAAAGCTTTTTGCTCAGCAGTCACTGACCCCTGTTTGAAAGCTGGAAAGAGGAAAGATAAGGCTAATAATTAATAAATAAATAATGACGACCAATATGGAAGTTGGTAGGAATAGGACATACTAATAATAATATTGTACTAAAAGTTATATTGAAGAGGGACCACCCTTATAATAAGAATAAGTTGCTAGTGATGTAGCAGCTGAGAGATCGTGCACATCTTTTAACACTGACCTTTAACAATATAAAGAAATGTCATGAAAAAACAGGTGTAAAGAACTGATATAAGACCATAATGGTTTCATATCAACCATGGTGTCATGCTAGATTTTTTTATCTATTAAACTAGACATGTATGTTGCAATAGGCTCCTCTGGCAAGGTCACAAAACTAGATTTGGCTACAAACTTGGAACTGGACTGATCCTACCAATGGCCAGTAGGACATTATACAGTGAGCCCATGGAGACCTGTTTGGTACTCACCTGACAGAACATTTAAAACTGTCAGATAGATATCTGGGCAATTTTGTCCAGATGTTGGTTGCAGCCCTCCTGAGGGCACCGTACATGTGCAGATGAGCTATGTGTTTGGCAACTTTTAGATATCAAACACCACAAGGAGGTTTGTGAGTAATGGCTATTGCTATAACCCAGAGCCACAGGTTTACTTATACTGGTCTATTATAAAATATCTGCATACAAAGAGTTATAGCTCACACTTTACCCCCTTGTAATGATTAGGGCTTGTGCCAAACATACTTTTTGGCTAGTGTTTTAATCACACTGAAGCTACCTCACTTTTGGTAGATATATGTATACACAGGACATATAGTAAATACTACCCATGCCTAGCCAGAGTATCACTGCTGTAGGATAGTAGGTCTGTAAGATCCTTTCATTTACACAATAAAAAATAGACTCTGGGCCCTTTAGTAGCACTAACGCTTGCCTATAGATACAGTCTGTGGCCAACTACTCTGTATTGGCCCCTGTGTTATCTGATCAATAAGTGCAGATTGATTGGATTGATACAAACTGTCCCTCCACCTCCATTGCAGTGGTGTGACTATAGAGCAAGTGGCTACTGGGTGCCAGGAGTTATATATATTGATTTGATAAGCCCTTCTGTAAATGTTTATTTTAAAAAAGGGTCTTATTCACACACTTTAGTAGGGCCCTTAAATGATTTTGTAGTGGGGCCAAGAAATTTCATGTTATATAGATTGTAAGCTCTACGGGGCAGGGACCTCCATCCTCTTGTGTCTTTGACTGTTAACTTATTGCAACTGTATCTTGTATTTATTTGTATTTTGTGTTATACTTTGTATTTATCAATTTTTATCTTAATAACCCCGTTTGTATTAATGTATTATACTGTACAGCGATGTGTACATACAGTGGCTTGCAAAAGTATTCGGCCCCCCTGAACTTTTCCACATTTTGTCACATTACAGCCACAAACATGAATCAATTTTATTGGAATTCCACGTGAAAGACCAATACAAAGTGGTGTACACGTGAGAAGTGGAACATTTTTTACAAATAAATAACTGCAAAGTGGGGTGTGCGTAATTATTCAGCCCCCTTTGGTCTGAGTGCAGTCAGTTGCCCATAGACATTGCCTGATGAGTGCTAATGACTAAATAGAGTGCACCTGTGTGTAATCTAATGTCAGTACAAATACAGCTGCTCTGTGACGGCCTCAGAGGTTGTCTAAGAGAATATTGGGAGCAACAACACCATGAAGTCCAAAGAACACACCAGACAGGTCAGGGATAAAGTTATTGAGAAATTTAAAGCAGGCTTAGGCTACAAAAAGATTTCCAAAGCCTTGAACATCCCACGGAGCACTGTTCAAGCGATCATTCAGAAATGGAAGGAGTATGGCACAACTGTAAACCTACCAAGACAAGGCCGTCCACCTAAACTCACAGGCCGAACAAGGAGAGCGCTGATCTTAAATGCAGCCAAGAGGCCCATGGTGACTCTGGACGAGCTGCAGAGATCTACAGCTCAGGTGGGGGAATCTGTCCATAGGACAACTATTAGTCACGCACTGCACAAAGTTGGCCTTTATGGAAGAGTGGCAAGAAGAAAGCCATTGTTAACAGAAAACCATAAAAAGTCCCATTTGCAGTTTGCCACAAGCCATGTGGGGGACACAGCAAACATGTGGAAGAAGGTGCTCTGGTCAGATGAGACCAAAATAGAAACTTTTGGCCAAAATGCAAAACGCTATGTGTGGCGGAAAACTAACACTGCACATCACTCTGAACACACCATCCCCACTGTCAAATATGGTGGTGGCAGCATCATGCTCTGGGGGTGCTTCTCTTCAGCAGGGACAGGGAAGCTGGTCAGAGTTGATGGGAAAATGGATGGAGCCAAATACAGGCCAATCTTGGAAGAAAACCTCTTGGAGTCTGCAATCGACTTGAGACTGGGGCGGAGGTTCACCTTCCAGCAGGACAACGACCCTAAACATAAAGCCAGGGCAACAATGGAATGGTTTAAAACAAAACATATCCATGTGTTAGAATGGCCCAGTCCAGATCTAAATCCAATGGAGAATCTGTGGCAAGATCTGAAAACTGCTGTTCACAAACGCTGTCCATCTAATCTGACTGAGCTGGAGCTGTTTTGCAAAGAGGAATGGGCAAGGATTTCAGTCTGTAGATGTGCAAAGCTGGTAGAGACATACCCTAAAAGACTGGCAGCTGTAATTGCAGCAAAAGGTGGTTCTACAAAGTATTGACTCAGGGGGCTGAATAATTACGCACACCCCACTTTGCAGTTATTTATTTGTAAAAAATGTTTGGAATCATGTATGATTTTCGTTCCACTTCTCACGTGTACACCACTTTGTATTGGTCTTTCACGTAGAATTCCAATAAAATTGATTCATGTTTGTGGCTGTAATGTGACAAAATGTGGAAAAGTTCAAGGGGGCCGAATACTTTTGCAAGCCACTGTAAGTAGATAATAAAGATATACATACATACATACATTAAAGTGGCTACATTTGGTACATGTAAATATGCAGTTGTTTGGCCAGATGAACAGCAATAGTTCAGCAAGTAGCAGCAATGTGGGGGATCATTTCTCTCTATAGCTGTATTGACAGCTTGGGACCCCCAGGTAAGTGCTGTACACATTAGCCTAATTACTAATATGCCCCGCAGTATGAGGGAGGCCATAATACCTCTCCTACATTCATGTTATCAGATGGGCAGCCTGCAGCAGCTTCCTCTGTTCTATCACAGCTTTAGCAGTAAGACGGGGCAGCGAGAGTTAAACGCCGGGTGGGAAGTGCCTTTGCTTCACTCTCTCACTGACAGGCTCGGAACACGGAAAGCAGAAGGAAGGCATCGGCTAAACCGATCCGAGAGACCCATAGACAGTAGGACATGGGCTCCAGTGCGTGAGGCACACTCACAGGAACTGCAGCTTTGCACCCTCAGCGGTAAGTGCTCCATGTTGACTTGTGATACTGAGCTTGGAAGTAGTTTCGAGGCAGATTTGCTTTATTGTAACCACTTCCATTATAATAACCCACTGTAGCTGTGACTGTCTGCGAACTATCTCCCTCACCTCCTGTCAGTACAACGTAGTAACTGAGCTGACCCATTACCGGCGGAAAGGGGGGGGGGACCTGCCTGAGCCATCGGACAGGCAGTAGAAAGTTTTTAACCCTGTGAACGATTCATAAAACTTCAAAATATAAAGGTGAATATAGGTACATTTAGCTGTTAAGCAGCTGCAGCCTGGCTCTCAGAGAGTGCACCCGGGAGCTGCTTGGTTGCTTAGTTGACCGTCAACATATTGGCCCTATACTAGTGATCTTCAAAGAATGTACTGAGCCCAAATGTCATTATTATTATTATTATTGCTGGACATAATTAGTGTGAGTCGCAGGACGAAGTCGAGCGAAATGAACAGCTATAGAACCAGGTGTTTGATGGAGTATATGGCCAAAATGCATCCCCTCAGCAGAGACGTGGGCTCTTCCCGCACCTACAGCTGCCCAGAGAGAGCCACAAGATGGGCGGCACCGCAGCTGGGTGACACTGAGCGCCCCAGTTTTTGATGGTTTCCATGGACAGTTAAAAAATACCTGTTCAGGCTGCTCAGGAATTCTGGGACCTGTAGTTCTGCCATTGGCATGCAGAATAGATTATTGTGTTGGAACAGTACTAAACTGCAAATTTGACCTGACCCGTCATGCAGGTCCTTTAGGGTTAACAGACCTCAGGCCTAAATCTAGAATATTACAATATAACACCTAACTCTTAACATAGTAACATAGTGAGGTAGGTGGAAAAAAGACACACTACATCAAGTTCAATCTTTTATGTTTATGTAAAACCTGCCTAACTTGCTTGTTGGAAAGGATCCAGAGAAAGCTAAATAAACCCTTCTAAAGCCTCTATAATGTGCCGCAGAAGTGAAAAAATGTCCTTCCTGATTCCTATATGGCAATCAGACCAGTCCCTGAATCAACTTTATACTAAAGCTGGCCATACACGATGTCGCCAAGCGAGTGGATCTTCACCCAATATCCCCACCTACGGGTGACCATTATCGGGGAGGCATGTAGGCGAATTCGGTTGTTTGGCCCTGGGGCCAAACGATCGAATTCTACACGCGGCAATGGGGCAGTCGGTTTGGATTGGATTTTCTAACCTGGGCGATCGATATCTGCCCAATTTCAGGCCCCTCAGTTCTGCCCCTACACGGGCCGATAAGCTGCCAAATCGGTCCAAGGGACCGATATCGGAAGCTATAATCGGGCCGTGTATGGGAACCTTAAGGGCTATTATCTATTACTGTGTTTCTAGCCAATAGCTCATACAGATCTTTATATGCACCTAAAATATACTTGCTCATAACTGTCCCACTCGAGGCTCGTCGGAGCCAATGTGGCCCTCCAAGTAATTCTTAGTGCCCCAATATTTCAAAGGACGTTGTACACTTTTGTATGTAATTTGAATGCAGCCTGTTTGGTGAATATACAGCGTAAAAACTTTTTTTTTTTTTCTGTAAGGGAAGCTCATTTATAAAATTTGGTCAGTAGCAGTTAGGATTCACAGATGCCTTTAATTGTATGAGTCCTTCCTTTCTGAGTGCTGGTGATTTAGTCACATTGGGAAGTTAGGCTTTAGGTGCTTTGGGGTCAGGCTTGGGAACAAACATGTTGGACTGCTGTGTTCACTTTCCAGGAGAGACTGATTGCTCACTAAACACTGAATCACCATAGCTGGAAAATATACTAAAGTCAAATTTGCTAGGCTAATAGCCAGATTAGCACACTAAATGAGTAACCAACTATGAATAAGTTTGCAAGCAGTCAGAGACAACAAACTTGCTAAAAATTCAGTCCCAGGGGCCTCTCTTTTGGTCCCTGTGCCTTTTTCAAGCTCACCAACTGAAATTCTACAAATATAGTAACCAGCACTTCTAAATGGCTCATTGACTTACCAGTCAGCCAGTTCTATTGATAGAACTGTATTTATTGGGCATTTTTGTGGAACTGTGGGGTTATTAAATTACTGCAATGCACAGTCATTTGCCAGGTTATAACATTTCCACCTCTAAGGGTGAAGACACATGGCGCTACTAGTAGCAGCTACTTGTCACAACTACAAAAATAGATAATACTGATCATTTACTGATAATTGTCTCTGCGTTTTAGCAAAGGCAATTCTCAGTATTGTCTATGGCAGGGTATTTTCTGGCATTTAGTAGCCATGGCAAGTAGCTGCTACTAATTAGCTCCGTGTCTTCACCCTAAGGGCTGTGGCACACGGGAGATTAGTTGACTCTCAAGGCAGCTTCCGGGGGAAATTGCGGCGCCGCGTATGCCATTTCACCGGCGATTTACATTCTCACCAGTGGGATGGCATTTTGGGAGATTAGTCGCCCGCGACAAAGGAGTTTTTTAAAGGAATAGTAACACCAAAAAATGAAAGTGTATAAAAATAATTAATATATTATATACTATTGCTCTGCACTGGTAAAAGTTGTGTGTTTTCTTCATAAACACTACTGCAGTTTATATAAATACCCTGCTGTGTAGCCATGGGGGCAGCCATTTAAATTAAAAAAAGGAGAAAAGGCACAGGTTACTAAGCAGATAACAGATAAGTAGCAGATTCCCATTGTATTGTACACAGTTTATCTGTTATCTTCTTATGTAACCTGTGCCTTTTCTCCTTTTTTCAATTTAAATCGCTGCCCCCATGGCTACAAAACAGCTATTTCTATTAACTACAGTAGTCTTTCTGAAGCAAACACACAACTTTTACTAGTGCAGGGCAACAGTACATTATATTTTAATTATTTTAAAACATTTTTATTTTTTAGTGTTACTGTTCCTTTAATACACCCAAAAAATAATAATCCAATTGACAAAGAAGACATTTATGGGTATAAAAGAGCACCCTTTAGTGTACAGTTTCTTTAGCTAATGCAGCATACTGTAGCACAGTTAGACCATCTGTCCATTTGTCTACCCGTCCCTGCTTATTTAGGGCAGTGTCTATCTGCCTGTTAACTGGATTGTGGTTCTGACTCCCAAAACAATCTGGCAGATGCCAGCTGATTAAGGGAGCTTGAGGAGAATTAATTTCTGCTACATTGTATCAAAAGTCAGAACCAGAGAACCGAAAGGAATAAAGAAAAACTGCTTTCAGCTACAATTACATTTACAAATCACTCTGAAACAATAGAAAATGTGTAATTCATGTGTATTGGAAAATTGCCTAAAATAACATTTTGTTTCTTTCTGCAAAGAAAACAACACAGTTTTTATGTTGGAATACACTTTATACAACCTGCTGATTTTGTATAATGTTTAAATTGTGTTTCTTGGCCAGTTTCCTGAAACAGATTGAGGTTTATCTTGTGGCCTTGGTTTAGCTAAGAGCCGAGTCTGGTTACACAGAAGATTTTATGCTTCTTTTAAACTATCACTCAGACTTTTTGTTTCAGGGGTCTTTTATTTTTGTTATTGAGATCTGGGAATTGCAATTCCAAGTGATGTGAAGGATCTGGTGCTGTTTAGTGAACACCCAAAGTTACTAACGAGTAACAAATGACACTCTTATTGCATGAGTCACAGCCTACTCATAATGTATTACTGCTGAATCCTGTGCTGCCAGCTGAATATTACATTTCTTTCATTACAATATCACTTGCTTTTGGGGACTAACCTCAAGAGGCAACTTTGGGTAACTGGAAAAATGAAGCAATGCGTATGTTTTTCCACTGGTGATTTACTTTTATTGCAGGTAGAAAAAACATTTTCGGGAGATTCTGGAGTGCCCGTGGTAGAGCAGATTTATCGTATCCGACAAATATAATGCTAACTCCCAGCAGGCAGGGAGGTAAAGAAGAGATGCTGGACCAAACAGTAGTAAATTCCAGTAAACAGCTCACAACTACTGTATTTGCTAGCTGTTTGCCTATAATAATTGCACTGGTACTATTTAGCACCTATATTACTAAATTGTCCCCACATCTTTTAATATTGGACATGGGCTGTAGATTCTATTGTAGGGGTGCCCAGACTTTGTCACCCTGTGATCTACTCTTGCCACCTGGCCTCCGCATGAGATCTACCACAGTTAAAATAGTGTAACGTCTATCATTTGGCACAATAAGCAAAAAGTGAGCATGGCCCACTTTGTAGTCTGCACACAGAAACATATATTAAGTGGGACAAATATATACAGTGGCCTGGTGGGGACAATCTTCTAAACTGGGATGAACTACAAAGATGGATGGCTTGAGCAGCCACACTCGAAAGCTCCAGTATGCTGGGGGGGGGGGGGGGGGGGGGGGATGAAGTGACGGGATGTCATCCCACTACATTCCACCTTGAGGTCTACCAGAAACTTTAAAGTGATCTACTGGTAGACCGCAATCTACCTTTTGGGCACCCCTGTTCTATTGTAACAAAATAAATCCAAGCATGTGGTTGGATGTATTGCAACACTATTGCTTTCCTAGAATAGTACCATTTTAGGTTTTGTAATTGTATTGTCTGTGTTGAAGTACTGTAAATCCCAGAAAATTACACAATTCTGAGTTTCAGAATTTTGTTCCTGAAAGTGCTGATTGTTTCAGCTGTAATGTCCTGTACAGATCTGCTTTAGAGGTTTGCAATTTTTTACACAAGTTGCTACTTTCTAGTTGCACTGAATTTAGTAATAGCAAGTTTCGATTTTTTGGGATCTGATCTGGCTGTGTGAATAAGTGAAATTCTTAAAATACACATATATATGCGGGGTCCAACTCCTGGGGCTTTAATATGCTGTATTCTACATGCTTATCTCCATTTTTTTAAAATATTAATTATTAGTTATGATGAAATCTCACATTTGTTCTGAATGTCCATAATTTTGTGGAAAATAAATACTGATAATGAGCCTGGGGAGGAATCCTTTCTGTGTACCAGGGTTCCATTGGAGTTTATTGGAGTAGCATTTGTAGCAGAGCAGTTGGAAGGAAATTAGTGTACTGTATTTAATATTAGGCCAGGTTGTATATTTCTTTGGGTAATTAACTACCCCCAGTGTTTTATTTCTATAGTGAATTTATTAAACTTTTATTAGCTGTGAAATCTATTATCTTGACTGCAATAATGCTTCCTTGTACAGGTATTGGATCTGTAATCTGGAAACCTTTTATCCACAAAACTGCAAATTACGGGAAGGCCAAATCCCATTTTAAGCAAATAATTCTAATTTTAATAAATGATTAACTTTTTCTCTGTAATTATAAAATGTTTTTTTTAATAAACATACGGTATAGAGATCCAAAGGTCCCTTATACGGAAAACCCCTGGTCCTAAGAATTCTGGGTAACAGGTCCCATGCCTGTTTTACATATAATAGGACTAAAAATCAAAACAATATTACTTTTTCCCAAAATGTGTATGATTAGGGATTTTTAGGTAGATGAACCATTTGCATTGCTTCAAGTAAAAGTTCAGTTCCTCAAGTCTAAGTGCTGCCCTGCAGTGGAGTACTCATCAGTTCCAATGCAGGGGAGCACTAAAAGAAATGCATCCCATTCTTCCTCATGGGGCGGTACTAACACTACTAACGCAGGTGAAGAGCAGCTGGCTGGATCAAAATTGGACAGGTGGCAACTCTGTTTAATGTGAAATCTAATGTAGCCCTTCCTATATATTTATCTTTCTTTCCTATTAATAAGTGGTATCACGCATAATTTTTACCGGCCAGGCCCTATGTATGGCCAAACTCTGAGGGTCATAAGATTTTAATCTTTCCTAATACTTACCAACTTTCCTAGAAACAAAGAGCAAGTTTGGGATTGAAACACTGTCAACAGGCTTCTTGCAGACCCAACAGTAGTTCATTGTCTTCATTTATTAAAGATTTATATATAAAAAGCCAGTAGGAACCAGTTGGGTGTCCTTTTGTGCTTGTTGATACCTGAAATTAGGCATTTGTTTATTTTATATTAGGGTTTATAAAAATTGTGCTTACATGCCAGGTGACTTACAGTATGCCCACTCACAGATACCCAAATGAGCCTCACAGTAAATAATAGTTCAGCATCTCACTCACTGGCAAAAGTGGGTTCTGTTGATTTATGTCAGCCATGTGTCAGCAGTCAGTGTAGGCACTACCGTGGGCACTTTTCTGAATAAAGAACATTTTGGCCTGACACATTCCCATTGATTTTCATAGAAACATGTTTGTACTATTGTACTGTATGTATTTCTTAAAACAATGTATTAGAATTCAGTTCTCCTTTAAGGTCCCGATACACAGGCCGATCGTAGCTGCCGATATCGGTCCCTTGGACCAATTTAGCAGCTTATCAGCCCGTGTAGGGGCAGAAATGACAGCCATACCCGACTGATATCTGGCCTGAAATTGGGCAGATATCGATCGGGCAGGTTAAAAGATCGGATCGACTGCCCCATTGCCGCCATTATAATTCAATAGTTTTGCCCCAGGGCAGGTGGGGAATCTTCACGTGTATACACGGCCTTTAGGCTAATGTCCCACACAGACATAGATATATATCTGGTACCAGAAGTGACTAATCTCTCCAATATGCCTTTTTACTGGCAACAAAGGGAATCGCCAGTGGAAAGACCTACACATTGCATAAGTTTTCAGAAGTCTTGCAAAGCTTCCTCCTGCAGGCAACTTTGCACTATTTTGAAAAACCGAACTAATGCATAGGCCTTTCCAGTGGCAATTCCCTTTGTTGCCAGTGGAAAGGCATTTCAGAGAGATTAGTTGCCCCCGGGAGCAGAGATCTACTGTGGGAGACTAATCTTTGCTTAGGACATTAACCCTTAATCAAATGGTTTTGCTATATTGTTCCAGGAATCATTGTCAGCACTGCAGAAAATATAAACATTTAGATTTTAAGGCCATGTAAAGACCCAGCTTCTTTATCTAAGAGCAAATGTTTGCCTAATGCATTCTAGTTGATACTTACAGTCATAGACCAAATACAGTCATTTTTCAGAGTTATTGTTCCTGGATCTAATATGTGCTGGGAAATGGAAAGGCTTTTGGGATTCCAGGGTGCCCACTCTACACCCAGGCTATTGCAGTCACTATGGAGTTTTCTGTGGCATGACACACATAAATGATAGCACGTTTCCTCTGGAACACTACAGCTTTGTGCAATGATTGCAATTAATTCAGGAAGTGAGTATGCAGAGTAGATAGTGCACTCTGTTGCCAAATGTCAGTCCTTTAAGGGATGCATGAAAGTGAGCAATCTTCCTGTATAAAGCTTCCATTGTTATATCTATCGTTTCCAGAACAAGCGCCCTGCCAGAGACAAGAAATGTCACAATAAGACTATTTTATAAAGGTGATCAAAAAGCTGTGCTCTTTTAAAATTTTAAGTTTCCATTTTTAGTTTAACGGACCTTCCATTATTTCATAAGACTGATCACAGCTTTACATAACTGTTTTATTTTAATCTTCTTAACGAACATCTTGTGCCATAGAATATAATGGCTGCTTTGGCTTCTGTAAAGCTCAACGCAATTGTTTTTTTTTGTAGCACAACCAATTTTTGTCTTGACCGAAGGGCCATGACCCACAAGGAGATTACTCACCTAAGGTTAAGTCTTGGCTACCGCAGTCGACTTGTCTTCGCAGAGGCCATGGGCCTAAAGGTGGCCATACACAGGCAGCTTTAAGCTGCCAAATTGGATCCTGCAGACTGATTCCTCAGATTATCCCTCTGTGGGCATGCTCGACAGACCTACACAACGAATATGGCAATTTTGGCAATCTTACCAAATGAGAGGATCTTAAAGTGAACCTGTCACCCAGGCATAAAAAGCTGTATAATAAAAGCCTATTTCATATTAAATACGTACCACAAACTAATTTTTTTATTAACACATTCATATCCATTATAAAAGCATTTAAAAACTGTCAATCATATATTGACTGCCCCACCTCTATGCCTTATCTAGGAAAGGCAGAATCATACATAAACAAAGAGGCTCCAAACGCACCGGACACAGGAGGTTCACTAAAACTCAATCTTTATTATTCCATTTAAAATCAGAACGCCTGACGCGTTTCGTGCATTTGCATCAGCCTATGATTAAGTGCGCAAACGCACGAAGCGCATCAGGTGTTCTGATTTTAGATGGAATTATAAAGATCGAGTTTTAGTGAACCTCCTGTGTCCGGTGCATTTGGAGCCTCTTCGTTTATGTACGGCTGGCAGTTACTTTCACTTTCAAGTCAGAACTTCTCAGATGTTGCTGCACTCCTCACATTCCCCCTCCCTCCTCACAATCTAATTTTGTAACCAGTGCATATACATGGGCATCAGGTACCCCATACTGGCACAGAAATAAGATTTTGGCAGGATGCAAAGCTTGCCTTAATAACAGTGTCCACAAAATGGCACCTGTCTGTTTGCTGCAATTGTGAAGAAAATAAGATTAAACTAATTTATATGGTGTAAGTGAAGTTTATTTTGCTTGACAAACACAAGTGAAAAGAATCTGCAGTTATTTCTTAGGATGACAGGTCCCCTTTAAGTCTGGGCCATGTCCTTATACTGGTGATACAGGTGCTGCCCTTGGTCCCCTTTAAGTCTGGGCCATGTCCTTATACTGGTGATACAGGTGCTGCCCTTAACTTATGCCACAGTCCTAACTAAAGCTTAATAAATTGGCATTGCCCTTATTTATCTCCCATCACAATTTCTCAGTGACTTGGGCAATATAAACTTTATATAAATGACACTTTATGTAATCAATTAAATTACACAGATTAGGCATTAAAAGAAAAGAATGCTCTGTATATCTCAGCGTTTTCCTGTTGCTTGCTCTGAAGACCATAGGAGTGATGGTTATGTTATTACCTGCTGCACAAAAATATATCCAATAGTGTTCTGTGGAATCTCTTCATGGCTGCCATTTCTTTGTGCTTCTTTCTGTGCTGAATTGGTCATTTGATGTCAGAACCAGTGTAGTAACTGGACTCACTACAAATCTTTTGTACTGCAGAGTCCCAGTATCCTTTCAGCCTGCTATTTCTAATATTAAGGCTAATGCCAGACGTGGCGTTTTTACGCTGCGTATTTTTTCAGCCTAAAAACGCAGCACAACCCACACAGCCCCTGACTATGGCGTTTTCAGCCTAGTACTGGTGACGTAGCAAATCCCGTTTCCCATGGTGCTAATAGTGCGAAATAGTAAAAACACTGCATATTTCCGCAAGGTCTGGCAGCTGCCTTTGTGTACACATAGGAATAGGTTGCTGTGCAAATAACGGTGTATTTCGGCAAACGCATGAAAAGTCTGTGGTAACGCGTTTTCTAGCGTATTTATGCATAGTGTGTTTTCCATCTAGACTGTTTAAGCTTTTTCTATGGATGATGATATTGTGCGTTTTTCAGCCACCGAGAGAATTAGAAAATACGCAGCGTAAAAATGCCACGTCTGGCATTAGCCTTAGCCTTTGCTAAGAACACTCTGTTTCTTTCATTCTCTTCAATTACTCAGTACTAGGCTGAAAAACGCCATAGTCAGGGGCTGTGTGGTTTGTGCGGCGTTTTTAGGCTGAAAAAATACGCAGCGTAAAAACGCCACGTGTGGCATCAGTCTTAGCCTTTGCTAAGAACACTCTGTTTCTCTCTCATTCTCCTCAATTATACATTATTTTTCCACCTGGTTACTGACTACTGGGGAGCTTTTTCTGACTAACAGAAACAGTCTAGAAGAATTACTTTCATTAAAACCTAAAATGTATTCTCAGTAGTTTCCATTTGCACGAGTGTACATTAGCAAAAATTCTCCTTTACAATTTATTGTGCAAATTCAAATGCTAATTAATTGGGCAAGTCAGAGAATCCTTGCAAACATGACAGAAAACAAGTAATTTCCCTATACAGCTTGCCTTGCCCCTAGCATACAAATGTCATATCTCTACAGGAAGTTGACCACTCACAGGGGTCTATAATGCTCTTTTTTAAATAGCTTTGTGGCTGAAGTTATCCTTATGAATGTAGGTAACACATAAAGGCAAATTCTCTTGCTGTTGTTACACTTTCAATGTTTCAGTGTATCTACTTAACAGGCAGAGTGCTCCTTCAGTAAGAAGATATAACTGACAGCTGTATAGAAACAACTCCAGTGATATAGTGGCGGTTGATATAGTGATTTCTTTCTTTTTTACCCATTCTGTTTTATTTCCTCCTAGAAACTCTGTTAGATATTGTGATGGTTCAGTAGAGAATGTGTCTACACAAGAATTCACAAGGAAGGACCATGTTGCCTGATTTGAATTTAGGCATTGCATATAAGACACTGACAACAGTATAGCAGAGGGTGTAGAAAAATTTGTGTAGCAACAGACATCTGACTCAGCAATAATCTATAATCTGCCCCACAGCTCTGGCAAAACCAAATCCTACTATTTTAATTACTGCTTTGTCATAACAAGTTGTGGTGAAAGATTCCGTTAGAAATTAGGTGTGAAGAATACTGTTACAGCAGGGGTGTTTTTGAGAGAACCTGGTGCAGAGACAGCACAAAAAACACTTGCAGGAACAATTGTATTGCCAAGGATTATATGCAATATTAGCCATAATGACAGAGGAAATTAATTTTTTTAGTGTCAGGATGATTGGCAGCAGCCCTGTGAGTCCTGGTGCAAAGTTTGCACTAGGTCACCTCCTTGTACCACCAACTTTCCTCTTTCCTTATGTGTATGTCTCCTGGCAGTTTTAAACTGCACTGGCCACCTCCTGGAGGGCCCCCGCTTCTGTTCAGTGGTATAAATACCTAGGGGCAATCACAGCCCCTGCCCCCAAAGATTTTAACCACTGTACAGCAGCAGCAGGGTGGCCATACAGGGATGGCTTGGGTGGGTGTAACTCAGACTCCATTTGAGATACACAACGCAAATGTAATACTACTCATGTGATGTTTTGCCAAGGCGACACTATGAGGTTACTGATGCTAAACATTTATGTTACATTCATAACAGATTGGCAACAAATTCTGCAACTGGGACTTGTACAAAAGCACGCTAATCTCATTAACCTAGTTCTTTAGCTCTGTCTGAAACCATGAAGTCTAGTTCTGCTGACAATTTTGGTAGAAAGGTTACAGTGTATATAATTGGCAACTCGTAAGACTGAAAGGAACGGCAAACATATATTTTACTGCAAGAATGTGGAAAAATTGTAAATATAGTGATCTAGCCCTCGTACCCAACATAGCAATATAGCTGTTAAAGGAACAGTAACACCAAAAAATGAAAGTGTTTTAAAGTAATTAGAATATAATGTATTGTTGCCTTGCACTGGTAAAATTAGTGTGTTGACTACAGAAACTTTACTATAATTTATATAAATAAGCTGCTGTGTAGCCATGGGGGCAGCCATTAAAGCTGGAAAAAGGGAGAAAAGGCACAGGTTACATAGCAGATAACAGATAAGCTCTGTAGAATATAATGGGGTTTTATCTGTTATCTGCTACGTTACCTGTGCCTTTTCTCATTTGAATGGCTGGCCCCATAGCTACACAGCAGCATTGTTTATATAAACTATAGTTATCCTTCTAAGGCAAACACAACAGGTGTACCAATGCAGGGCAACAGAACATTATACTGTAATTACTTTTATACACTTTCATATTTTGGTGTTACTGTTCCTTTAAATGAACTGTACACACATATATATATATATAATATATATATATATTTAAAAGAAAACATAATTCTAAACAACTTTCCAATATGAATTTATTAATTTTTTAAGTGCTTTAAAAATTATTTGTAAATGTTATTACTACTGAAAGCAGCATTTGCTGAATTCCTGGTTGTTACTTTTTAAACAATGTTGCAAAGGTCAGTCTCCTCCAGAGAATAGAAAAGGACAAACACTGCTTTTAATAGCAATTAAATATGAAAATAACTCAAAAACCATTACAAATTTGTAAAGAATGTATATTGCAAAGTTGCTTAAAATGTTTGTTTCTTTTATTAGGCAAAACATTATATTTTGGGTTGACTTGTCCTTTAATATTAATAAGGAATTTCTATATTTACTTAGACTTTGCACAATCAAACTACTTTTTTCCTGTTCTGTCAATATTGTGTTAATAGGCACTAGCAAATGTGGCTTTATATTAACAATATTTTAGAATAGAGGTTAATAGGATGGTTTCCTGTTGTTTGTCACTATAGACTACAAGCCCCAGAGGAATTGATCTATTAAAGGGCTTCTCCACCGAAATTTCCAAAATTAAAAAAATATATAATTCTGAGTAACTTTACAGTATATGCTACTGAAAGATTTTAACTGGTTTTAATAAATGTAAATTGCAGGTAAAAGTAATGTTTGTTTATCTTTTTCTATGAGCCTATAATTCCTAATACAATGTAGCAGAGCTCCTCTAGATCTTTTAATTGCCTTTAATTAGCTGGCTTGCAACATTGTTTCAGGAGCCAGACAATGTAGACAGTCCCATACTGCTTTTAATAGCAATTACATTTACTTATTACTTTAAAACCACTGACATTTTTCCTTCCCCTTTAAACACTAACCTCCTGCTGCATTACATCAGACTTGCAATACTCAATAAGTTGCATCAGGGACAATACATAATATCAGTTGTCGGGTGTTCAGATGGAACTGCCATAGCTCAGGGATGTTACTGTGTTCTCCCCAAGCCCAGAACTATGATAGTGGTGTGAAAAAAGGCTTTATATGAGGAAGGCTATTAAATGGAGAAGCCACCTGTGTAAGTGCTCACTGGTGTATTTACTACAGGATTTGAATTCTCTTTAAACCTGGTGACTTCCATCCCAAACATTTATTAGCAGGGCAGTTCATCTAAAATGTACCTCATTTTGGAACTACCTGTCCCCTATTTTTATTTTATTGCAGGCGATTATAGAACAGAGGCTTAACTGACATCCTTCGGTCTAACCATGGGGTTTGCGGAAGAGTTACAGTGCCCCAATGGACACGGCGCCTTGTTGCGCTTACAAGACGTTGAACTGAGATTAATGGAGACCATGAAAAAATGTTTTTTACAGCGTGCAAAGAGTGACAAAGAGTATTCAAATATGCTTCACCACATGTCTGTGCAAGTTGACAAGCTGGATCACTCGCCAACCCCTGGATTATCTGAATACACAAGCCAGCTTAATGAGGTAAATACAGTCACATTACATAATCTCAATATAATAGTACTTAGTAGCAGTGCATAAACTGTATTTCAGATGTATATATAAACCTGCGCAGTCTGCACCAGGTGTCCATACTGATATAATTTCCATGTAGGTATGAATGTATTGTTTTATTTATATAGCAATACTTGTGGACACAGCTACCTACAGCATAACAATACATTCTCACTTTGTGTAATGCAGTAGTTTCCAAACTATGGGGCTGTCCTGCTTTCCTGTCTTAGATGCTTAGATGGGTTTAACCTGATGGTTTTAGGCCAGTTAAGGTCATATTTGAAAATAATGCTTATTTGTCCTCCTCAGTACCCCTGTAAATCAATCAGAGAGGTCAGTCTCAAAATTATATCTTTATTTCTGATACTGCAATGTATTTTATGACCTTATTATGAGCAAAGGCGGCCTGCTGCTTGACATGAGCCTTAAATAAGTAAAGAGTCCAAAACCACTGTGTCTGCTTTGTGTGCTTCTTTGGAATGTGATTTTGTTTCTCATGGTGCCTGGTTATAGTGCCTCTCTGTGGGTAATGACTTTTTGCATGGACTGAGGACCATGTCTGGTTGTCTGTTGGTTTCCTTCTTTGTAAGAGAGCTTTCTCTATTAGTTGACCTGGGTGACGATAAACATCCTATGTAAAGCCTTTGGAAAGAGATTTTTTTTTGGTCTTATTTTTTTTTGTTCTCTGTCTAATGCTTTGTAGGTTCCTTGTTTTTACATTGCTCAGTGAGTACATTCTCTCTGCTGTGTCTGGAGAGTTCCACACTGGGGTGGGACAGGTTGTGGCCCAAATTAGGCTGATCTGATTGATGGGCCCCTAAACCAACAATAGTGTAATATAATACTGAAGGCCCATCGTATAGAACTGCACCAGCATTCCAAGGCAGACTTTGATTGGCTGGATTTTTTAGCCTATCATATAGATATCTGGCTGATCCCTAATTAGATATTGGTCAGGTAGGCTTCTGTTTTAGCTACCTAGCTTGTGGCTAGGGGC
Source organism: Xenopus tropicalis (assembly GCF_000004195.4). NCBI lineage: Eukaryota > Metazoa > Chordata > Amphibia > Anura > Pipidae > Xenopus > Xenopus tropicalis. The sequence continues at coordinate 107,966,454 of NC_030679.2, forward strand.
AGATCGTCCAATTTCCTCCCCCACCCTAGCATTTTGTATGGAATAAATCAGATCTGCTGTCATGTGCTCCTTCCCGTTGCGCCATTGACAGGTTCAGTGTTTGCCTGTGTGGACCTACACAGAGCGGAATTCAGCTTGAGTCCAGTTTGTTTCTGTGGGGAAGAATTTTGTGTTATTTTCTAGGTAGAACGTTCTGTCTTTTCTGTTCTGTTATTGAGGCATGCTTTTCTTCTTCTCTGAGGTGTCTCAGTCTTTCCTATGAATTTTCCTTGTGTGTCTTTCTGTGAAACAGATTGTTTGGGCAGACACCTTTTTTCTAGAAAGTTCAAGTTCAGTGTAAAAGTGACTTTGGGGAAATATCTGTGGGCGTTTATGAAGTTCCCACTGGTGCTACTCAGTCTGTGAGAGCTTTTTATTTATAAGTATGTACACTCCTTATGAGACTGCTTTTATTTTAGAAATCAGACTGTTTCTCTTTTAATATGGTTATACTATTTGTTGTGTATCCTCAGGCTGAGCAAATAAAGGGTGAAACATGTCTCACCTAAACAAAAGCAAATAGGATAAAGTCTTGGCAGAAACACTTCTGGCAATGCACACTGGCATGCAGGCTATAGACCATACAGGTGGTGGAGTCCTATAGGAATCAGTGTTCATTGGAAAGGTTCCAGCTAATATAAGCAGTAGGATTGCCTGGGGTATTACATCCAGTATATACACGTCCTTTTCAAAAAATTAGCATATTGTGTTAAAGTTCATTATTTTCTGTAATGTACTGATAAACGTTAGACTTTCATATATTTTAGATTCATTACACACAACTGAAGTAGTTCAAGCCTTTTCTTGTTTTAATATTGATGATTGTGGCATACAGCTCATGAAAACCCAAAATTCCTATCTCAAAAAATTAGCATATTTCATCCGCCCAATAAAAGAAAAGTGTTTTTAATACAAAAAAAGTCAACCTTCAAATAATTATGTTCAGTTATGCACTCAATACTTGGTCGGGAATCCTTTTGCAGAAATGACTGCTTCAATGTGGCGTGGCATGGAGGCAATCAGCCTGTGGCACTGCTCAGGTGTTATGGAGGCCCAGGATGCTTCAATAGCGGCCTTAAGCTCATCCAGAATGTTGGGTCTTGTGTCTCTCAACTTTCTCTTCACAATATCCCACAGATTCTCTATGGGGTTCAGGTCAGGAGAGTTGGCAGGCCAATTGAGCACAGTAATACCATGGTCAGTAAACCATTTACCAGTGGTTTTGGCACTGTGAGCAGGTGCCAGGTCGTGCTGAAAAATGAAATCTTCATCTCCATAAAGCTTTTCAGCAGATGGAAGCATGAAGTGCTCCAAAATCTCCTGATAGCTAGCTGCATTGACCCTGCCCTTGATAAAACACAGTGGACCAACACCAGCAGCTGACATGGCACCCCAGACCATCACTGACTGTGGGTACTTGACACTGGACTTCAGGCATTTTGGCATTTCCCTCTCCCCAGTCTTCCTCCAGACTCTGGCACCTTGATTTCCGAATGACATACTTTGGACCACTGAGCAACAGTCCAGTGCTGCTTCTCTGTAGCCCAGGTCAGGCGCTTCTGCCGCTGTTTCTGGTTCAAAAGTGGCTTGACCTGGGGAATGCGGCACCTGTAGCCCATTTCCTGCACACGCCTGTACACGGTGGCTCTGGATGTTTCTACTCCAGACTCAGTCCACTGCTTCCGCAGGTCCCCCAAGGTCAGGAATCGGTCCTTCTCCACAATCTTCCTCAGGGCCCAGTCATCTCTTCTCGTTGTGCAGCGTTTTCTGCCACACTTTTTCCTTCCCACAGACTTCCCACTGAGGTGCCTTGATACAGCACTCTGGGAACAGCCTATTCGTTCAGAAATTTCTTTCTGTGTCTTACCCTCTTGCTTGAGGGTGTCAATGATGGCCTTCTGGACAGCAGTCAGGTCGGCAGTCTTACCCATGATTGCGGTTTTGAGTAATGAACCAGGCTGGGAGTTTTTAAAAGCCTCAGGAATCTTTTGCAGGTTTTTAGAGTTAATTAGTTGATTCAGATGATTAGGTTAATAGCTCGTTTAGAGAACCTTTTCATGATATGCTAATTTTTTGAGATAGGAATTTTGGGTTTTCATGAGCTGTATGCCACAATCATCAATATTAAAACAAGAAAAGGCTTGAACTTCTTCAGTTGTGTGTAATGAATCTAAAATATATGAAAGTCTAATGTTTATCAGTACATTACAGAAAATAATGAACTTTATCACAATATGCTAATTTTTTGAAAAGGACCTGTATAAGCTTCTGTTCTCTAATTAGTGTAAGCAGTGTCAATGCAGGTGCCATGATCTACTAATCTCTATTCTCTTTCCTTCAGCAGGTGCTTTTCATAGCAGGGTTCTGAGGAAAGTTTGACTCTTTAGGGCCTGGAAACATTAAATATATTTTGTTGTTATCTGTTAGAAAAAGTAATATTTTGACAATGCAGTAAAAATTTGTTGTGAGTTACAGTGTCACACAAATCCACCACCCCCTTCTTTTTTAGGAACCTCCGCTCTATTATAGTCAACAAGAGGAAGTTAGCCGTTCCTATAAATATATTGCATAATCATTTCTCTATTCAAAAGCTGTATTTCCCCAATGTAACCACTTACATATCCCTTGGTTGTTCTGTCTGGCCTTCATAAAACCACATTAGCTGCTAGTAAGTATGAAAAGTACCTGTTAGACAACATCAGTTTTGATTGTTTATAGTTCATAATTCATGATTTGCCTGGGAGTAAATTTCTCACGGCCCCTGCAGGTCACCATTTAGCAATGCCATGTGAACTTTGTGACATGAGTCTTAGGACAGTGGCAGGGGCAATTTCAAGTTGCATTGTTTTTGTTGCACAAATGCACATTGACAAAATACTCCATTTTTTTATTGCTAAGGGATACTGTCATGATTTTTATGGTGTATTTTTTATTTCTAAATTACACTGTTTACATAGCAAATAATTCACTCTACCATTTAAAATTTTATTCTTGAACCAACAAATGTATTTTTTTAATTGTAATATAGGTGTGCAGGCTCCATCTCAGTGCATTGAGTCTTAGCTTTCAGAAGGAGTCAGCACTACACATTAGAACTGCTTTCAGATAACCTATTGTTTTTCCTACTCCCATGTAACTGGAGGAGTCCCAAGCTGGACTTGGATTTCTTTCTATTGAGTGCTATTCTGATATTTACTGGGAGCTGCTATCTTGCTCCCTTCCCATTGTTCTGCTGATCGGCTGTTGGGAGGGGGATGATATCACTCCTGCTTGCAGCGCAGCAGTAAAGTGTGAAGGAAGTTTATCAGAGTACAGGTCACATGGCTGTGGCACCCTGTGCAATATAGAATATGGCTAGCCCCATGCAAAATTTCAGAATTAAATATAAAAAAATCTGTTTGTGAAAAACGGATTACAATGGAGGATTCTGCTGGAGAAGCTCTATTAACTGATGCATTTTGAAAGAAACATATCGTCCCATGATAGTAATCCTTTCAAAGACATTCCCCTTTAAAAAAACAGTGGTTTAACAGCCCACCATCCACTTAGCTTCAATCTTCAGCTGGCCAGGCTTGGGTTTTGCCTGTATATAGACCTACACACTCTGAAGGAAAACCTAACTAACAGATAATTTATATTCAAATAGGTAACATCAAAGATTCTTATCAGTTTGTCATATACATATCAGTAAATATATCCTTTAACATCTATTACCTTGAGCCACCATTTGGTAATGTTTTGCATTCTGACTCACTGAACACCTTGCAGAATAAAAAAAAGGTTTTAACAGGTAGAAATGTAGGAGTTAAACTAGCCATACATGTACATACACACAGACAGACTATGCTGACTGTTATCTTTGTACAATGCATATTGGTACAAAGGTTTGGCAGGATTGGTCTGTTGGTGGAATAGGCAGATATTGTACAATTTTCCATATTCACTGTTTGTTGAAGTCAGTGGATCTGGCAGACAGTAAATAGTAACTTCCTCAACTGCCCACACACCATGAACCTGCTGGGAAGTGAGTCAGCAGATATTTTATATTTGGCACATTACCCATGACCTGACAGAATCACAGAATGATCTATTGGACCTGACCCCTGATATACATACCTGACATTGTAGTGTGGTGGAAATATGCAGTTGTAGGGAGCTTAGCACATAGTGTGAAGTGGCACAATCTTAAGAGGAAATTATTAGCAGGAAATATGTGTTTCTCATAACAACATTGCTTAACAAGTCCCTTAGTTATAGGCATTCTGTTTCATTTTGATACATAAATTACCTTAAATGTAATAATAATAATTATTCTCATGACCAACAAGAAGCTTGGGAATTAAATTAGTAATGGTGCTTAGATAAACTGCCAGTTACATTCTGTGCACCATTTAAGCACATCACTTTTAACTTTATTAGCAGCGTAATGAGAGGGCACTGGGCCCCCCACAAAAAAATATTCAGCAGGGGCACAGCACTCACATCAACCTCTCTGATCTCCCCCCTGCCCACACAGGCAACAAGCGTGTAAATTTTCAGTGTCGCTCTAGAGGAAGCTTACCCTGCAGTCTGGGCCCCCATGTCCCCCACTCCCCATCCACAGGGTCTGCTTCCTCTATAGTTACACCACTGCTTCTGAGTATATTATAATATTTGTATTGCTAATGTCAGCTACCTTCTCTAAAGAAGAAACAACAAGGTCAGACTGGGCACTGGAAAAGACCACAGATCACAACAGGGGCAAGGGCCTCTGCAGCTATGGTGGTGGGTCCTTGTGTGTTGGCCTCTGTGGGCCCCAAACTCCACAGTCCACCACTGGAAACAATAACAAATTATAGGAAAACACCTCACTTTGAAGCAAAGTTTACACATGCAATTTGTGTTTCATAGTTAGTGTAGTTGAAGGAAGAAACACATTATGAGGTGCAACTCTTATATCTCAGTCTTGAGGGTCAGGGTTTCTGACTATTGCTCTTCTCTTTATATGTGTTGAATTGATGTGTAGGAGACAATACATTTGCTTTTGATATTGCTTACTATATTTCTTTAAATGGAGTAGAAATCCTGAGCTTTGTTTATTACCTTGTATTGGGCATATGACGATTTGTTCCCCTGGTATTTTGCTGAAACAAATTATTATTTCCCCCAAAGGTCTAATGAAAACATGTTGTTTTATCAGTTATAATTGAGGTATCTTGATGGAAACAAAGCGTGGAGGCATATTTCCTTGTCTGACTTTTTACTACACCGTCTTTCTTCCTGTTCCACAGTCGTTAATTGCTTTAACCTTGTGTGTCATACCCCTTCTCCTTTTTAGATCCTTTTTAGCACTTTTGCACAGGGCCCTCTTGTATTGGTTGTTGTTATTTTCTATGTAATCTGTATGTTCAGTGTATACACTCAGCTCTGTGGAATATGTTGAAGTTATAAATATATGTTAATAATTATATCCTTTGGATGGGAGTCTATTTAAATTGGCATTGCATCATTGAAGCTGGCCTCCAAGGTACTGCATGTTTAACCCAGGTAAGGTGGTCTTTTGTGTAAAAAATGTCTTTAAAACTGAAGTCCGCATCCTGTATACCCTTAATGGGACTGCACTAGGCAAATCCCTAATGGAGAAGGACCTTGGAGTCCTTGTAGATAATAAACTTGGCTGTAGCAAGCAATGCCAGGCAGCAGCTGCAAGGGCAAACAAGGTTTTGAGCTGTATTAAAAGGGGTATAGATTCACGGGAGGAGGGGGTTATTCTTCCCCTTTACAGAGCGCTGGTAAGGCCCCATCTAGAATATGCTGTTCAGTTTTGGTCTCCAGTGCTCAAACGGGACATTATTGAGTTAGAGAGGGTCCAGAGAAGGGCAACTAAGCTGGTAAAGGGTATGGAAAGTCTCAGTTATGAAGAAAGACTGGCCAAGTTGGGTCTGTTTACACTGGAGAAGAGGCGGTTAAGAGGTGACATGATAACTATGTATAAATATATAAGGGGATCATATAATAACCTTTCTAATGTTTTATTTACCAGTAGGTCCTTCCAACGGACACGAGGGCACCCACTTCGTTTAGAAGAAGGGAGGTTCCATTTAAATATTCGGAAAGGATTTTTTACAGTGAGAGCTGTGAAGTTCTGGAATTCCCTCCCCGAATCAGTCGTGCTGGCTGATACATTATATAACTTTAAGAAGGGGCTGGATGGATTCTTAGCAAGTGAGGGAATACAGGGTTATGGGAGATAGCTCTCAGTACTAGTTGATCCAGGGACTGGTCCGATTGCCATCTTGGAGTCAGGAAGGAATTTTTTCCCCTCTGCGGCAAATTAGAGAGGCTTCAGATGGGGTTTTTTGCCTTCCTCTGGATCAACTAGTAGTTAGGCAGGTTATATATAGGCATTATGGTTGAACTTGATGGACGTATGTCTTTTTTCAACCCAACTTACTATGTTACTATGCTTCGCATGGTTGACTCAATGTAGAATTGAGGAGTTGGTTAAAAAAGATCTATCTAAATAAAAAGGTGCTGTAGTGTTTGAGAAGTATAATAATACATCCATGTGAGGATGGATGAAGCAAGTGAGATGGAAAGGCATGGTTGGGATAGCTGAAAAATCCTGGAGGGCATAATTGTATTTAGCTGTGGATATTGTCCCCTATCAGTATATCTACATGGAAATGCCAAGACTTAGAAAAAGCCCTAGTAATTTCATATACACTAAGGCCACAACAGCCAAACACAGGCCTAATATAAGGCACCAGTCCATGGCAACTTCTAGCAGCCTCTCTATCATTTTGGCAAAATATCCAGATTGCCTGCATGCAAGCCTTTATTAAACAAACGATGGGCCCAATTTATTTCCACCAGTTGGTGGTTAAGGCCTATTCATTTTGTGACCTCGCTGAAGGAGTTTGGCTAAAGCAACACTATTTATTGTATATTTCCCAAGGCAATAAAGTCCTTACCATTTCAAGTAAGGGCAAGAATTTAATGAGATAACATAGGCACCCGTGCTACTGCTAAACTACTAAACAACAGACTAAGCAGCTGCTGGGGGGTCCAGAGAAGTAGATGGCCTGATGCACAGTTGTATGTATGTGTAACACCATATCTTCACTAGTTTCTTGGTGGAAATCTTAAAAGATACACAAACAGAACGTAATGCACAGCCTGTACATCAACCCTTATTGCATTCATAGGAACAGGCAATGATTAATTTCATATAGGGGAAGCATTGCACAAGCAAAATACATGCATGCCATACACGCATTTCGGGCCTTCCATGTGCTCTTTGTTAAAAGGGTAGTATATCTTTTAAATAACTTTTAGTATGATTGAAACAATGATATTCGGAGACAATTTGCAAATTGGTTTTCATTTTTTATTATTTGTGGTTTTTCATTTATTTAGCTTTTTGTTCAGCAACTCTCCAGTTTGGAATTTCAGTGGCTATCTGGTTGCAAGGGTCTTGCTTACCTCAGCAACCAGGCAGTGGTTTGAATGAGGGACTAAAATATGAACAGGAGAGGGCCAGAATAGAAACATAATAAAGAAAAAGTAACAATAAAACTGTAAGCACACAGAGCAGTAGTTTTTTAGCTGCCGGGGTCAGGGACCTCAAGCTAGAAAGATGTAGGAAGGTAAATAATTCAAAAACTATAAAAAAAATAAATCATGAAGACCAATTGTAAAGTTGTTAGAAATAGGGCATTCTATAACATATTAAAAATTAACTTAAAGGTGAACAACCCCTTTAAGTGTAACAATTCCAGAATGCTGAATGCATATATTATACAACAAGCCCCACCTCAGCAGTGTTTATAATCATGCAAGCAGGAGGTATATTTTATTTATATGTAGGGTCAACTAGGATAAAGTAAAGTGGAAATATAAAACATAAGGGGCATCCGAGGGCCATAAGTACTATAAAACACAAATCCACTGTAGTCAGGAAATAGAATTTCTAATGCGGACCTCACTCCCTCCATTTCCTGACTATAGGAGATTTGTGTTTTAAAGTGAAAGCAAACATTGTAAGCAGAGTTTCTAGGTTTAATGTAATGGTGGCCATACACGCACTGATATCCAGAAAGCTCTGAAATGCAGAAAGCCTGTCTCCCATAGACTGCATTTTAATTAAATAATTCAGATTTTTAAAACTGATTTCCTTTTTCTCTGTAAAAATAAAATAGTGCTTTGTATTTGATCCAAACTAAGATATAATTAATCCTTACTAGATGCAAAATAATCTTAGTGTGTTTAATTAATGTTTTATTGATTTTTTTATAGACTTAAGGTATGAAGATCCAAATTACGGAAAGACTCCTTATCCGGAATACCCTTGGTCCCAAGCATTCTGGATAACGGGTCCCATACTGTATTTAATTCCTTTTTTAGTTATATAAGCCAATACTTTTCTAGTGGCTCTTTTTGGTGTGACTGAGCTTGTATTACGAGAGGCCAGTATATACCATACCATGTGCAAGCAGCCAAATTGACTATAGCTTTTATTCAAAATTAAAATAAATCTGATCTTTCCAGTGCTAATGGCTAAACTATGCCCAGGGTTTTCACATTTCATGCTTGCTGATCGTATCCCCAAAGGCCCCAAATTGGCAGTTAGAACACTGTTTCACTTAAAATTCTCTATTTAATGGCTGCGAATGAAAACTTTTTGTTGTATGTTGTGGCACATAATATCACATTGTTGTACTCCTCATTTGCGCTCAATTCTAATTGACATATGTAACCTCATTAAAAGGTATTTGTTGCATTGTGCTTTTAGTAATAGAAATGGTCTGCTTGTTAGGTATCTCCCACTACTTAATGGCACGTTATCTAGGCCAAGCTGTGCTGTATTCCTGCTGACCAACAGTGCTACTGCAACGGTTTCTATTGTGATCATATTCTATGAACAGGATAAGCTGTGTCCTTTAATTTTATAGACTATGTAACAGAAAATAAAGGGGTGCAGAAATGTCTTATTATTAAGTAGTTCGGTAATGTAATATTTTTTAAGAAGGAAGGATTTTGCTTAATAAACTTCCAGGCCTCTGAGATTCCATCTTTAACAAATGAGGAATAATGTAAAATGTTCCTGTATTGGGATATTACTTTACATCCTGTCTCTTTGTGTTTGCAGTCCTGGGCAACATTGGTGTCTCAGACGGAGAACCTAAGCCAGATCTTACGGAAACATTCCGAGGATTTAAATTCAGGACCCCTGAACAAATTAACCATTCTCATTCGGGAAAAGCAGCAGCTAAAAAAGTCTTATAGTGAGCAATGGCAACTTCTCAACCAGGATTACATCAAGGTAATATTCCTCCTGTCCTTGGTGAATGTGAAATTCTCAAGTTGGTTGTTCTGCAATAATGGAGGTTTAACCTAGATGGTGTCATAATATTCATTAGGAAGTTGGAAGAACAGCCAAATTTTAAAATGGTGAACTCCTATCCTTATTTCATTATGGGTGGCTTAGAAGCTGTAAGGGTATTCAAAAGGCTTTTGCTGATAGATAAAACGTGATCTCTGGGATATAATCAAAGAGCAGCTACAATACACCCAAAGGATTAACTAAAGGTGGCCACACACGTGGTGATTTTCGATTTTTCGTGCGACCATCGGTCGAATGAAAGATTGTTCCAACCCTCCACTGATGTTCAGGGCTGAATCATCAGATATGGAGGCAGAAACAATAAGATTTCTACCTCCTTCTGCCGATTCAGCCCTGAACATAGATTTTGCTCGGGCGCCCGATCAAAAACTTCTAACCCATCCAATCGGCGAGTCAACCGATATCAGCAGCCTCCTGTGATAACGGTCGCCTCGACGAGTTGCCATACACGCACCGAATATCATACGAAACGAGGTTTCGTATTGGTGCCTGTATGGCCAGCTTAAGCCACAATGTTATTGAAAAAAGTGTGTTTAAGGGAAGTCATGCTGGTTGCATATTATGCCTCAGAGTTATTTTTCAAATACACAGTGACAAAACCTCAATGTCCAAAGCTGTTTCCCATCATAGGATCACTGGGCTGATGTGTGCCTTAAGCGCAGTGATGCACATTATCTGTAATGGGAAGTGATTCAAGACAGTAAATTCGGGTACCACTGGGGAAGTACACATCTGCAGGTTAGAGTTAGGTGTAGGTTATGCAGGTTAGGGTCAGATGCGGGTTAAGGTTATGCTGGTTAGGGTCAGGTGCAGGTTATGCAGGTAAGGGTTAGGTGCGGGTTAAGGTTATGCAGGTTAGGGTCAGGTGCAGGTTATGCAGGTAAGGGTCAGATGTGGGTTAAGGTTATGCAGGTTAGGGTCAGGTGCAGGTTATGCAGGTTAGGGGCAGATGCGGGTTAAGGTTATGCAGGTTAGGGTTAGGTGCGGGTTAAGGTTATGCAGGTTAGGGTTAGGTGCGGGTTAAGGTTATGCAGGTTAGGGTCAGGTGCAAGTTAAGGTTATGCAGGTTAGGTGCGGGTTAAGGTTATGCAGGTTAGGGATAGGTGCGGGTTAAGGTTATGCAGGTTAGGGTCAGGTGTGGGTTGAGTTTTTCCAGACCCACACATTATTACTCTCTACATCATATTAAAAGTTAATTCTAACAACCCCTTTGAATATTGTTAGCTGAGCCACTATTAGGTGGTGCACATGGGAAAATTTGTCATGGTTAAATCTCAGCTACAGTGCGCAATTCATCTCCCCAAAATGCCATTCCAACCGGCAATAAAGTTAATCGATGACGTTTCTTCCTGCAGGCAACTTTGTGCGACCTGTAGGCCTTTCCACTAGTGATTCCCTTTATTGCTGGCGGAAAGCTTTTCGGCGGCATTAGTCGCTCGCGGTAGCAGAGACTTATCACGGATGACTAACCTCCCAGTGAGACAAATGTAGCAGTCATTTTTTCCTTTTAGGTTGTTGATCTACCAAAGTCACTAAGGTATTAAATAAGTGAATAAAGCCCTTTCTTTAGGCTCTACACTAGTAGCCCCTTCAGAATGAGGTCTCTAGGTTAAAAATTACTTGCCTAGAGCTTCCCCTCATGGCTCAGGTTCATGTCACATGGAGCATATCCACTGGCAGAGAAATGGCAGTATCAGCTTCCCATGACTCCCACTGACTTTAGGGGGAACTACACATAAGTTTAGGTATAAGTGCTTTTTTGTCCAATAGCAGAAAATTGCTTGCTAAAAATAGCACATATCTAATGCGACGCAGTTGGGGTTTAGCCTAAAGCTGAAATAAATAAGAATAGTCTAATCAGCACACAATCATGTGTTATTGCTACTTTCAGTAATAGAATTATTAACTTTCTACAGATCTCACAATAAAACACTGCTCCAAGAACACAGATAGATACAGGAAACCACATCAAACAAACACCAGATAAAAATATATATGTTTGTACAGGGTCAGACTGGGGGGTACAGACTGGGGCTTCTGCCTCAGGGGCCCCTGCACCCTCCCAATGATGGCCCTCGCCACCTTAAGCCCCCCTCCTCTCAGGGCCCCCAACACCCGTCCGACCCCGTCCCCCGAGCTGCCTGGGCCCACCAGGTTTTTTTCCCTGTGCCCCAAAGGCCCAGTTCGATGCTGTGTTTGTAAAGGCCTGTACATAGAGCAGCAGCTTTTTAAAAATATATACTTTTTATATATACTAAAATTTCCCCAACCTGGTGGCAGAGCTGAAGTGAGGGGGTTACCTTATTGCAGGGGTCCTCAAACGTCTTAAGCAAGGGGCCAGTTCATGGTCCCTCAGACTGTTGGGGCCACCCCCCTCAAAGATCTTTTGCGGGGATGGGGGGCAGCCGGATCAAGGTATGACTGCTTATGCTGCATATTGTTGTTTATTGCTGTGGCCTTTATGGTAAAAAAGAACTGACATGAGACACGTTTACACAGTATAAAATCTAGAACAATAAAACGTGTGTTCAATATATACAGGTATAGGATTCATTATCCAAAATGCTCGGGACATGGGGTTTTCCGGATAATGGATATTTTTCTTAATTTGGATTAAAAATGGAGACTATGGGAGATGACTTATGACTTATAGCTTTTTGTCTATAATAAAAAAACAGTACCTTGTACTTGATCCCAACTTGGGTATAATTAATCCTTACTGGAGGCATTGGGTTTAGTTCATGTTTAAATTATCTTCTATATTTTGAGTCTTTAATAAGTAACACAACATATAATATTTCTTATAAACAATTTAATGGTACACAGCACTGACAGATGATACTAGTATAACCAGATTTTCTATACAGAATAAAGAGAAATAGTGGTACACCAATCAACAGAAGGGATTACTGTTTGCCGGTAATGTTCCTATACTTATTTTTGTTGTTTAAAACTACTCATTTTATAGTACAACATATATACAGTTAACCAATCCATAGTCATATATAAGTTTATCATTTTAGCAGTCCAGGTGAATATAAGCGCAGGCTTACAAACTGCTTGTATGCTTAAAAATTCTTCTCATTGAGCCTGCACCCGGAAGTATTGAGGTATCAGGGTGCAGGCAGAACAAGAATGAGTATTGTCAGCCTGCACTAATCTGCCTTGTGTCACCTTGCCCTTAGGTGTGGTTCTTAATACCACCTCCTCTCTCTCTTAGCACTTGGTCACCTTTCTTATCATGCTGTGGTTTTATTCTTATTTCTGTCACGGCTCCCCTCATCCTGTCCACAGCTTGTCTTTTCTTTTCTCATTTTTGTCATCCTGATTGCCTATGAACTGCTTTAGTTATTCTCATTTTGTTTTCTGTCTCTCTATATGGACAAAGACAAGAGGTTCTTTGCACTCACCAATTATCAAAATGCTAAGGACAGATTAATGCACAAAATGTCTTAAAGAACAGTAACACCAAAAAATGAAATGGTTTAAAGTAATTAAAAAGCAGTGCCAGGCCAAGCCGACCAGGCGCCCTAGGAAACCTGGTTGGCTTGGCCTGCCCCAACCAGCATCACCCCCCCATCCCTTGTGTGTGAACACGCGCATGTGCAAGCAAGCGCACAATTGCAGGGCCACTGCAGTGGGGGGAAAGGGTCTGGAATGAGGTAGGTAAAAGAAGAAGTACATTCCTGCCCCCCCCCCCCACCCTAGGCTTTCATATTTTGGTGTTACTGTTCCTTTAAGACATTTTGTGCATTAAGCTACCAAAAAATAAACAAAACAGGAATTGTATGTCCAAATATTGCAGTATTTTCTACCTGGCCAACTATGTCAAAGTTATCCTGGCAGGGGCGTTCCAGGGCTCAGACCGACCTGAGGCAGCCAAGTCAATGCCGCACACTTAGTTTTTATGCATATGTAGTTTTTATGCATATGTGGGTGGGTATGAATGTAGGTGGGTATGTGGGTGGGAATGTGGGTGGGTATGTGGGTGGGTGGGTATGTGGATGGGATGGGGGGGCAATTGCTAGTGCAGAGAGTACAATAATGTTATCTGCACTAGAAGAAACAGGTAAGGGCATGAAGACATTTTGTACATTAAGCTACCAAAAAAAGCCCCCCCTAAACAAAACACAGATTGTTAGTCCATATATTATAGTGTATTCAAGCTGGCCAGCTACATCAAAGTAATCCATTTTAGTTTGTGCAGAATTTATTTGGAGTGAGAAGCATGTATCTTCATGTAAATTTATGCCAGGGTCATGACTCACCAAAAAATCACCAATATGTATATTTTTGTGTTTATATTGCTTAGACAACCCAACAGGATATAGAAAAGCTGAGGTCTCAGTATCGTAGCCAAGTGAAGGAAACATTGCAATCAAAGAGAAAATACCAAGAGGCCTGCAGAGGTGAGAACTCTGTTTGATGCAGTCATTTGTTTTAATGTTAGACTTATAAGTTTACTTTATTTTTCCAAAAATATAAAGTTCAATTTACAAGTTACTATCTACAGGGAAGCATATGCATATACATGAATATGAATCCATTACACTGTTTACATAGCAAATAATTCACAACCAACAAATGTATTTTTTTAGTGTAATATTGGTGTGTAGGCGCCATCTCATTGTGCCTGATTCTCAGCTTTCAGTAGGAGCCAGCGTTACACATTAGAACTGCTTTCAGGTAACCTATTCTTTCTCCTACTTAGATGAGATGTAACCAGAGTAGTCATGGCCAGACTTGCTATTCTCATATCTACTATTAGGTGGGGCATAGGAGCATTTTAAGTAATACAGGTGTAAGGGAGCTGTTATCTTTCTTATCTGCCCATTGTTTTGGGGGGGGGGGATGGAAGAGAAGTGATGACCACCCCAACTTGCAGCTCAGCAGCAAAGAGAGACTGAACTATATCAGAGCACTGTCTGGGTGCACCTGGGATCATGTCTAGCCCCATGTCACATCTCCAAATTAAATATAAAAACAACACTTTTAAAAAACAGATTTTAACGCAGGATTCTGCTGGAGGAGCTCCATTAACCATTTTTGAAAAAAAACATGTTTTCCCATGACAAAATCCCATTAAACTAAGCACCTTACAGATATGCTATGAACTTTTTACTCAACAAGAAAGCACATGCAAAATAATTGGTGCCCGTATCTCTGGTTAGTATAAAGTCCCGTTAAAGTACTCTAATCCTTTTTATAGAAAGCTAGAGCAACTAATGAGACTGTGCCATATAAATGGAGAATAGAAGTTCTGCTTTTGAAGTTACATGACTTAGAATGTATTGTTATTCTGGTAACGGCATGTTGTGCCTACAGAATGGCTCACCTTCCCTCACCTGCCAAATATATTTGTCAGCTCATTGGTTCATTTCTGGAGAGACAGTTTTAAGGTTCAGTGATAAGAAATTATCTTTTTCAGATAAAGACCGTGACAAAGCAAAGGAGAAGTATGTGAAGAATACATGGAAACTGCATGCACTGCACAACCAGTATGTTCTGGCTGTTAAAGCTGCTCAATTGCACCACGAGCACCACTTTCTGTATAGCCTGCCAACGCTGCACGAGTCCATGCAGAGCATTCACCAGGAGATGGTCCAAATTCTGTAAGCACATGGGACAATGTAATCCTATCATATTTATTATAACTTGCCGACATATGGTATTCTTCTAAACTTTCAGGACTTTTAAGAAATCTGTTTGCTTTGTGGTTTCCTTGATTAGATTAGTACACTATAGCCTACTGTATATGAGTGGAAATCAGTATGAGCAACCCTTATAAATGATATTGAGCGTGTCGAATTCCTAGAGAGCTTGTTGGTGCTGTTTATTGGTGCTGCCTGCGTTTGGCAGCCCTGTCTGTATTCATGAGGAGTGAGTTTGGGAGAGTTTTTATGTGTTTAGTTGCCTGCGTGAGAGCCAGTTTCATGCTGGTGACAAAATGCTCCATGTATGTCTCCCTAAAGTCCTAGTTATTCAGGGAGAGCCCAATTTCATAGAGGAATGGGGATGTGACCAGAGAACAATGGGTGTTTCTTTGGGGCTTTGATTAAAATGATTGCCTCTTTCATTTATAATACTGGAAGTTCTGCTTTTAACATTGCATTACTCTTCTCTTTTTTTACCATCTAGCAAGAATATTATGCAAGAATACTCTGAAATCACAAGCCTAGTACAAGAGGAAGTAGCTTCTTTGCACAGGGAAATTGCCAGCGCTGTTAACAGCATCAGCCCTTTCAAGGAATATGACAATTTTCTCCAGATGAACAGGTACTTTATGGCGAGGATAAAAAAAAAACAGAGCATAAGTATTGTTCATATGGTGCCCTGATAATAGAAAATGCACACTGGCATGATTGATATCCTGAAATCCAAAAAAGTACACTTACGTACTTTTATGTAATAAAAGCCACTAACTTTGCCCAGAAGCAGTAACCCATAGAAATCAATTAGAAGGTATAATTTTGTGGTCACTTGTTTAAAAGCAAACATCTCATTGGTTACTGCTACTGGGCAAAATGAGCGTATTTTATTACATATGGGTAATAGTGTTTCCAAATTTTGGAAAAGCTCTCGTGACTTTTGTGCTTGCATAGGGAAGTATAACTGAATGGTCTCCATCAACTTTCTCACAAAGCAACAGTTCTTCCATGCTTTTTGGTTGGTTTCATTTTTTTTTAACAGAACAGTCAAACTGTAGTGATCTTAAACTTATTACATCACTGCAGGATTTTGCACCATTTACAAGGTTAATTTATAATCAATATAGCAAAGATTATCTTCTCTTCCTTGTCTTCAAATATATTCATGTCAGTTTTATGCCTACTGATCATCCTCCATTTTTGCCATGTGTCAATTCAAACCAGTCATAAGAAGAAATGTACTTCATATTGTATGTTGTGTGAATGCAGGTCAGTGTCTGAATTGCCACCCATTGTGACATTTGATACCAGTTTGCTGGAGGAGACAGATGACCTGGAGGAAGAACTACAGCTTAATGACCTGACAGTGGAGAGTGTGCAACATACGTACGTAATGCTGGCTTATGGGTATCTGTGGGCAGAATGCCTTTATTTGTTATCTTTGCAGCATCCTCATTTCACTATTCCATCATGCCACATACCGTCTCTGACCTCCAGCTGTGGCATACATGGTTAACCCACAATGTTATTCCTTCTTCTCAATGATTTTTATAAGAAATAAGAATATAGGAAATGGATGATTATGCACTCATAAGGAAACTAGCACTGATTCTGTTACAGCTTATATGGAAAGTTACCACTTCCTTTCTATGCTTTCATACTTTTTGTTACCTTGTAGCCTGATAATCATTACCAGAGACAGATACTGTCAGATTGCACTGAAAGAAACTATACATATATATATATATATATATATATATATATATAATGGTTTATTATTGTGATAGGCAAATCATCTTATATATATGACACTGTCATTGTTGTAATAAATGACATCATTACTAATGCCCAAAACACCACTTATATAGCTCAAAATGCTGCTCCTAGTTCATTGTCTGTAAATATCAAAAACAAACAGGTGAGAGCTGCTAGTAAGCTCACAAAATTTCGCAGTGGCAATCACACAATATATATATATATATTTTTTTTTTTTTCCTAAAGCAGCTTAATTTCATGATTAAAAACGACATACCATATGTAGATCCAACACATTGAAAATAATGCATTTACTATCTGTATAAAGTTTGTTCTAAATATGTGGATAAAATTGATCATCAAAATACATGGCAGTTGCCTAGACCCCCTTCAAAGCTTTGGGTGGGGGGGGGGGTAGGAAATTATTGGTCAGATCAGAAATACTTACAGCCATGTGTTATAGATAACCACCTGTAAGACAGGTCACATTTAATACTTCATGAAAGCCATCTGCTAGGTCTCAATGGTTTGGTTGCTAGTGTTTACAAGCAGCAAATAGCATTGAGGCAACTCAAGGCAACTTTTGCGATTTTGGGAAATCACGGCGCTGTATATGCCATCCCACTGGCGATTTACATTCAAGCCGGTGGGATGGCATATCGGGGAGATTAGTCACCCACGAAAAGGGAGATTTGTCGCAGGCAACTAATCTCCCTGTCTGCCACGGCCCTAAGAATTGAGGGACCGTCTTGTAACACCTTATGCTGGTTCCCTATGCTTCTATTTAACTATACCTATCCAGTATCTTGTTCATTTAACAAGGAATAAATATACCTATTATACCTTATGGTGGCCATACACGCACCGATATTATCGTACGAAACCTCGTTTCGTACGATAATCGGTGCGTGTATGGCATGTCGGCGAGTTGACCGATATCGCAGGAAGCTGCCGATATCGGACGACTCGCCGATCGGACAAGTTTGAAAATTTTGATCGGGCGCCATAGAAGGCACCTGACCAAAATTCTCCCTTCAGAGCTGAATCGGCAGAAGGAGGTAGAAATCCTATTGTTTCTACCTCCTTACCTGCCGATTCAGTCCTGAATGGTGTGTGGCGGATCTTACGATGTTTCGTGCGACCGATGGTCGCACGAAACATCGTCGGATCGCCACGTGTATGGCCACCTTAATATACCCTTGTATACTAATCTCCCCATCTGCCACAGCACTGACTGTCTGCTAAGTCCAAACATCCTGGCTCTCTTATCCACCTTTTTCCTGTGAAAATCAGACCTCCACAAATGTTTTACAGTCCCACTGTTGTTTACACATAAGCAAATCGCATGCAACCCCCTGACAGTGTAAGCTATGTACAATACAATGACACAACTGTTTGCACAGTTGTGTAGCGTACTCCTTGAGGCTGATTTACTAACCCACGAATCCGACCCGAATTGGAAAAGTTCCGACTTGAAAACGAATATTTTGCGACTTTTTCGTATGTTTTGCGATTTTTTCGGATTCTGTACGAATTTTTCGGATCCAATACGATTTTTGCGTAAAAACGCGAGTTTTTCGTATCCATTACGAAAGTTGCGTAAAAAGTTGCGCATTTTGCGTAGCGTTAAAACTTACGCGAAAAATGCGCAACTTTTCGCGTAAGTTTTAACGCTACGCAAAATGCGCAACTTTTTACGCAACTTTCGTAATGGATAGGAAAACTCGCGTTTTTACGCAAAAATCGTATTGGATCCGAAAAATTCGTAAAGAATCCGAAAAAATCGCAAAACATACGAAAAAATCGCAAAGTACCGATCATTACGAAAAAAACGCAATCGGACTCCATTCGACCCGTTCGTGGGTAAGTAAATCAGCCCCCTTGTGTTAAACATTACCCATATTATCAGATATAATATAAAGGTATGACCCCCCACACACTTCCTACAGAGTCAGTTGTCAGTATGGTCTGTTTTGTAGCTCTGTGTGTCACTGCCCTAAAGCTGGCCATACACGTTGCGATCTGACAATGTTTCGTGCGACCGTCGGTCGCACAAAACATCGTCAGATCCGCCACACACCATTCAGGGCTGAATCGGCAGGTAAGGAGGTAGAAACAATAGGATTTCTACCTCCTTTTGCCGATTCAGCGCTGAAGGGAGATTTTGGTCAGGCGCCTTCTATGGCGCCCGATCAAAATTTTCAAACTGGTCCGATCGGCGAGTCGGCCGATATCAGCAGCTTCCTGTGATATCGGTCGACTCGCCGACATACCATGCACGCACCGAATATCGTACGAAACGAGGTTTCGTACGATATTATTGGTGCGTGTATGGCCACATTTAGACTGTGTGAGTTTACAGGTCATTATCCCCCCTTTCAAGTATTTGGACTAAAGCTTCATTACTGTAATGAAATTTTTTTGACCCCTGTCCCTCCCAACTTTACATAGACAAACAAAACAAAACAAAAACAAAAAAAAAATACAAATATTAAATATAATAAAAGTGTGCAATAAAGGTACAAGTATTTACAAAAATAAAATGCAATGCAATATTTGAAATTGTGCAGGGAGGATTTAAAGTGGCTTTGCTTAAACTGACACTGGGAAGAGTCCAGTAGTTATGGGGAGTGTGTGTTGGTTTTGTGTTAAAAAGCATGCAATAAATAAGTACAGATTCATCAGTCATTTTGCATGTGTTAATCCGCATATCGCATGTGCAAAGAAACGCATCAACGCTAAGCGTTATTTCTAACGCATTGCGTTAATTAGCGAATAGAAATAGTACTAACGCATGATTCACAAAAACATATGAAGCGTTAAACACACAAAATATTGCATTAATCTGTGCAAATATTAACACCTACTTGGGGCAGGCGGTACTTTAATAAAATTGCGGTTCCTGAGCTTTTGGCAACACAACATGGAGTTTGCAATCTGATTTTTTCAAGCATGTGTTGGCCCTAGAGTGATGCATCCTCCAGTTTTCAGGGAAATGGTAATTTTCAAAACAGTAGTTTTCAAAAAGTAATGTTTACATGCATAATATCGTGCACTAATTATCGCACGCTGCAAAATATATAGCGTGCAACAGGAAATAACACACACAGCGGGAAATAAGAAAATTGCTCATCATGAGCTAAATAGCACAAAGAACATTGCTTCTTAATTATGACACGTGTCTTTTTAGTGAATTGAGCGTTAATTCGCAAACAATAAGAAGTGATAACATTTTTAATGCATGCTATAAATAGCGCTTGTTTTATCGACCTTTAGTGAATCTGCCCCTATTAAGGTGGCCATACACGCACCGATATTATCGTACGAAACCTCGTTTCGTACGATAATCGGTGCGTGTATGGCATGTCAGCGAGCCGACCGATATCGCAGGAAGCTGCTGAAATCGGTCGGCTCGCCGATCGGCCAAGTTAGAAAATTTTGATCGGGCGCCATAGAAGGCGCCTGACCAAAATTCTCCCTTCAGAGCTGAATCGGCAGAAGGAGGTAGAAATCCTATTGTTTCTACCTCCTTACCTGCCGATTCAGCCCTGAATGGTGTGTGGCGGATCTGACGATGTTTCGTGCGACCGATGGTCGTACGAAACATCGTGAGATCGCCACGTGTATGGCCAGCTTAAGGCTTCTTTCAGATGTGGCATTTTCTCTGCCAGCACAAAAATATTGGCTACGCTGATATATGCACCTTGTCATGAGGTGCTTGGAGCATTCATTTTGATTCATTGCTTGTAACTACTAATGGATACAACAAGTATTGTGCACATTTACATCAGGATTGTGGATCTCACTAGGAACATTTAGCCCTCACCTTGATGTTAATGTGGCTATACAGATTACATAGCTCTTCAGTGCCTGAGCTTTATTAACAGCAAAGTGACGTATGTTTTACATAAAAATATCTTTGAGTCATGATAGAAATATGTTGTTTTTTTAATACAGGTATCGGACCCCTTATCCGGAAACCCGTTATCCAGAAAGCTCCGAATTACGGAAAGCCCGTCTCCCATAGACTCCATTATAAGCAAATAATTCAGAATTTTAAAACTGATTCCCTTTTTTATGTAGAAATAAAACAGAACGTTGTAATTGATCCCAACTAAGATATAAATAATCCTTATTGGATGCAAAACAATCCTATTGGGTTTAATTAATGTTTTATTAATTTTTTAGTAGACTTAAGGTATGGAGATCCAAATTATGGAAAGACCCCTTATCCGGAATAATGGGTCCTATACCTGTATTGAGGTATAGTGTGTGTGTTAATTGTATATTAAAGGAACAGTAACACCAAAAAATGAAAGTGTATAAAAGTAACTAAAATATAATGTGCTGCTGCCCTGCACTGGTAAAAGTTGTGTGTTTACTTCAGAAAGTCTACTATAATTTATATAAATAAGCTGCTATGTAGCCATGGAGGCAGCCATTCAAATGGGAAAAGGCACAGGCACATAGATAACAGATAAAACACTATTGTATTCTATAGAACTTATCTGTTATCTGCTATGTTACATAGTTACATAGTTACATAGGGTTGAAAAAAGACCATTGTCCATCAAGTTCAACCCATCCGAGTAAACCCAGCACACAACCTATACTAACCAATCTATACACTCACATACATAAACTATATATATACAACCAGTAATACTAACTGTAGATATTAGTATCACAATAGCCTTGGATATTCTGCTTGTTCAAAAACTCATCCAGGCCCCTTTTAAAGGCATTAACAGAGTCTGCCATTACCACATCACTAGGAAGGGCATTCCCCAACCTCACTGCCCTCACCGTGAAAAACCACCTACGCTGCTTCAAATGGAAGCTCCGTTCCTCTAATCTATAGGGGTGACCTCTGGTGCGTTGATTGTTTTTATGGGAAAAAAGAACATCCCCCAACTGCCTATAATCCCCTCTAATGTACTTGTACAGAGTAATCATGTCCCCTCGCAAGCGCCTCTTTTCCAGAGAAAACAACCCCAACCTCGACAGTCTCACCTCATAGCTTAAATCTTCCATCCCCTTAACCAGTTTAGTTGCACGTCTCTGCACTCTCTCCAGCTCATTAATATCCTTCTTAAGGACTGGAGCCCAAAACTGCACTGCATACTCAAGGTGAGGCCTTACCAGGGACCTATAAAGCGGCAAAAATATGTCCTCATCCCTTGAGTCAATGCCCTTTTTTATACAAGGCAGCACTTTATTTGCTTTAGTAGCCACAGAATGACACTGCCTGGAATTGGACAACTTGTGATCTACAAAAACCCCTAGATCCTTCTCCATGTAACCTGTGCCTTTTCTCCTTTTTTCCATCTTGAATGGCTGCCCCCGTGGCTACACAGCAGCTTATTATATAAATTATAGTAGTGTTACTGTAGCAAACACACCAGTTTTACCAGTGCAGGGCAACAGTGCATTACATTTTTATTACTTTAAAGCTCTTTCATTTTTTGGTGTTACTGTTCCTTTAAATAGAACTGAATTATTAAATCAGTCCATATCCTGATACAATAATAAATCACCCAATCTCACCCTAAAATTTAAATAGTTACACTTTATATGTCATATATTTAGACTTCAGAGGAACATTGATACTGTTTAGGTTCAGCGCTGGGCAGTGACAGTATTAAACCAACAGAATGTCACACAGGACCACACATGCGCCTGTTCTGGGTAATGGCCCCTCTTTTGTATTTTGCATGTAAGATGTAATTGTTATTTCGGTAAAAAGAATAAAATTATAATGACCAGGTTTGCTCATGGCATGGATGAAAGCATAAACTACTGCTATAATTTCTGTTGCCAGCCCAATTAATGAGAATCCAGGCCAGTGATTTATTGTCCTTGAAAATGTCTAAGGTTTTGAAAACCCATTTATTATTGTAGCAGTGTTGCAGCTTTTGTGTCCATTATGCATGGTTTATCTATACCACTTAACCCACTAATTTAATGAGGCACAAGTGAAGCAGCAAGTGTCCTTGAATCTCTTTTCATATATAGTAAATTATGTATAAATTCATTTAAGAGGAGAGCTTTATATAAACTGTACAAAGGGGAGAGAGGTATTTAATAGTCATCAGTTTTAACAAAGATCTCTTTAAGTAACTGCAGCAGAGTTTAAAGGAACAGTAACACCAAAAATGAAAGCTTTTTAAATCAATTAAAATATAATGTACTGTTACCCTGCACTGGTAAAAGTTGTGTTTTTGCTACAGTAACGCTACTATAGTTTATATAAATAAGATGCTGTGTGGCCATAGGGGCAACCATTCAAACTGGAAAAATGGAGAAAAGGCACAGATAACAGATAACTTCTCTAGAATACAGTAGTGTTTTATCTGTTATCTGCTATGTGCCTTTGCCTTTTCTCATGGCTGCCCCCATGGCTACAGAGCAACTTTGTTTATATAAGTTTCTGGGGAGCAGCACATTATATTCTAATTACTTTCATACACTTTCATTTTTTGGTGTTACTGTTCCTTTAAAGGCAGCTGATTTTAATGAGATTAGTGGGGAAATGTATGCTTTATATCAATATGATTACCGTCCATTTACTTTAACAAAAATGTTTATAGCTTATTACAGCCTGTAATATACTGTAGTGACCAAAGGCATATGGAAAACAGCATGATTTGCCTTTATTTTTTCCGTAGTGGGATATGCAAGCTCCACTTTGGCTATTACATACCTCACAACAATTGAAAAATGCAAAGAGGGAAATTGAGAAATGCCACGCGGCTATTTAAAGTTTGAACACATTTCTCGGGGGTTTTGGGGTCTTCTTTTATGTGTTATTACAGTTTTGCTAAAAAAGGTGAAATTGCCCATTTAGCAGCAAGTCTCAGTTCCCCCAAGAGACCTGTTTAGCTTATCAGTTACAATTGTATCTAAGTGGAAGTATTGACTGTTGAGAACTCTGGGCCTACTTATTTAATTAAGTTTGAGAAACTTTGTGTCTTTTTAATGGAATTCAGTGCAGAAGATGAAAGGGAAATGAGGGACTTTTCAGTAAGAATCTGGGACTACGGGCTGAGCTGTTAAAATCAGGTCTGTCCCGCAAAAATCGGGACAGTTGGGAAGTATGCTATTAGTTCATAGAAGCTGGAATGTTCTGGAAGTCACTATGTTTCATATGTTCAGCACACATATTGGAGCTCACTTTTCACAGGAAGGCTGTCCCGTGGCAAGGTGTTAGGAAGGTCTCTCTGAGCAGGACACAGGGCAGGAAGGCTACCAGTCTGTGTAAGGAAACCCTCACAGCGGCGGCAGGGGGTGCTGTTTGCCACTGCAAGGAGCAGAGGGAGCATCTAGCACATTGAGACTGACTAAGGAATTCAAGGAGTTGTTCACCTTTGTACAACATTCACAAATCTAATATTTACATACCGGTAGTTAACAAAAAATGAGCTGAAGAGATATTCATCTGAGAATCATCCCTCTGCAGATCTGTCACTTCTGCACAGACTCTGTGCTGGGGGGGACAGTGACCCCTATAAACACTACAGTTGCTTTTTTACTTCCTTATATGATGTCATGCATAGTACTGGCAGCAGACTTAACTCCTATTGGCTGTGTCTCCTGTTAGTCTGACACTGCTTCAAAATAGACCACTCCCATCCCTTCAGAAAACTGATCAGAGGGACAGAAGGAGTGGTTTAACAGGTATAAAATGTTTTTACAGTGGCCTTTTGTACTTTTTTTTAACACGCTGAGAGCATTGTTGGTGGTTTAATAAGATTTGAACATTGAAGGTGCACAACCCCTTTAAAGGAACAGTAACTCCAAAAAATGAAAGAGCTTTAAAGTAATAAAAATATAATGCACTGTTGCCCTGCACTGGTAAAACTGGTGTGTTT
Source organism: Xenopus tropicalis (assembly GCF_000004195.4). NCBI lineage: Eukaryota > Metazoa > Chordata > Amphibia > Anura > Pipidae > Xenopus > Xenopus tropicalis. The sequence goes on from NC_030679.2 coordinate 107,991,152, forward strand.
GCTACAGTAACACTACTATAATTTATATAATAAGCTGCTGTGTAGCCATGGGGGCAGCCATTCAAGCTGGAAAAAGGAGAAAAGGCACAGGTTACTTTGCAGATAACAGATAAGTTCTGTAGAGTACAGTAGTGTTTTATCTGTTATCTGCTATGTGCCTGTGCCTTTTCTCCTTTGAATGGCTGCCTCCATGGCTACACAGCAGCTTATTTATATAAATTATAATAGACTTTCTGAAGTAAACACTTTAACCAGTGCAGGGCAGCAGCACATTATATTTTAGTTACTTTTATACACTTTCATTTTTTGGTGTTACTGTTCCTTTAAGGCAAGCCAGATGGGCAATGCCACAGAAAAGTATTGTGAGTACAGTGGAGACCCAACATATGTTTTTTTTTTTAAAGGTGTCCACTGGAAGTCACCAAATGTGTGAAGCTAGCAGCCAGATGGCAGGATTAATTTTTATGATTTGTGTTTTGTACACTGAAATGGGCACCCCTGTGTATTAATTAATTAATTTTATGTGTGGCAGTAGCTAAAGATGGCGTTTTTACTAGATTGAAATAGATCATCTACTCTTCAAAACGTAATTGTAACGTATGGTAGTGTGACCTATGGAGAATGTCTTGACTGGTGCAAGCAATATTTCTACATCTGGCCATCTTATGCTCATACCTTGACTCAACTATTCTACAAAAACACCTACTATAAAATAGAACTGGAGACCAAACATTGATATAACTCCAAAATATAGCAGGCTTTTTGGTGTGACCTTTAAAGTGGCAAGTGGCATTTAACTATATATATATATATATATATATATATTTATCAATTATAGGGGTATCATGTATCTGACCTGTATAAAAGAACTAGTAATCTCATTTCAGATGTGGTCTTTTCTCTGCCAGCGCCTGTCTCAGACCTAGTTGTGCGAGGCCCACCAAGGCTGCTATGCCAGGGGCACCTACACCCCGTCAGGACCCCCTCTGCCTGTTTACCTGCTCACCCACTGCCAGCCCCTTCCTCCCCACCTCACGTTTACCTTATACAGTACTTTCTTTGCTGTATTCAGTGGAGGGAGGGCTGCAGGGGAGTGTCAGCAATAGGGGAGTGACAAGTGGGTATTGGGTCTGGGTCAATGGGGCCAGTGGGTTTTTTCTCACCAGCCCAATCTGACCCTGCCGTGAACATTTGGGGGATTTTAGTCTGAAAATGCTCAGTGACAGACAGATGCCATAAAAGTCATTGCTCTGCATTTTTGTGCCAGCAGAAAAAAATGCCACACTACCAGCAGGAAAGAAAAAGATAATTTTTTAAAAGTGATTAGCAAAAATGGATTACAGGGGAAAGGCTTTTTACTTAGTGAGAGAAGAGTTGGTCTGCTGCTGTTTGTTGCTGTCACTGCTAAGCAAAATGGAAATACATAACTGCTGCAGGGTAATGCATAATTAGCACACTAGAAGTGTGTGCTTACACCTTATGCTTCAATGCAAAAACATAATACAGTGTATATTTGGAAAAGACATAAATATTTTTAAAATCATTGGGTATTTATAAAACAGTAGAGTGATATATGGATCAGAATATATTCTGCACAAAGGTCTCCCTAAATGAATGTAGATATGTTCTCCTATACCAAACTATCAGCTGCTCAGGGACTGAGCTGTATAACAACCATGTTTTTGAGAGCCATCTCTTTGCAAAAAAACAGAGCTCAGAATCAGACTCACTGACATAATTTTCATTGGCATAGTGATACATCTAGCAAGCATTCTTACATTCACAAGGTTTGTGCTTAAAAACAGACAAACTTCCAGTCAATTTACCTTTTCACCGTGTTGGTATCAGGAGAGCTAGTACCACTAGGGAAAGTGAGAACCTTGCCTCAGGCAGCAGTGCCCCATATGTTACCAGGGGTGGCAAAAAGCTGCTCCCGGTAAATATCAGAGTTATCAAATTTTCTAGTTCTAGTTCTTCTAGTTCAGAGAGTGTAATTGCCGTCATTCTGCTCCAAAGCTCGAAAGGTAGGCGGGGGGGGGGGGGGGGAGTCATCCCAATGGCCACCTTTGGGAAGCCATGGACAAAGGAATGCCCCTGGTTAGTATTCCACATATTTGGTGGGAGGGGAGAAAGCCACAAATACTTTTGAACCATTGCAAAAACAAGTGTATAAATCTTTGCACCTCTGGTATGGGGTGAACTGTGAATAGTGTGCTGGAGGATACAACCTGCACCCACCATGTTATGGGCAGGACTTGGGCATACCCTTAACATTAAGGGTATATATATATATATATAAAGAAACAGAGAGCCGCACACACAGGGACTTTGCAAAAAGATAAAGCAGTGATCCCCAACCAGTGGCTCAGGGGCAACATGTTGCTCCCCAACCCCTTGGGTGTTGCTCTCAGTGCCCCCAAACCAGGGAGTTATTTTTGAATTCCTGACTTGGGGGCAAGTTTTGGTTGAATAAAAACAAGACGTGCCACCAAATAAAGCCCCCTGTAAGCTGATAGGGTGTATAGAGGCCCCTAATAGCCAATCACAGCCCTTATTTGGCACCTCCATGAACTTTTATGGTGCTTGTGTTGCTCTCCAAGTCTTTTTACATTTGACTGTGACTCACGAGTAAGAAAGGTTGGGGATCACTGAGATAAAGTATTTAATAAAAAAAGATCCAACGTTTCGAGCGCCAACTGTGCTCTTCCTACATATATACATATATATATATACTTACTTACTAACAAGTTCAATATGAATGCAGTTGAAAGATCAGATTCCCTAAAAGTTGAATGATGTGTCAGTAAGTCTAACTGTCTAGTTAAACTTTCAACTGGTTGCTTAGTATTGTGTCATAAGCAATGTTTAGTAAATGTAGTGCTGTTTTCATACAAAGGTTAACGTCTGTTGAAGAAGAACTGGCTTCAGTCACTGCAGCCATTGAAGGCAAACAGGATATAGTGAAACAACTGCGCTCTGATATTGCGACAGAAGAAAGAACCACAGATTGCAGAGAAAAGTAAGATGCAAATTCTTTAAAGAATTGCAATGAATCAAAAAATAATTCACACCTCACATTTATTATTCACATTAACATTAGTTAATTTGCACTGAGACTCAGAAGGGGGTCATTCTTAAACCACCTGGGTGCAAGAGAGGTGGGGTGTGCTGCTCTTTGCAGAGAACTCTCTGGCGCATTCCAGCCTTGCTCTAAGGTTGGTGGTAAGGATAGGGCCCTGATGTGGCCTGCACCTCCTGCCATTCCATACACTGCATGTCTGAATGACACGCAAAGACTGGGGCAGGAGGGGGACACCTATGTGCCTCCCCCTGTTTACCCCTTTTGAATCTAGCACAGCCTAACACAGAACACAGTGGATTTAAACTTCAGTTATTTTCTGCACTCTGGAACGGACTGCAGTTATTCACACAATGCCCCATGCAGTGGGCAAAGTGCAAAAAAAAATGACCGATTTCAGCTTTACGTGTGTTTTCCCAAAGGCTTAAGCCACCTATTGGCAGTTATTCTTTCCAAACAGGATCAGTGATTTGACAAAATTCTCTCTAAATGTGTGATGTGATATAATATACCTTGCAAAGTTCTTGCTGAAAACATAGAACATATACAGTTTTATTGCACAAGGTGAACAAGGAAAGAGTTCTTTTAGATGTGTTATACAGAATACTGCAGTATTTATTGTACATTTCCTGATTATGAAGAATTTTAAATTATGATCTTAAACATAATACATAATAGGGCTGATTCACTAAAGTGCGATAAAACGTGCGCTATTTATAGTGTGCGTTAAAAATTTTATTGCGTCTAAATTTTCGCGACTTATCGCGCGATTCACTATAAGCATACTTGCGCTAATTTACGCGCGATATTGCATGCGTTATTTAACTCGCGAAGACTATTTTTGTTCGGTATTTGGCGGTACATGCGCTAATTAACGCCCGCGTATAGTCGCCACAAATAGATAGTAGCCGCATATGAATTGTCGCCACATATATATGGTAGCATATAAATGGTAGCATATAAATGGTAGCATATAATTAGTAGCTGCTTATAAATAGTAACTGCTAGTGATGAGCGAATCTGTTCCGTTTACCTTTAGCGAAAAATTCGCAATGTCGTGCAGCCAAAAAAATTGTTGCCCGCGACTATTTATATGGGGCTACAATTGATGAAATGTTTCGCCAGGCATGGATTCGCGGTGAATTTTTTGACGTGCAGCGAATTTTTCAGTGGCAAATTTTTTCGTGCATTTTGCAATTGGCGGATTGTTTTGCGAAACGCATGAAAAAATTTGCCGCGGAAAAATTTGCCGCACGTCCAAAAATTTGCCGCAAATCCGTGCCTGGCGAAACATTTCATCAATTGTAGCCCCATATAAATAGTTGCGCGAATAAACGCACACCATGTTAGCCATACATGCCAATACTTTCGTAAAATTACTGTACTCCAAACTGGAGGCTGCGTCACTCTAGGGCCAACACAGACTTGAATAAATAACACTGCAAAGTCCATATTTTATTGCCAAAAGCTCATTAACTGTACTTTTCTATAATTATCGCCTGCCTCAAGTAGGTGTTATTTTTCGCATAGCCTAATGCGATATTTAGCGCACCTAAGTGATTGTGAATCATGCGTTAGTATTCTTTTCAGCGCGCTATTTAATGCATGAGTTAAAACTAACACATGCGGTTGCGCGAAAAATAACGCATGCGATACGCGACTTAACGCGGTAATACTGTAGTGAATCGCGCGCTAATTTTCGCATCTATTTTAACGCAAAAAAACGTGCGATAAAATTTATTGCACTTTAGTGAATCAACACCAATGTGCTTTTTGACTCTTTGTTCAAAACAGGATAAATCTGTTGGCCAAACGACATGCTCTACGTGATGCCCTTCTGCAGTATCACATGACCCTCTGCAACAAGAACAAAATCCACGGCCAGAGAGAAAAGCTAAAGAGAAAGATGAACACTATTGGATCTGGGGACCCTCCTCCTGCCCTACAACTTCAGGATGATAACCAATCAATTTCTTCAGTGGTCAGTTCTAATATTAATTATATTTTATTGGGTTAAAGGTACATTGATATGATGAATGAAAAAAAAATAGTGCTATAGTTAATTCCTCTAAGAATTAACTAGATCCCTAAAGTTGGGGAGCGGAGTTTCTTTATAAAGCATCCTAGAACTACAGGGTTATAAAAGCAAAAACGGTCCCCTTCATCTTTCTGTGTTCCCAATTTAGGCAGAGAGTCTCTAATCATAACCCCCCGAAAGGATGATATTTACTGGAAAGTGGGCCATTTGGGAAAATCATGTGTGGCCAAAAATGGGGGCCTGCCACATAGTGGGATTGGACAAAGCAGCAGTTGGTGTGTGAAAGTTTAATAAGACATCACCTGACTCCATAGTCACTTTTGTACTAGCAAATGAGTAGCTCATTCTCTTTATTCTCCTGGTGGCAAGGTGGTGACAGTGATGCGCCTTATTGAAGTCCCAAAAATTATTTTATTAATAAAAGTCTTGTATACCCAAGAGCACCGCCTCCACCACAAAATTCGAAGCTTTTTTAAATTCAAATGAACTTGAAAGTTTACTAAACTCAAATGTTTATTAAATATAATAAATAAATATATATAAATATTTATTATTAAATTGAAAAAAAATGATGGCTCTAGGAACTGCCAAAAATATTTGAAAAACTCAAATTGAAAAAAATCACCTAAATTTTGCTATGACAGCTGACATTGGCTTCTATATGAACTTGCAAGCTTTAGATGGCAAAGTTTTACATTCTAGTTTTTACATGTAGGGGTTTACCAAAAATGGGCCCTTAGGACAGACACCCCTAGGACAGGCCACAGGGTGGTGCTAGTTAACAGGGACACTGGGATGACTGGGTTCTAAATAGTTAACAGGGAGTATACCTGTAGTTCGGGTTATGGCCACAGGGTGGTGCATAGGCCCATATAAGGGGATGCAGCCATGTGCTGTAGGTCAGACATTTTGGGAACTGCTCCAGTCAGGAGTACCCCAGGTACAGCTTAGTTATAGATAGTTTCTATGTAATAGGTCACTCCAGGAGTGACATGTAGGACAAAGGAGTTTAGAATGGGCAGAGATTGCCCCTCCAGGAGTGGTAGTGGGATTAAGATCCCCCAGCTTTACATCTGCTGGAGTGCAGGGCCACAAGTGGCTAGGTAGGTGGGATAGGTCACCGCTAGTCCAGGAGCCCGGCTTTGAGGGCGCTTAGGGGAGAGTACCGGTGTGGGTCCTTGTGGTGATGCTTCTAGCGTGAGTACCGGGGAGGACTCCAAGAGGGGGTGCCTCCTGGCGCGAGTACCGGGGAGATCACTTTGAAGGGAGCACGTGGCGTGAGTACCGTAAGTGATCCAACAGAAAACGGGTCTCAATGAGAAGTAAGGAGATATGCCCTGCATGCTGTGTGAAATGATATGTGCCACTCCTGGAGAGGTTCTGTCTAATAAACCGTGGCAGCTGATTCACATATACTATTGTGTCTGAATGTACTTCATACCCAGAGGACCACTACCAAGCAGGTAAGGAATAACCCCAGGGTGGGGTACATCACCAGGAGTACGTGGGTCCCAAGAGGGGTATAGCAATCCTGTTCATTTCCCAGGGGGTGGATTATAGTTCCACAAGAGCATCCCTGGGTGGAGGCACGCCTTTAAGGGGAGAAATCCCTGTAAACCCCCATAGTAAGCGGGGGCTCAGGACTCCTGTAGCGCCAAAGTAAAGTAAAACAGCAGGTAGTGCCACAGAATCTGCAAAAGTGGGCTACATACATTTTTTTTAGCTTGATAAATATTGAACATTCGAGTACTGAAAAAAGCCTAAATAGAATTAAAATTTTATGTTTGGTTTTGTGTTTAGGAGCGTGAGTGCGGGAAGAAAACTCTAGAAAATATTAAAAATCACATTTCTGGAATTTTTCGACCTAAATTTTCGGTGAGTACTTTAATTACTAAACAGTATTTTTTCATGGTATTATCTGTGTTTTTATGGTATTATACTGTTTCCGTCATGGGGGGGCTGTTTATTGCGCAAGCCTTTGGGCCTAATAGCTTTTTTTTTATTTAACAAAAGCCCGTTCAGAAAAAAAATCGAAAGTTGCCAAGGTATTTGACCCCAAATCCCAACCCTAAAAAATTGAAATATACACGAAACTTCTTTGTACTTGCATTCCTGATTTAGGGGACTTATGTGTTGGTACCTGTTTTGCCAACACTGTCTGATTGTCCCTGCTCAGTATTCCATACTGTTCCAGACTCTTGCCCAACATTCTGCATATAGATTAGCTGTCTTTAAATGCATTTGGGGTTGACAATGTGCTTCGTTATATACAGTACACACCCTCTACAGTATTTGTTTGTGGCCTAGCTTTATGTTTCTCTCTTGCATATGGGCCACACCTGCCACACCTGAAAACAGAAAGTAAAAATGATTTAAGTTGACAATGTCCTGAGCTCAGATAGCACAATGTCTTGAATTCGCACACTGTGCACTGATTGGTGCATAGAAGCAGTGGTAAATTAGGAACAGATTTGTACCTTCTTGTCTCCTGTTTGGAACCAAAGGCATTGCTCTCCTGGCATCAAGTTCAGTGATCAATAACTACCCCACAAATACAATAATTTTTACCAAAGAAGTATTTCTCCTGAAGAATGCAGTGCCACAAATGTGCACTCCTTGAGTGACACTGACACTAAAAAATTTTTTTTCAAAATATAAATATTCATAAAAAGCCTATAGGTCATGCTGAAAATTTTTCACTGATAGGGCTGCTTTTGTAAATAATTGTTACTTGAAGTTCCTAAACCTGTTTTGTCAACCTGACTGTCCCTTCTCAGCCTGTCAGTTATAGTTTCTAATGCTAACGGCCTCCTGCTGCACAAATGTTGCAGAACCCCTCACAGAGGAACACGGGGATTGGATGTTTAATTCAAAAGCATTGAGCAAAAGTTTTATGACAAAATTAGAATTGGCTGGGAAAGACAGTATTATGGTAGATGTAAAAAAAGGTTTCAATTTTGGTGTCAGTATCGCTTTAACAACAGGACTTAAGCCTGGGTATTGCCAAATACATTTACTGACTGCAGGAAATGATTCAGGTCTTATATGAAAAGTTTTGATTGCAAAGCTTATATTCTATGCTTCTAATATACTGAAACCTACGTAGGATATGGGAAATAAAAATTGAGTGTTGAGAAGTTAAGAAACATATGGAGGGCCACAAGTTGGCAGTCTAGTAACTAACGTATCGATGGTCATTGACAGAGACACTTTTAATAAATGGGGCTCCATAGGTCTTTTCAACAACAATAACCTGTCAAAAATTTCTGGCAAATGACAGACACCTTTTTTCAATCTACAAAATATTGTTTTCACTAAGAGATTAGTACTCTTTCTATTTTTTCATGGGGAAGAGACACTGCAAGACTCAAGAATGTTTTGCTTGAACCTCCTTCCTCCTCTGTCTAAGCAGGTTAAGAAGTTAACTGGAACTTCCCAGAGAATTCCAGTCCCTTAGCCAATCATATTTCCCTTCCAGAAACACAAATGCAATATGGGGTGCATTTTCTTCGTCAGTGATCAGTATGTTTTTGAGGAGGGAGGAAATCAGAGTATCCATGAGAAATCAAGGGTAAATAAAGAGTTAATAAACTGTACAGAGAAAGTGCCCTGGTCAGATATTGAGCCCAGTCATGTGAGGCAGTTATTCTAACCATTGTGCCTCACACAGAGTTCTAAGAAAACGTAGGGGGGAATGTAATATAGGTCACTAACGAAAAAAACTTTGTAATGTTATTTTATGCAAAGTTGTTTTCGTGCTAAGAATTATGCCATTTTCAAGCACGTCTTAAACATTCACAATGCGCAATTACCATTCACAATGCAATAGCAATCTAATGAAAAATATTACATTGCAAAATGTGAATTTTTATTCTTATTTGTGCTCAGTTTTTTCCGTTTACAAATTTTATTACATTTCCCCGATAATATATAAGTCTTGCTAGCAGTAAGTATTGCTAATGTGTTTTGTATTACGGTAATATGTAAGGTGAGGCAAGATTACAACATTTTGGGAGGGGGGTTGATGAGTGTAATATTAAATACTTGCAGTTCTGGAAATGTCACTGGTAAAAACTGAAGCTCATTTTGCACAAGAGCATTTCCCCACCCCTTTGTTTCTTTTGTCATTCATTTCATTTTTTCATTCATTGCCTCTAAGCAAGACTCCAGCCTCTCCATCATTTTGTTACCTTTTGGTACGCAAAATCCCAACATACACCTAAATATGAGTAGCAATCTCTGTATATGACCTTTTTATCCTACAAAACCTAGTTATGAGGAGATATTCTATGCATCACTTGTTTATCCTAACATACCCTGTTACTGTACAGGAGAATAAATGAGGTCACACTGTTCCCTGTTATTCTTTATCTGATTCATTTAAATGCAATGCTGATTTCTAAGCCTGAAAATAGATGTACAAACATAACATTCACCAGCTTTGTGCAGCAAGGCCACTGACTGAGCGAGGAACTGCTATACAGAGGTTCTGTTGCTGAGGAGTCATTGGGGAAAATGCCATATGGAGATATGACTGGATAACCAACACATGAACTTGATCATTTGAGTAGTATGTAGAACATACTACTGTAGAACAAAGGACCATTAACATAATGACTGCTATGATCCATTAGTCAACAAACGGGTCGGCAGATAGACCCTGCATGTAAAGACACTAATCTGGACCAGTTAGGGACATCACTCTATGCCACTACCATTTTATTGTTATCTTTAAATTGACTATACGCAATCATATGTTATGATTTGTTGTAACCATAGCAAGCTTTCAGAACATTTTAGTTCCTTTTTCAAGCTGATCAGCTTGAAAAAGGAACTAAAATGTTCTGAAAGCTTGCTATGGTTATCTTAGTTAGCCAATAAAGGTATCACCTTTATACCACTTTTGTTGTTTTTTATTTCAAAAGGGTTACCCTGTAACATTTGGATCAAACCAAATCATTTTTACATCAATCAACTACCAACATTATTGGAAAAAAAATGTCTTCCCCAGTTGTTTATGGGGAACATGTATTCTAAGAATCATGTAGAATCTTGTATCTAGCCACATTGTTCTACACGGATGGTCAGCTTTAACATTTAAACCACTTTTTTTAAACAAGTTTCTCTACCTTCCCACAAAAGTTTTCAGCATTCTATCAAACAAATTTTTTACTCCAGTATTTTCTTGTAATTGATGTCTAAGGGAAAGTCTTGCTTTGGAGAGAATATATTTCTGCTGGCAACAGAATATTCTTGCCAATAACAATAAATTGCATGTTTGTAGAGAACTAAAGTTCTGTATTCTATACTCCCTTCATTATTTTTTTTTTTTCTTCTTCACCCTCATTACTAAAGATGACCATACATTTATGGATACAATGACAAAAAACTTTGTACTTTGCTGAACTCTCAGTTGGACACCATGAAGGGCCAGGCCTTGTAAGGCTGCCTTTAGGAAAACACATGGTCAGTGTGTTCCAGAGTGAACTGATTGGGGTGCCTCACGAAGGGATTGGCAAAACTGCTGAAAAAAGGTCACAAATACAAATACAGCTGTTGTAACCAGAGAGTTTGTAGTCCAGGAACCAGGAATGATTGGTGTTGTTTCACGTTTGGATTAGGATGTACAGGAGAGAGTGGAATGCAAAATAATTTATAGGATGCCTGATATACAGCCAATGTTGAAATAATAAAATACAATTCTGATGGTTGCCAGCAGTCTGATCTACACCAACTTGGCACCTTTGTTTTATTTAGGGGTAAAAGAAGGATTTGTTCTGCTAATACATCTGAAGAACATTAATCCTAGAGTATTAGGGATGGCGGTGAAAACAAGTGGAGTGTTCATGTGATCAACAGCTTGTCCATCTCAATTTGTATTTTCAGCTAACACCTAATGGTCATTTTGTGTGCTAAAATAGCATACTGTGTCAGCAAGGAAACTTTGTGTTTTTTCTGCACTTTTTCTTTTAAATAAGTGTTTTTCTATTGTGTATACATGTTGCACAGGAGGAGTGCAGTCTTAGAATATCTGTGAATACAAGCATGGCTGTTTCAATACACATATAGTTCAATACCTGGAAGTAACTATATTGGCATAGTTATAGGGTATATCCTATGATCATATGTGGGCGCATACCCAATATTATGCCATATTGCTTTAAACACACAAAAAGGAGATTGATCAATTCACATTATGTGGCCCATGTTTTTATAGTACTCAGGGAATGTGCATTGGTCAGCACCCTTTTTGGTATAACACTTACAGAGTCAATGTACAGTTACATAGTTACATAGGGTTGAAAAAAGACCATCAGTCCATCAAGTTCAACCCTTCCAAGTAAACCCAGCACACACAACCTATATTTACCAATCTATACTATCACATACATAAACTATATATACAACCACTAATATTAACTGTAGATATTAGTATCACAATAGCCTTGGATACTATGCTTGTTCAAGAACTCATCCAGGCCCCTCTTAAAGGCATTAACAGAATCTGCCATTACCACATCTCTAGGAAGGGCATTTCCCAACCTCACTGCCCTCACCGTGAAAAATCACCTACGCTGCTTCAAATGGAAGCTCCGTTCCTCTAATCTAAAGAGGTGACCTCTGGTGCGATGATCACTTTTATGGGAAAACACGACATCCCCCATCTGCCTATAATCCCCTCTAATGTATTTGTACAGAGTAATCATGTCCCCTCACAAGCGCTTCTTTTCCAGAGAAAACACCCCCAACCTCGACAGTCTAACCACATGTAAGCCTAACCATAATTATATCATTCCATAGCCCTTGACCGCTAGTCTGTGCCCCTTGATTGAGAAATTATAGTGGAAAGCGAAAGAAATCTACAAGCTCTACTGTAAGCCAACTACGCATTCATAGAAACCAGGAGGGGTTAAGAGAAGGGAAAATAATATTTACATTACATTACTATAAATAATACATATTATATAATTCATTTTTACTTAAGACTAATAGAATGGGAAAATAAAATATGTGTTATTATTGGTTATTGAACCATTGTAGAGAACAAATAACTGTCAGGGTATGATGATGGCATAAGAGCAACTTAACAAATTTGTAAGCATGCCTTTATATGTATATCAGATCATTGCAACTTACTGTGTTATATTAGAGCTACTTAAATCATCAATGACATGGGGTCTGCTGGGTTACACTCACTACTAGGTCTTAGGGATCATTGTTCTGGGATGCTGCACCAAGACTGACTTGTAGTGTGAATGGATATAAGCCAGTTGCTTGTGAAATACCTCCCACAATGGCTTTGCACACTACAAGGGACATTACAGCTGATTTAGCTTCCCAACGACTGAGACGTGTGGCAGGGAATTTACAGAAGTCTGGTTGCACAAGTAGCATCACTCTTAATACTCCTCTTAAATAATTATTTATTAATAAGTGCAGCGCTAAATAACTTGTTTTCAGTGTCTAAAATCTAGGCATTTTTAAAGAAACTTACCTGACCAGCAGGGTTTTAGAATAGAAACTAGCAGGGAACATATAATTCTACAGTAATGCTATAACAGGATATCACTTTTCCTCATGCGTATTTACTTTGACCTTTTTCTCTCTTATACAGTTGCCTCCGCTTCTTCCATTGATCCCAGATGTCCAGAAACCTCTCAGCCAACAGAACTGGTACCATGGTGCTATTCCTCGCTCTGAAGTCCAAGGACTATTGGTTAACAACGGGGATTTCCTTATCCGGGAAAGCCAGGGCAAGCAAGAATATGTACTGTCTGTCCTATGGGAAGGGCAACCACGACATTTTATCATTCAGAATGTAGATGTGAGTTATGTTACAAGCTGAAATGTAATTCTGACATCATTAGCAGCATTTACATTCTTATTTACCTTGCCTTTTGGCAGGGGCCATGGTCACTTTAAAAGGTACATAAAGCAAAAGCCCACAGCATGATCAGCATGATGTAGGTGCCAGGGGTCTCAAGGTGCTTCAGAGCCCTTCACTTTATGCCATGTGTCCACCAGCACCAGGTGCAATGCTAATGGGTACACTTGCGTAGTCCTTGGTACATGAACCCCAGGTTCACATATGCTATTGTTCTACAGTAAGTAACAGGAATAAATATCAAAGAACAGAATGCAAGATTCGTTGTCATGGTTCAGAATCATAGTTTTATTAATAACTCAGAGTACAGCTTGCAGGGTTGTTATGCCAGTAGAACATGGCAAATACCCTATCCAGAGGATCAATCTCCTTACTATCTGATAGTATAGTATAATTACAACAATTAACTTCGCATTCTATTTAGCACTCACTTTTCCCCTTCCTCTTCACCAGCCAATGCATGGGCATCATGTCATCCATTGTGGCACATAAACTAGAATTTAGGGTCATACAAAGTTTGTCTTATTACCAATATCCACAAAATAGCACCTACCTGCTTGCTGTGATTGTGTAATTCCAAGACTAAAGTAAACAAGATTTATATAATTTATATAGTGTAAGTGAAGTTTATTTTGCTTGACAAACACAATAGAATAGATTTGAATTGATTTCTTAGAATGACAGATCCCCTTTAATAAGGTTACTGCTGTTTGTGCAGGCATAGGGGTTTAATTTAAACCACCATGTTTTCCCCACTTTACACCCTTCTCTGACAAAACAAAGCATAAAGACCTGCTTTTACCTAATAAATTCAGAGATGCCGACATTCAACTGCCCTGTATTCAGAAGGGTTGACCTCTCCTTATCACCTGTCTCTGCTGGCAGCAAGAAAAATGTTGCTGTGCTCCCACCAGAGCTGATATTTAACCTGGCTGGAAGTAAATAGCACAAGAATGCCCCAGATACAAGTCCTGTGTAAATATCCAGGAGTGATGGATTGCTCCTAGCACTTGCACCTGGGGCTTTAGTAAATTGCCCCATACTATTTTTCTGGTGGTAAAAGAGTTTTTGTTGTGTGTTGGTGACGAATGAATATGAAAGTCTTAGGGGCACATTTACTAACCCACGAACGGGCCGAATGCGTCCGATTGCGTTTTTTTCGTAATGATCGGTATTTTGCGATTTTTTCGGAAAATTATCGCGACTTTTTCGTTACTAATACCATTTGTGCGAAAAAAACGCGAGTTTTTCGTAGCCATTCCGAAAGTTGCGCAAAATCTGGCGATTTTTCGTAGCGTTAAAACTTGCGCAAAAAGTTGCGATTTTTCCGTAGCGTTAAAACTTGCGCAAAACGTCGCACCTTTTAAGTTTTAACGCTACGAAAAAGGCGCAACTTTTCGCGCAAGTTTTAACGCTACGAAAAAATCGCCAGATTTTGCGCAACTTTCGGAATGGCTACAAAAAACTCGTAATCGTATTGGTAACGAAAAAGTCGCGACAATTTCCGAAAAGTCGTAAAGACGCCGAAAAAAATCGCAAAAAATACGAAAAAGTCGCAAAATGTTCGTTTTCAAATCGGAATTTTTCCAATTCGGTTCAGATTCGTGTCTTAGTAAATGTGCCCCTTAGTGTTCCTGTCGGAATTTCATTAAAGATGCTCATTCCGAGAATGGTTTTTGACATGACCAAGGTGGTGGCACTAGGACCTTTCTGAACTACTCTCTTTTCCTAACAATATAATTTGTATTCCTTATTGATGGTCAACCAGAATTTTCCCCTGGGGGCATAGATTTGCTCATTTTACTTTGTCCTTTTTAGAACTGTTACAGGTTAGAAGGAGAAGGCTTTTCAACAATCCCATTACTGATCGATCACTTCCTCAAAACCAAGCAAGCTGTGACAAAAAAGAGCGGTGTTATCTTAAATAAAGCTGTTGTTAAGGTAAGGATCCAAAGGTAATGACTTCAGCTGTGTGTTTCTGATTAAGGAGGCAAATGGAAGTATGATCATCTGCAATGTCTCTGTCCCAGTTTTGTCACAGTTCTGTAATACTGCTTTAATAAAATGGACCTCTCTTCTCTTGGCAACAGGACAAATGGGTGCTGGAGCATGAAGAAGTCATACTGGGAGAAAGAATTGGAAAGGTAAGCATAGTGCTTTAATTTCATTCTGGAACTGCTCTGCTGCTAAATATATTCTTTACATTTGTTTTCAACAGACATGGACTATCATCATTCTCAAAATTCAGCATTTCCTTCTTTGTCCGTATTTCCTCTCAAGCCATTTTTTTGTAAACTAGCAGCCCCAGCAGCTCAGGCTTTAAAGCAGTGATCCCCAACCAGCGGCTCATGAGCAACACGCTGCTCACCGCCCCCTTTGTTGTTGCTCCCAGTGGCTTTAAAGTAGGTGCCCATTTTTAAATTCCTTACTTGGAGGCAAGTTTTGAAAGCACAGAGACAGTTTTACCCCAAGCAGAATTTCCTGCAGGCTAGTATTCCACATGGGGATACCAAATAGCAAATCACAGCCCTTATTTGGCCTCAAAAAGCTTTTTTTATGCTTGTGTGGCTCACCAACACTTTTTACATCTGAGTGTGGCTCAAATTTTTTTTTATCACATGATTAGAGCGCTCATTTGTTCATTTACCTATTGCTGTGCTGTAAAACCTTACAGGTTCCCTTGCCTGGACCCCTGCCAATGATGCATACTACTAAAAAGTAAATTTTTATGAAAATTATTTAGTTAGATGAAGGAGGGTTTTACATATGAGTTGTTTTATGCAATATAGTTTTTGGAGAACAGTAGTTACCATCTATCTAACCATTTATCTTGTATGTAACTTTTTGCCATAACCATAAAATTGCCTCTTCCCTGGAGCAAAATGTGCATTTACAATTGTTCTTTTTCCTGCAGGGAAATTTTGGTGAGGTATTCAGCGGACGCCTTCGTGCTGATAACACACCAGTGGCAGTAAAAAGCTGTCGGGACACACTGCCACCAGACTTAAAAGATAAATTTCTAATGGAAGCCAGGTTAGTACTATCAGTGGATTATATCTAACCTTCTAGAATGGATTTGCTGTTCAAGCATTGTGCATACAGCAACAGACAACAATAATGGTTTGCCAACCAACCACCTATTTCAACAACAACACATGAGCCGCCCACACAGGGAGTGACAGTTATTGGACAATCTATTATTCAGTGATCTGAAGCATCAGTATAATAACAATTCTGATTGTGATAAATACACTAATGCACATGTGTCAAACACAAGGCTTGTGGGCCAAATACAGCCCTTCTGGCTGTTTTATGTGGCCCCTGGTGACTGTGCCTGACCGTGCAGCACCAATTGCCTGACTGCACTGTGACTGTGCCTGACCATACAGTATCTTAATAAATAATTTGGGCAACAACTTAGCCTGTATTTTAGATTTTAGCCTTCTTATGTGATTGAGTTTGACACCCCTGCAAATGCATTGAAAATCTTTGTATTATCATATATGATAATAGGATTAAAATAATTAAATATCCTGTGCCAAACACATATGGAAATTATTATGGTGCCCATCCTGAAGCACAACCTTTAGTGGATTGTTTGTGCCATACAAAAAACAATAACCTTGTATATTGGTTGTCTTGTCAATCAGGCAGGACTGAAAAATTTGATAACATCATAAACATTAATGCTGAATCGTCAGCAGGGGTAAGAATTTCCTTTGTATACCTGCATATATGACAATTCAGGTCTTAATGTCAGTAGAGTGGACAAACGATCATAATTGTAGCTTGTACGGCCCCCTTTTTGCTGAAAAACCCAAGTCCTAAATATTCTGGATAAAGATCCGTACTGATGTTTTCTTTCTTGAAATAAATGTCTACTTGATAGAAGAGCTTGTCCATAGGAAGCAGTAGAATAAATATATTACTTAATATCTCTTTTTATTTAATAACTGCATGCACTATTTTACTAAACATTTCCACTGAATGTGTTTTTGTGTGTGAGCAAACAAATTGTCAAGGGTCACCTTGTGTAATTATTGCTTGAAAATTTTGCAGTGCATGTTTTCAGGTGATAGTTGGCCATACAGGGCAACCCACAGTTCATGTTAATAAAAAAGAGGTGTACAGTGTGCCATAGTCCTAAGACTAATGCCAGATGGGGCTGATTCTCGTCCTGCGGATCAATTCAGGCCGAGGATCAGCCCCTACACTGGCAGCACCTTTCACTGTGCCTGCACCCAGAACCATTGCGTCGAGCTAGGCGCAGGCAAAGGGTGTGGCTGAAATGCAATGGCTTTGAGCGCAGGCACAGGGAAAGGCTGATGCCATAACAGGGGCTGATACTTGGCTTGTATTTATTTGCAGGCACAGCATCAGCCTCATTTGGAAAGAAATTATTCCTTAATACAGTTGTAAACCTCCCCCTCATTGATACACAGACTGATAGGGAAACAAGACTGTTACACACTGAGTGAACCGTTTAATGGTGCTTGCCCAATTGCTCTTGTGTATCCTCAATGAGAGTGAGTTCGAAAGCGGACTCTCGAGCTAAGAGAAAATGTGCTGGAGCCCAACGTGTCAGTGATTCATTATGCAACTCATTTGTTATCCTATTTTTGTTTGTGTGAAAAAGGCAATTTGAGACTCTATTTCCCAAGCCAGTAACCAAGCAATCTGGAGAGGCATTTAGCACTTTATTGTGTATGAGAGGAAAACGCAGGGTCATAAAACAATGCATCAGCTCATTTGTTTAACTAACAAATGAATAGAAAGTAAGCACAGAGCAGAAATAATGACATGAATAAAAGTAATTAGTACGTTTGCTTCCTAAGCCAGGGAGATGTGAAGCATTTAACTGTATAAAAATATACAGGGCGCTTTGTGTGTCTAGATTGGGAATTAATCATGGCAAATATACAGGGCACTTGGGAATACAGATTAAAATAATCATTCTCCATAGGCTGGAAATATGATTACACATAGGAAAGCTCACAATAAGCCAGAAGGTATACGGCCGAAGCAGGGGGGTTATTTTACTGCCACCAGAACAAAGGCAAAAATAAAGTATGGATTTGGTTTGTCCTGCCCTGCAAATGACTACATGCTCTGACCTTGTTCACGTGACATTGTAACAGCAGGGGATCTGTCTTACAGGACTGCAGGGCACTGGTGCAGGTAACCAAGGACATTATTTGCTGCCCCTACTAATAAATCAAAAACATCTCTCTGGTCTCATTCCTCTCCTTGTTGCTTTGCATTTTTAGTTCAAGGTATGATTCCCTAGGACAAAAGGTTGTGCTGGTGGACATGCCATTTTTCAACTTCATCTACTCTATAGAATAGTGTAAATGAGTGCATCTAAAAGCACAGAGGAATAATTGGAGTGCCTCTCTTGCAGGAACAAAAAGATAAATATATCCCCAACGTCGTGCCAACCTGACTTTATGCTTGGTACAGTATATGTGTAACCAACAATGGCAGTCACATCTAGACTTGTCCTGATGCTCCATCTTACCCCTGCACAGCATGTTTGTACCATTAGCATTTAAGACTCTTTAACATAACTTCAGACTCATTAAAATCCAGCTTCCATGCTCTGCAACATAATATTACTCTCATTAACATTCTAATTTTTGTTTTATTAATATACTGTATTTCCAGACTCATTAATATTCTAATTACAACCTTACTTATGTTCCATGTTTCCTGACATTTAAGTCCAATCATTTTTTGCTCACAGGCTTGCTTTGTTGGTAGATTTTTCTTTAAAGGACTTTATTTTAAATACCCTCTTAATAACTTGAAGGTATTATGTACTTGTCTGGTACACATCCAGCAGTCATTTCTGTACAGATTCACTATCCTGCCTTTAATTCAGGGCCCCAAGGCAGAAAAGCCTTAGCAGTGGGAGTGCTTTGCTACAAAATATCTTTCAGTGCCAGGCCTAAGGTTGCGGGGACCCAGCGCAGCCCCCACCATACTCAACTTCTCGGCATGAGTCAGACCACCCCTCTCTGCGTGTGTGCACACATGCCCATGCAACTTACTCACATGATGCCGGACAGACAGACTGAAGCAAGGGAAATGCAGACAAAATAGTTATATTACCAGATACTTATGTATACTTTAGAACCATAATAATCCTCTTCTATGTGTGGTGCCAAATTCAGCTGACAGCTAGCACAATCTGCCACAGCCCTGCTTAATTTAAATAAACCATTTTTATAAAAATATACTTTTTTAGTATGATGTGCCATTGGACAAACTTAAAGGAATTACTGTCATGGGAAAACATTTTTTTTAAAAAAGAATAGAGCTTCTCCAGCAGAATCCTGTATTGAAATCCATTTTTTAAAAAGCACAAACAACATTTTTTATATTTAATTTAGAAATTTCACATGGGGCTAGCCATATTCTTCATTTACTAGGGCGCCACAGCCATGTGACCTGTGCTCCCCTCCCAGCAGCCAATTAGCAGAACAATGGGAAGGGGGTTAGATAGCAGCTCCCAGTAGATATCAGAATAGCACCCAGTGTAATTTAATAATAAAAAGTACACCAGAAAAATCATGACAGTATCCCTTAATAAAATCAATTAATTAAATAGAAAGTTGCCATTTTAAGTGCCTCTCAAGGCAACTTTCGCAATTTCAGGGAAATTGCGGTGCCGCGTATGCCATCCCACTGGCGATTTACATACTCGCTGGTGGGATGGCATTTTGGGGAGATTAGTCGCGGGCGACTAATCTCCCTGTCTGCCACAGCCCCAAGGGCCCCTGGGATCATACGATTCACGTTGCATACAAACAAACCAAGGGCACACATACATGTTAGGTCATATCAGCCAATGAGTTTAATGAATTGTGTGCTTTACTCCCACACTACTTCCTGTTAGTTAGAGCTACATTATTTCCTGTCAGGTGATCTCTGAGGGAGCACACAGACAATTACAAAATGGTGGCTCAAGGTAAAAGATGTAAAAGGGCAAAATATACTGATACATATATATATATAGCCCACGTATTATTATATAAACAATCTCTTGGTTAAGTATTCATTGTGAGGGAATAGTTTTTCTTTAACTCATATTTCAGCACTTAGTATGTACAGGTACAGTAGATGGATAACAACCTGATAGCACACTATGGTTTTCTTATTTTCTTTTTTCCTTGTAGAATACTGAAACAATATAGCCACCCTAACATTGTCAAACTTATTGGAGTCTGCACACAGAAACATCCAATTTACATTGTTATGGAGCTAGTGCAAGGTAAGTATTCTGCTGTGCCCGGCTATTAATATTGAGTAGTGACACTGTATAATACTCTGACAGCTCCAAGCTTGACAATACCAAGTCCTGGCTGTATAGCTAACACACAACAGACTTTCTCATTAGCCACTTTCCCATGTCTGTTCAGCCAGATCTAAAATGGAGCTGGGAGCAGGCATCAAAAATATTTTTTTCAGTCATTATTTATGAAAAAGTAAAATAAGCAGCAATATATGTCTTTCTTCTTCACTAAATTAGATTAAAGTTGTATGTATTCTATGTTCAAAAAGAGATCTGTTTTACAGTATCCCAGTGTCAATGTCATTTGCATAAAGTAGATTATTGTTGGATTCTTTGTGGAAGAAACTAATTAAGCAAACCTAATTGGTAAAATATTAAACAATATTTCCAATCTGCTCTGTTACATTCCTGACTTAAGGTGGCCATACACGCAACGATATTATCGTACGAAACCTCGTTTCGTACGATAATCGGTGCGTGTATGGCATGTCAGCGAGCCGACCGATATCGCAGGAAGCTGCTGAAATCGGTCGGCTCGCCGATCGGCCAAGTTAGAAAATTTTGATCGGGCGCCATAGAAGGCGCCTGACCAAAATTCTCCCTTCAGAGCTGAATCGGCAGAAGGAGGTAGAAATCCTATTGTTTCTACCTCCTTACCTGCCGATTCAGCCCTGAATGGTGTGTGGCGGATCTGACGATGTTTCGTGCGACCGATGGTCGTACGAAACATCGTCGGATCGCCACGTGTATGGCCAGCTTTACACTTCCCCAGCATGAGCATTTAATAGGATGGTGCACAGTGGTGTAAATTAAGGTAATTGGTCTTGTAGCAAAATCTGTTTAATGACAGAGACCTACCTCATGCATAGGGGAACATTTCCCTGCAAGTGCTGTCCTATGGGAAACACTTTGGTTCATGCCCACCATGATATCTGACTTTGGGTGTCAGGAAGATTTATACCATGATGTAACTTTGATCCAGTCATATCTTTATTTCATATCTTTGATCCAATCATATCTTTATTCTTTATTCATTCAAAAATGACATGCAACCCAATTGCATTAATTTTTGATATATTTAAAAGCTATTGAGTAGGGCCCTCCTTACCAATTGTATTTAAATATTAGCTGCATTTTATGTGTGTAATCTGTGTGTTTATTGTATACTCCCATTTATTGCACAATACTGTGGAACATGTTGGCAATTTCTAAATGCGTTATAATACTAATTATGATTATTAGGGTTGCCACCCTGCCAGTAACATACAGACCAATAGAGGGGCCAGGCATTACAAATAACTGCAGTGCATGTGCAAGTACATTTCTAATTTTGCTTTGTAAAGGAAACATAAAGTCACGAGAGGGGGGTGTGCCATTTTTTTTTAGCTACCCCAGTAACTCGAATCACTTGCCTTCTAGATTAATGACACTTCTTTGAATGTATTTACATATAAGGCTCACATATTTAGGTGTGCAAAATATTTTACCAAACAAAATGGTGTAAAGAGCTGGATTTCTGTTTAAGAAAATTGAAATTCTGCTATTTGCTGTCTCTGTTAATGAGCTGCCTAAGGCTGAGGGCACATGGAGTGTTGGCTCTGCTTCCTTACGCATTTCAGTGAAACTGCACTGACAAGTACAGCTTCCACCTCTGCTCAGCTGCACAAAATGGAGACGAGCGGGGATTAGCCTGAAAATGCAAAATCAGACATTTTTGTGTTGAACCCCAGTCAGCCCAAGGGACCGGATCCATATATTTCAGCCTGCAAAAAAAAACGCAGACTGAGAGCAGCAGAGCCAATGCTCTTTAGGAGACCATATCATCAAAATTATTTTTAAATTTCCCCATGAGCTATAACAGAGTTTTCACATGATGAGCCACGAGTTTTCATCATTGAACTGAATCTGACTCAATATCTGACCAACATCTTTCTAATGACCAGATCAGTTGGATCCCACTTCCATCTGCCTCTTTATAGTCACATTTAGTTACATTCACTGGGGCATCTAATAACTGATGCTACTCAGCAGTACATGATCATTATTGTCAAGCTCTAAATAATTTGTTGGTTTTTATAACTTGCCCATTGAGCTCAATTAAAGTAGAATTTAAGCCTAACTAAAATAGGGCAGAAATGTTGTGTTGTTAAGTTTTAAGGCTTCTGTACCAGCCCAGGGCAACCACAGCCCTTTCACAGAAGATCTGTGCTTCTGTATATTCCTCAGTTTCTCCCCATCTTATTTTCTGCTTATTTCCTGTACATGCTCTGTGCTGCTGTCACTTACTGAGGTTAGGGACCCACTTACAATATACTGTATACATAGAATATAAATGTCACAATATAAGGCTGATTAGTAATATATTTAGATTCTCACTACATGGTAGCTCTGACAACCCCTAAGCTTAGCTTCCCAACAGCTGCCCAGAGCACACTGAGCATGTGAATGTCACAGACACATTCCTCCCTTTGGGCAGCTCATTATCAAGGGCTTCTCAATGGACTGGAAATTCATTTTAGCAGCTGATGTTCTGAGGGATCAAAAAGAAAACTGGCTTCATATTCTTGTTTAGTGCCATCAATACCAGAAAGCACAGATATTCCTTAATTAAAACAATAGGCAAAAAGTATGTTCAGCACAAGCACTAGTCATTTGGCTCATGTTAAAAAAGGGGTGTATACTGTCAGACATTTAACATCTGCAAAATTACTTGTAAGGACATGCACTTGCACATATTGACATATTATATGTTATCATGGTAATACTATGCTATATGAAAATATTTAAATAGTCAGTCATTGAGTTGTTTAACTCTTATTCCCATGCAGGCAAAATTAGCAGAATGTATAAGAAAATAGCAGTTTATTCATAATGATTACGATATTGTATAATGCTTTTCACTTTGATGGCACCTAAGGAGTTAACAAAAGGCCTGCACTAAAACATATTCAGAACCTTTAAGTGTTGCAGATGGATTACTGCTTGATAAGGGCACAGAATCCATTAAAACATGATGAATGAACAAATAATTTTTTTTTAGGTGGAGACTTTCAGACGTTTCTACGCAATGAAGGTCCCAAGCTGAAGGTGAAAGAGCTGATTAGGATGTCAGAAAATGCTGCGGCTGGAATGGAGTATTTGGAGAGTAAACATTGTATTCACAGGTAAAGCAAGGAAGAATATGTAATGTTAAAAGCCACACAGGACAGGTCTGTGGCGCTAATACATTGCTGATTCTAATTTTCTACATACGTCACATAATAAAAATGACTGTACTAGCTGAGAGGGCATTGCTGGTAAAAGGGTTTATCAGGCTGCAAAGCACCTTTGTAAGTGTTGGTATAGCAAAAAGCTCTATACTGCATTGTTTTTTAGTGTGCAGTCCTCACAGATATTTAGCACCCAAAAGTGCTCCTTATAAATGCAACTTCTTAGCCTCTTATCTAGTAGTAAGTTAAGTAGTTAACTATGTTTTTCATCCTCAAAGAACATTATGAGCACAATCCTCTTTTCTTACTTATCACCTGTCTTTCATGCTGGGAGCACAGGGCTGCAAATTATGCTGTCCTCACAACAGCTCTTGTCTTTTGTTAAACTACAGCTGCCAGTGAATTTTGGGATTTTCAGTTTAAAGGTCCCCATACACGTGCCGATCCGATCTTCTCCTGATATCCTCACCTACTGGTGGGCGATATCAGGATAATCCAGGCTAATTGGCCCTGGGGCCAAATGATCGAATTCTAACGATGGGTATTGGAAAAGTCAGTCCGTGGACCGCATCAATGAGCCGACTAGATTTTTTAACCTGTCTGATCGAGATCTGGCTGATTTCAGGCCAGATATCGGTCGGGCAGGCCCGTCGGTAGTGCCCATACACGAATCGGCAGCTAGAATCAGCCCGTGTATGGGGACCTTAACAGTAGCTGCTGGTTGTATTAGATTCTACAGTCTCATTCTACGTGAGTGATTAGCATTTACTTAATTATTGTATATATGTCTAATACATTTATCAGGCAGTATTGCTTAATACACCTTAAAACTTAATTTGTTCATGTTTTGCATTGCATCATACTACATAAGATTACATGACTTTCATTATCTGTGGTAGTGTAACAACAGCTGAGTATAACACAGTGTTCTGTTTTACTAGGTCACTAAATAAAGTGATTAATGGGGTTTTCTACAAATGTACAGGGCCCAAGTTAAAGAAAAAAAGGGCCAAGGGCAGTGCAGAACAGGGTAGGCCAAAGAGGCAGCTGCCTAGGGCGCAATGATTGGGGGGTGCCAGGCAGGAGCCTCTCCTGCCTACCCCTAATGCTTCTTTGTCATTGCCTCTGCCGCTTGTCATTAGCGGCGGATGCAATGACCGATCTAATCGCACCGCCCCCCCCTGCGCTTTGGCGCGCATGCGCCGTTGGGGGGGGTGGGCGGAGTTGGCCAACCGGGTTGCCTAGGGCGCCCGGTCGGCTTGGCCCGCCCCTGGTGCAGAATCATGGGGCCCAAATCTGAGGGAGGAAAAATCTACATAAATTAACCTGCAGACCTCCAGCTGTGGTTGGGCTACAACTCCCTATATTCCCCAGTTTAGAATGCATTTGCTTCCAAGCAGCAGAGCATTAAATGCTAGCCTATCAATAGAACATGTTAATATCACAATGTTTAACTGATGAATAAATTGATGTAGACACAAGCACATAAAACATTCCGATCTATAAAGTGCATTACTTTGTACCATAAACTGTGAATGTACCATAAAATAATGTTAAAGGAGCAGTTACATATATTTACAATACACAGGCATCCACCATTTATGGTCCTTTGGGTATAACACTGTATGAAAATTGCATTATGTGCACAGCTGGGGGCCCAGGGTAAATGTCCTTTCTGCCCTACACTTAAACAGTCCCTGCAGCTGAAGTCTCTCAATGCTCTCCTTCCTGCTGACAGGATCGCTAGCAATTCCTGCCTTAAATAACTCTGTTTGCAGTATATTGTTCTGCATTTTTGCACTGATAGCAGCAGAGACATGAATGTTTTTCAGGTATTAAAAATTAGCTTTAAATTCCTGGCAGGGACCTTGCAGCCCGCAACTGTCTCGTCACGGAGAAAAATGTCTTAAAGATAAGTGACTTTGGCATGTCCAGAGAAGAAGAAGATGGAGTGTATTCATCCACTGGGGGAATGAAGCAGATTCCTGTTAAATGGACGGCACCAGAAGCCCTCAATTACGGTACAGCATGTCTAAATTCATTCCCACTGTGCATCTCTATGAAAAGCTGCAAACAGACTGTATGAGAAACTAACTGCCTGCTTCACATATTCTGCCCTTCTACCATCTGCTCCCAAACATTACATCCTGTATGATATATCTCAGTAGTACAAAGTCTGTGATATCTCATAAATTACCACTTTCCCTTTTACCTCTGTTCAAAGCAAATCAGTAAACTGGCACTGAAGCATTCCAGATTTAGTTTTATTGCCATTTATTTTAGCCTTTTGTAATTTTCTCCAGTCTTAGATTGCAGCCATGCTTTCAAGGGATATGTACAATCCCTAGCCAAGTAATGTACCCTTTTTCTGCTTCTTTTTACTTTGTGGTTATGATCATGTAGTACCCAGTGCTAACTGAGCACTGGCCTAGCTATCAGCTTCTTGGTTATGATGGTCATGACTCTTCTTCCATCCATAAAGAATTGCGCATTTAGTGTATGAATATACTGCACAAAAATGAAGATACAAAGGGAATTAAACATCATTGCACCAGAGATTTGAGACAGCGGCCTAGTCATTAAAGATTTAGGTCACCCCTGTTCTTTATACCTACTCTGTGCTATTTGCTAATATTTCATACATAAAATACCAGCATTTTAGAGGTTGCAGTATACACATTGCAAGCTATATTTAATCTTTTTCTTGTGTGATACCTATTCAAATTTTAAGGGAAATGAGTTGGTTTAAATGATCTGGTATAGAAACTAAACTAGACAATACACCTGTGTATTTCAGCCCTCTGCACTAAGGCTCTTTTACAGTAACATTTGAGAATTAAAAATAAAATAAAATATATACATTTTTCTAAAAATTCATTATTTTAATTACAGGCCCCACATATTTGGCTCCTGTGTATATTGTCCCCATACACTGAATCGTATGGCTGCACTAAAGCTAGAATTTAGTTCAGGATTTGGCTGAATCCCAGTGCTTTCTGCAGGATTCACATGATTCCTAAGTGCTCTGCCAAACCTAATCCAGCTCTCAATTTCCTCTGAATTAAAACCTCTGGGCAACAAAATACAATCATTTTTTCACTGTTGATGATACACTATTTCAAATCTGAATATGCAAATTATGGTTTGGAGTTGGTTTCATATCGTTAATGGAGGATTTGGTTTTTGACCGAATCCAAATATTTCATGCATCCTTAAAAAAGATCATACCTGCATACATTACTGTGTGATGAATTTCTGTCTGCATTGCAGGTCGGTACAGTTCAGAGAGTGATGTTTGGAGCTTTGGTGTCTTACTCTGGGAAGCCTTCAGCTTGGGTTCTGTTCCCTATGCAACTATGAGCAACCAGCAAACAAGGGAGATCATAGAACAGGGTAAGTGTGAAGGAAGAGAGACTTGGATAGAATGGTGAAACCCCTGAAAGAAGAGCATAAGAGATATTTATATCATTTGTGTAATCCTGTTTGCATTGGGCATTATTCTATTACACCTGGTGCTTGATAATAACTGCTACACCCACATATTTATGAGATACAAACACAACTTGTTTATCCAACTCTTCTTCATCTCAGTCTCTCTTATATACTTCTATTGTAAAAGACAAAAAAAAAATAATGTTACTACCTTAGCACATTCAGTGGCAAACCACAAAAAAACAAAACTCAGGGGCTGCAGAAAGCAGGTTCATTGGCTCCCTAGCAATCAGTAGATTTCCCAGCAAACATCAGGTAACAAGCAAGGTTAGTAACTAGAAAGCCTACAAGTGTAGAGATCAATTTAGAAGAAGCAGAAAAACCTGTAGTGACCTAAGGCTGATGCCACACGTGGCATTTTTACGCTGCCTATTTTCTAATTCTCTCAGCGGCTGAAAAATGCACGATATCATCATCCATAGAAATAACTTGAAAAGACTCGAAGCAAACCACACAATGCGTAAATATGCTAGAAAACGCCTTACCACGGATTTTTCAAGCATTTGCCGAAATACGCCAGTATTTGCACAGCAAGCTATTCCTATGTATACACAAAGGTAGCTGCCAGACCTAGCGGAAAAAAGCGGCGTTTTTTACTATTTCGCACTATTAGCACCATGGAAACGGAATTTGCTACATCATCAGTACTAGGCTGAAAAACGCCATAGTCAGGGGCTGTGTGGCTTGTGCAGCGTTTTGAGGCTGAGAAAATATGCAGCGTAAAAACGCCACCATACCACACCAACCATTGCTCAGCCAGTAACACCTTTACATGTTTCACATGCATCAGAATTCACACTACCACCACTAAGGGTGTGTAAGGTTCAGCTATTTACAGCTGCACCCCAGCTCAGCACAATCACCACAATAGTAATGGCAAAGGATGAAATCTAAATAACTAGAGGCTGTAGTTATGCAGTAAAATGGCACAATGCTTTATTTACAGAAAAAGGATTACACAAACATGGACTTTCCAGAATCGTTTCTGGCATATACAATAAATACTTTCCTGCAACTGTATAAAGTGGTCAAGTTATGGGCATGTTATATTTCATAATGTCATGGTTTTGAGAACTAAAATCACCCTTCCACATACTCACCTGATCCTTCTGCAGATCAAAAGGCATCTCTCACACCATCACAATTACACAGAGAGAAGCAGATAGATCACCTATGCACACATACAGGTTTTGCCTAGTGAAACCCACACTAATAATCCAGCTAATACCCTAGGAATCAGCAATCCTCACTGACTGTGACTAGACATGCCATGTTTCACATATAATACACATATTGTTCCAAATATACCTTGGCCAGGCAATGTATATTTGGAACAATACACACATGCATATAGATTTAATTTGTTACTGTATTACAGCCAGAGCTCTTTTGCATGAAGCTCTGCCCCTCTTGCTTTCTAAGCATTCCTCTCTCTCCGACTATGATAACCTCAAAGAGGTGCCTACTGGGCATGCCTGATTTTTTTCTATTGGAGCACAGACAGTAAGTACATCCAGTAGGCACCTCTTTGAGGTCTTCATAGTCGGAGAGAGGAGGAGTGCTCAGAAAGCAAGAGGGGGCGGAGCTACACGCTAGACAAAGAAGTAAGTAAAAGAGCTTATAAAAGTGAAACAAAATAAATATTCAGGCAGGCATAAAGGTATGTTACTCTGGGGGTTGTTTAAAGTAATATTAAGTGATTTTAAAATAAAAGTCTTAGCTATTAATGTGGGTATCTGCAGTTAAGATGTCCATACGCATGCCGACAAATTGTGGTTCATGTATACTGGGCAGATGATCCCAAATGATATCTTTGTTCCAGAGATACTGATCTTTTCACCGGTTGGACAAGTTTGAAAATCTTGGACTATATAACTTAGTTTAGATGTAGCCAGGGGCTAATAACTCTACAAGATATTGCAAAACTTGGTGATTATGAGCAAGGGCTGAAAGGAGACTTTTATACTGATACTATTTTAATTTTGAACCCTTGTAAGACCCTAATTGTTATAAATTAGTTATAAAGCGCTGCAAAACTTGCTGGTGCTGTACAAGTAAACGATGATGATGATGAGTGTGACAGTAAATTTGTGTTACTTTCATGGTGAGCTTTATGAAGTAAAGTGTGCTGAATGAGTGCTCCCAAGGAACATGGTGTTAAGTGAAACATGAAGATTGCAAATCACTAATATACTATTGCTTCTTTTACTCACAGGAATCCGCCTGCTTGTCCCAGATAACTGCCCTGATGAAGTCTATAGCTTGATGTTGCGATGCTGGGAATATGATCCAAAGAAGCGGCCTAATTTCAGCACTGTGCACCAGGAGCTTGTCAGCATCCGCAAGAGACACCGATAAGTCTTCTGATACAATGAACTCTTTCCTGGCAGAGATTCACTGCATTGCTATAATGGGGCTCTGTGTGCCATCCTTTCTAGGTTTCAATGGAGAACCCTTTAGAGGTTCACTTACTGATGCGCTGCTGCAATAGGGCTCTCTTTCTTGTCCTTTCTGGGTTTCATTGCAACCTCAGCAATTCAGGTATTGGTGCACTTCAGTAACTGGGCTGCAGTGCATTAATTTTTTTTACACTTTTTTTTTTCTTTTTGTCACTATGAAACCCCTTTCTGGCACAGGTGGACTTATTGCTGCACAGCAGTAACAGGCCTCTGGGCATTTATATTTTTATATTTATATTGTGAAAATGCTTTTCCTGCAACAGATAATAAAGGATCATGAAAAAAATGGTTAGCTCTATCAACCAAACACTCACTTCAGACCTCACTTCAGACCAATCCAGGCCCAAGCTAAAAGAAAAGGTTGAAATCACTGGGGATACCAAATGTTTTGCACTCCCTGCCATTGTATTTACTTACCTGATACCCAGGGCCAGTGCTCCTGTTAGCAGAAAACTGTTCTAGCCTGGAGTTCTTCTCTGCACACACCATGGAGCAATCCTTTTCCTGATTCTTTTTTTACACAGTAAATTGAAAAGCCAAACTTTAACACTTTACTGCACATACATTGTCCCCAGTGTAGTAAACAAAGAAGAAAGGAAGAAGAGGATCACTCACTTGCATGTACCCCAGGCCAGGGCAGTTTTCTGCTAACAGGTGCACTGGCCCAGGTTATCAGGTAATTGAATATAATCACTGGAGGGTGCCTACATTTTCATTTTAAGTTTTCTTCTCCTTTAAAGGAAATAGTTTAATCTCAAATTTTAAGGGTGTGGTTTTAACCAATATTTTCTGAACCATTATTTTTATTAATTGTGTCCTTTCACATTGCTGCATATCAGAGATCAGCACACTGACAGAGAGCAAAACTGCATTAGCTGGAAAGTGCTGTTACTGACTGCACCACTATACCCTCACAATAAGGGTGAGGACACACAGGGTGGATTGCCTGTGGCAGCTCTTGTCCTAATAAGCTGCATCTAAAATATATAGGGACTGGCACAGTTTTGTAAAATCATTAATTGTGTGAATCCTCTAAAAATAATACCTTGGAATGCTAATAAATGTGCCCCCAAATGTATAAAATTTAACAATAAAAGCTAAAATACCCAAGTAGCAGAATCCCATGTAATCACCATGGGTAACCAACTCTAGGTAACTGCTATAGCTCGCTATCTAACATTAGCCCCTTAAAACATGAAATATCTAGGTTGCCCTGCTTACATTTAAAGTTATACCTCTAGCCTTGGCCTATTCCCATGTTTGACTTTGTGCAGGAAGGGGTAGGGGGGCCTCCCTGTGTCTGGATTAAGGCCTATGTAGAGTAAATCTTGTAGTAAACTAAAATTCATTTTCACTTCCTCCCTGCATAACTGCTACTTCATAATAATAATAAAAAGAAAAGGCCTAAAACAGTTATGAGAAATGGAGCTCAGAATGCTGTCCTCCATAATTAAACAAGGGGTATAGCTGATTGTACAAATTTTGGGTCCTGGAGTTGATTATATTTGGGTCCCTTGATATAAAGAATAAGAAGCACTGAAGTAAAGTCAGGACTATGGCTGGCACACTATTTCAGTCAATTCTACTGCTTCTTGTTATGCGTGTGGACCAGTGCTAACCAAGTTGCGCTAGTGTTGCTTGCCATTCAGGTCCCTTCACTTGGGGGGCTGACAATAGGGGGAGCCAAACACAGCCACACTAATAGAACAGTCAAAATTTAAATCAAATGTTTCACTTGTGAATGGTGCTCTTATATCAAAAGTATCTGGAACAGTCTTTTTCTTCAAATATGAAGAACTGTATTTTCAAAAAGGACAGTATGGGAAATGGCATTGCCCCATATTCCTGTAATGGGTTTCTGAATAATAAATGCCTGTGTGTTTATGTGTGTTTTTATATTCCCATATGTATTTCTATACATGTAAACACACATTACTTCCCAAGTCCAGCTGAATTTCTGCGTATTACTCACTATTCAGTAAACAAATATTTAGCCAGTGCTGTGAGAAGAAACCTAGCAGGCTTACTGACCTGAAATAAACATAGGAAATTGATTTTTGTCTCACTGTAAGCATAAAGTTACTAAAGTGTTCCTTTAATTTCTGACCTCATCTGTGTGCACTCACAGTCATCAGTCTTTACAATATGGGGTGATAGTAATAGCAGTCATATATATATATAGTTTAATAGCACAGAAATTCATGAGCATCCATAAGATTAGCAGATACTCACTGTAGGGTCATAGTGTCAGCAACAACTGGACTGAAATAAATTCCTTTATTTTAGGCTTCTCCTGACAATAAATGCATCCTACATCATATGAAATCAGTAGGAGGCAAGGGAGCAGGAGCTACTTGCTAAAGATAGTGTATAGCACAACAGTCACCATAAGTGCCTGATAGTAGTAGCTCCCTTCTGTATTCCTAATAAAAATGAAAATGGAACCATGCAATTGTTTAACTGAATATCCACAGTTCTAGCTGAAAGACTGTAGTATGGGGTTATATTCAGGCCATGTTGAGGGCATTAAAAGGAAAGTGTATCTAGTTTGTAGCAAAGGTCATATTATGGCTCTTTGAACTACTGTACCAGTAATGGCCATTAATGGTTAATCAATAAAATATAGCTCAATGCAAACCAGTGTTTTCACATGAGCAGACTAGTACTTTTTCCTATTGATGTAGTGGGGCCTAAGCTGGGGTCTGCACATGTTCTCTAATGCCTCTAAGTGCCTTATTTAGAACAAATCAAAACTGGAGTGAATTCTCAATGGCCTTTTGGGTGTGTTTGCCTATTTAAAAAGCAACTCTATTGAAATTGATGATAAGTGAAATAAAAATGACACTGAAATTACATTTTACTGAAGACCCATTATTTTTTTTAGAATATTATGTAGTAGAAAACAAAAGAATGTACCCTTTTCCTATTTCCATGGTTTCTAAACTACCTGTACTCATTAGCTACAAACATTCTGTGCAAGTGATTTGATAACCTTGCTCTGTTTCATTATACAGTGACAGTAGCTTTTCCTGCACAATTCATGGAATAACAGACTTTTGTTTCATTTTTGTTTTCAGTTTATATTGTGGACCAAATTAAACATACGGCCATGTTATTCTGCTAAGTGCCTTCTTATGTCCTGATATGCTTTTTATATGAGTGTAAATTGCTTAACTGTTTCCTCTCTTAAATTTCATTTATAGACTTATACAACAGCCTCCCCTGTGGCCACATTATAATGTTAATGGTAACACACTTGCCTTACTTCTCAAAGCAATATTTGAATTCAGCATCTCTGAGATAAAGAATCTTGCTCTGTATGAAGCAAGCAACAGGCTCTGTAAGTGGCCATTATATTGTCCCATTGAGTCAATGCAGTGGAAATTACAGTGTAATAACTTATTTTATTTAACGTTTGTTGATCCTGTTCACAGTGCTGATATACCCTGGAAATGAGAACATAGAAAAATAAACTTATTTTGTCAAAACAACAATTTGCCCAGTGTTTATTCCAGTTAGTTATTAACCTGCTTTTTTTCAATAATAATCTTTAGATATGCCCGTCTCAATCAAAGATTTTATATTCATTTTCTCCAATTATTTTATTTTCTTGCAGTTGGGCTAATGCAGGGCTGCCATCAGGGGGTACTACAGTCAATGGCCCTGTGGCAGAGTAGGGCCCTGAAATGGAAAAATGCAACTTGTGAATTGTGAAATGGGTGGAGCTTGTGGTAGAGTGTGGTTTTAGAATAATTAGGGAGTGGCCAGGCCTGATCAAGGGCGTGGCTGTGTATGCAAGGGGCAAGTTATTTTCAGTGGGTTCCTATTTTACTTCTTGGTAGGGCTCACCACCCAGGAAGGACAGTGGGCTAAATATGTAGCTGCTAACTTAGTAGTATAGGGTATCATGATTACTGATTACTTCATCACGCCAGGTCCCGACCCGCCTGGACACGGATACAGGAGTGGTGTCTCGGTTCCTAAGACCATCGGAAATATGTGTTTTTCGATGGTTTTAGGCGACCCCTGTGAAAGGGTCGTTCGACCCCCAAAGGGGTCCTGACCCACAGGTTGAGAACCGCTGATCTAACATACTGCCTATCAAACAGTGCTTGGCTCAGCCAGTGTACTATCTGCTAATAGTTTTTATTGAGGAGACCTGGGATTCTGGGAACAAATTCTGGGATTCTGGGAACAAAGGGATTCTGGGAACAAATTCCTTAAGGCTCCTAAAAAAATACCAATACATGGGTTTATCCAATAGACTAATGCTTACCCACTGGGTTTTTGAAGCAAAAGCCAGGATAATAGCTGATCAGATTCCCAACTACAGACCCGTTGGTCTATTTGCATACATATCTCCTCAACCTTTATGGGGGGAATTCACAAAAGTGGTAAGTGGGCCCAGTGGGTTTTTATCCAGTGCCCTGTTGGGCCAGTTCTACCTTGTACCCCAATATCCCAGTTTATGTGCCAGTGTGCATGTGCTGTTCGCTGATTACCAATATGGCTGCTGGGAACAGAAGGGACACAGCTAAAGGTGAGGGGCCAATGCTGTCAAGTTCTGGAACATGCTATGGGGGCACAAATAAGTTGGGGCAAATGTCAGTGAAGTGATTAAAGAGGGGGCACTGCTGATAAAACTAAAAATTTGCCTGGGTGGCTTTACTTTTCCGTTAAATAAAAATGTATACAATATATTTACTCAAAATGTTATTGCCTTATTCATTAAGCTAAAACTAGCAGAATAATGCAATGCAAAGAAAACTTTTTATATATAAAGGTGGCCACACACGTGGCGATTTCGGTCGCACGAAAGATCGTACAATCGCCCACTAACCGTTCAGGGCTGAAACAGCAGATAAGGAGGTAGAAACAATAGGATTTCTGCTGATTCAGCCCTGAAGGCAGATTTTGCTCAGGCGCCTTCTATGGCGCCCTTTCAAAATCTTTTAACCTGGCCGCCTGCAATATCAGTCGACTCGCCGACTTGCCACACACGCACTGAATATCGTATGAAACGTGGTTTCGTACGATATTATCAGTGCGTGTATGGCCAGCTTAAGATATAAATTAAACTTTTTTTTAATCAGTGTTTAACTTGTTTATAAAATGTTAATGAGGCTTTTTGCACCTATTGTTCTAGGGTTAGACAGAAACTTGTCCCCTAACAATAGGCTGCTAATCCCCATTAATATGTTAATGACGCCCTAATAGGGCCCCTACCAGAGGTGTGAGATGGAGACTGGGGGAAACAAAGCAAAATAGAAGATCTTAAAATTGGTCTGACAGTTACACTGAGCTTTACTCCATTTAGAAAATGTCTGGAAAAAATGTCGTTAAACCGACGTATAAATGTCGTTTTAACGACAAATTCACAAAAGTGTCTATAAATTGCCTTTCTTTCACCAAAAATGGAACGGTGGCGGTTGAGTCAGAATTTAGACGGATTTCTGTTTGTGAATCTGGAGAAAGTGTTTTCCACCAGTTTTTCCACCACTTTTACTCCAAAAAAGGGCTCTGTCCACTTTTGTGAATTCCTCCCTTTCACTTGTTCTTGAATCCCCACTCCTGGCTCTACCTAAGCTGATCGTAAAACCCTGCACTACACTGATGAGCCCCAAGAAGAGAGAAACTGGTCTGTGGTTGGGAATCTGATCAGCTATTATCCTGGCTTTTGCTTCAAAAACCCAGTGGGTGAGCTTTAGCCTATAGGATAAACCCATGTAAAATTGATATCATTACATAAGGATTTGGTAATAGTACATTAATTAAATCACTGTTGTGTTAGCACCAATTGGAGAACTGCACTCCCGCATTAGTTATTCTTTCTTGACTTGTATTACACTATCTCTTAGCTGCTGCATTACAATCTACCGTCTCTAAATAAAGTAATGTTTCCAGAATCAATATCTTTGCTGTAAAGTCTTCTTTATGCTATGAAAAATGTTCGGCTTATGCCACACACAACGTTTAGTAGCTTCTACATGTAGCAGGCTAGAAATACTATATATTGTGTTGTCTCTGATAAGAAATGAGCTGCAATCAGAAATAGCAAAGGCTGTTCCTAGCTGATCTATCCATGTGACATAAAACCTAAGGTAGTGGAATACATCACATTTATTTGCCTCAGCCTTATCCAGGTAAAGCGAAATACTATGGACTGCTTGCACCTTATCAACCTTTCACAGTAAGTGTCGGTACTGCAAGAGGAACATTATATAGAGGTGTAAAAGGGCCCGTAAAGCCCTAATTTATGAATGAGTTTAAATATATCTTGTTGAATAGGCCAACTTACAAAAATAGAAGATCTAAACCCCCCCCAGACAAAAGCCCCATCCACTGCCATCTAATGAGCCCCCTGCCTGCTCCCTCCCCGCAGAGTCTATTTCAGTGAACAGTGTCTCTGTTAGTAAAGTTGACCTATACAAGCAGAATAGTGCAACAAAGGTAGTAAGCACCATCTTCTGAATCTAGATCAGGTTGGCAACACAGATCTTGCTGGCGCATGCGCAGTTAAAGCTAATAACGGTGTATCTTTAACTGCGCATGCACCGAGAACACAAAGGTTTCGAAGATGGTGCCTTCTAGCTTCACTGCACTATTCTGCTTGTATAGGTCAGCTCTAGGCCTCTGGCGACTTTTTATGCGCCAGCGACAGGACGCGCCCCGCAACAGAATGCACCATCTTGCGGCCAGGCGGAAGTCCACGCTGCAGACGCCGCCCAGGTTCCTTACAATCAGAGATCCCCAACCTTTCTTACTTGTGAGCAACAGTCCAATGTAAAAAGACTTTGAGAGCAACACAAGCATCATAACAGTTCATAGAGGTGCCAAATAAGGGCTAAGATTGCCTATTAGGCAGCCTCTATGCCCACTATCAGCTTACAGGGGGCTTTATTTGGTAGTAAATCTTGTTTTTATTCATAGTAACATAGTAAGTTGGGTTGAAAAAAGACAATTATTCAAAAATAATTACCTGGTTTGGAGGCACTGAGAGCAACATCCAGGTGGTTGGTAAGCAACATGTTCCTCAGGAGCCACTGGTTGGGGATCCCTGCTCTACATCATAGTAATGATTAATGTAAAGGTGAATAGTGAATGTAGGGACCCATATGGTTAAAGCTCCTTACCCCTACACTTCTCTATCTGTTGTTACTATGAAGAATGTTATGTTAACTTTAGCTATTCACTTATTGGCCCTTAGTTAGGATGACCACTTCCTGCAAGCTTCAATATAGTGTTATGCAGGGTGTGGGCACTTCCTCTTTGGCATTCCTATCACCAACAGAAGGTGGTGCATATTGAGCCTGGGACCTCAACTAGGCCCAGAAGCCTGTGCCCTAGGGACCCCGTGAGTGAGGTGAAGTTATCTGCAGGATAGCACGCTCTAGGGGCTGATTTACTAAGACACAAATTCGAATCCGAATTGGAAAAATTCCGATTGGAAAACGAACATTTTGCGTCTTTTTCGTATTTTTGCGATTTTTTTTCGTCGCCGTTACGACTTTTCGGAAATTGACGTGACTTTTTCGTAACCATTACGACTTGCGCGAAAAGTCGCAACTTTTTCGTAGCCGTTACGATATGCTCATATCTTGTCGCGACTTTTTCGTATTGAGCGCTCGGAAACTGCGGGCAAAACTTTCAGACTTAGCCTGATTTTGGAAGCCTCCCATAGGACTCAATGGCACTCTGCAGCTCCAACCTGGCCCAAGGAAAGTCTCCCATAGGGCTCAATGGCACTCTGCAGCTCCAACCTGGCCCAAGGAAAGTCTCCCATAGGGCTCAATGGCACTCTGCAGCTCCAACCTGGCCCAAGGAAAGTCTCCCATAGGGCTCAATGGCACTCTGCAGCTCCAACCTGGCCCAAGGAAAGTCTCCCATAGGGCTCAATGGCACTCTTCAGCTCCAACCTGGCCCAAGGAAAGTCTCCCATAGGGCTCAATGGCACTCTGCAGCTCCAACCTGGCCCAAGGAAAGTCTCCCATAGGACTCAATGGCACTCTGCAGCTCCAACCCGGCCCAAGGAAAGTCTCCCATAGGACTCAATGGCACTCTGCAGCTCCAACCCGGCCCAAGGAAAGTCTCCCATAGGACTCAATGGCACTCTGCAGCTCCAACCCGGCCCAAGGAAAGTCTCCCATAGGGCTCAATGGCACTCTGCAGCTCCAACCTGGCCCAAGGAAAGTCTCCCATAGGGCTCAATGGCACTCTGCAGCTCCAACCTGGCCCAAGGAAAGTCTCCCATAGGACTCAATGGCACTCTGCAGCTCCAACCTGGCCCAAGGAAAGTCTCCCATAGGACTCAATGGCACTCTGCAGCTCCAACCTGGCCCAAGGAAAGTCTCCCATAGGGCTCAATGGCACTCTGCAGTTCCAACCCGGCCCAAGGAAAGCCTCCCATAGGGCTCAATGGCACTCTGCAGCTCCAACCTGGCCCAAGGAAAGTCTCCCATAGGGCTCAATGGCACTCTGCAGCTCCAACCTGGTCCAAGAAAAGTCACCATACTGAAGCTTGAATGAATCTGAATCTTTCGTACTCGGCGCAAAAGCTGCGAAAAAGTCGCGACTTTTCGCGCAAGTCGTAATGCTACGAAAAAGTCGCAACATTTTGCGAAACAGTCGTAACGGCTACGAAAAAGTCGCAACAATTTTTTACGAAAAATCACAAAATACCGATCCTTACGAAAAAAACGCATTCGGATGCATTCGGCCAGTTCGTGCATTAGTAAATGTGCCCCTAGGAGTGTGACTTAGTTCATGGTTATTTAGCAAGAGCAGCTGTGTGCTCCAACAAAGGAGAATTTAGTGGGTTTAGCACACCCAAGGCTCTGCTGCCTTACTGTAGGGACCACAGTTCAGACACATGAGTCAGGCTAGTTTTAACCCCTGAACCACCGTTGGCTGTAGGGATCCGGTCCAGTAAAGGTAGACACTGTTGGGACTCTCGGCTATTATCCCACATCTATCTCCACCGCGGTGCTACACTGTTCTGCCATTTTGCAACTGCATTTGACATATGTGTTATTCTACCTCAATGCTGTGAGTATTAACCCTGCAAATGCTGTGTACCATCAGTAAACCAAGTTCTAGTTCAATGCAAAAGAACCTCTGGCGTCCATAATTACATTATATGAAATCTGTGGCAGTGGAGAGTTGAAGTTCAGCAGCATCTCACAAGTGCATACCTTCCATTTTGCGAAGGCCCCATCTGCGCGTTGGAGTCACATTTGCCCGTACTCATAACTACTAGCCGGAATTGGCAAATACTGGCCAAATTAGGGTTACATGTATAGCCCAACAGTGGGTCATTTTACCACTTTGTCACTCATTGTAGTGCAGATTTAAAGGAGAAGGAAAGGGTTAACCTCTCAACCCCATAAATCAAAAGTCCTGAAGTCCATTTAGCTGATCACTACCTTTTTGTACCTTAATGTCCTATCTATTTGCAGCAGTGCCCGTTTTGACTTCTCAATATACATCGCTCATTGCGGCCGCCATGTTGGATATTTAAATTAGTCCAATATGGCGCCATTAACCTAATGTGCCTGCGCAAATCCCGCCCCCCGAGGCGAGCACGACGTGCAGTACTGTGCAGAGGGTCTGATGGAAGAGGAGCATGCCTGCTTGTGCGCACTCACTGAAGAGAGACATTCGCATGCGCTGCCTACAGTCCTGGTCTGTGCAGGAGCGATGCATTATGGGAATCCTCTTTACCCAGCTCAGCGTTTTTTCTCCGTTTGGCTTCTGATCTTCTGAACGGGAGAAATATGGGGAGACTTAAGGGCACTATTGAGACAACTGAAGGTATGCCTGCAGCTTGGGATTAACTCTTTACTAGCCTTTCCTTCTCCTTTAATGTGACAAAATGTCCCATGCACCATAAATTGCAACAAAAGCTGGCCTAGAGGTGGTTCCAGCTGAGGCAGCAGCCCTAAGCCCCCCCCGCCCCCACCCGCTCCGCACTTACCCCTTCAGCATCCGAGTGGGACTGAAACTTAAAATAACTTGAAGTCTGTGTGTGGGTAACACTGGTGCCCCTCTACCAAGGGTGAACATCCAGTTGACACCTCTTCACCTATGCCACTTTGGGTCCCCAAAACTTTCTACTGTGGAACTGACAAGAAACCTGCACATGTCCGCTTTATAACCGGCATAAACCAAGCATAAAGATTACTTTAGGTCAATTTCACCATGTCCTCTACAAAATATGCCATTACTTTGTTCCTTAATTGTGAAAATTCTGCCATTTCTTTACAATAAAAAAGTTCCCCACTAGTCAAATTGGGAGACCAGGCACTGATAAGTATTAGGTACTGTCAGTGTGGGACTGAGATGGCAGGAGCCCACCTCCTCCTCTCCTCCCTCAAACTCTTTATTATCCTAGTCTCTTTTCTCTACATACTATACTCTATTCTTCCATCTATCAAGCTTCCTTATCCCCACACAGAAGCAGGGAATAACGATGATATAGGCTGAATAGTTAGAAACGTCAGGGCCCACTGACACCTGGGTCCACAGGAGTTTTCCTGGTATCCTGGTGGGCCTAAGCAAGCAAATAAAACATTGAATTAGTTAGAATAGTTTATAATAATTAATTAGAATTATTATTATTATTATTATTATAATTATTATTAGAAATAATTAATTAGAATAGTTATGATTGGGAACTGAGGCTCTGATGAGAGAGGGCATGGCAAGCAACCAACACTACATAAAGCTTATGCCTGTGTAAGAGTGAGGCAGGGAGGCACTCAGTCACTGCTCGTCACTCCCCCAAGGCGGCTCCCCGGCGCGTCACTGCGCTTATATACACACACACTCTCGCGAGATGAGAGATTTGACATCGGTACTCGCTGTCCGACTGAAGCCGAGAAGCTGGATAATAACGGGGTTGCGGGACGTGTAAGCAGCGATCAAGGATTGCGGGCTGCGTTAAGAATATCGGGATTGTCCCGCGAAAGGCGGGAGTGTTGAGCGGTATGATGCATGCCTGCAATATTGTTTTGCACTCTGCACCTGTGTGGCTGTCCCTTTAACTGTCAAATAGTGTATAGCCTATGGGAATAGCGCTTGGAGCGCTGGGGTTATGTGTTGGCAAGCAGTACTAGCCTTCTTGGTCCCTGAAGAAGGAACGGTACAGGATACACAGTTCTAAAGAGAGCGCAGTACATGTATCTGTTGCACAGCAGGGACCCATTTGCAGTCCAGTTGCTAAACATGTATTCTGTGTGGGGCAAAGGCTTTTGTAAATAGTGTGAGTGTAATGTACCAGGCCAAGTCACAAGCAGCCAGTGTTTGTGGGTCAAGTAGTTATGGGCACATACCTACTCTTGTGCCTTAGAAATAAGCAGGCGATATGCACCAGGAGAGAATGCCAGGGCTTAGGCACCCTGAGTCTCCCCTACAGCCACTTGTACCAGCAATATGGCATTCTGTCCTTGCCACTCACCTGTCAGCACAAAACTTGCTGGGTAAACTGCCCAGCACTCACATGTGGGCATTTTACTATCAGCACTAAATTGCAATAAGTGGCTTTATGGATCTCATTATATACTTACATCCAGACATTGTGCCATTGATTCAGAATACCCATGCTGCTTAAGTGCTAATTTCTCAGATGAGCAACTTTCCCTAGCAATGGTCTCAGGTTAACTAGTGAGTATCATAAACACACATGTACATGGTACATACTTGTGTGTTTGTGTTTGTGTGTGTGTATATATATATATATATATATATATATATATATGCACACCATAAACAGTTGTTTTATCTGGGTACCTTAGCTGAGAAACAACAAATATAATGCAGAAGAACAGCACTTACAGGGTTTGCTGAATCAGGCATCCAAAGGTTTATTTTGCTTAACATTTTGGTCCTTTGTCAAACAATTGGGACCGAAACATTGAACAAAATAAACCTTTGGATGACTGATTAAGCAAACCCTGTAAGCGCTGTTCTTCTGCATTGTTTATATATACTCCTTCTAATGATTATTACTGAGTTGTGCCATGAATTGGCACTTTTAGGACCACAGGTTGCCCAATTCTGGTTTATGCAGTTAGAAAGAAGCTTCCCCTGTCACTATTAAAATTGTAATGGTTAGGTTAAAAACCTCTTCTGATCTTTCATGGAATTGCTGTAAATCACTGCAGAAACTGCTGCAAATAGTACCATCTGCTCTGGTTGTTGGAGGCTCTGGGTATGTCTCTGTATTGTGATGTGAGGAGTGAGGGGAGCCCTCCCAGGATCTGTCTCATTCCCCCCTGGTGAGCAGTGAAACAAAAAACAACCATACAGTTTCTCATTGGTGAATTTAGGGTGTTTTGTATGGAAAACACCCTTCAGTACATCAGTTAAGGAAAAATGCAGATAGACTGTGGGAAATAAGTAAATTCTCTGCCAGGCTTTTTTTTTTTTTTGAATAAAGACCAGTCTTATCACACCACATGACATTTTATATCCCCTTGCACTCTTGGGCTATTATTAAGAGCTTGTGTGCAAGAAATGTGCAAGTAAAGCTTGCAACTTTTGGCACAAATTATTATGCATTGACATATTTGTTATACAAGCCCGAGCAGTGCCCATGGCCTCCCCTCCACATTTTAGCTTAGTTATTCCTCCTCAGAAGCTGGGAACTAATGACTATTCAGACCTAAGTGAAGACCAGTTTACAATGACTTGACTGATCAGTGGCCATTCTTTGAGTCTGTAATGAGCTATCAGCCACATGTCCATGTTGGTATGTCAAAACAATGACAGCTGTTACACTGCAACCCTATCACTCTCATTTGTCAACAGATCTATATGGAGCAGGTATCTGTACATACTGATGCCAGTTTACCCATCGTGATTAGGAAACATGGGGCACTGCACCCAAGCAATATATGTCCCCTTCATTCTAGTGTGCCCCAGTCAGGTATTGGTCATAGATACCTTTCATAGAAAATTGTTTGGGTTCCATGCACAGACCAGTGGGCTTGAAATTAGGTGAATATTTAATAATTTTATTACCATATAAAAAAAAAATCCTCCTATCGATGTCTAGTGACTGTGCACTTATTTGATCATAATGAAACCAGTGCAGAGTGAGCCAACGAGAGCTTGCATGGTAGCCTTCACTGCCACACAGAAGTATGTTTCTAACATGGTGTAAGAATTTCTGGGGATATGTAATAAAATGTGAAATCACTGGTCTAAACTACAGCAACCAATCAGCAGATACCATTTACTAGTTATCTGCTTAAAAGCAAACATGATTGGTTTTCGTGGCAGATAGCATATACTAGTTATCTGCTTAAAAGCAAACTTGATTGGTTTTCGTGGGTTTCTGCACCGGGTAAGTTTTGTGCATTTTATAACATATGGGGGGATTAGACCTGTCATGAAGTGTACTGCACCTTTATCAGAAACCCAATTTGCCGGTACATTATATTTAAAGGTAGTGATGACCGTTTTGTATACTGTATTGTAAATTGCCATTTCTTTCTGATTCTGCTGAATGTTGATCACCTTGTGCTTGAGATCTTACTCATACACAAGAATGATAGTTACAGCTACAGAGCAGGCCTGGACTGGCAATCTGTAGAGTCTGGAAAATGCCTGAGGAGCTGCTGTAATACTGTATTTTATAGACAGTCACTATTTAGTGGGTTGGTGGGGGGCTGTTGGGCTCTGGCATTTCAAGTACACAGAAGCCAGATTTAGAATCCCAGTCTG
This sequence comes from Xenopus tropicalis, assembly GCF_000004195.4. NCBI lineage: Eukaryota > Metazoa > Chordata > Amphibia > Anura > Pipidae > Xenopus > Xenopus tropicalis. Next base: position 108,034,333 of record NC_030679.2, read on the forward strand.
GGCCTGGTACAGAATAGGTTGCCATGATTCATCTTCCACACATATTAAATAGTACTGAATCCAAAATATTTATTTGAAAAATAAAAATACACCATATGTACACTTAGGGCTGGGCGATATACCATTTAATACCGAATGCCGGTGTTTTTTTAAAAACTATATTCATTTTTCAGATACTGCAATACCGGGGTGTCGGGGTACTCACCCGCGCGGCCCGGTCTCGCGCGCCTGCTTGCGTGCGCGTGCGCATCCCGTTTGACGCACGTACATGTCAAAGCGTGCACGTCCACGACACGCTGACGGCGCCGGTTCTGCGCATGCGTGGGGGTTATTTAAAGCTATCAAACGTCTCCTCCTGTGCTATGTTGTCTGCGGCCTTGCCTGGGAAACTAAGCCTGCCTGATTTACCTTACGACTTTCTGTTGCCGATCCTTTGCTTGCCTTTCAATACTGCAGTAATTATTCTCTAATTTATTAGGAAATGGGGTTAACACCTAATCATGCATGGAAAAAAAAAATACCGTCAAATACCGTGACACCGATATAATTTTGAAAAATACCGTTATATAAATTTTTGGTCATACCGCCCAGCTCTATGTACACTGGTTCTCTAAAGCTTGTGAACCCGTTAAAATTTTCTATATTTTCAAATGAATGTGACCTAAGACATCATCTGATGTTTTTCAAAAAAAAAAAATAGAAGTCCGAAGAGTAGTTGAAGAAAACCTAGTAAAACACATTTATATTTGGGCATGTATTTATTTTAAAAAAAAGACCAAATAACCTATCTGAAAAACATATCTAGAAAAAGTTAGTGAATCCTTAGAATTATCATATTATTTGTTGGAAATAAGAGTCTGGTGTTTTCAGTCAATGGGGTGACAGATAGGAGTTAGAGACCCTGTTTTATTTAAAGAAAGGAGTTCCGGCACTTACAACACATTTGTGAATGTTGTATGAACAAAGTAGGTGTCTGAGAAAACACACTGAACAGCTATGGTGTGTATTGAACAGCTATGGTGTGTATGGCGGGGTAGCAAAGAGAAAGCCTCTGGTCTTACCTAGAAATATTGCTCACTGTGTACAGTTTGCTAAGTATCACGTGGACAAACCAGCAGGTTACTGGAAAAATGTTTTGGAGACGGATGAGGTCAAAATAGAACTTTTTGGCTCAAATGAGAAGCATTACAATTGGAGAAAGAAAAACACTGCATTCCAGCATAACAATCCCATCTGTGAAACGTGGTGGGAGTTTTACTGGTTTGGGTCTGTTTTGATGCATCTGGGCCTGGACTGCTTGCCATCATTGATGAAACAATTTCATCTGTCTGAAAGTGGAATCTTAAGAAACAGTGGGTCATGCAGCAAAACACAAGTTGTTCTACCAAAGAGTGGCTAAAGAAGTAAAGCTAATGTTCTGGAATGGCCAAGTCAAAGTCCTGACCTTAATTCAATTGAAATGTTGTGGAAAGACCTAAAGTAAGCGGTTCATGTGAGGGAACTCACCATCCAACATCCAAGGTATTGATGTGTGGGTTGGCCCGATACCCGCAGGTGGGGCGGGTTCGGGCCGACCTCAGCACATCAGTTGTGGTTTGCAGGCGGGTTTGGGTCAAGCTTTTCTGCTCACCCTCCCTGCCCGTGACCTCACACTGCCATCTTCCATTTTCAAGTCTCTAATTTATAGGCGTGCACACGACACGCCCTGCCCCTTTTGTGATGTCATTGTGGGGTGGGGCAGGTGCGGGTCTATAAGTAGAGGGAAGAAGCTGTGTAGGGTTAGGTTTGGGAGCGGGCGGGTTAGGGTCAAGTGCGGGTCAAGGATTTCTTGACCTGCATATCAATAATCCAAGGGCTAAAGCAGTTCTGTATGGAGGAATAGGCTAAAATTCCTCTGAGTTGATGTGCAGGACTGAGCAACAGTTATTGCTGCACAAGGGAGTCACAAGAACGCTATTCGTTTACTTTTGCCACACACAGATTTCATTGGATCATTTGTTTTCAATGAATACATGCCCAAATATAATAATTACATCACATAAAATAGGAATACCAATTGAGAATTCCTTATAGTACGCCATTGATAACATACTGTACAAAAAGTTCATAGCAAGGCAAACTTTAACAGTTCCTTGACAGCTGTTGATGTAAGTTTAAAAAAAACCAAACCCATCCTCACCCTGGGCGAATAATGCAGAAGTTTAGTATTCACAATATATTCTTTATCTCCTGTCTCCTGAGCTTCACAGAAATATGACTTAATAACCATAGCAAACTTGTGATTAGCTGTGATGTGCATTGTGTGCAGAGTCTGGGCTGCCACAAGATATATGCACTTAGAATTTTTCTAACTAGGTAAGTAAGATGGCATTGTATTCAGTAGATATTATTCAATGCCAATCTGTTGTCTTTGAAGCTCCATTGACAAAGGGCATTCATAGTGATTTCTCTGCTGTCTGAATGAAGCTGTATTTTAAGGCTAATGTTACAAATAGCATATTTTAGATTGTAAGCTATATTGAGCAGGGCCCTCTTTACCTTGGTCAGTATTTACATGCAGTGTGTTTGATATACACACCTAGATATTGTATATCTCCTATTGGATACCACTTCCTGCATTGGGAAAGATGGAGGTTGATTTTCCCATTTAACTCTGTGGATATGGCTGGAAGTGGGCATAGACGTCCTTGCCATAGACAATGCTGATAATTGCCTCTGCTAAAACACACGTAGAGAAAATCAGCAGTAAATGATCAGCATTGTAGCTTCTGCTAGTAGATCTGTGTGTCCTCACCCTAAAGGAAAGGTTGAAATCACTGAGTACCCCCCAGTGATTGTATATACTTACCTGATACTTCTGAATGGTGCTCCTGTTAGCAGAAAACTGCCCCAGCCGGTGATCTTTTCAGTGAGCACCATGGAGCAATTGTCTTCCTGCTTTTTCTTTTTTCATGCTGGTGCATGAAAGTGAAAAGCTGAACTTAGCATTTATTTCACTTGCATCAACCCCAGGGTAGAAAAGAAAGATGAAGCAGAAGAAAAGAATTGCTCCGTGGTGCTCTGAGAAAAATCCCAGCCCTAACTTTTGCCCCCCCCCCCCCAGTGCCTCAGCTTTAAATGTTTTTTAATTCTAATGTGTATATATATGGAAACAGTTAATTAGTCTATTAGTCTGATAGAATAAGCTTATTGCAGCACTCAGATGAGTTCCTACAGTCAGCCAAGATCCCATAGATCTGAAACCTCTGTTAACTTAAGCTTTATAAATGCCTTCAATAAGAGTTGTACTCATACTCTATTCTCTCTTTAAGGGAATATGCTGAAAGAGATACATTATTAATTAAATGGTGTTTCATTTAATAGTTTGCTATAATATATTATGAGTATATCCTGAGCTACTTTTCAAATTTAAAAAAAGAAAATACACCAGTGGACAAGGAGGATATTTAAGAATTGTCTCTGGTGGAGTTGTATAATAAAAGACACTAAGTTTGCCCGGGAGAAGTAACCCATAGCAACCAACCAGCAAGTAAAATCAACTGGTCATCCGTTTATAGCAATAGCGTATTGTTGCTATAGGTTGCTGCTCCTGGGAAAACGTAGCACCTTTTATTACAAGTGTGGCTCAAGTGGATGCTTTGCATTTGGAGAATTTATCCTACAAACTGGGGATGGTTATACAGGTATAGGGCCTATTATCCAGAATGCTAGGGACCTGGGGTTTTCTGGATAAGGGGTCTTGCAACAATTTGGATCTCCATACCATAATTTTACTAAAAAAGTGTATAAACATTAAATAAACCCAATAGGATTATTTATAAATTAGTTGGAATCAATGACAAGGTAAGGGGGCTTTTATAGCTGGGGGGGGGGGTGATTGTAGTTCTCCTTTGATTTGGTCTACAGGATGCCTATGTTGCCCTCATGTAAGAGGGTTTTCTGGTTATTTATTGGCTGTAAGAGTACTGCAATCTTGAGTGGTTCATTCAAATGTATCATTTTTTTTTTTGAGTTACTGATCATATTGTATTTATTGGTACATACAAAGTGGAACAATTAGTTTTTGTATCCAGTGCAAATATTCTACACATTAAAATCTTTTGCTTTAACTTTGATTCTTCCTAATTCTAAAGCAATAATTAAACATTCCATATTTCTGCCATATTGCTGTAAAAAGCACACACCTTGACTGCCCCTTAGTTACTTGTGGGAACCAGTGAGACCTCTCAGCCATGGGTTGGGGTGGGACAAAACCTGACAGGCTGGAGCACTAATGTAAACAATCTTTTTCCTACCCACAAACCCTTTCCTTAATTTTTCTTTAAGGAGCTTCTCTATGGCTGAAAGGTAAGTTGAGAGAGTTTTAATGCATTTGGTTTGGTGCCATGGATTTTAAGTGGTACTGACACATTCTTGTAACTATTGTAATTGTATTATCTGTATATCCTCAGCTTTGACATGGGCAGGGTTAGAAGAAGTCATTTAGGTACAGCAATGACATCTCCCTTTTGGCAAACACCTAAAGGCTTGTGGCCAACAGAGAGATTAGTAGCCTGTGGTATTGAAGATTTAGCGCAGGCGACTAATCTTATCTTGAGACATAAGCCTAATGGCGGGTGGCAAAGATTTCATCACTAGAAGATTGTAGCTGTAGTTCCATAACAGTTTATGAAACCTTATGGTGTAGGTTTGCCAGTAGTTATGTGTGTAGCTATTTGTTAATATTATTGCATGAGAGAGAGAGGGGATTTTGCATGTGGGGGTGATATTTACACAGTGGATGCAGCTGCTAAATAGAGATTTCCCTTTGGGGTGCTGGTGATGCACTTCCATGTCAGAGTGCCAGCCTTGTGCTCACTGATGGTTACTACTGACGTTTTCTCACTGAAGCACAATGTTCAGATCAGGGATTATCAGGGGAAATTAAAGATGTCTTTTGAGGTGTTGTCGATCCCTTGATGTTTTACCCTCCCTCTATTCTCAAGCAAATTATCTGCATTGATAAACACTGTTTTGAAGGGTGCCATGCCTCTAATGATAAATGTGCCCCTAGGTGCATTTCTCCAATCTTTGCTAGTTATAGGAGCTGACAGCAGGGAACGACTGGATATACTTTTCTCCTTAAACAGAATAATCCCTTTAAATGCTCTTCTGTATCTATAGCAAGTGAAAAAATGATCTCTCAAAGGGTTCAATCCGCCCTACAGGGTATCAGTAGAAGACAACAATGTAAGCTAAGTGCAAAAACACATATGCAGCAGCTGCGGGCATGATAATATGGTCCAGTTCTAAGAGTCCGGCATCCCCGAATAATGTCTTACAGAGACCCAAACTCTATTCTGAGCTATCCTCTGTTACATGGTTGTTTCACTTTTACTTTATGTTGTGTTTTTATGTATTAATGCTTCAGTTAATTCCCATTTTTAAGTAGCCTAAACAAACAGATCAGCCCTGTTTGGCCATGCATGCGGATGATTAGATTAAACTGTAAGCTCTATGGGGCAGGGACCTAAACATTTTAGCACTTATTTCTATATAGATTGAACTTCACTTTTCATATATGGGTTTGCATTAGCAAGCTGCATTTTCTTTGTATTTGTGTAATTAGTGCAGAAATATAACACCTAGCCACAGAAAATACTGGCTTACAACAAAATCAATATTTTGGACTACCTAACTACTTGTTAGTTGTTGCAGTATTTCCATCTGTTTCCCTGCATTATTCATTATACCTTCATTGGCTGCTGGGTTGTGTGTGGAATGTACATTGCTGGGTAAGTGAGCAGTTGAGCAGCATCTAGAGAAAAACAAAGAAACAGGAATTTAATAGTTTACAGACTGCTTCTGTAAGAATTTACATCCTGAAAGGGCAAAATGCATTTCCTACCCTGTGTAAATCTCTACTGCCACCATAAGTAACGTGAGGAAACTAGATAAGTAATTTCTATTTCACACCGAGACATGTTAAATGTGATAAGTTATATAATTACGGGCCAGGAAGCCTACCAAGTGTCTTTCTTGTGTAGTGATTACTTCGGCAAGCTGGGCCATCTCTATGTTAAACCTTGAAAATGATATGTTGTCAGGCATAAACTATATTTTTAATTTCTACTTAGTGTCAGTATGACTAGTCTGGGAAAGCAGTAATCGTCACAATGTGACTACTAGGCATAATATATTGGGAACATCTGCACTTCCAATTATTGCACAGAGACTTATTGGAGAACCTATGTGTAGTTTATGGGAATAATCTGAGAACACACTGATTCTTAGTAAGCCTGAATTAATCTGTTATACCCACTCCAATTAATATCCTTCTACCACAAATGCAGGAACATGCCATCGGTACAGTTCTATAAGACATAGAATTGCCTTTCATGACTTATAAATCAATTGCTCCGTTTCCACGGTATATCTTTAATTAATTCACAGATGCTGCAAATTGTGTTAGGGCTGTTCAGACTGTGGTCATCCAACTAATCCTGCATTATAATTCTAAACTGTTTCAGGTCAAGCCTCATTTATAGGCCAGCCTTCAGCCAGGGCTCCTGTTAAAGGTCTCATCATTTGAGTCCCTCTTAGCTCATGAAATGGGTACAGGTAAAAAAAAAAAAAAGTAGCTGTGAAAAAACACATTCACTTCAATGCATTTGCAAACTTTTCAGCATTTTGTGAATTTCTCGGCAGATCCACTAATCACTAGTCTTAATAAACTGGTGTTTATAAATCCAAAATATATTGGAAAAATACAAATGTAGGATTAAAATATATAACCCAAAGGTATAGGCACATTCTAGCTCTGTTCAGGAGTGACTTGAGCTGATTGATAATATGAAATGACACGCACTTTCACTTAAACACAGTAAATCCCTGAAGCCAAAACCATTAAAGCCGTAGCACTTCCAGTAGTGCAACCTTATAGGCAGAGACAGACTATGGGGGGAGTGTTGTCACAAAAGGTGCAAATACCGGATATAGTCACCATCACCCTTATGTGTTCTGCTCAAGGTATTGATCTCTGCTGCTATCCTATTCAGTATTTAAAAATGGTGGGTCAGTTGATTAGACTGTAGTTCTGGGCAGTTTTTCAGAACATTTTTTGACTTGCTTCGTTCCACTGCATATCGTGCGACTTGGGAAACATTGTGCCTATTTGGATAAGGACAGTAGCTCTGTTAATACTGCGTTTCTATTCCTATTTTCCTGGGGTATCGCTTTTTTATATTTTACTTGTGCATAATAAAAGTTACATTTTACTCACCTAAATAAAGCAATATATACCTTCCTGTACTTTCATTTACATAGTTACATAGGGTTGAAAAAAGACCAGTGTCCATCAAGTTCAACCCATCCAAGTAAACCCAGCACACAACCCACACCTACCAATCTATACACTCACATACATAAACTATAAATACAACCACTAGTACTAACTGTAGATATTAGTATCACAATAGCCTTGGATATTCTGATTGATCAAGAACTCATCCAGGCCCCTCTTAAAGGCATTAACAGAATCTGCCATTACCACATCTCTAGGAAGGGCATTCCACAACCTCACTGCCCTCACCGTGAAAAACCACCTACGCTGCTTCAAATGGAAGCTCCTTTCCTCTAATCTAAAGGGGTGACCTCTGGTGCGTTGATTGTTTTTATGGGAAAAAAGAACATCCCCCAACTGCCTATAATCCCCTCTAATGTACTTGTACAGAGTAATCATGTCCCCTCGCAAGCGCCTCTTTTCCAGAGAAAACAACCCCAACCTCGACAGTCTAACCTCATAGCTTAAATCTTCCATCCCCTTAACCAGTTTAGTTGCACGTCTCTGCACTCTCTCCAGCTCATTAATATCCTTCTTAAGGACTGGAGCCCAATTTGGTATTATCCCTTTTTGGATTGGAAAAGTTCTGTTGGTCCTGTTTCTTTGGGTTACACTTTAATCCTACCTTGGTATTTTTTCTATAATTTCAAGAACATCTCGGACTGTAAATATGTAAAGCAAATGTTTATTCTTCTTAAATTTCAGTTTTACTGCCCCACCCACTTTATCCCATTACGCCTAACCCTCCACATATTTAACTAAATGTGGCCATACATGTTAAGATCTGCTCATTTGGCGAGGTTGAATTGACAGCTTAAACCTGCCCTACCCTTTAGGGTTAGGTTATTGTTGTGTAATTTTTCCAATTTTGAAATTTTAAGTGTCAATTTTCACCTCCCTAGAGTAGCTCTTGGGGGGTGTCACAGAGACTGTTTTACTTACATTATTTGATACATTTTTTATCTTTGGACTTGCTGAACATAATAATCATTAAAAGCAACTATTATTTATTTATTGATTCAGTAGTTGCTAACATTACACAGATGCTGCTGAGAAATGAACCAACTAATGTAGCAAATTGTAAAAGTCTGTACCTGGATTACTGAGCTGCCAGCCTAAAACACCTAACTTTAGACTTCACTTTTAGAAAAACTCTCACAAATAAAGATATTTAAAGCAATTGGGTGTCCTGTCTAAAGCCAACTACACTGAAACTGAACTGTGGATACTTAAAATCCTAAAGAAGAGTAATACATTTTTCACAGACTGTCTAATTTAACAAGAGTTTAGTAAATCTAAATGTTTAGATCACAGATTCAATCTAAAGAGTTTTTCAAAAATTTAGCACATTATTTGAATTGGGTACATGTGTGTGGGTAAGAAGCATTTTTACTAATCCATTGAGGGCACAGTTTGGGAATTGTATTAATTGCATGCTTTTGTCTCAAATAATCAATTTTATTATTGTCTCATTTTCTTTCTGTGCCCTTTTCTTACTTGATTTAAATCCTCGGTCTCCGCTCAGCACTTGTCTCTCTAATGTGCCAACCTTATGCATTTTCTGCCAAAGATCCAGAAGTACTGGCTAATTATATCCCTCTACGCAGCCTATCATTAACAAGTGATTAGTCCAAGTAGGACACAACAGTGTTTTACACTGCGTAGCAAGCAGAGAAAATATTATGGCTTGCTTGCAAACGTGTGGGGGTATTCTGTAAAACCTGCAAAATATTCAGAATTGTATTTATTAAAAAGTCACCTTCTAGAAATCATTTAAGCAAGTAAACGGTAATTACTGCATTGGTTAAAAAAAAAAAAAGGAATCAAATATTCACTCGAGTAATTATTACTAAATGTTATTTCCCGTTCCATTGTGCATTGATAAAGAAGAATTTATGAAAACCATTGCTAACAGAGCAGAATAAATAAAAAGGTCCTGGGTTTTACTGATCTTTTTATAGCACAATTTAGATCTTCTTGAATCTTGCTCCTTACTAAGCTTTAAATCATTATTAAACCAGTCCTTTCAAAAATATAAACGCTTCACTGAGTAGGACAAATATATTTAAGTGAACTTGAAAACATTCAAAAATTCTAGTAGCATTTTACTGCCTACTTTTCTGATTTCAGACCAACCCTGCTCCTAAAGAGGTAACTGTTAAAGGAGCACCTTTTCCTCTCATGGATGTGAGGCTCAAAGTGCTTTACTGGCATCTACACTAAACATATAGGGACACCAGGAGATTAAGCCAGGGTTGCAACGATTTGTAATAGGGATTTTAACGAAGGTGTATAGTTCGAGTTACCGGGTTGGAGGCAGAGCTCATCTAGGCCATTTCCACTTTATGGCAGACACTGTCATCCCCCATACAAGGTTATAGATATATAAAAGCATGGGGAATCTAATTATCCAAACAAACTTTTTTCCATGATATACAGAAGCATATCAAAGATACATTTTATTATATGCTTATAAATAAAACTAATTTTGATAGCCCCATGTCTCCCAAGTATCAATACAAGGATGTATATACGTTTTTCAAGATACAAGACCCTTCACTTGTAAAAGCTAAAACCCACAACAGTGCGCTACAGAATTTTAAAATGCTGCTTTGGAAATTGGCATACTTTTTGCAATTCAAAAAATGCCATTAACAGCAAGTTTAACCCAGAAACAAGTCATTTTACCCCAGAAAACCATAAATAACATTTACTACTGCAAGTGTGCAAAGCGCAATTCGATTTGTTAATCAGCATGTTTTGCTCATAATGCAACATATTTACCATAATGCCAGTGAAATCAAGGCTGCAGTGACAAGATAGTAACTCCATGCCAACAGCCCACGGTATACCTATCACACATGCAGTATGTATTACATGTGTTGCCCGCTCCTGATTTGCACGCACAAGTTATATAATGCACAGTAACTGGTTTTCATTTGTGTTTTATAGAGAAACATTATTTTACCCTGATTTGTTTGGTGTTACTTTTTCAGGTCGGCTCCGTCGGCTCCCAGGAATGAAACTGAAGAAGCAGGTGACTGTTTGTGGAGCAGCCATCTTTTGTGTGGCTGTCTTCTCCTTGTATCTCATGCTGGACAAAGTGCAACACGACCCACCCAGGAGACAGAACGGTGGCAACTTTCCCAGGGTAAGAGAGACAAACAAAATGTAATTCTTCCAAACTAGAACAGTGCACAAAGGATAAAAAAACAATACCGTACCTGTACCTGTATTAATATTATTGTTACCATATCATCCATTTAATTTGGAGACAGTATAGTTCACTCTCTATATACCACTGAATTAAATATAAATGAGCAACATGTAGAGAGCAGATTTTAATATTTAATGCTTTATTTGGGTTTCTGAAGCATTCCTGTGCAAAAATGACTTCCTCAGTCTCATCAGCAATCCTGTCCTTTTCCCCAGTGCACCACTGACCTGTGATATAAAGCCATAATTTATTTACACACTGGAGCCCTGTGAGCTGGAAACTTAAATTTGGTGACTGTAGGAATTTTCATGCCTCAGAGAATTTACTTAAGGCTTCCTGGAGATTTCATTTAGGCATTTGGGTTTGTCAGTTTAAGCCCAAGGGAAACTGCCCTGCAAGCCTTGTGTATCGGTGAGCGTTATATAATGGATTTGTTGATGTAAGTTTACTTTACAAAGATAAATGTTATATGCATTTTCTATGGGTCCTTTACCAGAGGAGCACAAAATATAATGTAAAAAAGCATCTCAAAATATATTTTAACAAATTTTGGCTCCATCCTGCAGGAAATATAATGTAAGAGGCTGAACAGTAACACATAGCAATGCTCACAGGGATCATTTTACCTAGTTATGTTTAGGGATTATCTTCCGTGGGTGTTCCAGTAGATAAAAGGCACTTGAGAGGGGGCATAACTCTGTACAAGTTCATTAGAGGGGTTTGTAGACAGATAGTTCTTTTTTTTTTTTTCTCATAAAAGGGATCAACGCACCAGGAACAGAACTTTCATTTGAAACAGTATAGGTAACAGTTTAGGCAATAAGGTTGTGATGGCAGATTCTGTTAATGCCGGTAAGTGGGGCTTGGATGAGTTCTTGAACAAGTATAGTATCCAGGGCTATTGCTATACTAAAATCTGAAGTTGATGTTGGTATGTATAGTTTATGTATGTGAGTGTATAGATAGGTCAGTATGGGTATGTAAGTGAGTGTATAGATAGGTCAGTATGGGTCTGTATGTGAGTGTATAGATAGGTCAGTATGGGTATGTAAGTGAATGTATAGATAGGTCAGTATGGGTTTATGTATGTGAGTGTATAGATAGGTCAGTATGGGTATGTAAGTGAGTGTATAGATAGGTCAGTATGGGTCTGTATGTGAGTGTATAGATAGGTCAGTATGGGTATGTAAGTGAGTGTATAGATAGGTCAGTATGGGTTTATGAATGTGAGTGTATAGATAGGTCAGTATGGGTTTATGAATGTGAGTGTATAGATAGGTCAGTATGGGTTTATGAATGTGAGTGTATAGATAGGTCAGTATGGGTTTATGTATGTGAGTGTATAGATAGGTCAGTATGGGTTTATGAATGTGAGTATATAGATAGGTCAGTATGGGTTTATGAATGTGAGTATATAGATAGGTCAGTATGGGTTTATGAATGTGAGTGTATAGATAGGTCAGTATGGGTTTATGTATGTGAGTGTATAGATAGGTCAGTATGGGTTTATGTATGTGAGTGTATAGATAGGTCAGTATGGGTTTATGAATGTGAGTATATAGATAGGTCAGTATGGGTTTATGTATGTGAGTGTATAGATAGGTCAGTATGGGTCTGTATGTGAGTGGATAGATAGGTCAGTATGGGTTTATGAATGTGAGTATATAGATAGGTCAGTATGGGTTTATGAATGTGAGTGTATAGATAGGTCAGTATGGGTTTATGAATGTGAGTGTATAGATAGGTCAGTATGGGTTTATGAATGTGAGTGTATAGATAGGTCAGTATGGGTTTATGTATGTGAGTGTATAGATAGGTCAGTATGGGTTTATGTATGTGAGTGTATAGATAGGTCAGTATGGGTCTGTATGTGAGTGGATAGATAGGTCAGTATGGGTTTATGAATGTGAGTATATAGATAGGTCAGTATGGGTTTATGAATGTGAGTGTATAGATAGGTCAGTATGGGTTTATGAATGTGAGTGTATAGATAGGTCAGTATGGGTTTATGAATGTGAGTGTATAGATAGGTCAGTATGGGTTTATGTATGTGAGTGTATAGATAGGTCAGTATGGGTTTATGTATGTGAGTGTATAGATAGGTCAGTATGGGTCTGTATGTGAGTGGATAGATAGGTCAGTATGGGTTTATGAATGTGAGTATATAGATAGGTCAGTATGGGTTTATGAATGTGAGTGTATAGATAGGTCAGTATGGGTTTATGAATGTGAGTGTATAGATAGGTCAGTATGGGTTTATGAATGTGAGTGTATAGATAGGTCAGTATGGGTTTATGTATGTGAGTGTATAGATAGGTCAGTATGGGTTTATGAATGTGAGTGTATAGATAGGTCAGTATGGGTTTATGAATGTGAGTGTATAGATAGGTCAGTATGGGTTTATGTATGTGAGTGTATAGATAGGTCAGTATGGGTTTATGTATGTGAGTGTATAGATAGGTCAGTATGGGTCTGTATGTGAGTGGATAGATAGGTCAGTATGGGTTTATGAATGTGAGTATATAGATAGGTCAGTATGGGTTTATGAATGTGAGTGTATAGATAGGTCAGTATGGGTTTATGAATGTGAGTGTATAGATAGGTCAGTATGGGTTTATGAATGTGAGTGTATAGATAGGTCAGTATGGGTTTATGTATGTGAGTGTATAGATAGGTCAGTATGGGTTTATGAATGTGAGTATATAGATAGGTCAGTATGGGTTTATGAATGTGAGTATATAGATAGGTCAGTATGGGTTTATGAATGTGAGTGTATAGATAGGTCAGTATGGGTTTATGTATGTGAGTGTATAGATAGGTCAGTATGGGTTTATGAATGTGAGTATATAGATAGGTCAGTATGGGTTTATGTATGTGAGTGTATAGATAGGTCAGTATGGGTCTGTATGTGAGTGGATAGATAGGTCAGTATGGGTTTATGAATGTGAGTATATAGATAGGTCAGTATGGGTTTATGAATGTGAGTATATAGATAGGTCAGTATGGGTTTATGAATGTGAGTGTATAGATAGGTCAGTATGGGTTTATGTATGTGAGTGTATAGATAGGTCAGTATGGGTCTGTATGTGAGTGGATAGATAGGTCAGTATGGGTTTATGTATGTGAGTATATAGATAGGTCAGTATGGGTTTATGAATGTGAGTATATAGATAGGTCAGTATGGGTTTATGAATGTGAGTATATAGATAGGTCAGTATGGGTTTATGAATGTGAGTATATAGATAGGTCAGTATGGGTCTGTATGTGAGTGGATAGATAGGTCAGTATGGGTTTATGTATGTGAGTGGATAGATAGGTCAGTATAGGTCTGTATGTGAGTATATAGATAGGTCAGTATGGGTTTATGTATGTGAGTGGATAGATAGGTCAGTATGGGTCTGTATGTGAGTGGATAGATAGGTCAGTATGGGTCTGTATGTGAGTGGATAGATAGGTCAGTATGGGTTTATGTATGTGAGTGGATAGATAGGTCAGTATGGGTTTATGTATGTGAGTGGATAGATAGGTCAGTATGGGTTTATGTATGTGAGTGGATAGATAGGTCAGTATGGGTCTGTATGTGCTGGGTTTACTTGTAAGGATTTAGTTTGAAGTACTTCAGTCTTTTTTCAATCCAACTAAACCATATAACTATGTAACATCTAATATGTCAGTAACAGTTCAGTGTTCTCCTGCATGCAGGTTACAGTCAATACTATGGAGAAAAGTTATAACAAAGTCCACTTTGTATTCTTTCCCAGAGCCAGATATCTGTCCTACAGAATCGTATAGAGCAGCTTGAGCAGCTCCTAGAGGAAAACCACGAAATCATCAGCCACATCAAGGACTCTGTTCTAGAACTGACAGCCAATGCTGAGGGCCAGCCCATTCTGCTCCCATACCACACTCCTAATGGAACTTGGGTCATGCCACCTGACCCCAGACCTAGCTTCTACTCTGTATCTCCTCAGGACTGTCAGTTTTCTGTGGCAAATAAACGGCAAAAGACAGATTTGCAGGTAAATAACTCTGTTGTGCTGTGCTTTGTTGGTAGAAAACTAAGTTAGTAAGAAAGGAAAGTCTTGTGATGCTGCTCAGCTTAAATCTGATGGGAAATGTCACATGACTCTCTTCTGCTCACTAAATAATTTTTCTTAGCAGAGCAACATCACAAGATTTACCTTTTCTCACAAATGTCATTTCTGTTGACTGGTTACAATCAATAGCAGGAAGAGCTCGTCTTTTATATTCATTATATTAGAAGTGTAAAAAATACTAATATCGTGAACTAGAAAAAAAACCTAATTAAAAGGAGAAGGAAAGTCATTTTGGCATTTTACTGCCAATAGATTTGCCACATTAGTGCCACCTAGAACACTATATTTATTCTGTCGAAAGCCTTACTATACCTGAATAAAGAGCCCTAGAAGCTCCCTCTGATAGCAGCTACCATTTTAGCTTGTTCTTGGTAGCTTCCAGCTGCAAGAAATCCTGTGTTTCTTTTGATAGAGGACTCAGTGCAGCGTTCCTGTAAGTATTTATTTATGGCTGTATTTACATAGACCTTTCTGATAAAGCTTACTTAGTTTTCACCCTTCCTTCTCCTTTAAGGGTTTACATTTTCTATAACACACCATATTCTGTGCTCTAAATGCATTTTATTTGTCTTGCAGATGCTTGATGTTTATACGCAGTTGCCTTTTGATAACGTTGATGGAGGTGTTTGGAAACAAGGCTTTGATATTACTTATGACCCTAAGGAGTGGGACAATGAACCATTGCAGGTGTTTGTGGTTCCACATTCGCACAATGACCCTGGTGAGTAAGTAAATATGACACTGTGCCTGTATTTATTTTGCAACTTTGTAGAAGTATATTGGCAGAAATTCAAAATATCACAACCAAAAGGTGCAAGGGGTTAGTATGCTCTTTTATTAGCCTCTCTGAAAATGGGTATAAAGAAATTCTACCATAATTCAATTTATTACCTGCAGACCCTAAAATCTCCATGTATGAGATGTTATGAAAGTGCTTCCAGCTTACTACAGCTTCTATTAACCTTATCAGATCTGACCAATATTTGATGTATGCAGGCTCTCCCTAGAAATAAATAGGTGGGCAGGGAAAAAATTGAGCCTGTAGGGGGAAAAAATAATAACGCTCCTCTCCTGCCCTATTAGAGCAGTTTTTGCAGCAACTGATAGGACTGTGAGTTTCCACTAATAAAAGGCACAGTCCTACTGGCAATTCTTATAGCAGAAAGGCAGGTTTTACTAAACAAAAGGCTGAATTTGTTGGATGTATTTATTTTAATCCACAGTAACTATGATACAAATTCACAAATCATTTTACTGTAAAGCAGCTGTAATTACAGAGGAAACGGGCCCTGCAACTGTTAGGGGCCCATAAAGTGTAGAGCGCCCCCATGGGACTGGTAAGGAGCTGCAATTTTTTCTCATGTAAAAGATCCCATAGTTTAGAGGCCCAATGATATTGCTGTGAGAGCTCATATAATTCAGTAAATATATGCCAATATAAACTGTTGTGTTACTTTGTAATAAGCAGCTTCATGAATGAATCTGCTAATACACCAGTCAGTTCATTGGGGGCAGTTGACTTTAAAGGAATACTGTCATGGCAAAACATACGATATCATCCCCCTCCCAGCAGCCGATCAACAGAACAATGGGAGGGTAGCAAGATAGTAGCTCCCAGTAGATATCAGAATAGCACTGAATAGTAAGAAATCCAAGTCCGAATTGGGACTCCTCCAGTTACATGGGAGTAGGAGAAACAATAGGTTACCTGAAAGCAGTTCTAATGTGTAGCACTGGCTCCTTCTGAAAGCTCAGACTCAAGCACAATGCACTGAGATGGCTGCCTAAACACCTATATTATAATTAAAAAATATATATTTGTTGGTTCAAGAATAAAATGTTAAATGGTAGATTGATTTATTTGATATGTAAACAGTTAATTTATAAATGAAAAGTACACCATAAAAATCATGACAGTATCCCTTGGATATGTTTTGCTATTCTGGATTACCTTCCTACTTAATTTGTGGTTTACAAACCGTATGGTACACAGATAGCTTACTTATGGACTTGCTACTTTAAGAATTCTTTTCAATTTGATTTAGGTTGGATCAAAACCTTTGATAAGTATTACTATGACCAGACGCAGCATATCCTGAACAACATGGTAGTGAAATTGCATGAAGATCCACGGCGAAAGTTTATTTGGTCTGAAATCTCTTTCTTCTCTAAGTGGTGGGACAACATCAACTCTCAGAAGCGAGCCGCAGTGCGCAGGTATCCATCTGAATGTCCTGTTTTCCACTTTAGCGGTGTTGCTATGCAGTTTGAAAGAAATAAAGAAATGTGTATTTAATGCATGTCCATACATTATATCCATATTCTGTGGTTTTCAAACTATGGATTTTCAGACCAGGTTGTACTTGGACCATAGATTTTCATAACCTCTGGCATTTGCCAGAATCCACAGATTGCCAGTCCAGGCCTGTGTCTCCTTTAAGCAGGTTTCATCGTATTTTTCTTTTTTTGTTTTCTTTGTTTGCCGTCTGTAGGTTAGTTGCTAGTGGCCAGTTGGAGATGACAACTGGAGGTTGGGTGATGCCAGATGAAGCCAACACTCATTACTTTGCTATGATTGATCAGATGATAGAGGGACATCAGTGGCTCAAGAAAAACCTTGGTAGGGGACCCTGTTGCTGGAAATACAGATGTATGATTATGCTCACAATACATCTAGCTAATAAAACTGTTAACTATACACATGAGATCATTGGCCTTCTTTAAAGTGCACTAGATAGCATAATAATTACTCACTGTCCTGTTAAATCCCCAAAATTAAACACAATCTAGTCTCAATTCTTTACCTCTCTTCTTTGCCTTTACAGCTGCAGCAATGTGGAGAGAGATAGTTGCACACAGTGAACGGTGTAGTTTCAGAAAATCTAATTTAAGTAGAATTTTCAGGTTTTTGTTAAAGTGATGTTTAATTACTGAACCTAAGATACTTCCTGATTATATAAATTTGATGGGTATTGTGTATTTTTTTATATGGAGTCTTCTGGTGTGTTATGTTAAACCTTTGTTTTGTTTAATATGCTGAATTACTAGACAACTTACTCTCTTCAGATGCCACCCCAAGGTCAGGCTGGGCAGTGGACCCCTTTGGGCACAGCTCTACTATGCCATATATCCTAAGACGCTCCAACCTAACCAGCATGCTGATCCAGAGGGTACACTATTCTATCAAGAAGCACTTTGCTGCTACACAGAGTCTGGAGTTCATGTGGAGACAGACATGGGGTATGACGATACCTTGATTGTTCTTGGCTCATGTCCTGAATATTTTGCTCTGGGGTGAACTGCTATTTATAGCCTCTCAGCTGTCAATCAGCATGTCAGCTCTTGCTTGTTAGCAGCCCTCCTTATTAAATGCAAATCAGCAACTAAAATAGCTACCACTGATTCTCTTTTAATAGTATTCTGTAAATGTCTGGAGCGGGTCACAGCATTTCCTGCTGCACAGACATATTTAAGTATTTATAAAGCATCAAGACCAATGCAAATGGTAAAGAGAGCGCTTCCCATAAGAACAGACACATGAGACACAAAGTGCTCAAATTTGGGAGTCAAGAAACTAAGAGATGTGACTTTCAGTATTGCTCTTTAACAGAGGGCAGTGACTTTATAATGAAGGAATGGAAAGAGAATTAACAGTAATTGTCTTGAAGAAATGTATTTAAAGAAATCATTTAAAGGCAAAGAGCTTAGAAAAAGTCTAGCCAAGCCTTCATGCCGTACTTCCTGAGAGATTGCGAGTATTTTGTAGAGCATATTGAGCTGTTTGGTGAGTGTAATTTTAATCAATGGCTCATTGATGTGGTCCTCGCTCTGACTTTTGCTATCCCCTTCAATGCATTGCATTCAAAACAATCGCCTTAGCATGATATCGCCCTTAGCATGATATCACCCACCCAAGGTAGGCATATCAGGGGAAAGATTTTTTTGTGTGGTGACCTCGCCAAAACAAACAAATCTTACCGTCTATGGCCACCTTAAGGAAGGCATATCAGGAGAAGAATCCACTCTTTTGACAACCTCGCTAAACGAGCGGATCTCAACATATATGGCCACCTTAAGGCAATATGTGCATAGATTGTCCATATTGCTTTCTGTAGCCGAAACGTCAGACCGCAACCGAAGAACAATAGTGGTCATGAAGAAATTTGTGCTTGTCCCAGTTTCAGGGGACATCTACTAAAGATGTGGCGGTTGTTAAATCTTCCACCTGGACCCAATCCTAACCTGCTGTGCCACTTTGGGTTATAATTCTCTGCTCCATATGACCTTCCAGTCGGAGACCAGAGTTGTTGGGACAGGAGCCATGACTAGAGGGGTTGTGACAGGGGTGCCATCACTAGTAGGGAGAGCCCTGTGAAGAGTCAGGCCCATGACTCTTCACAGGAGTAATTTGTTGGCTTGAATCTGCCCAACACATGGGTTTAGTGCCAGCTTATGCACCTACTAATCTTTACTGCTGACATTTTGCAGTGTGTATGCTTGCACACAGATTGGTATTGCAGACTTGAATTTAAGAGTAGCCATTCTTTGATGTATTTTTTAGATCCAGATTCCAGCACTGATATCTTCTGCCACATGATGCCCTTCTACAGTTATGATGTCCCACACACATGTGGCCCGGACCCCAAGATTTGCTGCCAGTTTGATTTTAGACGTCTTCCAGGAGGAAGAATAAATTGTCCTTGGAAAGTGCCACCAAGAGCGATCACAGACTCCAATGTGGCTGAAAGGTAGGAAAAAAAGAGTTGGAGCAAATCAGTGTAATATACTTTAGTTCTTTAGAAGCACAACTGTGTAACAGAAGAGCTGATTTCAAATTACTAGTTGAAACAAACAAGGAAACCACATATAAACAAACAGGGCTGGCAGATGCTCCAGATTCCCGGAACTTCAGAATTAATGACGTGTTTACTTTCTTTTCACAAAGTTCCATTTAATTTTGTGTTGATAGGGCCAACATTCTCCTGGATCAGTACAAAAAGAAATCCAAGCTATATCGCAGTAAAGTGGTGCTGGTGCCTTTGGGAGATGACTTTCGCTATGATAAAATCCAAGAGTGGGATGCTCAGTTCCTCAACTACCAAAAGTTGTTTGACTATATGAACTCGCACCCAGAACTCCATGTTCAGGTGAGTGATGAGCTTAAGAAAATATGCACAGCATGTCTTGGCCTGCTAGAAGATAAATGGTTTTTTATCCTCCTTTTTTTTTTTTTTCTAAATTTATACTGACACCCATTTCTTACAGTAAACTTCAAAAACTAAATGCAACTGCATCTGATTTACACCAGAGAACATGTTAAAATGTGTAAGTTTTGCTGCATCAGCTGCAGTTGAGTCTGGCATATCCCCACCTTGCACTTTCAATTACGCAGGAATTGTGTGTAAATTGCACTTTGCACATTGCACTGAGCCCTGTAGTGTAGTACAATAGTTTTAATTATTAAAGGGAGTCAAGACTCTGTTTTTAAGTAGTTCTTCCATTTTGGCTGTCAGCGCAGTCTGAAAATGCTGGCACAAAGGGTGGGGGGACTCAGTTGTAAAATGCTGCATACGCAGAGCAGTTTCTCACTGGAGAAGGCAACAGTATATTTAGTTAATCCCCAAGCCACTGACACTGCAGCCTTACTCTTTAACGTGCCATGAAACAGATTTTAAGAACATGCTGATATGTAGAACTGTGATTCTATTCCCAGGCTCAATTTGGAACACTATCAGATTACTTTGATGCCCTGTACAAGAGGATGGGGGTCGTACCTGGAATTAAACCTCCTGATTTTCCTGTGGTCAGTGGAGACTTTTTCTCTTATGCTGATCGTGAAGATCACTACTGGACCGGATATTACACATCCAGACCCTTTTATAAGAGCATGGACAGAGTGCTTGAGTCCCACCTCAGGTAACCGCATAAGTCTCCAAATAGTACAAAAGTAAAATAGAGCTTCAAAACTGTACAAAAGCATACAGGCAAAATAACATTCCCATATGTTTTAGTCTATAGACTTCTCTATAGCCTCCCAGTGTATTTATACATGATCATCTATTTCTCCTTGCATGAAGCTTTTCCCTGCCACCCTGAGAGACATGAAATCTCTCTTCTCTCCATATAGTGTGGTGCACAAGGTGATGGAGGGGTTGAATGGCATTGTGAGTCTAAGACAGGTTTGGAAATTGTTTTTATTAGTATTAGGGCTCCCTTTCAATCTGTAGAGTTAGGTAAGTTTATGTAGTAAAAAAAATATTTTAATTTTGAGGGCTTTTACATAACCCAACTGAATGAGTTTATGCCAAAAAGATGAGTATCTTTTGTGTTTAAGCCCCTCTGGCCACTGAGTACACAAACTAAGCCCTTGCTGATCTTATATTGCTCTTCCCCTGTTTCGTCAGCATGGGTCCCTAGATGCTGGACAATAACTCCCAGAATCCCCCAACATCTAATAAAGGTGTAAGCAAGTATCCCAAACTCAACACAAAATGTCAGTTTAAAAAAATCATGTTTTTTGTTTGTTTTTTTTTTTTCAAATATCTGTATTAAAAGCATACAGACCCCACAAAGTGCTGGTATGCTTTTTATATGGATATTTGAATAAAACTGTGATTTGGGAACTGCATTTGGGATACTTATTTGATATGGATGTTTGATTTGCCCCTTAATCTGGTGGCTGTATCCCATTAACTTTGGCCTTTTTTGACTGGCCATTTGGGACCCTTATTAAAATTTTTTATCTCAGCAATATCAGAGGACCAGATTTACCCATGGTCCTATTCACCTGTTTGCTTTAATAGTGCCATCCTGGGTGGCTCTTTGCTAGTCCCAGGGAGCCTTTATTACTTATGTTTGTATCTGACTCCCTTAGCTCCAGGTGATGATTTGCCATTTGTACTTGTCATTTGTAAGTAAAGAGCAACAGTGATTTATTTCATGTTATTTTGTTCTCCCTTTAGAGGAGCAGAGATTTTATACAGCTTGGCTATTAATCATGCCAGGAAAGCCGGAACGGAAAGCAAATACCCACTCTCTGATTATGCTTTGTTAACTGATGCCAGACGTAACCTTGGGTTATTTCAGCACCATGATGCTATCACAGGCACAGCAAAGGAAGCTGTGGTGATTGACTACGGTGTACGGTAAGCACCATACTGCATGGCTGTCCTGACAGACACAACATACATACTAGAGAGGAACTTAACTGGAAGAAGTAGGTGTGGGAACACACTATGTATATCATACCTTTTATAAGCCTTCCAACTGTTTTCTTTTGTCTTTTCTTACTGATAATTAATCTGCTTCTACATCTGGCACTAAACTTAGCCCCTCTTTCCCTCTGTGCATGCGCAAATCTGGGCATGTTCCTCTCTCTGTCCTACTCAGGTTACTCCATTCGTTGATGAACTTGAAACGCATAATTATTAATGCAGCTCACTACCTCGTTGTGGCAGACAAGGAGAAGTATCACTATGATCATTCTGTGCCATTCTTCAGCACGGTAATTTCCTATAGCCATGCCGCTGTTTGTACATGTAACCTTTGCCAGCAAGATCCCTGTTGGCTAAAGTCTGTTGGGGATCTGCCTGACTTGCAGGTGGTTAAGAAGTAAATGTGCAGTAGCAGGGCATGTATTAGGGTAGGTCAGAAAAAAAATTTGCTCAGGCATCAGTGGGGCTCCTTGAGAAAAAAAGTAGAAAGGATATGTTATTTTTTTAATGTATAAATCGGGGGGGGGGGGGGGTTGAAGCCTGCAGCCCCCTAGCTGTTGTCAAACTGTAGCTACCAACATTTTTCTATAGATGAAGGTGTTTGGGGCTAATGTGTTGACTAGTAGTCAGACATTAACTAGATGACCCCAGCTGGGGCATCCTTGATTCATCTTGTTATATTCCTGCCAGCCTTTCCAGAGGCCCCTATTATCAACATCCAGCCCCGTTTGTTTCATTATCCATATGCTTCCTTAACCAACACCAATATTGGAACCCAGCCACAAAACTCGCCATCAGTTCCACATAAGAGATGAATGATTTCTGCACTGGGGTTCCAATCAAATATATAGGCAAAATGCTCTGTATTTCCGGCAAAGCTCTTCAATTATTGGCACACAGAATAATTGATTCTGCTATCATACAGATTGATAAATAAACACTATATATACAAAGGTTTTTAGTGTTCTGTTGGGAATGCATAGTAACATCACAGTGCATCACATCTCTCTTACATCTCTATTGCATTAAGCTCTCTATTCACAAAAACATAATACATGGATTTAACATGGCACCAAAGTCAGAGTTACATGAAAAAAATAGTTTCAAGCTACAGTAATAAGGAAGGGGTTCTTGGTAATAGTGGGATTAGGGTTAGCCTTCCTCCAACAGTAAACATACACTGTTAGTGGGATGTTGGTTCACAGGCTGGACGCCTGTCTTTGCTCATATATATGTTCTCCTGATGTCTTGGCACACAACATGGCATCTCCACTATCGGGTACAAAGATTTGCATTTGGTTGTGGGAAAGACAATCATGCAGGAATCCTAGTGAGCAAAAATTCAGGGGTGACTTGCGCCAGTTTATTTACACTTTGCCCAGCATGATAAAGGAGCCATTGTATATCTCTCTGCCCTACCCTAATACCAGTCTCTTGAGACCCCCTCCAGATTTAGAGAGGGCCCCAAATCCAAAAAATTTTAAAATTATTATGTGACACAGTATTAGTTTGTGTAATAATTATTGGGTATTTTTTGTCATTACTATTTAAACAAGTGTTGATATTGATTATGATGGGCTGCCCAAACTATGGCTGTTTGGCTGCCAGGGAATACTGGGAACTATAATTAAGTGACCCAGCTCATGTGGTATTTTCTCACTTTTGGGATTTAACTCTTCTGTATTACCAGGGTATTACCTGGATACTTTTCTCTTTAACCCAGCACTGAATGAACTTATTACTATGTGTACAGTTGATATAAATGTTATATTTAACAAAAGAGCTAGGCTAGATGTTCCCTGAAAAGGGCAAGTATTAAACCAGAATAATATGCACAGGTTGACTTGCTCCCTGACACATCCCTTTGCACTCACAGGATGAGAGCCGTTTAACCCAGGAAAGCCTGCCAGAGAAAACTGTTATTAAGCTGACTGCATCGCCAAGGTAAGGTTTGATTTGACATCTGACAATGTTCTAGAATGTGAAGCCAGGATCGCTCAGCCAAGGAACCTTAGCTTAACAACAGTTTGGCTGAAGGAGAATTCTGGGAGTTCTAATATGAAATGAAGCAAGCATCTGTTGTTTATCCATGGTCCAGAATTACATGGAGGAGGCCATTTCCATTAGCAAATCTTCAAACTGCCACAAAGCCTGTAAATGTACAACAAGTCATAGCCTCTCTGAGCCTAAATATTTGATCACATAGGGCAACGGTTACTAAATGTCTTTGCCCAGAATTCCCAGTTTGTAACCTTCCTAAAGGCAGTTCTGGTCCTTTTGCTTTGCTTATAGGTACGTGGTGGTTTTTAACCCAGTGGAACAGAACCGCCTGTGTGTAGTCTCTCTGCTTGTGAACACTTACAATGTGCGAGTGCTTACAGAAGATGGCCAGCCTGTGGCAGCCCAACTCAGCCCTGTTTGGCAGTCTGTTACAGACATGAACCCTGATGTCTACCAGGTGAGTGACCTCTTTTTTGCTCAGAGGAACTTGCCCAGTTAATGCTTAGTAAAGCCAAGCTGATAGGCTACCATTTTTCAGTAATCTGGCCATGTATGTCAGTGTTTCATTGGAAGAAAAAATAGCACATCCCTAAATTTGACTACATGGATGGTCAAATAACAAGGGTGAAACTTGGGTCTCTTTTCCATTTAAAAGGGAAAAATAGATTTAATAATATTTAAATCACACCACATCTGTCCTCAAACAATGTTCATATAGATATACAATTTTCTCATTTGTAAAAATTGCTCATAATGAAATCAGCTAAATTATACTTTTCCTTTACTACAATTACTTTACTACAATAGGCGTGATTCCAGAACTCACTTGGCAGCAGAATGCAGGGACGCGCTAAAAAAAGGAAGCCCTTAATTACCTATTATATTACAAGGTGATTTATTTCTCACTTAATAACACGTTTCTTGCACCTCCAAACAGCATTACTGACACACACACACACTGTATTTTAGAAAGTGGATTCATGAATTATAGTTATAATGAATAAAGAGTTCCCTGCTGTGTTACAGAAAGGATTTTACAAGTTGCTGAGGAGTTCTGTGGTTAGGGATCATTCATGAACCTTTATAGTTATGCATAACTCCAAGGTGACACCTAATATCATACTCTATTCATTATAATAAGTAGCAGTTAATAAAGGTGAGCTGTAGAGCTTGAGGCAGAGCTAATTATTGGCGGGAGAGGTGTGGGAAGAAATACAATTAGAGGAGAGCAGTGAATAGAAATACATTTTAGAGGAGATGGGGTGGGAGAATTAAGGGAGAGGAGATAAGCACTTATAGAAGGCTATTTCAATAAAGGATCCTATTATCCCTGAACTTAGATTTGCACTTTAAATTGATTCTAGTCTGTTTTCCTTTACTAATTATATATCCATTTCTTATAAAAATATTTAAGCAGCTTAAGATTTTTTAAGGGCAATGGCACATGCTGCAATTTGCCACCCTCACAATATCTATTCACGACTGGGCAGCAAAATGCTAGAAAATACCCTTCAGCAAACAGTTTATCCTGCCAGCAGGGGTTGATTAATGCACAGGCTTACCTTGGCTATAGCCAAATGATTATTTCTCTTTGCGAATCTTTTAATATTCATTTTTATATGTACTTGGTCCACTTGGGTGCACCTGGGAGAAAAAGGCAGGCTGGGTGCATGAGTGGAGATCCAGGCACACATGCACAGGAGCTGGGCTGGGTTCGGCACGTGGCAGTGGCGTCAGTGGTGCGTGCTGAATGTGAACTGCCGTAAAGAACATGAGTGCCTGATTTGCATGCATGTGAGCACAAGCACTTCCCTTGTCTGCCTCCTTCTTCCAGGTGCACCCAGCCGGTATCAGTGCAAATAAAAATAAATATTAAAAGAATTGGAAAGAGAAAATAGAAATAATTGGAAAAAAAAAAAAAAAGATGGGTCCCTGACCACAACTGGACCCCCCCAGGCACACAAATGACGAATACCTTTCCTGTCTACTCTTGCCTTGCCTGCTGACTGTGCTGTGGGAAGCCAGGTGGGAGTAGCCTAGGGGCCTCACATCCCATTAATCTGCTACTGCCTGCTAGCACAATCACATTTTTTTTTTATCTGTTCCCGCTCCATTTATCTACCGACCTTTTATGTAGTCCTTTAAAATAGATTAGTGTTCACAACAGCAATAAACCATACCCCAAAACTTTCCCCATTAGTGAAGCTAGTGTTGTAATAGACCCTGCAATAAAACAATATTTAATACATCCAGTAGCCTTCATTCACCACCCAGGCTACTCCTTTTATATGGAAGAAGCACATCTGGTGAACCGGGTGTGATTATTCCCCATAAGGCTAGTGCCAAATGGGGCTGATTCAGCCCGCTGCATTGCCCCAGGTGCAAAATATGAAAGTTTGCATTTCACAGCCAGTATCCACTGTATCTGCCTGCACCTGGGCGGAGACTATGCTTCTGGGTGCAGGTAAGGTAGCAGGCTGGTGCCAGCATAGAGCATGATTCTCGGCCTGCATTTTTCCACAAGAGTTCTAAAATGCTTAAGTCTGTGGTGTATGTGAGCAGATTGCCTGATCCGGGGTTTGTACATCCAAACAGGTTTGCCAAATTGTGTGAAGAAGATTGGAAGTGTGAACTCTGGAATACCAGTTTTAGATGGGGCTGATTTTTCTGCCGAGAGGCCAACCTTTTAGTTGAGTATTATGGGGAAACCAGTGTAGACTGAGCAATGGAAGTTAGTAAGGGGGGTGCATATAGTATACCAGTTAAGGAGATCCCACAGTTACAAAGAAATCGAACAGTAACCTTAAATCTTAGTCTCAGTTGTGTAATGTCAAATGGAAAAGTAGTAAACTGTGCTGGCGTGATGTGCAGGCCAGCCTGATACTCTCAGGGTTGGCCGGCTTTAGGTTGACCACAGCACAACATTTGCGGGTCACGGGCGGGTTCGTGTTGAGCTCTTCCGCCGGCTCTCCCTGTCCACAACCATAAACTGCCGCTCCCAGCTCTCTGTTATATAGGCGTTTGCTCACCCTGCTTTTTTGTGACATCATTGATCAGCGGGTCGGTGCAAGTCTAACTAGACTATCCTGGCCATGTATGGTTTGGGCTGGGAGTGGGTGGGTTAGAGTCTCGTGTGGGTCAAGTTTTACTCCACCTCACTACTCTGCTGCTTGAAATGGGAGAGCTGGAGTTTAGATTTTGGCTGGTCTAGAGGAAAATTAAGCCTCCCAGTATAAATGAGGAGAATGAAGCCCAACTACACTACTATTACAAATGGAAGAAGCTTTGGTATTAGGTCAAGTTATTATCACAAGCTACTTCAGTTATCCAGACATGACTGTAGTAATGGCCAAGTCAGTACAAGCTAGCAGTTTAAGAAAGGAAAGACTTCACAAAGCATAATATTTATGGTTTAATAAAAGTGTTTGTGTTGAGGTTTGTAATTAAACATGTGTTTTAGGCATCTAAGTTATCTGGGACAGCAGAAACTTCCATCAGATACAAGGAAGCCAATAAAGCATGCAAAAAAGCTATCAGGCAAGCTAAAATAGAGATGAAAAGGGATATTGCAGCTGGGAGTAAAAAGAATCCAAAATTATTTTCTAAATATGTAATTATAAAAAAAAATATATAGCGACAGGGTGGGACCCTTATTATCAGAGGGAGGTGAGTTGTGGATAAGATATTCTGAACTGTTATTTTTCATCTGTCTACACAACCGAGGAACCAGCTAATGAAAACTTCCTTTTTAGTAGACCCAATTCTAATAATATAACTAGTGATACATGGTCAACTCCAGAGGAAATTTAAAAGACTAGAAAATGTAATGGTAAACAAAGGTTTAGTACTGTGGTATCAAAGGCTTCCTTGAAGTATGGCATGCAGGAGAAAGAGAGGGGAATTGTTGTGCTGTTCTCAGCCTGAAAACTATAGGCCTGTTAGTTTGACTTTAGTGGTAGGAAAGCTTTTGGAAGGGGTAATAAGGGATAAAATACTTTAAAAATGTTGCCCTGCAATCAATAACCGATACAAGAGTTGAAGAGAGCCCTGCCCAAAAGGGCTTACAATCTACAAGCAGAAAGGGTTGAGACACAAGGTGTGGGAATGGGCATGACAGTTGTGAGAGGTGTGGCACAGGGTATTGCATTTAGCAGCACACTGAGGTTATGTTGATCTAGATTAGGGTAAGCTTCTCTAAATAAATGCGTATTTAGAGATCTCTTGAATGCAGAGAGATTGGGAGAAAGTCTGACAGTTTGTGGGAGCGAATTCCAGAGAAGGGGGGCAGCCCTTGCAAAGTCTTGAATGCGAGTGTGTGAGCAGGGAATGAGAGAGGAGAAAAGGAGTAACAAGCAGGTTGGATGGTACCTAGAGATGAGTTCAGTGATGTAGGGTGGGGCAGAGTTATGAACTGCTTTGAATGTGAGAGTCATTGGATGGTAGGGGAACCCAGTGCAGAGATTGGCAGAGTGGCATGGCGGAGGAAGAGCGGTTGGAGAGGTGTATGAGCCTGGCAGCAGTATTCATTATGGACTGGAGTGGGGACAGCCTTTGGAGGGAAAGGCCAATTAATAGGGAGTTACAGTAGTCCAGGCGAGATATTATAAGAGAGTGAATAAGAATTTTGGCAATATCTTGGGTGATAAATGATCGTATTTTGGAAATATTTCTTAGGTAAAAGTGACATGATTTGATAAGTGACTGGATATGAGGAGTGAAGGACAGGGCAGAATCAAGGATAACCCCAAGGCACCGGGCCTGGGAAGATGGGGAGATGGTAGAATTGTTAACCTTTATAGATACCTTTGAAACAATGTGGGCATTGCATGGGGGAAAGAAAACCAGTTCAGTCTTAGAGAGGTTTAATTTAAGGTAACGGTGGGACATCCAAGTGGAGAGAGCGGACATGCAGGAAGAGACACGAGTTAGAAGCTCTGGGTTGAGATTAGGAGAGGAAAGATAGATCTGAGTAACATCAGCATAGAGGTGGTACTGAAAGCCAAAAGAATTGATTAATTTGCCAAGTGTCTGCCATTCAGACACTATTACAACCAGGGCCCCCAAACTTTGCACAGGGGCTTTTACTATATAACTGTGGTCCAACGTTAGAAAAAGTGGGCCGAGCCAACAGATCAGATTTTATTCAGTGACGTTTTTCAACCCAACATGAAGTTTGTTCTCAAACTTCCCTTTCTAGTTGGGGTTGCAGTTCATAGACTTTTCTCTTTTTTCAACCCAAATTAACTATGTAACTATGTGACTGTAACTCCAGCCATAAGATGTACCACCTGATGGATAAATAGCAATGGCTACCAGTTATTTAGAGGTACAGTTTGTTGGATTATTTTTGGGTTTCCCTTTTGGAGAAGCCTTTTATCATTCACTTTCAGGCAAAAGTGAGTCTCGGCAGTCCCTCAGGCAGTGTCTATTCCCAGCCCAGTATTTACCATATTTCTGCTTCACCTTCGTGACCCATGTGACAGTCATCTGAAAGAGAAATGTAATTTATACATTTTCCATTTTCATTAAAAATTATTACCTGAGTGGCTTTCATTTACCTTTGTATGGCACATGGAACTGTATTCAAAAGTATTTTTTCACAATATATTGTTTTTTGTAACAAATGAATAATTTATTAGATTTTGCTGGAACGTGTGGTAACTATTGATTCTTAAATGCTCTTTTTATCCTAGGTATCCTTCACTGCCCGGTTACCATCACTTGGGCTCAGTATCTTCCAGCTGCATGCATCCATCGACACCCACACTACACTAAAGTCAAATGTTCATGTGCATCTGCATGGGCGAGAACTCTCAATAAAGAAACAGGATGTGTTCCCAGTTAAGGTCGCAGAGTCCAGCACGGATGATTTTCATATTGAGAATCAGTACATGCAGGTGTGGTTCTCTGGCACTACTGGTCTCTTAAAGGTAAGATAGGAAACAGCTGTCCCAGCTGCAGGCTTTGCATATTAAAGGAACAGGTCAGTGTACAAATGAAACTGGGTACAATAGATAGACTGCCCAAAATAAAAAATATTTGCAATATAGTTAGTTAGGCAAACATGTAATCTATAAAGGCTGGAGTGGGCAGATGTCTAACATAATGGGTAGAACTCTACTTTCTGCTTTCAGTTCTCTAACCTCTTAGTTAGTCAGTGACTTTAGGGGGGCACATGGGACATAACTGTTCAGTTAGTTTGTAAGCATGCAGGTCTGATTCAAAAGCAAACTAACTGAGCAGTTATGTCCCATATGACCCCCCCCCCCCCCACAAGTCACTGATCGGTTTCTGTCTCCTTTACAGCTCTCTAAGCTGCTAGCAGTGTTATGGCTATTATGTTAGATATCTGCCATCTCCAGCCTTTAGAGATTACATTTTTGCCTAATTTTATTGAAAAGATTTTTTATTTTGCGCAGTCTGTCTATTCTACCCAGTTTCATTTTTACACTAAGCTGCTCCTTTAAGGTCTGTGGACTGACAAGAACCTACTTACAGCTTTTCTTCCTCATTTAGCCAATTGATATAAGAGTTTGTGTTCCTATACTACATGAATGTAAAACCATTATCAAAAGTAAATACAGTCGTTGTAGAGGACAGAGTATATCTTTATTTTTAACATAAAATGGTATCATCCGTTGTACCAGCAATGATAATCACAAGAAAAATCTATTCCCATTTGTGGGACAGCAGGGTGTGAATGTTAAATAAAATCTCCTTTGGCAGGACTTAGCTGGTTTAGGGGGATTTTATCAGGGTACACACACAAACACACACACACACACATTTCTATGTAATGGTTCTGTCCTTTTTGCTTAGACCATAATACAAAGCATTTTGCTTATTCAATGTACAGAGCATTAAAAGAGCTGGAGAAGAGCAGGAACAGAAAATCAACATGCAATTCCTCATCTATGGAACTCGAACATCAAAGGATAAAAGTGGGGCCTATCTTTTCCTACCCGATGGTGAAGCAAAGGTACAAAGATGTTAGTTAATAGTTTTCTATTAATAGTGAAAAAATGATGACTGGTTATTAAAGAATGAAGTGCCTTTGTGGGTACCTTTTCTCACTGGGGTATGCAAGCTTCTGGTGAAAGCAATGGAGGTCCGTTTCTGAGACTGAAATCCATTCTTGCAGGTTGCACTCGAACCCCCTTTTTTTGCCAAGGGTTGCACCAACTTTTTGTGAATGAGCCCTTTAATTAAAGGTTGCATAACGGCCAAATCCTGGATTTAGTGCATCCCTACCAAGAATATGATATATAAATAATATTATTTTTTTATCCTGTGGGGTTTTTTTTTTTTTTTGTTTTTTTTTTAAAAACGCTTTGGTTGAAGATTGTGACTTGGAAGATTAAATATGCTTTAGATTAAATGAATGTTTTGTGCTAACATGGCTGTCTTTTCTGATTTCTGGCAATTTGATTGTGACAGTTTTGTGAAGTGTTGAATGTGTTTTGCAGAAGGCAGATGCTGCTAGGAGCTTAAGAGTGTAAAGGCACCAGTGGGGATAAAAACTATTTAAGTGAACACATGCTACTCTTGCAGTATAAGAAAATCTCACATATTCTGTTTCCCGTTTCAGCCCTACACTCCTAAAGACCCCCCTGTGGTTAAAGTGACAGAAGGCCCGTTCTATTCTGAAGTGACTTGCCAATATCAGCATGTGCAGCAAGTTATGAGGCTCTACAATTTACCAGGTTAGTGGCAATAATATATTTTCCTTCTTTAGTTACACTCTCCTAATAGTTCATGTGCATCTGAAAAAGACTAGGTGCAAAATTAGAAATAGATCTTCATAACAGAAGTGGGATATAATGGTTAAAGGAGAAGGAATGTTAAAAATCACTGGGGGATGGTAAATGTTAGACACCCCCCCCATTGATAGTAATCACTTATTTTTTACCCCGGGCTGGAAGAGTGTTTCCTCTTACTACTTTTGTTTTTGCGCAGTAGAGTGAAAAGCTGAAATTTAACAAAAAGCCGTCTTTTTTACGCTACTGCACATGCACTGGCCCCGGGATCCTGAAGATAGAAGAGAGAAGGAAGAGGATTGCTTGCTCGCTCGCAGTTACCCCAGTGCCCAGTGCATAACATTTGATTTTTACCTTTCCTTCACCTTTTAATAAAGCATTCTGTAAAACACTGATACATGACACACACATTCTGGATCCTCTGGAAGGCAATGATTGGGTTATTGTTGGGTTATTATTTTAGACAGCAATATTTTTGGACAAAGCACTGACTAAGCAAGGACTATGGGTGAGGCAGCGCTCCTTTTATCACCTAAGTAACATAAGCAGCAACCTCATATACCATTATATAAAAAGGGGGAAGTAGTAGGGCTCGCTAATACTATTTTTTAGGTGTTCTTCAAAGAAGGGCCACTGATCATCAGGCAAAAGATCTTGTGGTTTTCTGCCTTAATGTACTTTTAACCTTTTATCCTTTTATGGGTAAATTCTCAGTCATTATTCAAGCTTGACTTTCTCTGGTTGTCCTTAGAAAAAGTAGCATTTTAAACAAGCAAAGTTAGTATTTGAAAGCATATTAGAAGCAAAATTGCTGATCAGCATTGTGCCTGAGTCTGAGCTTTCAGAAGGAGCCAGCGCTACACATTAGAACTGCTCTCAGGTAACCTATTCTTTCTTTTACTCCCAT
Source organism: Xenopus tropicalis (assembly GCF_000004195.4). Taxonomy (NCBI): domain Eukaryota; kingdom Metazoa; phylum Chordata; class Amphibia; order Anura; family Pipidae; genus Xenopus; species Xenopus tropicalis. The sequence goes on from NC_030679.2 coordinate 108,066,847, forward strand.
GTAACTGGAGGAGTACCAAGCCAAACTTGGATTTCTTACTATTGAGTGCTATTCTGATATCTACTGGGAGCTGCTATCTTGCGCCCTTCCCATTGTTCTGCTGATTCACTGCTGGGAGGGGGTGATATCACTCTAAAGCTGGCCATACACGTGGCGATCCGACGATGTTTCGTACGACCATCGGTCGCACGAAACATCGTCAGATCCGCCACACACCATTCAGGGCTGAATCGGCAGGTAAGGAGGTAGAAACAATAGGATTTCTACCTCCTTCTGCCGATTCAGCTCTGAAGGGAGAATTTTGGTCAGGCGCCTTCTATGGCGCCCGATCAAAATTTTCTAACTTGGCCGATCGGCGAGCCGACCGATTTCAGCAGCTTCCTGCGATATCGGTCGGCTCGCTGACATGCCATACACGCACCGATTATCGTACGAAACGAGGTTTCGTACGATAATATCGGTGCGTGTATGGCCACCTTAACTTGCAGCTCAGCAATAAAGTGTGATGTTTATCAGAGCACTGGCCACATGGCTGTGGCACCCTAGGAAATGAAGAATATGGCTAGCCCCATGTGAAATTAACTTTGACAGTACTGGAAAGCTTAAAGGACAGTATACTGCCTTTTTCAACATCCAATGAATAATGCTTGTGCTTAACCAAGACATATATATGTTAATTATTATTTATGTTATTATTCCTGGCACTTAACAGGCAAAATATGAAATTAAAAATTAAGTCACATTCTACTTTGTCCAGTCTTAACCAATTAGCAGTCCATTGGGGAAACCCCTGCATAATGAGTTGCTCTTTATCTGACAGCCTAACAAAGACTTAAGTTTTGGGAAGGGGGGTTTTGTTTATACAGAGGATTCTCAGTAGACTGATTTTTTACTATTACAAACAGAAAGTAAAATGTGACTTTCAGATTTTGCCCTGTTTAATGAAATATTGGTAACAAAAGAATCCTATTTTTTAATGCTTAAATGTTTTAGTAGACTTAAAGTATGGTGATCCAAATTACTAAGAAGGGACTAAACTGGAAAACCCAGGTCCAAACCATTGCAAATATTAGATCCCATACCTGCACAACATAAACTGGATATTTTATTTCTAATTTGTGGATAACACACAACAAAAAAGGCATACCATTGTGCTTTGCCAGTTTCATTTTACTAATGTATTCACTATGTAGGCAGGAGCTGTCATCTGTCATCCACATGGATAAGTTCTCTATTGCTCTAATGCTGGGAACAGGGGTCACTTACATATGGGGAGACGTCACCTACAAGACACTAATCTTTACTCATAAGATTTATTAACCAGTAGCATTGAGGAATATTAGCTACAAGCCACTGCAAACCCATGATTACTCCCAGTGCTGGATTATCAGTATTTTTACTTTTTTGGTTTTGTTTTTTTTCTGTTTGGCAGGTACAGAGGGACTGTCTTTAGACATCAGTTCATTGATTGATATCCGAGACCATGTCAACAAGGAGATAGCAATGCGGCTCAGCACTGATATACAGAGTGAAGACATCTTCTTCACAGACTTAAACGGCTTTCAGGTTAATGTCTAAATTTGATTTTGTCAAACAAGCTCCATACACGGAAGTAGAAGTAGTAATTACTGTGTATCAAACATATTACCTCTCACCCATATAGTGGAAATACTGGGATCCCACCTACAAAGTATGGATCGGGATGAAGAATCTTCTATGCTTATACTTTCTAATTATGGAAGTTAGGGCAATTTACATTACATTTTAGTATGATTTAGATGATATTCTGAGACTGTTTGCAACTGATCTTTGTTTTTATGGTTTTTCAGTTATTTAGCTTTTTGTTCAGATTTTTTGGTATTTCAAAAACTCCCATTCACAATGTGGGGTAGGGTAGTAGCACTAGGAAGTGTTGTGAAAAATGTATTCCAGACAATAAACCCATTTTAATTCCTCTCCTACTGCCCTACTGGCTAAGGGGGGCTTAACGCTCCCTCATCTATACCTATACCTGTACCTGTACTGTACCCTCCTGGGTGAAACGAATCTGAATCCTTAAAATCACGTGACTTTTCACTGCACGCTCTTTGCGCAGTTCTCTTTTGGCCTCTTTTTTTTGTCCTAATTTGGATTCAGATTCGGTTTTCAGTGCATCCCTAGTACAGTATTCTCTATGTACTGTGTCTGTGGTTGACATTACATTGTAATCCACTCTGTTGTTACATCTCCTGAGTATTATGAATTATGCTGTGCCTCACATCACTGTTCCGTTGTACTGCTTTTTTTTTTCCCTTCCCTGTTTTAAAAGTGAAACAAACACTTTTTGAGACAGAAAAGTTGAACCACCCCTTTAAGGAAGAAGGCACTAATGTCCTCCATTTAATGGCTCATTCTGCTTTTAACACATTCTCATTCTTTACAGGGAAACCTACATGTTCTATGAAATGATATGGACCTCTACTTTCTCACTTAGTATTTCTCCCATGCTTCCTACTTTTAAGTCACAAATTTACTCTTTCATGTTTTTTTATAGTTATGATGTAATTTATTTTTCTATGCCAATATTGCCATATACCACACAATCTGTCAAAATCCTATTAATGTAGAATTCTTAATTGTCTTCAAGTAATTTATCTCCAGTGGGACAACACTTTTTGCATCGAATGACTGTATAAAACTACTGACTATAATTGCTATTTAATATTCATGTTTTATGCAGGTTCAACCAAGAAGGTTCTTTAAGAAGCTGCCGCTTCAAGCAAATTTTTACCCAATGCCTACGATGGCATATATCCAGGATGAACAGAACAGACTAACCCTGCACACAGCACAGGCCTTGGGGGTTTCCAGCCTCAAAAATGGTAAATGGCTCTGACTTTATTCCATATATGCAGTAGCTTTGTAAATCCTGCTCAATAAATGAACTTGGTTAAGCCCCAATAAGATTAATTTGTGAATGGGGGTCCACTTTCCAAGTCTTTTCCAAGTCTTTTATATACTATGCTATAACTACCCTAGCAGCTGGATTTATTAAATGTAAAATAAAAGTCTTTGATATATTTATTTATCTTGCCCTAAAAATCCATGAAATTCAAATATAGATGCCTGCTAGACTTCTGGGTGAAATTTCATGGTATAAATTGACTGGAGTGGGGGGCCCCTGAGGTAACAGCCCCGGTGGGCCCCAGACACCCCAGTGCAATACTGCTCTTGAAGAGAATTTAACAGTTTCACATCTCTCCCTCTAATCTTTTTTTTACCATTTAAGGATGAAACCTCCTTCCTTACTGATTATATAATTAACATTAAACACATTAAAGCAGGGGACTCCGATTAGCTCATATTACTTTGTCATATAGGAGAGCTGGAAGTCATTCTTGACCGTCGCTTAATGCAAGATGATAACAGAGGTCTGGGCCAGGGGCTTAAGGACAACAAGCGCTTGTGCAGCCGTTTCCGTATCCAGATGGAGAAGAGATCAGCAGGAAATAAGGTGAGTGTTGGTCCCTTCCCAGTTAGGCAAAGGTGCCCATTATTCTGCCACAGACTTGTGTATGGCACACAAAGGATAGAGGAGACTGTCACTTCTACATAGCATATGCCAAGGTGATCAAACTGTAACTCTCTCTGAGATGCAGCCAATTGGTAGCTGAGGATTCTGTGCTTACTGTACCAGCTGAGAGATTCAGCAGCTCTATAACAGTAATGATCCAGGCCTTCAAAGTAGTCTACAGCCGCCCCCATCTTCTGATCTTGTCAGGCACCGTTCTGTGTGCTCTAGGCTTCTGGTAGAAATCATCAAAACATTATATATAATACATTGTGTGCTGGCTCCTAAGCTCTGGAAACTGACAGCAGCCACAGTGTGTTCTTTAAATCTGCAGCAATGTAGATAGGGTGATGCTGAGAACTGTGGGGACCTTGGGCTGGCACAGATGCCCAAAAGATGAGGTGTAGCATTTCTAGCTTAATGCTTTGGGCATTAATTCCCCTAAAATCCAGAATCTGAAGAGTGAGAGAAGGGGGCTAATTTATTATTGCAGCACAGTTATGTGTACATGACCATTTCAATGTGCAAGCCATATCTACAGGTCATGTTTTTAACCTGCTTGGCCAGTATTACTTTCTGGCTGTAAAACTGCTAACAAGTATCTAGACTTGTAGTGCATATTCCGCTGAAATCCTCCTCATCTGCCATGTTCCTGACACTTGCAACAACTGTGTATGTCTCCATTTATCCATTTCTCTATTATTCCTGTAGCATATGTGCTCACTTGATCACTTGCCTTTCATGCCCAGGCATACCCACCTTAAGAAATCAAACTCATGACCCATTTGCTGTAGTGGATTGCGTGCTGTGAGTCTTGCTTCTGACATTGCTGAACTAACCATGCATTAGCAGTTTATATCTGACTCATCACTGACTTTACAAATCACCTCTTCCCTCATTTACCTCCTCTCCCATTTCATTATTCCCATAACCCTGCTACCCAGTATGCCAGCTTCCTTTCTAAAATGGTCTCCAGGTTTAGAGAACTGGCATTTTACATCACCAGGAGCAGCAATCAAGAGGTAATTTATTTTTATAAGGGGCTCCTGTAGTCTTACTAGATGTGTGTGCTGTAGCTTGTGGCTTTGTAGATGCTTTGTAGGTAGGTTGCTTTGCAGACATTATTAATGTGGCTTAAAATTAGGAAAAATAACACTTTCTTTCTGTTTCTTCTCTATGGGGTACATAGCCTAACCTGCATTTTTTTCACAACACTTCCTAGTGCTACAAAACCACATCAGATAGCAACAAACAGAACAATGGTTACACTCCCACTGAAAAATGTGATTAACCAGAATGTTGTAATAATATTAGAAATTATATTAGAAATTATCCACCCCAGTGAACACTTGTCATAAACAAAAACTTGCACAAAGCTTTATTAACAGTGAAAGTTTTATTAACATTGGTATTTGACATTGTGTCCACAGAAGTTTTACAGTATAGAAAATAACAGGTTTAATGTATTTTTGTTAGTATAGAAAGATGAACCAGATTTAATACAACATGATTTCTTGTTTTAGAGTCAAGGAAACCAGCCGGTCAGTTTCCCATCTCTGCTAAGTCACATGACCTCTATGCACTTGAACCATGACCCCCTTGTAATGGCAGTGAGCAATGAAAAAAGCCCTGCACTGAAATCATTCCAACCTCTTTCGGCCACTCTGCCTTGTGACTTCCATATTCTCAACTTGAGAACACTACAAGCTGAGGTGAGAGAAGCCTTGGTTCTGAGATCTATGTACTTCACAATTGTGTGTATGTATGTATGTATATGTATGTGTGTGTGTCCATCCCTGTTGTACTGTGTGTAGCAAAGCAAACTTGCCAGTGAAATGAACTTATTTGCAATGTTTTTGTCCCATAGGATGATGGGTTACCTTCACCAGACATGGCTTTGATCTTACACAGAAAAGGCTTTGACTGTGGACTTGAGGCAAAGAATCTTGGGTTCAACTGCACTACAAGTCAGGGAAAGGTATTTAGACATTACTATGGCCTGATGGGTCATCGGATAATATATGTTTTAATCAGTTGTAGTCATGGGATACTACCATGCTTATGGGGTGGGGGGGAATAAGTCTTCCTTTCAGTCATCAGTATATGATGTTCTGTGAAGCACAAGTGCTTTGAATGTTATTCTTGCCAGACAGACCAAGCTTTAGACTGCATCCCTACATGGAGATATTTCTTTTATCTGCGTTCCCTACAAAATGTTAATGCAGGCGGAGAGGTTTAGCCATTGATATAAGTCCAAACGATTATAGGCAGCACTCAGATATTATTTGATATTCTCTGATATTCCTCCCCTAAGGATATATACAGTGACTGGACTAAGCACTCCTTAGTGATCTCTTATCTACATTTTTTCTACAGCAGACTCCTTTAGATATACTTTAGAATACTATTAGGGCAGGGGTACACGGGGAGACAACTTTGGGTGACTGTGGGACTTCGCAGCGACGCGTATGCCATCCCACCATCGATTTACATTCTAGACGTTGGGATGGCATTGTGTACCCCTGCCCTTAATGAATAGTCCTCTTAATTGACTGCTTGTAATTCTTCTGTTCCCAGCTCTCTCTTGGAAGCCTCTTTCTGGGGTTGGACATTGGGACAGTGCAGCCGACCTCCCTGACACTGATGTATTCCCTTGCCTTCCCTTCCAACAACAGTAATCCCACAGTCAGCATGGACCCAATGGAGATATCTACTTACCGCCTGCGCTTTAGCTAACCCCACTAAAAGGGGCAAGAGTTCCCAGAGCACAACAAAAGGACTAGTAGCCGGCCATTCAGTCAGTACATGTTCTTATGCAGGATGAAAGGGTTGGCCTCAATCTCTGAACATATCTAGCACTGGAAAAGCCTGGGGAGGTACTTGGCACAAGCGTAAAGGATCTGTCTCCAGTGTATCAGTGCTCAGTGGTTCACCAGCTGCTGGCCCCTTATCAAAAAAGGGTTAAATTCCTAGATGGTGCATCATAGGATGAGCAGAAACTATTTATGATGACAATGCTTTCTAACATTATTTATTTAATGTCTTTTTTTAAAAAACATATCTGGACTTTACACTTGCTGCTGATTTGGATTCTGTCTTCTCTGGAGCGTGTTCTACAGAGGCGAATTCCCTTCTTTATAAAGGAGAACAGAATAGTGACATTTCTGTATCAATTTTATGGGGGGCACAAAAAGTTCTTGTGTATTCATGTCAGTATTCTACCGGCCCCCCATTTGAATTTTTTTTATTCCACGATTCCCTCCTTTTTCATATATATAATGGACATGGATAGGTGATAAAAATAAGAACACACTTAAAGGAAAAATTTTGCATTATGGTGTAAATATTATATTGCCTCTCTTGCTACAGATCATCATAAATACAAACTGACATCACCCCAGATGTTTGCCTCTTTACTTGGTTTCAAAATATTTATTTGCTAAATAAAAAGATATTCCTAAGAAATACTAATGCAGTTAGGCAGATATTCTAAACTGGTTACCTAAAAGGCTGTAGATCATTAGGATAAAATTCATTCCTATAAGTCAAGGATCTCAAACCTTCTTTACTTCTTTTTGTAAAACAACAACAAGTTTTAGTGTGCCACACAAGCATTAAAAGAGTTCTTGGGGATGCCAAATAATAAATATTGGCTATTTGGTAGCCCCATATGGACTGCTTGCCTTGTATGTACGTACGTACAACTTTATTTATAAAGCACCACAAGGGTACACAGCACTGTACAATCTTACAAAATACAAAATTACACACAGGGAGGACAAAAGCCTTCAGTAGGCTCTGCTTGGTGTAAAACTGCATCTCTGTGCTTCCAAAACTTGTCTCAAAGCCAGAAATTTAAAAATGACACCTATTTGAGGCCACTGGGAGCAACGTCAAAGGAGGTGGTGAGCAAATTGTAACTCACGAGCCACTCATTTTTATGACCCCCTAATCTGCAACAGCACAGAAATGCTCTACATCTGTTGTTTCTCTGGCCTTATTGTATGACTAAAGTTAGTTGCTTGTCTTTTTTTAAAATGCATTCTTGTGCTGATAAAAAAGTGGCACAAATGTTAACAATCAGTGGCCATATATTTTTACACTTTGCACCAAACATAGACATACACTGCCCCAATAAATACAGAGATGATATAGAATCATAGCCAGTGAGACCTACCCGAAGGTATGGGCTCCGATGCTCATGTGTCCAAGGCACCAGCCAACGAACATCATGGGTGGGTAGATCCACCTTCGCCGAAGCTAGGGTGAGACCTACCAGGTCCCTGGACTCCCCTTCTCCTTGCAGCTAGGGGGAGTCTGCGTAAGTCTTGGCCTGGGGTCAAGCCCAAAGGACTATGATACCCATCCAGGGTGCACAAATCAAACACAAAAAATGTGCTGAAATGTGCGGTGCCATTGATTGCCTTGGTAAGGCTCCAGCTGGCAGCTGGAAAGAAAAAACTGAGCAGCACTGTGTTCACAAAGGGTAGGCTAGAGGCAATATGTGGGCATCCAATTGGTTGTGCTGTGGCTTGTGCATCATTCAGCCGTACAAGTTAGGGAGAACCCAACAGCTGTAAGGTGTTATGGAGTTCTGTACATAACAAATGCTGGCAGAGTTGTGCCCATGGTTCTGATTTGGTGCAAGACAGACTGCATTTAAATCCTCTGCTGCAAGTGCTCTGTAAATGGAGCTTGATTTTGGAAGGGGTTTGGTTAAATTATCTTGGTGTATGTGACACTGAGAAGGTCTCTGGTCACTGCTACTGTTTGCAGTTCTTACCAAGCCATGGGTAATAACTCATGGGTGAATTTCTGACATACATTCTGACCCTGTGCGGTTGATGAACATACAGAATTCTTTCCTGTCATGATCTGGGTTAAGTAGTGCATCTCTGTGGTAAAAAGGCATTTGATTGGGTCCAGGTAAAATTCAGATAGGCATGGTGCTGAGCCACTAGACCATTGCAGGTGTTTTGTACATGGTTTCGGGGGGGGGGTGGGGGGGAATCAGATGCTGGATAGCAACAACTGACCCAAAGTAAATATGAATTCTTAATGTTTTGATGAAATAGGCTCTTAAAAAACCTGAATTGTAAGTGGCAAAAACTTGGGCAATTTGCAAGAGCGACATTCAGCTTATGATAAATGTGCACACAAGTGTTTGTACTCAAGGGGGTAATGTGTTACTGGATGGGACGCACTCATCTTAAAAATAAAGTGATGGGGCCTAGTGCTATTGTACTCTCTGTGCCCTGTAATGGCAACAAATTACAGCTAGCCTTGCTTTCAGTTCTGTTAAACATGCTCATTACAGCATAGCAGCAATATTGTAAAAAATCAAGGAGGAAATAGACAATGATTGAACAATGTTCTAAAAACATTGCATTTTTATTCTTTGTAGGAGAATGCTATTTCTTCTCCAGTCAGGGCCAGCCTTGCATTCAGGCTCTTTGCTGTCATTATAGATAGAACCTCCATTCTGCAGCCTAATGACAGGTGCTGTGAGTTAGTATTCTTTTATCCAATCTGTCAGGAAACGGGGGGATTGAAACTGAAAAGTTACCGCATAGCCCTAAGTGACAGTCTCCAGCAGATGGTAGCAGCCTTATCATTTTCCTAGAAAAATAGTACTGTGGTTAAAAAAAATCTAGCATTAGTATGAATATTAATTGAAGGACTTTATCCACTTTAATCCACCCTCCAAAACGATACTATTCACTCTGGTATCCTGCCACTCAAGCTTACATTCAAGCTTTACATATGGAGTTTATTATAAAGGAATATGGCAATGGGCAGTGAACAGGTTAATGTTTCCGTGGGGGCCTTAAACTGATGATTTATGGATTTTGCACACAGTGCAGTTGTGTATGGGCTTCCCTTGCTGAATAAACAAGGACGCATCATGTTTGAGAGATGTTTAATTAAACTGTAATGATTGATAATGCAAAACCAGCATTCTACCTTTGTTCCAGCAAGTCCCTGGCCTGCTTCCAGGGGCATAGACTGTAGATTTGGTGGGTACTGGGGGTGCGGGACTATAAAGGACTGTGTGCCTATTCTGTCTGATACATATGGTTTGAAAACAGTTAGATTGTGGGGTGGATTTTCAGGATCTTTTGAGATCCCACCAGGATAAACATGGCCACATTCTATTAATGGTTTAGGATGGATTGTCTGTTCTATGCCTTATGTATAAATCTAAACTGAAAAGAGGTACAAAGCAGTACTGATGCCATGTTGCTTGGGGTCAGAGAAAGGTAATCTCGCAGCAACACTGATTGCATTAAAGACAAATATCCCTATAGACCAGGGATCCCCAACCTTTCTTACCCATGAGCCACAGTCAAAATGTAAAAAGACTTGGAGAGCAACACAAGCACCATAAAAGTTCATGGAGGAGCCAAATAAGGGCTAAGATTGGCTATTAGGCAGCCTCTATGCACACTATCAGCTTACAGGGGGCTTTATTTTGTAATAAATCTTGTTTTTATTCAACCAAAACTTGTCACCAACTCAGGAATTCAAAAATAACTACCTGGTTTGGGGGCACTGAGAGCAACATCCAAGGGGTTGGTGAGCAACATGTTGCCCCCGAGCCACTGCTTGGGGATCACTGCTATAGACCTACACCTGATTAACTTTAACAATCTGCCCTGACTCCCCTATGTTTGGCCCGTGTATAAAACACTAGAGTGGTTGCCTAAACTCTCTTCCTCTGGGTAAGCCCAATGTCCTCAATGCCTCTGCAATACAGTGGCAACCTGACTCCTTTGTGACACCTTATTGAGTAACAAAGAGATACAAGGTTGTCTCCCTCTGAGCTCTGTCCAACACCAGATGTGGATACACACTCTCTCTACATACATCTCTCTACATATAGTATATAATATAGTGAAAGTCCAAACAAAAGGTGAGTTTTACCATGTATTTCTCCCCTGTGGGAAAATCTTTATACTGTTGGGAGCTGGAGAGTGACGGAAGGAGCTCCCTTAGGGCTAGAGTTACTGTCTGCAAAGAGGAAGCAGAGGTACAACTAAATAAGAGCCTGACTGAGAAAGTAAAGCAAGGAAGGCTGTGCAACCCCTGAAGACGGGTGAGTACAGGGGTGACCCCAATATTTGGATGTATCTTTGCTGGTAATCCAGAGTAGGGAGAGTAGGGCTAATTTTATAACATTTTTTTGTTTGTATTTTGAAATGGGCACCCCTGTGGTTCCTGTTGTGAGTCCCACAAGCACATATAGACAGACGGATAGATATAGACATATATAGACAGACGGATAGATGTGCACACACGTATTATGCATACAGAGAACTGTGTTCGGTTATGAATGGATCTGCCCTTTTATGGCTGTTCAGCTGCAATGTCCTCTGCTAAAAGTATTATTGGTATTTGCAGTGCATGACAATGCAATAGATTATATGGGCAGCAGTTTCCAGATATATTTATGCCCAGCTCTAGTTTCCAATCTCTGGGTATTGTTAATCTTGGGCTAATGAAAGCATAAGAAATTTGTGGAGCAGCAGCTCATGCTGAATTGAACTTCCCCTCCCTCTTAATATGCCAGCTCTCTGAAGCAGGGCCCTCCCCCTACTGTCTCCCAACAATATCCCATTGTAACTGAGAATTGTTAGTATATACTAAGGGGGAGATTGATCAACAGTCGAGTTTAATTTGTTTTCACGATTCAAGTTTTTTGCATTAAAAAACCCTGTAAAGTTACGGATCAAAAACTCCAATGTCTGGTATTTATTAAATGTAAAAATCCGCCATCTAAAGCTTGCAAGTTTCTATAGAAGTCAAGGTAAGTTGTCCTAGCCAAAGTTCAGCCATATTTTCAATTCGAGATATTTAAAGGAAAAGTAACACTAACATTTTTTAAGTAAAAAAGCTATTCTACCCTGCCCCAATAACTGCCCTATCCTGCAAACCACTTTGTATTTTAAATGTTTTAATAGAAAATACCTGCTAAAACTTTGCTTCCTGTCAATTGAACTACGGTGAAACGGCGAAGGAAGGAGCTGCATCCACTTCCTATACAGAAGGAAGGCTAGGCTCGATCAAGTTGGCTGGCTCGACCAGTTATTGGTGGTGGGTAGAATAGCTTTTTTACTTAAAAACATTTAGTGTTTCATTTCCTTTAAGTTTAGAGTTTGTAAAGTAAAAAATTTGAGGTATTTAAGTTTTTTTTAATAACACGAGTTTACCACATTAATAAATAACCGAGCATTCGATATGCAACTTTATTCAATTTAGAAAAACAAACTTGCATTCACAATAAATAAGATTTTAACTGTTTGGTTGTGTATTTTGCTGCATGTAATGATGGCATTATATAAATAATAATAATATTACAGTGAGTTACTAAACGTTCCCTGCAGTATCCCCCTTGGCAGCAATGTAAGTGTAGCCCTATGGGCATCTGGTCTCAACCCCGCCCCCCCAGCCCACAAAGACCTCTCCCTCTACCCGACATCACCAAGATCACACCATGGGCCCACGTGCAGTCGCATCCCCACGGTAGTTACACTACTGCTCAGGGCTGCAGAGATTTTAAGATTTCCACTGAGACATGCTAGCTGCGTGAGGAACAATGTGCCGTGATTTACAGGTCGGCCTAAGCAATGGGGTATACATAATTCAAATAAGCAATGGCCTTATTACTTTGCGGTAAGCCAGTTAGTGAACATTTAGGTCAGGGGTCCCCAACCTTTCTTACTCGTGAGCCACAGTCAAATGTAAAAAGACTTGGAGAGCAACACAAGCACCATAACAGTTCATGGAGGAGCCAAATAAGGGCTGTGATTGGCTATTAGGCAGCCTCTGTGCACACTACCAGCTTACAGGGGGCTTTATTTGGTAGTAAATCTTGTTTTTATTCAACCAAAACTTGCCCCCAAGTCAGGAATTCAAAAATAACCACCTGGTTTGGGGGCAACATGTTGGTCACGAGCCACTGGTTGGGGATCACTGATTTAGAGCATTACATCAGGAGGCTCTCTTCTGCCTTCCCCCAGCAAAGTGCAGATTTACCTAGCAAAATTTTGTAACTAAAATATCTGACTTTTTACCATAATCTGCCATGCTTTTTTTAAAAAATGAACAGGTCCAGGTTATGTGCCCACCTTTATTTGGCAGCAGGGGACCTGGGAGCGCGGCAGCTGTAGCAGCACAATACTCTGCAGGGCACAACCCCAGAGCAGTTTGTTTTTTAAAGAAGAGGTGCACCAGCCCAGGGTAAAAGGCCAGAAAATGTAATCTCAGGAGGGCCCCTAACAAATTGGCACACTTTTTACTTCTCTGTCCTTTAAACTAAAGGGAAACTCCACCCAAACACAACTTACAACTTTTTTAAAAGTAGCAACTTTGCAATATACATTAATTGAAAAATACATACATGCAACCTTTTCATTATTTTTAATGTAATAATATGTTTTGGAACAGTTACCCAAGCCCCGCCCCCTGTTCTCCTGCTGATCTGGCTGACTGCTTTGGAACCCAAATAAATCTATCAGTAGTCAACTGTCCTCAGCCTGCCTTCAGCATGCATTTTCCAAATCCCACAATTCCCTGCAATGCATTGTGGGCTATGTAATTCCTGCATGCTGTCTGTAAGCTGTGGAGAAGTTGTTCCTATTTAAATAATGAATTTTAATGAACAATGAAAACATAGTTTACAAGGTGATTTGCCATATGCAAGCTTCCTATGTTTTGTAACAAACATTGAAATAATATTTCCATCCTCTTTACCCAAAATCCGAAAAAGGCAAAAATTGTTGCGTTCCACTGAGGGACAGGAGAGACTATTTGGGAAAGGTATAGTTACTTTCACCATAACAGTGATTATGATTGGTAATAAATTTTATAAAGTCTTTTTTTCTCATCCTAAAATAAAATGATCCCATTATTTCTTTTCTAAAACACTTTTTTTTTGTATCTTTCAATGACAGCGTTTGTATTACATGTATTATTATGATTATTCCTAATGCACCAGTGAACCGCATTTCACAGCATGCCTTTCAATTCTCTTTATTTTTTATACCTGTAACCATTTCCCAAAAAATCATGCCTAAGTGCAGCATCAGGACCAGGCAGACTTTGCAAACCCTTCCGTTGCCATGGAGAGCACGTATTCTTGCACTGATGGAAACCTGTATTGCACTTACAGTACCTCCATGTCTCCCAGAGGAGTAATTATCAGGGACTGGATGCCGGCAAGTGGAAACAAACCATCAATTACATCACGAAACCAGATCCATTTTAAAATGCGGTTATTGAATTAGTAGGAACACAAACACACCAAACTTATATCATGTGCCTGCGTGCCCTGTGTACCAGAAGGAACACATATCCATAGAAACTAAATATTAAACAGAGAACCCGAGGCTGTGTGAAAGTCCCCACAGTGACTCAGATTGTGCACAGCACTTTCCTGCTAAGCTCAGTACCCTAGAGAAACAAGAAAAGCAGCTGAATGCACTCCATATGCAGATGCGAGGACGCTTCCCTCCATATTAAAGACTTATATTTATATTAGGAGACGCTAAAACTGTGTCAGATAATTAAGGACAACAGATTTGTTTTTTTTATCTCTCATGTAACTTTAAAGTCCCTTGCTGGATACTGGGATGGTAACCAAAGCTGAAGGAATAGCTGGAAGGCAACTTTGCAAAGTTCCTGGCAACCAGAAGGAAGAGGGTGGTGTGGATCACAAGCCTGTTCTACTGACACAGGGTAATGGAACAGGGGACCTGATAGCTGGCATCTCCTCTGCAGAAGAAGGTGAGTACAGAGCACCAGGTGTGTGTAACAGTGAATGGGCTGGTTGCATCTTTTTTTAGTCCTGGGAACTTAAACTGTTCCTTGGTTTATCAGCAAATTAATTTCTAATTTTTGAATAAGTGACATTAATAACATCCCCAATTCATGGTCCTACAAATCACATACATTATTATTATCTATGAAGCTGTTTACACTAATTGCCTCATAGGCAGAATCCATAGGCAGCTACATGCCAAACAGGATGCAGTAAACCCAGAATGGATGACTAAAGCTGAATGAGAAAGTTATGTATATATGCATGTATTTATTTATATAATTAACACAATTGTTTACAGTGCTTTACAAGTCGTAAACACAAACAAGGGTATAGTTATTATAAGTTAGACAGTAAAAATATGATTGAAAAAATCTAAATCTATGCTTTAAGTGTTTCAATACACAATTGTGAGGTTGGTGTCTCAAAAAGCTTACAATATATTAAGAAAAGGAAACAAACAGAAACAAAAAGTGTCTGACTTTCCCATAATTTGTTCTTTATAGTAGTTCTTATAGACCTACGGGTGAGATCAGTATTAACCCTAGTATGAACAGGTCACTTTACCTACAAGGAATCCGAGCAACCTATAATCTGGTTACATGTACATGTCATACTAATGACTAGGGTCATTTTGCCTTCTGCTTGTATTCCTCTAAACAATTTTAGTCGGGCAGGAGATATGCTAAAAATGTTTTACATGTTTTATATACTGTACTTTATCGTAAATAAATAGGAATGAGAAGAAATGAATAATACCTTTACTGAATGTGCCTGATCAGTACCATACTTTTATCCATTGAGATATTTGGCGAGTATACAGAGTCCCAGGATCAAAGAGCTTGCAATCTGATTTGAAAGCAGTGAAGGGATTTGCCCAAGTTCATTGCAAGCAGGGGATGCTGGAAATTCAAGCAGCCTGTGACGTTCCCACTGCTCTGTTCCTCCTTAATTAAAGCTGTGAGAGTTTCAAACCTCACTTGAATACATTTTAATAAATTACCTTCCCGGGGGCTGCAAGGCTTTAACAGACTTTGATTTTTTTTGGCGTTGTGTGGGAGAAGAAGGGGCACAAGGTCAAGACCATGGTGAGCACAAACATTTCCATGGTCTGAGCTCTCTAACTGAGCTGTGTTTTGATAGTCTGCCATCTCACAGGATGTTTTACAGGGAATCTCCCTAAGCAGAATGGATTTACAGCGATTTCTTCCTTTCCCCAGTACAGGTAAGTGCAGCACCTGGGCACATTGTACTGTAGCAGTGGAGGCTGTTTCTGCTTTAAGAGTACTTAACTCATTCATTGCCAGTTTGTTGTGCAACATTCAGCTGGCAAGCAGTAAATGAGGCATTTGCACAATCTATTTCCAGAATTTATTTGATAGCTATCAGACATGTATACACCCAGCTGCATACACAATGTTTTGTTTCATTAGTACCCCCTTGGGGTTATTTTACTCAATCAAATACCAGCATGCCATGCACTGTAATGCCAGATTTGGAAAGTATCAGGTAGCTAGAAGTACTGCTACAGAAAGGCCCCCAGACGTGTTTTTAAAAGCCTATTTCTTTTAAAAGGGAAACTAATTGGGCTGGGAGAATAACATGAATTTGCTCCTGTGGTAAAGGCTTAATGGCATTTGCTCCCTGTTTATTGTCACAGGTAATGGATGCAAAAGATAATGGTGCTTGTGGTTTCTTTGTATCCGACTTCCCACCCCACTGCTCCAGCAAACAATGTCCAGAGAAGAGAACTGGTGAGAAGATGAAGCGGCTGAATTCAGGGAACCTGCTCCTGCTGGCCGTGCAGCTCCTCACTTATCTCTGGAAAGGTATCTGACTTCTTAATTGGCACATTTTTTCATCCCACCTCTTTATTTCCAGGGGTCTGCATTCACCTAAAGGACACTAGGAGATACTAGCCAAGGGGCTCTCTTCCACCTTATTTTTATACCTTTTGCATTTAGAAGCTGTGACTTAATTGCCTGATGCCCAAGTGTGTGATATTTATGCTTATTTTTTTCTGAATGCCCTGAACTGCAGCAGCAACTAGTAACAAGTGAAAACCTTTTGGGCACACTTGTTTATTGCATGTAACAACATCTTAGAGTCCAACAGTTCCTAGCATTCAACTCACAGCCTTTAGCTGTCAGTGGCATGATGGGAATTGTAGTTTGATAACCTCTAGAGAGTACTAGAGTTTGCACTTCTGATAGATAATGCTGAAAATGGCACTCTGTATTCACTTGATCATTACAAGAGTTATGATTACCTAGACTGTTTTCTGAATTTCCAACTTGTAACTGTGTCACCTTGGGATTCTAGTTGTATCATTGAATTAAACACATATTTAAATGTATATATATATATATATATATATATAATTTTTTTTTTTTTATTTTTTTTTGGTTTCATGTATGTATATTGATTTAGTCACATAAAGCAGAAGCAGTACTATGTTATGCAGGGAAGTGCAGCTCCCAATATCATCTAATGATTTGTAGCTTTGTACAATATGGGGTAGCAAATGTTTCCTATGATATTGATTAATATAACAAATCAGCAGCTTCTATTTTTCTAGATATTTTCATACGCACATGAATGAAAATATTAATGCACACCAACACAAACACATGTCTATGCCAGAAATGAGTTGCCAGAGCCCATTACCAGTTGGTACACAAGGTATAGTGAAGGAAATACTGTATACTTTATAAAGCACTGCTGGCAAGTGGATTGTTTGGAAATATTAAAAAATCCATAGAATATGATTTTAAACCGAGCTGGGTAAGTACAAGGGCAAGGTGAGTAAGAAAAGCCAATCAGAAGCACAGCAAATCCTGCACGCGTTATGCTTTGAGCTTTATTAAGCTCATCAGAAAGGTGCTTTCTGCTGTTGATTTTCATTGACTTTGAGCATTCATATGCTGCTCGATTACATAAGGATGCATCCAATCATGCACAGCTTAGTAAATTGCCTAAGGAACTCTGTCAGCTGTACTGTCAGTCTGGGCAGGGTTTTAACCCTCTCCTGTTCTAAAGCAAGGGGAAATTACAGTATAAGGCTCCACTTGTTCCTTGCCATCAGTAAACTCTGACCTTACAACTGACATATACACTACAGACTGAGATTCAAAATAGGCCTTGGCAATTTAAGTACACAGAGGCCCAACCAGCCCCATACAGGCCCCATTAATGGTGATTGTCTATGGCATTGTAAAACAGCCACTTTGGCATTTGCCAGTATCTACAAATTGCCAACCTATTGATCAGAAGGCCCAAATTCCCTTCCCCTCAGAGTCTGAAAAATGTTGCTCTTCTTGGATAGGCAAAGTATATTCTAAAATGATCAAAATCTAAAATGTACAGGATTGCAGTCAAAGTGAATTACCATAAAACATAGTTGAGGTGCTGCAAAATACCACAAACGTTGACTATGTCTATGTAATGCTCAGGCCATCCTGATTTAACTTTTGGCTCTGGGGTACAGATGTAACATTTGGTGCCCATTTTGATATACAGAGCCATACAAAATATAGATTTTCAGGCACCAGAAATAACAGCTGTATCATCTGTCTGCTCCCCAATGGCATCCCTAAGCTATGTTCTCTGGTAAAATAACTTTGGGAGCAACCATTCAAAGAAACTTTACCTTGGTCAAATGCAGCACAGATAACTCTTTGGCATTACTGCTTTAGTGTGCTCTTTCTGTATGTTTGTGTATTCCTGAATTATAAGAAAGAAATTAGCATAACAAAACTCCCAAAAACATCTCTCATTGGAGGACTGGTGCAATAGGTCTGATAATCAAATGAAGTCTTGTTTATATGGAGATTGCTAATACATAGCCATTTGTCTTTAGCATGTATAAAGTGATTAGACTCCTTGGATTCATTACTCTGAAGATATTTTTATACAACAGTGTCTAAGTAAATTAGAAATTGCAGTGTTTATTCCACATGCCTTGTAGCGTGCAGTCTGCTCTGACTTATTATGAGTGCCACTGAAATCAGGGACATCTTGCTTGGTGAATGCTAATGGGCTAAATGAATGAACTGGAGAAAACATGTTTATTTGGGTTCTTTATTATCAATGCATATCCAGTAACTAATGTCCTTTTAAACTAGCATGTTAATAAAAATATAGTAATTAGTTTTAAGAGGGGACAGCATGTCTAAGCCATTCAAGAAACAGTTCCAGTCTATGATGTATTAAATGATGAACAGGATCTTTTTTTTTTTTTTTTTTTTAAATCTCCCTTGCATGTGTACAATACCTTATATTCCTTCAGAGGGACTTTGACAATTTTATATATTGTATGATGCTGGAACTTGAAGGCAGTATGCATCTGGAATGAAGTAAGAGGAGTGTCACTGAGGTGATGGACTAGTATTTATAGTAAGAATATGCTACTTTTTGGGAAAAATGCTTAGCACAAGTATAATGGTCACAATTGTTACATACAAATAAGCAACCAGTGCATATTCTCTTGCCTTATAATTTGTAGTCATTAATTTCTTTGCAACTGCATATATTTAGAAAAAAAGGGGAATTTCCTAGTAAGGCCAAATAAAAAAATGATTTATTTCACCTACTTTTTGCAGTACTAAGGGCTTAATTATCACAAAGTGCCATACTTGCCCATAATGCAATTGCCCCCATTGTCCCACCAGAATGTAGCATGAAGTGTTGCCGTTATCTCTGTTAGCAGCATTGCACTTTTGCTGCTCTCCATGCTACCGTAGCCCTCTAGTCTTTATTGCAGTTTGTATCTGTTGTTTGTTCTAAGGGCCGTGGCAGACAGGGAGATTAGTCACCTATATGTTCAGGAATATTTTAGACTTTGTGAATGTTAGGGCCATGACAGACGGGGGGGATTAGTCGCCCGCAACAAATCTCCCTTGTCGTGGGCGAATAATCTCCCCGATATGCCATCCCACCGGCTTACGCGGTGCCGAAATCGCTGAAGTTTCCTCTCAAGGCAACTATGGCGATTTGGGAAAATCCGCCGATTTACATTCTAGCTGGTGGGATGGCATTTTGGGGAGATTAGTCGCCCGCGACAAGGGAGATTTGTCGCGGGTGACTAATCTCCCCGTCTGTCATGGCCCTAACATTCACAAAGTCTACAGCAATCAATGGAACTTTAGTAAATATATATTCCTGAACAACTCTCAAAAGCACACAATATGAACATTATTTATATATAATGCTTCAAATTGCTAATCCTTCATGCCCACACCAAAGCAAATCCATTATTATATTATTATTATTATTATTAACATGTATTAATAAAGCTTCAACATATTAGACAGGGCTGTACAATGAAGGGGTGCACATAACTTCATTTCCAAAAAACATTCGACACTGGGTAAAATATAAATAAAAAGAGACTGGGATGATTTGCAAATCATTTAAACCTTATTTTTAATTACAAATAGTACAAAGACAACATGTCAATTGTTGCAACTGAGAACCTTTTATTGATTTTTAAAAAAAATATATGCTAATTTTGAAATCCAGTAACACATTTCAAAAAAATTAGATGAGGGTTATAGTTCTGAAAGTAAAATGTCGCCCCAGGGTCATATTTTTCACTTCATAATGAGCCAAATGTTTTTAATGGGTGTGAGGTCTGGGCTGCAG
Organism: Xenopus tropicalis; assembly: GCF_000004195.4. Lineage (NCBI taxonomy): Eukaryota > Metazoa > Chordata > Amphibia > Anura > Pipidae > Xenopus > Xenopus tropicalis. The sequence continues at coordinate 108,086,859 of NC_030679.2, forward strand.
GCAGGGCACCAGTTTAGCACCCAGACTCTTTTACAGAGCTATCCTGTTGTAATACATTCAGAATGCGGTTTGGCATTGCTGAAATAACAAGGCCTCCCCTGAAAATTATATACCGGTATATGGAGTTTGAAAGGCAGCACACTCACCCAAAAAAAGGGCCCGGTGCTGCTGCAAAAAATAATATCAGCATGTAGAACACAGAGCACTCATGGAACTTAAATTATGTGCAAAAATTTAATTGTGAAAGTTGACTTTTTGGTCCTACACAGAGGACCTTTATCAAGCAGGACCGAAACACCAACTTACACCATTACCATGAGTGCTTTGTGTTCTACATGCTAATACTATTTTGCTCCCCTTGCCATGTGCACTAAGGCACCCCCATACTGTAATGGATGTTGGCTGTTTAACTGTGTGCTGATAACAAGCTTATTGGTCCTTCTCTTTAGCCAGGAGGATGTGGCATCCACAATTTCTAAAAATAACTTCACATTTTGATTGGTCAGACCACAAGACAGTTTTCCACTTTGCCTCACTCCATTTCAAATGAGCTTGGGCCTAGAGATGGTGGTGCTGTTTCTGGATCATGTTTATATATGGTTGCTTCATTGCATGATAGAGTTGTAACTTACATGTGTGGATGCAACTGCTCATAGACAATGGATTGGGAAGTATTCCTGAGCCGATGCAGCGATTCCCAGTACAGAATTATGTCTGTTTTTAATGCACTGCTCTCTGAGAGGCTAAAGATCATGCCTATCCAACATTTTTATAAGTATCCCTCCAACAAAAAGCCAAATGTGAGGCTTATGTTCATTAAGTCTCAATTCTTCTGCACACATTTGAGGTCAGCATGTTCTAGGTTATTTTCTATACCTTCCATTTGAAAATGTATACTTAGGGGCAGGATTATCAAAATGTGAGTTTAGAGCTTAATTCTTAAAAACTCACCCACGTTCTATTTATTCCTATTCGAATTTTAGAAGTGTATTTATGAAATGGTGAACTCTAACGTTCACCCATTGATAAATACACTTCTAAAAATCACACAGAAATGAATAGAAGATGGGTGAGTTTTTAATGTATTAAGCTCTAAACTCGCATTTTGATAAATCTGCCCCTAAGTATTGTTTGCAATGTGTATATTGGAGAAATAAATTAGAAATTATTAGATTATTCATTACTTTTATTTGGTCAAATCAGGTGCCAGCTATGACAACACACATGTCTTGTGCTTGAAGGCAGAGAACATAGACAATATCAGTCACAAAATCTCAGCCTTACCTTAGAACTTGCTCATTCTGACTGTCCCTTTTCAATATTTCAGCATCCTCTATTAATGTCCGCACTTGTGAGGGCTACCCAGGACAAGGTGACCTCTATCACTCAGGATTTCATTGCCCCCGCCTTAGTGACGCTCCAGAACACATGTACTGCTGCTGGCCAGGAAATGGAACCCTGAAATACTGCTGCAGCCAAGAAGAATATGAAACCCTAATGAAAGTAAACCTGTCAGAGCTTCTAACCACCTATATACACAGGTATTTTAATCTCTTATATTAGTGCATTCTATTTTCTATTTATTAGTGTATTTCTATGTACCCTTTATCCATTATTCATAATGGAAATTAACTCTGCAGACCCTGTAACCCTGGAGGGGGGGGGGCGTTATTATGGAATCCATAATAAACTGAAGTTTACTGGGGATCAGGAAAATGTATTTGCAACAAAAACAATTTATTTTGATAAAAACTGGGAAATGTTCACAAATGAAAGCATCTGTTCACTTTTGTGTACACTGTAACAGGGGTTGCCTATCAAAGGATAAGCAGAAGTAGTGCCCGTTAGACAATCGTGATTTTTTTTTTCCAGTAATGGTCCACACAGTGGTGTTTCTGGGGCTTCTGCCACCTCTTGCACTTGTCTCACTTATTCTCAGAGCATGTTGAGATGGGCCACCAGGGCTGGATTTCAGGGGGCTCAGAGGCCATCATTCTTTTATGATTGCCAATTCTACCTCTGTAGAATTTATGGAATGTGGAAGTCAGGTCCTTGAATTCAGGGCTGTAGTTCTATATTCTGCAGCAAGTTAGTTGCTAATCTTTACACACAGAGCATTATTTTGCATTTATTTATATGTGTAAGTGTAGTCATACTGCTTCCTCTGCTGAGGTTAAACAAACTGTCCAAATGTGCCAGTGAAACAATGCCTTTTAGTGGCATAGATTATTGTAAAAAACAAATGAAGCATATACCTAATATACCCTTGCTAAACTAGGCACGAAAAGCCACCCACATCTGTTGATTTTAGAATTAATAATTGATCATAATAAATCACTTTAATGGGTTATGCATGATGATACATAAAGCTCATTTGTCACTAGCTTTGGGTGCAGAAATGTCTTCTGTGCAACCTACATACTATTACATTCCGCAATACATAACCTGATGTTTTGGCAGCAACCAACTATAACCCCTAATTACTCTAGCTAAATATATGTCACTGCTTTCGCTAATAGTGCAATACATAACTTATAGATTTAAAGTAAAAATAAATCTTAATAAGTAGGGTAAAAATGTTCCACATTATTTTTTTTAAATTCTGTACCAGCTGGGGCAGTTCTGCATCCCTTCTTGCTCTGAGGCAAGTCTTCCAATGCCCCCCTCGCTTCCCATGCCTACCGATAGAAGCTACAGCTCATGTCGAGGGGAGGTTGCAACACCAGTGCAGGGAGCTCTGCACTAAAAGAATCTTTGGCTCTTACAAGTTACCAAGGGTGGCTCATGGTAGCAGCACCCCTGGTACCAGCCCAAAGCAACCACAGGCATTTATCAGTGGAGATTAGTGCCTCCAAAGCCCCAGTAGCTCCCTGTCTTCTTTTCTGCTGATTCACTGCACATCGGGGCGGGCCACACACAATACCATCACAAGGAGTCATTGCCCCACCGCACAATGACAAGCAATGGGGCAATGACAAGAAAGTGCTGACTAGGGGTAGCCAGGAGAGGTACCTGCCTGGTGCCCCCTCATTGTTGCACCCTAGGAAGGTGCCTCATCTGCCTCCCCCTAGTTACGGCCCTGCTGCACATGCTCTTTGCTGCTGTAAGTTACTAAGCTTAGGGATCAACTCACAATACCAGAAACCAGTGCATTCTGCATCAGAAATTAATAGTCAGCCCGGCAGCATCAGCTTCTATGTCAAGCGAACCTCATTTTCTACTTATTTACAACAACCCCTAAGCAACAGCTGCCGAGAGCACACTGAGCATGTGCGTGTCACTGACATTCCTAACAAAATCTAACATGGTGATTCCCCTGTGCACAGAATTATTACTATTATAGATATTCTAAATCTTTAGGCTGGTGCAGAAAGTTCATTATATAATAATATGGCATTTGTACCATATTTGTTTTTAGGGGTTAGTTAGGAACAGTAACATCAAGAAATTAAACTGTATCAAAGCAATTAAAATATAATGTACTGCTGCCCTGCACTGGTAAAAGTTGTGTGTCTGCTTCAGAAACCCTACTATAGTTAATATAAGCAAAACTGCTAAATGGCACAGGTTACTTAGCAGATAACAGATTCGCTCCGTGAAACAACATTTTATTGGTGTACAAGAAACCTGTGCCTTTTTGCCTTTTTCAATCTTGAATTGCTGCCACTGTGGCTACACAGTAGCGTATTTATATAAACTATATTCTGAAGCAAACCCAGAACTTATACCAGTGTAGTACTATACAGGCTATAGAAGCCTAGGAACTGCAACCATTCATTTTGTGAACATAACATCTTCCCTTAATCTCACAGGAGCCCTCTCCCCCTGCTTGGCATTGGTGTGTATGGCCTCCTGATCCTTTCTCTGATGATAGTGGATTTCCTCTATTACTACAGGATTAACAAGAATATATTTTACAACATGCTGAGTCACACTTGGATCGGAAAACACCTTGTACGCTCTCTTTTCCATAGTAACGCCCAGGGCAGCATTCGGCACAGTAACAAAGGTGTGCGGATAGAAGCAAAGGAAAGGCTGGCAGAGGATGTGAGCTGTGATAATCAGAGACCTTTAGAAGACAGAGTGTAAGAAGATTGCGGGGGCGGATTAACAAAGGAAGCCTGGCAGAGGCTAGCACCACTTGCCTGCTGCCGATAAATATTGAAATATGAATCTGTTAGAAAAGACAGAGACTTAGGATATGTGACAATCAGAAGGTGGAAATAGGAGAAAGAAAACACAGAACATGTGTAGATAATAGGAGCTTGATAACGGATGAGTATAAATGCTATTATAATAACTTGTAGAGAGAGGCAGGTAGGGGGTGGGGGCTTTCATCTCATTAACTCTTTATGATCTAGAAGGCTGATATTTCATCTCTCTGTTATCTGAGACCCTTACTTTTATGTTTTATTAAAAATACCTGCTAAAGAACATGGGGATATGTTTAAGCAAATGTATCACATAATTTGTAAAAATAAGCTTTATTATAAACGCCACACTAGAAATTCAGAATAGGGTGGCTTCATCTATGCTCCTCTAGTTGTGGAGAACTACAACTCTTAGTAAAAGGAACTTATAATTAACCAGAGCTGGCTATAATTCCCTGGCCCTATATTTAGGGGCCGATTTACTAATCCACGAACGGATCGAAAGCATCCGAATGCGTTTTTTTTTCGTAATGATTGGTATTTTGGGGTTTTTTCGTCGGCGTCGCGACTTTTTCATAGCCGTTACGACTTGCGCGAAATCGTACTGTCGCGCCGAGTACAGAAGTTTCGGATTCATTCAAGCTTCAGTATCGTGACTTTCCTTGGGCCAGGTTGGAGCTGCAGAGTGCCATTGAGCCCTATGGGAGACTTTCCTTGGGCCAGGTTGGAGCTGCAGAGTGCCATTGAACCCTATGGGAGACTTTCCTTGGGCCAGGTTGGAGCTGCAGAGTGCCATTGAGCCCTATGGGAGACTTTCCTTGGGCCGGGTTGGAGCTGCAGAGTGCCATTGAGCCCTATGGGAGGCTCTCCTTGGGCCGGGTTGGAGCTGCAGAGTGCCATTGAGCCCTATGGGAGACTTTCCTTGGGCCAGGTTGGAGCTGCAGAGTGCCATTGAGTCCTATGGGAGGCTTCCAAAATCATGCGGAAAAAAAATCAAGTCGGTTTGCCCGCCGTTTACGAGCGCTCAATACGAAAAAGTCGCGACAATTCGCGCAAGTCATAACGGCTACGAAAAAGTCGCGCCGGTGACGGAAAAAACCCAAAAATACGAAAAAGTCACAAAATGTTCATTTCCAATCCGATTTTTTCCCATTCGGAATTCGGATTCATGGATTAGTAAATCAGCCCCTTAGTGTACTGAAAAGAAGGCATTTGCCAGTAGCAGAAAGGCCCCACAAAGGAAAATGTTTTGAAAAGTACAAAAAACGTACTTTAGGTAACAATTGTTAATGTTTTCAAAATTGAACTAGAACTTCCATCCTGTTGGGGCTAAAAGGCATAAGATCTACGAGGGTTGACATACATAGATGAGGTCTAGGGCAAGAGAAGAAAATAAAACTGTAGAATGGCCAAGTCATGAAACAAGGCATACAGATAGAATTGCAGGTTTTAGCAGATGCAGAGAAGTTAATGTCAGAAAGACATGCCAAAGACAGACTGGGAGTAGACTGATATTTACATTTTGAAAAAGTGATGTGTGATTTACTAACACACACTGTTATTGTATCTGAGTGTAAGAATATACATATATGGAATCTAATATCCAGAAACCCATTATCTAGAAAGCTCTGAAATACAGGAATGTAATTTTCTATAAAGACCTATTTAAAGGAATACTGTCATGGGAAAGCATGTTTTTTTTTTTCAAAACACATCAGTTACTAGAGCTTCTCCAGCAGAATCCTGCATTGTAATCCATCTTTCAAAAACACAGATTTTTTTTAATTTTTTATTTAATTTTGAAATTTCACATGGGGCTAGTCATAATCTTCATTTCCCAGGGTACCACAGCCATGTGACCTGTACTCTGATAAACTTCAGTCACACTTTACTGCTGAGCTGCAAGTTGGAGTGATATCATCCTCCCTCTCAGCAGCCGATCAGCAGAACAATGGGAAGTGAGCAAGATAGCAGCTCCCAGTAAATATAAGAATAGCACTCAATAGTAAGAAATCCAAGTCTGGCTTGGGACTCCTCCAATTACATGGGAGTAGGAGAAACAACAGGTTTGAAACCTGAAAGCAGTTCTAATGTGTAGCACTGGCTTCTTCTGAAAGCTCAGACTCAGGCACAATGCACTGAGATGGCTGTCTACACACCAATATTACAACTATAAAATAATACACTTGTTGGTTCAAGAATAAAACTTAAAATGGTAGAGTGAATTATTTGCTATGTAAACAGTGTAATTTAGAAATAAAAAGTATACTATAAATATCATGCCAGTATCCCTTTAAGCACACAATTGTAATTTTTTTAAATTACCATTTTATAGCATTAATGTTCCTAGAAACAAGCAAATGCCCACCTATGCACTGCAGATGCCCTCATAGTAAGTTAAAGGAGAAGGAAAAATTTAAGTCACTGGGGGGTGCAAAATGTTAGACACCCCCCAGAGATTGTAATTCCTTAACTGATAGTCCGGGCTGGTGCTCCTGTAAGCAAAAAACTGCACCGGACCGAGGTACATCTGTGTGAGCGATCCTCTTCCTGGTTCTTTCTTCACGTGGATACACATGCGCAGCAGGGCCAGAGCTACTGGTAGGTAGAAGAGGCATGTACCTCTTTCACCTACCCCTAGTCTGGACCATTGTCCCCACACTGCGCCCTTGTGCCCTTCACTGGACATTGGAAAGCTGAAATTTACCAAAAAGCTGGCTATTTCACTTTACTGCACATCTGTTGTCCCCAGGATCTTGAAGAAAGAAAAAGTGGAAGAGAATAGCTCTGTGGTGTTTGCTGAGAAGAACCCTAGGTCGGTGCCTCTGGTACCAGAAAACTGCACCGGTCTAAGGTTCCTAAGTAAGTCACTGCATTACACCTGCATCACTGTGACACCTCCAGGGATTTAAGCTTTCCTTCAACTTTAAGAAAAGAAAGATGAACATAATACAGTATATGTACTGTTGGCACACCACTACTTTAGTACCAGTGATATGTGGTGGTCGCTGCTGCGCTTACATATATACTGGTAGATCCAGCAGTCCATAAAGTATAAAGGTACAGAGTGAAGCAGATTTAGCTAATACAAGTGTTTGAGTTTTTGTGCTTAAAATTGTGAAAATCAAAATTTTGCAATTTTTGCTGCTAAAAACTCAAATTGTGATCAAAAGTCAAACTCAAATATTGATAAAGCTGTCCCTTGGGGCTGATTTACTAAGACACGAATTCGAATTGGAAAAATTCCGTTTGGAAAACGAACATTTTGCGACTTTTTCGTATTTTTTGCGATTTTTTCGGCGCCTTTATGACTTTTCGGAAATTGTTGCGACTTTGTCGTTACCAATACGATTTGCGCGAAAAAACTCGAGTTTTTCGTAGCCAAAAGTTCTCGAGTTTTTCGCTCGTATCTTGTCGCGACTTTTTCGTATTGAGCGCTCGTAAGCGGCGGGCGAAACTTTCAGACTTAGCATGATTTTGGAAGCCTCCCATAGGACTCAATGGCACACTGCAGCTCCAACCTGGCCCAAGAAAAGTCACCATACTGAAGCTTGAATGAATCCGAACGCTACGAAAAAATCCCAACATTTTGCGCAACTTTCGGAATGGCAACGAAAAAGTTGCGATAATTTTCTAAAAAATAGCCAAATACCGATCATTACGAAAAAAACGCAATCGGACGCATTCGGCCCGTTCGTGAGTAAGCAAATGTGCCCCTTAGAGTGCTAAGCCTACTTTAATCCTTGCTTTTTCTTTATACTGTTTTTTTGCTACCTTCAAGCTGGGAGTAGCTTCAGTGTCCCTACAATGGCTACAGTCAATACACTGCACACTTGTATCTAAAGGTTCAGATGCAGGCAAAATTTTCACGCTGATCTGTATTTGGACAATTTTCAATGCAATTTCCCACATTTTGACACAGCTTCCCTTCACGTTCACAATTATGCAGGATTGTGGGAAATGATGAATCCTGGGCAAAAAAATGGCATGTGAGTCTAAATTGCATTAGTGGTAACAGGGACTCAGTTGTTGCACAGAACTATGGTTATTCAATAACACATTTATAGAACCTATTAAAGAAAAAAAACAAAACAAAAAAGTAAAAGTTATATGGTATCTGCACCTTAATGCAAATATAGCCTTGGTATTAACTGTAAATGAGATGTGGCAAGTGTAATTTTGAATGCCTTAAAGCAATATTTTAAATGGTTATTGCTAATAAACCAATGTAAACCTTTATAAACAATGTGCAATTTAGGTATCTTATAACAAAACATGATTGTGTAATATATACCCTATTTGTTCTTTTAAAAAGTTATTTCTTTTATAACTATGATGTAGATGTGCCGGATGAAAGTCTAAACACGGTCATTCATTTTTTATACAGTTAATAAACTTTATGATGGACCCCTTAGCAAGTGACCTGGCTGATCATATCACTGTGACTGCCCCTGCCACCGCTGGGGTCTGAAGGGACCCCTCCCACTTACGATCCTAAGCTGCTCATATCTCCCAGTAGCTGTAATACATCAAAGATGGCCGTGCGCTCCACTGAAATTTCAATGAGGCAGAGAGGCAGACAGTGTTGGGAAAGAAAAAAGTTTGTGGTATTTTGCTTGGGTTTAGTAATACTTTCAATCTATCTATTTATGCAGCAACCTTACTGGAATGTTTAGGGTTAATGGAGTGCTCATTGCCATTTTGGTATCTAAGTGCAGGTATAGCTCATTAAGATTTCTGGGCTCTCTGCCACAAGCTACTTTTTAATTAAGTTTGTAGCTTTTTTAGCGCTCAGTGCAGGAGATCAAAGAAAAATGAGGGACTTTTCAGTATGAATCCGGGGCTGCGGGCTGCGTAAGGCCATGTGCACATGGAGCATTTTTCTCTGCCTGAGTTTTTCTGTAGGCTGAAAGAAGTGGATCTGATTCCTTATGTAGCTCTGTTTACCTGCACTGAAAAGTACAACTTCTGCTTGAGTGCAGGTACAGAGTGGAGCAGAGCAAAGATCGGCTAGAAAAAAGCAAAAGCAGGCATTTTTGGCCCGACCTTCACTCCGCTCTGTGTACCTGCACTTAAGCAGAAGCTTTTCAGTGCAGGTAAATGAAGCTGTGTAAGGGATCAGATCCGCTTATCTCATCCTGCAGAAAAAAACACGATCTGTGGGAAACGAAGGAAATGCTCCATGTGTTCATGGCCTTAGGGAGTGGATCCACTTTTCTCGGCCTGCAAACCCGGCTCTCCATGTTCCCTCAGCCTAATTAAAATTGAGTATGCTAGATTCACTAGTCACTAGTAGGCTGAATGGCCATGGCATGGGAGTTAGGCCAATTTATGGCAATCACCATAAATATGCTGAAAATGTCATGCAATTCTAGCAGATCAGTGCAATGGAGTGTGATTTGGGTCAAGAGCAAATGGGCCACAATTGCATCAGGTTATCCTGGTGAGCTTAAGAATGCTGGAATTCTGGGGAAACACCATGCATTGTAGGTATAATTTGGTCACTTCATTTTAATCTAATAAAGATACATAACTTGCTTGTGTGCAATACAATAATAATTCAAAGAGCATGCCTTCAGCATACACTATTAGTTAGCCCACTCTCTAACAAGGAAATCCACCAAAACAGTAGAGTTGCTGTACAAATGTAATTTGTGTTTCCATAAAAGCAAATTTGAAAAAACATATTCTTTAAAGCAAGCATAAATTATAAAAGGGTTAAGTAAAACCAAATAGAATTGTAACAACCATGTCAAGGTGGTAAATAAAGTATAATCTGATCTAGCAGCAAAGTGCCCATGGAAATGATTTCATATGTTGATAACTGTTGAAAAGGCAGTCCTCTGGATTCCCAAACTTTTTGTTCTCCATGCCGCAAAGCCACACACATTCATACAGCACATTCTTACACCAACAACCCATTTACATTATAACAGAAAATGGACCCCCCTACCCTAAAATATCAGCATATTAGAACTGGGACACTGATGTTCTTGTTTTAATTCTTTTGTCTGTTTGCCTGTATAGCTGGTTAAATCTATTTTTAGTAATCAATGGACAGTATCTATTTAGTCACTATACCATACATCTTGTGTATGGTATGTGTTTTAAAAATGTCATTTAATGAAAGTAATCAATTCTCTTTGTCTCCGGCATCAATATTTATCACCACATTTATAATTCATAATACCCCTTTACAGTAATTATCTGTTGTTCCTATAGCACAGCTGTCACTGTGAAGATCATTACACTGATAGCAGGGAGGTATAGTTAGAGAAATCAAGCCTTTGCTACTTCAACAAAAGTGCTGTTCATTACTTAAGGGAATATAGGGAACGTACCTTTGTGTACTTGTTCTTAATAATGTACTAATTATGTAGTGAATAGGAATATGCTGAAAACAGGATAAATTCAATCATTTATGAATAAGTTCCCCTTTTCATGGTTGTTACTGCTGTGTGTATTTGCATTATTATTATTCAACATTTGCATACGAGCCGACAGCCACAATAACCCATTACCTTCAGGGCACATAATCACTCATCTTCTTTCCTGTCTTTGTCTCCAACAGATGTGTTCTTGTTTGCTCTTTCATAATTTAGCTGCAAATGTCCTGTTCTTCCTTTGGTTTGAATAAAGAAATATAAATGATGTTACTAAAAAAAGCAAACACGTTTTGTAAGGGTCTGACTTTAAAAAGGAAAAAAGCCTGTCGCTGAGTGATGTTTTTAAGTATGAACTTATTCTGTGCACAAATAATTCTGAAATATATACATTTCCCTGTATGAGTGAAACACACTTTCCAGATATTTACCTAGAGTTGGACTGGGCCAGAGGGGCACCAGGAAAACACCCGGTGGGCCCCAGCTATAGTGGGACCTGCAGCCCCCACATGTAACTGAGTGCACCGGCGTTGCCCCTCCCATCATGGCTGCAAAGAGGAAGTGAGGTACAAGGTGGCGGGGAGAAGGGGTTGAAATAAAATGTACCACCTCCCAACTGGGTTGGGGGGCCCTAAGGCAGCAACCCTGGTGGGCCCCAGACACCCCAGTCTGAATCTGGAGTACTTCCCCTCCTTTAGCTGACCCATCTTTCCCAGGGTCTCGGCTACAAAACACAAGACAATAGGCTTGTGTGCCTTTTTTTTTTTTTTTTTTTACTATTTTGCGAGAGCTCACACAATGCCTTGTACTGGGAAGGTACAGAGACTTGCCAACTAGACAAATATGCAAGTGATGCCCTTTATAGTTGGGGAGTAATTAAATGGCCATTAAAGAATTTGATGACAAAAAGAGGTTTGTGTTTTCGGTATTAAAGAGGTTGTTCACCAAATGTCCAAATCATTTTAAACCACCAACAATGCTCTCAGCGTTTTAGAAAATCAATTTTCCATTAAAAAAGTAAAAAGGCCACCGTAAAAGCTACTTTTTATACCTGTTAAATCAGTCCTTCTGTCTCTCTGATCAGTTTTCTGAAGGGATGGCAGTGGCCAATTTTGAACCTGACATATTAAAAACTTCCTATATGCTTACATCATCACATCCAGGCTTTGCCCTTACTTGTTTTCTATTGGACCAATTCATTGGTTGCTTGCGCACTCTAACCAGTTACTTAAATTGAAAGGCGATTCATTTATTTCTCCCTTGCAATGGCATAGGCAAACAGACTCAGCATATCACAGATCCAACATACTGCAGCCCCTGTGGTCACAGGGGGCCTCTATAGAAGTGCAAAATCCCCCCTCCATAGCTACTTTCCTACCTGCGGCCAGTGGTGGACAGGTAGTGGGTGGGTGTCCAAGCAGGGAAAGGTGTGTACCCTCTTTACACCACTGTCTGTGCAGAAGTGAAGGATCAGCAGGGTGATTATTCTGAGATGAACATCTCTACAGCATATTTTTTATTATGTAAATGGCAAATATCTCTAAAGATGTTCTATTAATGTGGAATGCTAGATTTGTGAATGTTGTACAAACGTGAACAACCACTTTAAGGGGGTTCACTGAACTATGTGGGTCTAGCAATGGAGAATAATGCTGGAATAGGCTAAGATATCCTGATGTGGTACCCTGCAATTACATGTCTAAGTAGCAGCTATAAAAGCATGTGTAATATTGTGTGTAAACAATCATGCAAACAGGGGTGTAACTATAAAGAAGAAGCTGCGGAACCTATATTGTTCAAGCTCCCCAACAATAGACCAGGCCCCGTTTGCCCATAACAAGGTTATAAACACAGAAAAACATTGCCAAATCAGCTGTGGTTACAAAAATATTTAGGACAAATAAGTAATTGTAATCGTAGCTTGGCTTTAAAGGAGAAGGAAAGGCTAATAAAGAGTTAATCTCAAGCTGCAGGCATACCTTCAGTTGTCTCAATAGTGCCCTTAAGTCTCGCCATATTTCTCCTGTTCAGATGATCAGAAGCCTCATAGGAAAAAAAAACGCTGAGCTGTGTAAAGAAAGTTCCCATAATGCCTCGCTCCTGCACCAAGACCAAGACCAATGTGCATGCTCAGTAAGATTATGAGGAAGATTCCTGCTGATTGGCTCAGATCCACATTCTTAAGGGTGGGGGAGGGAGTTCTTAGCATTCTTGAGGGAGGGGGGAGCAGGAGAGAGGAGAGAGCTGTGTGTCTCTGGCACAGGAAAACAAAAAAAACAGGAAATCCTGTATCTTGTGATAGAGGACTCAGTGCAGCATTTCTGTGATTGCTTATGGGTGTATTTATGTATTTACATAGACCTTTCTGATAAAGCTTACTTAGTTTTTACTTTTTCTTCTCCTTTAAAATGCATTTTCCAGCTAGTGATATTAGAACATGGGTCACACTGGGCTCCCTTCCCAGATGGCCCAGAGGACACCTCTCTGCTGTAATAAATGAATAGGATGCCAGAGCTTCTTGCAAATAAAGCAAAAAGGTTTATTGTACTCATGAATGCTTTGAAGTGGTATTGTTCTGCAGTCAGATACTGTCATGGCGGAGATACTTGGCAGGTAACTGTTGGTCTGGATCACTGAAGTAAAAATGGTTTAGGGAGTGATATGCTAAGCCTGAATCCCTATCCAGTACTGTGGTCCCTTCACTTGAGGCCAGTAATGCCTAAGGAGAGCTACCTCAGGAGTTAGAGGATTTATATACAGCCCTGTGTACTACTGACAAAACTAGTCTTATAATCTGGCTGTCGTTTATTGGGTCCCAGTTTTACAACTTTCTGTAAAAGGGATTTTCCTTTACAGAACTCTTTACTGGGCCTTGTTGCCCAGGCTTCCCAGACACCTGGCACACTTTAAATAACCATAGAAAGGAAAAGGCCATCTATTGTCTGTTACTCACGACCAAGGCCCTGAATACACAATATTAAACAAACAAGCAAATTGGCAGCTATGTATTGTTGCTCCCGGAGACATAAGAGCAAACATTGTTACGTACTTCTCATGAATCACTATAATATACATGTTTACAGGGTAACCCTTTTGAAATGAAAAATAACAAAAGTGGTATAAAGGTGATACCTTTATTGGCTAACTAAGATAACCATAGCAAGCTTTCAGAACATTTTAGTTCCTTTTTCAAGCTGATTACCTAAGTAACTAAAATGTTCTGAAAGCTTGCTATGGTTATCTTAGTTAGCCAATAAAGGTATCACCTTTATACCACTTTTGTTATTTTTTATTTCAAAAGGGTTACCCTGTAAATATTTTTGACTGGCTAGCACAGTACATCACCTTTTCCTGCATCTATAATATACATGGATATACAGAACCAGGCTCACACTCACATAGCCTGCAATACACAGCAAGCGCCGTAGAGGGCGCACTACAATTACTTACCGGGTAGAGTATGAAGGGAGCAGCCGCTTCCTTATTAGGTATAAGAATGTCGGGGCGGTGCTCTGGGTATCATCACTGAGTACAGAACTAGCCCACCGCAGCGCTGTAAGAGCCGGGTAGGGCAAACAGGCTGGCGGAAGCAGAAGCTGGGCAAGCGTGGGGTTGGTTGAGGCCTACGTCTATAAACGCTAGAGATGGGGGAGAGCAGCCCAGAGAAGGTCAGAGCAATGCGGAACGGCTTCGTTACCGAACTCGCAGTTTTCTCAGCGCCAGCTAAAAGCCGCACCGCGCGGAGCATAATGGGAGTTATAGTTGGACAGCGGCTAGAAGATAGTGCCGGGCTAGGGACACATTGGTAGTTGTATGACTTTCCAACGTAAAGTGCAGCCGGCAGGGATTTTTAGACTGAACGCTTAGCCTTGTCTTGTACTGGGCACACATGTAAAAGAGTTTGTGCCCCATTCAAGAGTTTGTATAATACCTAACGTTGATATGCTTCTAGGTTGCGTCTCCCTGAGGGTTGCCTGCGCCTGTTTTGCTTGCATTTGCTACTTTGTGCTGTCGCTTATCATTTGGCACCAATTGCTACTGCTTGTAAGCAGCCCTGTGTCAGTGTCACTGTGTGCCTTCTCTTGTCTGCAACTTCAATATCCCTGTATCAGTCATACATTGTGTTGTCTTTGCTTGGCACACACTGGTGTCTATGGCTGTCGCTTATTTGCTGTGTGTGTACATGCTATTGTCTGCACCTATTGCCAGTCCTTGTCATGTATCTTGTGTAAGCATGTGTGCCAATGGATGAGAAGCAGCTGGGGAAAGCCCAATACAAAGTGGAGATGTTAATAAGAAGAGTTAGGGCTGACACACGGGGAGATTAGTCGCCCTTGACTAATCTCCCCATGTGTCACAGCTCTTAGGTGGCTACCCAGGCAATTTGTTATTGTTTTTTTTCTCTAACATGACGTTAAAGGGGAACTCTGGCTTCTGAACCAAACTGCTCCACACAACACAGAAACCTCTAAGGGCTCTGGCACACGGGGGAGATTAGTCGCCCGCGATTAACTCCCTGTTCGCGGGCGACTAATCTCCCCGAGTTGCCTACCCCTGCCATCGCGAGTCTTTTTCGGCGATTTGCGCGAAATCGCGCCGCCGCGTCTGCCATCCCGCCGGCGACTTACATGTTCGCCGGTGGGATGGCAGGGGTAGGCAACTCGGGGAGATTAGTCGCCCACGAACAGGGAGTTAATCGCGGGCGACTAATCTCCCCCGTGTGCCAGAGCCCTTATACACCTATCACTGTAATATATTTCTTCAAATAGAATGAATAAATACTATTTTTATGTACTGAAACCCACCTGCAAAACAGTTCTTCTTTTTCTGTATCATATGAAATCCTGGCAGGGGAGAAAGGACGTCTGTTACATTTTTTTTGTTTCAAAGTAGTCAGCCAGGAGAGCAGGGGGCCAGGCTTAGGGAACTGTTCCAAACCATATTATTACATTAAAAATCATGAAAAGGCTGCATTTTTTAATTGAGGTACATTGCAAAGTTGCTTGAAATTATGTTTACTTTTCAAAAAGCTTAAGTTGTGTTTGGGGGAGTTGCCCTTTAAAAATTATGTTTGTGAGGCTAGATTTGTAATAGTATTATTCTTTGTAAATCATATCTGAAATGGGAATAAAAATAAGCCCTGGCTTTTATAAGTAACCAGAGGCCCAAACGGCCCCTACCAGACCAATAAATAGTGACTGTCTGTGGCTTCTCAAAGCAGCACCTCTGGCATTTGCCAGAATCCACAGATTGCCAGTTGACCTGTTGTAAATATTTATATTCAGGCTCCTTCCTTTTTATAGTTAAATCCGTCCTTCAAACCATTCGGATTGCAGTGGTATGTCAGGCCCTAGTAACAGGCAGTGATCTAAACTGAAGAAAAATAATGTCAATTTGGCTATTGGACACATCAGGTTTAGTATTATTTTCTTGTTCTAATAGCCTTATGGTTCAGTTCTAGCATTTTTAATATATATATATATATATATATATATATATATATATATATATATATTGGTTTATAGCTGTTTTTCTTCTTTTATTATCACTAATTGAATATAATCTGTACTTTTCTTTTAAAGGCAAATTCCGAATCTCTAAGAGAGGACGGTAACAAACATTTTAAAGCTGGGGACTATGAAGCGGCACTGTCATGCTACACAAAAGCAATTAGTCTCACAAGTGACAAAGCGGATAAGGCAGTTTTGCACAGAAATCGTTCTGCTTGCTACCTAAAACTGGTACGTTCAGGTCAGGCTCTATCTGCAGATTGCAACTAGCAGCTTTGCCCATAGACCTCATGCAATGGCATTCCTGGCTGATGCAAAAGGCATAAGTTACTAATGTACATCCATGTTTTTAACTGCAGGATGACTTCACCAAAGCTGAAGAAGATGCGTCAAAGGGTAAATACTTTACTTTTTATATCATGTTTTATTTATGGCATTTAACACCATACTCATGCAGGCCCGGATTTGTGGCAAGGCCACAAAGGCCCGGGCCTAGGGTGGCATGCCGCCCCGCCGCAACAAAATTTTTACATTTTGCGCCCATACGGAGCAATGGGAACTTCTCCCCACTGCTCCGTATGGGAGTTTAATTGTCGCGCATGTGCACTTGCGTCGGCGTGGGGGGGAGGTTTTTTCACGCATGCACGCGGGAGGGCGTGAATGGGGGGCGGCGGCGGCGGCGCCTAGATTTAAATACCGGCGCTGTACTCATGTACTACAGGTGGTCACAGACAATATTAACTCTAATGTCCCATGGGGAAATTTAGTCGCTGCGATTTTTAAAAAAGCGAGTTCCAGCAACAAGTTGCTTGTCTTTTCCTAACAAGCGATTACTAGAGATTTCCACAACTGAGCAATTCTGTTTCCCACAAATCCAGGTGTCTTATTTCCCGCCCACAATTAGAAATTACATTCAGTGCAATGGGAAATCTCAGTGACTTCCCACTCAGTGGGTTTTACTTTCAGCGATTCCAGTAGTTTTGAATGACAATACTTTCTTTGTAAAATCTCTCGAAAAAGGGTCTCATAGCGGTTTGGAGCGATAATCGATTTGAAGTAGTATTGTCGGTTTAGGTACTGGCAAAAAAATTATTTTCTTCTCTATGTAGAGACAGAATGAACAACTTTTTGCTTTTTAAAAATTGCAGCAACTAATCTCTCTGTGGGACATTAGCCAAAACCTATATCTTATTTAAAGCTTAGTTGACTGCCTACCCAATTTGAAAGACTTACAGTAAAATTACACTAAACAACACACTAGCACTTGCAAAATAGGTTTGTTTCATTTTAATAGCATAGGAGATGAGGCTCTCATTTAATTACATCCAATAACTGTTCTGTGGTTTTTCTTGATATGATATAATTAGCCTTTTATATTTCTCCCTATGTTTAGTTATGTGTTTCCCTGCTGCGGAGGATATATAAGGGCAGTGACACATGAGGAGATTAGTCGTGCCGCGATTAATCTTGTCTAGTGGGGGTGACTAAAAATGTAAATCGGCGTTAGGAAAACATTCAGAAAAGATTTGCAGACAACTAAACTTTTCATGTGTCATTGCCCTAAAGAATTATAGATTTTTTAGGCCTTTTTAAAGTCTTGTAACAGTTTTAGTCTTGTATATCTGTTACTGTTATAAGAAAAACAGCTTGTCTCAGGTATTGTTTTAAGGCACACATAAAACTTTTTTTTTTGTTTTTTTACATATGACTTTAATTCTGGGTTCTCTAAAGAAGCAGATCTTTGTCCTTTTAGGCCATTTACACAATAGGCTAAACTAAGCTACTGTATATACTCGAGTATAAGCCTAGTTTTTCAGCACCCAAAATGTGCTGAAAAAAGTCACCCTCGGCTTATACTCGAGACGGGTGCCATGGGTCCCTCTAGACTAGCACCCTCTCTTCTTTGTGTGCAAATTAGGCCACCTGCAACCAGACCCTCCAGTGCCCTGGCTTAGGCTCCCACTAGCAATACTTATTTCCCCTTACGTCTCCTCCGGGACCGGGTCTGCTGCCAGTTTGCCAATGTGCAATGAGCGTGGGGTAGTACTCATATTGTTTTTGTTGACCCTCTTCTCCGCTTACAGAGCTAGTTTACTGTTTTTCTTTGAAATAAATATTGAAAAACACTGATGCCTCAGTTAATGTAATTTTATTGGTATTTATTTTGATTATTAAAACTTAGCAGTAGCTGCTGCATTTCCCACCCTAGGCTTATACTCGAGTCAATAAGTTTTTACAGTTTTCCTAGGTAAAATTAGGTACCTCGGCTTATATTCGGATCGGCTTATATTTGAGTATATATGGTAATCCAATCTCTTGACCCTCAGGCCAGATATCGGTTACACAGGCTTTGGGCCCTTACATGGTCCAATAATCTATCAAATGAATGAGCCCAGTCAGCAGCTATAGCACAGGTTTAGGATCCATCAGGAAACCTGTTTATGAATTACATCATGAAGGACATCTTCCATAGACTCCATTTTAATCAAATAATTATTAAAAATAATTTATTTTTTCTCTGTAATAATAAAACGGCACCTTGTATGTGATCTAAGATATGATTAATCCTTATTGAAGGCAAAAATCCTTTGGGTTTAATTAATGTTTCAATTTTTTAGTAGACTTAAGGTATGGAGATCCAAATTACAGAAATACCTTATTCAAAAAAAACCAGATATTGAGCCTTCTGGATAACAGATGCCTGTAGAACCAGGAATGGACTATTTAATTGTGTTGTCTATGGTTTTATATACACTCTTTTGAACATAAGCTGAATACAGAAACGTCTTTTCCTGTTGGTTAAAAAATTATTGCAGTGGAATTTGTTTCCCTTAATTCAGTTTTGCTTATTTTCTAGCTATTGAGGTGGATGGAGGTGACGTGAAAGCACTATTCAGGCGCAGCCAGGCCTTGGAGAAACTTGGCCGAGTAGACCAGGCAATAATTGATCTTCGCCGATGCCTTACTCTAGAGCCAAAAAACAAAGTTTTTCAAGAGGCTGTGAGAAACCTTGGAATTCGTGCTCAAGAGAAAGTTAGTGAGATCAAATTATGTGGCAATAAGTCATGATTTGCTTTTAAATTGTAGCTCAATAAATAATGGAGACATAAATGCAAACATCTATTTTTCTAGACACAAGGTGTGTCTTTAGAAAGGTCCCAAACAGGCACTGAAACCTTGACAAATAAATACATTTTGGTTTTTCAGAGTGTGTCTGTCATTTGCTATATTATTTCCTTTTTCTTTAAGACCAAACACGGGCATGTGCTATTTTTATTTGAGTGCACCTCAAGTGAGATTAAATGGGGTAGGCACACTTTTTTAATTCAGACTTAGAACCAGAAATTAAACTTTGCATGCTGCTTACAACAGGAATAAGGGTGTTCAAACTGCAGAATTTAGAGCATAGCATACTCTCTAGCAAGCAAGGAACAAAGTCTCATCCAGGTTTTGTACATTTATGACTTCCATTACGGTGCACACAGGAGGGGCTTCAAGCCCTTTACTCTATCTTGTATACTGGGCCCCATTTACTTCAATTTAAAAGCGCTGAAATCTCTGATACAAGTTTATTTTTGGACTGAAATTATTTTGTACCAGAAGTTTTGGCCGCTTCCCATTTCCATTCAAATGAAAGAAAGCTGTAAGAGTCAGATTGTGTTTCTTCTCAGCCAGTTGAAATATGTGCCATAATCCTAAGATTTAATGATACTGCACACCTTCTACTGGCAAAATCCAAATAGATAACATTTACTAAAGCTATCACTACACAGCATTGTAGTAAAAAATAACTTATACTAATAGAAACATGTGGAACTTATGACAATTAATAGTGTGTTTGCTTAGGTCCGGCTCTTGTCTTCTACGGACTCTCGAGTAGACCAGATGTTTCAGATCTTGCTTGACCCTGAGGAGAAGGATGCAGAGAAACAACAAAAGGTATAGAGTAAATGAGGTAGTAAGAAAAGACAGATTTAGATATTACTGTTGTAGTTAACATTTGGCAATGTCTCTTTGCATTCCAGGCAGCACAGAATTTGATTGTACTTGCTCGGGAAGATGCTGGAGCAGAGAAAATTTTTCAGAGTGATGGAATCCGCCTACTGCTGCGAATGATGGATACAAAAAAACCAGATATGATATTGGCAGCTCTAAGGACATTGGTTGGCCTCTGCACTGATCACCAGTCACGTGTAAGTGACAGCATTCACTGTGGCCATCCAGATATTGAGTCAAGTCAGAAGTACCAGCCAACCCTTGTAGTTGGGGGAGTTGAGATTTAGCAAGAGTTGGAATGTGGGCTGGGTTGTTTCAGGTGCAGTACAAATAAAAGAAAAAGAGCAAACCACTCCTACTTTTCATGCTGAAAGGATCTTTCTTTTCTGTATCTGTATCTAGGCTATGGCAATACTCAGTGCTGTGGGCATAGAAAAGCTCTGTGCAGTGATGGCTATGGATGATGAGCAGGTATCGGTTGCAGCATGCAGTGTCCTACATGCTGTGTTTGACTCTCTAAAGGAAGGCATGAAAAAGGATTTTCGGGGGAAAGAAGCTGCCATTGTGCTGGGTAAGTTTTTTTTTTTTATTTTTTTTTTTTTTTAGTTTTAGTTTTGTCAGTATCGTGCCCAAATGCATTGGAGGCCATCTATTTTCTCTGGCCAAGCTACTGGCTGGGGAAGTACCCTGGTTACTTGTACACTCATTTAATACATGCGTTTAAATTTGAAATGGAGCAGTAATCTATAGCAACTGGCAATTTATTTTCAATAATCTAATGAAGTTTGAAAGCAACTTTGTGGGAAAGCAGCCCTTCCATTTATTACTCAGAAGGATACATGTCATCTATAAAAATATTAAAAAATAATTTCCGGATAACGGAAATCATTGTCTGCCTTTCTGAAGATCCTTCCCAGGAGCTGAAGTCTGTGATCCACAACCTTCTGGAGATGCTGACACGACCTAGTGTTTCAGCACATGGCAAGGAGAGTGCCCTAAATCTTCTGATGAAAGTGGTGCCTCGAAAGTCATTTCGGGATCCTGACAATGGAATGACACTATGGGTTATTGACACTGGTTAGTAAATCCTTGGAATTTATGTTGTATTTGTAAATGGTGTATATCTTAGTCACATAGGTTTGATTACTTTGGAAATGAACTGGATTTGCTCCTATCTGCTCCTTTATGTCTCTTTACTAGCTGTGGCATTGGGCTTGTGTACAGCTACACTGAGGAGATTTTGTTCTTAAATGGAAAGGTATTCATATAGGTCAACGCCATGGCTGTTAATCTACATGAAGGAGTGGAAGGGAGCATATCCACCTATGTACAAAACACAGGCAGGGAAAAGTGGGTTATATCTAATGTGCCCTTAGCCAACCAGAATGTTAGTTCCTTTTCAATGACAAGAAAAATGCATCATCTCATTGGCCTTAGCATAGTTTACATTGTTTTTAGCACTGGGTTCTACAGTTTTTATTGCAACATTGGCCACACACCCTCAGAACTGTGAGAGTGAATTTAGGAGAATCCTTCCTCATTGGTGCCTGGTGGACTGGTGATTAGTGGTAGAGGAAGTCCAAAAATGCACTCATTACTGCTACAATGTTAGGGTGAAGACACACTTGTTAAAGAATGTAAATTACCATTGGGATGGCATACACGTCGCTTCGGTTTTCCGAAGTTGCCCGAAATTTCCTCGTGAGGCAACTTCGGGTGACCAAAGCAATGCATATACCATCCCACCGGAGATTTACATTCTTGCCGGTGGGATGGCATATCGGAGAGATTAGTTGCCCGCAATAGTTAAGATTTATTGCGGGAGACAAATCTCCCCGTGTGCCACTGCCCTAAGTAGCCGTAACAAGTAGCTGCTTTTAAGTAGCTCAGGGTGTCTTCATCCTTACTAGCATTACCTTCACTGACTGTCCTAGCATTTAGTGGAGAAAGGAGGTATGATTCTGTCAATAGTTCTTTCTGTCAGTTATTTGAAGTATAGTATTGTTTACATTTGAGTTCCTAAATATGTAAACCTCCTGTGAAGGCAAAGAGAAAATGCAGTCCATGTCCCAGTGGGATTTTTAAACCTGCCTGATCAATTTTCAGTCAGATATAGGTTGTCAGACCTGTGAGAGGGCCTTATACAGGGGCCAATAATCTGACAACTCGGTCCAGAAGGACAGAATCACCAGCTTTTATCAACCCCTTGATGGCCACCTTAAACCAGTTCACAGTCTACCTACATCAACTCTATTAGACTTCTTTTTTACGGGCATAAATAATGTGATTTGCAGGTACTGTCCATTGTTGAACTGCAGATTTTATGGTAATAGTTTCCTTCAAAAGTTAAATAGACATATACTCGGAAATATATAACTATGGAATGGAAAGCGCATTCTTCCCCATCCATACAGTTTTGGGAAAATTGGGTCAATCAATCAGTGCCCGTATACAAATTTATATATGCCAGGAGAGGCTGTCCAACAAAGTTTTAAAAAATCTGGTCCCCATGGTTGGACAAGCACAATATGGAAGGATGACTCCAGCCCCCCCTACCATAGCATACCCTAATACCCAGTATACAAAAAAGGGCCATAAGGCACCCCTTCCCCCCTTATTCTCCCCTTTCGTTCTTTTAAATTACTTTTGTCCTTTCACCTCCGCAGAATCATCAAAACAGTGGTAGCAATGCACAGTTTATGTTTAAATTCTCTTTATTTGTTAAGTTAGCATTAAGAAAATGAAAAAACAGAAATACAGATGTACATGTTATGTAATATTACAATGGGAACCATTAAGGGTTATTGATGTGTTATGACTGGCTACTATGTTTATTTAAGGATTTCTTTTTTTTTTTTTTTTTTTTGAAGGTTGATTTTTATTGGTTTTTTAAACAATAAAATTAAAGTAAAGGAAGAAAGAAAAAGGGAAGAGAGAGAGGGGTTGGAGAGTAACCAGTTATTGTGCCATGGTGGCTGGAGAGGGGACCAGATTTGTTCAAATTTAGCCGGGCAGCCTCTGGCTAGGTAGACAAGCTTATAGAGTTCCAATTGCGAGTTGACCAGATTAATCCATTTACGAAGGGATGGAAGCGTTGGGCCCATCCAATGCAGGGCAATGGTTTTTTTGGCATAAAAAAATAGCAGCCTCAATAATAATTTTGTGTTCCTTCTGGGCATCAGTGTGTCAAGGGTACCCAGTATGCAGGTGGCTGGGTTGAGTACTTGCGGTAGTTCCAGTTCTGTTTCCATGAATTCTGTGACTTTACGCCAAAACTTTTGTATTTCAGGGCAGTCCCAGATTAAGTGTAGAAAGTTGGCCATGTGAGCTTTGCATCTTAGACAATTAGGAGAGTCTAGTTTTCCCATGTTGTGTAGTTTTTGTGGGGTAAGGTATGTCTAATGGATGATTTTAAATTGTATCAGTCTGTCTCTTGTGCTTATCAGGGGTTGGTATAGGTTGTCTATGATTTCTTCCCAGTCGTCTGGGTTCAGTTGTATCCCTGAGGTTTCCCACTTGAGCTTTACCCTAGGCCGCGGGTCATATCTCTGACTAATTAGGAGCTTATAAGCATTTGAGAGCAATTTGGTTTTAGTTGGTTGCATTGTCAAGTGTTCTAGGTCTGAGTGTTGTATTTGCGGTTGTTGTTGGAACTGTGTTTCACATAAGTGTTTTATCTGCGCAAATCTGAGGTCTGACAGGCCGAGCCGGGAGGCAAGTTGTTGCATCTGGGGTAGCGTGTGTAGTTCTCCACTCGAGTAGAGATGGTCTATACGTTTTATCCCTAATCTAGCCCACGATTCTGCTTCCGGAAAGGTTGAAAAGTGTATTAAATTGCTATTTCCCCATAGTGGGGTATCAGGGGAGATTGAATCTGTCCTATTAGTTAGATGTAGCATGGAGTCCCAGGCTTTTTTTGTGGCATCCATGACTGGTGGCAGTGGACTGATATCTTTTCTTGTCCTATATAGGGCATTGTGTAGGCTTTCTACAGATGTAAAATAGAGAGCCTCTAAAATTGATGCCGGATTCTCAGGGTCGAATACTTTCCAGTTTGCTATGTGTATGCATTGAGAAGCTAGGTAATAGAGCTCATAGTTAGAAGATGCTAATCCCAATTGGTCCTGTGGGGCATTTAGCTTTTTCCTAGAGAGGGTTGGTGATTTGTTTCCCCATATAAATGTAGATTGAATGCGGTCGATTTCTAATAAGGTCTTTTTGGGTATATGACAGGGGGTATTGCTGAGTTGGTAGAGGAATTTAGGGAGAAAGATCATTTTACATATATTGATTCTGCCTATTAACGTGAGCTTTGTCCAGAATTTGAGAGTATCCACGAATTTATTGTGGAAGGATTTCTTTTTTTAATGAACTTTTCAGAAACTTTGTACCCTATCTCCCAATGAAACTTTTTAAAAAAAAAAAAAAAAAAAAAAAGTGAAATAGGGAGAGCAAGAATCATTTTTTTTAAGTGTAGGTAGAGTGTAAGTGCTGCTGCATTGTACTTGATCTTTCTTCATTCAGGCTTAAAGAAAATTCTTGAAGTGGGTGGAAGCCTTGTGGAGTTTCCTGGAAGTCTTTCTGTGACAGAGTCTACCAGGATGAGCGCTTCGGTGCTTCTTAACAAGCTCTTTGATGACCTTAAATGTGATGCAGAAAGGGAGAATTTCCACAAGCTTTGTGAGGATTATGTACGGTAAGTCGTATGTTTGCCATGACTTGAATTTAAAAAGTGGCATTTCTCATTTTGACAACTTTTAGTTGGTTTAGTAAGACTTAATTTGGTGGCATCTGCATTTCTTTACAGTTTTTTTGTCTTGACATATTATATTGACATGTTTATGTACCTTCTCACAAAATTTTTACAACAGGAGCTTGTTTGAAGGCCATGGTATGGATGGAAAACTACGCTCGATACAGACTGTGTCCTGCCTTTTGCAGGGACCTTCTGAGGCTGGTAATCGAACTCTGGAGCTTACAGGTATCATGGAAAGTATCATATCCCTCTGTTCCTCTGAACGGGAAATTGATCAGCAGGTAGCAGTAGAAGCATTGATTTATGCTGCTGGAAAAGCTAAGCGAGCGTCTTTCATCACTGCTAATGGAGTCACGCTACTTAAGGATATTTATAAGAAGAATGAAAATGATGCCATTCGTATTCGCGCTTTGGTGGTAGGCACCCCCAATTTTTTATTTGTACTTATTTGTATTTTTCTTTTTTAGTGGTTGTAAATTCAAATGATCAACAAATGTTTGCCCTTTGCAATTATGGCTCAACACTGCCAGAATCATAATCTGTTTTCCATTCTTTCAGTGGGAGCAGTGACAAATTATGAATGGTGTTTTGAATGTTGCATATGTAACTCAAATCGTTTATTTGTTTTCTTTTGTCTTTTTTTTTATTATTATTTCTTGAGCTAAACAGGCAAACTCCTTGTAAGGCAGTTTATTAGACTGCCAGTGTATAACCCCCTCCCTTCAGCCCTTGTTGTAACTGTTCTGGAAAAAGCATTCTATTATGCAAGGGGAATATCTGTGCACTGGTAATTTAGTTATCTACCTTGCAAGCAACAAATATAGAGTAGCTTCACTTTCCCTGTTTATCTCAAGAAAAAGAACCATAGCTTCTTCAATATTAAAACAGTAAGCAAAACTCAAGCCATATTCATTGCACTCCTGCTGAATTGCTGATTTGCAGCACTGCTCTGGCAAAGACAAGTCTTTGAAAAATTATTGTTTAAAGCATTTTTATATAAACTCTTTGGAGTTTATAATTATAATTCTCAGTATATTTATTAATATATGCATATACTAACTTGATGGGGAAAAAAGCATGCACATTAAAAAATGTGTTAAAAAGCCCCATCCTAAGCAATTGTTTTTAAGTTATCTTGCTGCTATTGCCACTTGATTTATTAAATGGTGCATTGAATGTGGGTTTATTAGAATTATGTACATTGTTCACAGAATTAAATTCTTTATTAAAGGGTTTATTTGGGATATATCTCTGATTGATTAAACACTATTCTAAAGATTCACATTCTAGTGTGATGATTTGTGCTTTGTAGGGTCTCTGCAAATTGGGATCAGCAGGAGGAACTGACTTCAGTATGAAACAGTTTGCAGAGGGATCCACCATCAAGCTAGCCAAGCAGTGCCGCAAGTAAGTTTTTTTTTTTTTTTTGTATTTATGGCCTTTTACATGGTCTGTCATCCTCTATAACATGTACATTGTGAAAACAAACCATCTCAGGAGCTATGTTGTCAGAAATTTCTAAATTATTTACAAACTTTTTTTTTCTTGCATGGTCATTTGTTTGCATATTTGGCCACAAACTAGTTTGGTGTTGGGGAGACAGTGCTTCTTTGCTCAACATGTTCTAGAGCTTACTTTTAGAAACTACTACCTTTATTAGCTTTGTTGCAACTAAGATGATGGAGCTATTTAGTACTTTAAGGGCTGTGACACATGGAGAGATTAGTCGCCGCGCTACAAATCTCCGTTGTCGCAGGCGACTAATCTCCCCGAAATTCCATCCCACCGGTTAGAATGTAAATAGCCAGTGCAGTGGCATACGTGGCGCCGCGATTTTCCAAAGTCATGGAAGTTGCCTTGAGAGGAAACTTCAGCCACTTCAGCAAATCGCCCGTGTGTCACAGCCCTAAGGGCCAAGCAGATGGGTAGAATTAGTTGCCTGTGAAAAATCTTTGCTTCTGCAAGTGACTAATCTCCCCATAATGATTTTGCACCGCAATAAAGTAAATTGCAGATGGGAAAACAAATGCTTTACTTAGTTTTTCCGAAGTTGCCTCACAAGGCAACTTTGGGTGACTTCAGAAAAAGTAAGCGCTATGTAAGTTTTCCCACTGGCAATTTACTTTATTTCCAATGTGAAAGCATTTCAGGGAGATAAGTTGCCCACAGTAGCAAAGATTTATCATGGGCAACCAATTTCCCTGGGTACCAGCAGCCTAAAGGGGATGTTTACCTTCCAAATACTTTTTTTCAGTTCAGTTGGTCCCACATACACTAGAAATTAAGACTTTTTTAGTTGCTTTCTATGTAGCTTTTTGGTATTGGAGTTTATTTTTCACCTTACCTTGTCTCCCTAGAGCAGCTCTGGGAGTGGGATGGCCGACTCTGTAATGGCAGTGGCACACAGTGAGTTTTGTTGCTCACGGTAAATCTGCATTACCATTGGTGACAGAATCTGATCTCCATAAAATGCCTTCCTATTGCCGAACATTTGGATTGCCGCAAATAAAACCTATTACTTCCTACAGTCTAGCTTAATCCACAAATGTGTTTCACTCCATATCCCTTTGCTACTATAGTAGAACCCCCATTTTATGTTTTACAGTGGACCAGAAAAAAACTCAAGGAAAATGTGTTAAAGGAACAGTAACACCAAAAAAAGTGTATAAAAGTAATAACAATATAATGTACTGTTGCCCTGCATTGCTGCTACAACTGGTGTGTTTGCCTCAGAAAGACTACTATAGTTTATATAAGTAAGCTGCTGTGTAGCCATGGGGGCAGCCATTCAAAGGAGAAAAGGCACAGGTTACTTAGCAGATAACAGATAAACCCCCATTATATGGGGCTTATCTACTAGTTATCTGCTATGTAACCTGTGCCTTTTCTCCTTTTTTCCAGCTTCAATGGCTGCCCCCATGGCTACACAGCAGCTTATTTATATAGTAGCTTTTCTGTAGCAAAAACACCAGTTTTTTTGCAGAGCAACGGCATATTATATTTTAATTACTTTAAAACACTTTAATTTTTTGATGTTACTGTTCCTTTAAAGCAACTTAAGTTTGAAAGCCACTTTGAAAGTCAGATGCACAAGCTAAAACAAAAAGTGATTTGTGGATGCCTCTATGAGGTGCAAACTTATTGCAATTCATGTGGCAAAATATATAAAAATAAAATTGGTGTGAGTGCAAAAATAGTGTAAAATTTGAAATGTGGGAATGTGAAATCAGGGTTTGACAGTATAATGTGTTTGTAATAGGTGGTTGTGTAATGAGACGATTGAGTCAAGCACTCGTCGTTGGGCTGTGGAAGGCTTGGCGTACCTGACATTTGATGCTGATGTTAAGGAAGAGTTTGTAGAAGATAAGACTGCATTGCAAGCAATGTTCACGCTAGCCAAGGTACAAGATGAGTGCAAGTATATTGTAACTTTCTCAGTTCCTACTTGCTTAGGATTTGTAGCAGTATGACAATGTACAGGGTAATATGGTATTATAATTGGAATTTTTTATGAAGTAGTACATTTGTGGGTTTCCTTTACTCCTCTAACTATAATCTAGAAAAAGTGGAGTTACAGGTGAACATATCATTGCTAGCACACTCTCTATTTTATTTTTCACCTAATCCAAATTGAAGAGTGTGCCCAAGTATATGCACATTATATATAATAATCTTCTTGTATTGCCCTTTGTTATCTAGCAGCACCTGGGGTAACCTAGGATACATACAAGTGCAGAACCTTTCTGTTCCAGTAGGCCTTTCAGCCTATATACAGTGGAGGAAATAATTATTTGACCCCTCACTGATTTTGTAAGTTTGTCCAATGACAAAGAAATGAAAAGTCTCAGAACAGTATCATTTCAATGGTAGGTTTATTTTAACAGTGGCAGATAGCACATCAAAAGGAAAATCGAAAAAATAACTTTAAATAAAAGATAGCAACTGATTTGCATTTCATTGAGTGAAATAAGTTTTTGAATCCTCTAACAAAAAAAGACTTAATACTTAGTGGAAAAACCCTTGTTTGCAAGCACAGAGGTCAAACGTTTCTTGTAATTGATGACCAAGTTTGCGCACATTTTAGGAGGAATGTTGGTCCCACTCCTCTTTGCAGATCATCTCTAAATCCCTAAGGTTTCGAGGCTGTCTCTGTGCAACTCTGAGCTTGAGCTCCCTCCATAGGTTTTCTATTGGATTAAGGTCCGGAGACTGACTAGGCCACTCCATGACCTTAATGTGCTTCTTCTTGAGCCACTCCTTTGTTGCCTTTGCTGTATGTTTTGGGTCATTGTCGTGCTGGAACACCCATCCACGACCCATTTTCAGTTTCCTGGCAGAGGGAAGGAGGTTGTCGTTCAGGATTTCACGATACATGGCTCCGTCCATTTTCCCGTTAATGCGAATAAGTTGTCCTGTGCCCTTAGCAGAAAAACACCCCCAAAGCAAAATGTTTCCACCCCCATGCTTGACGGTGGGGACGGTGTTTTGGGGGTCATAGGCAGCATTTTTCTTCCTCCAAACACAGCGAGTTGAGTTAATGCCAAAGAGCTCTATTTTGGTCTCATCAGACCACAGCACCTTCTCCCAGTCACTCACAGAATCATTCAGGTGTTCATTGGCAAACTTCAGACGGGCCTGCACATGTGCCTTCTTGAGCAGGGGGACCTTGCGAGCCCTGCAGGATTTTAATCCATTGCGGTGTAATGTGTTTCCAATGGTTTTCTTGGTGACTGTGGTCCCTGCTAATTTGAGGTCATTAACTAACTCCTCCCGTGTAGTTCTAGGATGCTTTTTCACCTTTCTCAGAATCATTGACACCCCACGAGGTGAGATCTTGCGTGGAGCCCCAGAGCGAGGTCGATTGATGGTCATTTTGTGCTCCTTCCATTTTCGAACAATCGCACCAACAGTTGTCACCTTCTCTCCCAGCTTCTTGCTAATGGTTTTGTAGCCCATTCCAGCCTTGTGCAGGTCTACAATTTTGTCTCTGACATCCTTGGACAGCTCTTTGCTCTTTCCCATGTTGGAGAGTTTGGAGTCTGCTTGATTGATTGATTCTGTGGACAGGTGTCTTTTATACAGGTGACTAGTTAAGACAGGTGTCCTTAATGAGGTTGACTAATTGAGTAGAAGTGTCTAACCACTCTGTGGGAGCCAGAACTCTTAATGGTTGGTAGGGGTTCAAAAACTTATTTCACTCAATGAAATGCAAATCAGTTGCTATCTTTTATTTAAAGTTATTTTTTCGATTTTCCTTTTGATGTGCTATCTGCCACTGTTAAAATAAACCTACCATTGAAATGATACTGTTCTGAGACTTTTCATTTCTTTGTCACTGGACAAACTTACAAAATCAGTGAGGGGTCAAATAATTATTTCCTCCACTGTACACTCCAGACTGTTTTATTTATTGGCCACTTCTTGTCTTGACCAGTTAACAGTATTGCAGTCAAACTATAGAGTACACAGTACCAAATTATACAAAGGGCTTTTGTTCAGATGTTAAAAGAACACTATATATTTTCACATTTGCAATCAACGCCTTATAACATTGATGGATGCCTTATTAAAAAAGATTAAATTATTAGTTAAAGGAGACATATTGGATAAATGGAAAAAAATCCTAATTTTGTAGGCAATTATGAATAATATATGGTGCTGGTTTGACATTGGTCTAAAATTGAATACAGTCTGTAAAAATGACCCCTGTATAGGAGCTCCCTATAGATCCTATCAGGTCTCTGTGTTTCAAAGTAAGGATGGGCGTGTCCTGCCAGAAGCACAGCCCTGCAGTCACACAAGCAAAGACAGACTTCAGTTCCTTATCAGGTCATCCTAGATGCTGATTGGTTCCTATCCTACAGTGCTTGTACTGAGAGCCACCGGCTCCCCCACATCCAGAGAATTCAGGCAGCAGGAATGGAACAGATGGGCAGGACTAGTAAGGTTTGGGGGGAATTTCTCAACAAATCAGTCTGAAACCCCAAGTTTATTAACTCAATCCTTCTATGTTTAGAGCAGTATAATTCACTGGTACGCTCATAATTTTTACGTAAGTCTCCTTTAAGAAACATCTGTGTATGAAATAATAAAGCTTTGGCAGAATGGTCTTTCTTCTACACCATTAATACTATAGCATACATTTGAATCTACTCTGCACATTAAATGTAATATTCTGTCATATCTTTCTTTCCATCCAACTTTCTTTGCAGTCACAGGACAAGACTGTGTTATTTGCTGTAGCATCCACCTTGGTGAACTGCACAAACAGTTATGATCGTGAAGCAATAGATCCGCAGATGCTGGAACTGGCAAAATATGCAAAGCAGCATGTTCCTGAGGAACACCCAAAGGTAAGAGCGACGGTCACAGCCCAGCACTGTGATCCCAGCATTACTTATTCCCTTAATTTGATCTATATGTTGCTGCATTATTAGGGAATTTAGTAGCAAATAAGAACAACTTGCAAGAAAACCTCTACTCTGCTTTTATTGTTACTGTAGTGTTATTGATCGGGGGAGCAGTAGCAACTAGCAGAGCAGAAACCTTTGGGCAGTGTGTATACTTTAAAATACATTTAAAGCTCAGTTACAAAGGACAAAGCCATACATCCTTAAAAAAAAAATATAAAAAAAGTTAAAATGTCATCCTTATTGCAGGCTATTAAAAACATATTATGGCATAGAAGCAAAATAGAAACACATTGCCTGATGCGTTTCAAACCCCAGGGCCTTAATCTTAGGCTCCTATGCCATAATATGTTTTTAATAGCCTGAAATAATGGATTTTAAGCATTTTTTATCTTTTTGAGCCTTGTTCGCATTTGAAGCCTGCACTCCTTTATTTCTATTCTACTAACTGACCGGAAGTGAATGTTGTGGGTGTTGAACTATAGCGGCACAGTTAGAGCAACTTTCATGGTTATTGTAAATATATTTAAAGCCATATATTCTTCAAGGCTATATACTCTGCATTTAAACATTGAGATTTGTATTTAATTGGAAAATGTCAAGCTGCTCAGAAATGTCAGTATGTCCTATTTATAGTGTCCTTAGGGTTCACGTAATATAGTGCTAAGTAGGGTTCACATAATAAGGTACTAAGAACCAAAAAGAGAAGTTGGGTTTTATCTTTCATCATAACAATTCAAGTGCAAATAACTTTTGAAGCTATAACAGGACTGACATGGCATAGAAGGACTCCTTGATATGTAAGCAATTGTGGTTATTGTCTGGTTGACAGGACAAGAAGGAATTTGTTGAAACCCGTGTGCACAAACTTCTGGCAGCAGGTGTGGTATCAGCATTGGTCTGTATGGTAAAAAATGAAAGCCCAGCACTGACAGACTCTTCCAAAGAACTTATATCCAGGTAGGCTAACCTATATGTGGGATATATTGAGATCATAGAGAGAGAGATTGATATTTATGTAGAGGATTTCATAAACTGCTTGTGCTACTGCTCTAGCTGTTTGATGGTCCATTATACTAGCTTTGGGCAGGAAGGCCTCTTGATAGACTTGGTAAAACTGCCTGTGGATATATATTTACTTTTGTGAGTTAATGTTCCTCTGTCCTTTTTCCTCCCCCTCAAGGGTTTTCTTGGCTTTAGTGGACAAAGCTGAAGACAGAGGAAATGTTGTTGCTCAGGGGGGTGGAAAGGTAAATATTGTAGAGGAGCAGGCAGGTGTAGAATTCATGGATATTCCATTTGACATATCTTTTGAAAATACATTATTTTGTGGTTTAGACATGGGAAAATGTATTGTCTCTCTTTTAGGCTCTTATACCACTGGCATTAGAAGGAACAGATGTTGGGAAAACAAAAGCAGCCCAAGCATTAGCCAAGATATCCATCACCTCAAATCCTGAGATTGCTTTTCCTGGAGAAAGAGTAAGCATGCATTTTTTACTTTGGAGGAAATTATTTATTTAGGCTTGTCACTGGTTGTTATTATGACATTTACAAATATAAATAAGTGCAATTCTCAGTGTATGCTCCTCACTTTAGATACCTCGTGTCTCAGGTCAAATAAAGTCCAATAAATTACTCCAAAGTGCCCTCTTCTGCTTTAGACTTAGCGATGAGGTCTTAGGAGGAAAAGAAGAAAAAAAAATAAAGTGTAATACTGTTATTACTTCACAATGTGCACTTTCATGTGCTTTTTAACACCAGTGATGACTTTTACTTATATCACCCTTTTGTGCCCAGTTGTGATATCCCTTTCCGATTGCCAATCTACTTACAGACCCCCTCGGGTTTATATGGCATCCAATTGGTTCACTTATAGCTCACGACTCTCTGCTTTCCCACCTCTTAATTTCAGGCAGTGTTAGGAACCACTTCACATAGGTAAATTTCCAACTTTAGCAACTTTAGGTTAATTCCACGACCTTTCTGTTTCCCTTCCCCTTCTGTGCATTTACTGTGGGATAAATGCATACGCCATATGTGTAAAAACTTAAATGCTTTAATATAAATAAAACTTCCCAATACACTCACAAACAGAGTATAGGATGCGCATGTCAGGAGACACTGGTATGGATCAGGTGGCTGCTCCTTTTTCTTTCCCTGTTCCCGACCTGCAGTGTCGTTCCTGGGTTCAGCAGTCCTGCCCTGTATAGTGCTCCTCCTCTCTGTCCTCTCTCACTGCTTCCGCTGTTATTATGACATGTAACAGAGTATATATATATATATATATATATATATATATATATATATATATATATATATATATGTAAAAAAAAAGGGAAAGTTGTGCTCAACCACTAAATTTTAAACCATTAGGCGGGGGTGCAATGAGGTTGTGACCACGAAATACATAGAAACAACAACAAGAGATCCTCTGCACTCACCCATTATCAATATATAGAGCATTAAGACATTCGGTGCATTTAAGCTACTAAGAAATGCCCTTCCCTTTAAGCAAAACAGGGATTGTTTGTCCATATATTGCAATATACTTCTTTTAGCTTTTAGTAGCTTAAAAGTCCCTTGGCTAAATGTATATTGAAGCAGTAGAATTCTTAATGAATCACATAAATCAGTGTAGGAACTGGTCAAAAGGGATGACTTTGACGCAGTTGGCCAGCTTGAAGTATATTGCAATATATGGACAAACAATCCCTGTTTTGCTTAAAGGGAAGGGCATTTCTTAGTAGCTTAAATGCACCGAATGTCTTAATGTTCTATATATTGATAATGGGTGAGTGCAGAGGATCTCTTGTTGTTGTTTCTATGTATTTCGTGGTCACAACCTCATTGCACCCCCGCCTAATGGTTTAAAATTTAGTGGTTGAGCACAACTTTCCCTTTTTTTTTACATATATATATATATATATATATATATATATATATATATATATATATATATATATATATATATATATATATATATATATATTTGATCCCAACTAAAATATATTTAATCCTTATTGGAGGTTAAACAAGCCTATTGGGTTTATTCAATATTTGAATTATTTTTAGAAGACTTAAGTTATGGAGATCCAAATTACGGAAAGATCCCTTATCCGGAAAACCCCAGGTCCCAAGCATTCTGGATAACAGGTCCCATACCTGTATATAAATTGTTGTGCAAGACCGAATGATCAATTTTCTTACTGTGAATGTCCAATAGATCTATGAGGTGGTCAGGCCCCTTGTCAGCCTTCTTCACCTTAATCGAACAGGCCTTCAGAACTTTGAAGCATTGATGGCACTGACAAATTTGGCAGGGATTAGTGAAAGGTTAAGGTAAGAATTTTATTTTGTTGTTCATTGCTAAGTTTTTTCAAATGTGTAAATGTAGACTGTGATTATTTTCGGGGCTTTATATCTGTTGGATGTAATCAAGCAAAATATATAATTGCATGCCAGCTATACAGATTTGGTTTATGAATTATGATCAGTTATACAGTGCTGTACCTCTTTCTGTATTCTTTGTGTATATTTGGTATTGTTTTAGCTGTGTGTTGTGGTTGCTGTAATCCCACATGTACATAACCAAGCTGTTTGCTTTAGGTCTAAGATTATCAGTGAGAAGGCAGCATCCATGATCGAGGGTTACATGTTTGAAGAGCACGAGATGATTCGCGTCGCAGCAACAGAGTGTATGTGCAACATGGCTATGAGTAAAGAGGTAAGGAGGAAACTGTCAGGCAGATTAGGGGTTGTCATTGTTTAAAGGGGTGTTCACCTTTAAATTAACTTTTAGTATGTTGTAGAGCCGTGATCCCCAACCAGTGGCTCATGAGTAACATGTTGCTCAGCAAACCCCTTGGATGTTGCTCCCAGTGGCCTCAAAGCAGATGCTTATTTTTGAATTTCTGGTTAGGAGTCAGGCTTTGATTGCATACAAACCCAGTGTAATTGCTAAGCAGGTCCTTCTGTAGGCTTCCAGTCCAAGATAGGGGCTATCAAAAAGCCAATTATAGCTCTCATTGGCACCTCCAGGAACTTTTTTCATTGCTTGTGTTGCTCTGCAAAACTTTTTCCATTTGAATGTGGCTCATGGGTATAAAAGGTTGGGGATCCCTGTTGTAGAGAGTGCTGAGACAATTTACATTTGGTCTTTATTTTTTATTACTTTTGAATTATTTAGCTTTTTGTTCAGCAGCTCCTTGGTTTAGAATTTTAGCAGTTATGTGGTTGCTAGGGTCTTAGTAATCCTAGCAACCAGGCAGTGGTTTGAATGAGACTTTGGAATATGCATGGGAGAGGGTCTGAATAGAAAGCCAAGTAATACAAAGTAATAGTAACAAAAAAAATTATAGCCTCAAATAACAATAGTTTTTTGGCTGCCGGGGACAGTTACCCCCATTTTAAAGCTGGAGAAAGTCAAAAGAGGTAAGCAAATAATTCAAACACAATAAAAAGAAATGAAGACCAGTTAAAAAGTTGCTAAGAATTGGCCATTCTATAACATACTAAAAGTTAACTTAAAGGTGAACCACCCCTTTGAGTCTTGATCCTTTACAACAATTTGCGTTAATCAGTATGTAGGATGTATAAATGGCATCTACTCTCAACAATGACACTGAAACATTGTGCTGCCTATGCCTCACTCGAATAATTGGCCCACTGTATGGAAAGGCTGGACAGCCAGTATCACACCAGAATGGTATATTCTAGGAACATATACTGTAAACTCTAACTGCTCTTGTTTTTTTATATATGGTTTCCCCCAATTGAGTCTGTCTTACATGTGAAATGTTTTGTAGGTGCAGGACCTGTTTTTAGTAGAAGGGTCAGACCGCTTAAAGCTAATGGTTTTATACAGTGGTGAAGATGATGAACGGTTACGTCGTGCAGCTTCTGGAACCCTTGCCATGTTGACTTCATTGGAGCCTAAACTTTGCACAAGAATTACACAAGTGGTAAGCAAAAATGTTTTTATTTTATGATGTACAGTTGTTACCAGTGATCGTCTATCTTTGGAATTGTCACTAACAGCCTTTTAGGTTATTGGGTATAAAAAAAGGCAGAACCCAGCTTCCCTTTGGGACAGCAAATTCTAAATGTTATTAAAGGACAAGGAAAGTCATATTCTCTGGGGAAGGGAGGCGGGGGCACTTCCAATTTGTTAGCATTGCACCCCTATCTTTCAATATTACAGGGTTTTTTTGTGATGATCCAGGATTTGGGCAAGCAGACCTGGACCACTGAACTGTATGTGCAAGGTCAACATAGAACAGGGCCCCCAATAGTGGGGAGGGTGCTAGGCACATAGCTTTTCTGTCAGCCTTCCCCTAGTCTTGTGCGTGATACCTGTGCAACCCACTCTCGACTGATATATAGTTTTTATGTAAAGCAAATGGAACCTCTGAGGGATTGATCAAAATGGCAGTGCAGTTCTACAGTCTTCTAATATTCTAGTCTAAATGGATTTTGTCACATCCACTGGAAGTATCTACCATAAAGCTATAACAGTTGCCCAAATTCAGTAAATCATAAAAATAGTTTATATAAGATATCCCTTAGATCAGATATATCAATAGATATATCAATATATACTTTATGTGATACAGAAATGCAGGAGATCTGGAGTTGCACTGGGGAGGAAGATAGTTGTGCTATGAATTAAAGGCTTTAGAAGAAAATATATAAAATTCTCAGCATCTATAAATGTGTGTTGTATGACCTTGCAGACAGTGCACTGGATGGAGATCCTGCAAGCTTTGCTTCTTAGTGAGAACATAGATCTTCAGCATCGTGGTGGCGTTGTTGTCCTCAACATGATGACTGCAGACAAGGAAGTGGCAGAAAAAATGATGGAGAGTGAGATGTTGGAGATCCTGTCTGTGCTTGCAAAGAATGAGGAGGAAGAGAAGAAAAAGGCAGTGACCTCAGTTGCCAAGGAGTGTTTAGCTAAGGCTGTTGAGTATGGGTTAATCAAGGCCACTGAGTCTGCAGAATGAGATAGACTCTGACATATTCTTCAAAAGATTCCACAGCACCAAGAGGAACTGAAAATGACAGAACTCATAGGGTGTTTCTTTAGTGTGCACAACATTGTATAGCACCCAGCGCATGCAATGGATACCAGAGGCCTTCATCCCCAAATTAGGCTAAGACTGAATAGTGGGACTGGCAGTCTACATATTGTCTGGCTGCTGCTGCTGCACTTCCTAGAGTTTTTAGATCAATTATTCAACTTCATGAAATGCTTGAATTGTTATTTTGCTGCTGAAGCATCGCACATCCATTCCACATTTCCATTGTATGTGTCTTACACCAGAATGCATTTTCCCCACAACATGAGCCTGACGGCTTGAGAATGTTTCTTAGCAGATAATCTTCATATTAGCTAAACTTGTTATGCTTTAAATTATTTTCATATTTGGACCAATTTGTTTGAGCTTGCTTTCTTCTCATAGGCACATTTATATATGTACAATACAAAATGTATCCTACAATCACCATTATAGAATGAACTTGCGCTAAAAATGAAATATCCTATGAGAAAACCTCATATGATCTTATACAGCACTGTTATCTAAATACAGGGGTAAGAATCATACTGCCAATACAGATTCCTGTCAGCCTGGCTGAAGCAAACCAGTGTGTGAACACAACTGCCTAAAATGTATAGCTGGGAGAAGTGAACCCTCTCGCTTCTGTATTTAGATTTGGTGCTTACTCTGAAAAGCTACAGTGTAAAAAGGAGAGTATTTTATGGAAGGTTTTCAATTCTTTTAAACTAACTCTCTAGTGCAGGGATGGGGTACAGATACAACAAAACAATGCACCATTAGTGCTTTAATTTTTTTTTTAATTGAAAGGAATAGGTAGAACACAGTTTGACTCATGGTGTGTTGGTGTATACTGCTCCTTTAATGGAGAATGTGAATTATAAATTTCCTTCACTTCAAAAACCTGCTGCCCTTTAGGAAGTGAGATGATGTGTAACATGAGTTTGTTTATTTTTCTATTTACTTTTGTACTTTTTGTTTATTTACTATTCTTTTATTCTATTTGCCCAGCAAATCAAATAATAACAACAGGAGATTTAGTTTAATTAAAAGATCCGGCAGAATACATTTTCAGCACAAATTCATGTTGTATAATATCCATTCCATTTTTAAGCAATTTACCAACCTAAAGTGACCAGAGGTAAAAGTATTGGTTGAGAGACTTTTAGTAATTAGTAATTTTACTAAACAGACATTTGCTTTTCTATATATTGTGCTTTATTGTTTTTTGTCCTTCTAAGCAATGTACTAGGTGTGGCTATTGTTATTTTCTTCTTTCTGTTTTGTTTACATTACATGCCGTCACTTGCTGGTCCCTGCAAAGCCTCGGCTACGGGCATAATGCACTTCCATTCCATTCATTCATGCCTTTTATACTGAACTGATCGTTATTATTATAATTTATAAGCTCTAAGAGAATATCAACAAATGGCAGGATGATACAGATGATGTACTATTATATAAAGAGAATTTTTCACAGAAGTTCATTTTTGTTATCTTTTAGCTAAATTTATCTGATGTGGCTTCTCCACTATTTCCCATTTTATATTTTAACCCTAAAGTACAGGAACTTGCAGCCTTTAGGATTCTGGTTTTAATATATTTTGGGAATGCTGTAGGTTGTGTGTTGACCAGCACCATGCAATCCTGTTTATGAAAAAGTTTAAAGGAGAACTGGCATTTCTTTTAACCTGAACCCAAGTTTTAGTGGTTGTTTAAAAGTCTTTTTTAGAATGTTTTTTTTATTAATCTTTCTTAAAAAATGATTTATTAGCATGCTGTCACTTAGGCACTCCATCAGTGATTATGCTACATGACACGAGTGTGTTTGCAACTGTTGAAGAACTCACAAATCATTTCATATAAATAAATAACTGAACAAATGAAAAGGTTTTACAATTACTTGAGGGTGGCAAAATTTTGGTACTCATTAGTTACTGTAATCACTTACCTGATACCCCAGGCCATTGCTTCTGTTAGCACAAAACAGCCCGGGGTTTTTCACAGCAAGCAACATGGAGGAATCCTGTTCGTCTGGTTCTTTAAAATCTTGGGCCGATTTATGGGCAGTAGAAAAAACTGCTTTTTTGTTGAAGTGAAGAAAGAAGAAGCAGGAAGGGGATCATTCCATGTTGCTCACTGAAAGAACGCCAGAATCTTCCCCGCTACGCTTACATGGGGGGGAAAGGGAGGGGGGGCTGGGCGAGCATGCCGGGTTGCCTAGGGCCCCTGCCCATCTTGTCCCTGTGCAAGATGGACCCCTGATTGCACACACTCCTTCATTGACTGCCTACTGCCTTATTCTTCTAGGCCAGGTGGATTATTAAGTATTTAAAAAAATTCCAAAAGTACCACCTTTTTCAGTGACTGATGTTTTAGCTTTGCATGTTCCTGAATAAAAGCTCATCCCTGACTTGCTCTGGTTGCACCCTTTCAAAATAGCCAAGGTAATCAAGCAAGTATTGAAAGATTTACAAGACGGGTACTAATACTTGCAATCATGTGCCTGGGCGCAGTGGCACACACTCCTTTCTTGCCTGCCTACTGCCATCTCCCAGGCCAGGTGCACCAGTGCATATAAGTAAAAGATTGGGATCGACAGTAGAGAATTTTTTCAAGAAAAACTCGGCCCTGTCCTGATCACACTGGACCCCTAGGCATACACACCTTGCTATCTGTGCTGTCAGGCTACTCTGTGCCTTCCCTGCTGTGTCCAGGGGCACACCGGACCCTGCCAGTGCAAATAAAAAGTGGCTTTAGAGGCTGTAAGAAACCTCTGATATTTAATTCCTTGATAGCACCTTGCCTGCTACTATATATTTCTAAACTTTTGGGAGGAGTAGAGGTTTGTGGAAAGTGTAGCCTAGGGGCCTCATGTCACTGAGGTGTCAACCCTCCTGAAAATTTCAATTGCTGCACTGCACAACATCACTTCCACCAGTGTGCGCAAAACTAACTTCCGCTCAGTGGCCCAGCGAGCCCCCTGGAAAAGAACTGCCAGGGTTGACAGCTCTGCATTGATCCACCACTGTGAACTGGAGTTGAGCCAAACAAGGGGTTGCCTAGCACAGGTGCCTCTGTAATGATGGGGTCATTTAGTCCTGTATTAAGGACCAACCCCATGGAATTTGTACAGGGATAGGTTGGCATGAATGGCATTAGACTCCCTGTTTATCACCCCATGTAAGAACTACAATTCAGGGCAATTACTAGCATTTTGCTATCCGCCTACATGGAAATTGCATGTGTGGTAAAATGTTTGTATTGCCCAGTGTGCCATTGCTCTTAGTGAGGAGATAGACTCCAGGAGAGCACAATAGACACAATGAATGAGAAACCACTTTCAATTGTATAGTTTGCTAAGGGGCCAATTTATTATGCTGTGTAAAAAACAGTGAGAAAAAATGGCATCATTTTCTAGGCATTTCTTCTTTCTCCAGAACTTACCTAAAATAACGGCTCCTGGTGAAATTCGCCATTTATTTTATGCAACTTTTTACACAATTTATTTTTACAAAGCATAATAAATAGGCCCCCAAATGTATCTTTCCGTAATTTTAATATGATCTGGTGACGCCTCCATAATTGACAGTGAAACGTTTAGAAAAGGGGGCAAAAGTTATAGAAAATAGTTTGGGGGTCGAAGTAATTGGAAGAGGTAAAAAGACGTCCGAGAAATTGTGTATTTACACTGCTGCTAGCCGGTCGGTAGGTAAATGCTGGATTTAATCCCACAAGTGGCCGCTAGAGGGAAGCACTCGAGCAGAGACTCCGCACGTATAACTAGCAGGGAGCGCTTACATCTGGGCAGCATTCAGCTAGATTTCACCGCCTCCGGGCCGCGTTCCGACCCACCTATGCCATGGTACGGCTTTGGCTACAGGGGGTTTGAGCAGCTGGGATTCGGGCAGAAGCTCAGTCTCGACCTCCCGGAACCAATTCAATTAGAAGAAGCAGCCGCTCCTACAGACACAGAAGTGACCAAAGCTGTGCCCGCATGGAGTTACTCTGCCTTCGTGACAGGTGAGTGCAGCAGAATCGCACAAAGGCTCACACTGTGGCCCTGGCCAATGCAGCGGCCTGTGTGTTGCGATATTTGTTTCTTCTATAACAGTCATTGCGCGCTCCCGTGCATTGTGCTCCTTTTAAAGAACCCCGTTTCCTTCCCGAGACTTCAGCTGGAGGCTAGAACTACATTATGGTCCAAAAATCCGCAAATAATGATGATGCGGAGACACTTTGTCCTCCCACAGGAGGCAGAGCTAAGCCCCGTTCAGTGTTAAGAGCAGAGCCGTGATAGGCGGAGCAAATAGTCGCTTGGTGGCAATTTGGATTCAACCAGACAAATCACGCTGCCCTAAACACGTATAGGTATAAGAGCGAACAGGCAATTGGTTGGAAGCAGATGGGTAGGCGGGGCTTTAGGTGCAGGCACATTTTCGCGATTTCACATACAGGCAGAACTGTATAAGGTGTTGCTGAGAGACTCAGGCACTAATCATTTTAGTCATATGTATATAATACTCTTATATGTTTGTATAATGTAGCAGCTGCTCTACTTTAGATTCCCGCTTACCCTTTGGAGTTTCCAAAGTAAGGGCCTTAACAGATTAAAGGGGACCTGTCACCCTAATAAATAACTCCAAATTATTTT
The DNA here is from genome assembly GCF_000004195.4 of Xenopus tropicalis. Lineage (NCBI taxonomy): Eukaryota > Metazoa > Chordata > Amphibia > Anura > Pipidae > Xenopus > Xenopus tropicalis. Next base: position 108,128,778 of record NC_030679.2, read on the forward strand.
CCATATTGTTAGTTGAGCAAAATAAACGTTACTTTCTCTAGATAATTAATATAAATCTTGTTTCCTTACTCAATCAAAGGAAGCAGGCTGGTGCCATTTTGTGGACACTGTTAATTAGGCAAGCTTTGTATCATGCCAAAATCTTGTGTATGTGCCAGTATGGGGGACCAGATGCCCATACCCATACACTGGCTACACAATTAGATGATGAGGAGGGAGGGGCAAAGTGAGATGTGCAGTGACATCTAGGTAGTGCAGAATGGAAAGTTATTGTCTGCCCCGCCTCTATGCCTAAAGCATTTTTAATTGCCTTTATAATGGGTTTGGATGTGTTAATATAAAAATAAATTTGTGTTTCATGTTTAATTTGAAATTAAACTTTTATTATTCAGCTTTCTATGTCTGGGTGACATAGAAAGTCCACTTTAAGTGGGGTCAACAACCTACTTGTATTGTATGAACCCAGGCAAGCACATACACACGCCATGCGGATAGGGCCCTGGCTGGAATAGAACCTGCAGACTCCAGCCCTAAAACAACAGTGATAACCATTGCACAAACATGGGGTAGTGATTGTTGATTCGTTCAGGGGAGCTTTGTAAATGTAGTTTAGTTATTTATTTTATTAACCTTGAACAAATAAGTGATGGTGCCAAAATAACTATACATTTTCTTGATGTTTACATGTTAAAGCCAAATGTATAATGATGGGAAAATAACCTTATCTGGAAATTCCCCTGCCCCAGCATTCTGGATCATAGTGCTTATGTCTGTACAGTTAACCCTTCCCCTTTCTGCTGAAAGTTACCTTGGTGTTATTGTGTGTTTCTTCTCATCAGAGGATGGATCCCTGCTTCTCTCTGGCTCCATCGGTGCATCCCCCCACAAATATCTCAGCTTTAAGGGGTTGGATTGTGTTGATGTCCTACCTACAGAGAAGTACCTTCTGGTGCAACTGAAAGAGCGCCTGCAGTGCTGGGATACTCAGGCATTCATTGCTGAGGGACCACATGCAGAACCCATGTGGAAAATGGATCTTCCTTCTGCACACAACTCATGTAATTCTTTTCTTTTGGATCCCTATACAAAGAGGCTTTATGTAATTTGTATTCTGCACGTAGTAGCATCATTGTGAGATGCTTGTTTCCTCAAACTAATCATCTTTTTGCTAACATGAGGCCACACGGGTGTATTATCAGCAAGCTGAAAAACAATTGCAGAGAATTTGCCCCGCTACTGTAAATTCAGCCTACCTTGTGCCTGCACCCGAATGAATGGAATACGCTTGGGTGCAGGCACATGTAGCCGAAATCCGCATAAAAACGCTAGACTTTGCATTCCCTCATGTTTCTTATGCGTATTTCGGCTACATGTGCCTGCACCCGAGCGTATTCCATTCATTCGGGTGCAGGCACAGGTAGGAGCGTATGGTGCTATTTTCGGTAAGTGTTTTTCAGCTTGCCGAAAATATACGCCATACGCATGGTGTGGCATTAGCCTAAGGTTTTCTTACTATTCACATGCAATTACAATTTTGCACACTTGCTCATGGTTAATGAGGATGAATGATTTTTGTGCAGGTGACCTACATCTTTAATTCACTTCAATTCTGTATTTATTTCTACACATAAATGGGGTCTCCCCTATAGCTGGCCTGTCATGGGACATTGTCTTTACATGATATTATAAAGCACTTTTGGTAGTTATATGTAGATAAGGCTTTTGGTTTACAAATCTAAAGGGAATATTTTAGCAGAAGCAAGCAATATGGAAGCTCCCTATAAGACAAGGTGGTATCATTCCTCTATACATCCACATATAGTTGAAATAGCTATCCAGGCCCAGACTGGCAATCTGTGGGTTCTGGCAAATGCCAGAGGGGCTGCTGTAAGATGCCATATACAGTCACTATTTATTGGGCCTGTATGTGACCTATTATAAATCCTAGTCTAGACTTGTAGTGATCTACTTGCAGAATGGTGACATTTATATAATGCTTTTTACATACACATATATGTAGCCTTCTAAAGTAATGTTACATGCTGAATTTCACAACAGGGACTATTAAAAGGACATGTCAACTCCAAAAATAATTTTTTGCCTAATAAAAGAAAAGTTAATTCTAAGCAACTTTGCAATATACATTCATTACTTATTTGTAATGTTTTTTTTAGTTATTTGTATACAGGTATATAATTGCTATTAAAAGCAGTGTCTGCCTGTCCTTTCTATTCTCTGCCCTGGTGGCTCTGGGGTTTGAAACAATGTAACACAAGGCGGCAGACTGACAGACCTGACTTGTGGGAATAGCCTGGCACTTGCAACATTGTTTAAAAAGTAACAACCAGGAGTTCAGCAAATGCTGCTTTCTATAGCAATTACATTTACAAATGACCTTTAAAGCACTGATAATTACTGATTTTTACTGATTAGCACTGATTTTAATAAATTGATATTGGAAAGTTGCTTAGAATTATGTTTTCTTTTAGGTAAAAAAATATTTTTGGGGTTATGTCCTTTAAGCATAGCAAGGTCTAGCTACTGCATTTTATTTGTAATGTTTCTGTGCTTCAATATTATGTTTTTTTGTTTTTTTTTAGTATTCCCCTTGGTAACCAATGGCTATATAGTCCCTAAACCTCCTTTCTTCAGGGAACTTCCCAGTAAAATCCATGCACGCAAGCTGGCTCTAGGGAACGAGCATGCCGTACTGCTAACGTCAGAGCTGACTGTGCTCACCTGGGGAGCTGGAAGGTATACAGTCCAGAGAAAAATGCAAACACTCACACACACTATGCAGATCTAAAGTAATTTTCTTTTTTGTTTTCATTGAGGCATGGCCAGCTTGGGCATGGAGATCTGGAGGATGTGGAAGAGCCTCAGATTGTAGATGCTCTGCATGGGGTGCCAATGAGTGAAGTTGCTGCAGGAGGCTGGCATTCTGCTGGCATCAGTGGTAAGATACTGTATTATTCCTCATTATACTGGGATTGACAGTGCTTAATATCAACTGAACTGATCACTATTTTCAATATGGACCTATCAAATGCACAAAGCATACATTTTTTTCCATTCTTTAGAAAGTGGGGACATTTACACGTGGGGATGGAATGAATCTGGCCAGCTTGGACTTCCCTGCAAAACTCAGCAATGTAGGTAATCAGACATCTTAGAATACAGCAATATAGATATTAACATGGCATGGTAATACTTATTTTAATACTATTTTAATAGGTTCAGTAAGCACCAAACAGTCACACAAAGAAGATGAAATGGGGAACACTGGTGAGTTCATTACAATTCAGGCCTTCCCTGCCTTGATAGATCTACCTCAGGAATCAGAAGCATCCAAGATTAGCTGTGGATCAAGACACACAGCAGCTGTATCCCGTGAGTATGCTGAAGAGAAAATCGGCCTAGATGGAATAGCAGCATTGCCACCTCAGAACAAACATCTACTCAACTACATCATAATCATTTGTTGTTGAGGAAGACTTTCCCTTGAAAAAAAAATGCTTACCATGGTTAAATCCATGCTTTTTCTATTTACCATCACCTAGAATGTAATCTTAGACGTAGTATACTAGTATGTAAAGTTAATCATTATATTTTGCCATTGGCCACATCTTGCCTATAAACTCACAGGCACAGCATTTATGCATCTGTGCACACGGGGTGAATTTCAATGTGAGAACATGTAAAGCTTGACATACATAGGCAGTTTTAAGTTGGTGATTTGCCTCTTCAGATAAAATTGTCGGTTTATCCATCAGTGTCTGGGCCTTTCTAACAGATAAATGGTTGAAAATTGGACAGTTTTGAAAATCTTGTATTGATGCAGTCCTCTCTTGATGAGTCAGTATAGGCCTCAAGTTTGGCAAGTCACCAAACGAGCAGACTCATTATACTGGGGTTGTGCCCAACAAGTAGATCTTTATGTGTATGGCCAGCATTTTTTCTTATATAAGGTAAGATATTGTTTGCCCTCACTTACCCCCGTCATTTTCATTACAGGATCTGGAGAGCTGTATTCATGGGGTTGGGGTAAGTAAGCAATATAATGAGTGCTGATTGCCGGTAAGAGACTAGAATGGAAATTAGGTAGATTGGAATGAACCATTAATGTTTCCCCCTTGTTAATGTTTTTTTTCTCCTTAGGTAAATATGGACAACTTGGACATGGGGATACAGATAGCCTGGATCAGCCAAAACTAGTGAATTATTTTTCTGTAAAGCACCTTTGTGTTAATGATGTGATTTGTAGAAACTGGAGCACATATGTATTCTGCCTGGAAAGCTTAGAGGAAAAAAAAAAAAAAGGAATCTTTAGTTAGGCCTTGATTTAAACACATTGCCTTTGTTGAATCTGTTCACATGTATACAACAAGACAACAAGACTGTCATTCATTCATGGGAGGGGTTGTTTTGGTATGTGGTCAGTATCCTTGGTTGGGGGGGCGGGGGTTGGTTGTAGGGATGGGGCATGAAACCTGCCACTTTGAGATGGGGGTGTGTAACATTAAGTGAATAAAAATGTCAACCAATTTAAGAACGACTTTACTTGGCTGTATACTAGTACATGTGATTACATTGATACTGAGGGTGAAGGCTCTTAGACAAAGTAGAATATTTCACCAGTGCGATCGTAATTTTTAATTCAACAATCTAGAACTAATAATGTCCAGACTGAAATTGTCGGATTACAATTTGATAACAAATTGGATGATGTTCTGACTATTAATAATTGCCAGACAACAATCATATGAAAGTTATGTCCCAGAAATACATTGTAGGTCCCCCAAGGATATTGTCAGATAGGCAATACATGCACTGATATCATTATCCGGCTGAATTTTTTTAACCTGTTTTATGGACTACAGACATTGTCAGGATGATGATTCGGAGCCCACACATGTTTATACAATTTGTTTTTCTGGTTATGACTCTCCCAGTTTTCCCAAATGGAACAGTCAGAAGCCTGGAAAAGTTACCATAACTAAACACAGACTAATGTTTTAATTCTAGAGCAACAGCATGAAGGATATGAACAAAATAGACATTACAACACAGGCTTAACAGTGTTTAGATGTTTAATTTACTATACAGGAACTGTACAAAGGTCAAAGTGATGTTATCACAAAGTTCTTTTTTCAAATGAGGTCACTGGATAGAAACATAAGATTTTGGTAAATTACAGAACAAAACAATAAGAGGCACTGTAAAAATACTTTTCTTTCACTATCACTGATGGAAAATAAAGTCCTGGAAGTGAATGTATGAAACTAAAAGACATAGCCAAAGTCATACCATACGTAAATATTGTAAGTACTTTACTTCTGCATGGCCAGTCTGATATCTTACACTGCTTACAATGCTGCTGTATTGTGATGAAAACACTAAGCAATGGCCCATGGAGATTGCAGAGTTCCCATACCCTAATGGAACATAATGGAAATCATTTTAAGGGGACGTTTACTTCAGGAATGTTTTTCAAGACAAGTTGTCTTTTGTTTGTTATTGTGTTTTTTGTTATGTTTTGAACTTGAGCTTAGTATTAAGATAACACTACACACTGATCTAGCATACAGTTGGTGCAACTTTGCACCAGTGCAATAACCCAGAGTAAGCAAATTATTTGCTTATTCTCAAGCAAGGTTCTTTGCTATTGCAGTGTATTTATCATAGAAAGAAAAGGAACTTTCTAGAAAATACTTTTGAAAAAAAAGCATAGCAGTTAGGGATCAGAGCTATTTTGAATTCTGAAGCAGAACTGCCTTGCCAATCCTAATTACCTCTCCACTATTTTTGCTCCACATAACAGACTGGACATCCAGGGGTGTTAGTAGGAAACATAGAAACTTATCTCCTGATCTCCTGCTAAATCCACTAGCTGTCCATCTCAGGAACTTACATATGGTGAGCGTATGTAATTTCCTTCACAGCTATTTGCCTTACTCAGTGTTGTTGAGGAAGTTATCCACTGATTGCCACTGTAACTGGAGAATTTAGAGGTACATTTGCTTTTTTCCATTGTATAAATGTGCCTGTGTTCTAATTGCCTAGTGTATATTCTATAACCCCTTTCTTTTGACGTACCGAATATTTTTATAACTGCCAGAAATTCATATCTGTTCCTAAAAAGATTCTGACAGAACAAGCCAAGAATGTTAAGAATATCTAAATACAAGATTAAAATCAAATGGGAAGAGGGATTCATAAAAACAATATGGCCCAACCATTAGCCCTCTAACTGTAAATTACCACTCCTAGAATCCATTCCTTGTAGCTGAAAAACAGCTTGAGGTTTGCTAGTTTGATATCTTGCCTAAAATATAAACACTCCTTGTATTAACATTTTTTTCATGTATTCATTAATATTCCTCATTTCTGTTCAACTTTCTTATATCATCAAGTGCTTTTAAATAGGCCTTTGTCTAAAAATGATGGCAAGCAAAGAACAGGTATTTTACTTAACTGTTAAAAACATGTAAGCAATTTAAAATAATTTAAAGGATGGTTTAAATGAAAGTTTATATAACTGTACAGCTCTCCTAGTTGCCCAAACAGTCTCTGCCATTGAGTACTTGCTCATGTCTCAAGTGACAGCATTTCGGAATCAATGTATTATGTGCAGCACCAGTAATAGCTGGCAGTGCTCTGCTACTGCAGCCTATGGACTAAAGACACTGCATAAAACTGCAGTCTCGCAGCTATCAATATTATCCTGTAAATGCAAAAGCTTCTAAATACAACAGCTATCAAATATGGCAGGCCTGGAATATTTCAAGCAATATTTTCTATACTTCCAAAATGCCATTTTCACCAGTAACAGCAGGTTTCCTCCTGCAGGCATCTTCGGAAAGCCGAATCAATGCGAAGGCCATTCCACCAGCACTCCTGTTGTAGGTGGAAAGGCATTTGAGTGGTTAGTCGCCTACGGTAGCATCTATGACTGGCGACTAACATGCTTTGTGAGACATTGGCCTTAAATTAGGAGCAACAACCTTTATATGTGCATACAATATAGTATTCGTGGTACATAAATGGAAGAGAACTTATCTAGGCCTCCATTAACAAAGAGCACTGCAAAAGTGTGTTGTATTGAGCACACTGGCATTGTGCCTTATATGTAGTGTTAAGCTAGGCTTCTGCATAGTCCTACTTGTTTCTACAGCACTATATACAGAGGAAATAAACACAACACCATCAGGCACCTCATTTGAAAAGAAAAAAACTTTGTGAAACAGCCGTAGTGACACTGAAGAAGGTGCAAAGGTGTTCATGATTATCTCCAAACTAAAAACCGTATATATATATACACAAATAAAACATTAGATACAAAACCTGTGAGAACTGTACCCAAAAATACATATAAAGGAATTATAAAGCTTCTATTATACAGTTCAGCTTAAATCTCAAAAGAAACATGTACGCTACCAAGTGGAAAAGCCAACATTTTCAGGATTTACCGATTTGAGTGTTTAATTTATATATTTATATATAGCTAAGAGATGAAATTAGAGTGCAAAATTTGCATAGTTGCTCGCTTTATATTTAGAGGACAGAATGTGGCTTTGGTGCAGGTTTACCCTCATAAAGATGGTAGGAGGGAAAAAGTCACCCTTCATTTAACCGAACAGCCAATATAAGCACTGCCAGGAAAGCCAGAGGTACAGACATACTGGTGCCACGCCCGCTCACACTCTGCTGGTTTCTCCAATGGGCATTATCTGCTACGATGGCGGATGCGTAATAGTCGAGTTCAGAACATTGGTGTTGATGTTAGATCTTGTAGCTTTTGAAAGTTCTCGCTGCAAAAGACAAATATACATTATTTCACCTGGCAAATAAAGGAAGGTACAAATGTGATTAAATAAAATGACCTCATAGCAAGCTACAGCCCAATCAGTATGGCTAAAATGCCAAGAATTGTGCAAATGGAAAACAATTCCGATGGTCTTTACCAATTTGAGGGGTGGAAGCCCTTATTGCATTGGTTTCATCCTAGCTCTCAGGGTTATTCCGGAAGAATCTTTGGTTATAGAAACACACTTTTTATAAAATGATGTTAAAGGAACATATCCATAAGTATTACAACATCTCAATAATTGAGAATTTCCATGAGGAATTTTCCAAACTACACCTAATATTATATACATATAATTTTTTGTCTAGCAAAAAATGAGATCATTTTATTTATGTTATATGTGATAAAACAGCAGTTATTGAAGAAAACATGCACAAAAGAAAATGAGACCAGCCTAGAGCTGGCAGTATTCTAGGAAAATTATTCACATAATGTACCTTTTCTTAGACAAATGTTTTTGTTCTCTGAACTATGTGCTCTATGTTCTGTGTGAGAATTGTTATTTTGTTGAGAGTAGCACATTTTAGTTACAGAAACAAAGAGCTGCCCCACTGATGATTTGCTCTGAGTTGCAAAAGAAGTAGAATGAAAGACAGAAGAAAATAGCAGGATGTTAATATATAAAAATGTAGATTCAATGATGCACAGAAAGAAATTAAAGGTAAAGGGCATCTGCAGGACACCCATGGGTTCTTTATCAAAAACAGCATGAAAGATCCCTCTTGACTTAGCAATTAAATCCACTAAGGGAGGTGTGGGAAATATTTTGGGAACCCACCGTCAATAAGAATTTTCTTTGTCCAATAATGTAGGGAAGGGATTGTAAATGTTTTAGAGGCCACGGACAGCACAGCTTTTTAGTCTCTAGCTAAGAAAATATGCTCCTTTACACATTATTTGCATAAGATTATGTCAGTTTAACTGCAGATAATTCATCAATTCCCAGACCATCACATACTAAACCCAAATTCTGAATGCCCAGTGCCTATTATTTTATCTTGAGCTTGAATGGTATGTAATGTTTAGTAATACAGAGTAGTGCTGATAAAAGTAGTATGATCTAAAACTGCATGTCAAAGAGTTTGAGTATATTTTTAATGTGGCTAATTCTTCCACTAGAGGAGTGGAAAAATCCTTTCAGCCAAGGTCCTACACTACATAAAGAACTCTAACGTAAAATTGTTACATGTATTAACACTTTTTTTAAAATAAAATGAAAGAAGTTATGCTGTGTAAACACACAAGGGTATGATGTTATTCCATAAGAAAGAACTACAAAATTACCCACTTGCTACTTTGTTTGTTTTGTGTGTGCCTTTTCTTACTCCTCTGCAGAGAGGTATATATGAGGGTAGAGTATATGAGAGGGAGTACTAGATATACACCTCTTCTGTCGCCTACCCTTAGTCCAGGCCCTTGTTCCCCCACCACCACCCACTTGTAATTTCCATGAACCGGGGTTGTCTATGGCACCCTGCCACCTTTGGCACGGCACTGCCCCTTTGTTCTACTCGGTTACACGGTTACAGAGCCAGTATGGGTGGCTGCTGGATCTTTTACCTGCAACCACCAATGTGGCTGGGGATGGGGGGGGGTTAATAAAACAGGGGCAGGATTTAATGGCTTAGCAATTATTGGTTAATTAGCATTAAACTAGGCTACCTATCATTAATACAAAGCAACATGTGAAGCAAAGTGAAAAGCAAACATATAATGAGCATCACAGCAAATAATCAGTAAAGAAAGTATGGAGTAAAAATGCAACACAGTCAGGATGAAAACTTTCTTAGTTTGTCTCCGCTATGTCCATCAGTAGGCAAACTAAAGCAGACAGCATACAGAACGTTCCATTAAATGGGAAGTTCACCTTTAAAATGATAAGTAAGCCCTTTATCATAAAGGCCCCTATAAACAGCCCCCAGAAAACATACCTTACATGAAACAGAGCAGGGAGAAAGGTATGTTATTCTGGGGCTGTATAGTTATTCTAGAGACTGGAAATAAAAGGTTTACTTTAGAATGATGTAAAAGGTTGATATTCCGAGAATTTCCAATTGGTCTTTATTTTTTGCGGTTATTGAATAATGTAGCTTTTGTTTAGAAGCTCTCCAGTTTGATTTTTCATCAGCTATCTGGTTGCTGGGGTCCAGCTTAGCATAGCAACCACTTACCTACTTAGCATATGATTAAGTGTAATAGTAGAACAGTTGAACTGAATGCCAGATTTGGATGAATCCAAGCCGTTTTTAGCCAAAAGCAAGTGCTTTGAGTGACACTTGGTCATGCGAAAAGGGAAACCGCAATGTGGTTGTGCATGTGGTTCTTTTTAACACCTTACATTTTACTCATTTTATCAATGCATTTTTAACTTTTATTTTAAGTTGAACTATATAAAAAAAAATTTAAGTGTTTTTTCCTGGTTTACACCCTGTGAAGGAAGTACTGTATTTTCAGACCTATACAGTCATACATTCATATTATCTTCACCTCCTCTCTTTTCTTTCATAGACGATAATAAACCATTTTATAGAATAGTGATTTCAACAAAATGGCCCTCATTCCCCACCCACACAATAAACCCTCACCAAACAAGAAATGGTGTCCCTCTCGAGAGACAATTTATGGAGGCTGATCTCCAGGCAATACTACTATATCAGATGTCCCATAAATTAATGACGACTCCTTTTCCTTCAAGGATTGCCTAGAAACTAGAAAAGCAGGGCTGCATAATTAATTGTCATACATGCTCCTTGAAGATAATGCATAGAATAAATCTGGGTCGCAGACACTTGATTATAGACAACTTTCTCTATCTAACATTCTCCATATAACTATTATTAAGACAATAGTTGTGTGACTCGGGTACATAGGACAGAATTCCTAGAAAAAAAAATATAGTCATAGGCCCATCTTCACCTTGGGACATATTTAGGAATAATAATGCAGTACCAAAGGAATAACATTGTGCCTGCTGAAACCAAACAAACTTCTCTATTTTATTTTACTTGCTTTGTCTGGTTAATGTCTGTACTTTTGTTTGTTAGTAGCCTCGGTCAATACTATGTCTATGCTTCATTTGCGTCTTTTTATATTTGAATCATTATGGTAATAACGCGGGGGGGGGGGGGAGGCCAATTCCATAATTGGTCACTATTAAGATTTTACAAGAGGAAACAATACTTTGTAGCTAAAATTATTAAATATTAAATGCATTCATAAATAGAATTGCTACTGAATTATGTGGAAGGACACATTTATCCTAAATACTAGTTACTATTTATCTTAATAGAATTCAAAAAAACATAAAAAACATACAACACTTCTCCCATGATCTTGCTGATGGAATTTCTACTTGTAAGCAAAGCCGAAGTGAATCAATTGTTTTAAGGGCATAATGTGACTGTAGTGTATTGTGGTGTGCATATACTCAACATTTGTGACTCATGCAGTCAAAGGACCATCAAAATTCTATTTACTTGCAGAGGCTATTTAAAACCTAGGGATTCGTGCCTACTTGGAAAGTGCCAATTTCAGCCCAGTTCAGATACAACACTGAGGTCATATACCTCACCCCCTTGTGGCACTTGCTATACAATGCAATAACAGCCTTTATATGGAACTGGTGGCCAGCCTGTCAATGAGACAATCACTGCTTAGGCACAGTTAAATTGCAAGTTGAGTTTGTAATATTTTTACAAAGCCTTGGGGGTATGAGCCAGATCTCAACTGCATTGCTCAACTAGCTGGAGGAGAAGAATAAATGAGGAAAATATTCACATATGGCTTTGAACATCACCGCATTTCTACATTTAGAGGTACAAGGATGCACTTTCAAAACAAAAGCTTCTCCCCATGCCTTAAGGGAAGTATGAGACGTACAGGTGTCAATAGGCATGCTGGGTAGTGATGAGCGAATCTGTCTTGTTTCACAAAACAGCAAAAATATACTAAATGCATTGAAGTCAATAGGCGTTTCTTGCAGTGAGGTTTTCCACACTGCACAACTTTTTTTTGGTGATTGGGTTTTTTTTTGCGGTGAAACTTGGTGAAACATTTCGCTCTTCACTAATGCTAAGGCAAACAAGCTTGGTTCAATGTTACTGGGTTAAAAAGGGATAGAAAAACATAGTCCCCAAGAGGCATGCAGCAGTTACTCCTAATTTACCAATACAGACCTCTGCTATGCAGATGTGTAGTCAGAATGTGTAGAATCCCTCTATAAACACAGAAGATCTATGAATTAAATATGTATACTACTAAAGACAATCTTTTCTGATATTCTAATGGTTATTACATAGTAGGGTATAATTTTTAGACAAAGTCAATATGCCCTAGCAGCATGCCACTGCCTTACACGTCATTGTAGCCGCTAGCAAATATCTTTTCATCCTGACTGTGTGCTTCTCCATGATAACTGAATTATTATTTGTTCTTAGAAAAGGTAAATTACCGCAAACTCAGAATAGGTGCTTGCAACAGAGTTAACGCTGATGTTACGTTGAGCAGGAATTGTGAGGTAGCACCCACCGCTCATGGCGGTTCCATTCAACTGGGACATATTCTCTTTGTTCTTCTCTAGCCGCTTTGGCTGTGGGGTTTTGAACACTCTGGTTGGAGTTCGTGATGGTAATCCGGGCTGATTAGAGAAAGAAAAAAAAAAAAATATTGAACAAACTATATGCTGATCAGTATTCCACCTAGTCAACAACATATCTAGTGATTGATTGTCTGAAAATGATAAAATAATTATCCAGTATAAGGAACTATGGAGGCCTTGGGCAGATTTGCATCCATTTATGACCCCTGAATCTCCAGTTGGACATCCTTATTTCCAGCTTTGGATATGGGTATACAGAAAGCTTAGCACTTTTTACCCATAACATGCAACGCTCCTAAAATCGAATACAACATGCATACATTAAAGGGGGAAAAAAAAAACAAAACAGACATTCTATCTGCATTTGAGCCAAATGAACATCTACAAATGTTTGTGCACTTACATTGTGCAGTAAACAGAACTCAAATCAGATGTAAATAAAATTGCTTGGGAGAAATAAAAATTTACAAAAGCACAGTCTAGTGAATTAACTAACCTTGCCACCACACACGGGTGGACGAGATACAGGAGAGTGGCACATCGTCCCACTGAATGCAGAGCGCAGAGTGCTGTTGGAGGAACTGGAGATGGAGGTGCCATTAAGCTGCCGGGAAAAGCAGGTAATGTTAATATTTATTAGTTAATGCCAGGGTATGCACATGCACTTCAGTGGCTTTCAAGCAAGATACAAAGTAGTACTTTAAAACATTAACAATGCTTAGTTAATATCATTCATGCACAGAGATAAAGGTAGGGAAAACAAAAAATATCAGTAAAACAAATATTTTGCTTGTCTAGCATGCAAGCCAAACCAACTAGCAATTGGAAATACTATCAACAATTTCCAGTCATGCTTATCTATGGATAGAGTTTTTTCACTGTCATGTATGCAGTGTATTCGTTGTAATGAATATGTTGCCTGCTGAGTAACCCCAGCTCCAAGCCATGCAAGGAGTAAAATACCTTTTTATTTAAAATACTGAAAAGAAAGTTATGATATTTCCCTTGTTTTAGTAAATTTCTTACTCAGGCTTAAATGGTGTTAATCACTTCAACGGTTATAAAAAATGCTGCTATGTTGACTTCTAAGACCATATTCTGATTATTATTTGTATCTAAAGTAAGACAGCATAGTATTACAGAAAAAAGACAATGTTTTAGAGTTTACGTGATAAAGAGATGTTTAGCCTTTTTAGTACAAAGATTAAACTGCATTTCCTAAAAATATAACTAAGTAGGGATGCACTGAATTCAGTTTTAGATCACATTCTAACAATTTATAAAATTTGAATTCTATCAAAACCTTGGTTTTATTTGAACCCAATCCAAATTCTAAAATTTCACATTTGTTCCCACAGATTTGGTTCGCAATTAGGTCAAATCCAAAAAATATAGATTTTTGCACAATTGTTATGAGCCTTGCAGGGCAGAAGTATGCCAGAGAAACTGCTCAAAATACAAATGCGTTATGAACAGTGGTCATGTGTTATTCAAAGCTTTCATCAGGTCTACAGGAAGAACTCCCCTTATAAAAAGTGCTGTTGCTGCTAGAAAATATTTCATTTTCAGACAGATGTAATCTATAAATGTACATAAATAATTTCACTTGTGTTATTGGCACTTTAATGATCAGATGAGCATGAAAAAATGTACATTTATGACCTATGGTCTGGATTGTGTGATCTGAGTAAAGATACAACATTTTCGTAAAACTTGGCTCCTCAAATAAAATTTAAATAGCGAACTGCTTTGTTCCATATCATGCAACCTTTTAATTTTCATTTCGTTTCTTACATCTCACTGCAGACAGTATGCAAATCATTTAAGAACATTAAAAAAAAAACAAAAAAACAAAACCAAATACATACCTTTCTACATTTACTACTAGGTGTACTGGGTCCAGGCACTCGCCTCTTATTAGGGGTTTTTGGTGCACTGCCATAATACATTTCCTCCTCAAGCTGCCGATTCTTCTTCATTAGCTATAATAACAGGAATGTATAAAAATTCTAAATAACACATATGCTAAGGGAAGACAAATACCAAAGTAACAGTGGTAAATGAATCCCTCCAATATGTTTGGGATGGATACATAGTATGATGTCAATCACACATTCAGCCTTAACTTTTAGCTTATGGACATAAAGTCTATGGGGCAGATTTACTAATCCACGAACGGTCCGAAGGCGTCCAAATACGTTTTTTTCGCAATGATCAGTATTTTCTGCGATTTTTTTCGTCGCCGTCGCAACTTTTTCATATGTCCCGCAATTTGTTCATCGCCGTTGCGACTTTTTCATATATTTTCCGCAACTTTTTAGTCGCGAAAAAATCGGATTGGTTTTTCCGTTTACTATCGCTCAATATGAAAAAATTGCGGCAGCGGCGACGAAAATGTTTGTTTCCAATACGATTTTTTCCCTTTCGGGATTCGGATTCGTGGATTAGTAAATCTGCCCCTATGTGTATGATAGCTTCACAATTTTAGAAAGGGCACAGGACAACACTGTGGTTCTGCCAGACTGAGCACAGAAGTGTTAGACTGCCCTAATATAATATTGGGTGGTTTAACAGCACAGAGCCTAAGATGTTTCAGCCCAGCTTACATGGTATCAGTGGCTTGGCTTGTTGCATAGAACTGGCCTCAGAGACAAAACTCTGCAGCTCCACAGTGAAATGTATTTCGTAGGGCTGCCTTTTAATCCTACCCGTTCTTGTTTCTCCCTCTCTTTATCCTGATGAAAAGTCTCCCATTGTTCTGCAACATAGTCCATAAATTTTTTCTCATTTACAAAGAATTCCTGTCCCTGTTCTTGCTCCCATGCAATAATACTCGTTTTCAGCTCTTCTTCCAACTACAAAACAGGCAAGACATTAGAAACATTAGAAATGTTTATGAAAGTACTTAACAAGGAGAAGATAATATCACTAGAGGTTTAGTGTATGCGCCTGGCAAACAGCATACCTTTGGAAGCATCTTCTGCAGTTTTGCCCTTTGCTTTTCTTCTTTCAGCAGATTGCCCCCTCGATTTGTGAACCTATTAGGGTCTGTAGCTTTTTTCTGTTGGGGGGAATGAAGCGGAATAATTTATATAATTGTGATAGGAGAAAATAGGACATTCGCATATCATATGAGTGAACTTTTACTCATGTACAGACTCTGAAGTATGCACATTTGTACAAGCCCACTCCTTGTATGGCCACCTTTAGTCTGTGACATAAGATGATGCTACAGGGCTGATTAAAAATATCTGGATTCTAACTGTACTGATGCAAGATTTCTACCCTTCTTCTTTGTTAAACTTTGGTTCTCCTTTAAGAGTTACTGACCCTCTGGGCCTTCACAAAGAGCTGTTGATCTTAAGCCTATATAGCTTAGAAAGCACTTCAATTAATATAGACCAGCTGAATAAGTTTACCCCAATTAATAATTTGGGGATCCCCTTTAATACACAGCCAGATGGCAAGCTCACCTATATCTAATCACAAATCTTTAAAACCATTAATTTAAAATAATCTATTATAACACTAAAAAAACAATTTGGGTGGGAAAACTAAATATTCTTAGGGAAAAACCCTAACCCAAACTTAGATTTAAAAGGGAGGAAACCAGTAAAATGCACTGTTGAGGTAACGTGAAAAGAAAGTATCAGGCACCATACAAATCCATTAATCTAATGTCTATAAACACACTGCTTTGTAGCTAGCCTACACAATCTCCACCCTCATTGTCAGAGCAGGCAGCAAATTAGTCAAATACAAAGCATTATAGAACACCACATTAAAGGGCATTGCCATATTTCACAGCTTTTTGGAAAATAGAACATCTGTAACAATTATGTTAGACTTACATCGAATTCCAAGAAAAGACGCCAGTTCTCTTCCCATTTTTGCACACCATCAAACATTTCTTTGTGAGACTCGTAATATTGTTTAATGCGAGATATTTCAGCATCATGAATACACAGCAGATCTTCATTGTAATCCTCTGATAGTTAAGAATGATGTCAAGTTAGTGGAGAATTGCACAAAACCCATCATGTTTTGATGTTTCCAGGTCTTTAAATATAAGAACTGAAGTGTAACATTACTACTTACCACTACTAAATGGTACAAAAGCTTGTCTTTGGGCAGCACTATAGAAGCATTTGTCCCAGTAAGATGATATTTCCAGCCTAATTGCTTCAACAATACGTTTAATATTCTGCAGCTTCAATTCCTGAAGTCGATCAAATTCCTCTTGCAACTGAAAAAGTAGGCTGCATTTAGAACACAGACTGGGCAATATATTTCAGATTATAAAATACTTCAGCTGATATGAAAAGACTATAGGGCAGATTTATCATTTTTTTAAAAAAACATTAATTTGGAATTAAAATGATAGGTAGAAATTGATTTTATCGCATTTGAGTTTCTTACATTTTTATGAAATTGTGCTTTTGAAATTAAGTTTTATAATAAATAAAAGTGTAAAATGCATTTCATGCACCAGAAATTGCCAATATATGGTTTAACAAAATTCCCTTACTGCTTTAATAGTCTTTCCTTTTGATCCAGTCATATACTCTGCAAAAGCATCTCGTTCTTCTTCAGATATCTGAAGCCTTTCCCAAAGCTCGGTAATTTTAGACCTTAGTTCTTCACACAATACTTGATTCTTCATTTTCTGTTCTTCCAACTACAATTGCAGATTAGAGATCATGTTTAAAAGCAAATTGTATAATGGTTAAATACAGCCACAACAAAACAAAACAAAATAAAAAAAACAAAAAACTGGTGGCAGCTCAACCTGAATAAGAAGTTCTTGCAATGCTGTAAGATTTTCTTTAGAGAGGCAGAAAGCTTCTTCATCCTCACAAACTACATCACGTTCAAAGCTTGTGTCAGGAAGACGATCCAGTTCCTCCATGCAAAGAATAATCTGCTTCTTTGTACTTTTAAATTCTGCTTCCCGGTGTTCCTACAAAGCCATAAGAGCTGTCTTTATCAGGTTGAAAAAAAAGTGGTAGCTGCCCTTCGTGCCACACATAGCAGGATACATAGACCAGCAGTTGTAGGTTGGAATAAAGTGGGGGAAAGCAAGTATAGTAGATAAAGTGACAGTAACATCTTATATCTGGGGTACTGAACATGCAGCCCTTCACTTGTTTTGTTGTTGAAGTAAGACTAATGGCTTTCAGGGGGGTGCTGAGAATTTCAGAAACATATAGAGAGCAACTAGACATATTAACTAGACAGTTTAACTTTACATAATTAGTGGAGGCTCCCTCTTTTAAAAAAAAAAAAAAAAAAAACTGACCTGAAAATCATTACATAACAAGAACATCCTAAATACTTTAACATGGACATCTTAACACCATTTGACATTCAGTTTCAGGCACAGTATTGAAATAATAAATATACCTTTTCTGCGGAAAGCCCAGCCAAATGCCTTCTAAATTGATCCAGTTCCTGGAGACTTGGAACACATGCACCATCAATGTGGTATGGAGATGTACACAGAATATCACACAAATCTTGATCGCGCTCCTTTAATAATTTCAATTCATGCATTCTTTCTTTTTTCTGTTTAAGCATAACTTCTACTCTTGTTCTTAAGTCCTTTTCCAGCTGAAGAATAGTGGACTCTTCCTCCTCCTGTTAAAAACAAACAAGGAGGAAATGATCATCATGTACAAAATAATATCTTGACAATGGGCATAAGGCAATTTCACTATACGCTTTGAAATTTTCTTTTATGTTAATGCATTCAGGTTTTGGAATACTCTACCGAGAGTTCTAATAATGAGGGTTCCAAAATGGGATGAAAGTCTTTTAGCAACTAAGGGCATGTATAGATAGGTCCAATTACCATAGTAGTGTCAGGAAGGTGTTACTTTTTATTTTAGTTGACAGCTGGTCCAACAACAAGAAGAATCAGAGAAAACCCTATTAAAAGACAGACATCTGCAGATTTATTGCTTATATATATTTGCCAATCATTTGTAGGATATGAAATAGCTTACTTCAAATGGTGGAAGTTGAAGCTCCATGCATAGTGTATTAAGTTCTTTTCGACAGACATCAATACTCTTTAGGAGACGCTGTTTTAAATTCTCCTCTTCCTCAATCATCCTTGTTAGGAGAAGCTATAAAAGTTAATATAGACAAATGTAATAAATATAAACACATTTCCATACCATAATACCAAAATGAAGCTTTAATGAAAGAATGGAACAGCTACTAAGGCAGCCCCTAATTATGGCTAAGTGTGTGGCACTTGGGACACTGCCTGGAAGTCTACCAAGTAGAACCTAGATCAAATTTAGATCCAAAGACTAGCTTATGTAATTTAACAGTCAATTTATAGGAGAACACCACCCTCCCTGGCTAGAAAAGGCCCCTTAACTGACCTTCCTCGACCCCCATCACCTCTCCCTTATTGCATATGCGAGGCTGGCCAGTTAAGGGGGCTTTTATAGTCGGTGGGGGTGTAGTTCTACTTTAAGTTTGAATGACATTCAGAAAGCTTTTGGATACAGTTTAGTCATAATATACATTGTGTCTTACACGGTGTAAGCAGTGAATTGATGATATAACCATAGAAAATCAACAAGAAGTAGATGAACACTTTTCAGTTTGCGGTTTGTGCATTATTTAGGCTTACATTCACATGTCTCTTAACTGCATCGGTCCTTTGCAGTCGCTGATCTTCTGGTATGCCTATTTCTTCCCAGATATCGCGAAGACGGGCCAATGCTGAATTTAAACATGCTACTGATTCAGCAGCTATTGCCTCACTGAAAGACAAAGGAAAACATTGCTGGAGTTTGCTTTCAAATAGAGTTAGATTGTTTCCAAAGACACCTGTTCAGTAACGAAACAAACTGTTACCATAATGATGTGATTCAATTCAATCTGATTTTTATTTGATTTTATTTCCTTAAGCATAACAGACAAGTTGCATATTTAGGTATAGAAACCATTATCTGAAAACCTGTAATTCAGAAAGCTCTGAAATACAAAAAGCCATCTCCCATAGAGTCCATTTTAAGCAAAATTATTTTTTCTTTTCTTAAAAGGGGAACTCCAGCTTTGGAACCAAAATTTGCTAAAGAGCCCCACACAACACAAAAACCCCTAATATACCTATCACTGTAACCTGTTCTTTTAAAAAGTATAAACACCATTTTATATGTGGAGATCCAGCTGCAAAACAGTTCTTTTTCTGCATCATTTGAAATCATGAGGGACTAAAACACTGATGTTACAAATTGTAACAATCTCTCCACAACTTTCAGGCAGCATGCAGAAACTAAATAACCCACACTGTCAGCCAGATTAGCAGGAGAACAGGGGGCCAGGCTTACATAACAGTTTCAAATCATATTATTACATTAAAAATCATGAAAAGGCTGCATGTGTTTTAATTAATGTAAAATGCAAAGATAATTTAAATTATGTGTACTTTTCAAAAAGCTTATGTTGTGCTTGGGGGAACTTCTCCTTTAAATGATAAAATTAATAAAATAGTCCCTCATAAAAGATGGTAACCAGGTTAAAGAAATCTATATGGGCGACAACATAATCCTGCTTGATTACAGAGAAAAAGTGAATCAAAAACAAAAAACTGTTTAAATAAGATTTTATATAAAAACAACATTCCTGGGCTTTGGAGCTTTTAGGATAACAGGTTTCTGCACATTAAATCCCATATCTGTATTCATTAAAACAAATTCTAATCCACAAAATGAAGGAATCAAATTGGAATGCAACGGTTACATTAAGAAGCACAAGTTGTCAACCACACCCTGAAATGATGATGATCTCATACTACATAAGCACAACATTCAACTAAAGGTAGCATATAGCATTTACTGGTCAAAACTAATCAGTTGCTATGGGTTACTAGCCCTACATGTTACATGTTTAGAATGTTCCAGATGTACTCTCTTCATGGCTACTTGTCAGTAACTTCAGGGAGCAAGCAGACTCTATTGTGCACATACAATCAGATTCATTGTTCAACATAACACCAAGCCACAAATGGTAAGAACTAAAAGGCTTGTCATGTGTCGCTTTAAATCCACTGAAGGTAGTCAATGTAATACTAGTCTTTCAACCTAAAGAGTGACAAAAACTTTACATTTTTGTTGTCATGAACAAATTTTAATTTGGAAATAAAGGAAAAATTGCTCTCATGAGCTAATTTAGTTTATGGAGTGTCTTTTAAGGCACATTTGTAAAGTACACGACTGGACACACAAGTGCAGCTGCCATATAGGATATCATTTTATATTACAGACATGGAATTTATATAATTACAAATAGAATTATCATGTTGTGAAACTGATTAGAAAAAATGGTCAACACCATTAGAATTACAACAAGAGTGTGCATGGGTAGTATTACCAGTTGTGGAGCAAAGTGAAACTGAAGTAATGATAAAGGGCATAACCGTTTGGAGGAAAAAAAAGCATTACTCCAGTTTTGTAGATGTGGCATTTTGTATCCACTGGCATTACTGCTGTGCATAAATGTTATCAGTTTGGAGTACCCTTTATGAATCGCACAAACTGAACAATATAAGACAATCTGAAGTTGCTGCAAGATTGTTGGCATTATTAACATTGTTGGCATGATTAAAATAATTTAGTTACTTTAACCTTATATACATTCCTCCAATATACAATTATAAATGTCCAATGCAGATTCTGACTAGTAAAACAATGCAGAAGAAGCCAGCTGACTAACAGACTACAAGCAAACAAAGCATTGTGGGAATTGTAGCCTTGACTGACAGATTTACATATACAAATAACTAATATACACAGGCACTAGAAAGTTGCTAAGAATGAGATTTTCTTTCATTGTGCAAAGTATTTTAGGCTAACAGCCACCTTACAGGAAAACTTAGCAAACAAAATGTAGTTAGTTACTGCACTGATTTACATATACAATAACTATGTAGAGTTATTGGAATCCCACCAGATACACAGTGTTAGTCAATACAAGGTTTATGGGGAAAACCTCAATTCCAGTCGTTTTGTGGTACACAGGTGCATTTTAGGCACAATAGCCGTTCCTTGCATCACTCTTGTCCCTCCTACATTCCCTGTGCCACACCTGAAAATCCATTCCTTGGGTAAAAATCTGCGCTCACCATGTGATCTGGGCTAAATGTGCTGTTTATACTTTGCTTCAGTCCAGATTGTATCTCAGTGTATCATACCCAAATCATTTCCTATTAAGCCAGTAAGAATCCAGTTAATAGCATGCATAGCCTTGGATCTATTTGTGTTGCATGAAACCCCATTATGCAGCTGATGTCTGAATCAAAATCTAATGTATTTTTTCCAGAATGAATGGATTTGAATTGTTTGGGCAGACTTACCCTTTAAAAGAGCCTGCCTCAGTGATCATACTGAAACTGTGGGTATCAACGAAACATCATTAGCAACTCCAAAGCCACTGGATGCCTGATTCCTAATTAGCACATAGTACCGAGTAGCACCGAGTACACAAACACATCAGATGAAACAGAATCCTCTCTGCTGACAGGACTGAGCAGTAATGGGAGCTGTGGCACTGGGCCAGCACTAACATCCTGCCATGGAATCACTGACTTCAGACCCTATGGATCTGGCTGGGCTGCAGCGCTGGGCACTTACCCTGGTGGCAAAGGGCCAGTGAGACTACTTACAAGGGCAGACGATGTTACGCATTGTTGTTAGTTCACTGATATGGAACCGCATGTTGCCTACAACTCCCAGCATGCTTTATCAGCACGGCTATAAGTTGTATATACCTGTCACATTCCTGAGATAGTTACCCACTAACAGCAGCAGGTGCGGCACGATTTCCCGGCATGCACCTCAGCCAGGAGATCCGCTCACACACAATTCGCGCACAACTTGCTGCACTGAATAAATCTCATTTTATACTGCGATTTAGTAGCCAGTGTGTGCGAGCAGCGCAATACCTGCAGACTAAGCCATCACACGTCATTGTAATATCTAAATAAAAGTAACTATACAAGGTAAGTTCACAGCGCAGATTCTTCAACAGCCTTGCCAGACGGCTAGTGCCGCCCTAAGAGCCAGTACTCGGGATCTGCACGCACCTATTCCTTCTAAGAAAATCTAATAAGAGAAATATCAGGTTTCTGTAATTCCGCAGCCAGCGCCTCACCTTTTTCTCATGGCAGATCCCTCTTCCCTGCCAGCTCTGCTCCGCAACTTCTGTCCCTTTAGCTTGTCAGTCCCTCTCTCTATCAGCTCCGCGACCGTTTTCTTACCACAGAGAAAAATTCGTTTTCAAACTTGCCACAAGCCTACAAAAGCTTCTCTCTGATTGGATCTCCGCCATGACGTCAGAAGTCACACGGCAATGGTTGGTCGACATCGCTTTACTGCCACGCCTCGAAACAAAATAATGAAGTGCGCATGCGTATTGAGGCACTTGTGGTAGGGATAATCCAGCCCTTGTGTGTGGGAGAGGGGTAAGGGGAGTCATGAGAAGGCTGTGGGCTGTAAGCGCTCGCTAGCTACCAAGTAAGCAATGACTGTTCGACCCATGTAACGTGGTAGAAGGGTTATAACTTGCTACGGTATAAAGCAATTATGGGCAGTGTTGGTGACATTTAAAGCTGAAAAATCGTGTTTGCGAATTCTGCTACGGAGCGATCAGGTTTTGCTTGGCTCGCTGGGCTGTGGTGTTGAGGAGGAGGAGGTGGGTACCGGTGTATATGGCTCGGCATGCCAGCTCTAGTCTAACTAGTAACCTTATGGCGTTCCTAGATACCCGAATAGTTCAGGCCCTCTGCTCACTTTTTCACTAATGTTCCCCTCTGTCTCTCATGGTTTAGCCTCTTTATTCTATTTTGGGTTTTTTTTTTTTTTTTTTTTTGCTGTCTCTTCCCCAATCAGCCTTGCTTTGTGCCCTCTACGTTCTGTAACATCCAATAGTGATTTCTTTTCTCTTCTAGTCTCCCCTAACGCCTTCCCTGCTCTTTATTCTTCGTATTGTGTAACTGCTATCCCTCTGTTTACTACTATGCACTCTTCTGCATTTCCCAGGCATTCCTTTTGGTTCTTATCTTCATCCCTAGCCCACTATCTACCCCCTCCTTGTGTCTGCTCTCCTTTCCCTTAAACCTCTCCCTTTTAAAGGAGTCCTCCACCCAAAAACTTTTTTTTGCATAAAGAAAACCTAATTCTAAGCAAGTTATTATATGGGCCCCCATGAACACAAGCAGGTAGTAGCATAATTTTGGGCACACCCCTTGTGTGTGTGATATAAACAGCTGATAATACTCTATAATAAGCCTTTCATATAAAGAGTTTCATTCATGAATGTGCTAATTTGTAGGCCTAGATTTGTGAAAAGGTCCGTGCCTATGCCAGCATGCCAAGCCACATTAGAATTTGGCCTAAAGTACATGGCAGACTTGATAGCTTTTTAAATCTCCCACACGCCAGTCCCCAGTGTTTCAGACTCAAGAAAAAAAATAAAAACCCCTGTGCATGCATGTGTGCTCATGTATTCAGTGCTGGGGAGGTGGGTGACAAGCCTGGGGGGCCTGCACTTTAATTCAGCCTTGTTAATAAGCCATTCAGTTTATTGAGGGTTAGTGGATTTTGCCCTAAGTTTAAACCCTTCCCACCTACCTGCTCTGTGCTGTCGTTGCTTGATATGGAAGTAACATAAGCTTTTGCATGTTACGCAAACTGTAAGTTTAGGGGCCCAGTAACTTGTCAGTAGTAGCTCATAAAAAAATTAATTCATGTGCTAATAAGTATTTTGGTTGGGGGGCCGGTGGAGTTTATACATGAGTTACGCAAGTTTCTTTCAAAGTAAGTAAAGTTTTTGTATAAGTTACGTAGATTGTGTAAGTTTAGGGGCCATTGATGTTACTGTGAGGCCCAATAACTAGTCATTTTCCTGCTGCAAAGTTCATGTAGAAGACACTAGTATAATTCAGTAAAAAGCTCCCAATATAAACAACCAATGTTAATCTATAATAAGCAGTAGTTAAATAGTTAAAATGAATAATATGCTAATAATTCAGTCAGTTCATTGGGGGTAGTGGAATTTACCAGAAGTTTTTCGTTTTTTTTTTTTTAATTCATTAGTGGTCAGTGGAGTCATTAAAAAGTTAATTGAAGACAGTTATTTGAATGGCTTTGTATTCACTACACTATTGGTTCTGACTTCTGAAATATTGTAGCAGAAACAGCTGATTATCTGACCCTAAAGAACTGGCTTCTGTTCAGTTGTCTCAAGACAATATCAGAACAGAAAGGGGATAGAAAATGCTGCTTTTAACTTTTGACTAAATTTACAAATAACTTAAAACCATCGACTTTTTTTAAATGCATGCTGCTTAGAATTGCACTTTTTTTAATTGTGCAAAAATGTTTTGGGTGGCGTTCCACATGTAATTATAAATTTCGAACAAGCATATTGTCCAATTCCTATTCCAAATTCCACTGCTGCGTTTAGTGCTGCTTTTGCAGCTTTTGAGAAAGTGGTGTGATACCACGAAACGTGTCAAGCGTACGGTCTTTTTCTGTATAAGCACAACATGCTTTTAAAGAGACTAAATAAAGATTTTTTTAAACAGCAGTGTTGCTGTTGCTCCGCATAAAGTTTTTTGTTTGCGTTTAGTGCTGCACCACAAACCCACAGACAGTAGCAGAAAGCTAAATATTTTTAAAATGTAACTTTTATTAGTATCATGTAAAAATAACTACCAGGAGGGGGCCAACACTTTAAATATGGAGAGTAGGTTATGATTACAAAATCCAAAAATTAGGTGTTGTGAGCCATGCCTGCATCCAGTTTTATGCCACTTGATCCTTGGCCTAAAGGAAAAGGTGAGTGGGAGATAACGCCTTAAAATGCATCACTGTGGCATCAAAGAGAAGGAAAGAATACTTTTGGCCAAATAGTGTGGAAGCTCAGAGTGATCATGTAGTTACGCAGAGTAAAACCCCTCTAACTGTGCAATGAAAATGCAGTAAGTTTTATGTTGCATGGGAGTTGCACCTACTTGCACAAACATGATTTGCATTAGATTGAAACCTTACCTGTGATCTCATCAACATATGAAGTATACAGTAGAATACAGATTAACCAGTGATGTTTTCAAAGTGCTGTACTATGTTAAAACAGAGACTGAAATCTTTGGTTATAATTGCCAATGGGCAGAGGCATTTTAAATAACACTGCTACCTGTAAGGGCAGTGGCACACGGGAAGATTAGTCGCCCGCAATAAATCTCCACTACTGCAGGCGACTAATCTCCTGGACACGCCATCCCACTGTCAAGAATGTAAATTGCCAGTGGGATGGCATACGCATCGCTTTGGATTTCCAAAGTCACCAAAAGTTTCTTTGCGAGGCAACTTCAGGCAACCGAAGATTTTTCTTCATTATTTATTCTTTATAGTTTTTGAATTATTTGCCTTCTTTGTCTACATCTTTCAAGGTTTCACATGGGTCACTGACCCCGATACCAAAAAATACTCTTTGAGGCTACAATTTTATTTAATTTTTATTTACTCCCTCTTCTATTCATATTACAGTCTCTTATTCACACCATTGCCTGGTTGCTAAGGTAAACAAGCAAACCAACCTAGCAACCAGATAGCTAACCTAAAAGCTAAATAACTGAAAAACTACAAAAAATAAAAAAAAACATTTGCAAATTGTCTCAGAAAAGCTATGTCTACACCATAGTAAAAGTTAATTTTAAGGTAAACAACCCCTTTAAACTCTTAGGGTTGTGTCTGGCTAAAGAATGGATGAAGGAAGAATGGATTCTACCAATGATTAACATTCCATAAGCTATACCCATTTAAATGTAAGGGAACTTACCTTGACCCCTAAAACATCCCTGCTTCCCTTTGGGTGAAGACACATGGAGCTACTAGTAGCAGCTACTTTTTCATGGCTACTGAATGCCAGAAAATACCCTGCCATAGACAGTACTGAGAATTGCCTCTGCTAAAACAAATGTAGAGACAATTATCAGTAAATGATCAGCATTGTATATTTTAGTAGCTGCTACTAGTATCTCCATGTGTCTTTACCCTTAGGGTGAAGACACACAGAGCTACTAGTAGCAGCTACTAAAATAGACAATACTGATTGTCTCTACATGTGTTTTAGCAGAGGCAATTTTCAGTATTGTCTATAGCGTGGTATTTTCTGGAGTTTAGTAGCCGTGAAAAAGTAGCTGCTACTAGTTGCTCAGTGTGTCTTCACCCTTAGGGCAGTGGCACACAGGGAGATTAGTCTTTACTATTGTGGGTGGCTAATCTCCCTGACGTGCCACCTCACCGGCAAGAATGTAATTTGCTGGTGGGATGGTATATGCATCGCTTCGATTTTCCTAAGTTGCCCAAAGTTTCCTTGTGAGGCAACTTCGGGTAACCAAAACGATGCGTATACCATCCCAGCGACGATTTACATTCTTGCTGGTGGGATGGCTAGATTAGTTGACCGCAATAGTGAAGATTTATCACGGACTAGTCGCCTGCGACAAAACTCCCCGAAATGCCATCCCACTGGTGAGAATGTAAATAGCTGGTGGGATGGCATACACGGTGCCACAATTTCCCCGAAATCGCGGAAGTTGCCTTGAGATGAAACAGCGCGGCGCTGCGAATGCCATTGGCATTTTGGGGAGATTAGTCGCCTGCGATAAGGGAGATTTGTCACAGGCGACTAATCTCCCTGTGTGCCAGAGCCCTAAAGGGTACAATATAGGGAAGCAAAATGCATTTTGGGCAGAACAAAATGGTAAACTGCTCCTAATGCAGGGGAATGGCTATTTTACAATATGTTACTATATTACTTTGTATATGCTCTTACTCTTCCTTTTCTAGGCCTGCATTTTTGGTCACTACCTGCCATTTCTGGTTGGCCACAACTCTGAATGATGCAATATGACACCCCTTTAACCACATCCCATTTTAGGCTGCTGTTCATAAGGTTGTTGCAGGGAACAGCCACTAAGTAACTCATAGAATCTAAGGAAATCCTAGCAAAATAATTAATCGTTTTTTAGATATTCATTACACAAGGGGAAAATTATTTAATACTGTTTCCATTTTTTATTCCAGTAAAGAGACTTATCGGACTCTTGTTCTGTCATTATACTTTTTATTGAGACTGGCAGATGGAATGGGAGAGGAGACTGCATAATA
Source organism: Xenopus tropicalis (assembly GCF_000004195.4). Lineage (NCBI taxonomy): Eukaryota > Metazoa > Chordata > Amphibia > Anura > Pipidae > Xenopus > Xenopus tropicalis. The sequence continues at coordinate 108,156,436 of NC_030679.2, forward strand.
AATACTTACAAAATAAGACCTGAAAGAATCTGCTTTAGTTTAAATTGAAAAACATCATTTATTTAAAAGTCTGCTTTACATTACCTTTTATTAAATACATTTGCAGAGAGCTTCATAACTATTGGGACAGTGGGTTGATATCATTGGATAAGACAGCTTTATGCCACCACATGTACATCAGCCCTGTGTAGTAAAACCTCTGCTACTCCAAGGGGCAGTGTACCTGCATTTCTATATGAGTAGATTGAATAGGCCTTGGGCTCCTGCTAAGAATACATTCACAACAAAGGGAGGGGATTGTATACTGGTAATGTAATTATCTACCTCACAAGAAACATACATGGAGTTGCTTCAGTTTCCCTGTTTAGTGCAAGAAATAACAAACAATAGATTTTAATGATTAATACAATAGGCACAAAAGTATGTTCTATTCATTGAACAAATGGGTATACATGTTAAAGGGAACATGTACAGTTAAAAAGCATAATTAGAATATTGTCTGAAATCTCTTTCCCGGATACACATTACAATCTTTTGTTTTTAAAAACAATTGTAGTAGGCCAGCAGGAAAGAAACTGTGCTGAGGTTGAAGAGAGTGGAATAACAGTAGTTTAAAAAATGGTAAATTTCTAATATATTTACAAAAAGTGACTCAGTTTGCTGAAAGGAATGATATACTGTATAATTGTCATAGTCCTATTAAACTTCACAGCATCTCAGAAAGTATAACAAACTTCCTCGACATCAGCTTTCTGTGGCACATGCACTGGGTTCCTTTGGCATCAGGAGAACTGCTGGGGAGGCTGGGGAGAACTGTCCAGGTCCAAGGGGGGAAGCAGATCTTCGAGTACAAGAGGATCAAAACTCTATTTTGATAAACCCTAAGGCAAGGAAATCCTGATGTAGGGCTAACCAATATTATGTCATGGCTCTGGGGTCTCAAAGTTTGAAAATCGTAAAATATTTACGCCTGGTTGAAAAGCTGCCCTGTTATGCTAAGATTTTGTCTCCATCATAGACTCTAGCATGCGAGCGCCGTTTGTTATTGATGTAGTTAAGAAGATAAATTTGTATCCTAAAAAGATAGAAAGATATGTCATTAATGCTATTTATCCTGAGCAATGCAACTTTCTGCTGGAGGAAAGGGTAGAGTTGGATAAAATTAAGGTCTGATAAACTCTTGGGCTACTGTGGCATATAATTCAACAGAGTTAAAGGAACAGTAACACCAAAAAATGAAAGAGCTTTAAAGTAATAAAAATATAATGCACTGTTGCCCTGCACTGGTAAAACTGGTGTGTTTGCTACAGTAACACTACTATAATTTATATAATAAGCTGCTGTGTAGCCACGGGGGCAGCCATTCAAGCTGGAAAAAAGGAGAAAAGGCACAGGTTACATAGCAGATAACAGATAAGTTCTGTAGAATACAATAGTGTTTTATATGTTATCTGCTATGTGCCTGTGCCTTTTCTCCTTTGAATGGCTGCCCCCATGGCTACATAGCAGCTTATTTATATAAATTATAGTAGACTTTCTGAAGTAAACACACAACTTTTACCAGTGCAGGGCAGCAGCACATTATATTTTAGTTACTTTTATACAGTTTCATTTTTTGGTGTTACTGTTCCTTTAAGATTAAAAAGGTTACATTTTTTTATTAAAGTTGTGGCTCACCTTAAAATTAACTTTGCTTTTGGTCTTCATTATTTATTCACTATAGTTTTGCGTTTTCTGTGTTTTTTATTTTTTGCCTCCTTATGCCATTTTCCAGCTTTCAGATGGGGGCCACTGACCCCACAGACTATTGCTTTCTGAGGCTACAATTTTGTTATTTTTTATTACTTATCTTTCTATCTAGTCCTTTGCCTATTCATATTCTCATCTCTACCAAACCAGAGAGCTGATGAAAACAAAGCAAAATAACTGAAAAACCACAAAAAATAAAGACCAATTACAAATTGTCTCAGAATCACGGTCTACATCATACTAAGTTAATTTAACAGTTAACCAACCCTTTAAATATACATCACTGTCAGATAAAGAAAAGAGTATCAGTAGATGTTTACATAATAATTTAACCCTAAGTGCCAGCAGAACTTCACATTTAACAGACAAAATCAAATATGGGAAAATTGTTTTTAGGGCTCTGGTACACGGGGAGATTAGTCGCCCGCGGCAAAACTCCCTGCTCGCGGGCGACTAATCTCCCCGAGTTGCCATGTCGCCGGCGGGATGGCAGACGCGGCGGGGCGATTTCGGGAAATCGCCGAAAGAGCCTTGCGAGTCTTTTTCAGCGATTTGCGCGAAATCGCGCCACCGCGACTGCCATCCCGCCGGCGACTTACATGTTTGCCGGTGGGATGGCAGGGGGAAGGCAACTCGGGGAGATTAGTCGCCCGCGAGCAGTGAGTTTTGCCGCGGGCGACTAATCTCCCCATGTACCAGAGCCCTTATGGACAAAATAACATCTGCTCATTGCTTAGGGGCTGGGGAGTGAAGGAGCCGCTCCTCCACTCCCAAAGCCGGAAGTGCTGCAGAACATAGAATCTATGATCTGTGGCACTTCAGTTCTTTTATCCATACAACTTAGATTCTAAAGGGTTAAATGGTATAGTACTGTTAGACAAGCAGTTTGTGTCCCTTCAACAGTAGGGTATGCTACTTTCTCCTTCTTAATGCATTTGCCAAGCACCTGAGAGAGATGTTCAATCTGCTTTTGACTACTAGGAGATAATTTTCTGCTGGTGTCCGCATGTTTGTGCAGGGTTTCCATGTCTATACAGTGTTTGATGCAAAAGGAAAATGGACTGAAAATAAGTTCTGTGCACAGGAAAGGCATTTATGGAAAATGTACCTGCTTCTTTTCCTAAAAACCGTAATGCTGAAATTTCCGAAAAAGTGCATCCTCCAAGAAAAACTGCTACAATGGTCCTCTGGGAACCGGAATTACGGTCACATAGTTGCTCTGATGAAAACAAAGAAAAACATTGCAAGTGACTGGGTACCGCCATGTCCTTTCAGAGAAATGGAGTTTAATATATATGTATTCATACTCTTGCTGAGCTACATATAAATACACACCTGCAAATTCATTTCCATTGAGTAGACGGGTGACTTCTTCAAGACCTGTCCAACCCTTGCGCTGCAAAACCTAATGAAATAAAATCATAATAGTTTTGTTACGTATGTAGGTTATAGAATTGTCTGTTTTTGGCAACTTTCCAAATGGCTTTTTTTTTTTATTATAGTTTTTGAATTATTTGCTTTCTTCTACTTGCTCAGCTTTTAAATGGGAGCACTGACCCCAGATTGCACTGTAAGGTTTGGTTAGGGTAATTCGGACCCTAGCAACCAGATGGCTGCTGAAACTGGAAAGCTGTTGAACAAAACTAATTCCAAAAACGCCAACTGCAAATTGTCTGAAAATAGCACTTATATCACTAAAAAATTAAAAGTGAAGAACCCCTTTAAAGTCTCTTTTAAATAAGTGTTTTTACACATTCTATTTTTGGTGGATTGCAGAATCATATGGTTTCTGTTCATACATATAGCGATAGGACAAAAAATCAAATTGGATCCTTTGTAAGCTTTTCACAAATTCCATCCAATCAGAGCTCAGCAGACCAATAGAGTTTAGACAATGCCACTTAGCTCAAAACTAATGTGTAATTAGCATGCACAAACAAACAATTTAGCTTTTTTAAAATTATCATTTTAAAAGGCACTGGGAAACATTTCCACAAAATTGTGTGTAAATGATCCCTAATAATGATCCTAAAATAATGCTATAGAACAATGGACTTTAGTGTAGATATGGGACCTGTAATCCAGAATGCTTGGGACCTGGGGTTTTCTGGATAAGGCATCTTTCCATAATTTGAATCACTATACCTTAAGTCTGCTAAAAAATCATTTGAACCTAAATTAAACCCACTAGGATTGTTTTGCCTCCACTAAGGATTTATTTTATCTTAGTTGGGATCAAGTACTGTTTTATTATTACAGAGAAAAAGGAAATCATTTTTAAAGATCAGAATTATTTTCTTTTAAAACAGTCAATGGGAGATGGCCTTCCTGTAACTTGGAACTTTCTGGATACCGGGTTTCCAGATAACAGATCCCATAACTGTCCTTCCAATCTGAAGCTGGTCCAATTTGTCTTTGTACTTGCATTTTTTAACCTGAAAAAACTCACTACAGTCTCCTTTCTGTTTGCCATCACCCGTAGGTTATTGGAACATGGAGCAGTGCCTCTGGCTTTTCTCTGCAGGCAGAGAGTTGCCGCTGCACTCCAATCCGCTCTGCCGTGTCTGCACTGACAGGCGTGGTGTCGGCCTGCGTGCATACACATGGAGTGGATATCCTTGGTGAAATTAATCTAGGGTTTATATAGTATACATTATTACCTGTTCCATGAGTTTACAACTTAAAGGAATGTAAGCACCACTAAAAATATAAGCCATGTCTTTAGGGGTCTTTAGATCGTATTCTCCATCTACTCGAGGAATCTGCAATAATGGAGAAACAAAATTAGTGCAGCAGCTGGACAGGGCTCAAGTAACATAGGGCTGCTTGCCGATAGAGATGATGGTGCAGCAACTCTATGTTATCATATGAATTAATACACCGTTAATACATTTATTAGTGTAAGTAAAAGCAAATTCTTGGAAATACCCACCAAACCAAGTTTTTTGCCGATTCCTCTAAAATTGCTCTTCTTTGCTAGAGATGAAAAGGCATCTGTAAGCTTGCCTAAAGCAAATGGGAAAGGTGACATACCAGTTACATATATTAACATAAATATAATATAGCCTGTAGTAAACAGAGGCAGCAAAATTGTCTGCAGAAACTTCCTTCAAAGGGTTGTTCACCTTAAAATTAACTTTATGATGTAGTAAGTGACATTTTGAGACAATTTGCAGTTGGTCTTCAATTTATTATTATTTGTGCTTTTTGAATTAAGCTTCTTCAACTCTCCAGCATGGGATTTTGACAGCTATCTGGTTGCTAGGATCTAAATTACCCTAGCAACCAGTGGTTTACATAAGAGACTGGAATATGAATAGTAGTACTAAAAAGTAACAATAGGTTTTGGCTGCTGGAGTCAGTGACCCCCATTTAGAAGCTGGAAAGAGTCAGAAGAATGCAAATTATTTAAAAACTATACAAAATAAAAATGAAAACCAATTTAAAAGTTTCCAAGAACTGGCCGATCTATAACACATTAAAATGTTAAATTGAAGGAGAACCACCCCTTTCATGTCCTGCTTTCTGGACTTTAGAACAGTGCAACCCGACTAGCCAGTCTACAATTACATCCCATTATATAGAAATCAGATATTTATCTGATATGCAGTAAATGCACAAGCCTGTGTACTGCCCTTTCTTACAGCAAACAGCAGGGGGGCTCCCTACTGACACCTACCCGCAGCCTTGTCTGTGACCAGTTTGCTCATTTTGTTTTCAACAGCAGTTAGAGTTTCCCCTGGCGCTTGTTCTGTAAGCAGCCCTGTTCGTTTCAGATTTGAGAAGGTTAGCAGATGCTCTGGACCATAACTCTGGAAGATATAAACCAATTCAGCAGAGAAATACAAAATTACTACTCATGCCAGAAATGGAAAATAAAACAGATACAGCTGAACTATTAAAAAGGAAAAACAATTCTCATAACTTTCCCCTTCGTCAAACAAACCTGCAGGTATTGTGTCTTCAGTGAGCGATAATCCTTGGTTATTAAACCTAAGGACAGATGACAAAAAGATAAAATAGAGAAATTAGGAACTAAAACTGACCTGAAAAACTAATAGCCCTTTCTGTGGCCAGAATATGATTTTCAATAGTGTTTGTGCTTCTTTAAATGGTATTATTGCATTTTAAATAGCAAATGTGCAATAAATCTGATTAACCTGACCATACTGTGTGTTTGTAGGGAAACTAGATTGTGGGAACCTATATGAATGAATATTCTTCTTTCAAGCTGCTACAAGATTTTATTAAGCTACATAGTTATATAGGGTTGAAAAATCAGTCCATCAAGTTTAATCCTTCCAAGTAAACCCCACACACACACAAACCTATACTGGCCTATCTATACACTCACATACAGACCCATACTGACCTATCTATACACTCACATACATAAACCCATACTGACCTATCTATACACTCACATACAGACCCATACTGACCTATCTATACACTCACATACATAAACCCATACTGACCTATCTATACACTCACATACAGACCCATACTGATCTATCTATACACTCACATACATAAACCCATACTGACCTATCTATACACTCACATACAGACCCATACTGACCTATCTATACACTCACATACATAAACCCATACTGACCTATCTATACACTCACATACAGACCCATACTGATCTATCTATACACTCACATACATAAACCCATACTGACCTATCTATACACTCACATACAGACCCATACTGACCTATCTATACACTCACATACAGACCCATACTGACCTATCTATACACTCACATACATAAACCATAAATACCAACATCAATACTAACTGTAGATTTTAGTATCACAATAGGCTTGGATACTAACCTGCAAGCTGACCTACAAACTATGTAGAAATGTATACTGTATTTTGCTTCCCACTGGAAAGCTTCTTTATTAGTTCTTATTTTAGTGATGAATGTCGTTTGCCTAATGGAGATATTATAAACAGTATATATATATTTTTTTACTTGCTTTTACAAAGTTTCTTTAAATTATCACTCGCTCAGCTTTCTGTTATGGAGGAACTACAAAGAAGACATAGTTGGATAGTGGTATTGGTCCCATAAATTGTTGCTTAGCAACTGTACAGAATGGCACAGGATTTTGTGGGATGCTGCAAAATCTGATCCTCCATACTGTAACATGACATTTAATCAGATAAAGGCTTCCATGCAGCCGACAGTTAATGAGAAACAAATGTTTATCTATCTTGTTGAATGAAAATGTAGCATATCGTGCTCCCAACAATTGTGTCACGTGGCATCTATATCTGACTTGTAGGATGAGAACTTTCAGTGTGAAAACATCCCTGTCCTCCTGTGTATTTCTGCCCTTAGCCTTGCCCTAGCAGCCACAGCCTCACTGCAGGCTAGCTACATGCTCCTCATCACAAATAGTCCTTATAGTGGTTTTAATCAACTTACAATAAGCCTGGAGTGGTGTGGCATGGTGAGTAAAGCTAAACAATCTTGACTATTAAAGTCATTTTACATTATACTCTAGATTTGCATAACTTAATCTACCACATCCACCTACTTAGGGCCCCCAAGTAGGTGGATGATTCATGTTTAAAGTAAGCATCTACAATTGAATAATAATCAAGATCTACACATAGAAAAAAATACTTACTGAAGCAAAAGAAAGAATAACCTAAAACAGGTTAGCTAAACATTTAGAGACATACATTTATAAAGCCACGTACAGTGAGGCCAAGGCCATATTTATATATAGATACTCTAGGGCCCATGGCTGGGGGATCTGTAAGCCTCTTAACAGATGTTTCCGAAGAGCACAGAGCTTAATATATATTCTAATACAGGGTGTACTATAGAACTTGAGGGTAAAAAAAAATTTTTGTCACATGTTTAACCAGTATGCCCCCCCCCCCCCTCCCTCGCAGCCCCTTTTGCCACAAACAAGCAAGCACAGGGGCAGGAGGATATGGGTCAGGCCCACATCAGCAACAGGCATACATACCATACTCTGTGATTGACAGGAGACACAGCAAGCGTAAACTTTCAATGGGAGAGACCTACAGAAAGAAACACAGCACATTTGTCATGATGTGATCAGTAGAATTAGGAATTTCTAATAGATCCATTAGACTATAGGATCCTGAATTTCAACAGAGAATTTTGATTGTGATACTTATCCAGTCTCCATACCTGTCTGTTGATATGCTCTTCTATAAAGCTGATGCTTTCTCGTATTTCAAATCCTTCTAATAATGCTGTGTACAGAGGGAACAGCAGGAAGGGACTACATTAGATATTATAGAGCAGATCAATTGCCTTCTACTGTATGTCATGCAAAAACAAAACTTATTTATAAAGCACCAACATATTCTGCAGCGCTGTACAAAATATGGGTGTATACACTATCCCCCAAATGTAATAAAAGCGCTAAATTTGCAGTAATCTATAGCAACCAATAAGTTTGCTTTTAAACAGATGACTGGTAAATGCTACCTACTGTTTGGTTGCTATGGGTTACTGCACCTGGGCAAACTCAGGGGCACATTAATCAAAGTACAACAGGTCCGAATACAAAAAAATCATATTTTTTTAAAGGTTGCAACTTGCGTATTTTCTGCAACTTTTTCGTACTTTGCGACAAAATCATATTGTCGTGCTGAGTACGAAAGTTTCGGATTCATTCAAGCTTCGTTATTGTGACTTTCCTTGGGCCGGGTTGGAGCTGCAGAGTGCCATTGAGCCCTATGGGAGACTTTCCTTGGGCCAGGTTGGAGCTGCAGAGTGCCATTGAGCCCTATGGGAGACTTTCCTTGGGCCAGGTTGGAGCTGCAGAGTGCCATTGAGCCCTATGGGAGACTTTCCTTGGGCCGGGTTGGAGCTGCAGAGTGCCATTGAGCCCTATGGGAGACTTTCCTTGGGCCGGGTTGGAGCTGCAGAGTGCCATTGAGCCCTATGGGAGACTTTCCTTGGGCCAGGTTGGAGCTGCAGAGTGCCATTGAGCCCTATGGGAGACTTTCCTTGGGCCAGGTTGGAGCTGCAGAGTGCCATTGAGCCCTATGGGAGACTTTCCTTGGGCCAGGTTGGAGCTGCAGAGTGCCATTGAGCCCTATGGGAGACTTTCCTTGGGCCAGGTTGGAGCTGCAGAGTGCCATTGAGCCCTATGGGAGACTTTCCTTGGGCCGGGTTGGAACTGCAGAGTGCCATTGAGCCCTATGGGAGACTTTCCTTGGGCCGGGTTGGAGCTGCAGAGTGCCATTGAGCCCTATGGGAGACTTTCCTTGGGCCAGGTTGAAGCTGCAGAGTGCCATTGAGTCCTATGGGAGGCTTCCAAAATCATGCACAGAAGGATCAAAGTCAGAAAGGTTTTCCTGCATTTTACGATCATTCAGATACTAAAAAAATCATACTTTTCGGACATTATACGATAAGATATTATTTTTTCGTATTACAAGATATAAATTTTTCGCACTTGAAAAAGCACAATACAAAAAAAATGTTTTTAATACGATTTTTTTGTATCATGCTTTTTATAAATCTGCCCCTAAGTGTCATTTATTACATAACCCCATAATTGTACTGACTACCCACAAATATATAACTGATAAGATGTCCTGGTCAATACAGCTACAGTCTAAATGATTGAGACAACACAGAAGAAAGTGAAGCTAAAAAAAAAAAAAAATGAAATGTAAACTAGAGTTGTAACTCCCACTTGAACTGCCAATGAATTTGGCATTTTATATAGTAATTAAAAATGTAACTGAACCTCATTAGAAATGCATGAGATCTGTAAAGAAAATGTGTTTAATTAAAGAGGATACGCCTCTACATGTCATTAAAATTCCCCTATAAACGATCATAAAATATAGTCAGGTATGCAATCCTATTTTCTCTATACAGTTAACCCCTCCATGAATATGATTCTCAGAAAATACTTACAGTGCTCAGTTTTCATCAGTTCCTGAAAATCTTGCTTTGTTTTCTTTTTCATAATCGACTCACAGGCTCCAATATCTTATAAAAAAGAATACACTGGGTTTACTCATGATGTACTAACAAGGAGAGTTTCATCTGAAATTGTAGTATCACCTAAACAGCATGTTTTGGGGGAAAAACTGATTGCCATAAAAATCGGGTCCTGGGCCTGATAATGGCACAATCTAAATGTTAGATTGTCTCACTATGTTTTTATAAACCATCAACACTAATTTCACATTTAAAATGTACCCCCCCCCCCTTCTCCTCACCCCCCTTACTGACCTGTTTCCATCAAGAGACACAATTATTTGCATTACATTACATTAACATTTATTTATAAAGCGCCAACATATTCCGCAGCGCTGTACAATAAGTGGGTTACATACATTGGACATACAGAGTAACATATAAAGCAATCAATAACCGATACAAGAGGTGAAGAGGGCCCTGCCCAAAAGAGCTATTACTTTCTCAGAACCCAAACTGTATGGCTGGCTCCCCACATATACCATGCAGTGCTTCTGACAGTTATGTTGGATGGCAAATTATTTATGTAGTTTACAGATAAGATTTTATTATCAGTTGCATTATAGTTAGATATGTGCAATTATATCTGACTTGTAGGATGACGTTCACTGTGAAGACATTCCTACCTTCCTGTGTATTTCTGCCCTGAGCCTTGCCTTAGCAGCCACAGTCTGTGTGCCAATAGCCTAAGGCTGATGGCAAACGGGGGATGCTGAATTTTAGTGATTTTTTTCAAGCTGAAAAAGTAAAGTATTGCTGCTGTCTCCCATTTAATTGGAAAAGATGTAGAAGTGGAATAATGTTGGCAGAGAAACACCCCATCAGCCTTAAATAATTTAAATAAAATTATAACCAATGTAGAACCCTGTGATACACAATATAAGTATTTAAATATATAATCAACGATAACACTCTGTGCTTGATTTTTCAGTTCCGTATCTATTCAAGCATACCCCAACCCATGGATTTAAAGGGGCTGTAAAACTGTATATAAAATTGTGCATAATAAAAGCAAACTTAAAGGGATTCTGTCATGATTTTTATGGTATATTTTTATTACTATATTACACTGTATACATTGCAAATAATTCATTCAACCACTTGAAATTTTATTTCTAAACCAACAAATGTATTTTTTTAGCTGTAATATTGGTGTGTAGGTGCCATCTCAGTGCCTGAGTCTGAGCTTTCAGAAGGAGCCAGCGCTACACTACACAGTATAATTGCTTTCAGGTAACCTATTGTCTGTCCTACTCACTGTAACTAAAGGAGTCATGTGCCAGATTTTTACTATTCTGGTATCTACCACTGGGAGCATTTTTAGCAATACAGGTGTCAGGGAGCCGCTATCTTGCTGGCTTCCCATTGTTCTGCTGATTGGCTGCTGGGAGGGAGGGGGTGATATCACTACAACTTGAAGCTCAGCAGTAAAATGTGACTGAAGTTTATCAGAGCACAGGTCACATGACTGGCACCCTGAGAAATGAAGAATATGAAAAAAATATTAAAAAAAAATCTGTTTGTTATTTTAAAAAATGGATTTCAATGCAGGATTCTGCAAGAGAAGCTCTATTAACTGATGTATTTTGTAAAAAACAGAATTAGAATTACTGGGGGTGACTTTAATTGCTTACCTTTTACCCCGGGCTGGTGCTCCTGTTAGGAGAAAACCACACCAGCCCGGGATAGCTGCGAGCTGTAAAAGGTAAGCAAATAAAGTCACTGGGGAGTATACGGTACTGTTTTATTATAATAGAGAAAAAGAAAATAGTTTAAAAAAAATTAGAATCATTTGCTTATAATGGAGTTTATGGGAAATGAACATTCTGTAATTTAGAGCTTTCTGGATAACAGGTTTCCGGATAAGAGAGTCTATATCTGTATTACAATATTTCAATGGCACATGTAGTCAGGACATGGAGTACATAAAATAGCAAAGGGCAGACAGATATTGCCTTGAATACAATATTACTTACAAAATCATTGAACATTTGCTATTAATTCATACTGGAATGTTTCTTAGGATTAACTTTGTTTTTATTGCACTAAATGTAACATTTGGATTTGGAACCCCTTTATGATTATTTGCTTATTCTTTCTGTGCCACTGCATATATAAAAGGAGGAAAACATATTTAGCTATATCTGTTTTATAAAAACGTTTCCCACAAGTGATATTCTTATCTGCACAAACATATGAATGAATGTGATCAACTTCTCTTGGATATCTTCCTCGGCACAGATGCCAAATTGACTGATCTGTCATTTCCATAAGGCCCTAGACACGAGGCTGAATTAATGAGCACTAACACTTAAACCTATATTACTACAATGCAGATAATGACTGTGCAAAGGAATGTAAAAAAAAATGTCTAATAAAAAATAAAACAAACAGCAGCTTCCTGAATACTGCCAGTAGTGTAGGAAAAGAAACTCAGACCCAGGTTTATTAATGTGGTACCGTGCTTAGTAATAATTGGCCAAAATGATAAAGATGGCTTTTCCTTACGCAGACTCAGAAGGCGATGCTCTTGCTTCAAACCTTTTAATTCTTGGGCCACAAATGTCTTCATTTGCCTGATGTCCATTCCTTGACGTTTCTGAATAAAAACATATAGAATACGTGCTGGGAATGAATTCTACCAGTACAGGGATTTCCAGACTGTGACTCTGATTACCCAGCATCCACGACTTCCAGAATCCCTTGTAGGGGGCCTTTCAACAATGCCCTATATAATTATTATTCCATTGAAAAAAATCAGTGGAATCCCTGGAAAGGCTGGAGATCATGAACATTCCTTGAAGGTCGCATCCAGTCCACAGGCCTTCACTTAATGAGTACTTAGAATAAAATTGTTTCTCCCACTGAAGGTGTGGGCTAAGTGAGCCTGCACTCCAGTTAAAGGAAACAATACTATTTTGATACAGAAGTTCTCCTGGCAAGCACTATGCCATTAATAACAAATCTTCGTTGCCACGACTGACTGATCTCCCTGCAATGCCATCCCACCGGCAAGAATGTAAATCGCCGGTGGGATGGCATACGCGTTGCTACAATTTCCCATGAGAGGAAACTTCTGGGAAATCATAGCGACGCGTATGCCATGCCACTGCCGATTTACATTCTTGTCACAGGGCAACTAATTTCCCCGTTTGGCAATGCCCTAAAGGTTAACCCTTTCCCACCCATAGATTGTGCCAGTGCCACAGATTCTTATATAATGCTCAGTGCACGATAGCAATTTGTTCATCTCAAATTTACTTGCAAGGAAACTGCTAAAGAAAACTTTGAATACAATATATAGAGTGTTGTTCTAAGCCATTTAAAGGTGAATTTACTTTGGAAGTGTACAGATGCTTTTTTCTATTTGTGAGTTTGAATATCTTTGTATTTGTGACTCACACTCAGTAGCAACATAACCACAATAGTCAATAAAGACAACAGGGAGTCCTACATATATGGACGTAACTACATGTAAGGTTCAAATTCATGATACTCACATCATACTGTGATTGTAAATTGCGAGCTTTCTGACTCAGGAAACTGAAAACATTGGAAAAATGTTCATTACGGATTTCATTAAAAACCTGAGGAAGAAAAGAACCGAATAATCAGTTTACTTATTGTTCTGTATTTTCCGTTTCCATTATAATAAAAGAGAGAGGTGCCATACATGTGTTACTTTTTATACAGAAGTCAGTTTATTCAGAAATTACCAGAACCCCTTAAGAAAATTTACAATACAGGATAGCTCTGGAAGCAGTGACAGCAACACAGAATATACACGAGTAACTTACCCCGAGTCAACAAAAATACTAGGTCAGACTGCACAATGTAGCCCTTGCTCTACAATAAACCACTGTTACAAGAACCGTTTGTGTGCACAGTTTGGATCCCATTACTTTCTAACAATACATAACCTCGAGGCTGCACGGTAACACCCTTGTTATGTTCCTTATTATGTACTAACTTAACCAACCTAGAGGGGCAATGTAATACAATTTGCAAAGTTTGCATTAGGCTCTAGTAAGTCATAGAAATCAACCAGCAGCTAGAAATTAGCTGTCAGTGGTTTGAATGCAAACATTTGATTTAAATGACACGACACATGAAACAGTGTGTGCAGGGTAAACTTTAAATATGAAATATGGGTGTCTACACCCTTGACATGACTCCCTTTGACTCTAATGCTATGGCATTCACATTAGTGGTAGTCATTTAGATCTCTCGCTCATGCTGCCATGTTAACAAACACACAGCTCACATCACAGAGCTCACCACTGAAATGTGTTTTTTATGCAAGTGCTGTAGATTCAATCTTTTATGTGTGAACAAACACCAAAGCACCTACCAGTAAAAGGCAAGGGTTGCAAAAAGCAGATGGCAGACCAGCATATGAGCCTCTGCAGGCAGTTAGCTACACCTAAGGGCTTGTTAACCTACATCCAAAAGGTGCAACGCAGTGTAAAAAAACAGCTTGAAGTGCAAAGTGCAGGCTTAATGCTCAGTCAATGAGCAATAAGGGGCATAATTATGCAACCTTTAGCACTCTAGAACTTGCATCCAGCGCATTGTTAAATAAGCCTTATGGTGTTTCCCTGTGTTGTTAAGGGCTGTGACAGACGGGGAGAACTGCCTTGTCGCGGGCGACTAATCTCCCCAAATTGCCATCCCACCAGCAAGAATGTAAATCGCCGGTGGGATGGCATACGCGTCACAGTGATTTGCCAAAATCGCCAAAGTTGCCTTGATAGGAAACTTCGGTGATTTTGGTGCTGCGTATGCCATCCCACTGGCAATTTACATTCAAGCTGGTGGGATTGCATTTCGGGGAGATTAGTCGCCCGCGACAAGGGAGATTAGTCGCGTGACTACTAATCTCCCCATCTGCCACGACCCTAAGGCGAACCAACCCTTCCTGGAGTTTAGCAACACCCACCCATGTGATACAGCTCTAGCTGTCAGTGATATTATTCTTTATGTGCTTCTCAAGGTGGAGTTTCTCCAGGGCTGGCAGGGTCTCTTGCTTCTTTACAAACACAGCTCTGAAAACATTTGTATTTACATTTGTAGAATTGCATTTACCTTATCTTGAGAATTTAGAAGGACCTTTATACTCTTATCACATGAAGTAACCTCTGGACCAAATTCAACACTTCCTATAAAAGCAAAATATTTGGAAATGAGAAAACAGGTATGAGAACACAAGAAGAAGAAAATTTAAGAAGATTTAAATAACTAATAAATCATTTCTAAAACTAGTGACATGTTTTCTAAAGTGCAGGCATGAACAGTATGTCTAAATGTTTTTAAGATGTGTTTTTTTGTGTTGATCACATACATACAAATTTGTTGTACTTGCACTAACTGCACCCTGGATAGATACTTGGACCAAGCTGTGTTCTGTCCTTACTTTATGCTCAGTATGCTGAAGTAGATGACATAGCTAGAATCTAAAGCAATTGGTACCAAGACATAACATGATTTGGCAAAAAAAACACATGGAAAGACAGTTTGGATTAAACACTGGAACTACCCATCTCATAGAAAGTCAATAAAACTGCATTTTGCTTGCCCCTATGCAGAAACAAAACTGTATTACTGTAATAAAGTCCATGTCTGTGTTTTCTCTATGCAGAAAACAAATATATCAGACTAATAAAGGGTGACCCTTATGTCTCTAAGAACCTATGGCCTCTGCCATTTCAAAATCCCTGTCCTAATATGATTTAGTTTGATACAAGATCCAACAAAATATTAAGATCTTGTGTTTTATAGACAGAGGGGAAGCCCATTATATTTTAGTCCCTTTCTTCGTGGGTACCCCTTTGGTTCTAAACATTAAATGAGAGGGTTGCGTGTCAGGGCAAACCGCTAATTCATTCAAAACATAATGGCCAAGAAGTGCATCTCCCTGTATGCTCCTTTATCCCCAAGAAATGCCATTTGCAACACTTTACATTCAGTCAACCAACAGAAATGTTATTATGGGTGAATGCTCATTCATATATGCATAGTCATAAAACACATTTAGACAGAGACCAGCTTACCACATTTTATGCGGAAAATATCATCAACTAGTCCTTCATAAACAACTTGGGAACACATAGGAGTCACATAGTCCACATCTAGAAAATAATATAGGTTATTTAGTAGAGAAATGTACTGCTACCATTTTCTAGACATACCAGCATTCTTTTAAAACTACAAGTATTCAAAATACACGGGCCGATTCTAAAGCTGCCGATATCGGTCCCTTAGACAGATTCGGCAGCTAATCGGCCCGTATATGGGCACTACCGACGGGCCTGCCTGACTGATATCTGGCTTGAAATCAGCCAGATCTCGATCAGGCAGGTTAAAAAAATCTAGTCGGATCGGGGACCGTATTGGCTCGTTGATGCGGTCCCCGGACCGACTTTGCCTATACCCGCCGTAATAATTTGATAGTTTAGCCTGGACCGTAGGTGGGGGATATCGGGAGAAGATCTGCTCGCTTGACGATCTTAAGGTGTATGGGCACCTTAGGGGAATGGGGCTGAGGTCCGGTGCCTACAGAAGCACCGAGCCTTAACACAGCCCAGATTAACACTTTATTTACTCTAGTTTGGAATTTATTACTATACGTTATCTGTTAACTCCATCACCTTCACAATGGTTGAGAGACTGCCTTAAAGATGAGTAATAGAACAGAAAGATATGTGATTTATTTACAGAATGAAATGCAAATTGGATTTGAAATAGCAGGTCAGAAAAAATAAAGGCACTGCAATTTTAATAAACTTTAAAAAGATCAATGTGTGCATTTGCTGAAAGTCAATTCTAAAATAAACTTGCTCCTAAATAAGTGCACTTCTGGAACCGACCCAGCAAACTAACTTCCTACCTCTGTCAATCATAAAGACAAGCCCCAGATCAGATCGTCTGTCTTTTTGATCATGTTCATCGTCTTCTAGTAGATCTCTCCACAAGTCAAAGACCATCTAAAAACCAATACATTAACAGAAATGTCTCACAATTACAATTATAAAAATCAAATATCTCAATTATGCCAATAAGCATAAATGAGGTAACCCATATCAACCAATATATAATCATTTTTTATCAATCTGAAACAGGTAGCCTGTGGCTAAGCCTAGGTTATTTTATAACAATAATATATTTTAGAATAATAGTGAGATAGTGTGCTCTAGGGTAAGCCAACAGATGAAAAGAATAACAAAAACAAAAAAACCTAAGACAGGCACACCTTATCTCAAAATTCTCTGCTTTCTTCGTCTTGGCAAAGAGTTTAAAATTCATAAAATGCAGCCAATAGCTAGAACCTACCAAGGGATAACAGATGAGTTAATGAGTGATTCACCCCTTATATGCACCAGTGATGTTGCCCTTAGCAACCAATCAGCAATTAGATTTAAACAGTCATCTACAAGTTAGAAAACAAAAGCAAATATCTGATTGGTTGCTATGGCAACATCACCGGTGATGTTGGATTACACACTAAGATAACTATACTCCTGTGTGTCCCAGAAAGACTTACCATTAAAGGAATAGTTCAGTGTAAAAATTAAACTGGGTAAAATAGACAGACTGGACAAAATAAAATAAAAAAAAAAACCAACAATATAGTTAGTAAGGCAAAAAAAAAAAAGGCTGGAGTGGGCAGATGTCTAACATAATAGCCAGAACTCTACTTCCTCCTCTCTTTAAGCTGTTAGCAGTCTGTAGCCAATCAGTGACTTAAGGGGGGGGGCCCTATGGGACATAACTGTTCAGTCAGTTTGCCTTTGAATCTGACATGCGTGCCCACAAACTAACAGTTATGTCCCATGTGGCCCCCCTTAAGTCACTGACTAACTAAGAGGTTAGAGAGCTGAAAGCAGGAAATAGAGTTCTGGCTATTATGACATCCCCTCACTCCAGCTTTACATCTAGATACATTTTTTCATATAAGCCATATAGTAGAATATATATTAGTTCCACTGGGATATTTTCACTGTGTTATTCCCTGGCATAGTTATGTTATACTGTACAGTCAATCCAGGAAGACAGATTGCTTTTGGTAATAAATTCCTTCCACATTTTTTTTCCTTTTGGACACTCATTGATTAAACACTTCACATTTGACAATACAACATGACTGTATTACCTTAGAACACCGTCCTATACCATAGGTCTTTGAAACTGGACCAAAGATGGAATTCAGCAAATGAAGAGCTTTTGCCACTGTCCCAACCCAGCGTTGGTCCCCTTCCTAACAAAATAAAGTCAGACATGACTACACCAAGAATACAAGACATTCTAAAGGATCAGTAACATAAAAAAAAAAAACTAAAACATTTTATATGCAACTCTTAAAACCGTGTCTCAGACTGTATTTGTCTTACAGCAAATGTTCAGATGTCGATCATATGTTTTAATGCAATTATCTAAAACGAAAGTGCAGACCAAAATAGTAGTATTAAAGTCCTAAATATAACAAATCTAACAATGTTTTGGCCATTAATAATTGGCAGACAACATCATACAATCATACAAATATTATGGCCTGGAATCACATTTTAGGTCACCACCCATGGATATTGTCCGGTAGGCAATACATGCACTTATACAGCTATCAGACCCCTTATCCGGAAACCCATTATCCAGAAAGTTCCAAATTACGGAAAGGTCATCTCCCATAGACTACATTTTAATCAAATAATTCACATTTTTAAAAATGCTTCCTTTTTCTCTGTAATAATAAAACAGTACCTTGTACTTGATCCCAACTAAGATATATTTAATCCTTATTGGGGCCAAAACAATCCTTTTGGGTTTAATTACGGTTTAAATAATTTTTTAGCAGACTTAAGTTAGAAGATCTGAATTACAGAAAGACCCCTTATACGAAAAAAAACCAGGTCCCGAGCATTCTGGATAATGGGTCCCATACCTGTACAATCTTTGTAAAGTACCTTAAATTTAATTCCAAATAAGATGTAGAAGATCTGAATTACAGAAAGACCCCTTATACGAAAAAAAAAACCAGGTCCCGAGCATTCTGGATAATGGGTCCCATACCTGTACAATCTTTGTAAAGTACCTTAAATTTAATTCCAAATAAGATGTACAAATCAGTATCAGTGGCAAAACAATCCTATTGGGTTTATTTAATATTAAAAAAATGATTTTTAGCAGACTGGTATGGTGATCCAAACTACAGAAATATTCCTTATCCAGAATTAACATTATTCTAAAGAGTTTTAATAATTCTACATATAACAAACATGCTTATTTCTAGATCAGTGTTATATCTAAAATTCACAAAATCCTTTTATATCTATCCTTATAACGTATGGCAGACACAGGAACTATGCCCTAAACTGTGACAAAAGCTAAGTGTATCATTTATACTGGAATATTAAGATATTGTGCGGGGCACAGGAAGCATGTACAATGTACACTGTAGTACCTGCACTTTCTGCAAGCTGAAAGCCCATTAAAATGCAGGGCAACCCAAAATCGCCTTTTTATATATGCATTTAGGCATCAGTTTCCAGGTACATTCTTGCCCTTTGCCTTACTATACATCTTGTGCATGGTAAGGCTAATGTCACATGTAGTGGTTTCTCAGACATAATTTTTGGTGGAGAAACTGCTGATTTTGCCCCTACCTCCCTGAATGATAGTGACAGATATTAAAACTGCTTGTCAGTGCAAACACATGGATTATTTTGGCTATTATTTGAGCTAAAATACAGCCTGTGTACAGTGACAGGCAGAACCTTACTTCCCAAATATTTTATCTAACAAAAGGATGCTAAAGAGTATAGGCATTACACTAGCATTTTGCCATTTTGGAAGTTCCAAATTTTTCCATACCATATTGCTCTAGATTGACAGATATAGTTTTTTCACATTTTAACAAAATGATGTACCTTTATCAAATGTAAAATGCTACTGTCCTCTATTATTTGTGTTACTTACTAGGAAATAATCTCTGTAAAATTCAGGCAGTTCCATACTGATAATATCATCATCCAGTGGAAGAAGATAGAAGGACCACTCATCACATGTAACATCTGTTCCAAAGAGAATATTCTTGCTTTAGTAAAGTACCCTAGTAATTTTACTAACTGTACAATAGCTTTGCGATGACAACAATATTGAAAGTGACATTTACTGTAAACTCAGAAATGAGATTCAATCAGTTACAGTGGCAACAGTTTGGACAATATTTTGGGCAAATAATATGTGTTAAGGTGCCCATACATAGCCTGACTTTAAGGATATCAAAATGATTATTCTGTAGGCCCAAACAGATACTCTGTGATCTACCATTTACAAAGATGGCTAAATCCAAGCAATGTGCTTCTCCTGCTAATGGCCCAAAGAAGCAGTTCCAATGAATAGTAGGGTGTGTTCTCCAGTATCTGGATCTACCAATGCCACATATACAGTATGTGCAGAAAAGATGCATTGGTAGGTTGGACCATCTGCTTAGGCAGGGCTACTGTGGTAGTATTTCAGGAAAGTCTGCCTAAATTGCTTGCCATGGCCTATACATGAATTCATTGCCAGGAATTAGGGCTCTAAATGTTTTAATATTGCCTTAAACACATCAGTATAATCTTACTTTCACCTTCCAATAAAATAATACAGCTTGTATGAATTTAAATCATTGAGTGGTCCCCTATTCTAGGTTTTAACCCCGGCCTATTCATCTGAAAATGCTGTGATGTACTACAGTAGTGCCGTAAACTAGGTACAAAAGCACTTCTTAATCTTGTCAAGAAATATCCACAGTCAGGAAACAGGCCTTAGAGTATGCACAGTAATGCATTTATTTTAAAATTCAGGGTACCAGCTGTCCCTGGGATTGTATAAATTGTCCCTGGGGTGTCCCTTAAACAGATTACTTGCTAGGTCTTAATATATTGGTGAAAAATTATATTATAAGCCATGACTTTAATAAAGGGGGAAGCCTTTATGGCACAAATGTATCTAATTGTAATCAAATGTGATAAAGGCTATCATTTAAAAAAAAAAAAAAAAAAATGTTGCTTTGGTTATTATTACCTCCGAAGATCCCCTCCTGCTCTAGTACCATGTCACAAGTATAAAACTGTAAGACAATAAAAGAGATGTGGAACTTAATGTAAGTAATATAAATCTTACATTAATTGGTATATACAGTGGTGTGAAAAACTATTTGCCCCCTTCCTGATTTCTTATTCTTTTGCATGTTTTTCACACAAAATGTTTGTGATCATCAAACACATTTAACTATTAGTCAAAGATAACACAAGTAAACACAAAATGCAGTTTTTAAATGAGGGTTTTTATTATTTAGGGAGAAAAAAAATCCAAACCTACATGGCCCTGTGTGAAAAAGTAATTGCCCCCTGAACCTAATAACTGGTTGGGCCACCCTTAGCAGCAATAACTGCAATCAAGCGTTTGCGATAACTTGCAACGAGTCTTTTACAGCGCTCTGGAGGAATTTTGGCCCACTCATCTTTGCAGAATTGTTGTAATTCAGCTTTATTTGAGGGTTTTCTGGCATGAACCGCCTTTTTAAGGTCATGCCACAACATCTCAATAGGATTCAGGTCAGGACTTTGACTAGGCCACTCCAAAGTCTTCATTTTGTTTTTCTTCAGCCATTCAGAGGTGGATTTGCTGGTGTGTTTTGGGTCATTGTCCTGCTGCAGCACCCAAGATCGCTTCAGCTTGAGTTGACGAACAGATGGCCGGACATTCTCCTTCAGGATTTTTTGGTAGACAGTAGAATTCATGGTTCCATCTATCACAGCAAGCCTTCCAGGTCCTGAAGCAGCAAAACAACCCCAGACCATCACACTACCACCACCATATTTTACTGTTGGTATGATGTTCTTTTTCTGAAATGCTGTGTTACTTTTACACCAGATGTAACGGGACACGCACCTTCCAAAAAGTTCAACTTTTGTCTCGTCGGTCCACAAGGTATTTTCCCAAAAGTCTTGGCAATCATTGAGATGTTTTTTAGCAAAATTGAGACGAGCCTTAATGTTCTTTTTGCTTAAAAGTGGTTTGCGCCTTGGAAATCTGCCATGCAGGCCGTTTTTGCCCAGTCTCTTTCTTATGGTGGAGTCGTGAACACTGACCTTAATTGAGGCAAGTGAGGCCTGCAGTTCTTTAGATGTTGTCCTGGGGTCTTTTGTGGCCTCTCGGATGAGTTGTCTCTGCGCTCTTGGGGTAATTTTGGTCGGCCGGCCACTCCTGGGAAGGTTCACCACTGTTCCATGTTTTTGCCATTTGTGGATAATGGCTCTCACTGTGGTTTGCTGGAGTCCCAAAGCTTTAGAAATGGCTTTATAACCTTTACCAGACTGATAGATCTCAATTACTTTTGTTCTCATTTGTTCCTGAATTTCTTTGGATCTTGGCATGATGTCTAGCTTTTGAGGTGCTTTTGGGCTACTTCTCTGTGTCAGGTAGCTCCTATTTAAGTGATTTCTTGATTGAAACAGGTGTGGCAGTAATCAGGCCTGGGGGTGACTACAGAAATTGATATTGAAATTGAAAATTGAAATTGATAAACCACAGTTAAGTTATTTTTTAACAAGGGGGGCAATCACTTTTTCACACAGGGCCATGTAGATTTGGAGTTTTTTTTCTCCCTTAATAACGTAAACCTTCATTTAAAAACTGCATTTTGTGTTCAATTATGTTATCTTTGACTAATAGTTAACGGTTTTTGATGAGCAGAAACATTTAAGTGTGACAAACATGCAAAAGAATAAGAAATCAGGAAGGGGGCAAATAGTTTTTCACACCACTGTATATATACATTATTTGGACCTGCACCCAGGCAACAGCAACTTATCTATACGTGAGTGCCGGCATTTACTTGGAAGTTATATATATATATATATATACACACATACACACACACATATATATATGCACCAAATGCTCAAGAGTCTTAGGGCTGTGACACACGGGGAGATTAGTCGCCCATGACAAATCTCCCTTGTCGCCGGCGACTAATCTCCCCAAGATTCCATCCCACCGGCGATTTACAAATCGCCGGTGGGATGGCATATGCGGCGCCGCAATCACCGAAGTTGCCTTCAGAGGAAACCGGCGCCGCGTTTGCCATCCCACTGGCGATTTACATTTAAGCGGGTGGGATGGCATATCCGGGAGATTAGTTGCCCGCGACAAGGGAGATTTGTCGTGGGCGACTAATCTCCCCGTCTGCCACGGCCCTTAGAGGGAGTCTTGACAAGAAGTACAGACTTTGCAGGCTTCTTTGTATAAACAGCAGTTGGCACAGGTCTAAAGATTAAGGGGCAGATTTATCAAAATGTGAGTTTAGAGCTTAATACAGATAAACTCAACCACATTCTATTCATGTATATGGGAAGTGTATTTATCAATGGGTGAAATCTAGAACTCACCATTTGATAAATAGGCTTCTAAAAATCCCATAGGAATTAATAGAATGTGGGTGAGTTTTTATGTATTAAGCTCTAAACTTACATTTTAATAAAATTACCATTGTCTTACCACCCCTGTTTTCCCAGCCACTGAGTGACACTGGTGGTCACAAAGATGCACCAAAGTGATTTCTGACTTTTTGAACAGTTAAGAATGAAGGTTTCCTATTATTTTTGGACTCACCTTTTGAGGACTAAATATAATTTTGTATTTCCGGTTTCTTGCAGAAGCTTTATCTGAACGTACAAGATCTGCATAAAAAATGTTAAGACCATTTAGATGAATGCAGTATATATAATATCATATACTGCAACTGTAAATGTATTTTTCGATACAGTTACAGGCCCGAGAAGAGAAAATGTACTGAATCTCTAAAAGCAGTTTTGTGCGTTACCTTTTTACCTCGGTATCTCAGTACTTACTAGCAATAAATTTCACATGCTTGATGCGTGGTCTGATCAAAAAACACAATCTAGGGAGGTAAATAAGACAAGCATTAATAAAGTATTTTCTGGTCATGTTGCTTAGTAATTGCTGGTTAACCAATTTTAGGAATGATCTATACATCAAATATTTGTCCAAATAACTATCTAAATGAAAAATATGTCACATTCAGACAGTTTTAAAGGAGAATGGAAGCTAAAATCACTAGGGGTGTCAAGTGTTTCTAACCAACAACTGAGACACCAGGAAAGTGCTCGTCTTTCCTGAATGAACTTGAGCTAGTTTCTTTTTTTTTTTTGCAGAGCCCCTTAAATGTTTTACCACTTCCATGCAATGTTCCTCTGCTCCAAAAGAACATTTTTTATTGGCCAGGAATGGCCAGGAATTGGCCAGGAATGGGAAAGTTTTGTGGTCCCCCAAATCACACATTTTCAAGCATCACTGTATAGAAAGTTAATAGACACAGTTGCTAAACTAAAAATGTATTTTTACTAGAATATACTTAGCTATAACCATTAATGTGGTAAAAAATGCTGCAGTACTGCACTTCCATTCCTGAAATTCAACAATTTTTTTGTAGTAATCTAGAAGACTTACTGGTCACAGTTGCTATAAATGGGCTTGTCCTCCAGTTTATACAGTTTGTCCACCTCATGTTGCTAAATTAAGATTAAGGAACATAACTTTACAATGACACAACAAACTGTAAGTATCTTTGAATTAAAAGATATAATTGTAAATGATAATAATAATCCTTAAATTAGCTTGTATCCACTGGAGCATTTGGCTATACACAAAACTACTGTACATATGCTATACCTGTTATAAAGAATTAAATTGCCAGTCATTAAAGACACACATAACACAGAAAATGGGTTATACCTTTAATATTGAGACATTGGCAATGCGATCTAATGGGCTCATCAAATCTGGTTCAATAAACAAGTCTTTTTTTCCAGGTAGCTGGAAGCAACAAAATATAGAACATTATTACAACATACTGTAATTAAGAAATTTCAGAAAGACTTAAAAAAAACTAGATTCAGAGAAGTTGGCTTTATAAATGTTAGCTATAAAGGGCAACAATTAAAAATATAGCTTTCAAAATTGTAATAAATGAATTCATTAAATTAAATTGTAATAAATTAATTCATTAACACTCCTTGGAGTGCCTTCCCACTGATGGGAAACACGTGCGTCGCTTTGCTTTCCCATGTCGCCTCGTGTGGCAACTTCTGAAGCTAAAGTGATGCATATGTTTTTCCACTGGTGATTTACATTATTGCCAGTTGGAAGACATTTTTTTGAAGATAAGTCGACCATGGTAGAGGAGATTTATTGTGGGTGACTAATATCCTCATATATAATGATTTTTTTTTTTTTTTAACACAGAGTAGCAGGCACAAACTACAGGGTTACTGCACGCCTCACACTGACCTGCTCCAAAATATAGATTAGCTGATCTCGAGCCAGTCTTTTTAATATTGTAAAATCAGGAAGCTCAGGGGAATCTATTCTTTCTGAAGCCATTTCAAAACCTTGCAGTTGATAAACCTGCAAAAAAAAATTAAACATTAGTAGAACATTAAAAACAAAAGGGCTCATTTTCATTTCATCTAAGAGGCAGACTCTTTAATACGTCCTACAGACACATAACAAAAAATACATTTTGTACTACTGTCACACATAAAAGCAGCCTAGGATACAGTTAATAAGTTTCTTCTATATGGGCTATTTTCTGGGAGAATCCAGTGGGACTGTTTACACTATGTTGAACCATGTGGGTTGATTATAGTATATTGCAGCACTGATCCAAACACCTGATTCTGATTGCATAATGGAAATTGACATATCATATCACTACAAATAATTAGAATGCATAATGGAAATTGACATATCATATCACTACAAATAATTAAATTGCATAATGGAAATTGACATATCATATCACTACAAATAATTAGGGATGCCTCCCACAGGCTTCTGTGCACTGGCGACCTAAATGCAGTAGTGAAATCAGGGGGAAAGCTGGTTCTTCCTAAGCCCCTCAGCATTTTTAAGGCTGTAGTGTGCATGAACTGTCAGTGCTATATGAGACACCAGCCACCCTAATCAACTGAAGTGTAAGGGGTTAAATGCTATTTTAACTTGATTTATTCATAGATTAATATTTATTTTTACAGTGACTCTGACACATTCCTAGAATTGACAGGAATATGTCAGCAACACTAGTCAAAGAGGGCTGCACAGAGATTTGATGTCATCCCCAGCTTCTTGTATGATGTGCTTCCTTCCTTTATATAAAGCCCCAGAAATGGAAAAGGGATTAGATCACATATTACCTCTTAAAAATGTACTTAGAGCTACAGAGATATCATCTCTCCTCCGTGTCTGAGCTGAAAACGAGGGCTGGATACAGCCTTGCATTCTCACACAGGAAGTAGTCATATCTGTGAGTGACAAGCAACTCTGTGCAATGGCAGCCTAGGTCCCGCCCCATGTCTTACTGTTCCCAGCCTGATTAGGCTCTGGTTGTGTCGTGTTGTTGTGTTTGTTTATGGCTGAGAAGCTGTAGTTTTTCCCGGAATTCTGTTCTATTAACACCTATTATTTCTTATTTCCAGCACTTAAACACCCTCGTAAGGCGCATGCCCTTTTCATTAAAGCAGTAGCCATTTAGATACTGTGCCCTCCTGCTGTCAGGTAGCCACAACTCCCTTCACCCTTAGTAATTGCATAGTGTGTGTTTGTGTCACTGCCATCCAGCAGAAAACAGCAGTTGACCAAATGCCTCTGATGCAACTGAATGTAAACCCCGTGTGATGTAAAGAGTGGCAGATGAACTTTAGAGCCAAATTCCCCCTTCAGTATTTCTCACACTGAGGTCTGCTTGGGACTGCACCTTGTTCATTCTATAGGGTGCCTTTCATGCAATAGTTTTAGCAGCAGTGATGTGGGAGAGGGTATGGACAGTGGCCCTCCTGCTGGAACAGAATAACAACTGCTTCTAATGCATGTACACAGCCCGGGCCAGCTGCAATGGATCCCAGTTAGAGACATGAAGATGTTCAGGGAAGAGAAGCACCAGCCCAAGGTTTAGGTGGTTATAATCACTGTTGGTGCCTAACAAATTGTCCCCACCCTGTGATAAATACCCTTTGAAATACCCAGTGATGATACCCTTTCCTTCTCCTTTAACCCTTTAAGTGCCAGCCGAATTCGTCATTTCGGTTCCC
The DNA here is from genome assembly GCF_000004195.4 of Xenopus tropicalis. Lineage (NCBI taxonomy): Eukaryota > Metazoa > Chordata > Amphibia > Anura > Pipidae > Xenopus > Xenopus tropicalis. The sequence continues at coordinate 108,183,334 of NC_030679.2, forward strand.
CCCAGTGCCAGACGTTTTTTAAGCATTTTGTACTCATTCACTTTAACAATGTTTTTTGGTAGGAAAACCTCCACGAAACTAGGGAAATTATATATCGTTTTTTTCGTCACTAATTGGGCTTCGACATACATACCAAATTTTATAACTTTTCTGGAGATATGATGTGTATTTTGGGTGAAATATGTAAAAAAAAAATAAAATTATGAAAAATTTCTGTATATTTTGAGGTTTTTTTCCATAGAAAAGTTAATTTTACTCACTTTTTTTTATTGTTTGTAAAAGCCCTGATACTCCCAAGTCCAACGATACCAAATATGTGGTGGTACCCCACAGTTCCTGTCCAGAAGTAACCCCCAAACTAAGGCAATACTTAGTACAATATCACACCAGAACAAAGCAGAAAAGCGCTTGTAACAGTTAATGCAGCATAACTTATATGTAAATCTAAAATATCCCCTCATGTTTGGTATCTTTAGAAACTACAGACCTTCAGGTTTCTAGGTGCAATGTAGTTTTCACTCAAAAGCCAAATACCTTTTGTCAGTGCATTGTGAAATTTGGAACTTTTTATGACATTTTTTTTTTTTTTCTAAAACGTAAACTTGGACGCATGATCAAATGTGGATTTGACAAAAAAAAATATCATAAAAATTTTCTAACAAAGGCATATTTGAAAGACAAACTTCTCCTGAATAAAATGATGCCCCATATGTATGGGTGCACATAAAGACATGGGCACCAAACACTCCAAAGCAGGGGCAATGCACAAGGGCAATTACAGCTAAAAATGTGGGGGCTGCGCTCTATGTGCACTTCCTGCAGTTTTTCAGTGTTAACCCCCCCTACCTGTGAAATAACCCCCACAAACTATATATTTCTGAAAAGTGCACACCTTCAGCTATTCAGAGACACCACTCTTTTCTTTCTACATGGAAAATTGTGGCCGCAGTCCCTTGCAGAAGTCAGCGCTTTGGTCAGAAATCAAGGAAAAACCAGATAAAAAACCTAGATTTCTCCCCAAAATCTCCATGGCAACTACCAAAAACTTACTAACCATCAATCTGCAAGTTCCCCTGAATAAAACGATACCCCATATGTATGGGTGCACATAAAGACGTGGCCACCAAATGCCCCAAAACAGGGGCAATGCATAAGGGCAATTTCAGTTGAAATTTTGGGGGCTGCGCTCTATGTGCACTACCTGCAGTTTTTCAGTGTTAACCCCCCCTACCTGTGAGATAACCCCCACAATCTATATATTTACGAAAAGTGCACACCTTCAGCTATTCAGAGACACCACTCTTCTCTTTCTACATGGAAAATTGTGGCCGCAGTCCCTTGCAGAAGTCAGCGCTTTGGTCAGAAATCAAGGAAAAACTAGATACAAACCTAGATTTCTCCCCAAAATCTCCATGGCAACTACCAAAAACTTACTAACCATCAATCTGCAAGTTCCCCTGAATAAAACGATACCCCATATGTATGGGTGCACATAAAGACGTGGCCACCAAATGCCCCAAAACAGGGGCAATGCATAAGGGCAATTTCAGTTGAAATTTTGGGGGCTGCGCTCTATGTGCACTACCTGCAGTTTTTCAGTGTTAACCCCCCCTACCTGTGAAATAACCCCCGCAAACTATATATTTCTGAAAAGTGCACACCTTCAGCTATTCAGAGACGCCACTCTCCTCTTTCTACATGGAAAATTGTGGCCGCAGTCCCTTGCAGAAGTTAGCGCTTTGGTCAGAAATCAAGAAAAAACCAGATACAAACCTAGATTTCTCCCCAAAATCTCCATGGCAACTACCAAAAACTTACTAACCATCAATCTGCAAGTTCCCCTGAATAAAACGATACCCCATATGTATGGGTGCACATAAAGACGTGGCCACCAAATGCCCCAAAACAGGGGCAATGCATAAGGGGAATTTCAGTTGAAATTTTGGGGGCTGCGCTCTATGTGCACTACCTGCAGTTTTTCAGTGATAACCCCCCCTACCTGTGAGATACCCCCACAATCTATATATTTACGAAAAGTGCACACCTTCAGCTATTCAGAGACACCACTCTTCTCTTTCTACATGGAAAATTGTGGCCGCAGTCCCTTGCAGAAGTCAGTGCTTTGGTCAGAAATCAAGGAAAAACCAGATACAACACTAGATTTTGGTCAGAAATCAAGGAAAAACCAGATAAAAAACCTAGATTTCTCCCCAAAATCTCCATGGCAACTACCAAAAACTTACTAACCATCAATCTGCAAGTTCCCCTGAATAAAACGATACCCCATATGTATGGGTGCACATAAAGACGTGGCCACCAAATGCCCCAAAACAGGGGCAATGCATAAGGGCAATTTCAGTTGAAATTTTGGGGGCTGCGCTCTATGTGCACTACCTGCAGTTTTTCAGTGTTAACCCCCCCTACCTGTGAGATAACCCCCACAATCTATATATTTACGAAAAGTGCAAACCTTCAGCTATTCAGAGACACCACTCTTCTCTTTCTACATGGAAAATTGTGGCCGCAGTCCCTTGCAGAAGTCAGCGCTTTGGTCAGAAATCAAGGAAAAACTAGATACAAACCTAGATTTCTCCCCAAAATCTCCATGGCAACTACCAAAAACTTACTAACCATCAATCTGCAAGTTCCCCTGAATAAAACGATACCCCATATGTATGGGTGCACATAAAGACGTGGCCACCAAATGCCCCAAAACAGGGGCAATGCATAAGGGCAATTTCAGTTGAAATTTTGGGGGCTGTGCTCTATGTGCACTACCTGCAGTTTTTCAGTGATAACCCCCCCTACCTGTGAGATACCCCCACAATCTATATATTTACGAAAAGTGCACACCTTCAGCTATTCAGAGACACCACTCTTCTCTTTCTACATGGAAAATTGTGGCCGCAGTCCCTTGCAGAAGTCAGCGCTTTGGTCAGAAATCAAGGAAAAACCAGATACAACACTAGATTTTGGTCAGAAATCAAGGAAAAACCAGATAAAAACCTAGATTTCTCCCCAAAATCTCCATGGCAACTACCAAAAACTTACTAAACCTCAATTTGCAAGTTCCCCTGAATAAAACGATACCCCATATGTATGGGTGCACATAAAGACGTGGCCACCAAATGCCCCCAAACAGGGGCAATGCATAAGGGGGGGCTGTGCTCTATCTGCAGTTATTTAGTCTAAACACCCCCATACCTGTGAAATAACCCCCGCAAACTATATATTTCTGAAAAGTGCACACCTTCAGCTATTCAGAGACGCCACTCTCCTCTTTCTACATGGAAAATTGTGGCCGCAGTCCCTTGCAGAAGTTAGCGCTTTGGTCAGAAATCAAGGAAAAACCAGATACAAACCTAGATTTCTCCCCAAAATCTCCATGGCAACTACCAAAAACTTACTAACCATCAATCTGCAAGTTCCCCTGAATAAAACGATACCCCATATGTATGGGTGCACATAAAGACGTGGCCACCAAATGCCCCAAAACAGGGGCAATGCATAAGGGCAATTTCAGTTGAAATTTTGGGGGCTGCGCTCTATGTGCACTACCTGCAGTTTTTCAGTGATAACCCCCCCTACCTGTGAGATACCCCCACAATCTATATATTTACGAAAAGTGCACACCTTCAGCTATTCAGAGACACCACTCTTCTCTTTCTACATGGAAAATTGTGGCCGCAGTCCCTTGCAGAAGTCAGCGCTTTGGTCAGAAATCAAGGAAAAACCAGATACAACACTAGATTTTGGTCAGAAATCAAGGAAAAACCAGATAAAAACCTAGATTTCTCCCCAAAATCTCCATGGCAACTACCAAAAACTTACTAAACCTCAATTTGCAAGTTCCCCTGAATAAAACGATACCCCATATGTATGGGTGCACATAAAGACGTGGCCACCAAATGCCCCCAAACAGGGGCAATGCATAAGGGGGGGCTGTGCTCTATCTGCAGTTATTTAGTCTAAACACCCCCATACCTGTGAAATAACCCCCGCAAACTATATATTTCTGAAAATTGCACACCTTCAGCTATTCAGAGACGCCACTCTCCTCTTTCTACATGGAAAATTGTGGCCGCAGTCCCTTGCAGAAGTTAGCGCTTTGGTCAGAAATCAAGGAAAAACCAGATACAAACCTAGATTTCTCCCCAAAATCTCCATGGCAACTACCAAAAACTTACTAACCATCAATCTGCAAGTTCCCCTGAATAAAACGATACCCCATATGTATGGGTGCACATAAAGACGTGGCCACCAAATGCCCCAAAACAGGGGCAATGCATAAGGGCAATTTCAGTTGAAATTTTGGGGGCTGCGCTCTATGTGCACTACCTGCAGTTTTTCAGTGATAACCCCCCCTACCTGTGAGATACCCCCACAATCTATATATTTACGAAAAGTGCACACCTTCAGCTATTCAGAGACACCACTCTTCTCTTTCTACATGGAAAATTGTGGCCGCAGTCCCTTGCAGAAGTCAGCGCTTTGGTCAGAAATCAAGGAAAAACCAGATACAACCCTAGATTTTGGTCAGAAATCAAGGAAAAACCAGATAAAAACCTAGATTTCTCCCCAAAATCTCCATGGCAACTACCAAAAACTTACTAAACCTCAATTTGCAAGTTCCCCTGAATAAAACGATACCCCATATGTATGGGTGCACATAAAGACGTGGCCACCAAATGCCCCCAAACAGGGGCAATGCATAAGGGGGGGCTGTGCTCTATCTGCAGTTATTTAGTCTAAACACCCCCATACCTGTGAAATAACCCCCGCAAACTATATATTTCTGAAAAGTGCACACCTTCAGCTATTCAGAGACGCCACTCTCCTCTTTCTACATGGAAAATTGTGGCCGCAGTCCCTTGCAGAAGTTAGCGCTTTGGTCAGAAATCAAGGAAAAACCAGATACAAACCTAGATTTCTCCCCAAAATCTCCATGGCAACTACCAAAAACTTACTAACCATCAATCTGCAAGTTCCCCTGAATAAAACGATACCCCATATGTATGGGTGCACATAAAGACGTGGCCACCAAATGCCCCAAAACAGGGGCAATGCATAAGGGCAATTTCAGTTGAAATTTTGGGGGCTGCGCTCTATGTGCACTACCTGCAGTTTTTCACTGTTAACCCCCCCTACCTGTGAGATAACCCCCACAATCTATATATTTACGAAAAGTGCACACCTTCAGCTATTCAGAGACGCCACTCTTCTCTTTCTACATGGAAAATTGTGGCCGCAGTCCCTTGCAGAAGTCAGCGCTTTGGTCAGAAATCAAGGAAAAACCAGATACAAACCTAGATTTTGGTCAGAAATCAAGGAAAAACCAGATAAAAAACCTAGATTTCTCCCCAAAATCTCCATGGCAACTACCAAAAACTTACTAACCATCAATCTGCAAGTTCCCCTGAATAAAACGATACCTATGTCTGGTTGCACATAAGTACATGGCCGCCAAACCTGAAAATGCATAATATTGGGGCTGCACTCTATGCACCCCTTTTTTTTTGCCTGCACCCGAATGAATGGGATACGCTCGGGTGCAGGCACATGTAGCCGATATACGCATGAAAACGCGTGAGAATGCAAAGTCTCGCGTTTTCATGCGTATATCGGCTACACGTGCCTGCACCCGAGCGTATCCCATTCATTCGGGTGCAGGAACAAGTAGCAGGCGTAGGGCTGAATTTTCGGCAAGCGTTTTTCCACTTGCTGAAAAAATCAGCCCTACGCCTCGTGTGGCATCAGCCTAACCCTTGGCAATAGAAACTACCAGAACAATCTTAGCACCTCTGGACCTTTCTAGAACAACTGAAATCAAATGGAATAAAACCACTAAAAGCAATCAAAGAACAATAGTTGCAATGAAATCGGTAAGAGCCCTGGATCCACCAATGTCACTGCAAAAGCAACCTTTTTGGGGGCACTAAACACACAATAAAGAACAATGCAAAGATAAAACACCGTAAAATCCAATAAAACCACCTAAACCAACAGAAGAACAATAATTGCAATGAAATCGGTGGTCAGAGCCCTGGATCCACCAACGTCACTGCAAATTCAGCACCCAATAGCAATACAAAAAGTTACAGTGCAATAGAATAATTCAAAAACAGAAATCAATTATGAAAATGCCAAAAAAACACTAAAATGCAACCAAATAAATCAGATAATTATAGAGCAAGATCAGAAATAAAGTTTTAGTAAAAAAAAAGACTGCCAAAGAAAGCAAAGACAGAAAGAAAAGAAAAGAAAGAAAGAAAAAAAAAAAAAAAAAAAAAAAAAAAGTGTAAGTGTAAGTGTGTGTGTAAGTGTCTGTGTGTGCTTGGGAAAGTTGTAAATCAGTGTGTATGTGTACAAAAGTGTAATAATGACAAAGATAGAAGAAAAAATGCAAAAAAAAAAAAAAAAAATTTTTTAGACAGTTGAGATAGAAATAAGCAAAATAAACAGTGGTAGAGAGTTGTAGTTCAGCTTACCCAAGGCAGGCAGACGATCAGGGGCGATCAGGGGCGATCAATCCAGCAGGAAGGCAGCAGGGGAGCTCCATCTCGTCCGAAGTGCGCAGCAGGAGTGAGGGAGCCGACAGTAGGCGGCGCTATTTAAAGGGACAGCAGTGGACACGTCATCAACGCGTGTCCACTGCTGTCATTGGCTGGCGACGCGATCGGTGCGGCTCGGGGACCCGGATCGGTGAGTATGTCTTACTCTGCTCGTTGCCTAGGGGGATCTGAGGGGTTTACAAGCGCTGCGCTGCTTTAAAAGCGAGCGCAGCGCTTGTAAACCCGACAGTGCCATTGGACGTAGATTCTACGTCCCATGGCACTTTGGTCCCTTGGTACCTGGGACGTAGAATCTACGTCCCTTGGCACTTAAAGGGTTAAAGGACATGTCAACGCCAAAAAATTTTTTTTTACCCAATTAAAGAAACAACTTTCCAATATCAATTTAACAAAAATTAGTGCTTTAAAAGTTATTTGTAATTGCTACAGAAAGCAGCATTAGCTGAACTCCTGGTTGTTACTTTTTAAACAATGTTGCAAAACTTTAATCCTGTAGGCCAGTGCTGTGCAACTTCTGCGGTGCCGAGGGCTGGAATTTATCTCGCGTATAAGGTGGAGGGCCGCTAAAGGAAGCCAGTTTTGCCCACTCCCCCATTTTAAACCACACCCACTTCAAACCACACCCATTTTATCACAATGGTCGCTGCAGGAATATCAACCATCGTTCATATGTTAAAGAATTATATTATGTCATATTAAGACACACCCTTAAATCCATATGACTCCTCCTCCCCTGTGGATAGCACAGCAACCCCCAGCACATAATTACACACCTTAGGGACCATTTAATGGCTATTTCCAGCTGCTAACAAACCCCCAGAATAAACCCCTGCCAGGTTCACCTCCCACAGGCAGCTTAGGGCAGGGTTTGGCACACACAGGCAGCACTCTGCCTGTCCTATGCTGCCTGTGTGTGCCATACTCTGCCTGTCCTATGCTGCCTGTGTGTGCCATACTCTGCCTGTCCTATGCTGCCTGTGAGTGCCATACCCTCCCTGCCCTATGCCACCTATGTGCCATACTCTGCCTGTCCTATGCTCCATGTGGGTGCCATACCCTCCCTGCCCTATGCTGCCTATGTGCCATACTCTGCCTACCCTATGCTGCCTATACACAGGCAGCATAGGCCAGGCAGTACATACAATGTCTGAGGTATGAAGAGGTGAACAATGTGGGTGATTACAGCCTGAGCCTGAGGTGTGAACACTGCAGGGGGTGAACAATGCAGGGATTAAAAGGTGTGAACAACACAGGGGATTACATTTTTAAACAATACAGGGGGTTACAGCCTGAATCTGAGGTGAGAACCATGCAGGGGGGCAGGGTCGGACTGGGCCGCCGGGACACCGGGAAAAATCCCGGTGGGCCCCAGCCCTAGTGGGCCCCAGCGGCCCAGTCCGACCTTTGCCGGCGCTCCCCGCTACTGACTGTTCCTCCCCGACGCGTTCAATTTATACGCGCTCGGGGAGGACGTCAGGCGGGGGCCCTTCGGGGGGGTTAGGGGGGCCCTTGGGGGGGTTAGGGGACGCGGCTGGGGCACCTGCAGGGCCCCTGAGGCGGGAGCCCCGGTGGGCCCTGCACCCCCCAGTCCGACCCTGCAGGGGGGGCAGTTAATCTCAGTACTGATACCATTTAAAGTTTACACAAAGGTAAGCCATAAAAGCAGCCAGACAGGTGGGGGCCACACAGAGGGGGGTCGCGGGCCGCCAGTTGGACAGCACTGCTGTAGGCAATTATAAATAATATTGGTGGTGGTCTCACTTTGGAATTAAAATGAGTACTATCTGTTAAAATGGCCCCTTTACTGGAGTTCCCTATAGATCCTCTCAGGTCCCTTTCCCTGTTTCAAATGAGGGGTGGACATGACCTAATGCAGGGATCCCCAACCTTTTCTACTTGCGAGCCACAGTCAAATGTAAAAAGACTTGGAGAGCAACACAAGCACCATAACAGTTCATGGAGGAGCCAAATAAGGGCTAAGATTGGCTATTAGGGAGCCTCTATGCACCCTATCAGCTTACAGGGGCTTTATTTGGTAGTAAATCTTGTTTGTATTCAACCAAAACTTGCCCCCAAGTCAGGGATTCAAAAATAACTACCTGGTTTGGGGGCACTGAGAGCAACATCCAAGGGGTTGGGGAGCAACATGTTGCCCATGAGCTGCTGGTTAGGGATCACTGTCCTAATGGTCCCTGCCAGAAGCACAGTAGGAGGGGGATAGCCAATCACAGCCCTACAGTTACACAAGCAAATATGGGTTTCAGTTCCCTCTCAGGTCAGCTTAGCTGCTAATTAGTTCCTATCCTACAGTTCCATTTGCCGTGTTGTGCCGCCCCCCTTGCACAGCCTGGGAAAAAAGGCATCAGGAAGTGGAAGAGATGGGCAGAACTTGTGGGGTTTTGGGGTCTAGTTATGTTGGGTGGAAAACCCCAACATACTGTTCTTCGACTTTGGCTTATTCTTCCGCTTCTTCTTCTTCTTAGCGCCCCCATTTTCTAAACGCTACTCCTCCTACAGTTTTTGGGGTACAGCACCCAAACTCCCCACACTTCTTCGCCCTATAGCGGAGCAGGTTGCTTGTGCTTTTCTAAGCGATACCACCCCCACCCCCCCGTCTTTTTGTGGCGCCGCTCCGAACCCCCCAATTTTTCCATTGACTTTGACAGGGAAGATATTGCCACTCTTACAGCTTTGAAGCTACACCCCCAAACTTGAATACCATAATCATGGGGTCACCTCGAATGAAGCAGCAACATTTGTTGGATGACCCCAAAGTGGGAGGGGTCAACAACAGCTAATCAAATTTCACACATTGACTTTAATGGGGAAATTTAAACTGCTGCCAACCTTATAGCTTTGAGGTTGCACTCCCCAAACTTGAATCACACAGTCATGGGGTCAGCCTGAATAAAAATATGATAATTGCTGGATGCCCAAAAATGGGCGGAGCTGTGAAAAGCCAATCAGATTTTACCTATTGATTTGGCGGAAATCCATCCTGCTGCCATTCTCACAGTAATAACACCAGGGTCCCCAAACTTTGCAGCGTTAGGCACCAGGTAACTGTGGTATAAGGTAAGATGGTGGGCGGGGCCACCAACAGCCAATCAGAGTTTACCTATTGACTTTCAATGGGGAAATTCAACCTGCTGCCATTCTCACAGAATTAACACCAGGTTCCCCAAACTTTTCACAGTTGGTCACTAGGGGACTGCAGTTTTAGTTTTGAAAAGTGGGCGGAGCCACCAACAACCAATCAGATTTCACCTATTGATTTTTATTGGTTTGTTGCCAGGGTTCCCAAACTTTGCATAGTCAGTCACTGGGTGACTATGCATTTAAGGTTTTTTTGTATTTTTTAAATGGGTGGAGCCACCAACAGCCAATCAGATTTTACCTATTGACTTTTAATGGGGAAATTCAACCTGCTTATATACAACGAACCTTAACCCGCACTCCCTCAGCTCTCCAATAGAAGTTCACCGCTCGGTGCACAATGCTAGAGAGGGATCGGCACCCTCCCCCCAGACTCCAAACAAGCAAGCAGCAACGGCACTCAAGAGCTACATACGGGACTTGCCCTTAAAATATTCTTTATTGCGGAAATGCAACGTTTCGAGGCTAAGACAGCTTGACAAAGGGGCTGTCTTAGCCTCGAAACGTTGCATTTCCGCAATAAAGAATATTTTAAGGGCAAGTCCCGTATGTAGCTCTTGAGTGCCGTTGCTGCTTGCTTGTTTGAAATCCAACCTGCTGCCATTCTCACAGAATTAACACCAGGGTCCCCAAACTTTTCACAGTTGGTCACTAGGGGACTGCAATTTTAGTTTTGAAAAACTAGGCGGAGCCACCAACAGCCAATCAGATTTCACCTATAGACTTCATATGTTTATATTTAAACTTCTGCCATTCTTTAAATATTAATACTAAGGTCCCCAAAGTGCTAGTCACCAGGTAACTGTGGTTCAGCGGTAGAATAAGTGGGTGGAGCCACAAACAGCCAATCAGATTTTAACTATTGATTTTCAATGGGTAAATTCAACCTGCTGCCATTCTCACAGTATTAACACCAGGGTCACTAGGGGACTGCATTTTTAGGTTTTGAAAAGTGAGTGGAGCCGCTAACAGCCAATCAGACTTCACCTATTGAATTATTTTGGTTTAAATTTAAAATGCTGCTTTTCTCACACTATTTATGCCAGGGTTCCCAAACTTTGCACAGTCAGTCACTGGGTGACTACATATTCAGGGTTAGAACAAGTGGGAGGAGCCACCAACAGCCAATCCATTTCCACCCATTAGATTTCATTGCTTTATATTTAAACTGATGCCATTATTTAAATATTAATTCCAGGGTTGTTAAACTTTCCAGAGTTAGTCACTGGGTTTTTGCTGGGTATTAGAAAAAAAAGTGGGCGGGGCCACCAACAGCCAATAACATTTCACCTATTTAAATGGTGAAGTATAATATGCTGTCAGTCTCACAATTTTTATGCCTGAGTCCCCCATTTGCAAAGTTGGTCACTGGGGGGCTGCAGTTCAAAAATAAGAAAAGTGGGTTGGGCACTAACAGCCAATCAGATTTCATCCATTCAATTTTATTGGTTTAAATTTAAAATGCTGTCATTCTCACACTATTTATGCCAGGGTGCCCCCTGTTTGTCACTGGGTGACTTCGACTCAAGGTTAGAAAAAGGGGGCGGAGTCACCAACCACCAATCACAATTCACCTATTGACTTTTATTTGTTTCAATTTTAACTAATTAATCCTAGGGTCACTAAACTTTGCAGAGTTAGTCACTGGGTAACTGCAGTTCCAGGTTAGAAAAAGGGGGTGGAGCCACCAACTGCCAATCAGATGTCACTCGTTGAATTTCAGTGGGGAAATTTAAGTTGCTGCCATTCAGACACCGTTAAAACCAGGGCCCCCAAACTTTGCACAGTGGTTTTTACTATATAATTGTGGTCCAAGGTTAGAGAAAGTGGGAAGAGCCCATTCAGTGACTTCATGTTTTTCAACCCAACATGAAGTTTGTTCTCAAACTTCCCTTTCTAGTTTACATTATAACCTAACTGGCTCAGAGAGTATGGGGTAAACACTAGAATTCATTTTTCAACAAGAAATAGGTGCAAAACATAATTCCTTGTCTTTGCACTAAAGCTGCCCATATTCTCCTATTATCTGCCAACTTGCCCGCTTCAGACTGGGTTGGTAACCCATACACAAAATAAGGACATTAAATAATAATAATTATTCTTAATAACATATGCACATATTTTAATGTGTATAGTCATTTGCAAGTCATAGGTGGTAGTGCAAGTGTTTAGAAACATGACATGTGGAAAACAGAAGAGTGAATATCAGCATTAAGTCATATAGAAGCCTTCAGTGCAACATACACATATAATTATATTGTTATAAAAACAATATCTAGTCACTCTTGCAGTGTTTTTTATGATGTATCCAACATGTGATGGATATTACTGGATACTGCAGAATGTTGGCTGTGGCTCTAGAAGCCTTACTCCAGTAGACAGAGAGAGCAGTAATCTGTATTTAATTTTCTCAGATCAACAAGTGCACATTTACTCTGCAGCAGTAACACATGGCAACCAATCAGCAAATTTCACTGACTGCTCTTTCAAAGCCCCTTCCAAGTGTATGGTAAGGCTTTGGCCAGGGTAGACTGGCCCACCAAGATAGCAAGAAAAATCCCACTAGGTCCCAGTCCTTCAGAGTCCTGGCTCCCACAGGTTTTTGTGACACGGCTGAAGGGGGTGGCTTTGGCGTGTGCAGCAGTATCTGCCTTTAAATGTATGGAGGCTTGTGTGGTTGCAGGAGCCTGCATGTGGGGGTGGTTTGGGACAATGTTTGGTAGCAGGGGGCCTAGAGGTCTGCTTCTCTGCTGGGCCCACAGAACTCTAGTCTGACAATGGATTTTGGCAACAAACTTGGTTGGTCATCAGTCTAGATCCATAGATTAAATGCCCATTAACATTTGTGCACTGCCTAGTCACATAGGTTGGCTTGGGTGTTGCTGCACTATATAAGCAAAAGTCTGATTGGTTACTGTTGCTTACCACTCTAAAGTAAAAATATACGTGTTTTGTGAAATCTACAATATGTGTCTCCTTGTTGCAAAGCTACAAGTCATATTATCCTCTGCTCCTTAAATGATGGTGATGGGACAACTCCTGGGACACATTAAGATGTATTAATGGAACAATGTTTAAAAACCTTTGGCACATTTACAAGAGAAATCTCATTTTCAAGAACGTGGAAGAATTGTAGTTAGATGATATTTGATGTGGAACAAAGCTACAATTCCTTTTATCCTCTGCTCCTTAAATGATGGTAGTTCTAGATTAACAGCTCCTGGGGCAGCACATTACGATGTATTAATGAAACAATGTTTAATAACCTTTGGCACATTTACAAGAGAAATCTCATTTTCAAGAATGTGGAAGAACTGGAGTTAGAAGTTATTTAATGTGGAAATTTCCCAGTCGATTTTGTCTGGCATGATCAATGCGCTGTGCAAATGGAGCAGATGATGCAACTACTGCTAAGGGCTGCTCTAATGCAGACGTTCCAGTGACCATAGGTAAAATGGAGCTTGTAGAAGGTGGAATTATAGGATTGATAAGTGTTCCAGAGATAACAGAACCATACCGGGTTATCTTCTTGTTAGCTGGAGGTTCTGTAGGATAAAAGCCATTATTAATAAAACATTATAGTGATATTCTTCATTCTTCATTCTGTTATTCTTCATTTTTATTTTTTTGTTCATTTTCAAGTATTTAATCCAGACTGAGATGCAAAATAGGCCCTGGCTTGTCAAGAACACAGTCAATTACACAGATGCCCAAACAGCCTTCTCCAGGCTCAGTGACTGTTAATGACGCTGTACGCAGGCCCAAATTTGTGGCGAGGCCACAAAGGCCCAGGCCTAGGGCAGCATAAATTTAGGGATGGCATGCCGCCCAGCCGCACGTAAATTCTGCTCACATACAGAGCACTGGGGGTGGAATGTGCAGAAAACTTCAACATATCCTGTCCCCAGTGCTCCGTATGAGAGCTTAAAGGATGCGCATAGCTGCGATCCTGAGGGAAGGGAGGGGGGTGGAGAATGGGGGCAGCCTCTGGGCGCTCCTAAACAGAAATCCGACGCTGACTATACATACTGCCAGTCCAGGCCTGATCACACAAATTATCTTTATAAACACTATATTGGGGGCATTTCCCCATCATGCAGAAAAATGTGAGGGAATGAGGTATAGCTACTAATATCAGTGACTATAAAATCCTTTGAAAAATGAAATAATCTTACTTGACTCCATCTTGTTCTTGGCACTGTGGCACTGTTCTGTATTAGCTAAGCCTTTCAGTGACCTGGAATACATTTCACTTTTTGCTGTAGTGGCCTGTTCACATTGAACTCCAGTCCAAGTTAGTTTTTTATTATCGGCATGTCTTCTCATTAACAACTGCGTTGAGGGAGGAGGTACAACCAAGGATGTGAAGCCAGGGAAATATGCTGGGTTCCCAAAAGGCAAGCGATTGAGGGTTCCATAGGTGCTAAGCTGTGTTGTGTCTGTGGATGAAGCTCCTTGGCAGAACGCTGAATACAGAGGAATGATAACGTCTGGGTCTTGGTGCCTAATAACACCTTCCGCAAACTGGTAATAAATAGAGAAAAATTCAAAACCTGAGACAAAACTGACAGTTCATTGACTTATGTATATTAGCTATAGCTTGTATACAAACAAACAACAGGGCATAGACCAGAACCACTGAAGCCCCTATGAGGAACACAAATCACATTAACATGCTTGCCAGTTAATGCATACCTGGTTTCTTGGCTGAGATTCACCAAGGTATTTAAATGACTGAAGGTCCAAGGTGCCATGATCTTGAAGGCTCAGCGCTTTATGCACCTGATCCACAATACCAAGTTCATAGATTAGTTTTTCTCTTTGCTGAAGACCTTGCAGCCTTTCTCTTTCTTCTTTCTCATCAATGTCCACAGGTTTCATAGGATCATATTTGCCCTCCTATTATATGGAAGATTCAGATAATTAATTTAGGATCTTGATGTAAATAAAGAATGAGGGCACAAGGCAGGCAGGTGAGAATTTAAAGAGAAATCATTTATTCAAAGAGAAAATTCTTATGGAATATCAGTGCCTGTTCATATTTGGTATACTGCTTCCAGAATTCTCCTTTAGTGCCTATGGTTAATACACTCTGCAGGGCTTTGCTCAGCATATTCACTTCAGTGTTTACTAACTACTGGTTGTATTAGAGGGGCACTGAGTGATGTCAGCAATGTACCTTTTTCTCCACATTTCTGTAGCAAGCAGATGTAGTGCGGGTCACAGGCCTCTTCATCACTTTGGGCTTCAAGGCTTTTTCTCCTGCTGACTCTCCTTGCAAGATGTCTTTTGTTTCTTTCTTCTTTCTCCCCAATGGTGCTTCCATTTGTTCCTTCTTTATACGCAGTTCCTCCAACTGCTGCCTGTTAATAAAATAAAAATAATTACCATTATATACTTAAAAAATAAAGTGCTTCTATCTAGATGTAGTTCTGATGTCAGGTGCTAATCTGAATATTATGATGGTTGGTCCTTGGCTCCCATGCATACATACATTAAAGGCTATATAATTAAGCACCAAAGAAGGGGGAAGGGGGAAGGAGGCTGTTATCTATTTTTATTTTTACTTTATTCGTATCACTGTCAAGCTCACACAGGGTGTTTCCCACCCATATATATAATTAAGCACCAGTAAACAAAACAGTAATCCATTCCATTGACATACTTGCCAACATTAACTCATTTCCAGTATCCTTATATGCTGCACATGTGCATCCTATATAAAGAGTACATTAGCCACAATATAACATGCAGATTAACATATAGGAATTGCTGAATTATTGCTCACAGCCAGGCATTTTGTTATGACATCATACCTTGCACATTCCTCTCTTGCCTTTGAAGCTGCAGTCTCTTGGAACAAAGACCCGCTGTGTTTAAAGAACTTTTCATACACTTCTCCATTATCTCTTGGGTAAATACGGCGATACCCTCCAAGATGGCTATCCTCATATTTTTCCATTTGTGCCAGCCGAGAAGCCTGGGAGGTTTCCAACTGTTCCCGCCTGTGTTCAAACAACAGGTATGAGAACAAAGGTAAGAGAGGTATGAGACATCTGAGCATTTATGGTATCAGTTTGTGGCTGTGCCTTTAACTGCTCTTAATACACAGGTATCAACTGTACTGTATATACATTACTGTATAGACATTATCATCTTAAAAGGGTATGGTTTGATATGTTCATGTTATCTTAAAGACCCTACTCTCCCAGAAAACATGCCCTTTGCTAAAGCTGTGTCCACCAAGCTGACTCCAAAATATATTAGGCCAGGGCTGTCCAACTGGAGGGTCGCGGGCCAGATGTGGCCCTCCAAAGGATTTTTATGTTCACCAGTCTGCTTAAAGGCTCCACAGACTTCACCGTATGACCATTATTTTTAGGTAATCTTTTCCAACATGCTATAAAAGAAATAACCAACACACTACATGTAATAAGTTAAACAGCACTGTTTTAGTTAGAGTATATAAATATGTTTTATTACATTTTATTACCAACCATCCTGAAAGTTTGGGAATTCACAGAAATAGATCTAATATGTTTTACATTGTTTCAGAAATAAAAAGACCAGCCAATACTATTGATACTACTACTACTATTTTGATTTTCATCCTCACTGGTCAGAATTAAAATTCTCAGCAGAATAAAATATGCAACTCAGAGATAAGAGGGCACATGTAGGTTACGAGTTCAGCGAGCAAAGTCCCATTTCAAATGCAATCGGCATGTTTTTTCTCCACAATTCAGCATTTTTTTTTAATCAAAATTGCATCTGATTCTGCAAAATTAACACAACTGTGCACACATTTCATCGCTCGAATGCAGCTGCATGGATGTCTGCCCCAGAGTCTTTGGACATGAGTGTGAGAGCTGTCAGTAGCTCCATGGTTCCTCTATGTCAGTTGGCACAGCAGCACTCAATTCCAACAGAAGGCTTATTGGGAAGTTACAGGGACTGCAAATGAGCCCTAACATTTTGGCACTTTAACCCTTTATCTTTCTCTCTGCTATAGCAAGTAGATGACATGTCCCTGACACCTTAGAATGGTGATCAGATATGACAGAGTGCAGTGCATTCAGTCTAAACCTGGGGATTCCTCTCTCCTGTCAGAGCTCAACTCTGCTCACAGTCACATTGGGGTGTCTCTTCCCTTTTGCAGAATAAAGAACTTTAAAGAAAAAATTACTGGGCCTTGAAAGAGGGAAGCAAATAGGACAAAATAGGGCAATTTAACTCTAGTACTGCCGTTTTTAGGTATCAGGATTGAACCAGATAACAGAGTGAATACAGGAGGTTAATTTCTGCTAATTTTTTGTAGGTTAATAAAATGCTCCAGTACAATCACTGATAACTGTGGTGCTTTTTGTGGTTTATACTGTTCGAGATATATTATGCCCACCTAGTTTCTCGAGGCACATTCCGCTGGAATAATCGCTCTTTGACTCGCCGTTTATCCTCCTCAATAACTTTTCTCTTGTCACAAGCACGAAGGTTGAGTAAGTTAAGTGTGTCCTGAATCAGAGGGTCTTTTACTTCCCTGTCCAAGATGGAATCAGTTGTAAAACTAGGGGAGTGATTCACCTGTTCAAGCAGAAAAACACATTCTTTTTAAAAATGTTACCAGATCCATTCTTTATCTGAGAATGTCCTCCTTCATATAAAACAAGTATTGTTTTCACATAAATTGCAGTTTATATAATCTGGCCTGAACACAGAAGCCCAAACAGCCTCCCACCAGCCTACTAAATAGTGACTGGCATCTTACAGCAGCCCCTTTGGCATTTGCCAGAATCCAGAGATTGCCAGTCGAGACCTGAATCTGGCCAACATTGTCATCCCTACATTGCTGGAGAAGTCAGACCAGAGTTAATCTGCGACATAGTGAAAGTTTGCAGTACTTCACAGTACAGGGTGCTGGGCTGCCACTCATTTTATTTACTGTTTGGCACTTAAAAGGCTAAAGGCCTAGACAGACTGGGTGCTTTATTGCCTGCAGGAAATTTCCTCTCTGAATTCCTATGTTCCGAAGCATGTGATTATCTTGCATGGGGCTATGTAAGGTAATCACGAAAAATGCAGAAGGTGGCATTTTTTGTGCGATAACCCAGGATAGTCACAGGTAAAGTTTGCTTCAAGTGGCATAGATCTAAAGCAACTGATAATAAGGAATGTCATAACGCTTCCAGCACCAATCAAGACCTTGACTGCAGGACTCAGGTTCCTTGGTGGATATCGGCTACATGTGCCTGCACCTGGGTGGATTCCATGCTACTGGGTGCAGGCATAATTAAGCGTAGGTGCGGTTTATCAGCCTGCACTAATCCACAGGCTGACAATCCTTTCCATGTGCCCTTGCCCTAAAACGTATTAGGGTAAAGCAGGATAATATATTTCAAAAACTAGCAAATGAAAAAATACATACATATACCTATCTGTCTGTTTATGCATCTGTCTATCTAACTAGTAAATAATTTGCAAATATGCAAAGACCCAGACCAGACCCAGTGTGGCATCATAGTGTTCGGGCTGTGTAATAGAAAGGGTTAAAAGAGACACTAGCAGTATATGTCAGTAGTGTCTTAGGACACAACTAAATCCCAGTGACCTCTGATAATATTTGAAATGAATGTCTTAAGTTGTACACTTCCCAGCGGGATAGTGATACATTGCGCATACACTCTGCTATATTATTCAGAAGAGTCTTATGAAAGGAATTAACATTGTACATTTCTGTATTGGAATTTAGATTTAAGACAATGTTCCCCAGAGACCTGACATTGTGAGGCCTCTTTTGCTGTTTTCTGCAAATATATGTGTAAATTCCCAAACACAAAATGGAATCTTGAATTTCTGTACCAAACTCCAGAGGGTATATTTAAGTAACATTTAACATTACAAATCTAATTAATTGCTAGGGAATTATACTAGCTACATTAGTTACTATGCAAGCTTACTAGACGTGAACAAATTTGTTCCCATATACTTTAGATCAGGGATCCCCAATCTTTTTTTACTTGTGAGCCACAATCAGATGTAAACAGTGTTGTTGAGCCTCACTACCATTTAAAAAATTATTTGGGGATGCCAAATAAGAACTGTGATTGGCTATTTTTTCACATTTCATTTTTTCGTTGTTTTATGGCATATAAATTACAAAGTGTAACTAACTTCCACAAAACGAACTTCAACAACAGTGTTGACAGTAAGTGTAAGGGCACACAGTGCGTATAGCTGCCATACATTTTTTCTTCAGGCTGAGAGAAGGGGACCCGCTTGCCTACGCTGCACTGTGTGCCTGCACTAAAGACTACAGTAACTGCCCGAGTGCAGGCGCACAAAGCGGAGCGGAGCGGAGCTAATGTTGGACTGAAAAACGCAAAAGCAGACGTGTTCCAGGCCGACCTCCAATCTGCTCCGCTCTGTGTGGCCTACATATCTTGCCAGATTAACTTAACAGATATATAAGGGCACTGGGGATTTTCCATTTATAAATGCAAATCACCATTCTGAGACTGGAACTTCCAGCACTAAAAAGCCCATGTTTTATTATCACGCTTAAACCCAATACAATTTTCTTTTAATTAAAACCTCTAATGCTCATTAAATTAAGCAGCCCAGTGGTCACATTTCTCCCATTCTTGGATAAATACAGGTCATGATTAATCAGCGCTAGACACAATGCTTGTTAATAGAACTATACACAATAAAACCCCTTAAATAGTTATCATTAAACTAATGATTGTGTAAACAGACAATTTATTACTGGCAAAAACATTTCATAACCACAGCAGATAAAGTGATAGTGAAGAATAATGTTGACTCAGTTCTTAAAATGTCTAATGGAACACTGCGAAAGATAAATACAATACATACATATGGTATACAATGGTGTGGGAACACAACTGAGGCACATCATTCACTTGATTTATTTACTACTAGAAACTATTGTACTATTTGAAACACAGACATCTTAGGGAGAAATGTAATCCCAGAACTGCTGAAAATTTAATGAGCACAAGAGATTGTATTGGGTTTAAATGTGATGATAAAACCTGAGCTTTTTATTGCTGGAAGTTCCAGTCTGAGAATAGTGGTTCTATGCCTGTTTGCACATGTGCCAAGTGATAATTATTTCTACATGTAAAATCATTAGTGCCCCAGTACCCTACTTTAAATGTTACATCTCAGTGTGGAATAAGGGGGCACATCTCCTTAAAATGGGACCTTAAAGGGAACCGGTCACCATAAGAAATAATTCCAAATTGTTTTCTATTGTGCTAGACAGGCAAAATAAAATTTATACAATATAAATGATATAAGTCTTGTTTCCTTTAGTCTTGAAAAAGTCACAATCACAGCAAGTAGACAGGTGCCATTTTGTAAAAACTGTTATTAAGGCAAGTTTTCTATTATCCAAAAATCTTGTTTATGTGCCAGAATGGGGGACCTAATACCCATAGCTATACCCATGCACAGGATACACAGTTATAAACCTTGAGATAGGAGAGGGATGAAAGGAATGCAGTGACATCTAGGAAGTGCAGAATGGAAAGTTAAAGGAACAGTAACACTAAAAAATAAAAATGTTTTAAAATAATTAAAATATAATGTACTGTTGCCCTGCACTGGTAAAAGTTGGGCGTTTGCTTCAGAAAGACTACTGTAGTTAATAGAATTAGCTGTTGTGTAGCCATGGGGGCAGCCATTTAAATTGAAAAAAGGAGAAAGGGCACAGGTTACACAAGAAGATAACAGATATATTGTGTAGAATACAATGGGAATCTATGCTACTTATCTGTTATCTGCTTAGTAACCTGTGCCTTTTCTCCTTTTTTCAATTTAAATGGCTGCCCCCATGGCTACACAGCAGGGTATTTATATAAACTGTAATAACTGTAATAACTGCAATTATTTTTATACACTTTTATTTTTTTGGTGTTACTGTTCCTTTAAAGTAACTGCCTGTCCCGTCTCTATGCCTCATATACAGAGGTGGGGCAGGCAATATATGACTGACAGCTGAGATCTTTAATATTATAACAGGTATGAATGTCTATGAAGATTTTCATTCATCCAGGTCATGGTATATCTAGTATAAATAAATTTGAAGCAACTGGACTTGTTTAGTAATCATTGAAGACGTTTCACTACTCATCCGAGCAGCTTCTTCAGTTCAACTGACTGGTATGGGAAGTCCTCAGCATATATACTCTTCCACTAATCCAATCACAATGGCCTGGAGGCAGAAAGATGCTACATATAATGCTGTTCTAACATCTGTACCCCGGCAGTTTCAGAACTCTTCACACATCCATTCATGCAACTCTAACAAGTAACACCTGTTTGAAGAGTTGCATGATACTTGGGTAATCCTTTCAAAGTAACTCCACAGCATTCACACCTCTGTGAGTTTCAGATGTCACCTTTCTGAAGAGTTACATAGTGCCATTGTGATTGGATTAGTGGAAGAGTATATATGCTGAGGACTTCCCATACCAGTCAGTTGAACTGAAGAAGCTGCTCGGATGAGTAGTGAAACGTCTTCAATGATTACTAAACAAGTCCAGTTGCTTCAAATTTATTTATACTAGATATACCATGACCTGGATGAATGAAAATCTTCATAGACATATTGCCATTCATTTTGGAGAGAATACTCTAAAACTGGTTCGGGAATATGAAAGAACAGCAAGAAAACTCGCAGACTATCGGAACCATCTACGCTTCAATCTCAGATGCAGACATCAGGGACTCACTCCTTGTAGCCTACTCCTGGGTTCCACCGTAAAAGGTCACAGAGCCAGCAATATCTTACAGAAGGCCCAAAAACATCTACTAAATGAACGGGTTAGACAGATCAACTTCACCATTGAGGCCCTTAAACAGAAAATTGAACAACTGAAACAGACTCTGACAAAACAGCTACCTGATGTAACTCTGGAAAGGGTGGTTCAGTTCATTGAACATGCACAGATGGCCCAACACATTAAGAGTAAGGAGAGGCAAATAAGCAAGTTCACCAGCTTACTGTCACGTAGCAGTGGTTTGAGGACAGAAGAACTAACCTGGAGGCAGAAAGATGAGACATCCAAGAACACCAAAGATACATGGGTTAAGAACCTATCAGACAGGGTACTTACTCAGCCAGAAAAGGACGTGCTAGCCAAGGGGTTAAACTATGCAGTGACACCACAACACATCCCAGTGGTTGAGCTCATCACAGCCACAGAATCTGCCATCAATAACAACCATATAAAGGTGGAGGAAGCAGAACAACTCAGACTAAAAGTGTCAGCTGCATTGTCAAGTGCCAGAGCACCCCCCTCTAACCTTACTACACAAGAGAGGAGAGCTCTTACATCTCTTAGTAAAGACCCGAACATCACCATCCTGCCAGCAGATAAAGGGCGATGCACAGTTGTGCTAAACACAACTGACTATCACTGCAAAATGACCTCGCTACTCAGTGATAGCAATACATATGAACCTTTAAGGAGAGACCCAAGCAGCAGTTACAAGAAAAAGGTGATAGATTGCCTACAACAACTTGAAAAGGAGGAAGCCATTGATCGAGCTTTATACCACCGCCTGTACCCCAGAGAAGCTACACCATGCTTATATGGACTCCCCAAGATACATAAAGATGGAGCACCACTCAGGCCTATTGTCAGCAGCATCAATTCAGTGACTTACAGCATTGCAAAATACTTGGCCAACATCTTAGCCCCATTGGTAGGTAAAACAGTGCATCATATCCAAAATGCCAAAGAGTTTGTCACCAAGATTCAAGGAGTCAAACTAGAGGCAGAAGAAACTATGGTATCATATGATGTCACTTCACTGTTCACATGTATACCTACCACAGAGGCTACTGAGACTGTAAGAAATCGACTGCAGAAAGATAACACCCTCAACAGCAGAACGAAACTCAGTCCCAACCAAGTATGTTTATTGTTAGATTTGTGCCTGAACACCACATACTTCAAATACAAGGACCAATTTTACAGGCAAAAACATGGCTGTGCAATGGGTTCACCAGTTTCTCCCATTGTAGCAAACTTGTATATGGAAGAAGTGGAAAGGAAGGCCCTACTCACATTCAATGGAACTACACCAAGTCACTGGTTCAGGTATGTAGATGACACATGGGTTAAAATCAGATCCAACGAAGTGGCGGCCTTTTCAGAACACATTAACTCAGTGGACAACAACATCAAGTTCACAAGGGAGGATGTCCATGAGAACAAACTTGCTTTTTTGGACTGTTTGATATCCATTCAAGAGGGGGGTATCTTGAAAACAGAAGTATACAGGAAACCCACTCACACGGATCAATATCTGTTGTTCGATTCCCACCATCCGCTGGAACACAAACTGGGTGTCATTAGAACTCTACACCACAGGGCGGAAAGTGTAACAACTGATACAGAGTCCAAGGACAAGGAATGTAAACATCTCAGAGGAGCACTGAAAGCTTGTGGCTACCCAGACTGGGCCTTTGTCAAAACAAGAGCAACTGAGCCCAACAGGAACACCAAAAGGAATAACCGTCCTGAGGCAGAGAGAAGGCGCAATATAGTCATCCCCTATGTAGCAGGAGTGTCGGAGAAACTCAGGAGAATTTTCAACAAACACCACATCCCTGTGTTTTTCAAACCTAGCAACACACTGAGACAAAAACTTGTACACCCAAAGGATCCAACACCAAAGGAAAAACAAAGCAATGTTGTATACGCAGTCCAGTGTAGCGAGGAGTGCACAGACCTTTACATTGGTGAGACAAAGCAACTGCTCTCCAAGCGAATGGCTCAGCATAGGAGGGCGAACACTACAGGCCAGGACTCTGCTGTCTTTCTACACCTAAAAGACAAGGGACACTCCTTTGAAAATAGCAATGTCCAAATTTTGGACAAAGAAGACCGCTGGTTTGAAAGAGGTGTAAAAGAGGCCATTCATGTCAAAGTGGAGAAACCATCCCTTAACAGAGGCGGGGGACTTCGACACCATCTGTCTGCTACATATAATGCTGTTCTAACATCTGTACCCCGGCAGTTTCAGAACTCTTCACACATCCATTCATGCAACTCTAACAAGTAACACCTGTTTGAAGAGTTGCATGATACTTGGGTAATCCTTTCAAAGTAACTCCACAGCATTCACACCTCTGTGAGTTTCAGATGTCACCTCTCTGAAGAGTTACATAGTGCCATTGTGATTGGATTAGTGGAAGAGTATATATGCTGAGGACTTCCCATACCAGTCAGTTGAACTGAAGAAGCTGCTCGGATGAGTAGTGAAACGTCTTCAATGATTACTAAACAAGTCCAGTTGCTTCAAATTTATTTATACTAGATAAACAGGTATGAATGTTTTAATATAAAAAGAATTTGGGTTTTCAATTATTATACAGCTATCAATGTGTATGTGAGACAAGTTCCCTTAAAGGAAAGCTATACCCCCAAACAATGTAGGTCTCTAAACAAAAATATATTGCATAAATAAGCTCATATGTAAAATCCTGCTTCATCCAAATAAACCATTTTCATAAAAAATTTTTTTAGTAGTATGTGCTATTGGGTACTCCTAAAATTTCAATTTTAAGAATTAAGGGCTGCCTCCTGGGATCATAGGATTCACAGTGCACACAAACAAGCCAAGGCACACGTACATACTAGGCCCCATCAGCCAATTAATGGACAGAGTTCTGCCTTTTGCTCCCCACTACTTCCTGTTACAGTTAGAGCTGCATTATTTCTGGTCATGTGATCTCTGAGGGAGCACACAGTCCATCACTCAATGGTGGATCAAGGGAAAGGATGTAAAAGGGCAATATTTACTTAAATATATTTCATTTTGGCAAGGTTCTTTAATAGGTCACTTAACATAATATAAAATATATGTTAAAATATTGAATAAGTATTCATTCTGGGGGTATAGTTTTCCTTTAAGTGAAAACCCTGTGCTGTTCTGTACATGTTGGATTAAAAATAAGTGCAAACAGCATTTCCATCTCAGTTATACTGTAGCTGGCAAATTATTTCATACAACAACAGCCCCTATTACCTCTTG
Organism: Xenopus tropicalis; assembly: GCF_000004195.4. Classification (NCBI taxonomy): domain Eukaryota; kingdom Metazoa; phylum Chordata; class Amphibia; order Anura; family Pipidae; genus Xenopus; species Xenopus tropicalis. The sequence goes on from NC_030679.2 coordinate 108,208,131, forward strand.
TATCAGTATTTGCCTGCAGGAGGAAACTTACGAAGTGATGCAAAGGCCATTCCACTGGTGACTCCTATTATTGCCAGGTAAAGGCATTTTGGAGTGATTACATTCCTGCGATAGCAGAGACCTATTGCTGGCGACTAACAAGCTCCATGGGACATCAGGCTAAAGGTGGGCAATCTGTGGAACTCTAGATGTAAAAAACCTACAACTCCCACAACCTCCAAAGGGTGAAGACACACACAGCTACTAGTAGCAGCTACTAAAATAGACAATGCTGATCATTACTGATAATTGTCTCTACATGTATTTTAGCAGAGGCAATTCCCAATATTGTCTATGGCAGGGTATTTTCTGGTGTGTAGTAGCTGTGAAAAAGTAGCTGCTACTAGTAGCTCTATGTGTCTTCACCCTAAAAGTCTTGTGTACAGACATTGGCTACTGCTAGATTTACCAATAAATTAAAACATTTGCAGCCATTATTGGCCATACCATGTACTAGTATAATGTCAGCTCTCAATCTCTTTTGTTATAAAGAACAAAGCATTTATTTTACCTCTATAAGCCAAGGCTTTAATTTTCTGTCCAGAAGTATATCAAAGCCCAGTATCTCAAAGCAAGCACTACCAGCAACATAATTTGGGAAACATGTGCGATAGTTGTGCTTCAAGATAGGGTGAGCAGAAATGAGTGTCTTAATAATAACATCATCAATGTCTTCCCAGAGCCTACATGTGTCATAATGATTGTTCTCTAGCCAAGTGTTCAGCGTGGAAAGTTTCCTAAGAAAAGAGAAATAAAATTGTTTCAAATTGGGGTTACCATTTAAGATAAAGACGCAGGTTACTTATCAACAAGAAGGCAATAAGCATTGTTCTTAGTATTTTTACCTTTTATTTGGCAAATGGGAATCTTAAGGGTTAAATACATAATGATAATAATGTTGCAGGCTTTTACTTGCAGTTTAATGCTGTTTTAATGCTGTTTACTGATGGAATGCACACATTGCTGGCACAAATCACCATTTTCTTGGCAATTTATCCAGACTGCACACTGGCCTTCTGCGCTACTCAGAGGTATACATCATAGCACATAGACTGTACATGTGTACCAGGAGGTCATATAAAGGGTGCCTGCTCCTCTGTCATTACTCTGTATATAAGGTGCAAAGTAAATGTGTGTGTGTGTGTGTATATATATATATATATATATATATATATATATATATATATATATATATATATATATATATATATATATATATATATATATATATATATATATATATATATATATATATATATATATACAAATTAGCTTGGTCTTAGTTGGCACTCCCGTTAATAAAGAGAAAAAAATTGCCAGGGTGCAGAATCAAAAATGGGTCATAAACTGATAAAATGGAACCACATTCACAGGAAAAAGGATGTGTTTTATTCAAAGATGGACTAATGTTTTAGCATTCATGATGATGTTACTATCCCTACTTTTACACCACTATGCGTTTATGAGGCTTTGTTTGGTGTATGTCTGCAAGCCGAAACGTTAGTCCGTCTTTGAATAAAACACATATTTTTCCCTTCATTAGACCTATATATAATGCTCACCTTTTGCTTCCTGTCAAGTCATCTCTGATGAAGTTTTCGTTATGTTTGTTAATTGCATAATTGGTAAGGTGCATGCAGACATCATCCTGGAAAAAATATAGTTAACATTTTTTATTTGCAAACAAGGGAAACCCTGACCTATTTAGTGGTTTAGCCCTATTATTTAAACAACGCAACAGTGTAATTTATAGTGTACACAAAACATTCCTTGGCACATATACCCTTATATGTCATTGCTTAATGGAGGCCCACTCAATATATTTGCTAATGTTTAATACCATATATTAAGCAATTAAGCAATGATTAGCCCATAAAAAGAATATAAAAAATGAAAATCATTTTGTAGGTAACCATAGGGGCTAGGGCACCTTTGGTTTTTTTTTTATACATTTTCAGTAATACATATTAGTACTACTATTAATCTGCCTAATGACAACATACTTTGTCCATCGATTCAAATGCAATGTCATTTATAGACTCATAAATATCAGTGGCCTCTGGTAATTGAATAGTCAGGAAAATTCTAGAATGTATGCCTGCTAAATTTTACTGAGCAGTTTTTGTTTAAATATGGCATGAGAATGGCCTTCTTTTACTTGCAAAAAAACCCCAAAAATCTTATAATATTAAATTAGTAAAGATTGTACAACTCAAGACATAACCTATATGGACCACTAAACTGAGTTGAAAATTGGTGCCTGATAAATTATCAGATTTAGCAGTAATTTTAATGGACCCCTCTATTTACCAGGTTACTGTGACTGGGTTCTACATAATTCATTGTTGCAAAACGTGCCAGCCCTTCTTTGTAGACGAATATACGCAGGGGTTCACAGGACGTGACAAGGGCATATATTCGAAGGTCAAATTTGAATCCATCGACGAGGAATGGCTGCATGAATTAAATAACATATTAAATAACTTATTAAATAACATAAGGACAGTAGTATAACAGCAATATCAGTAAAGTAAAACAACATGCTTAGCAGATGAATTTGCAAACCACACAGTGACTAAACTTATATTGGAAAAACTGTTTTGTTTTTCTTTGGGGGGGGGGTAGATTAGGGTAATACCTAATAAGATGGGATCTTAGATAAAAATCCGAGATGAGATTTGAGGCTAACAGTTGTTTGTTGCACCAGATATTACTGGAAGTATTTAATATACATCTATAACCTTGGTATGAACTATGGGGCTGTAAGCAAATGCTGGAGTTTAAAGGTGGGAAATAAATGTCAAGGAAAACTAAACACTAAAAATGAATATGTCTAGAAAAGTCATGTTTTATATACTAAATTTATTGCACCAGCCTAAAGGTGCAATACCTCCATTATGTGTTAGAGTTTATGAGAGGCATTTAAAGAATGTGTTTATGAGTGAGCATTACCTAAAACCTAATTTTTTAGATGAAGGTTTCTCTCTCATTGTTTTAAAGATCCCACAAAACATCCCCACCGTCTCACCTTAGGAATGTACTGCTGACAGATCATGTTATCACCGTGTTTTATATCCTTTAGGTTCTTGGAAAGAAATATGCCCCGTCCCTGGCAACCACTGTCAGGCTTACAGATGTAGGTGCTGTTTTTCTTTGTGCGACAGTGGGCCTGGAGATCGCCATAACTGAGAAAAGAAGCAGAAGCAGTGATTATAGAGAAAATAAAGCATCCTAGGTATTAACAGAATGTACTTTAAAGTAAACCCACAGAATGCATTTTATTAATACCAAGCTAAATATTTTTCATGAAGGGCCACACCATGAATTAAATAGAATTTATTGATTGCATAAAATCATTAAAGGGGTGTTTACCTTTAAGTGAACTTTTAGTATGTTATAGAATATTCTATTCCTGCCAACTTTGCAACTGATCTCCATTATTTATTTTTTGTATAGTTTTTGCATTAGTTGCCTTCCTCTTCTATGTCTTTCCAGCTTTCAAATGGGGGTCACTGACCCCAGCAGACAAAAAGCTATTGCTCTTTGAGCGTACAATTTCATTACTATTGTTATTTTGTAATCCTTTTCTATTCAGTCCCTCACCTATTCATATTTCAGTAACTCATTCAAACCATTGCCTGGTTGCTAAGGTAAACAAGGTCCTAGCAACCAGAAAGCTTCTAAAATTCTGGAGAGCTGATGAACAAAAAGTTAAATAGCACAAAAAGTAATTGCAAATTGTCTCAGAATATCAACATCTATAGCATAATCAGTTTAAATGTGAACAACCCCTTTAAAAATATTATCCAAAGTATTATTTGGATAATATTTAAACTTTAATATTCTGAAAATTGCTCTGCTTTGTTTTAAGGCTTTACTGCATTTATACACCCAGTCCACACAACATTAAAATCACCATCAGTGTACAATTTCTAGTCCTTATAACAATCCAACACCCTTAGGGGCACATTTACTAACCCACGAATCCAAACCGAATTGGAAAAATTCCGATTGGAAACCGAACATTTTGCGACTTTTTCGTATTTTTTGCGATTTTTTTTCTGTGCCTTTACGACTTTTCGGAAATTATCGCGACTTTTTCGTTACGAATATGATTTGCGCAAAAAAACACGAGTTTTTCGTAGCCATTACGATGCGCTCGTATCTTGTTGCGACTTTTTCGTATTGAGTGCTCGTAAGCGGCGGGCGAAACTTTCAGACTTAGCATGATTTTGGAAGCCTCCCATAGGACTCAATGGCACTCTGCAGCTCCAACCCGGCCCAAGGAAAGTCTCCCATAGGGCTCAATGGCACTCTGCAGCTCCAACCCGGCCCAAGGAAAGTCTCCCATAGAGCTCAATGGCACTCTGCAGCTCCAACCTGGCCCAAGGAAAGTCTCCCATAGGGCTCAATGGCACTCTGCAGCCCCAACCTGGCCCAAGGAAAGTCTCCCATAGGGCTCAATGGCACTCTGCAGCTCCAACCTGGCCCAAGGAAAGTCTCCCATAGGGCTCAATGGCACTCTGCAGCTCCAACCCGGCCCAAGGAAAGTCTCCCATAGGGCTCAATGGCACTCTGCAGCTCCAACCTGGCCCAAGGAAAGTCTCCCATAGGACTCAATGGCACCCTGCAGCTCCAACCTGGCCCAAGAAAAGTCACCATACTGAAGCTTGAATGAATCCGAATGTTTCGTACTCGGCGCGAACGCTACGAAAAAATCGCAACATTTTGCAAAACTTTCGGAATGGCTACGAAAAAGTTTTAACGCTACGAAAAAAACGCCAGATTTTGCGCAACATTCGGAATGGCAATGAAAAAGTCGCGACAATTTTCCGAAAAATTGCAAAATACCGATCATTACGAAAAAAACGCAATCGGACGCATTCGGCCCGTTCGTGGGTTAGTAAATGTGCCCCTTAGTGTATATTCATCAGGAAAGATTCAAAGTTCAAAGGTGCCACCTTCCAAACATGAAGTATATCCTTCTCCAACTGTACATCTACTTACAGACCAAATTTAGTCATAAAATGCTCATCAATCCACTTCCAGTAGAACTGTAACTCTCCTTTCCTCCTCCACATTCAGTAGTTTTAGCTTTACTGCAGAACAAATATGCACTGACGGGTAAAATCTCCAAGTTTTAGTATCAGTATAGTTAAAAATAAACACTCACAAAAAAATTTAAAAAAGCACCTTTTGAGATTTTCACATAAATTGGTTAATATTTGCGAGTCTAAAACAGAAGAGGGCGCTCCAGAGTTAAATAAGGCACAAGGTATCTGGAGTGGAATATTGCTACTCTAGTACATAGAGGGAGGAATATCTCTTTGGGGTTTCTGGTCACATAGTTGCTAAACTATTACTGATATTACCCATTGTTATATTTGCAAAGTTATGTTTCCTGACATGCAGTGAATGCATCTCACTTTTAAAAACAATTGTATTAACTTGACATATTTTATAAAACTAGATATGCCACCCCATCTCATTTATACCACATACCTTCAAAATCAGCATCCTGAATGACTAAATTGCAAATAATGTAAATGTATTTCATATTTGTCTGGTTTGTCTAAAACTAGAAATGCAATGCCTTATATTTCCGGCTTCTGTACCAGCCCAAGGCCATAACAGCCTTTTGAAAGGTAAGATCTGTGTCTCCAACTATGCTCCCAGTAGCTCCCCATTTCTTTGCTAATTGCTCTAGAATTCTGTCAGTTACCTGAGTTTAGTTACCAACAAACAATATACAGTACACATTTTACTTTACAATACAAGGATGATTAGTAATTAATTTAGATGAACATTGCATGGCAGTACAAAAACTAGTATAGCAGATTGTTTAACAGATGTAAGCTCACTTTTTTTCTCTCAGAAGATGGGGACTTGTGGAGAATATTTAAGGAATGGGTTGTTGCTGTTATAGGGCTGCTGAACCTATGGGCCGGTACATTATGTTCTCTATGTAAAACAGAAATATTTTGAACAGCTGCTAAAATTAGGTGCACAAAGGTATATACAATACCCAAATCCTCAGCGCTCAAAATAAAGTTCCAGTGAAGTGCTGTAATGGCTGTGATGTTGCTGCTCCTCTTACGAAAATAACCCCTTTGACTGGGTCTCAAACGTGTCCAGAAAAGTGTGAAGGGAGCGCATATATAAAATGAAACAAAACAACTGATAGTGTAATAACGTTTTAAACCTTTGTTTAGCTAACAAAGCCAATCACCTTATTGTGAATAATAAATATTAATATATCCACCAGTGTGCAATAACTCTAAAGGCTCACCGGAAGGCGATGAAATCAAGCTCTACAGCGGGAGATCAAGGTTAGATGTAGGCGAATCCACAGTTCAAACAGAAAGAGGAAAAAACGCCAAATAGTGTAACATCGTTTTAATATAAAATTTCTGCTAAAAATAAAACTACTTACAAAATGTAGAAGTAAGCAGGCGAAATAAAACTCGAGTTTTATTTCGCCTGCTTACTTCTACATTTTGTAAGTAGTTTTATTTTTAGCAGAAATTTTATATTAAAACGATGTTACACTATTTGGCGTTTTTTCCTCTTTCTGTTTGAACTGTGGATTCGCCTACATCTAACCTTGATCTCCCGCTGTAGAGCTTGATTTCATCGCCTTCCGGTGAGCCTTTAGAGTTATTGCACACTGGTGGATATATTAATATTTATTATTCACAATAAGGTGATTGGCTTTGTTAGCTAAACAAAGGTTTAAAACGTTATTACACTATCAGTTGTTTTGTTTCATTTTATATATGCGCTCCCTTCACACTTTTCTGGACATGCTAAAATTAGGAAGCTGATCAGTTACAAGTGGTAGTACAAATATATATGAATTAATTTTTTACAGCTCTACTTGTATGTGCTGTTAAAGGGGTGGTTCACCACTGTCTCAGAAAATCAATATCTATATCATACTAAAAGTTAAAGTAAAGGTGAACCACCTTTAAGAAAACAGGAAGAAAATAAGTGTTTTGTTGTATAGATAAAACTTACTCGGCAGGTAAGCACCACGTTCGAGGAAAGATGTTGTACTCTTTTGGAAAGAGCTTTGAAAGTCTATTCATATTCCTTGCCAGAAGATCCTTTCTGCATATTTCATTCATACCAGGGAAATGGTTTATTTTCTGTTAAAAGAAAAGTTATTTTCATTTGGATCAATTCTCGTAATCTTATTTTACCATATAGTGGTCCAGCCATCTGATATTCCTTAAGGACGATTTAATGAAAGTCATAATGGTATACAAAGAAGTCTATGAAGTGGCTGAGAAGGCTGTGGTCCATATTACAGGCCTCTAGGTGAACATCTCTCTCATAAATGGCAGAATATTTGCAAAACTTTATCAATTAACAACTTAAACTAAGTATTTCTTATACATGGCAGCACCTTTGTTTTGCTTCAGAAGAAAATTATTTATTGATTTAAAAACTCATAATCTGTCAGTAATGCAGTAATTGAATTGTTACTAAATAAACGGTGTGTTTTGTTTACCTGTCATGCAAAAATTATTGCAGGCTCCATTTCAGCAGAGGCTTATTGAAAATACTCTAAAGAAATCTTGGCGTAACATATTGGCATTGTATAAATATATAATACCGATTTTTAAGTCTGTTATGCACTATGTATATACTGACTGATGGCCATTGTATGATCTTATGTGGGTGCAGCTAATAAGCTGTCAAAGGTTACCTTTCCTTGGTCTAATCTAGAAATGTTACCTGAAATCTCTTCATGTCCATAACTCGTTCCAATGATACAGAGCAGTCTGTCCAATAAACAGTCCACTCTTCTTCATCACCAACTTCCTTCAGGCCACAACGTCGGGCAGCCCGCCGGACTGAAAGATAATTGCAATAGTGATATGCTTTAAGTGCCTGATTTTTGTTACAGCAATAATTCTGTAGCATTTACTAACTGTTACTGTTTTGTGCAAGGAGATTAAATGCTCACGGTATACTAAGCATCTCTTATACAGGAGAACAGCTATGTTGGCATGTTTTTTTTATTGTATAATAATATACTGGCAATGGGGAGAAGTCCCTGCTAATACTATGCTTCTGGAAAACAAGTACAGGCTGTTTTTACTAATTGTGCCCTTACTGATATCAAAGAGCAAACCCCACCAGGCCATGATGCTCCCTAGCTTCTTGTTAGGTTATTGTAACTCAATAGGAGGGATACGTGAGTTAATAAGTAAGGGTGTGGAAAGCCTTACGGGACTGATACATTGTTTCAGTGGTACATGTAGTCAGAACAAGCACTGAAGACAATCGTAACAGACAGATATTGTTTTCAATAGCAAATAAATAATAGTTTTAAGGTGGCCACACACGTGGCGATTTGCGATCTTTCGTGCAATCATCGGTGGCAAAAAACACTGGTAAATCCGCCACTAACCTTCAGGGCTGAAACGGCAGATAAGGAGGTAGAAACAATAGGATTTCTACCTCCTTCTGCCGATTCAGCCCTGACGGCAGATTTTGCTCAGGGGCCTTCTATTGCGCCCGATCAAAATCTTTTAACCCACCCGATCGGCGAGTCGACCGATATCAGCAGCCTCCTGCGATATCGGGCGACTCGCCGACTTGCCATACACGCACCGAATATCGTATGAAACGAGGTAGCTAGTAGCTTTTTCTTTAGTATACTTAAAGGATATGCCTCTAATAGGATTTATTGAGGCATATGTTGCAAAAGGGTGAAAATAGGTCAATTACTACTGTGCAGAATTCTTTTTTCATTCTTTTTTAAATGTGCCCATTATCCCATATGCTATATATTAATTGCCCAATGGTTGGTGAAAAGTGATCTGAGCTGGAATAACAAATTGCAGCTAAGTGGGAGCAGATAGAATTATAGAGTGTTTTTGGGGCAGCCTAAAGCTGGAGGAGAGTAATTGTCTTGACTCTGGTTAACACAGCTATTAATAGAGCCATTCTGGAACCAGAGCTAGCAAACTCAGAGCTCTGCCTACCATACTTACCACTTTCATACTTGCAGTTGGTTAGGTTAATACCAAGGGGCCTAAAAAGAAAATGAAGATGTATTACTGTGTATCTGCTGTAAATACCACACATAGACTGCACATTAGTTGCAAAAAAAAACCTTTGTTTTCGTCTCTTTTTCTTTTTTGATTCATCTTTTAATTTCCGCTGCTTTGTCTCTGTTTGTTCCAGTTCATTAGGCTGCTGGTCTTGGCTGTCACTATGTACTTCTTGCAATTCATCTGGAATGTCTGTGGTCACTGCTGGGAGGTCCTCTGATTCAACCTCAGTTTCATCCTCTTCCTCTCCAGAATCCTCATCATTAGATTCAGCAGATTCAGTAAAAACTTCCACCTTCATTTTGTCATGTCAGATGCACTCTAACATCAAGCGACTGTAGGGTGTAACCTAGTTAAAGAGCTGCAGTTGGTAGAAGGAACAACAATTGAACATGATTGGTTTCTAACAAATTGTAATCTGGAAAAATAAAATGTAGATGATCAAAGCTGTGAACATAAAGAGGACTAGTAGAAGGCATTAGTGGTCCAAATCTTGGGGTCCCATAACAATAATAAAAGAGTAACATGGAAGTATGTCCTCCATGGAGTATATCAGTCCCCTTATAGAATATATTCATTTAAAAATATCTGTCAACGGTTCAAAAGTATTTCCAGGTGCATTCTGTCCCCAGGCATTTGTCAAGCTTAAAGCATGGTATGGATTGCAGGGCAGGGGCCTCATACCAACTGTGTACCACTACATGCTCTTACAGGGATATGCAAACAAATAAACACATGCATAAATTATTAAGGTGCACTAAGATTCCTGGGCATAAGATAATTCCTCTGTGCAGTTAGTTTTAAAGGGCAACTGGAGCACTAAGTTACATTGGTTTGTTTCATATGCTATAATATCATAGGGCTGGTCTGCAGCTACACACAGCCAACATCCCTGTGCCACAAAAGACTGAGCTACCATGCAACTTTCAATCCAGGTTCCTCCAATGTGGCTGTCTCTTGCGGTTAATCTAGGGCACAAAGCTGTCTTCTCCTGTTCCTGTTACTCTAGTCTAGGGCACAAAGCTGTCTCTTTCTTTTACTCTTGGGCACAAATCTGTCTCTTTCCTTTACTCTAGGGCAAAAAGCTGGCTCTTTCTGTTACTGTAGAGCACAGTGCTCATCACACCACCGTGAAGTAAAATATACTGAGGCACGTGAGGGCTGTTGGCTGTGGGAGGCACAGTGACAAAAGCAGCACCACTGGCTCCCTACACAGTAAAAGAACAGAACTGCTGCAGCAGAATGGTCAGAATAGTGAACAGAACATCAACATTGCAATGAATATTTATCAGAAAGTTATTTAGAATTTTATTAGGAATGTTATAATTGGGTTTACAACCCCTTTAATTTCCATCTAAATTTTCCCTATATATTTTATACATTTTTTTTAGAATTCATAATCAGTTTTTTACCCCTTTAAAATAAAAATAGGAATACTAGTTAAGAGAGCAAAACACCATGTAATTTTAGCTGTAATTAAGCATTACCCCCCATAATTCCAGAGTAATTGCAGCCATGCTCTGTGTTGCGCTCAGTGTCAAAATGGATGCATAGTGTTTGTGTTTGATGCAAATACTCTCCAAGCTGTGTTATATTATTAGAGTGGGGGTGCATCACTTCCTGAGGGTGTTTTAAAAGAGGAGATTGATGTAACCTGTTATGGGAACCCTGAAGCTCCCAGCAGGCCCAGGGTGGTAGTAGATCCAGCAGGTATGAGCCGGGGTCCCCCTAAAAGATTTATTGCAGGTACGCCAGTGATTGTATTCCCTAAATAGTTTTGCACTATTTACTGCAGGGATTATAGCCTAGCTATAGCAAAATTTATGTAAAACCATTCAAAATAACACGTGATAATACACTAAACTAATTAATAATAATAATAATAATAATAAATAAACTTATTAATAATTCATATGATTCAATAGTGTTTGCAATAGTGCCAACAAATCTGCAGGAATATGAAGGTGACATTAATTGCCACCAAAACACTCCCAACGCCAGAACGCTGCCATTAGCTTATGCCCAAAGTCTGCTTGTCACGGGGCAGACCCCAATCACTGCCCTGACAGGGGCAATCTTCTTGAGAAATGGGCATTGTTGGGGCAGGCTGGGGGTGTGGTCTAATTTGCCCCTTATTATATAATTGAAATACCTGTCACACTTTGGTAAACATTGTTGCTTTTTTAATTTTGGTTCTACATAATTTGGAATGTCAAAGGGCAGTGAGAGTTTAATGAAATTTAGTTACTGATCCATAAATGATCGGGTGGGTCTTCCCTTTCTCTAGCAGTCAGAATAAATAATGTCCCTGCCCACCGAATAACTCCGTCTATTGCAGAGTCCATTCGCTATACACTGAAATCATGTCTCCACACTCCCCTCAGCCTGTAACTTTGCTGCCTAAAATATAACAGGAGCTTAACAGTAACACACTAACCTGGCACAGGTCAGACTGCTGCCCATGTTTGCCAGTTCCTCCTAAAATCCATTCTGCTCGCTCTCTACAAGTAACCAAGTCCCAGCAAAGTTCTGCCAACAACTGACCAGTAACCAAGGAAACGAAGCCAAGCCACTACGAGATGGGGGCGTGAAAGTGGGCGTGTACACATTGGGTGGGGATTCCCAGCAATGCAGCTTCCAAGAGGCGGAGCATAGTAACTGGTCGGGGTAAAGCACAGGCAGGGGGTGATTTATTATGGGAGGGCAGTTAAAGTAATATTCTGCATTGTTTTTCTATAGTAAAATGGCACACAATTCAATAAGTTAAATAAATGCACTGTGCATAGAGCCAAATGCAGAAGTAACACATACAGGTGTACAAATACTCAAACACACACATGCCCCAAAGTCACACGTCTATCCCACGTTAATTAAATACAGATATTCATTTAAAAGCACCCAGAAACGAATCCAATTATTTCCTATTCCCTCTTTCCATCCACTGACCTGTTCCCAGCACTTTCTCTCTATCTTTAAATATCTTCCCTGACATCTGAGCTCTACTTTTGTATTTCCCCCCCTGCTCCCTCTCCCCTGCACTGGCAGGGGGCTTGTTGTTTGTGCTGATTATTCTAACAAGTTTCATTATTTATGTAGATATTTTTCTTCTCTGTATTTTTAAGGAAATTTGACCTTGTCAGCACTACAAACTACATCCAATTGCAATTGGTCTGTGATTGTTCTTCTTTTTATTGTGAAGTGGTGATGCTGGGATGTCTTTCTGAAATTGATCCTTTAACTTTTAGTGTCTCTGGCAGGCCCGGATTTGTGGAGAGGCCACAAAGGCCCGGGCCTAGGGCGGCAGAAACCTGGGGGCGGCATGCCGCCTAGCCGCACAATAATCTCAAAATTTCTGCTCCCATACGGAGCAATGGGGACTTCTCCCCACTGCTCCGTATGCACTTTGGCCCATGGCGCATGCGCACTTGCTTGCCCCCGCTGTTTGCGCATGCACGCACCACCCCTCGCGCCTGCGCACTACCGTTGGTCAGGCACGACGCACGCATGCGCACTGGGGAGGGGGGGGGCGTGGGACCGGGGGCGGTGAGCTTTGAAATCCGGCCCTGGTCTCTGGTAAAGGTAAAAAGGTAAAAACATTGCCTTGGGCTGAAGTGAGCTGCCAGTTACCACGGCTGGTAACTTTCAAGGGCGCCTATCACCGGCTAGAATGTAAATCGGCGGTGGGATGGCTTACACGGCGCCGTGATTTGCCGAAGTCGCCTTGAGAGGAAACTTCGGTGACTTCGGCAAATCACGCCACCACGTATGCCATCCCACCGCCCATTTACATTCTAGCCGGTGGGATGGCATTTTGGGGAAATTAGTCACCTGCGACCAGGAAGATTTGTTGCACGGTGTCTAATCTCCCCATGTGTCACAACACTAAAAATGCTTCTCCCACCAGAGATGCAGGCTAATAGAGCCCAAACTCCAGTTGGGGAAACAATAGTCTTTTTAAAAAATAGCCCCCACACTGGGAGGGAGTGGGCAGCCATGTTATGGCACGTAATGAGCGAGCTAAATAACATGGCCGCCCGCACTGGGAGTTTCCTTTCGGTGCATGCCAGCAGGGGCTATTTTTTTTTTACTATTGTTTCCCCCAACCAGAGTGTGGGAAGCAAATTTAGAGTGATAGGTGCACTTTAAGAACCAAAGTTCCATTTTTAAGTGATCTTTGCAGTAGTGATGCAGCCCCCCTCTTGACCTGCTCCAATGCCAAAGAGGCAAGTCCGGAGCAGGTGAGGGGGGGGCCTTATAGCGGCTGCCGTTTCTAAGTGTTGTAGTTCATGCAGTGCCTTGAATATATTTTTATAATGATCTTACTGGCATGTCTGGGGTTAATGCAATGCTCTGAATCCATTTCTACAAAGATTTTACTGGCATGGCTGGGGTTAATGCAATACTCTTCATACAATACTCTATATTTCTTGGGTACATGGATTAAATACACCTTTGTATTCTGGCCCAAGATTTGTTCATATGTAAATGCTTGATATGATGTATTTTAACATATATTTTATGGATTCCTTTTTGTTACGCATATTCAACTAGTTTTTAAAATCAAACTTGGCAAAGAATTTAAACATAAAGTGAGCAAAAGAGAAAGGGAAAAAGGGGAAGGGAAGGCAGTAGTGTCAATTATAGGGTAACCAAAGGTAATTTAACACTGCGTTTTGCACCCTGTCCCATCTCATACTTCTGTCTGCCCACTTTAAGGTGCTTAGTGTGAGTAGCATGTGGTGTGGTTTATATTTAAAGCTCTATAACATTTGTACATCATGTTTCCTGGTCCCACGTACATTTGTTGCCGATGCACAGAATAATCCTTTATTTATAACCTATGGCATAAATATTATTGAACAGTTATAGGAATATTAAATGAAAGTGAATGGGGGCAACTTTCTGTGCACCGCTGCAAAATAAAACTTTTGCCCCCCACATCCTCGCATGCACTTGGGGGCACAACTTGCAGCAACACTTCCACCACACAACTCTCGCCCCCCCCTTTTCGCAGCTGATCAGTCCTTAAAAGTGACCCCAACAGCATTCATTAAAAATAGAAAAATTCATCTCTCTCTATACACATACATAACAGCTGGATTTTAGCATTAGGTTTTAGTATGCTGGGAACTGAGGTTTATTTGTTCATAGGTACTGTTATCCTGGCCTGCAACAATGGGCGTAATCAATGTATTATTGTTTAAAGGAATACTGTCATGGAAAACATTTTTTTAAAAAAATGCATATGTTAATAGAGCTTTTCCAGCAGAATTCTGCATTGAAATCCATTTCTTAAAAGCACAAACAGATTTTTTTGTATTTAATTTTAAAAAATCACATGGGGCTAGCCATATTCTTCCTTTCCCAGGGTGCCACAGCCATGTGACCTGTGCTCTGACAAACTTCAGTCACTCTTTGATGCTGTGCTGCAAGTTGGAGTGATATCACCCTCTCACTTTCCCCCCAGGAGCCGATTAGCAGAACAATGGGAAAGCAGCAAGATACCAGCCACCTGTATTGCTAAAAATGCTAGATAACAGAATAGCACTCAATAGTAAAAACTTCAAGTCAGGCTTATTACTCATCCAGTTACATGGGAGTAGAAAAATAATAGGTTATCTGAAAGCAGTTCTAATGTGTAGCACTGGCTTCTTCTGAAAGCTCAGAATCAGGCACAATGCACTGAGATAGCTGCCCACACACCAACATTATTATTATTATTATTAACATTTATTTATAAAGCGCCAACATATTCCACAGCGCTGTACAACTAAAGCTTACAACTAAAAAAATAAATTTGTTGGTTCAAGAATAAAATTTTAAATGGTAGAGATGATTATTTGCTATATTAACTGTGTAATTTAGAAATAAACAGAACACCATAAAACACCATGACATAATCCTTTAAGTTTACTTTTAGTATGTTATAAAATGCCCTGTCATAAGTAGTTTTTCATTGATCTTCATTTTGCTTTCCTCTTTTGCCTTCTTCCAGCTTTCAAATGGGTTGCTATGATAAATTGGATGCTAGCAACAAGATAGTTTCTGAGATTCCTAACTGGAGAGCTGATGAAAAAGCCAAATAAAAAAAACACAGAATATTAAAAACTAAAACCAACTGCAAACTGTCTATTACTGTCTACATCTTACTAATACTAGTTGTTCTGAAGGCAAACTACCCCATTAAGATTGTGAGGCCAAAATGTTTGGTCTGGGATCAGTATGTGTAGAAAAAAAAAAAAGAGAAAAAAAGAAACGGGACCTTGAAGTTCTTGTTTTATACATAGTTTATTGTCTACAGATTTCTTTACATTAATCATTGTTTTCTTAAATGCTGTACTAGATCTAAGGATAGCTGAGTAAATTCATCATCAGCCAAGAGGCAACTATGAATAATGGCAATGACAGAATCTTCTGTAATGCTAATGAAATCCTCTTGATTTTTGACAGGCAGGTGGCCTGCTAGCTCACACAGTGCCACATTGAAAGCTGATACCTCTTTGGCCCCAAAACTTGGTTTCCTTGCCCAAATAATAACTCGAATCCCATTTCTATCTTCAGAAACTTTTCCTGTATCTGGATTACTGCCCCTGGTAACAAACAAATTGTGCGCTATATTTTTGGCCACCAAAAAATCTGTAACCTTGCATATCTTCTGGGCAGTAGATTTCAAGTCCTTGCCATCTGTGTAAAACAAAAATCCAGGAGCAGGGAAATGTGTAACCAAGTGGAAATTTATTTCGGGACATAGAGGCTTGCTGCAGGAAGACTCTATAAGAAGTTCATGGTCTAGATAAAACCCATGCAGATGTAGATGGTTTACAGAAGCAAACCCTCCAAGGCTATTAAACCCAACCCTAAACCCAGGATGGGAGCTTAGAAAAACAGATTCCATACCAAACAACATAAGATTCTCAGTGAGAATTTGAGGCAAGCAAAGGGAAGGATCTGGCATAAATAAAACATGGCCAAATTCAAGAGGGGATACATTGATCACAACTAAAGTGCAGCTACTTTTGCATTCCAGTGTGCAACTTCCTTGGGGAGTGGATCCAGATTTACATTCCGATGAACCCATACCATTAACCATAGAACCCTGAACTATGTGTGAGTCAACAGAATGCTCAGCTTCTGATCTGATCATCTGAAACACTATTTCCTCTGATTTAATCTTATTATAATTAAATTGGTTGGGGTTAAATTTCTGTTGGACGCTCCAAATGTCTTCCGGCTTTCTCCTGTTTATACTTCTCTGGATATTTAGTTGGGCCACATAGCTCACAGAGCCAGGCAATATCTTGGTCTGCACGTTTCTCAGGGGATAACGAAATAAACCCTCATTCATCTTCTCCTCCCATTTACTTTGCAGTGCTTTATCAAAGGGTGAAAGGAAACTTGTGTCTTCTGCAAATTCTTGCCTTTTCTTCCATGATAAACCCTGGAACACAAAATCTTCCTCGAAGTAATTATATTCTTCTACAGTAGCATTGGGCAGTAGCTTTCTATGCTCCTCCATCTTCACACCTTGTACAATTTCACCGCTAAAGAAGCCTTCTACTTCTTAAATGTTCTAATGATTAAAAGAAAGTGATACAAGTCAATAAACAAAGCAGCATTTCACTTACATTAGTAACATTAAAAATAATTAACATTAAAATAATGGCTGGCTGTACTGATTGCAGCAGAAATGCAATTACAGTTTGTATTGCCAAGTGCACAGATTACACTTGCATTATGAACTCACAAAAAAACAACAAAGCGTGAAGGGAGAAGATTTTATAATAGTACTGCCTTACACTTCTGGATGAGATAATGGAGTGGGGTATCCTACAGGATACCCTAGGATTTCTTGAAGTTGGGTACCCACATTATCTTACTGAAATAGATCCTGGGTGTTCTTTACAAGATGAGGTAAAAATAAGTGTCATGAATTAACCCTAATACCAAGGGCAGCACCCTGTACCCTCCTTACCCTACTGGAACAGAATCTAGGGTACTCTATACAGGAAATAGCCCAAGTGGAAAGGTTTGCACCATATATCCTTCTTACCCTACTGGAAAAAATCCTAGGATGTCCAATAAAGGAATTAATCCAACTGGAAATGTTTGCACCATATACCCTCCTTAACAGATTTTCTCAACTCCCTTTTTTCCCCACTTTTCCATGAATCCCACCATCTGGATTCAGACTCATGTACATCCAGTATTCAGTGGAAAGAGCACACACCAAGGCAGTCTCTGCTGCAAACACGACACGATTTATTAGCACATTTGCACAACATGTTTCGTGTCACACAAGGACCCTTTCTTAAGTGACACTTGTGCCCTTTCCACTAAATATTGGATATAC
The DNA here is from genome assembly GCF_000004195.4 of Xenopus tropicalis. Classification (NCBI taxonomy): domain Eukaryota; kingdom Metazoa; phylum Chordata; class Amphibia; order Anura; family Pipidae; genus Xenopus; species Xenopus tropicalis. Next base: position 108,225,585 of record NC_030679.2, read on the forward strand.
CCTCCATCCCTGCTGGAAAAAATCCTAGGATGTCAATAACTGAATTAATTCAACTGGAAGGGTTTGCACCATGTACCTTCCTAACCTTACTGAAAGAGGTCCTGTATTTCCTATGCAGGAAATAGCCCTGTATATAGAGGTTTGTGCCATGTACCTTCTTTACCCTAAAACAGTGATCCTTAACTAGAGGTTTGTAAGCAGCATGTTGCTCACCACCCCCTTTGATGTTGCTCTCAGTGGCCTCAAAGCAGGTGCCCATTCTTACATTTCTGGCTTGGAGGCAAGTTTTGGAAGCATAGAGACATGGATTTACCCCAAGCAGAGCCTCCTGCAGGCCAGCAGCCCACATGGGGTACCAAATAGCCAATCACAGCCCTTAGTTGGCACCCCAAAGAACTTTTTTTCATGCTTGTGTGGCTCCCCAACACTTTATACATCTGAGTGTGGCTCACGAGTGAAAACGTTTGGGGATCCCGGCACTACAACATGAGATCCTTCCTAAAGTGTCCTATACAGGAATTAGCCCTAGTAGAAAGGATAGCTCTACGTACCCTACACCATAAGATCGTGGAAAGTAGCAATCAAGATGACTCGCCCGGTTCCATTCATAGCCGGTCCACAAGCTGCTCTATACAGCTGCAAGGCTCAGCGTCTGTGTACTTCCTGCCTGGACTGTACCACTACCTGTACGGGGGGGAATTTCGACGTCCTTGAAAGTAGGATAATTCCTCCTAGTTTCCAAACAAATTATTTTGGGCTGGTTGGTTTTGAATACAAATGTTAAAGTCACTGATTCGTGTAGTATGTTTTAGGACTGCGATTAAGCATCTACATATGTCAAACCCCTTTGATCCGTCCATGGATGGTTTTTACCTCCACATCGCAAATTCTGACAGCGTAAAACTCTTTAGTGAATGAACTTAAAGGGGTTGTTCGTTATACTTGCAGTCACCCGTATAGGCCTTACCAGGGCTGCAGGGAAATGTAATTAAAAATAGAAAAAGCTGGGAAGCCACAACCCAGGTCAAAAGTGTGTAAGGGGGGGGGCGTCTAATATAGCATGTCAAATATACGATAAGTGAAATGTGTTTCTACTGGGAAGGCGGGGCGGCGAATTGTGGGTTTATATTTATAGTGCCATCCTTGTTCTCATTTCTAAGCACTAATCGTGCAGCAGTAGATACATACAGTAGCCCTGCAACAAGAACGCGGAGGGGCGGAGGGGCGGAGGGGCGGAGGGGCGGAGGGGCGGGGCGGGGCGGGGAAGGAGTGGTGGGGCGGGGCTACCTGGAATATGCAAATACTTTGTTGCTTTGGGAGACGGTGACGTCGGAGGCGGAAGTGGGCAGAAAGTTGCTGAAGTTTCGGGGTGAAGTTACCTGTGAGGAAGGAGGCGGTTTGGGGTGTCAGTGACATGGGGAACTCATCAAGCCATCTCTCCAAACAGCTCATTAATGAATATCAGGTACCGGTGGGCAAGTGCTAGGTACCCGGAAATGAAAGCGGCAGATATGTATTATTCACGCTTGTATTGTGCTGGGCAAGGTGCTAGGGTCTGCTCTATGTTCAGATCGAAATATGCTTCAAAGTGCAGTTGTCTCTTTAGGGGTTGGAGCCCAATATGCCGAGGAAGGTCGGATATCAATGCGCTGAACCGAGAGCTCGGCATGACAAGCGCCTGTCAGGAAACCTTTGGGGGCCGCACAATGCGATTAGGTTTCACATTAACAGCACTCAGCAGCTTTCTATTAGCTAAACCATATGTTGTATTTATAAAATGAACTTTGATGGGCAGATTTATCAAATGTGAGTGTAGAGCTTAATACATAAAAATACACCTACGCCCTATTCCTTCTTGTGGGATTTTTAGAAGTGTATTTATCAAATGGTGAGTTCTAACTTTCACCCATTGCTAAATACGCTTTTAAAAATCCCATAGGAATAAATAGAAGGTTGGCGAGTTTTTATATATTACATTTTGATAAATCTGCCCTAGTGTGTTCAAGACAACAATATTTGGAGACAGTGCCATTGGCTTTTAACTTTAGTTGTGTTGTGTAACATTTTGTTTTAAAGCCTTAAAGGTTATCTGGCTGCTTGGGTTTTATTGACTAGCAACCTGCTACTGGTTTGAATGACAGACTTGAATGACAATTAAATAGAGGGACTGACAATAAAGTAAAAAAGTAATATGACAGTATAACCTGAATTATGTTTTACAGAGGGCAAAACAATTGTGTATAATTGGGAAATTGTAAAAGCAGGGAGATGTTAAAGTATTGTGACAACTGCCTTTACACTTATTTTATTTATAAGTCAAACTTCCATTTATACAGGAACCCGCCAGAAAGAAAACATTTGTTGATTGTATAGAAACATTCTGAAGTAAAACAAAATTTATACGCAGTGTAATTGGCTGAATGCTAGCACTCTAGCTTTCCCTCTGGCTCTGGGGAATACAGTGACAGGAGCCAGAATTACAAGTATGTTTTATTCTAGTCAGGGGTGAAAGTTTTTAGGCACAGCCCTTACCTGGTACTGTAACAGGAACTCCATACAGACAAAACTTTGCTTTAAGGCTTTTGCTGACAAGCATTTCCTTATGCACTTCCCTATGGTGGCTGTTATATGCATTCTGCCTCAAGGGAATGTGTTAGTTAACTCAGACTCATTATTTCCAATAGTAGCTGTGCTATCTAAGCTACACTAAACAGGTGGGACACTGCTTTCTTTTGGTGGATCCATTATCATAGGTTCAGATCTGATATTACTAAAAAATATCCAGAAGGAGAAAGTTGCCTTTAATAGATTGGTCACCACAAAAGCATAATTAGAGATCAGTGTAAAACTCATGTATTTAAAAAGCCGTAATTAAGTTGTGTTGCAGTTTTGTTGCATAAGGAAACAAAAACAATATCCCTTTATGGTGGGGTCACGAAATGAGCAGATCTGTGTTTGATTTGACCACCTGTATTCTGGGCTAAATCAGTTTGATCTGATCGTTTGGTTCCTAGCCCAATGATTATATCATAATGTGCGCCTATACAGAGCCGGCAGGAGAGGGCCACATTAACGTGCCGATATGGCCACTACCCGACAGGATATATAGACCTGCCTATACGTTTAAGCCACGTATCTATTGAATAGGCCATTAGGGAGGGACCATATTCTGGCAAATATGCTTCTGACCCACTGCTTTTTAGAGAACCTGTGCACCACCCAGTATGGAAGCAGAGGAACTATCATGGTTTCTTCTCAGTGTATGTCTGTGTATATGGTGGTAGTCTACATTTTGTTTTTCATTACTGAGTTCATTTTTAAAGTAACTTATTATTTTCATTTTAGGAGCTGACATACCTGACAAAGCAAGAGATAATCTTGTAAGTACTGACCTGCTAGTTTTTCAGTGACTACAGTCATACTGCTGCTGAGAGAAAGAGTGCACAGACCATAAGTGAACTTACAGACTAGAGCAGTGTTGTCAGCTGAAGGCTCATGGGCTAGATTAGATGCTACAAGAGATCTTTATGGTCCACATGTATTTTTGTATGACTGGGGAATTTGTGGGATAACAGCGGGGTTTACTTCCCCTGAGTGGATTATTTGGCCAGTTAAACTCTTCTTAAAGGAAAAGTAACACAAAACATTTTTAAGTAAAAAAAAATCTATTCTACCCTGCCCCCAAATTGCCCTATCCTGCAAACCATTTATTATTTTGAATGCTGTAGTACAAAATACCTGTTAAAAGTTGGCTTCCGGTCATTTGAAGAAAGGCGATGCAGGTGAAGTATCGGGGGAAGTGTCCACTAGGGCAATTATTGGGGCAGGGTAGAATAGATTTTTTACTTAAAATTTTTTTGTGTTACTTTTCCTTTAAAAAGTTATTCATTTTCTAAAGGTCAGGTTTCTGTGGCTGGAATGAGATCATAAACACAACCATAGTGATACCTAACTTATTCTGTTTCCTTGTTTACTGGATAAAGTACCAATAGTTACTTGCTGCTAAATACTGTTGCTTCATTATTTCTGTTTCCTTTTTTTGTAACAAAGGGTCATAGTGCACAAACCTGTGTTGTTAGACTTTAGTTTCTTAACAACTATAGGCTTTCAAGACAAAGAAGTTAGTCATCAATACAAGTATAGGATCTATACTCTGGAATGCCTGGACTTTTCCAGCCAAGAAATAATTTCATAATGTGGAACCGCATGCCTAAATGTTTCCTATACATGTACACAGTGAAAAAATTAAGATAGTTTTGCCATGCTAATGGATTTCTACTAACTTATTTACCATCAAGTAGAATGTGCTGTCTTGTAGTTACAGAGAGCAAAATGGGTCAAAAGAATTTTTAGTTTAAACAAGATACCTGCATTATGGAGCTTCTGTATAATAGATCTCATACCAGCAATATACTGTTGATGGCAGATACTTTTGGGATCACATATGTGTAGACATAGCTTTAACTGGTGCTTGTCAAAGTACCTTGGAGCTACAGCAGACAATGCAGTGGCTTCTCTTGTGCACTGCTGAGAGTTGCTCTACACAGCTAGAGATAAACATTAAGGCAGTTCTGAAATAGGGAAACAAACATAAATATAGTGATACTGTACGAGTGATCGGTACTAGCCCAATATAATACCATCTTGTGTAGGCAGACAGTGAGAAAATAAAAAAAAAGCACAAAGAACTATTTATCCCAATACTCCCTAGATGTAGCACAAGTTGAAGTATAGACAATAGTAAATATATCATGGGTGACTAGTTAGTGTGAGTATATTAGGCTTTAGAGACTGAGTAAGCCTAGTTTGTTCCTAATGAAGACATGCAATTGATCTATGCATAGTACTGTTTATTAACATCTTTCACATGGGATCAAAATACATTTGTAAGGTTGTCTACAAAGTAAATATATTGTATTTTTTTTAGCAAAGCATTCTAGTTAAAATAGCTGACACATAACTTTTTTTTGTTTTTTCTTATTGCTGGTCTCTCTGAGCTGCCCCTATACACTGCATGCTGCATCTCTGCCCCCTATACTCAGCTAGTATTCCTCACTATTCACAGCCAACAAAAATGCAAGTCTGTGCACCCTTTTAAATATTTTCTTATTAATGTACTTATATGAGTAACTGCATGGTCAGGGCTACAGTGGTAATATATAGTTTCAAATTCTAGTGCTTGATCTATACCAAAGTTAATTTCTTCTTTGCCTTTTATTCTGCAGAGCTTATAAAAGATTCAGTGAAGTTGCCCAAAAAGACAACAGAAGTAACATTGAGTCTTTGCGAATCCCTAAAGAAAGATTTCTGAATTTGCCTGAACTAAAGGTAATGAATCATATAACATATACTCGAGTATAAGCCGATCCGAGTATAAGCTGAGGTACCTAATTTTACCTAAGAAAACTGGAAAAACTTATTGACTCAAGTATAAGCCTAGGGTGGGAAATGCAGCCGCTACTGCTAAGTTTCAATAATCAAATTATTTAATAAAAGGACACTCACAAGTGCTTACATGACTCCCATATTATTAAACACAAGGTATGGGCTGGAAAATGAGGAGGCGCATCCAGCGCATCCCGCCTCCCCCCCCCGTGCACCGCCCAACAAGCACACACACTCGTCGCGGCCATGTGTGTGCTTGTTGGGCGGCTCACGGGTGGGGGGGACATGATGCGCACAGAGTTTGTTTGCTGGGGCGGCGCAGGGGGAGGGGTAGTTGCGCGTCCTCCTGAGCAGAGCACACACATGGACGGGGGGGGTGTTGTACGCGCGTCCTCCTGAACGAAGCACAAACATCCACGGGGGGGTGGGATGGTGCGAGCGAGCGTATACTATCGTATCGTATATTTGAATATAAGCCGAGGGTGCCTTTTTCAGCACATTATTGGTGCTGAAAAACTCTGCTTATACTCGAGTATATACGGTACTGTGTTTTTTTTTTATGTTTTTAAGAATATATTAAAAAAAAAATTAATAAAAGATTACATATATATGCACTCATTTTTTAGCAAGTCAAAATCTAGGAAAGAAACAACACTGTAGTGTATTTTATGTGTTCGGGACAGTCTCCAATTTGGTACTTTTAGAGAGCATTCTATCAATAGTTAAGTGGCCTTTATTATTTTCTACTTTCCCTTTGTAGAGTAGCAGGTAAGTTATTGTGAGCCCTAAACACCTGTTAGAAAGAGTTGTAATTAAAATTAGATTAAATAAATCTTTGGCACTGTTTATAGTCTGTTATTTACTGTAATAAGTGTATTATATATATGAAGCTTGGGCCTCTTGAATTCCCATGTAGAACCCTCATCATCGGAGCTGGTATTGCACCATAAGTTTTATAATAAATGCTCATCCTTTTTGTGGCTGGTAGCTCTGCTATATGAGTCAAAATTATTCTTTCAGCAAGTGATTTGTCTTTCCACCCTGTAGTTAGGAATTTTCTCACTAAAACAAAGCTAGTTAGAATTGTATTAAAAATATGTTAGCTCAGTGCCACAGGAATGCAAGAATAGGATTAGTGTCTGTGATCACACATAGCACTTTCGCTTTTGTTACCCATAACTATGCCAAAGAAATCACATGATCTCATATTTTTGATGATTCTAGGCAAACCCATTCAATGACCGAATATGCACAGTTTTCTCCACGTCAGAGCAAGAAGATGGGAGCATGTCCTTTGAAGACTTCTTGGACATGCTCAGTGCCTTCAGTGAATCTGCGACACTTGAAGTTAAATCCCATTATGCCTTCAGAATATTTGGTAATTATACTTAGGGTGTTCTGTATCTTTACTGTATCTTTAATTTTTAGTAAGATATATTCAGTGAATAAAGTACCTCCTATTGTAAATTATAATCTGAAAGCTAAGTGCTTTTATAAATGTCATGAAACCTTGTGGTACTTTATTATAATACACAAGTTTAAGTGATTCTTGTGACAAATTACATCACTAATCACTGATTATATATATATATATATATATATATATATATATATATATATATATATATATATATATATATATATATACACATATATATATATATACACACACATATACCTTTACCAGAGTTTGAAAAATAATTTTCTTTTTCTCTGTAATAATAAAACAGTACCTTGTATTAGATTCCAACTAAACTGCATGAATCCAAATTAGGGTCAACAATTCTGTCGGGTTTATTTAATGTTTAAATGCTTTTAGCAAACTTAAGGTATGGTGATCAAAATTACAAAGAGATCCCATATCCAGGAAAACCCAGTTCCAAGAATTTTGGATAACAGGTCCCATGCCATTATATCTATGCAAACAATGGCCAAATGTTTTGGGTTTTGACCAGCCACTGATTAGTACTACAGGGAACCAAGGTCACACCAATGCATTAGGGGTACTTTTGCCTCAGTACCCAGTTCAGATTTACAGTTAGTCAGTATTTAAACGATGCCTTTTGCAATCTCTTGTCATGACATGTCCTTAGATTTTGATGGTGATGGCGCATTGAATGAATCCGATTTGGAGCATCTAGTAAACAAGCTGACTGGAGACAAAGACGATACTAAACTGAGCAACAGTGAAATGAGGCAGCTAATTGCAAATGTGAGTTTAAACTCTGTGTGTTAAGTTTTCTCTGCAGAAATTGGCTATGTGCTCCCCTAACTCTATCCTAACTCTACAGCTTGGGCTATTTGTCTGCTTTTCCTGCTTCACCCTACTTTGAGTATAACTGTGTTACCATACCCCCACTTCAATTTACCTGTGGTCATTAGGCACCTTTGTACTTCTACACACTTCATGTATTGGCCGAAGAAGAGGTTTCGGAATTTCCTGCCTTGGGATGCACTGTCGTTGATCTGTATAGCTGTAGCATGAACCCTGCCAGTAGAATGCTAAATCCCACAAGATAGCAGAGTGAGATAAATAGGGAGCACAAGGCTCTGCAGTACGCACACCACACTAAAATCAATCAGTATAATCAATACCATTCTGTAATAATGAGCCGATGTATATTGATTTAGTTATTTTAGTCTTTATGGCTGTATCCACTAAGTGAAAGCATAGAAATAAATATAGAGCAGAATTAAAAGACATAAGATTTTGGGTGGCACTTGCAGATCTCACTAAAAGGCATAGTAACAGAATTGTAAACTTTATTTTAAGTACAGGTATAGGATCCCTTATCCAGAAAGCTCCGAATTACGGAGAGCCTGTCTCCCATAGACTCCATTTTAATCAAATAGTTCAGAATTTTAAAACTGATTTCCCTTTTCTCTGTATAAATAAAACAGTACCTTGTACTTGATCCCAACTAAGATATAAATAATCCTTATTAGAGCCAAAACAATCCTATTGGGTTTAATTACTGTTTTATTGATTTTTTAGTAGACTCAAGGTATGAAGATCCAAAGTACAGAAAGACCCCCTTATCCGGAATACCCTCGGTCCCGAGCATTCTGGATAACGGGTCCTATACCTGTATATGAAGTACACATCATAGCATTCAGGCGGCCACACATTGAAAGATCACCAAAAAAGCAGATTTTTTCTGATATGCCCAGGATATTAGGTTCATCCAATTATTTGGCTCACAGATCGGGTAGGCCCTTCGGAGGGTCCCAAACACAAGCTAATAAGTTACTGATTTGGCTTTTATTGGCTGTGTATTGACATCTCTACATTTTTCGTGCACTCGGCAAATAAGCATAGGCTTAATCAGACAATGATTAAAGGTGGCCATAGACGCACCGATATTTTTGTACGAAATCTTGTTAATTCGGTGTGTGTATGGTTGACTGAGGAAACAACTGATAGCGTAAAAGCCTTGGATATCGAGCGTCTAGTCGATTGGGTGGGACAAAAGATTTTGATCAGGCGTTGTTAAAGGAGAAGGAAAGGCAAAGTCACTTGGGGGTGCCAAAATGTTAGGCACCCCCAAGTGACTTTAATCGCCTACCTTGTACCCCGGGCTGGTGCCCCTGTTAGGAGAGAACAGCACCAGCCGGGGTACCTGTAGCGCTTCCTCCTTCCTGCTTCGTTTTGCCGGGACCCCACGACCGGCGCATGCGCAGTAGAGTGAAAAGCCGACTTCTCTGTTAAAGTTCCACTATTCACTCTACTGCGCATGCACGTGAAGCCGGAAGGAGGAGGCACTGCAGGTACCCCGGGCTGGTGCTGTTCTCTCCTAACAGGGGCACCAGCCCCGGGGTAAAAGGCAGGCGATTTAAGTCACTTGTGGGTGCCTAACATTTTGGCACCCCCAAGTGACTTTTGCCTTTCCTTGTCCTTTAAAGCCCCCAAGTAAAAGGATGTGTTTAGGGCTGAATTGTCAGATAGGGTTAGAATTCCTATTGTTTCACCTCCATATCTGACAATTCAGCCCTGTGTTAGTGGAGGGTACAAACGATCTTTCCTTCGCCCAATGGAAAGATTGTAATTGTAATGTGTATGGCCACCTTAAGTAGTCCAGTGCACAAAACATAAAAGGCTATAATGTGTCCTACATCTACTTAAAGTTTACAAATAATTTATTATGCCTGCTCATGTGATTCCTCATCTGAGTTCCTGCCAGAATTTTCTCTGGTATGAATTTCCTCCTCAAGCTGTAGTCTGTGCATCCAGATCCCACAAATTAGCTAAAAGAGAGAAAAGCTAATCGGTACTCACTGAAAATATCTTTTTGTGATTTAAACAAACTTAAAATCTTCCAGAACCAGGCTGCTACTATTTCACTGATTACTAAAATATAAAATAAAAATTAGTTTATAATAGTTTAGTTTATAATATATTCACAACTACACCAATGAACCATAAGAGCAATCCAAGTAATAATAAAAACTACTCTGAGCATGTATAAAAAGGGGTAAATCTGTTGACCCCTAAGTTCAGCAGTACATCACAGTAAGTCTTTTTACCAAATCAATAATCAATGCATTTTACCAAATTAGTCACTTATTTTTTCATTGATCATTTCTTTTTTAGATTGATTCTTGGCCATGAATTATTTAGTTCTATATTGGGTGGCGCAGGTACATTGATGAAATTAAATTTACATTCTTTTGTGTTGTTATTACTGTTACTAGGGTTAATCTTATGGGCAATTGGTGTCATTTTAAATATGTTATTTATATCTTTTTTTTTAACAATCCTAATCATATTATACCCACTTGAAAGGTCTGACTTATGAAGATTTACTGTTGAATTATGAAAAAGAATTGTATCCAGTGTACAGGATGCACATGGGTGCACATCTCATCCCTCTGGTGCTCTGGCTCAAGTACTACATACATTCAGTATCTTGTTTCAGCAGAGGATGATCATTCTGTTCAGCTGTTGAATAACCAATTCCCACTACACTGAACAAAGTGATTTTTCCCTTATTCACATTTATTTTATTTTGTATAGATCTTGGAAGAGTCAGACATAGATAAAGATGGCACCATCAACCACTCAGAATTTCAGCATGTCATCTCCAGATCTCCTGATTTTATCAGGTACACCTTTTATTAAAAAATAGCTGAAAAATAAATTGCTTCTATGTTTTAGAAAACCCACATAGCACATGGTTTTTATTATGTGGCTCTAAAAATCTGTTTAAAAGAAAACTATACCCTGAACAATGTTTATAAAAATATTTTGCATAAAACAACCCATATGTAAAACTCTGCTTCATCTAAATCAGGGATCCCCAACCTTTTTTACTTGTAAGCCACACTCAGATGTAGAGTGTTGGTGAGCCACACAAGTATGAAATGAGTTCTTTGGGGGTGCCAAATAAGAGCTGTGATTGGCTGTTTGGTATCACCATGTGGACTTCTGGTCTGCAGGAGCCTCTGCTCGGAGTAAAACTGTTTCTGTGCTTCAAAAACCTGTCTCCAAGCCAGAAATTCAAAAATGTGCTCCTGCTTTGAGGCCACTGGGAGCAACATCAAAGGGGGTGGTGAGCAGCATGTTGCTCCCAAGCCACTGGTTGGGGATTACTGATCTAAATAAACCATTTTTATAAAAATACACTTTTTAGTAGCATGTGCCATTGGGTAATCCTAAATCCTAAAGAGAATTGCCATTTGAAGTACTAAGGACCTCCCCGAGATCATACAAATCACACTGCACGCATACGTTATGTCACATCAGCCGATTAATGGACAGAGTTCTGCCTTTTACTGCCACACTACTTCCTGTTACAGTTAGAGCTGCATTATTGTTTGTCAGGTGATCTCTGAGGGACACACAGCCCATCACTAAATGGAGGTTCAAGTAAAAGGGCAATATTTACTGATGTATACATTCCAGTTTGGTAAGATTCTTCAATAGGTCACTTAATATGAACCTATACTGAATCTTCAATCACTATAGCACTAGTCTATGGCTTGGGCAACCTAAACGTTATTTTAGGTGTTGGATTTAGATTGGTTGGGACAGTAGCTGTGACATGTTGGGCCATGCACCTTGTTTCTATACAGAGCCCATGGTTGGTTGGGGCATCATATAGCTTTTTATTAATATTTACACATTGCTTTGCAGCTCCTTCAAGATTATGCTGTGAGAGATCCATTGCCAACAAACTCTTTCAACCATATATACCTCTGAGCTCATTTAATCCAGCAACAGACTGATTGCAGCTTTGTAAGAGGTGGAAAGAAACCATTTCTGTGTCTGTTCCATTTCCGTTTGTGATTTTAGACGTTTCAGATTCATCGTAAGGCTGTTTAAGCTGGGTGCTTCTCTTCTAGCCGGCATTAATTACAAATATTTCTGGAATATGAGACCCAATGCAGTGTAATTGGAATGAAAGGGAGACAAACGGTGAATGTGAGATTTTCTTCAAAAATATTTATCATTTTAAAAGCTTTTTGAATTTCATTTTGCATATTTTTTTTTCATTTCTAATTGTGTAAAAATCTGCATGCACTTCCTGTTTGTCTTACAGAACAGGATATTTAAATGGATTTAATACTTGTTTTAATAAAATATTTTAACTGTACTGTCATGCCAGTATGTAATTATTTAAAGGCATGTCTAGCTAAACTAATAGATGCCCATCACAAGGCATTCACACACACAACTCCCTTATCCAGTCAAGCACAGGAATGAAAGCCCCATCAAGAAGAATTTGAAATCTGTTAACTAAAAAATATTTTTTTTTATTTATAATCTGTTGTTTTTGGCCTTTTAAATAGTGTTTATGTACCTTTTTGTATATAAGCATAAGCATTTTAAATGGTTCATGTCAAAAAGGGGGCATACTTTTCCCTTTAAATTTCAGTATGTGTTAAATATATTATGAAATTTGTCTTTTTTTTTTTTTTTTACACATGGTAAGGTCTTTCATAGTTCAAATGTTACAGATATCCTAGAGCACTCGTCAATTTGCAAATCTCAATATCTTAGGTAAAATGTTCTTATTAATGGATAAACCTTTAGAGAATTGCTGGAATGATTATTTTCCTTAAATTACTAATTTTACAAGATATGTGAGGAAACTTGGTAAACAATAATGCTTGATGTGCTTTGAGCAGATGCTATTAAAAGACGAAAATCTCCTATAGGCTCTGCAAGTAACCCTTGGCACACAATCGTCATTTGATATTACCACTGGCACAAACATGGGCACGTGTTAGAGCAGAGTATCAGTGCTGCTGGATAGGAGACTTCCTACAGCTGTGATTCAGTGTCCTGCTTCTGTAGCCTTCATAGGCTTTAGCAATCATACATATTATATATAGAAAATAATTGCAGCTATTAGCATTAAAGATAGTGCTGATGCCCTTCTACGCAGTGAACAATTCATTAATAGTTTCCATTAGGGATTCACCAAGAGGACCAATCCTGGGAATCGAGATGTCATTAGGTAATAGAACCAAGCACTGGAACAACCAGTCATCCCCCTGGAACTTATAAAGCATGCAACTGCATCTCTAATGATTTAAGCATTGCAGACACAAAGAAGCAAGACTCGCATTTGGAAATTTTATTACAAATATAAAGTGCTTGAATAATAAAAAAAAAAAAAAAAAAATACAACGTGATCATTTTGCATTATAAACACAAAGGAATGTTCACCTGTCTGGGTGGAAACAGCATGTTATACTGGATATATTTATACTGAGTTACAGCAGGCTGCATGAAGTGGTTATTTTTTCTTCACATTTTAGCCATGACGGCCAACTGTTCTTACTCATAGGAGTCTTTAACCTGTTAACTTACAATGCGCCTAAAGCCGTACTTAGACAACATGCAAACAGCCACAAGGACTCCTGATACAGGAGCACAACTAACAAAGTGTGGCTAAACATTGTGAGGGTGATGGCACAGAGTTCTTTTATAACCTGGGAGAAATGACTCTGCTGCAAGCAACAAAGCACCTGAACATACCTTTTCACTGGGGAGAATGGGAATTTCCTTGACCAACACATTTCAATGTTGTAATCACGCAAAAATACAAACAAAGGCTTATTTTCACACAGTTTTGTGATAGAAATGTTTTGTCATTGCCATTTCCTTTCATTCCAAAAACAAAAAAAGGTATTATCGGCACGTTGTTGCATGTCTTTCCCTGTGCGATCACCCTGATTTAGGGAAAAAGATGCCCAGGCTGCCCCTGCTCCATGGTAACAAAGTACATGACAGAAGATACTGGATAAAGCACAAACCATATTACACAAGCACTACTGTTTGGCACAGAATTCTTACTTTTCTTATTTACAAAATCAAGGACTGGAGACAGGTATTTAGAATCATGCATATGGTAAATGTGTCCAGCCTTAACAGCACACGTTACATTTTTTTCTTGCTGCTTTGGGCAGTCTCTGTTATTTAGAGTTTCTTTCTACCTTTACCTATCTGCCAAGCTTTAGCCCCTCATGTAGAAAGGAGTAGTTGTATCCCTTTATATTTACATTATTTTCTTGTTTCAAGGGAGTGTGCTACAAGGCCTAAGGTATTAATACTTTGTACACACGTACAGGCCTTTGCGTCTCTGAAGCAGGTTTCAGAATGCGAGTGGTGTTCACACAGTACACTGCTAAAGCAAAACTCCGAGTCCTATAAGAATCATTTCACGCTTACTTTTATAGGTTAATACTTTGCCTATTACACATGTGAGAATGTAGGTAGTGAGAAGATCGTTTGCATTAATTAGCCCCTATTAGCAATAAATTGCTCCCCAGAAACTATGTATTTAACACTATCCTGTTGGAATACATAGCTTTGCCAATCCTGCAACAGAAAAGGTTGTATTGGATATAAGGCAAACTCAAATGTTGTGCTCAAGGTTAACGTCCATTCTCTACTGTGACACCAAGGCACAGGGAAATGCTTGTACTGGATCATTGTACTCTGAGTCCAATATAAGCCTGTCATGTTGAATTCAAAAACCACATTCAAAATTGGCATTCTAAGTAGGTGACACTGATACTTTTTGTTGCAATGAAGTAGAAAGGAACCCAGACAAAGAAACAAAATGGAGTGCACCAGGAGTAGCAATGAAAATAGGTATGAGAAATGCATCTCCAGATCTTATTGTTGTGTTGCTTTACCTATTCTGAAGGCACTAGAGAAGTTTAAGGCGTGACAGTTCAATTGGAACCAGTGGTACCTCTGCTACCTCTAGTATCTAGCTACTGAGGAGGTGGGTTCTGTGATGAGCAAAATGCCATTCATGAGTGTCAGTGGCACAGCAGGTTTAAAGGTACAAATAAATATTACAAACACCAGCTAATATACAAACACGAGGGGCAATTCTGTTCTAACATAACAAAAACTAACTTTTTTACTGGCAGAAAACTATTGAGGATAATTTTCAAATGTGAGAGCGAGGGTCCTACCAAATCTACTCTGGGACACACTATTAGCTTGACTCTAACCCTTTATTTCCTACACATTGCATTCATCATAGAAACAAGGAATGCTGTTAAGCTGAAGTTCTCCAGTATCTGGGGAGCCAACAAACAGGACGCGGTTACCTTGCATGCGTATGGCATGACAGTCAGCCTCGGAGCACTACTCCGGGTTTCAGAAAGAAAGCCCCTGCACTTGCTAATAATGTATGCTGGTTGTATGTGCTGCATAAACAAACAAAATTGGTGGCTTTCACATTCTTTTGCAAACACAAGTAATAGCAACATCACTACTGAACAGCTACAAAAAGTCAGTTCTAAAGTTCTTAAAGTTATAACATTCCAAGTTTCTCAGCTTCCCGTTTTAGAGAAGATAAAATGAGCCAGCACGACTGATCATGTGTTGTGTTATCAGGCCATCATATCCAGACTCCTTTGTGCCTGATGGCTCTTCTCCATTTGCATCAGTCCCCTCTAGGTATCTACACCGTCTCACAAAATTGTTCAGGTTTCGCTCTGTGCATTTCCGTACCAGAAAGAACACTGCTAGATCTCAGTCTCAGTTTATTCTGGGCTTCAGATGTTCCATGGTGCCTCCAGCACCTCTCCACCATATCAGCCATACCAGGCTGCCTGCATGCTTTTGTGTACTTAGTGTGCTGGAAGAAACAACATACTTTCAGTCCAACCTTGTGTCAAGTATGGTAAAGATGAGGTTGAGCAGACATGAAATGGAAGACTGAAGGAGAGCACAATGCTTTTGTGCTTCTTGTTTAACAGTAAAACCCGAGTAATACTGGGAATATATATAACATTTCATTCCAAGACACAGTCCTTTAGCATGCACACACAGAAAAGATTTTGTATGTCACACCTTGAAACACAGACTGTATGTTTGGATTGTCTGTTTTTTCTTTTCCTTGCAAGAATAATATCAAGTTTCTGTTTGTGTTCCTTTCATACCACAGAATCTCTTATTTCTGAGCCCAGACGTACCCTGGGTCTTTGGCAGGCTGGCGATACCTCCACATAGGTGTCTCTAGTGATACTCAATGGCCTTTTTTCTGATTCTGTTGCAATTACAGGGTCATGAATTGGTGTGCTGATGATATAGTTGTCATTTAGAGTCTGATAGCCTTTATGATCGGCTGCTGGACTGGGCACATTGGTCCCATTTAAAGGCAAGCTTTCTGCAGGCATGCCATTTTTACGGAGCTTTTTGGGCGGCTTATCTGAATGTTCCACTGGCTTCAAAATGGACTTCATTTCTTTACGGTTTCTGTACAAGAGCAACAGGCCTAATATGACAACCATTATACCAAACAATGTTGACATAATCACAAACTCCATCCAGTACGACTTTCCTGTCAGCTTTGCAGTATTGCTCGGGAATGAGGAAACTGATGAAGCGTTGACAATTTTTTCAATGACACTAATTTTCGAAAATACTTTTTCCGTTTCTGTTCTTTGGGTAGTAGTAGCCTTTATCCCTTCTTGTGTCCCCACGCAATAACGCACCATTAACTTCCTGAAGCCCTCCTCCACCGACCAGCACTCATAGGTTCCTACCCTGTCAGGGCTACTCACTAGGATCAGATCACCGCTCGGCAAAACAAAGTATGAAGAATCTATCTCTTTCCCATTGTGCAGCCATACTCGAGATGCCAAGTTTGATAGGAGCTTGCAAGGCAGGGTATTAGCTGGATTTGATTCCATTGAGATTTCCTGACACTCTGATTCTACATAAAAAGAAAAAATAAGTGCTTTCATTAATACTGTTTGATACTATTATATTATGTTCACAGGGCATTTTGATAGCTACAATGCTTTCAGACAAAAACTGCTGCAACAAACGATGCAACAAGGGTCAGATTTAATATCCTATTTTAAAAGAGAGAGGGAGGGGAGGGTAATTCTCCCCCTGCGCAAAGCTCTGGGTTAGATGCCAAAACAGCAATGCATATATTCTAGATGGGGAAAGGGCAGTGAAGAACAACTAAGCTGATAAAAGTTAGCCAGTCTGGAATTATCTACACTGGAGAAGGTGTAGAATGACCACTATACAGAAATAGATGAGGACCATACAATGACCTCTCTAATGCCTTGCCTTACTCACTAGTAGAGCATCCCATGAGATAATAAATGAGTTTTATCTTTAGATGTGGAAAGGGTTTTTCATTTGTAAGTGTAAAGGTGTAGAATCCACTCCCCAACCAGTTGTACTGGCAGATACATTCAACAACTTACTGAAAGGTAAGCCAGAGAGAAGAAACAAGGCAACATATACTCTTTGCAACTGCACTTTTGGAGTTAGGAAATAATTTTCCCCCTTCTGATGCAAACTGGAGACAGGTTCAGATAGGGGGTTTCACCCTTCTCTGGATTAACTACAAATCAGTTGAGAATTAAATTGCTAAAAAGCTGAACTTTTTGGACTTTACAGACATTATTTTTCTTCAACTTCTGCTACTATGTAACTCCACTTAGACTGTAAGCTCTACGGGGCAGGGACCTCCTTCCTACTGTGTCTCATACCACATGGCACTTAGTCCCTGTCCATTTATATATATTTATTGTATTTATTTATTTATTATATCACTTGTCCTCCCTGTGTGTAATTTTGTATTCTGTAAGACTGTACAGCACTGCGTACCCTTGTGGCGCTTTATAAATAAAGTTATACATACATACATACAACTGTAACTCTATGAAAAGAGGGAGTGTCCCCCATTAAAAGTAAACATGGTAAAACATGAAGTATTAATCAGCCAGCATCTCTAGTGACACTTGTCAATGTGACAGTAGTTAAAAGGATTGATGTACAGCATTTTATTAGGCACCATTTCCAGCAGTTCCCAACAAGCCACTAAAACAGGGTTTTTTTTTTTTTACACGTAAGGCTATACTCTAGGTGAAAGCAGGCTTCTTGTAAGTCATCTTGCACATGTTTCCTAGACACCAAAAGAACTGTGTTCCCCAACCAGTGGCTCGTGAGCAACATGTTGCTCCTCAAACCCTTGGATGTTGCTCCCAGTGGCCTCAAAGCAGGTGCTTATTTTTAGATTTCAGGCTTAGAACAAGTTTTGGTTGAATAAAAAACAGGTGTACTGACAAACATGACCTTCTGTAGGCTGCCAGTCCACATAGGATACCAAAGATGAAAAATGTTCCTGGAGGTGCCAAATAAGGGCTATGATTGGCTAATCATAGCCCTTATTTGGCACCCCCAGGTACATTTTTCATGTTTGTGTTGCTCCCCAACTCTTTGAATGTAGTTCATGGGTAAAAAACAGGTTGGAGAACCCTGCAATAGAACATATTCTGGAGGACCCCAAAAGCTCAACAGTTAACATGATGAATGCATTGCTACTGAGCCCAGGCTGCAAAAAAAGTTTGGATAGCTAAGTCATCAGATATTCTACTGCAAAATTCGATTATGGTATCTTGATTTGCTAACAGATATTTCTTAGAGAAAGCAATAAACTGATTAGGGCTGCAACGTATTATCCAATTAACTTGGAATCCACTTTTTAATTAGGACATGCATTTAACTATTAGCTGCTGGCATTCTTAAACTTACCATCGGGCTTGCCAGCACGGCCAATGGCTTCTGTGCTGTTACTTGGCTTGCAGTGTGCATCTGTGTTTGCATCCTCTATATCTTGAACCCAGTGTCTGAATAATAGAAACAGGCAAGTTAAATTAGGTATGGCCCTTCAGTTGTGGTTACGGTATACTGCTTCCTAATAAGGTGACTTACTGGTTTTTGGTGTCGTGTGTATGATGAGGGACACTGTGGCAACCTTTCTTGTTCCAAGCACAATAAGGATCGCGAGAGAGGATGCACTCCCCACAGCTCCTGTACATGCTGCAGTTCGACACTGGAACTTGCACCACCGCAGAACGCGAAGAGGCATAAATGAGGCCCTACATGTAGATAAAAGACTAAGCATGAGCTTTTCTTGGGCTATTATAATAGCTGAGTAACAACTCATTTTTAGATCATTTTAGATAATTGCAGAAGAAACCAGGTGGAGTCTGTAAGAATTTTTTTCACTTCTAATTATTTTCAACATTTGCTTTATCATTAATGAGGCATTAATATTAGCATGGTAAACCAGGCCCATCCCTTTCATTTCATGTGTTATAAATAAGAATGAGCCCATTATGTAGAGAGAAGAATGAACTGGGAGGGGAAGTTGTAATAAATTATCCTCTTCTCTCACAGCGACTGTTCAAAGTTTAGTAAAAACAGGAACATGAACCTATTCACCTTTTGTTTTCTAAAAAACAGGATGTTTGCAACTGTTTGTAGCATCCAAGATACATTACTTAAAACATTTCATGACTTTAAAGTTGTTTCTGTTTTACATAGACTAAATGGACATTAAAAATGTGTATGGCAAACTGAGAAGGCAATAGCAAAGAAGAAGCAGATACTCCCTATAATAATGAATTTATTTTATAGACCCCACCCCCATCAAGCTTCAGGTCAGTAACCCAGGTACCAGACTCAGGGTGAAGCTATTTACGACAGGTTATAAAATACTTACACTGCTTTACCACACTTTCTGTATGAATCATGTGCCTGCCCTTATTTTTTCACATTGTTCTTAATTAACACAGTTTACTTCCTCCGCATTTGCAGAATTTTTATTTGCACTTTGTTCCTGAGCAACTCCTTTATGACTCTATGCACGCTATGCTTATAGATAAATAGTATATATATCTACTATTGCATGTTAACGGCTGCTGTTTGCCAGAATATATTTCCATTGTATTATTCAGCAGCACACACAGAGAAAAGTCAACTGACTTGTGACATATTATGCCCTATGGACATATAAGCAAATTGAAATCAGAACATTTGCTGCCATTCACCTCTGGACATAGTCTTATTGTGAAAAGTGTCACTACAGATCAGTCAGTTTAGGAAGGAAGCCTATACCCATAGCAACCACACTGCCACAAAAGTGGTTGGTTATTCCCACTGAGCTTCCTGGGTTGTATGACCATTAACTCTATGGGGCCCTGATCAGCCAGGGTATCGTATTGTTCAAATTACCTTGCTGGGATCTAACAGTAGCTCTTGAACTGGCTGCATATCCTGAAAAAGCTTGATCTCCTCAATAATGTGAACCATTTTATTCACACTCACTGCTTTGTGCAATCTGCCATCATCTAGAAGTTGGAAAGAAGAAAAATAAGGTTGATGAAAAATGACTGTTGGATGCAGAAGGTAACGACAGAGCTCCCATTATAAGGAACTATTTAGGCCCAAAAGAAACTATACTCATAGATCAGCTGTAACCTACACTACATCTTCCAGACTGTATTTGGCCTTGTGCCGACAGTTCAGTTATGTCTGTAAGAGGCACAGGAGTCCTGTGCTACTGGTGCCCCTGACTAAAGCAAAGACTTGTTCTCCAACACACATGCCTATTAGAGGGCCTGGTGTAGTGAACCTCTTGTACAACAGAAGGGCACAGGCTGTAAACCCAGTGCAGTGGTAAGATCCAATTGACCATAAAATGCTACATCAGAAAGTGATAATTTGAAAAGGATTTACAACTTAATGGTGCCAGTGTCTTTAATTTTATGATAATAAACATGTGCCTTTCAGGTGGCAGTCAATTGCCCTAATGTGGCTGTGAATCCTGCCATTTATTTGACACTAACGGTGACAGGAGGAAATCTTTGTGTTCATGACACATAATACATGGACTCAGGAATGCGTTTGTTGCAGTTCTATGGAATTATCAGCAGAAATCCATTTATATTTCTCTTACCCAAGATTAGCACCCACAGTTTCCATTTAAATCAGAGGGCCTGCACAGATGATTAGGTACTTACCCGTTCCCAAGAACAGGACATCGTAGGTTTTCTTCAGCCCCCTGACTCTCTGCACACTGATCTGCTGATAGCGAATTTGGGATTGCAGTAGCAAGGGCTGGCTCCTTATGGCACTGTCCATCAGGAAATGATCCTTGACAAAGTTCAGGACTCTGTCAGGCATCTGCAGAGAGGAATTGATTTTCTTGTCCCTTGCACTGTTGGTAATGCACTGGTAATAAAGGAAATAATGCCATAGTTGATTTTTTTTTTAAACATGTTTTAAATGTATTCCTGGTTCCTATGAAAGGAGAGGTCATTGCAGCAAAGGTTTTGTTTTTATCTAATTAACCAGTAGATGGCGATATTGAGTTGTGACATGCAAGGTGGGGAAAGCCAGAGCTCTGCTTTAATAGTGCTGAAAATAAATTATTTTCCTAATCTCTTGTTAACTGTTGCTTCTTTACTCTACCAGCAAAACCTCCATACAAGGCTATACTATGAGGCTTCACAATATATGCAAAGCATTACGATCACCATAAGATGACAATACACATAAGCTTATTTCTATTCTGGATTTGGAACCAGTCCTTATGATTCACTCAGTAAGAACATTTTTAGCAACTTGTTTTGCAGACCTCTCCAATTCGGAGTGATTTTTGAATAATAAAAAAAAGCAAGTGTGTTACATACAGCTCCAGGACGTGGCTCCGGCACAGAGTTAGTGTAAGTGTACCACTGCTGGGTCTCACGGTTCACTTCCTTGAAAAGCCCGTTGAAGGCATTCTGCACCTCATCCATAGAGAATGCACACACAGCAGAGCTGCCTGCTCCTCCCTTGTTCCTGCACAAAAGTAATAAATATGTGAGAAAACTGTATGAGTTATGCCTGATTAAATAAAACAAATCAGCAGTTTGCTAAATGATACAGTGACCAGACTGACAACTTAAGCAACCAGAAGGAGATACAACAAAATGAAAACACAAGCTTCTTTCATTTCCAAGTAATTGTACAGAAAGAATAAAAGGGATACATGATACACAATTCTTATTCCTGAGATGGAAGGTGTTAGGTTTGTTTCACTTTGCATTAGAGTTAACCCATGAAATGGCAAAATTCATTCAAACTATCAGTTAAAGGGACAACTAAGAGTGCCACTTTTACACCTTTGTCCCAAAGGAGAAAGTCAACCCTCTTATGCAATGGTATTATTATTATTTTTTTTTTTTAATACATAGGGTTACATTACTGCGGTCTACTTACCACTGGGATGTAAAGACTCCATAAAAAATTGTACTCTTCCAGTGCTCTTCTCCTGGTGTTAGTACAAACATGTCCTTAAGAACATTGAAGGGGAAACCATCACCTGGACAGGAGCAAATGAGCTGAGCTTTCAGGAAACTTGTCCAGCGTCTCTGCAGGACACGCTCACCTCCAAGGTCTCCCTGAAAAAAAAAAGTCAAAATTTCTTAGGTGCTATCACTTCTGCAGGTAAAGTCCTGTCACACAAAAAGCCCACGCAAAAGCTAGTAGTGAAAGATTGTACATTACTGCATCTTACCAAGCTAGAATAGACTGAAAGTGCACATAGACCCACAGCTGTGTGGAAATTTTAACAGAAATCCCAAAGTATCAAAATTCTCCTCACCTTGCATACCCGGGCGATCCTAGAAACAATAGTGTTTTCGAAGAAATCAAACTCCTTCCCAGTTTCACTGAAGAAGTAGTAGATCTTATCATCGTCACCCACTGGATTCCCTTTGGGCAGGCTTTCCTGGATATATGCTGAACCAACAAAAGCAGGGTCTGCAAAGGCAACATCCTGGACAGTGAGTTTCATTATCCCTGGCTATATCACAATATCTTACTATATCCTTCCAATCCCTAAGGGTGAAGACACACAGAGCTACATGTAGCAGCTACTTGTCATGGCTACAAAAATAGACAATGCTTATAAATTGCTCATAAATTCTCTCTATGTGTTTTAGCAGAGGCAATTCTAAGTATTGTCTATGGCAGGTTATATTCTGGTGTTATTATTATTAATAATATATATAAAAAAAAAAAAATATATATATATATATATATACATACATACACACACACACACACACCTTATTTACATCACTCACATACTGTATTAATATTAACTGTATTAGTCCTTTACAAATCTCCTTCAGTGAAATACTAGGTGTTGTGGTTTAATCATTTGGCATTGTCTATATCAGAAGTGGTTCTTTATAGAATGCTATCAATGCAATGATAATAACTAAGAAAGAAGATGACTGCTGAACAGTAAAAACCAGAGGAAAATAAGCATCTTTTGTGTCTTCTATTTCTTTCACACCTCACTAGAATTTGTCATTGCATAAAGAAACCTGTTGCACCCATAGGGCCTATCTGCAGCCACTCACTAGTCACCCATTCTTAAAGAGATCAGCATACCCTGCAGCCAGTACAGGGAGTTCTCAGTCTTTAGAGTTATCCTGCTGTCATGGCTCTTGTAGATGATGGGTTCGTTCCCTTGGAAGTTACTGACAGTGCCAGCATACATCTCCCCATCTGGCAGAGAAGAGAAGCAGAACATAAGATGCAGAAAACATGACAATAAATCAATACCTAACTGGCTGGTATTATTTTATTCTGCTACAATGTTGCTGGGTGAAACTCACCAACCATGATGGCAGTAGAGTTATATTCTGGGTCAAAAGGACACCTCACTTTCCCATCTTCCAAAATTGGGTGCCCCAAAGCATTCTTTTCCAGAGAGAAATCACTGATTTTCTGAAAGAAAATAACAGTATTAGTCCATGCCTGTTTCTAATTCCCCATAATTCTTTTTCTCGGTCTAAATAGCATACAGCACCTGGATAAAAGCCAGGTTGTACAGATTATTTTTATAGCATCACAGCAAAGCGCAAAAAATCTGCTTACAGAAAACAAAAAAAGTATGTACCAACGTGAACTCTAAAGGCTGCAGGGCTGGGTGTTATTTAAATTGTATCGGTGATTTTCCAGCATTCATTTAAAGGTGTGGAGTCATTTACTTGCCATGCTTTTAGGGACTGGGAGTTGCAGAGAGTGGGTGCAGCCCAAGAATAGAGTTTCACAATGAAGAAAGCAGGGTGGCTACAAGATGTGTAGGAGGTTGCAGAGTAACTGGGGCAGATAGGAAGAGCTCTGAAGGTCATACACAGAATTTGGCACTAAATGTTGGAATCTGAGAGCGAGCCAGCAGAAAGACTATTCCAATTCAAGTCGGCAAACCTACAGCTGCTGCACCATTAACTCTTTGGTTAAGATTTGTAGCCCAGCAATAGATGGAGGAGCGCAGGCTGAACATGTCTATCTAATACTGAAGGAAGCAAATGAGTGAAAATAATTTCGATGTTTCAGATCTTGCAGACTTTTTATTAGATTTTAAAAGTTTACCAGAACACTATACAAAGATGTGGCCCCTTTACTGCTTCAGACCTCCAGACTTCTCTGTATGACCACTATTTGAATATAACCTGGCCCTCAGGTATGCGGTAGGAAAAACTATTGGCCCTATAAGATATATTATTTCCTTCCCTAAGGGACATTCAGCAATACTGAAACATATAATTTAGTAGTTAACTTATATTCACATTACCTGGCAGCACAGAAGCCAGAGCATTGTGATTAATATTTAGTCCTGTAGCACCTCACTTTCTGCCAGTGTTTTGATAATTTCCAGCAACCCCTAAGCTTAGTTTCTCAAGAGCAGCCCAGAGCACGCTGAGCATGTACAGAGTCACTGACACTCAAAGGATAGTAGATAGTCTAACAGTAAATGGATATCTCTTGAGTACAACCTGGAAGGCATGGATTATTATAGGGCTGCTGAACTGCTGGCCTGGTGTGGTATGTTCTATATATAAATACAGCATCCAGCCATATTCTGTTTTTTTACTTTAGTTCTCCTTTAAACATTTTTTCCTAACAATGTGATTCAACATTGTAGTTAGTTGTTTCTAGCAACCAAAAAGTTAATGTTAAATACCAGGTATGACCAAAGGTCGAAATTAAAACCAATAAAGTGTTTCATGGAGTATCAAAGTGTGCTGTGCTATTTTCTGGATAAAGTGTCCCTGGAATGACACTTGAGGGATGCTAGGAATTCTAATTCAACAACAATTGGCCAGTGCTATTTGGATATCCCTGAGCTTGACAGAGTTCCCAATTTCCACTCTAAAATAAACATCTATTTTAAAATAGGGCTACACAATTGGAGGCATGCAATCCAGATGCTATTCTCCACAGAACCTTTATAACCCTCAGACTGCCCCACAGATGACTTTGTATGGTATTACCATTTAATATAAGATTAATGAACACCTAGAACTGTATAACTGACCCACAACACTCCCATGACTCAAACACTGTTTTCTGTGTGTCATAAACCTACCAGACTATTCTAATCTGCAAAATCAACTATGTGTTGTGAATAAGGAATAAGTGTCATCTTATCATAATACAGTCATAATGACTCTGCTACAGCTGAAAGACAAACTAAGGTGGGAGACAGGCAAGTTAGTGACTCATAATGACATAACAATGCTGTACATATTGTATTGTATATCTTTATTTATAAAGCGCTACTTATATATATATATATATATATATATATATATATATATATATATATATATATATAAAATGTATACAAAACATGTGTAACAACTGTATAAATAGGGTTTCTGGGGGCATTCAGTTGCCTGACTGTGCCCTGCTGAATATTATTTATGCCCGCTGATCAATCCACACAAGTACACAGGCATGTATGGTTAAAACAAACCAGGGAGGCAATGTTTGCTTTAGCTGGGCACATGAGTAGTCTGGCTGCAGCAAATAACATTATCTATTTGTATGGTGTGCCTTTGTACATAATGATAAAACAGCTCAGATTTTTAAAAATACATATGGGATCCTTTATCTGGAAACTCATTATGCAGAAAGCTCCAAAATAGAGAATACTACATTGTTATTTATACAGATACATTTAGAAAACCCAGGTCTTCAGGTCTGTTTCAATCTATCAAAATATTATCTTTATTCATATATCACTGGTTCATATTCCCCAGCTGATAGAAAATGGATTTTTAAACCTCACAGTATGTGAATATTTTCATATTATCACATTATTCCCAGATACTCTACTCCCACTGGACAGTACATGTGACTTAAATCCAGCTGGGAGGGAACAAAATGAATAATGATGCACGTCATGCAGAACATGTGAAAGGGAAAACTGTCATGCTTACAATGTAGGTGCAGGTAGGGCTGAAAGCGAAGGTCCCACAAGTGTACAGGTGCGTGCTGTTCAGCTGCAGGAGGATCTTTATGTAGTTCTGGCAATCCCTCTAAAGGAATAAAAGACATTGTGGTTACAACTCTATTTTTCTAACTCTTATTTTGTTCTCTGCCATTAGCTCACTACACTGGTGGCCTTCAACAAGAGCAACATGCATGAAAGAGGCTGCTTTAACAATGAAAGGCAGGGTTCCATGTGCAAACAAATGTGAAACTATAGGATTCTGTTTGTGATGATTTCAGCAGGTGGGGACCAAGTATTTTCTTTTGCTACAGGACAGGTGATGAGCACTGTTAATGGCTTCTTGCACATGTTAGGAGTTGTACATCATCAGATAGATGCTGGAAAGCCATGACATTTAACAAGTTTCAATATTGGGAAACCTTTATCCACTCTTAGCATTTCTTAGCTGTAACACCAACTGCACATAGCCCCCTAAATGTTAATCCTTTAGGCCTATTGACCTCTTGTGTCGGTTATCAGTTGTAAATTTGCATGTAATCTTTAAGTTCAATGAGCGGAACTTCTACCAATATGTGCATCTAAGGTGAGCGATATTGGGCTATTCCGATCATTTCGCCCTAGGGACAAACAGTGGGTATATAGGCCATCAGACCAAGGACTGCATCAACGAGCTGTTGCAATCACTGATCTAAAGGGAAAATCAAACCTCTCTGATCAAGATCTGGCCAATTTAAGGTTAGATATTGGTCAGGCAGGCCGGTTGGGGATCCCCATACACAGGCAGATAAGCTGCCGATTCGGGTCCATCTGCCTGTGTATGGCCACCTTAAGGGGGAAAGGCAGTGGAAGTGAAACAGCTTTGACAAGTGTGTGTAAAGGAAAGGTGTTACTCCATCTCCCTGGTACACAACAGGATGATGTGTGTGTGTTTGTGTAAGTGAGTGAGGGTGTGTACTTCACGGGGAGGTGGGTGGAGCCACACTTTATATTAGTGGCAATGTGAGACATCACATTAATCAAACACTAGTGCACAGGAAAGTCTAAGGTGAGCTTTCATTTCTTTACAGCATACGCTAAATTTTACCTGAGGGTCTTTTCCCTTAAAAGCACATTCTTTCTTCTTTTCCTCATCCGCCTGCCATGCAATCTGCAAAAACAGAAGCAACCCTGTAATTTCACGTAGTGCCAACCTTCACAAGAGTAAAGGAGTCAGTGAAAGGCACTTACCTTTGAATGATAATCAGCAGACGTGAAGTCAGTACTATTGAGTGAGAATAAGGCCTCTTGTGCCCCAACATACAGTGCGCTGCCATCTTTGCCCAGTAGTAGCGTTGTGAAATAGGTCACTCCATCTGCCTCAAATGTTTTAAAGCTTCTCTCCGGTGAGCCTGTTTAGTCCAAAAAACAAGCAGACACAAATAAGATTTATAAACATGCAGACATCTTTACAACCACACCTGCATAACAAACACCTGCATATAACAAGGAAACTTGCATTCATTATTGTTTAGTGTGCTGTAAGTGGGCCTAACCACATACACAGGGCATTAAACATTACTTACTGTCTACACTTTGCAGCTGTATTAGTACGTTTTCAAAATATAAATAAAAACACATCTAAGCTGCAAACTCATTTTTACATGACAGAAAGCAGCACTGTACAAAAGTGTCCCGACTGTAACTAAACAATTAAGACTTATACAAAGTAAAAATACCCAGCCATGAATGTATCAGGATACACTACCCAGACAGCTGTGCCAAGGAGCTGACTAAAATATTCATTGCCTGCACTCTCACATTTGCTCCATGTGTGTTAGTTTTAACTGCACGGGTCAGGTAGGAACAGATGGCAGCTCCTGGGGGGCACGCAGGGAGTGTTTTATAAACAGACGTTCTGTTCATGATTATATATCATTCTTCATAAAGATATATTAATATGTTTAGATCAAATTTAAATATCTATGTTGTGAATTATAAACTTATCCTTTAAAATATTAGCAAAAAGAGCACTGTCTAAAATAAGTAAAAATAACATTTTGTACATTAAATGAATTTTTCCCCCACTACTGTCACTAGAGCACTAGAGACCTTGTTTGTCATCTTCCCTGCTTCTACTGTAAGGGCAGAGCAAAGAGATTAAACATACCAAAAACAAGATGCATCTCTTTATTAAAAGGGCTTGTTCACTAATCTCCCAGCATTGCCATCGATACAATTTGCCAAAGTCGCCCAAAGTCACCTTGAGAGGAAACTTCGGGCAACTTCGGCAAATCGTAGCGACGCGTATGCCATCCCACCGGCGATTTACATTTACATTCACATTTACACTGCAACGAAGATTTGTCACGGGGTGACTAATCTCCCCGTCTGCCACTGTCCTTAAGGTGGCCATACACGCACCGATATATCGTACGAAACCTCGTTTCGTACGATAATCGGTGCGTGTATGGCATGTCAGCGAGCCGACCGATATCGCAGGAAGCTGCTGAAATCGGTCGGCTCGCTGATCGGCCAAGTTAGAAAATTTTGATCGGGCGCCATAGAAGGCGCCTGACCAAAATTCTCCCTTCAGAGCTGAATCGGCAGAAGGAGGTAGAAATCCTATTGTTTCTACCTCCTTACCTGCCGATTCAGCCCTGAATGGTGTGTGGCGGATCTGACGATGTTTCGTGCGACCGATGGTCGTACGAAACATCGTCGGATCGCCACGTGTATGGCCAGCTTTAGAGCAGTGGTAAACTGAGGGATTAGTCACCTTCAACAACTCTTTACTATAGCAGGAGACTAATCTCCCCGACATGCCATCCCACCGGCAAGAATGTAAATCGCCGGTGGCATGGTATACGGCGAAGCGCCTTGCAAGGAAACCTCGGGCAACTTCAGAAAAAAACGAAGCGACGCATATGCCATTCCACTCCATTCAAACCACTTTCTGGGTGCTTGGGTAAGTAAATCCATAGCAACCAGATAGCTGCTAAAACAAAAGCTAAATAACTGTAAAAACACTAAACATATACCGTATATACTCGAGTATAAGCCGTTCCGAATATAAGCCGAGGTACCTAATTTTACCTAAGAAAACTGGAAAAACGTATTGACTCGAGTATAAGCCTAGGGTGGGAAATGCAGCAGCTACTGCTAAGTTTTAATAATCAAAATAAATACCAATAAAATTACATTAATTGGGGCATCAGTGGGGTATATGTTTTTCAATATTTATTTCAAAGAAAAACAGGAAACTAGCTCTGTAAGAAGAGAAGAGGGTCAACAAAAACAATATGAGTACTACCCCACGCTCATTGCACATTGGCAAACTGGCAGCAGACCCGGTCCCGGAGGAGATACAAGGGGAAATAAGTATTGCTAGTGAGAGCCTAGGCCAGGGTCTGGTTGCAGGTGGCCTAATTTGCACACAAAGGAGAGAGGGTGCTAGTCTAGAGGGACCCATGGCACCCGACTCGAGTATAAGCCGAGGGTGACTTTTTCAGCACATTTTGGGTGCTGAAAAACTAGGCTTATATATAGTATATACAGTATACAGTAGTATATATTATATACAGTAAATCAACTGCAAATTGCCTTAGAACACGTGTCAAACACAAGGCCAGAGGGCTGAATACGGCCCTCTTTTGTGGCCCCTGGTGACTGTGCCTGACCGTGCAGCACCAATCGCATGACTGCACTGTGACTGTGCCTGACCGTACAGTACCTTAATAAAAAATTTGGCTGGCGACTTAGCCTTTGTTTTAGATTTCAGCCCCCTTATGCGATCGAGTTTGACACCCCTGCCTTAGAACATCAACATTTACATCATACTAAATGTTAATTTAAGAACCCAGTAAAATTACACAGTAGGGAGGTTATAGGGTTCACTGCCTTAAAACTAATTCTCATTAAGTCTTAGCTGCAAAAATAAATATACTTACAAATACCAAAAAAGAAGTGGATTCATGTTCCTGTGATAATATCTTTACCTTTATCAAATACAACCAGCTTTAGCATTGACTGGAGAATTACAATAATCGAATACTTGAGGCATAGTTACGAGGGGAAGACGCTAAAATCGAACCCAGGCTCTCTTAATCCAAAGCGCTAGCTAACTACATATACATTATTATGCATTTAAATGTATATATATTGAGAAAAACTAAAAAGCCCCTATGATGTTGCTGTGTGAGGATTTGAAGCGACGCGGCATACAGCTGTGAGCACTAACAGTGTGATAAATGACCTAGAAAATTTGGCTCAACGTAACAATAGCCTTTGCTTATGTGGAGTACAAACAGTAAAATGTGCTGAGACACTGAAGGAATTTCACTGCAGTAAAACAAAATGAAAGATGTGAAGGTGTTCCATTATAACCCATTTCATTTGATCTCGCTGTCAGGTCGTCAGCAGCAGAGTATATTTTACAAGTATAGGTTGGAAATAAAGGCTACCATGCAAAGATGCTGTCATGGCACAAAACACAGTTTTGTGTTTTTTAAAGCTAAATAAAAGCACTCTGCAGCTCAGATGCACAGCAATCATAAAAAAAATAAGGGTTCCCCTTTCCTTTCTTTTGTTCCTTAGTGCCTGTGCCTGCAGAGCTTTTTAACAGAGATGCCTGAACTGTTTCTCTAACACCATCATTCATTGTATCACTGTACTGCTACTCTCTACACAGGCTTTAAAAATAAAATAAAGATATTATGGAATGTCATATATCTATTGCTAGCTATATCACATATAGTGTAATGCAAGTTGCACAATAGGTTCCTAAATGAAAGAACAGCACTGATTATCAACAGGATCCATGGCGCTAACTGAGGATTTCTAAAGCTGTGTTTGATGCAAGTTGTGTACTTGGAGACAATTCTGAATGTCTGGACATTGCTCAGTCTATGGAAGTTCTATTAAGTTATTTATTGAAAAGAACAATGAACAGGGTAATGATCTCCATTAGATCCTGTAGAAGGTGGGGGCTACCAGACTCCTGTTAAAGTCTGGCACTATTAACCAAGAGTACCTTGATAACAGGGGCTGTAAATGTGTGTGCATACACTGTATTGACAATTAATGCAATTGCTTTGTTAACACTGCTACATTTTAGATAGTGATAATATATTTTGCTGCACATTAACAGAACTAAGCACATATTTTGTGATTTGAAAATAAATTTCCAAGGAACATATACACTTTATTATATTTCCTTTGCCTGCTACAGAAAGATCTGTTTTTGTAGCAGAGAGATCACCATAGCAAGATGCGTTCAAATATTGTAGTGCTGCTCTAAGCTGCACTAAAAAACTGCATCTGTATAGGTTTATGGCACAGCACACCATGCCTTCCTGTGTAGCTTAGGCTACAAAAGAACACAGCTAGGGCAGGGCAGCAGGGTGGGCAGGAGGCAAGCCCCATGGATATCACAGCTGACATCAAGACTAGGCTCTGTGTCCCAGTATATAGGCAGTATATAGGCACTTCAGCCAAAATCCACTACTAATCTATAACTAGAAAATAAGAGAATGCTCGCTCAGCATCCCCAAGGATCAACTGAGTTTAACAGGGGGGCCTAAAGTATTCACTCAACTCTATTTAGTTACACTTGTCTGAATGCAGGACAATAAAGCCAAAACACTGAATATATCTCTCTCTCTCTAAAGCTGGCCATACACGTGGCGATCTCACGATGTTTCGTACGACCGTCAGTCGCACGAAACATCGTCAGATCCGCCACACACCATTCAGGGCTGAATCGGCAGGTAAGGAGGTAGAAACAATAGGATTTCTACCTCCTTCTGCCGATTCAGCTCTGAAGGGAGAATTTTGGTCAGGCGCCTTCTATGGCGCCCGATCAAAATTTTCTAACCTGGCCGATCGGCGAGTCGACCGATATCAGCAGCTTCCTGCGATATCGGTCGGCTCGCTGACATGCCATACACGCACCGATTATCGTACGAAACGAGGTTTCGTACGATAATATCGGTGCGTGTATGGCCACCTTTAGACATAATTCTCAAAGGAAAGTAACCTTAATGCAATATACATAAGATAACAGCATATAATATAAAACAGACATACAATAGGAAGCCCAAATCATTGTCAAGTATGACTTGTGTGACACAGGGGCATTGGCAGCTGCTTATTGTAGAGGTTAGAACAAGAAATAAAATCTAATTGTGCATTAAAATAAAATAACATGCATAATATTTTGTCATGCATTCTTTGGGTCTGCCTCTATCCTTTCTGTGAGAACCACAGAATGATTCTTTCCTACCTGCATTCATTGCATTTGAATTAAAATCATGGTGCAGAGGCAGGGGCTGCTCAGGAACATGTTCTCAGGCAATGCCTATCAGACAGTGAAGCAACTGAATGGGAAGCAGCTGCTTTGAGTCAAGCATTCACCCTTACAAGAACCCCAACAGCTAGACAAACATATAAACAAATATACAATAAAGAGCTCTTGTTTCACTCACTGAGAAAAACCATTTAGTTATGTATTATTTTTCTTTACTTATATAGCACTGGCACGTGGCACAGTGCTCTAAACAGACTGGTCATCATTCCAGCAGAGCTCACAATGTATGCTTCCTATTTTAACTCCTATAAAATCAGCATGTAATTTAGTGGCCACAAGTTCATTTTAAATGACTCCTTAGTTTGTTGCATTATTGGGACTGTGTAACTAAGAGACAATCTTTTTACTGGTTTCCACTTTCTGCACAGCATAAAGCCGATTACCTCACTTGCTGATTTCCCATACTGCCCAACCAAAATTTAAAATAATAATTATAATATATTTCAAATGACAAAACTCTGTCCCCCCAAAAATGATTTATCCTTTCCTAAGAATGCTTCTCCTTAAAGAGATACTGACACTAGAAACAAAACCTTTTTTACATCTATAACAACACTGTCTTTGCATTAGCTTTATAAATTGTCATTAAAAGTATCTTCTCTATTCTACTAATCTCCCCAAAATGCCATCCCACCGGCGAAAATGTAAATCGCCGGTGGGATGGCATATGCGGCAGCGCGATTTCACTGAAATCGCGCAAGTTTCCTCTCGAGGCAACTTGCACTATTGCCGCATATGCCATCCCACCGGCGATTTACATTTTCGCCGGTGGGATGGCAATCTGGGGAGATTAGTCGCCCGCGAACAGGGAGTTCTGACGCAGGCGACTAATCTCCCCGTGAGCCAGAGCCCTTAAGGTGTCTGGCAGCTTATCAGCCCGTGTAGGGGCACAAACGATGGGCCTGTCCGACATCTGGCCTGAAATCAGCCAGACAACGATCGGGCAGGTTAAAAAAAGAACCGACTGCGCCTATTACCAGCATTCTAATTCGATCGCTTGGCCCTTTTTGGCCAAACGGCCGAATTAGCCTGAATTCACCCGATATCGCCCATATCGGGAGAACATCCGCTCGCTTGGTGAGGTACGTGTATGGCCACCTTTACATTCAGCCAGATTTGAATCCTGCAAAAAAAAACCAAAAGTGGAATCTTGCCTGAATCCCAAACTGAATCCTGGATTTGGTGCATCCCTAGTGAAAAATGTTCAACATGACCTATAGGTAACTTTTTATGTACTTTCATATTTTGAAAAGTTGTTTGTTTTTGTGTCAGCATCACTTTAACCCCTCTCGCTTCTACAAAGTTCTTATAAGACCTACACTAGGTGCTTAGAACCCTTTCTAATGATCAAAGACCTTTCCTCCATTTACATATTATCAGTGATCTCACACTTTTTTTATAGCGATGTCTATCCAGAGAGGGCAGCCTAAATAAATCTGCTGTGAGAATAACAAGCAGATCAGTTCCTACAAACATCACTTCAAAAAAGGTTTTGTAAGTGCTTCCTAGAGAGGTCATCCTGCAGGATGTGTGCAGTGATTCCCATGATAGCCAATGGTGAAACAATCCAATCGGTGACAATTTTTGACCTCTTATAGGGGGAAAATGGTCAATAATAAGTTTGAGTGCCACAAGCCTAACATTTTCTTTATAGGCCATAGCCATGCAGATCTTGTAGGTTGCCTAAAAACATCATAGCTGTCAGTCAAAGACATTAAGCAGAGTTATCAGCCCAGGAAGCCAGCTTGCACAAGGTAGCACAGTATTTATGTGAGGCAGGGGGAGTGCAGATAATCACCATCAAAGGATCGAGGACTGCTAAAAAGAGTCTCTCACTTAATGCTACAGTAATCTTTAAACTCCTTGATGTAGAAATCACTACTCTTTCTTAGCTAACTTAAATACATGGTTGTATTAATACTGGGTGGAAGCAGTAAATATGGATTATCAAAAATATTTCTTCATCCCTCCAGCAAAACCTTGCAAATCTCTTACAAATCCTGGCAAGTTTGAGACTGACATCTCATGTTCCTTCTCTTCTGGACTTGAATGTTGTGCAAAGTTTTGGAGGAGCAGCTAGGCAAATGTCAGCCGACTGTTATCTTTTGGCTTAATATGAACAAAGGAAGGCTATATGGCTCTCCAGTGTGCTGTACTTGTTTCAGCAACCTTGCTCTTTCCAGTTGGAACTTGCTGAAGATAAAAATATTTATATGTTTATCAGTTATTGCAACACACTTTCTGGAGAAAGTTAAAAATTCAGAAAGCGCTTGAGCTGGTCATTTCGGCACATTACAGGGCTGGCATACCCCTAAGCTGTTGCTGTACAAAAGTAGCAAGTTACACCATTATATATTTTCTAATTTCTTTAACTTTGGGAATTAAGCTGTGCACATTGCAACTACTAATTAAACAGATTGGACTGATCATTTTTCCTTGTACACATTTTGTACTATGAATTGTGGGTAAACCTAACAGTACTGCTACATTATCAGCAACATTATACTTACTGTACTTTCCGCTTTGAAACAAGGACAGAAGAAGACAGAAGGACAGAAAAGCCTTCAAATATTAGTCAAACTTGACCTAAATTTGGCACCTCCCCACATAATGTGACGCCCTTCATTAAATAAGTCTCTCTCTAATATATATATATATATATATATATATATATATATATATATATATATATATATATATATAAAAATCAGCATTAAGTCCACACTATAATGGTGCTCAGTCAATAACAGCGGAACAAAGTTCAAACAAAAATTTAGAGCTCAGTTCAGGGCAGGCCAGATATTATATATTTATTTTAGGGATTTACTAAGGCCATGATTTGGTCCAGGATTCAGTCAAACCTGAGCCCTTTTTGCAGGATTCAGATATTTTTTCCACAAATGTAAATATGCAAATTAAGGTTCAGATTCAGTTAAGGATTCATTTTGTGACGGATACAAGAAGTCACTAAAGAAAGCATATCTATAAGTGAATGCCCATCTCCACATCAGTTTAATGCATTCAGTTTTTTCTGGTAAGATTGTGTAAGAAAGCAAAAATATTTTTTTCTACCCTGATATGACTAGAAAGACTGTTGCATTGGGCCAGCAGAGGTAGTTTGGAGGGGTGACTAGCCCCCATTTTAGGGGCTCTAATAATAAATATAGCCGGGTGAAGGCATCTTAACCTGAGCACACTGCTATCTACATATAACACTGCCATCTGCTATTATAAATGTATGTTACTGTTATAGCATCATTGTGTTGCTTGTCACCATGCTCAAGAGAAAGTATCATGAAGAAAATTAACCTCAAACTGTTTAACGCTCATAACCACATGCAAAACAAAATACAAATAGAATGAGAGTCTTTAGCACCATTTAATTTAAAAGGCCCACGCCACAAGCTACGGTTGTAATGCTACAGTGCTATTGAAATCAGTTACAGCAAGCCTGTAGCCCTAGTGTGCACCACCTACGACTGCCTGAGGATGCTGGAAGTTGCAATTCAGTCGCAATTTCTTGTAATAAAGAATAGGAAAAGACTAAGTTCCAAGCAGCTTCTAAGGGCTCTGGCACACGGGGAGATTAGTCGCCCACGACAAATCTCCCTTGTCACAGGCGACTAATCTTCCCGAACTACCATCCCACCTGCGAAAATGTAAGTCGCTGGTGGGATGGCACCCGCTGAGCAGGCGATTTCGGCAAATCGCCAAAAATGCTTTGCGAGGCAACTTTGAGATTTGTCGTGGGCGTCTAATCTCCCCGTGTGCCAGAGCCCTAATAGTTACATAGGCAGGCAACAAATGCTTTAAGCTTATGTAACATGAAAACCAGTGTTTGTACCCCAAAACAGAGAACCTGCAGAGACACATAGATATGACAATCTTTCATACCTAAAGAGCCTTTATTATCCTGGCATTACAGGTAAAACAATTCTCTTGTTAATCAATTTGTAGCGAGATTTCAAGAACTCCCCTGCTCTATGGGAGGAACATATCTGTGACACTACAAAGGGACTGTGATTTAGCTCAGGATTAGTGCACAGGTAGGACGGGAGGTGGAAAGGTAAAGGGCAAACAAAGAAAACAATTGTACTACTGCAGCCTGACTGATATTGCTCTTAACTGCCACAATCAAGTGCTTATGCGGCTATGACAAATGGAAGGCAGGGACACTAACCCCACACAGCTGTTGCACTACATTTATAACCATGACAAAATAATGCATGATAAACTTATATATTATGGGTGCTGATATTTTCGCTATAAGTGCCAGTATAAGTGCCTTGTACTTTTTACTGGTCCTTTAACCTGGTGCTGCACATTTCTGCATAAGAAAAATCCAGAATCCTGACGTAGACAAGCAGTCTTCTGGAGAGGAACAGTGGACAGATTTTGATTTGAATATACACAATCTCTGGTTTACAAACACTGGCAAATATGTAGCTGAAACACTCTATCCTAAATGCACAGCCCTGTTGGAGTCGCTGCTCATTAGTTGCTGGCATTTCTTGACAAATCTGTACCCCTGCTCATAAACAATCTGTCTAAAATGAAGTATATCCATGCATGAGTTTTCTCTGTTAATAATTAGCTTTCACAGTGATTACAGTGTGTACAATTAGCAGGAGAAGTTAGGAAATACCCTATTAATGTGTAAGCTCGGAGTTCAGCTGCCTCGTACTCCAGGGTATATAACAGCCTGGAAAAACTGGGACCTCATGCATTTGCAGCTGTACCCAACCACATCTGCTTGTGTCATTCTAGCCACCCTCAGAGAGCAGAGCAGCACATCTGCTTGTGTCATTCTAGCCACCCTCAGAGAGCACATTGTGTATGTATATCACTTATTGTTGCCTGCCTCACCCCCAGAAAAATGACACATCATTAGCACTGTAGTGCACAGCACAGCAGCCAGGGATTGGAATATGAATAGGCAACCTGAATAAAAAGATAATGAATAAAAGAGGAATAATATTAATAAAATTGTATGTATGTATGTTTTGTATGTATATAAAAGTGTATAATAATTCAAAAACTATAAGAAAAAAAAAATAAGAAAGACCAATTGAAAAGTTGGTAGGAATAGGACATTCTAAAACATTTCAGCAGCATTTCAGAAACGGTTACAGTAAGACAGATGACAGTAGTGAACAAAACACTTGTATACATTTCTTAGATATATACATTTTGCTCACTCAGTTTTCTCAGATATAAATCTCTTTATGCACCTATCAGTTAAGCTAAGGTTAATGTCACACTTGGGAGCACATTTATCAAAGTATGATTGGGTACGATTACAAAAAATTTGTATTTTTTGTAACTTTTAAAACGTTGCGTATTTTCTACGATATTTTCATTAAATTCTGCGACTTTTTTGTGCTTTGCATCAATTTGTGCAACAAAATCGTACTTGTAGCAACGACTACGAAAGTTTCGGATTCATTCAAGCTTCAGCATCGTAACCTTTCTTTTGGCCAGGTTGAAGCTGCAGAGTGCCATTGACTCCTATGGGAGGCTTCCAAAATTATACATCGAAGGTTCAAAGTCAGAAAGTTTTTCGCGCCGTTTCCGATCATTCGGATACGAAAATTTCGTAACTTTTGGATTGTACCACAATATTTTTGCACGGCGACAATACGAATTTTCATGCAATTAATGCACATCAGAAATTATTGTCATTTTCAGGCCCTGATCCATAGGAATGCAAAGCGTGACATTAAGTTTTCCCAGAGTGGTCCACTGTCCTCCGATAGGCGGGCACACTGGGCATTTTTAGTAGAATTTCAGTTATTTATTTGGAAAATAATGCACAAAAAAAAGTTAGTTGTATGAGTCATTATATAGAGGGTAAAAAAGCGAATAACAATGACAAGTGTCAATCAGCAATCATATGATTTGTGGGTTAATATTAATGTTGCCATACACCATGACATCTAATCAGTTTGATGATGAACATATATATGACTGAACATTGAAACTGTGTGTCAATGCTATTCAGCAGTTATTGACAGTTTTCCACTTACTCTGTTCCTGAATGGCAGCACAACATCAGATTGTTTGCTAAAGCCAAACCAACTTAAGTGCTCAGACCTGACGGACTGTTTCTAATAACAATCACCATGGAACTATAGCTACTCCATTCACTTGTCTGACAAACACATCCCAGGAATCATGTTACTGCACCATTTAAAAGATAACAAAAACCAATGACTACAAGTATATACTACTGATTTAATTTAGGTTTAGTAGCAGTTTGGTTATAGAGCACAATGTGAATTTGTACATTTTGAAATAAGAAATGTTTGTTAGTTCCCCTTTGGTCTATTTATTTAAGACCAGGGACACAGGAATGGAATCGAGAATAAGCCATGTTCCCACCTGATCACTGTAGCGACATAAGATGCACATGTTTATTCCTGTTTTCTGTGTTTCCTGCAGAAATATAAATGTTATCTGTATATGGCTGAACCTTTAAGTCTTTCTTCAACTTCAGATAGAATATAAATACAAGCAATAGCGTATATCATTTGTTTTTAACACGGCAAGTGTCATATAGCCCCTCACGGGTTCTGTCACTCAGCATCAAAGAATATCTCTTATCGTGATCTGTAAACTCACCTGCCATAATTTTTCATGCGAATGTAATAAAGCAAAGGGATTTTACCTGACTTCAAACAATATGTCTCTCACTAAGATTCAATAGAATTTTCCAGCTGATTTCCATATACATTGCTATGTAAACTTTGTAATCTCTCCTTTCATGTCACTGCACATCAGCTCAGTGTCCCTTTAACTAAATACACTAACCAACCATTAAAATGGAATAAATATGGGGGAAGATGGGATGGGATGCAAGTATCTTGCATCTCATAAAATTGGCAAAGACTATGTAACAATCACACATGGTACCTTCCATTATTAATCATATTGAGTTCAGCTCAATGAACATCCGGGAGTCGGGATTCTGCTTTTTAATGAGTATTTCAATTAATACAGGTGTTATTTATACACTTGTAAGAGTACAGTATATACAGAGAATGTAAATTAGATATCTGTAGTTGCTATCTGTGCTTTACTAGAGCACTAACTAGGTTAGTTATACCCTAATGCAGTTTGACAACATACCAACAAAAAAAAAAATTAAAGATTAAAGTCCTTGTTTCTACTTATAACAAAGGCCACATATAATGGTGAAGGCACACAAAGCTACTAGTAGCAACTACTTGTCACTGCTACAAAAATAGTCAATTCTGATCATTTACTGATAATAGTCTCTACGTGTGTTTTAGCAGAGGTAATTTTCAGTATTGTCTATGGCAGGGTATTTTCTGGCATTTAACAGCCGTGACAAGTAGCTGCTGCTAGTAGCTCTGTGTGTCGTCACCCATAAGGCAAAGGACCCTCAGAGCAGTTCGGCCAGGATAGATCTCGGCTATTGTGGGCAACTAACCGTTCCGAAATGCCTTTCCACTGGCAACAATAGGAGATGCTGCTGGAAAGGCCATCGCTTCGGTATTGTGAAGCAGAGCAAAGTTTCCTCCAGCAGGCAACTTCGCATGACTTTGGAAAACCGAAGTGATGCAAAGGGCTTTCCACCGGCAATTTCTGTTGTTGCAGTTGGAAAGCCATTTCGGAGCGGTTATTCACCCGCTATAGCAGAGATCTATCACGTGCAACTGAACCCGTTCCATGGATCCTTAGCCTAAGTGATATGCTCCAAAATCTGACGAATATCTGCGTATCACTGTATAACACAGGAATGCCAGGATCCTATTCCTCCAGCTGCTTCCCATCATCCTCAGCTAGCTGTGTATATTCCTACGCATTATCATATGCTTACAGCAAAATAATGATTTGCTTCAATATGTCACAGTTTTTGTAGCAAAGATTTGTGTTTTTGCAAGACTAAAAATTCATATCCATGCTGCAACAGTAACCCTGCCATGTAAGGGTTTCCAATATATATTTCTGCACTCCTGGGTCTGACTTTAGAAACAATGTAGCAGATTCCAGCTTCCTTTCTACTCAGTATTAATTTCTCATTATGCCTTACATGCTTCTTAACAGGCCTGTTTCACTGTCTTCTGCTACACTGTTTAAGTTAGAACCATCAGTGCAGAGAATAGCAAAGGATTCTCTATTCAGTAGCAATTAAATTTACAAATAATGCTAAAATCATTGAACATGTTTAATGAACATTAATTGTTTAGAATTATATTTTCATTCCAGAAACTTGATAAACAAGTTGCAGTCACCACAGTCATGGCACTGGGGAAAGAAAGAACCTTATACTAATGATGTGCTGACACAAGCAATCCCCATGAAAATGATTTTTCTCTGTTGCTATGGTAACTGCATTTGGTGGCATGTCAAACAATGCAGCAAAAAGTTACAGCTGATGTAATGAAGCACCAGATGTATAAAATCTTAACACTAATCAAAGTATGGCCTGCAAGAAAATGTGCCAATCCCTTAGGCAGCAATATTGTATATATTTTTAAAGACATCACCAAAATGCTTTAGATTGTAAGCTCTGATATAAGATACCTAATGTATCTGTT
The DNA here is from genome assembly GCF_000004195.4 of Xenopus tropicalis. Lineage (NCBI taxonomy): Eukaryota > Metazoa > Chordata > Amphibia > Anura > Pipidae > Xenopus > Xenopus tropicalis. Next base: position 108,266,456 of record NC_030679.2, read on the forward strand.
ATACACCCTCCAGTTGTACAGTACCACTTAAATAAAATCTTTGGATTTCTGTGTCTGAAAACAATAATGTGGCATTAGGTATTTGTAGAAGGATAGAGAAAGCAAGTTCAAAGTTATTAATTGCTGCATATTTTTCCATTACACGTGGCAGCAGATAAATGAGAGTAAATAGCCACCCAGCAGTTTGGAGACTAGCCATTTTGCACATACAGGCATTTTTTCTGTAAAGTCAAAGTTGTACATCTGTTGTTATGCCAACAATCTGCTTGCTACTATGCCTAAAAGATTTTTCCAAGTAGTAAGATCAAGTACAAGATCTATTATCTGGAAAAATTCTAAATTACATCATTCTATTTCTCAAAAAGTTATATTAAATATACAATTCTTCATTGTATTCTAATTTTACTTTTTCCTCTGTAAGGCATTTTGAAGAGATTAGTTGCCCACGGTTCCATAGATACCATACCTGGAACAATAAATGCAGAACTTAGAAGAACTGACCATAGAGTTCGGCAGCAAACAATACAAACTGTTAAGCAACGCACCATTTTTTTTCCTTGTACAATCATCATGTTTCAGCCTCCTAAATGGTATCCCCATATCGGTTTGTTTGCCTGTTGAAAATAGGCCAAAGCAACAATACAGCAAGCAAGCTAGCGTGTCAGAACAAGACTGCCCCTCCCAAGTGAACTGATCAACTCAGATTCTGCTGGCTGGATCCATAAAGTCAGACAATACAGATTGGGCAATTGCACCTGTCAACAACCCAAGTGAACTGGTGCCAGATTTACACAGCCCAAGAGTTAACGGCCATCTATTAGTGTTTGAATAGGACAAAGGTGATTGGCAGGAGAGTGCGAGCAGGAAATAGTTCCTCTCCTAGTGTAGTTGACACAAGCATGATGCACCTCTATAATTTACATGCAAAAGCAGGCACAACAACTGCAGGGCATTCAGAATGGTATCCACTGCCTAACATAAAGATGACCTGCAGTGATTTAACAGAAAGATATTGGAGAAGAAGTGACACACTGTCCCAGTAAGCTAGATAATCTTAGCAAAGCTAAGTCACTTTGACAAGCTGGATCAGGACAAACTTTTAAAATACAAAAACTGTGGTAATGCCTGTAAAATGGAGAGAAGCAACAAATGGAACATTTCAAACGTTCAAATGAAATTTTACATATCGTATCAGTGCCAAGTCCCAGTAGAAAAGTGTAGATAATTCTGCAAGCCAACATGCAGAGTCTGCAAAATGCTAGTTAGAAAAGACTACACTGGCACTAAGACTGGCACTATTAGCATCAATTTGTTTCTCCAAGTGATGTACAAGGAAATCGACTGGATGTTTGCCAGGGGACTTCAAACTACAATTCCCAGGACACTGGCTAGATGTCTTAGTTATCATCATACTTTTGATCCTACGCAGTGGTACTAATTGTATGCAGCGTTGTACACACAATGCTTTAATCTCATTAGCAGCAGGGGAGCCACAGGGTGTCTATTGCTGTCAACGGAATGATTAAGACTTGGAGTGACTATACTGACAGCAGTGCTTAGGCTTCCCCTAGAGAGGTGACTTGCCATCCTTGCATTACACAGCACTTACATGTGTTTGCTTAACCAGCCAGCATTCGCGCCCACATATTGATCTCCCTTTCGTTTAGCTGAACAAGCTCTGTAAGCTGACCTGAATGACTGAACAGTCACAATTCTACATAGAGACCAGGCAGCATCATTGCAAACTATGCGTTTCTATGTATTTCAAAGGAAGAACACGTTAAAATAACCCAAACAGATGTTTCTTTAATCTACAAAGAAAGCAATTCCAACCAGACATACAGTTTTATTAAATGAGTTATGGAGTGTAGGCTAAACTACAACTTGCTCCTCTATGTCAGAGAAATCTGTAAATCATATACAAGCTGACACTACTTTCCTACTTTAACAAAACAGAACTTAACATTGGATTATTTTATTTATACTTAAGGTAGCTAATTTTAACCATATGTATATATTTCACCCTGCCACTAACATATATAGTCATTTTTATACACACATTTTGTGTTTAGCCACTAGGGAAAGCACATAGTAAAAACAAACAGCACAGAAAGCTCTGCTAATATGCTTGGAAAACAGAATCTATGAAGAAATATCACTGAAACAGCCCCTTTGGCATTCTTACCACTGACTTCTCTATAAACTACTGTACCTTGGCATTTATTACACAGGCTTTAAAAGGCCCGAATGTGACTCAAAGGAGTCTATTTAAAGAGAATGCAGCTAGGTCAAACCTAACTGCTGTGTTTACAAACAGCTGCACTACTTGCCTACAACTCTTAGGGCAATGTCACACATTTGTCACCGGCGATAAAAATCACATTCCCCACATGTGACAAATCTTCCAAAAATACATTTAAATCCAAGACTGGATTAAATTTTAACAACTATATATAAAGTGCCAACTTATTTCACACGGACATGAACAATAAATGGGTCCATACACTGAGCATACAGATTACATACAAAAATATAACTGATACAAAAGGGGCCCTTCCCAAAAGAGCTTACAATCTAAAAATAAAGAATTTTTTACAGGAGACAATCCCCTATTCTTATGGATTAAAAAGATATTTTCAGACACTCCGTTACTCATAAGCATAAAAAAAACAATTTCTTTAGAATAAGTTTTTAAATCTGTGTATATGCTTTTTGATTTGTTTTAGAGAAAGGGCAAAACTTTTAGCACTAAAATGCAGTTTCCATATGCCATTTGAAAATCCATGGTTCCCTCTGAAAACTGCAACAGTCAAAAACATTTGTTATCTGCAGAAAAAGCACAGCCAGGTGGAGACTGCTCAAGAATGAAGAAATGAGCATTCATAAGTTCACTTGCAACCAACCCCTGGCATCTGTGCTGAATGTTTTTAAGTGTAAAGTAGCTAGGGAACTACCACACAGCCAGACCCCACAATTCAGGTCACCTGAATCCCAGGTAGTTTTGCCACTGCCCAGTAGGTCAGCGCAGCGACGAATATCTCTGCGAGACATTAGCCTAAGGGGACTCCTGTAAGTACGTCCCCAAGTACAGAGAATCAAGCAACAGATTGAAGCACAGGGCACACCAAAATCTAGAAAGATAGAAACAAATCTTTATTATCTTAGATCCAAAAATCCCTATGCATTTCAACCTCACAGAGAGGGGCTTTCATCAGCAGCATATGCAAAAAGAAAATAGTTACAGGTCATCTATTTTCTTAATGCATGTGCTCCTAACAAAGGCCCCTCTCTGTGGGGTTGAAACGAACTGGGTTTTTATATCTAAAACAGGCCATACACGTACTGATAAAATCGCACAAAACCTAGTTTCATACGATTTTCAGACCATGCGTGGGCTCAGATTATTTTCGTACCATGGCGATTGGTCATTTAGTCGGCCAGGTTACAGAATTTTGGTCACATAACGATAAAATCTGTGCATGTATTGTGTAATGGATTATATCTTAGCGGGACCTACAATGGAAGTCACTTTCGTACAATTGGTGTCTGCCAACTATTTAATGTCCTACAATTTCAGTCTGAATGTTAGTTTCAGATCGTTGTATTTTACCATACAACCAATATCCAAACGTTCGTCAGAAGAAGACTAAAATGTGAACGTGTATGACCACTTTAAGATGCAATAAAGTTTTTCTATATTCTGGTGTGCTCTGTCCTTCAATCTTTTGCTTTCAGACAAAAGATGCGAATCCTAGGTTTGTTTTGTAAGCCAAGTGCTTTGATCTTGAGTGCATATCTAGAATCCTTGCCATTAAGCAAGAACGTACTGTCAGTTTGTGTACCAGGATATTGTCTACAGGTATAAGCACATACTTTTCATTCTAATGCCACTGTCCCATTTAATAGTGCATTCTCTAATTTAATCCTATAAACAGTACCTCTTTCTGTAGGAATGGCATTTATGCCTTGCACAACGTCGGAGAAAAAAAATTAAACAATAAGGAAAATTATTCTGTCAGTGCAATGAAACACAGCCAAGAGGTGCACATGTATTTGTTTAAAAATATCTCAATCAAAATGATATTTTCCTTAAAACGAGGCTGTCTAGTGCTCCCAGAAAAGGAACAATATTTTCCATACAGGGCGAGTCTGGTTCATGTACAGGGGAAGAAAACTGGCTTGGCGTAAGGAAGTGGCTAGGGCTCAGGAGAAATTAATGTTATCACTGGGAAATCTGCCATGTGGACTTTGAGAAGCACTAACTCTCAATGCAAAGCAGGTGCAGCCGCTTGCCCTAGGAGGCAACGCTTAGTCTTTGAGTTTTGTACTGCAGGCATATTATGCTACCATATCTAATTTCAAAACCCTGTCATCGTGATAGGGGAAACATGAGAATGGGGTTTAATGTAACTGAAGAGCTAAGCATTATGCACTGGAAAGCAGACGTGACATTAAAGGGATACTGTCCTTAGCATACAAAGTGTTTAATCTTACCTGAAACCGAAGTTAAATAGTGAAATTCTAGAAAAAATGTTGTTCTGGTTTAAAAGTTGGTTGCACATTTTTGCTGGTATAAGGTTGATCTAATTCCTGGCACCTATTTCTATTTTCTTTTTGGCATGCAGAGGCAGGGATGCCTGTGGTTGGCTTAACAATGTGAATGAAACAGATAAGGGGGCTGAAGCAAAATAAAGAGATGCATTGTAATTATATATACAAATATTTGAACTTCTAATGTACCAAAAATTATAGAACACTTAAAAGGGGTAGTAAAGTAAAAAACCTTGCATCAGGCACTTCCCCTTTATCTTAGACCGAGTTTGCGCAAGACGTTTTGAGATATGGAGGAGACCAGACTGTTGCTGCATTATTTCAATGGTACATGTAGTCAGAACTAGCAGAGACTGACAGATACTGCTGTAGGGTTGCCACCTTTCCGAAAGCCGGGCAGGGGAGCGGGTGTTGACGTCACGAGGCAGCGATGGCACAGGCGATTGGGGATTAGCTAGAAGAGCCTGCCCAGTTTTCCTAATTTGGAAAACTGGGGAGGCAATTTGGACCCTGGCAACCCTTCTGAAAACAGGAATGCCCAGGTCAAAACGGCGCAATTGGCAACAATACACCTCTGACACAGCAGTTACATATACAAATAAACTATTAGCAAATGTCTATTCATTGTATATTGAAGAGACGCTTAAAACTGATGTTTCTTATATTAGACACAAGTTTATTTCTGAACTTCTTTAAAGCTTGGGTAAAAAACATAAAAAGTATAAACATAAAAGTGGGTAATTAGGAGAAATTAATAAGAAACCCATCAGTATGTCTGTATCTACTGTGCTGCAGTATTCGAATAAGTGGTCTATATAAAATGCTTGAAATTCACTTTTTATGTTTAATACTCAGTGGCAACAAAAAAGTCTAGATCAATATATTATTATATTTGCAATAAACTACCCAATTGTTTTAGCACAGATTTTAAACTAATCAGTAACAGTGGACTTCCCATCCTCAACTAAATTAAATCAGTGTGTCATTGACAGGGTGTGCGTAAAAACTGCCCTCATAATTATCCCAATATCAAAACTGCTTGCTCTGCCTGAGCAAAACAAGTGATGTGTGCGTGCGCGCTGAATGTAATAAGATAGAGAAAATAGGTGTTGTGTACTAAACTCCTCATAAGATTGAAACTACTTGACACCTTACCTCTGAATGTTTCATCCCAGCCACAATACTCTATAGCGTTGACAAACTTGGAATCACATAGAACACAAAATATTGCACTAATATGCCAGTGCATAAAAAGTGCATATTCACTAGCCCTGGAAAACACAATATCTTTCATTACCAAGGCAAACACATTTAGTTCTGCAGCATGTGGTGATCCAAAGTTAAAAAACAACACATTAAAGAACCAGGCCCATGTTAAACACATGCAGTAAACAGACTTTTAAAGCAACAATTGCCTGACCTGCAAGTGCAAAATACAGCTCCAGTTAATTGATATTGATATTATAGGAGAGGAAATTACTCTGGTGAGAAAATTTCTTGAATCGCCACAAGCTCTTAAAACTATAGATTGAATGGATTATATCGGGGTCCCCAAACTATATACTTGTGAGCAACATTTAAATATAAAAAATATTGGGGAGCAACACAAGCATGAAAAAAAAGGTGCTAGGGGTCCCACAAAAAGGGCTGTGATTGGTTATTTGGTAGCCCAAGGAGGCTCTGAGTGGCAGTACCCATGGTTTTTATGTCTCCAAAACTTGCCTCCAAGCCAGAAATTAAAAAATGGGCACCTGCTTTGAGGCCACTGGTGAGCAACATGTAGCTCGTGAGCCACTGGTTGGGGGATCACTGGATTACACACTGCTTTCAATGTTCCTGGCCTTACCAATACCAGTACATCTTTGATTGAAGTAGGGACTAAATGGGAATTATTCACTCATTTTTATGGCTATCTTTTGGAAACCATAAGCAACAGGTTGTTTGATGGAAAGTTATAAAGGCTAGCTATGTCAAAGATTTCAAACAACAGCATGGGTTTTCCTTTAGACTTAGTACAGACATGGGATCCATTATACAAAATGTTTGGGGCCTAAGGTCCTGCTTACATTGACTCTTTCGGGGATGAGCTCAACATAATTTGGATGATGAAAAATATTGAGTAGTTTAACTCTATTTAAAGGACCAAAAATCCAAATACTTCTTAGGTAGAGCCAATTGTGAGGCACCCCATATTACGAAGTCACTAACCTGACTTTGGAAGCTGGGAGAGGAGAAACGATGGCACCTCTCCCCTAAAGAAAAGTACCCAGTCGAACTAGGAGTTTTAAAAAAGCGGCATACCATACTGTGGAGTCGGCAGATAAATACTTCGACTCCTCAGTTTATGGTACCTCCCACAAAACAGTACAATGCATTGTATGTTGTATTGTATTTCATCACTGCCAAAGCACAGCAGTTTTAAAGCTATATTAAGATGGTGTCTATTGGCCATCCAAGCCTGTCACTGCCAACATGAATAAGGATACTGGTCAAGTTTGGGTGTAAATCTATAACTAGACATGTCATTGTAAATTTTTATTTTATTGATTAAAGAAACTACAAAAACATTCCTTAAACCTAAAGCTTTAACAAAAGACAAAAATGAAAATAAGGTTTATAACAGCTCAGCTGAATTTCACACAAAAGAATGAAGTACACTGGGCTTTACTCTTTACAGCAGAGACTATTATCTGTAAAATAGGACATTGCAACATATTGTATTTTTTTTTTTTCATTACAAAATTACATTTATTAGTACTCTGACTCCACTGCTCTGAAATGTGGTCCCTGGGGACAGAAAGTCTCTAAAGCATAATTTTTTTTAGTCAGTATACAGAACCATGCTCTCTGTTATTAGGATAAAATTTCATAAAATATGAAATTAAATGAGGTGCGGAATTTATTCTACACCAATTTTTGGATGACAGTGGTGATTCTCAGACTTAATCAGAGGTCCCCCAGGAAAAAGAAACACTGATCCTACAGAAACACATGAAGGAAAAGAAGCTGGACAACTACCACACTGCCCTGAAGTCCTTGCAAACAAGCAACCCTGTTAGTTATCAGCCATATGGTTAATTAGTAATCTACAAATTTTCCCTTTTTTATTTCTCACTTGTTCTGCACATTCGTTCATTTTAAGTCAGCAGAAAAGATTAATAGGTGTTTCCTAAGAAGTATAGCTCTAATTAGAAACCACTGAAGCATCAGTTTACATCAAAGAACTTGGCCCACAGAAAGAATTACAGAATTTTACTCCCCTTTAAAAGTATTTACAATAGCAAAATTAGCACTTCCGAGAAAATTTGTACAAAGCATTAACAGAAATAATAATAATATAAGTGTCTAATATAGGAATACAGGCTGAATATCAGGTCTTTGTGCCAAGCAACTAGTCTTCATAGTGAAGAATTAAAGTGGGCCAATGTGCTTGTTCAGGTAACCTGCTAAAATTTGCTAAAATTATGTAATGTGTGTCAATTGACAGCTGCTTTGAGGATGAGATCCACTGGCCAACTGGACTTACCACTGTGACTTGTCACAGTAGCCACACTAATAAACCAGACTGCTACATGGGTCAAAATGGGAAAAACGCTAATTTTGTTAGCAATTATGAATAATATCCGGTGCTGGTTTCCCTTTGTGCTAAAAATTAATCCTCTCTGTAACAATGGCCCCTTTATTGGAGCTCCCTATAGATCCTATCACTTCTCCATCCAGTGTGAAATGAAGAGTGGGCGTGTCCACTGCCAGAAGCACAGTAGGAGGGGGATAGCCAATCACAGCCCTGCACTCACACAACACAGACAGGCTTCAGTTCCCTATCAGGTCAGCCTAGCTGCTGATTGGTTCCTATCCTACAGTGTACGGAGGGCCGCCGGCTCCCCAGCTCATCCAGAGAATTCAGCCAGCAGGAAGTGGAACAGATGGGCGGGGCTAGTGGGGTTTTTGTGGAATTTCTCAATAAATCAGTCAGAAACACAACATTTTTAAGCACAATCATTCTATATCTAGAGGAGTATAATTCACTGGTACATTCATAATTTTTATAGGATATGTCTCCTTTAAGTAAGGATGCTGCAGTTTCAGCATCATTTTTAACACTCCCACTGGAATCTGCTGCTTCCATGTTGAGCTTCAGTTTGTAAAGCGTATAATGTCCCAAGACTATCCCAGGTAGCATCAATTTATGAAATGTACTATTCTGGCTCTCAGATATTTTGGATATATTTTATATAGGTGTATTCAAAAGCTCAGCTCTGATTTTTTCAAGTAAAGGTCATATTGAGAAAAATCCACCCCCCAGCCCGTTTTCACATAAGAAAATGGGAAGAAGCCAGTGGAGGAGGCAGTACTGCAAGCAGAGCGGAAGCAGGCTGTGCTCGTCAGGCCCCTCCAGAGATTTTCTGCAGGGGGACCCAGCGACAGCTTGTTACGCAACTGAATACTCAAATAAAATGTAGAACTTTTCATTTTGTGTGCTAATGCCCCTTTAAAGCCAAAAGCAAAGTCCATCACTTTCAATGCAACAAAAATAAGACATTTTCTGTATCTAATAAACACATTTTCACAGGTAAATTAATAATATTCAGTATACAACTGTCTGACTATGTTATCTGTATACATACTGCCATGTATATCTGTATAGTTCTGTAAATATGGACTGTATATGTAAATATCTGCTTCATGCTAGTTAACTTCAGGCTCTGTCCTACCAAAACAAGCGCAAGCTTCCCCTCTCTGCTCCTCCTAGAGGAATCTGATTGAGCTAGTTCCCCTGCATGTGAGTAGGTATAAACATCACTTCACCCTTTCTAAGTAAACAGTTGTTTGATGGAATACTGAGAAATAAGCTAGTGATCAGAATGTATTTGTAAAGATCTGTGATAAGAGTGCAAATCTAATTATTTGTTTAGTTTTAATTTCTATTCCTTATAGAACAAACAAAGATATTCAATATTTCCATTTCAAAATAGAATTCACTATAGTGCCCTATGGACATAGGCTTGCCATCTTTTCTGGGGAAAAAAAACTTCCTATATTTAGCTCTTTCTTCACTACTAATAACATAGACATCGAGGTTCATTTTTACCAGCCAGGTGGCAATCCTAGATGGGTAATGCAAGTTGTTTCTGTTAAAGCCAAATAACATCCGGGCAAAGGGTTCACACAACAGACACGTTCCCTCCTGTTATCATCCATAAAGCAAAGGTCACCAGGGTCTGACAAGTTGTAGTAAGTAAACCTCTTTGCCTAATAGGCTGGAGCTGCCTGCCGCCATGCCTACTGACACTGAGGCAATGTGTACAAAGTACAACAACTGGACTCCCAGCTCTCAGCTAGAGACTAGCAACTGAATAGACTCACTTATTGCTGCAATGCTGGGACCTTGCACTATTTTGGGAGTGCCACCGCAAATATTAGGGTTATAAGGGTGAAGTAACTGAAACTCAAACCACAGATAACACCAAGTGAGCTGATATAACAAAACTAGTAGGGCTAGGCTAGCCATTCAATACAAAAACTGAGGTCATAGAAAAATATACAAACTATGAGAATACTGCAGATAATTGGCTTGAACGGTAGACAATTTACTTACTTAAAAAGAAATGTTACAATATAGTCAGATTTAGACCCCTTTTCTCTAATACACTGTAATGGGACCTTGTCTACTCTTTTAGATTGTAAGCTCTAATGGGTAGGGCCGACTACCTACAGAATGGATGAGTGTTTGTATGTAATATACTTGTTCGATCTTACCCTTTTATTGTACAGCAATATGGAATATATTGGTGCTTTACTAATATGCATTTATATCAATAAAGATTTATTTGCAGTTCGCTTAGTTATGTGGGAATTGCCCACGTCCCGCATTACAATCTCTAACCAGCTGGAGGTGCTGTACGGTTTCGTTTGCTGCTCTCGTCTGGCCGGGTGCATGACAAGCAATGTGTCACATACTAAAGAGGGGTCCAACGTGAAACTCGCAGCAGCACCGACTGAACGACAACTGGAAGACTGTGTGTCGGGGGCTTTTGAAGAGTGGAGCCCAGCATAGGTGGAGGGGCTAGACTGAATGTAAATGGGAGCAGAAGGGCTAAAGGAGTCGGCATACAGACTTAGAGAGTGACATGCCCCACATGCTCACCCTGCCCTGTTAGGGGCTGTATAGAGTGCAAGCGCCTGGGGTCAGAGACAGAAAATGAGCCAGAGCCCCATATGCAAGGTACTTACCGTACGGTAACGTCAGCCTGGGGATAACCTCCTCGGCGGCTCTGCCCAGCAGGAATGTGGCAAGAGTGTGCCCCAAGACGAAGAGCCAGCTCCATCTCGCCATGGCTGAATCGGAGTACTCGCTTTCCCTCACACACCAGCTGGGAGAACTTCGTGCCACCTCGCTCTATCCTCTCCCTCCTCCTTCTCTTCCCCAGAAGCCTGTCGAAGTATAATCCAAACAAGTGAGGCACAATGCCTGGCGCTGGGGAATGAGCCGACCTTTCCTCTGGATAGAAACACAAAACTTTCCTGCGTGCTTACTCCCAGTTCCAGCTCAGACTTCAATGCAGGCCCCGCCTCCTGCCCTGAGTGCTTGTTGTTCCGCCCACCTTGCTCCGAGGCCACTCACAGACCTGTAACGCTAGAGAGAGAGAGAGAGAGAGAAAGGCGCTTTAAAAAATAACTGCGCTGTCATTGGGTGCGTGGGAAAGGTAAGGTGCACCTTGGGACTTGAAGGGCTACTTTACATTTCGACTGGCTTTCATTCTGTAGTAGACAGTAGTATACTAACACAACTTAGTAAGTACTCTTTTCCTTTCCCTTTTTTTGTGCGTATACAGGAGCTTGAATTTTAATTGCTATGTGGGTGCTATGGCTTAATTACCTTAGCAACCAGACAGGCGTTTGAAAGTCAGAATGATAGAGAGCCTGAATAGAATGATAAGCCATAAATAGTAGCCTTGGTTGCAGGGGTCATTGACCAGAAAAGGCCAGAATGGGAAGGCTGATACAATAAACAACATATATTTAAATGTTGCTTAGAACAGATTAATCAATAACATACTAAATGTTTATTTAAATTTGATCTTGCCTTTTAAATGCAAGGGTGAAGGTGGCCACACACGTGGCCGAATATCGTACAAACGAGGTTTCGTACGATATTATCAGTGCGTGTATGGCCAGCTTAAAGGTGACCATACACGGGCCAACTGTAGCTGCCGATATCGGTCCCTAAAGGTGGCCATACACGCACCGATAATATCGTACGAAACCTCATTTCGTACGATATTCGGTGCGTGTATGGTATGTCGGCGAGTCGACCGATATCGCAGGAAGCTGCTGATATCGGACGACTCGCCGATCGGACCAATTTGAAAATTTTGATCGGGCGCCATAGAAGGCACCTGACCAAAATCTCCCTCCAGCGCTGAATCGGCAGAAGGAGGTAGAAATCCTATTGTTTCTACCTCCTTACCTGCCGATTCAGCCCTGAATGGTGTGTGGCGGATCTGACGATGTTTCGTGCGACCGATGGTCACACGAAACATCGTCAGATCGCCACGTGTATGGCCAGCTTTAGACAGATTCGGCAGCTAATCGGCCCGTGTAGGGGCACAAACTACAGGCCTGCCCAACCGATATCTGGCCTGAAATTGGGCAGATATCGATCGGGCAGGTTAAAAAATTCAGTTGGATCGGGGATCGCATTGGCTCAGTTGGATCGGGGACCCGAACCGACTCCGCCCATTGCCAAATGACCTAATTAGCCTAAATTTTTCCGATATCGCCTACCCCTAGGTGGGGATATCGGGAGAAGATATTTACGTGTATGGCCACCTCAAGACTGAAGAAAAAATAATTTAATATGCAGGTTTGCCACATGAAACAAGCCTAGCAAAGACCATTAATATGAACACTTTTACTATGTTACTTACCCAGAATCCTATATCTTTCAACCTCAGATCAGGAATCTGTAACCTGTGGCTCTCCAGCTATTGCAGAAATACAACTCCCAGCCCCCCTCCCCTTCCTAAAAGTCTTTTGACTGTCCTTATGCTGGCAACTGAATGTTATCAAAACATGGAAAGCCAAAGGCTGCAGATGTGGTGATATAAACTGCCTTCTGTATCAATATGATGCATTTAAAAGTCCCTGTGTGCTTTAAATGGGTTGTTCATATTAAGTTAACTTTTAGTATGCTGTGGAATGTTCCATTTTTAGCAACTTTTTCTGTTGGTTCATTTCTTTATTTGTATAGATTATTTCATTATTTGTATTCTTCTTCTACCTCTTTCCAAGCTGTCAAATGGTGGTCATAACCCCAGCAGCCGAAATACCATTGCTCTGTGAGGCTACAATTTACTTGTTATTGTTACTTTTTATTACTTATCATTTTATTCAGGCTGTCTCCTATTCACCTTACAGTCTGTCATTTAAACCACTGCTTGGTTGCTATGGTAACCTGGGTCCTAGCAACCACATAGCTGCTGAAATTTCACTCAAGAGAGCTGCTAAACAAAAAGCTAAATCATTAAAAAAAAACAACACACAAAAAAGAAAGAAACAAAAACAACTGCTAATAGTCTTGGAATATGAATGTCTACATCATACTAAAAGTTAATCAAAAGGCAATCCACCCCTTTAATATCAACAACCTAATAAGAATTTAATACAAAATGTCACATTGGCAGAAAGGTCCCAGTGCTTGATCACATGGGCATTTCATATTGCTTTATATTTCATGAGGTGAGCATGTTGCAAATGGGAAAAGATTAGATGTGTATTGGACATAATATGCAACTGGGCACACTTTATGTGAGAAATGTGTATAATTGCCACATGCCTAGATAAGCACATCACAGATCTTTTTTTCCAAAATACTCTAAAATTTTAATCGATGCAGCCCAGCAGCTTTCATTTTTAAAAATATTTCCATGATTTTTAGTTGATCTGGTAACCATAATATATACTGCTTGTACCCAACCACCTTGCTACCTTCCCTTGCAACACCAAATCCCTCCTCTATTGTATTACATAGTGGGGAAATATGTTGCCCCTTCTGAGATAAGGACCAAATTTAGGTGACTGCAGGCAGAAGAGGTATAGGAGGGAGTGGCAGTTAGCTAATGACTGGCAGAGGGCATGAACGTGAGATTGACTGGAATGGGTGGAGGCATGCGGTGGGGGGAAAGTTACAAGCAAAAACCAGTGTGGGCACAGGTTGTCTAGGTGTGGGCCTTGGGTGCCAGCAGAACTTGGACCAGCACTGACATCCACTGGCACAGTCATATATGTATATTTATTTAAAATACTCTTTTGAAGCCTAAAGCAAAGAATTTGAAACTCTAAACCTAAACCTCAGTGCTCAAGCTTGAGTGTGTTCTCAAGAGTATATTTCCCCCAGAATGATTCTGCTTTCTGTGCCAGCTGCTGAACTCACCAGGATTTTATACCCTTGCACAAATGTTTGGGTATCTACTTTCCTAGGGCCTCTCTATAGTAGCTATCAGATATCCATTTTACAATGGATGGATTATTTTATTTATTGCAATTTTATTGTTAAGGAAAGCAGTGGAGTCTAGACTATCTGACACATAGCCAATAACTGCTTTTATTCCTGAATTCCCATTTTTTCTGCACACATTAAATGGAGGAAATATCCCTTTCACTCAGGCTCATAAATTGGTAAATTAAAGAGCAAAACCTTTTATGCACCAGCAAAATAAAGATAGCAGTTGCCAATCTACAAATGTTTTATAGAAAATCATAATAAATAATAGAGAAAACAAGACTTTTTAAAGTTGTTCTAGACCTAAAAAAATATTCTGTCTAATAAAAGGAAATGTAACTTTAAGCAACTTTCTAATATATGTTCAAGTTATTTTTAAATATAATTGAAAAGCAGAATCTGCCACACCCTTGCTAGTTTCTGCACTGTTGGTTTTGACTACTGAAATAATGTAGCAGAAGCCACTGAGAAGACACATGCAAGGCGTAACAGTAACTGGAGTCTTGGCTGGAGGTGAGCTACAATATTCTAATAGGCAGGGGACAGACAGATACAGTTGGAAGGGCCACGGGTTTTACAAACATTATGTCAAAACATTTAATATCTGTTACACAATCTAATATTTCTTTGTATTTTTAATCTACATTTTTCCCAGGGGCCCTTTGGATGAAAGAGACCCAGAGCAATGTCCTTTCTGACCTATCCTAAAACCTAAAAAACAGGCCTGTTCATCCTGACACTGGTTTAGACTAACACTCGTAGCTCAGATCCAAAGATTTTGGCTTGTGTCAGAGGAATTCCAGTCATGCTGAACGCTATTGCCACAAACACAAGGTCAGGGTGTCATGGTGCTTACACTGTTATTTCTCTGGTGTTGCTTAAAAGCACTCTTGTATGGAGATGTTTTCAAATATTAAAATATTAGAAATTTTACCCATAACCATGTTCCATCTAGTCCATTACCCACCTGCTTTGTAACTATACTTGTCATACTATTATTATCTTGCATACTAGTTTAATAATTCACCAGTGGAATCTCCTAAGATAAACACAAACCCCAGAGTCATTAGCCACAAGTGAGAAAAGCAAGGAGTATCAATGAAGGTGTTAAGGTGGCCATACACGCACCGATATTATCGCACGAAACCTCGTTTCGTACGATAATCGGTGCGTGTATGGCATGTCAGCGAGCCGACCGATATCGCAGGAAGCTGCTGAAATCGGTCGGCTCGCCGATCGGCCAAGTTAGAAAATTTTGATCGGGCGCCATAGAAGGCGCCTGACCAAAATTCTCCCTTCAGAGCTGAATCGGCAGAAGGAGGTAGAAATCCTATTGTTTCTACCTCCTTACCTGCCGATTCAGCCCTGAATGGTGTGTGGCGGATCTGACGATGTTTCGTGCGACCGACGGTCGTACGAAACATCGTGAGATCGCCACGTGTATGGCCAGCTTTAGTCACCTTCTGGTCACTAGTGCTACTCTGCTACATGCCTGCCAGTGAGAATACAGTGTAAAATTACCACAAACGGGCCAATGTTTGCTACTTATGTCATAGTCCTTGCACTAAAACTCACATACTTCAAAGCTGGAATTACCTGTCTCCCTAGATTGCACACATTTATTCTTTCCAGTTTACAAGCATTTTCCATTTGTTGATTGTTTACTCTGTAATTTTGGTTTGCTGACGTGCCTAGAGGTAGCCTCGCTTCTCTGCTTTTCACCAGGAAGCTTTTTACATCGCCCATCCAGTGATTCATTTACTTAAATATTTGCTTTTTTGTCACATGGCCTGATGTCTACAGAGAAAAGGCCTAATGATTATGTCACACATACCTCAAAAAACTCAATGTAAATCTGACATTTTGATTTTAAAATTAAACTTGAATTAATCATATCTTGAAAAAAACAGCATTAAAGTAATACATGCAACTTTTGGGCTAAGTTACATTCATACACATATCCCAAATGGCTACACACAAATATGCCTGTTTACTTTACTGTCTATTTAAATGGGAAGTTTACCTTGAAATGTAAACCAACTATGGTGCAGACAGTGACATTCTTATACATTTCCAACTGGCCCACTTTTTTTTAACATGTGGAAGTGTTGCATTAAATGATGTAACTGCCACACTTATATACTCTATGACTGAACAGAAAGATAATGAATAGAAAAATTAATATCAGAAAAAAAAATACTTGCCCTACAACCACTCTACTATTTGGTTGCTGGGGTTACTTACCCTAGCAACTAGTTAGCAATTTAAGTTTCTTTAATGTTTTAAAATTACTTTAAATGTTTGGGAGGCATCTGTTTGCAGCTCACATACCAGAATCCTAATGTGTAACTCCTAAGTCATGAGGAACTGACTTTTATTCAGTAGCCTGGATTTTATTTTTTGTCATCATGACACACTTACTGGTGAGTTTATAAGCTGACACTTGCTTTTTTAAAGTAATAGCTGGCATCAACACAACATTGTAGCCGTCTGCTACTTTCTGGGCAGGGCCAGTATTACATTCTCTTCTAGCGGGTCACGAAACTGGTACTACAGTTGCTATGTCAGTAGTCCATGTTGGCTGCACTTCTACTAATAGAACTGTCATTTATTTCAACGGTTTAAGTCATTCTAGTAGAGATGGTTAAATTGCACTTATTATACCCATGGTACATAGAGCAATTTTGCCTATTATGTTTTTTCCACACTGCCTACTGGAATATGTATAATTACCTAACTTCATAATATTGGCAGCTGGCATTTTCATACACATAGGCAGCTATAATTTTGTTTGCTGGATGTCTTATTTGGCCCTTTGGTGGCAAAACATAACCAGTTACACAACAGACACTAGCATTTACCAGCACTCAGTGTTTTTTTTAAGATATAAGTACTAAGTTAAATTAAATTGAAACAGAGAAAGATAACAGAAAATAAAGCTGGTCACACACGTGACAATTTTCGATCGGTTGCACGAAAGATCGTTCCAACCCTCCACTGACGTTCAGGGCTGAATCGTCGGATATGGAGGTAGAAACAATAGGATTTCTACCTCCTTCTGCCGATTCAGCCCTGAACCCGCCTGATCAGCGAGTCAAGCATACACGCACCGAAACTCGGTGTGTGTATGGCCAGCTTAACACATGCACTTGGCTATCTGTATATTTATGTAAAGCCAACAGTTGACTTTTCTTAGGAAGATATGGGGCCAGACTGTTCTGGCTGCTCCTGTTTATCATAGTTATGCAATTATACAGGATGCAGTCAATTCAGAATTAAGTAAGAGTGACTTCCTTCTGCACACCTGGATGTACTCATATTCCTTGACTTGCTGATTTGTCTCCTCGGGGGGATGACTGTAATGCTTATTCATGAGCTGTGGGTGATATTTTGTGGCAACACTTTGTAACTAAATTTCAGGTGAATGTTCTAACATGGACTTAACTTGTGATATGTGTATTCTTAAATGTGTTTAGAAGAGGAGCAGAATCTTTCCAGTAATGCACTGTTTGAACAATGTCCCTGGTGTCATCATTTTAAAGCTATTTGCTGCCACTTCGGTCCCTTGAGACTGACACTGCAACCTACTGACATTGGGGCAAATTTATGGCCTGCCCAAATAATATATGTTCGTGTTTACCTAATTTAAGATTGGGTTCAAAACCACTTAAGACTTTAAACACTAACCTATGAGGAGGTAACAGCACTGAAACATGATAAGGGAAACTCTGTACTCTGGGAAGAATAAACACCTTTTTAACTGCCTTTACTTGCCCTTTAACATTGTGGGGACTATTTATAAAGCCTGATGCATTTCAGGCATACCTAAACTAACATGTACCGCTTGTATTAGTAAATAAGAGGCAATAGTGGCACAAATTTCCATTTCATACTAGCGCAAACGCAATGCAAATATTTGTGAGCTAGAATTTGTGGAGCAAATATTGAAAATATTGAAAATATGTTTGCAAAAACCTGCACTGGCCTGGGGTATTTCTATAGAAGCTTTCTATAGAAGCAATTTTCTTTGGCTTCTTCCGTCTTGTCTTTGTTCCACTCCGAAAACTGCACCTGCATGCAAGTGATCCTCTTCCTCCTGTCTTCTTTCTTCACGATCCTGGGGCTGCAGCATGTGCAAGTGGCGCAAAGACAGAAGAAGGTAGAGGATAACTTGCTCACAGGTACCCTGGGCCGGTGCAGTTTTCTGCTAACAGGAGCACCGACCCAAAGTATCAGGTAAGTGACTGCAATCACCGGGGGGTGACTAACAGTTTGGCACCCCATAGTGGTTATACCTTTCCTTCTTATTTAAGCTTAAAAAGACCGATGACAACTGCTGTAAGCAATACAAGATACTAAGAACCCACCATAACTGGCACGCTGGCAAAGCACATACCCATTGTTTTCAGTGGGAAACAAGTCAGTGAAGGACATTTTGTCATTGTGGTTCTCCTTCTTAGCAATGCAGTCACAATTTCACCTAGGCTTAAGCTCCAGTCTTGGTGTAAAAGTAAATCAGTAAAAGGGTATAAAACAAGCGCAGATCTTTATGTACTGGTGAATTATTTTGTGCAAAATTTCTGAATCTGAAATTTCTGAATTTGAAAATGTGTTTTTTTAGTATGACTGAAACACTTGGAGCAACAAAGGTACTTCCATGTCCAAGAGATATTTGGGTAAACAATTAATGCTGGATGTACAACCATTCTAACATTATTTATCATTTATTGGGCACTAGGGGCACTGTTTCATGGGAGTGCGCAGATGGCGCTATCTTCTGGGAAGAGAAAGCAGAATAGAGGGCCAATTACTATCTTTTTGAAAACACTTGATATTTTAATGGTTTTGGAAATTGGAAAAAGAAGTAAAAGAAGCCTTACCTAACATTATCACTAGTATCAAGCCCAACACAAAATGCATGGTAAATTCATATCTTAGTATGCTTGGGGGTATATCATTTTATCATATTTTAAAACATACGGATGCCACTGAGATTACTACCCACACTTTCTGGTGGAAGTTTACTTGTACATACTTTGGATACTGTAAACTCTGGATAACAAATTGATTAAACAGGGAGTCCTAATTAAACATGATTTTTATAATATAGGTGTAGGCATGCACTGATGACAGTGCATGCCACACCATACCTGACATTTCTTGACAGGTTTCGCTCATTAAACCTCGTAAAGGTTTTCCTTAAAGGAATAGTTCAGTGTAAAAATGAAACTTGGTAAAATAGATAGACAAAATAAAAAATGTATAGCCAAAAATGCAATCTATCAAGGCTGGATGTCTAACATAATAACCAGAACACTACTTCCTCCTTTACAGCTCACTAAGCTGTTAACAGTCCGTAACCAATCAGTTACTTGAGGGGGGCATATGGGACATAACTGTTTATTATGGAATCTGACCCGCATGCACACAAACTAACTGGTTATGTCCCATGTGCCCCCCTAAAGTCACTAAGAAGACTAAGAGGTTAGCGAGCTGAAAGTAGGAATGTGTGTTCTGGTTATTCTGCTTTTATAGATGACATTTTTTGTAACTATATTACAAATATGTTTTATTTTGCGCAGTCTGACAATTTTGCCTAGTTTCATTTTTACACTGAACTATTCCTGTTAAAGGAGTGGTTCACATTTAAGTTTTAGTAAGTTTGCAATTGGTCTTCATTATTTATTTATTTATAGATTTGAATTATGTGCCTTCCTCTTCTGACCCTTCCCAGCTTTCAAATGGGTATCACTGACCCTGGCAGCCAAAAAACTATCGCTCTGTGAGGCTACAATTTTATTATTATTGTTACCTTTTTATTCCTTATCTTTCCATTCAGTCCCTGTCCTATTCATATTTCAGTCTCTCATTCAAAAGGTGGCCTGGTTGCTAATGTAAACAAGGTCATAGCAACCAGATAGAGCTGCAGAACAAAAAGCTAAATAAATGAAAAACCACAAAAAAAATGAAATCCAATTGCAAATTGTTTTAAAATATCAATGTCTATGTAAGGCTAAAAGTTAATTGAAACATGAACAACTTCTTTACGTTACAAGGATGTTAAAGTAACTCTTCCATTTTTTCTTTTTTTACATATCATGCCAAAAATATTTTGTTTTTATTTTTGTGGTTTCTCCTATTGTTTGAATGCTGTGGGGCATCAGTGTTCAATTTTCATTTTTAGACTTTGGAAAGCTCAGAATTACAGGAAAGTCATTTCCTATAGACTCCATTGTAATCAAAACACTCAAAATTTGAAATATATTTCTTTCTTTGTAATACTAAAACAGCATTTTGTACTTGATCCTAAGATAAGAACCAAGATATCATTAATCCTTATTGGAAGCAAAAAATCCAATTGGTTTTTATTTAATGTTTAAATGATTTTTTGGTAGACTTAAAGCAGCGGTTGTCAACCTGTGGGTCGAAACCCCTTTGGGGTCGGACCCTTTCGCAGGGGTTGCCTAACACCTTCGGAAAACACATATTTCCGATGGTCTTAGGAATAATTTTATGGTTGGGGGTCACCACAACATGAGGAACTGTATTAAAGGGTGCGGCATTAGGAAGGTTGAGAACCACTGACTTAAAGAATGGAAATACAAATTAAAGAAAGACCCCTCAAAAGGTCCTGAGCATTCTGGATAATAGTCCATATTGTAGCTAGATATATAACAGTGTCACACCAACCTGATGCCTATCTAGGTAATCTAAGTAAGCAGTATCATTTTGGCCTATGGCACATATAATCAGATACAGGTGGTTTCCATTTATAAGAATAAAACAGAGGGGTGATATATGCCATAGAGCCGTAAATAGTACAGGTATGGGACCCGTTATCCATAATTCGGATCTCCTACTGTAAGTCTACTAAAAAAATTATTTAAACAGTAATTAAACCCAATAGGATTGTTTTGCCTCCAATATGGATTAATTATAGCTTAGTCGGGATCAACAACGTACAGTTTTATTATTACAGAGAAAAAGGAAACTATTTTTAAAAATGTGAATTATTTGATTAGAATGGAGTCTATGGGAGATGGCCTTTCTGTAATTCTGAACTTTCTGGATAATGGGTTTCCGAATAAGGGGTCCAAAACTTGTACAGTGGCATTACTGGGTCCCAGATCATTTAAAGGAAAAGTAACACTAAAATTTTTCAAGTAAAAAAGCAATTCTACCCTGCACCAATAACTGCCCTATCCTTCAAACCACTTAGTATTTTAAATGCTTTAATAGAAAATACCTGCTAAAACTTGGCTTCCTGTCAATTGAAGTACGGTGATACGGTGAAGGAAGGAGCTGCATGAACTATGCGATGATCGATTGATCGAGCCTAGCCTTCTTTCTGTATAGGAAGGAGTCAGGCTAGGCTCGATCAATCAATGGTCGCATAGTGGATGCTGCTCCTTCCTTCGCCGTATCACCGTAGTTTAATTGACAGGAAGCCGAGTTTTAGCAGATATTTTCTATTAAAGCATTTAAAATACTAAGTGGTTTGCAGAATAGGGCAGTTATTGGTGCAGGGTAGAATAGCTTTTTAACTTAAAAAAATTTAGTGTTACATTTCCTTTAAGGCCCCCGTAAACTTTGGCAGTAAGACAATTTTCATATACATATACTAGTAAATAAATAAAGCGTGAAGGCACCCAGCTGTTTCATTGTGCACAGCAGCTCCTCAGCCCCTTTACAAACTAATAGATATTCCTTTTGCTGCATAAAAAAGGTCAGTGGTTTAAGGTAACAGGAAGTTAGAAACCCATGGATATCGCTAATTAGGACTAAGCAGCTCCATAATGATTGCTTGCTGACATAGTAACTATGGGGCATAATAATCATCGTTCATCAGAGAGAACCTCACCAACTCTGCTCTTCACTTTTGAAAAAGTTTTGGGGGCATATATATCAGAGGTAATTTTAGATGCATCCTCAAGCCATTAACTTAATCTACTCACTCTTGTCCTTACTCTGGTAGTGTTCATTAGGACATACTGAATATATATTAAAATGTGAAAACCTGAGGGATTTACAAATCCTATACAACAGGTGAACAGAGACCTGCAGAATTCACCTCTTGTGAACTGTGGTGAACCCTATTTTCACTGTTTAATAAATGTGTTGTGTTGTCTTTTACTGGGTGACTTCCTTTATGAATTAAGCTGAAAAAACACTAAAAGATCTGCCAAACAAGCAGATCTTACCCAATATGCCCACCTTGAGGAAGACTATAGGATCACAATGATAGCAAATACAGGTCGTCCTCTTCAGCGAGCTGATGTTGAACTTGCTCTGACAGAATTCCAGGACCTGGAATGATTTTTAAACAGCTGCAGTGTAAATTGCACTTTGTTGGGTTTGTATTCAAGAACTGTGCCTCCTGGTACCACCCCTCCAAATATTTTATGCAATGCAATCAAAGTGGAAAAACAATGTAGCTGAATTTTTTTTGTGATTTTGGGTTATAATAATTTAGGTCAGCCAGGCAAATATTAAAGCTTAAACTGCAAGAAATCAAGAATTAAATGTAATTATATCATTTATGTTCTAGAAGAATGTCAGCTTTAACCATGTATGTTGGATGCAGTTCCATCATTTGTGAGGACTGAATTTATTTTGAAAACACTGCTTCTGTTTGATTAAATGTCTGTCATTTAACAAGATAATTAGTGAATAAAGACGATGAAGGAAGATAATACATGAATATCTGTCATGCTTTTGCATTAGATAACTAATCTTATCTTATATGAAAGAGTAGCTTTTACACAGCACATTTGCATACAAATAATTCCATATTTTGATACTTTGATCTCTCATTCAGCTTGTTTTGAATCAGTCAGAGGAGCAATATTTTTGCACTACCCAAGTGCTCCTCCAGGAAATACAAGAAATGTGCAGTTTCGTGTATGGGATGTAATAATTTGTAATGAGTCTTGGGAGTTAAATGCCACACCTTCATTTGCATACACTTCCTCCAAAATTCAAATTAGGCTTGTGATTTAATACTGACAGATTGATGACCACATTGTGCAAATCAGCTACTTTCAATATGCTTGTTTGGTAAAAAAAAAAAAAAAAAAAAAAGGTCTTAAAGGGGCAGTTCACCCTTCCTGAACTTAGAATTTCCACATAATATGCCACAAATGTATGGGTTTTTTTTAGCTGCTTTTTATTTTACTATCCAGTGTGATACTAGCCCTCCTCAGGCCTCCCCTGACAATATGGGAGTTTTTTTTCTATGAAGAACAGTTTAAGCATAGTGGAAAGGAACTTCTCTAACGAGGTAGGGAGAGGGTATGCTGTTATCCAATGTCAGTGCTGTCCAACTTCTGTGGTACCGAGGGCCGGATTTTTTCCGACCTACGTGGTGGAGGGCCGATAATGGAAGCCAGTTTTGACCACTCCCCTTTTTGAAACTGCACCCACTTGAAACCACACCCATGTTATCACATGACCATACCCATATTAATGGTTGTAGTACAGCAAAAACCTGCCATACTCTGCCTTCCCTACCCTGCTTGTGTGTGCCATACTCTGCCTTCCCTACCCTGCCTGCGTGTGCCATACTTTGACTGTGTGTGCCATTCTTGGCTGGTTTGTGCCATACTTGGCCTGTGTGTGCCATACTCTGCCTGCCCTACCCTGCCTGTGTGTGCCATACTCTGCCTGCCCTATGCTGCATGTGTGTGCCATACTCTGCCTGCCCTTTGCTGCCTGTGTGTGCCATACTCTGCCTGCCCTTTGCTGCCTGTGTGTGCCATACTCTGCCTGCCCTTTGCTGCCTGTGTGTGCCATACTCTGCCTGCCCTTTGCTGCCTGTGTGTGCCATACTCTGCCTGCCCTAGCCTGCATGTGTGTGCCATACTCTGCCTGCCCTATGCTGCCTGTGTGTGCCATACTCTGCCTGCCCTATGCTGCCTGTGTGTGCCATACTCTGTTGCCCTATGCTGCCTGTGTGTATGGCACACACAGGCAGCATACAGTGACACAATGCTGGCACTGCTCCTACAGTCTGCACAATAACTATATATTAAAAAAACTTTTTACCACCTCAGTATATGTTCTTTTTTTGTAGTGTGCAGGTATTATTTGTGGGTTTCTACTGCTCCTACAGTCTGTCTGAGGTGTGAACAGGGAAACAATGTGGGTGATTACAATCTGAGCCTAAGGTGTGAACACTGCAGGGGGTGAACAATGCAGAGATTAAAAGGTGTGAACAACACAGGGGATCTACATCCTGATAAACAATACAGAGGGTTTACATCCTGAATCTGAACCATGCAGGGGGGCAGTTAATCTCAGTACTGATACCATTTAAAGCTTACACAAGAGTAAGCCATCAAAGCAGCCAAACAGGTGGGGGGCCACACAGAGGGGGATCGCGGCCCGCGGGCCGCCAGTTGGACAGCACTGCTCTATGTAGTTCACATTTTCATTGGCTCCTGTGCATTTCAGAGAAATTTCATTGTTTTTCTCATCACTTCTCAATAGAACATTTTTAAACATCTAGTATCTGCAATGTTTTTCCTTAAAAGTAACAAAAAAATACATGGAGTCAGAATCACCACATGTATGGAACAACTGTACAGTTATTGTCTGAAAACAGAGATGGACGCATTGTTGGACCTCAGCTAGGAAGTTGTGCCATGTGTACAGCAGTTTCAACTGAGTACAACTTCAAGTGTATTTAGAAAATGTTGTCCCTGGAAAGCTGGCTGAGAGTTGATAGGGGTTGTTATTATTATTATTAATATTTATTTATAAAGCACCAACATATTCCGCAGAGCTGTACAATAAGGGGTTGTAAAGATTCCAAGTGAAGACCACTTAGGTCAGAGGTTCTCAGACCTTCATGCATTGCAAATGGTGTATGTGTTTTTGCTTGCTAAGGGACAACACTGATGGATCGGTTAAGAGTTCTCATCATGGTAACTGTCCCACCTGCGCGTCACTGTGGATATTCTTGGTAAGCCAAAAAAGACAGAAATAATAACCAGCTACACTAAGGTTTGGGATACCAGAGTCTGAATCAAAAAATATGATCTACTTATAAGCAAAGGCAGATTAATCAAATAAATTCCATTTCAAACATTTTAGTGTAAAGTCTGTAAGTATATCTCTCCAAAGTATGGATGGGGTCCAGGTGTGCATGCCCCAGACCTACAGCAAGAGGAGGATCATACCACAACCAACTCATGATTAAGTGCTTTATGCATGAAATGCCTAAGGCTATGTCTTCTGTTGGTCTGTTATAAAGTTTGCTATTCTTTTACATAAGCCTGTTTGTGGGATCCACGAGTGCCTGCTGTTTTGGTTGCAGATTTGTCTTTTTTGTTTTTTCCCATTCTGAAAAACATTTTCCAAATTTTAGCAAAGCAGTATTTTTTTTATTAACTTTTCACCAAAGTCAAAAGTCAAATAGACAAACTGGCTTTTTTCGCAATTCCACCATTGATTTGTTTTACCCAACAGTTCATCGGTGTTGAGCCTGTGGGCTAAATCTTGACAGTCTGCTGCAAGTTCTATCAATCAGCTTAGGTGGAAGTCATAAAACGTTTTTCATGCTGCGAAAAAACTTTAAGAATTATAAATAAGGGGAACAAAATGTTTTGGCTGACAATTTTTTTTTCAATATTCTTTTCTTAACAGAAGGAAATTTTGCTCAATCTTTTGTAAGTGCGGACAATTGTGCTGCAATAGTAGAGCAGAATTTCACTTTAAATACAGTAATCTTGGCTCTTAAGTTTAAAGGGGTTTTTTTTTTG
The DNA here is from genome assembly GCF_000004195.4 of Xenopus tropicalis. NCBI lineage: Eukaryota > Metazoa > Chordata > Amphibia > Anura > Pipidae > Xenopus > Xenopus tropicalis. The sequence goes on from NC_030679.2 coordinate 108,292,274, forward strand.
CCATTCCTGGTGAAGTTCTGGTGGGCAGAAGAAGCACTGCTTTAGGAGAACTAGTTCATTGTTTATGGAGAAGCATCTGATGAGGCAAAAAGTTCAATATGTATAAATGCAAACACATAGATAAGCATAATTGGCTGCAAGCTTTACTTTACACTGCATTTGGGTGTATACCGTATATACTCGAGTATAAGCCGAGTTTTTCAGCACTAAAAATGTGCTCAAAAAGTAACCCTCGGCTTATACTCGAGCATACCTCTCCCCTACCTACCTCCACTTGTGTCCGTCCTGCACATAATGCACTCGAACGAGGCGATGGAGGCGAGTCCGTGCGCGCAAGGTTAAGGAACGCTTCTGTATCATGTATCTGGCACAGGTGCTTGGCCGCCGTGTATAGTGACGAGTCGCTGTGCTGATCTGCCAGCCATATAATCTGCAGGCAGTTCTTTACCTGCACTGTCCGGACCAGGAAGCGGGAGCATTCTTCTTGATCTGACGATGAACGCGCTCGCACGGAGGTGAGTGCGTATGCATTACATCGTCAGATCAAGAGTCGGCAGGAGAGTGAACGGAGTGCACGGTGTCCGTGTGCGACACGCTGCGCGACGTACGAGGTGGCAGATATGTACCGGAAGAATGCTCCCGCTCCCGCAGGTAAAGAACTTGCTGCAGATTATATGGCTGGTAGATCAGCACAGCGACTCGTCACTATACACGGCGGCCAAGCACCTGTGCCAAAACTGCCTGTGCCAGATACTGTACATGCTTCAGAAGAGTTCCTTAACCTGCATGCACAGACTCACCTCCATCCACGGGGGCCGCATTGTGGGATATGTAGTTCTATGGAGGCGATTGGTGCACGGGGGGGCTTGTCATGAGTGGCAGTCTCTGGCCACTAACAAGGAGGGGAGTTCTTAAGGTAGTGGGGGGCAAGGGGAAGCAGGATGGGACCAGCAAGGGGCAAGTCATTGGTGAGTAGGAGTGGAAGCGTGCTTAGCCATAAAGCAGGGCTGCTGTACTGCAATCACAAGACTGATTTTCAAAATGTAAGAAAATTATTTTTGTAGTATTGTGGTGGGACTTGTACACTGGGGTCCAAGTACTTGATAATTAGTATGGCAGCTTCCTTAGCGTTCCCAAACTTGCTTTTGTCTGCTGCTGTAGCATTTTTCTTTCCCTAAAGTTATCTATGTATTTATCTGTTATTTATTTGATTATTGAAACTTAGCAGTAGCGGTTGCATTTCCCACCTTAGGCTTATACTCGAGTCAATAAGTTTTTCCAGTTTTCTTAGGTAAAATTGGGTACCTCGGCTTATATTCGGATCGGCTTATACTCGAGTATATACGGTAGTTAAAAAAAAAAAAAAATCATGGAAGATGGATGTCATAAATAATGCCTTTTGGAAGGGTCAAAACAACCAAAGGACCATGTTTGACATTGTGTGAACTCTATAGATAGATTTGCCTGCTTATAATGTTCAGAGATAAATGACTCATGTAATTAAAGGGTGTATTCTTATTTTCTCCTCCTATTTTAATTTCAGTGTATAGTATTGATCCTTTGCTAAAGCAAGTGAACAAACAAGTACTTGTGTTTTAGCTAGTATGTTTATTTACCTTTAGATGGAGAAGTCTAAAGTACAGGAGCTAGATTAAAATGGGCTAACCCATCATTATGCAAGAGCGTTCCTCCCAGATGAGATTTAGCATGGTCCATAGGCAAGGGAGAGGAGATGAGCAGATTTCATGGTGCCTGCTTGAACCTGTCAAATACAACCTGTAAGAACAGGTTCTTTGCTGTTTTCACTGAATTTAAATGTTTCTTCTTTCCAAGCAGTTTATATACAGGGTTCATAATTTGAAAGATAATATGATTTAAAATAGCATAAATCTGTCTCATTGGTTAAACATAGTAAACAACTTAAAGCAGAGACCTTATTGGAGTGTGATAAGCTGGCAACTCAATGCAAGCTGCTACCCCGTCATCTCTATTTCTAAACTTCCTTGTGTCCAAACATATTCTTTTTAAAAAAGATCATAACACAATCTTTTTAGAAACATGGTGTTATATACTGATGTTAATGGGCTTATCTATCAATTTTCGAGTTTGTGAATTCGGATTTGTTTTTCTAAATCGAATAATTTTCAAGTTCACAAACTCGAATATCTCAAATTGGAAATATGGCAGTCAAGTTTAGAGTTTGAGTTTGAAATTTGAGTTAGAAATAAGGATTGTATATATGAGTATGCAAAATAGGCATGTGTCTGAGGCTAAACTGGGGCAGCACAATTGGAGAGGGTGCAAGTGAACTGAGGCACTGGGGAGCAAGTGGCGGCCATGTGGACCAAGTGGTGTTTGACATGCTAACCAAGTGGCAGAGGGTAGTAGTATTGCCTTAGACCGCTATACTACTTTGCCAAGCTCTGGTTGAAATATAGGAAATATATTGAAAGGAGATCGTACCTTGGGTCCTCTGGGCCCCACTCCCCATGCATTTGTATTAGATTTTGCTTACCAAATACAATTGATACAGTTTCCTTCCCCACTTCAAATTGGCCTTTAAAGATACTGCCTAAGCAATTATCTGCATAAGCAATTACCTACCTACCCTGTATATGAATTGGAGATGAATAATATATTTTACCTATGATACTGTTTTTTTTGTTTTTTAACACATATGGGTCTTTATCAATACATGGATTGCTTGGTAGGATTACAAGTGAGCAAAAATAGTCTGAATGACAGAGGTCACCTTCCAGCACCCTGTTTAGCCTCTCTTATGCAAGGTGCTACAGCACTGCAGTGTCAGCTTGCACAAGGCAAACTAACTCCACATTCATTACTGCAGATCTTCTAAAAGGGCTTGACAATCATTACTGCTGCAGTATCTAGTCCTTGAAGAGGTGAAAGAACGTTGTTATTACATTCACCACAATAGCTACATACTTGAAGGAATGGGTTACTAATGTATAAGAACATTACGTAGAATTTAATGTATTACTATCCCAGGAAACAACTTTACAAAAGTCAGTACAAAATAGCTAGTGCTAATTATAAAACAAAAGCTGCTCACAAGCCGAAGAACATGTTGTTATTCTGAGGGGTTGATATTTAAACATTGTGCTTTGGCAGAGGCTATGATCATATTATTACTTTCTATTCCCATTTAGATTTCAGCTCACACTTACGTCGGCTAAGTCATTTTTAGGAGAACTGGTATATCTTTCTAAAGTGCTGTTTGCTTTGCATTAGTTAAAGAAACTGCAAGTCCTCATACTACTAAACAGTATTAACTGCATCTCTAAAATATTAACGTTACTCTACTGGGCTCTTGAGTAATGGGTCAGTGGTGTGGGCCACACCATGGCTGCAGGGGGGCACTCCGGAAATCCAAAAGACAGGCCATTTGAAAAGTTAAAAAGGGTCTGCAGGGTCTGCTCCCCCACATAAATACGCCATCAGGTGCAATACAGCAATACAGGTGAATTCAGACATACAGTGGTGTGAAAAACTATTTGCCCCCTTCCTGATTTCTTATTCTTTTGCATGTTTGTCACACTTAAATGTTTCTGCTCATCAAAAACCGTTAACTATTAGTCAAAGATAACATAATTGAACACAAAATGCAGTTTTTAAATGAAGGTTTACGTTATTAAGGGAGAAAAAAAACTCCAAATCTACATGGCCATGTGTGAAAAAGTGATTGCCCCCCTTGTTAAAAAATAACTTAACTGTGGTTTATCAATTTCAATTTTCAATTTCAATATCAATTTCTGTAGTCACCCCCAGGCCTGATTACTGCCACACCTGTTTCAATCAAGAAATCACTTAAATAGGAGCTACCTGACACAGAGAAGTAGACCAAAAGCACCTCAAAAGCTAGACATCATGCCAAGATCCAAAGAAATTCAGGAACAAATGAGAACAAAAGTAATTGAGATCTATCAGTCTGGTAAAGGTTATAAAGCCATTTCTAAAGCTTTGGGACTCCAGCGAACCACAGTGAGAGCCATTATCCACAAATGGCAAAAACATGGAACAGTGGTGAACCTTCCCAGGAGTGGCCGGCCGACCAAAATTACCCCAAGAACGCAGAGACAAATCATCCGAGAGGCCACAAAAGACCCCAGGACAATATCTAAAGAACTGCAGGCCTCACTTGCCTCAATTAAGGTCAGTGTTCACGACTCCACCATAAGAAAGAGACTGGGCAAATACGGCCTGCATGGCAGATTTCCAAGGCGCAAACCACTTTTAAGCAAAAAGAACATTAAGGCTCGTCTCAATTTTGCTAAAAAACATCTCAATGATTGCCAAGACTTTTGAGAAAATACCTTGTGGACCGACGAGACAAAAGTTGAACTTTTTGGAAGGTGCATGTCCCGTTACATCTGGCGTAAAAGTAACACAGCATTTCAGAAAAAGAACATCATACCAACAGTAAAATATGGTGGTGGTAGTGTGATGGTCTGGGGTTGTTTTGCTGCTTCAGGACCTGGAAGGCTTGCTGTGATAGATGGAACCATGAATTCTACTGTCTACCAAAAAATCCTGAAGGAGAATGTCCGGCCATCTGTTCGTCAACTCAAGCTGAAGTGATCTTGGGTGCTGCAGCAGGACAATGACCCAAAACACACCAGCAAATCCACCTCTGAATGGCTGAAGAAAAACAAAATGAAGATTTTGGAGTGGCCTAGTCAAAGTCCTGACCTGAATCCTATTGAGATGTTGTGGCATGACCTTAAAAAGGCAGTTCATGCTAGAAAACCCTCAAATAAAGCTGAATTACAACAATTCTGCAAAGATGAGTGGGCCAAAATTCCTCCAGAGCGCTGTAAAAGACTTGTTGCAAGTTATCGCAAACGCTTGATTGCAGTTATTGCTGCTAAGGGTGGCCCAACCAGTTATTAGGTTCAGGGGGCAATTACTTTTTCACACAGGGCCATGTAGGTTTGGATTTTTTTTCTCCCTAAATAATAAAAACCCTCATTTAAAAACTGCATTTTGTGTTTACTTGTGTTATCTTTGACTAATAGTTAAATGTGTTTGATTATCAGAAACATTTTGTGTGACAAACATGCAAAAGAATAAGAAATCAGGAAGGGGGCAAATAGTTTTTCACACCACTGTATAGTGGGGTGATTGGATCTTTACTTGGCACTCTCTCTCTGTGGGCTTCCCCCACATCTGCAGGGTCTGCTCCCCCCTATAGTTACGCCATCAGGTACAATATATGAATTTAGACATATAGTGGGGTGACTGGATCTTTACTTGGCACTCTCTTAAAGTGGGCTACCCCCACTGCTGCAAGGTCTGATCCCCGCTATATTTACACCATTGGTTAACATATATGAATTCAGACATACAAGTACAGGGCATCAAAGATTTATGTGGATAGACTCACAGATGCATTTTGTAGCTTTTGTACAGTGTTTTTGTACAGCTTTTTTTTAGTTCTCAGTTTCTGAGGTGCTGAACGATTTGAAATGCTGATCAAGAGCATTAAGTGTGGCTCAGAGGACAAAATCTGTATTACTAATTTGGCTTCTGCAGGACTTTCCTCCTAACATCTGTTTTCTGCCGCTGCCTGCTCATTTTCATAGTGCAGCAGGGTGAGGCCCACAAGATGAAATGCTTTATATAAAAGAGAACAATTGCACATTTGTGATCACTCTACGCTGTAATTTAAAGCCAAACGCCATATGCATGGTTGATATTATTATGATCAGATATAAATATGAACCCGAATGGTTTTCTCAGCTTTGAAGAGGCTACATGTGGCTCTGGTCTACACTGACCACATTTCTGTAAAATATAATGGAGAGACTTATTCTTGGTTGTTTTTTCAGCTGCCATTTCCTCCAGAGTTAAGCACAATTTTCTTGCTAAAAATACAGGAGATGAGAATAAGATACCAAAATCAGGAAGGGCCGAGTCTGCTTTTTTGGAGCCAAATGATCACTTTCCTACAGAAGCTCACACCCCAAGGCTTCAAGGAAACCAAACTAGAAACCCTTTAAGAAATTTCTGCTTATGCACAGTTTCGGTATAAAGCACCCAACACTGAACCAAATTATTGTTATTGATCCCTGAACATATATAATAGATATTTATTTTAAAATAAAACATGAGAAAATAATAAACACTCTTTATAGTATTCCCAAAAAAAACTCTGGCCTTTCACCTTTCAGTTAAACTATGGCTCTTGCCTTTTGTTTCACATGTGGTTTAATTTAGGGTAACTTTTTAAGGGGGAGCAAACAGAGCCTTTTCCACAATTTTTCTTCATTTGAAGGCTCACTTGCTCAGAAATGTTATGCCTTTGGTAAAAATGCCATTAATTCACTAAAATTTTAACTTTCAAGGACATCTGTCTGACCCATAGGCCTTAAGCTGTTACTGAATACCCCTAATGTATTTAGTTTTGTTTCTCAAAACAGGGCCCCCAGCAGAAGAGCAATGCCATGTGGCCATGTTGCATTTATTTGGATTCAACCCAGTGATTGCTGACAGGGTGTAATCATGGGCCTTTTTTACACATCAGCAATCTGGACCCTGCAGTTCCCATCTTTATTGGGAGCATTTCAACAGAATACACTGTGATTCCCTCAGACAGTCTATCTGTACAGCTAGTGGTGCATCATCATACTTGGAAGTGACACAGGATACACCTCCCTTCTGCTTCCATTAAGACCTGATGATCTCATTGGCCCTCCATGGATACGACTATATCTTCTTGTATCTCATCATTCAGCTAAGCCGAAACAGTGGCCCAGTAGTAGGTACCCAAAAAAGACATTGTTCATGATTTCATAATAATATTGGGTAATTGTGAAAATAAATAGTATTGGTTTTAGTAATTTTTCATGTGCACAGATTAATTATCATAAATAATGCTTGGATATTTTAGGTTGTTGTGACATAGGGGCCGATTTGCTAAAAGTCAAAAAAACGAGTGCTATTTATAGCATGTGTTTAAATTATTATCACTTCTTATTTTTGCAAGTTAACGATCGATTCACTAAAAGGACACTTGTCTAAATTTTAAGTGATATTTTAACGCATGTGTGATCATTTCCACTGCACTTGATATTAGCGCATGCTATTACGCACGTAGCAGTTACCTTCTGAAAAGTACTGTTCTGAAAATTACCCTTTCCCTGAAAACACAAGCATACATCACTCTAGGAAGATCACATACTTGAAAAAAATCAGACTGCAAACTCCATCTTGTCACCACAGACAATCACCAGCTGCAGTTTTGTTCAGTAACGCCTACTCCTGGGAGGCGTTAAGTTTCACAGTAATTATCGCCACATTTTACGCGGTTAACGCTTCATATGTGTTTGTGAATCATGCGTTAGTATTATTTCTATATGCGATAAAAATAACGCTTTGCGATAATGCAATTTTTAACGCATACGATATGAGTGATAACACATGCGAAATTACGTTGATGATTCGGTACTTATTCATCACATGCTTTTTTAACGCAAAAAAGTATGCGATAAGTGTTATCAACATTTAGTGAATCGGCCCCATAGTGTTTTATCACTACTTTATTTTAGAGTAATCAAGGTAACCAAAAAACCAAACAGTTGCCTATTGTCCCCCACAAAGTATTTAGCACTAGAATCATCTAAGAAGCTATATATGAACAGTTGGCACAATCAAGAAGAGATGAGTTTTAATTAAATTCCTACAGAAATTTGTAGTGTCTGTGTTATATACCATCTAGTTCAGTGCTGTCCGTGCAGTATCCTAATTATTTGTTATTGTTTGTTAAAACATTTTTGTAGGGTTGCACAATATCATATTTTTTACCAATCACATTTGTCTAATAGAAAGACTGAAAAGAGCTGAAAGACTAATGACTTCCCTCCCCCATCTCACCTATTGTACCAACAACACACACATGTACTTCTACAGCTTCTATCAGCACATTAATTGCACTAATAGTTGGAGCTACCATTGAATTAATTGTGAGGTTAAAAATATGTTTCATCTGATGCCTCAGCAAATATTTAAAGTTATTAGGGAACTAGAAGAACAGGAAAATAATGAAGGTCCCAGGAGTGCAGCATTGTGAGTGGCAGGTGTGTTTTTCTGGCCCTTTTCCATTAGTGTGTCAGCATCTTCCATTTATATGTTTGCTTTAGCCATAGTCAATTTACCTGACAGGCTCTACCAGTAGATTGTCATATAAACTGTACAGCTCCAGCTAGCAAACAGCATGCCCTGCAGGTACAAAACTGGATAAGAGCAATTACATAATAATTATAGAGGGGCTATCTAATAACCCATATAACTGTCATGCAACCATGCTGTCTGGTAGTAATAAAGCTAGGGTGGGGAAGGAACAACTAATTATTAAAAGGAGTTTGAATTATATTTGTTTCAAACCTTATTTATCTTTGTTGCTGTTTGCTGGAAAATTACCAAACAAATACACATAAATGTTTTCCTAGATCACAGACACAGAAGCAAACTATAGATGCCCCCATATTAAATAAATAATGTGTCATTGTTGGTAAATTTGAATTTTCACATTGATAGTTTCAGAGCTAATTCTGGGCTATAGTTTCCAACTTCCTTTGCACTTGAGGATTGCTTGGAATTTTAATTCAACAATGGGAAAGCCACAAAATTAAGATCCTTGAGACAGGGAGCACCAGTTTTCTGCAGACGATAAAATGGGTCACTGCTAAGTTAGGAAAACTGATTTTCTATTTTTATTTCTTAATTGTCACTAATTATTTATTGCAGACATGTCCTGTTTAATGCAAAATTATTTTAGCAATGTTACAGACCTCTTGGTGCGTCCATAAAAGCTATTATAGTGCCAAGGAATAAGCATATGATTATATATGAACATGACTGTAAATAGAGTCATGGGAGATATCATTTGCTTACAGAATGCTGAATTGGCTTTGGTTATCCCAAGCAATGTATAAAAAGGGCATTTCATTTATTGCATCTTAATAAGTTCTGTCCTGTGCCCAACACATGCTTCTAATAGAGCAAAGGCGGTATCGCTGCATGCACAAACAGATGCTAAGCTCTAACATATTAACCATATGTTAACCATATGTTCTCCTTTATGTACCATAATTGCCTTTTGTCCAGGTGATACACAGAGAATCTTCTTAGACTGATGTCAACCCAAAAGACAGCACTTAGGGTGGCAAATTGTGTAGACCTGGAATTTTGCATAGTGCACAGCTGGAATTTGCACAAGTATGGCATATCTGACCTTAAAATGCAGCCATCTGACACAGAGATGGCTTCCAGCTGTCTGCAATGGAAAGTGATCTGAGACATTCTCCTAATGCAAGAGTTGCCTTAAACAGAGCACATAATCCTAGTGCTAACAACATATGGATATGAGCCTAGGTTTTGCAACTACGCTTCATCGTGTGCACGTTGTGAAGCAAACACCAAAGCGAGTAATTGAAATTAAGTTGTAATTTAAATGATATTATTCTCACTAAATTTAAATACAATAAAAGTTTTGGGTGCCTTGGTACAGACACACAGAGTGGATTTCAGCTCGGAAGCACTAGAGACTGCATTTTCACGCCAAAATTTTCTCCATGTGTCTTCACCCAGGTCGACACCTTGCTTGCAAGTGCAGAAACAACATGGAGCAGAATTGAGTGGTCAGGCTGTTTATTGGCCTGTGTGCCGAGTAACAGCCTGGTCTGACCATAGCATAAGGTCACTCAGTGTATGGCCACCTTCACACAAAATGAGGCAAGCACAAGTATAATATAGCTTCAATTACAGATAACTAATTTTGATGTTTACGTAGTCTGACCGTAGCTAAATGATTGGCCTATGGCCTGGGTGTAGGGGTGGCCACTTGGCTGGTATTTTACTGGCCTGCCCAGTATAAATAATGCTTGATGCCAATGTTATTAATAGGGAATTAGCATAAAAATATAGGACGGCTGGCATTTTTTCCAGAAAAGGTGGCTTCCCTAGCTGGACGGTCAAATAGCAGTAGCTGCAGTTTGTTTGTGTTATCTGTCAGGGACTGAGAAGGAACTGAAGCTCCTCTCACTTTCGTAGCTGTGGAAACCCCATCCACATGTCAAGAAGTAGCTTTGCTAGATACAATTTACAGTTTGGACAGATGGTTGGGCAATATGGTCAAAATTAACCAAACTGTACAACAAAATCTTGGAATATATAGTCACTGTAAGGTCTTGTGAACATAAGCACTTTCTCTCCTTTCCTACCCAGGAATGATTTTTACTGCATTTAATGTAGCACTAATGGTGGGTACCCTATAAATGTATAATCAGACACAGAAATAATATGCTTAAAGTTGCTCTGTACCGGGTTAAAAATGTTTATGTGTTTTAATGGCAATCTCAAGGAGCAAGAAGTGAAGGTAACCTCACTTTTAAATAGGTTAACACTACACATCACATGTTGTTCTCACACATACAATAACATGGTTGGATTTTGTCATACACATATTTCTGTGCTAATTAAATTGTTTTTAATTTGTGCTGTTCTAAGTGGGTCTCTTTCAACAGCAGATTTACATGAGTAATCCAAATAAAATGAAACCAAGCTTAGTCAGTTATTAGTTGGAAGAACACATTTCCTTAAATTACAGGTCTACATTTTATAGGAAATAAATGGCATATCACCCAGACTAGCTGGACTTTCATAAAACACAACAGGTATCTGATTCAGCGTAAGAGACATGATGAAACTGGAGTGAGGGAGAGTCATACACTAATCTTCTTACAGCCATGTGGGAGCACAAGTCATATCTCACTTACTCACTGGCAGTAGGGCTGGATACCAGGCAAGAGTAGGGCAACAGTTTATCAAGTTAGAATCATCAATCAGGTGAAAGTGTAGAACAGAATCCTGGACAAGGCTTGGCAGAACCCCAAGTTTTTATCAATATTTGCATTTGGCTGAATCCTCAGTTGTTTATCAATCTAAATCTAAGCCCTAGTTTTTATTGAACTTTACCGGGCAGGGCCAAAATTCGAAGCAGTATGCTTGGCAGAAACCAAATGTTGTTGACACCTTGAAAAACAATACACATACAAGGACATACAGTATATTGGTGGTAGCATCATGCTGTCGGGCTGCTTTTCATCCAAATGTACAAGGCTATTAGGAAAACAGAAGGTTTATTTATCCTGTTAAGGGTTATGGTTTATCCACAGGAAATCTGTACTGCCTTTAAGTGACAAATCCATTACCATTGGTCAGGACTGTATTTATTTACAGGCACCCAAGGGCCTGTGCCTAGAGCGGCAGGTTTTGGGGGGTTGCCTATATACTGTTTTTTTATATAAATATATGCCCTCAGCTTGCGCCACAGATTTTCATAGGAAAGGGGGGGGAGGGTTAGGGGGTCAGATAGTGCAACAGGTCTGGTGCCTGCCTCTATACTTTTGGAGTGTGGGAGGAAACCGGAAACCCAGGCAGCCATGGGGAGAACATACAAACTCCTTGCAGTGCTCTGGTTGGGAGTGAACACAGGACCCCAGAACTACAAGGCTGAAATGCTACCCACAGGCTAAGCTTGTGAAAGGGCAGAGATGATACTCACAATGTCACTTCCTTCGCCAATACAAGTGAACTTTTCAGTATTCTTTTATGGACAATTTTAATATGAGTAAAAGCTAAATTTTACAGATTTGTGGTATATGATCCTGTTGTATAATAATACAGTGTATGAGAAATGACTCCTTCGGGAAATGACTGTGACTGTGCACTGTATTTATTGGATATAAAACTGGACTATTTATAAAGTATTTTAATTAAAGAAAATTGTCACCATTTAAAAATATCTCAATATCTGGGACCTATCAAAATACAGTGATAAAAAAAGAGAGAACAATATTTTACCAAGCATTTTGCTAAAGTTGTTTAAATGCCATTGCACTATGACTGATCAGGCATGGCAGCACTCTAGGATTTTGTTTGTTTTTCAAAATTATTTAAAAGATTAAAATTCCAGACAATATATAAACAGGCAATGTAATATACTGATTTACAGGCATCAGGGCTGCTTGGGGCCATTACACGACCCGAGGTGGCAGCTCTAGTTGCTGGTATGGAGAGCACTTATGCTAACTAATGGTAACTTTGCCTGTGTGCAGCTTTTTGCTATGTCATGGGAGATGTGGGATCACCAATTAGTGCTGTTAAATGGAATGATAAAAAAAAGAAATTCTGTTGTTTTCCAAAAATAGTGATTGTGCAGTATTTGAAGACTTTTTCTGCTGCTATTATACCCATTCAGGGCTAGAAAAGTGCTGTCAGCAAAGTGCAATTTTGAGCGCAAGTTTTTTTACAATGCAGCTTTTTCCCCAAAATGATGGCATTAGTCATAAAAGAAGATTATTTCGACATAATTAAATGGCGCCGACCGCAACTGCACATGCGCTTTCTCTTAAACCAGACTCAAATGCATGGAAGTCCACCTGGCATAATTTCTGCCGTGCCTATTGACGTTGGGCACGAAGGAAACCCTGGAACTATCACCTTGTAAGGAAGTTATGAAAGGTCCAGGGCTCCATGGTTCTATATGAGCAACTGACTGTACTTGGATTAAAACACAGTGACATAGTGGTAACTGTTTTTCAGGGATATCAAAATTTTATGAGATCACTGGACCTTAGCAGCTGCAGGACCTGCTACTAATATCATTAGACTCCTGCTTAAATAATTATAAATTCAGCACATTTTTTAAGGAACATGAGCTTTATTGGTACACATTTGCTGTGTTTTTATATATTTGAAATTTTCACTTTCTGCTCTAGAGAACCTTGATACAATGACACAATCGACTAAAGCTCTGATATTTACTTGCTACACTGCATTTGCAGGGCTGCACATTTTGCAGTCTGCAGTCTTGGATTCTTACTGAAAAGTCTCTTTTTCCCTTTGATCTCCTGCACTGAATGCTAAAAAGATACAATGTTTCCCAAACTTAAGTAAATAAGTAGATTTTGGCAGAGAGCCCAGAAAAGTTTACAAGCTATACCTGCACTTGGATACAATTGTAACTAATAAGCTAAACAGGTCTCTTGGGGGAACTAAGACTTGCAGCTTAAAGGGCTATTCCACCTTTTTTTTTTTTTTAGCAAAACTGTAATAACACATAAAACTATACCCAAAACCCCCAGAAATGTGTTCAAACTTTTAATAGCCTGCCAAATTTTTGTATTTAGGAATGGTATTTAGGGGGTGTGGTTGCAAAAAAATGGGCGTGGTCAAAAAATTTGTGCAGCGTTTCTTTTTGTCCCATTTTCTTTTTATGCATTCCTTGTACCTCCATATATTGTAGTTGTACAGGTGCCTTTATCCTGTTCTGCAGGATGCAGTCCGTTGTAATAACCCTGGAGCTACCACCACCTTTACACCAAATGGTAGCTTCAGGGTCCCCACAGTGGCCTGCGTCAGTCCCCACAATGCAGTTACACCAAAAAAAATCAGGTACGCCAGACACTTCTACATCGATTAAGGAAATTATACTAACAAGACTGATTTGCATCAAATGGCCACAGTTGTGTTACACATCCTTGATCTGCCACATGCCTGGTGTCATGGCTGCACACTCATTGCAGCAAATAGGAAAGAAGAATGCCAGAGGCTTACCCTGGTATGTAACAGGGAGCTAGGCTTGGATTCAGTCATAAATTTTGACACCCCCCAGTGAAATACACTTTACATGTCCTTTAACTCATCAAGCTAATAATGGTTTAGTCCTTTTCCTGTCTAATATAAGAAAATGAGAAAATATCAATAGTCTTCCATTAAACAAGGCCCCAGCTCTGCCATTTTTGCCTCTCAGCTGAAACCGATCTTTGATACAAAATGGCAAGTTTTATAAATACAAAATGCTGATCTCTCTTTGAATGGAAAGATGAGACCCAATGTGCCATTATTTTTAGAAGTAGTTCTATTTATAATCTCCAAAGGAACATATTATCAAGCTAGAATCTTGTGAGATATCTTTGGGGCACTCAAACAATGAATAGGGACTGTAATGAATATTTGAATATATTACTCATATATATTGTTACCACTAACAGTAGGGAAGATTAATGAAGCATAATTAATGATATATATATATATATATATATATATATATATAAAGTCAAATTGTCTGTTCACACTCTAAACCAGTACAATAATTAAGTGCTAGGTCAAAACATGTAAATACACATCAATCTCTTTATTCACTGTGCAATCCAACATTTCGGCCCCTCCTTATCAAGGTCCCAAGAGGGACCGAAACATTGTATCGCAGAAGAATAAAGAGAAGCTATTGATGTGACCTGGTGTGCTGGTCCTTCTTTTATATATATATATATATATGGGCAGCAAAATGAGGTTCAGTTTTAAAATGTGCAAAGTTATGCAGTTTTGTAGAAATAATATAAATGCAAGTTACACACTAAAAGACAGTGTCATTCAGTTGCTTCTAAAGCAAATAAAGTGCTGTCTTGTATAAAAAGAGGGGCTTTGACTGAAGGGATGAGAACATCATTTTGATGATAATTTCTGGTGATGTTGCTCATAGCAGCCAATCAGATACTTTGCTTTGTTTTTTTAACTGTTGAAATCTAATTGCTGATTGGTTGCCCTGGGCAACATTACCGGTAATGCTTCATTCCACTTTTTACACAGCATGATAAATATAGCCTAAGTATTGATGTTGATATATATGGTGTATAGATAGGTTGGTATTGGTTTTTGTGTGCGGGATTTACTTGGAAGGGTTAAACTTGATGGACTCAATCCTATGTAACTATGTAGCTATACCTGTGATCTCTTATATCTGCTCATATATATGTGCTGTGTTTCAAAAGCCCAGATACTTAGATACTAATTTATGTCTTGGGTATATAAATAAATATGTTATTGATAGACTGGTCCACCTAATTTACATGTGCCTGTCACTTTAATGTAACATGTAATTTGCCAAATGTTGTAAACATAGTAACCTGTATTAATAGTTCTTTCAGTTATACTTGGCTTCGCAGCTATGGAAATTCTAACATCCTCAGGCAACTGGTGTGAGGTATCAGTGCTGTTGCACACAGTCTTTGTTAATTTCAGTGGTATTCCTTTGTGACCTTATTGCTAAAAATATCCCAGCTATCTTTCCTCTCCGCTCAGTACCTGATAATTTAGCTGCTTGTTCTAGTGTAAAAATAAGTTTAGCGCCAATGGGCTGCATGACTGGTGCAAAGCAGAAATGGAAGTTAATAAATGAAAACAATACACCTCATTACCTTCCAATAGCAAGTGGCTCTAATGCTATATTGTAGCTAGCACTCTGTGATTTAGTAACAGATTCATGATAGTGCTGATAATGTTGGGTCACTTAAATTTGGGACCAAAAACTTGAAGTACTACAAATGTTTTGAATCACAGACATGATGATATTCTAAGCTTCTAAGATTCTAGCTTTAGGAGGAATCATCTTTGAATAAATTATGTTTAATCCTTGTGTTTTAACAGAGTTTGCCTCCAACTGAAAATATTTTCATATATACTCCAGTATTTATCTGTTATACAACAGGTTGTGATGTAACAGGCTCTATGTGCTGCATTGCAGGGAATTGGGGATGTAGGGAAATATAATCTCTCTGCAGACTGGCCAGATGTTTGGGGTGCTGGACCAGCCTTTCAAACTGTGCAATACGAACTACACAGGCCTGGACTAGGATTCAAAATAGGCCCTGTCATTTCAAGTACACAGAGGCCCAAACAGCCCCCCTACTGGCCCCAGAAATAGTGACTGCCTATGGCCTGAGTTGGATAACAACGCATTTCCAACTTCACTAGATGAATTCAGTAGGAGAGTCATCAAGTTCATGTCTGTAGTGTGAATCAGCCCTACACACTCAAAGTCTGAGGCAGCAACAACTTTGCGAATCACTTGTTTACAGGGGATACCTTTTCATTAATATTTATACTCATATGATTAAGAAAGACAAACACCACATGCCTGCCTATAGACCTCACAATACCATTAGATTGTCTTGTAGTAGATTATATGAAATGGATTGCAAAGCACTGTGCTCACAGTGTGCCTGCTTAATGTTCCCAGGCCTTTATGGTTGCAATCTCATAAAAACCATTTACTTTTATTGCTGACTGAATGGTACCCAGTTCTTTGAGCGCATACATCATCAATCATAGCCTGACAATTTCTACAGAGAAAAACCACATCAGTTATTCCTTTCATACTCCCAAACTAGGTTGTCAGGCATATATTTATCACATAGTGCAGTGGAAGGCTGCAAACTGGGAGTCTTGCTGACAAAGCTGGAATATATTGGAGCCATCACTCTCTCTGTGCAGCCAGGCAGGACAGCAGAGATTGGGAGAGAGATCTTTGTGTTTATCCCTCCTGTGCAGGGAAGGCTTTACACACATTTGGACTGGCAAAGCAGTGACAACATCCAAGTAATCACAAGCAAGTAAATGGAGTAATGCAATAACCTCACAGTGTGGCTGCTCTGGGCAAATACATCACAGATAAATAAATTAGAATTCTAAACTTATAAGGAATTATACAAATCATACCGAGTCTGAGGTTTTACGAGCCTTGCGAGTCTTTTTCGGCGATTTGCGCGAAATCGCGCCGCCGCGTCTGCCATCCCGCCGGCGACTTACATGTTCGCCGGTGGGATGGCAGAGGGAAGGCAACTCGGGGAGATTAGTCGCCCGCGAGCAGGGAGTTTTGCCGCGGGCGACTAATCTCCCCGTGTACCAGAGCCCTAATATCCCAGCTCAGGTTTGTAAGAAGATGTAAGACTTGGGAGTCTGTTTGTAGTAGTGTGGTTGTTCCCATGTTTACTAAATTGCTGTGTGATAACCAACATTATTTACACAAGCATAACTGCAAATTTCAGTGTTTAATTTCTCGAGTTGTATGTTTTGTCTTTAATACAAGCCAATATGCCAGGCTCCTGAATGTTTCTGGCCTGCTTCCTGCCACAGGCTGAAAAAATCAGCATTTTCAGAGAGCATTGATCCTGTTCCAAACCCTACCACATCCCATTTATATAACAAAAATATGAGAGAAAATTTTCATAGACACCCCAAAAATCCCCTTCAGTTGTTAGCAGGCAACCTGCCTCCAGCTGAATATCCGCAAGATCTTTTTACTAAAGTGTGAAAGAATGCAATAATGACTTGTATCTCTAATTTTTTTGCCACATACATATACTTTTGCCTTTCATGGCATCCACAATACCAAAGGCTTAAAAGAATCTACCACCCAAATTCCTGAATGCTACACAAAAATGAATGTCAGTTTTTGTTGCCACCCAGAGTGGCTTATGTAAACTCAGGATTATACAAGATGTGAAATAGTCAACAGTCATTGGCAAATGTATAATCAATACTTTCTTAGCCATTTGCAAACCATTGATTGCTAATGAATCTAATTAATACTTTATGTTCCAGAGGAAAAGGGATCAGCGGCTGATCATTAACTGCACAGGCCTACACTTCCATATATCAATCTGACCAACTGGAGATGTGCATCAATGTAATGGGGTCTTCTAAACGCATTAGGCCTTATCAATTGGGATTAAGCTTATTTGTAATCAACCTTAGATTTTAAGCAATAATGCTATGCCTGTTATTTTTTTGCATACAGCTATAGCTTTATATGAATTACAACACAGACCTTGGAATTAATTTTTTGTTGAAAATATTCTGGCTTCTCCTATGCTTTAGCAGTTCAAATCATAAACACTAATAGGCCTTGTCAATACTGTATTTTATGGAGTCAAATATGGGGACAGCAGAGCTTTTGAAGAGTTTTGGAAATTAGCCAGACTCACTGGCATTCTCATACCCCATAGAGAGATGTCATCATAGAGTCTGAGACCCTGTCTCACTACCAAAACAAATAATCTTATCATTCTTACTCATTGACCCTTGAACTGTAGGACTTGTTCCCATGCAGTTTTATTACATAGCAAACAATACTTCCTTCAAAACAAATATGAAATCAGTTTAGGATGTGTAGCCAAGTGAAGTTCTATCTATGGAGTCCTTTACATTTATGTGAAGCTAAAAATCTAAATTTACCTTCCACAGTGTAGTGCAATTTTTTATTTTGCCATTTTGTAGAAACTTCTTTGGATAGGATGAGTAAGAACAGAAAACCGGAAATACAAATTTTGGCAAAAATAACGTAGTATGCTAATAAATGGATGTTCATGTTTAGAATAGTGTTTTGATTTATGCTCGACCATAAATAGCAGGGCATATTCAGGCATTTTGGCCATAGCAGTTTTAGCAGCATAAGGGGCAATGCCAATGGCCCCCCTTAGGGTTACCTTGTCACCACACACACAGCCTGCTACAGCAGTTTCCTGAAACAGCTTGTCCTTCTTTTCAGAAAAATGTCAGATGGAGATAGTTGTAGTTTACCTGTTTGCCCTGTTTAGCTTGAGAAATAACACAAAACAGAAAGTGTTTATGATTAAAACAATGAGCAAATGTATGTTTAGCACAAGCACTATTCATTGTACTCATGCTAAACAAAGGGGTATACTGCCCCCTTAAAGTCTAGTGGGAATCACAATTATCTATGTAGTCAGACAAATACCACAATATACCTTCATTGCCCTATGTCCCTGGAGTGTTATAGTTTTATTTGATTTTGGCTAATAACCTTATTCCACTTAAATAAATATATTCATAAAGTCAGACAGCAGAGTGTAATGTATTTTCCTGTTCAGATGTATTGACAATAAGACGCAAATTGAGGATCATTTTTCTCATCCTGTTGTAAACTAGATCTCTTGCCATGTCTCTGTGCTTCATTAGCCTCCATATATATCAATTTATACTGTTTATTAACAATCAGGCAACCAGGTTGCTTTGGGCAAATTGTATTAGGGAATCATAATACATGGCTCCATTGTTTTGAATAATCTGATTAAAGCAATGCTATTGTATTATGTTTTAAGAGAACTGTGACGTGAATACAGAACAAAATTATTGTACTGTGAATAGCAGCAAACAATGCACAGCCTACCTGATCTGGCAAGTTCCCATGGTGTGCTGGAGGCTACTGAGTGAGTGAAAAGGTAATGTTTAAATATAAACAATCTCAGGTACCACAGGTGATCCTGAAAGACTTTCAAATACAAGTAAACCAATTAATCTGGGCAAGAAGAAAACCAAGAATAGCTAGTACAGTACTAAAAACCTCAGTCCTATAAGGAAAGGCTGGGGTTTCCAAGCATATATACAGTGGTGTGAAAAACTATTTGTCCTGATTTCTTATTCTTTTGCATGTTTGTCACACTTAAATGTTTCTGCTCATCAAAAAACTGTTAACTATTAGTCAAAGATAACATAATTGAACACAAAATGCAGTTTTTAAATGAAGGTTTACGTTATTAAGGGAGAAAAAAAACTCCAAATCTACATGGCCCTGTGTGAAAAAGTGATTGCCCCCCTTGTTAAAAAATAACTTGACTGTGGTTTATCACACCTGAGTTCAATTTCTGTAGTCACCCCCAGGCCTGATTACTGCCACACCTGTTTCAATCAAGAAATCACTTAAATAGGAGCTACCTGACACAGAGAAGTAGACCAAAAGCACCTCAAAAGCTAGACATCATGCCAAGATCCAAAGAAATTCAGGAACAAATGAGAACAAAAGTAATTGAGATCTATCAGTCTGGTAAAGGTTATAAAGCCATTTCTAAAGCTTTGGGACTCCAGCGAACCACAGTGAGAGCCATTATCCACAAATGGCAAAAACATGGAACAGTGGTGAACCTTCCCAGGAGTGGCCGGCCGACCAAAATTACCCCAAGAGCGCAGAGACAACTCATCCGAGAGGCCACAAAAGACCCCAGGACAACATCTGAAGAACTGCAGGCCTCACTTGACTCAATTAAGGTCAGTGTTCACGACTCCACCATAAGAAAGAGACTGGGCAAAAACGGCCTGCATGGCAGATTTCCAAGGCGCAAACCACTTTTAAGCAAAAAGAACATTATGGCTCGTCTCAATTTTGCTAAAAAACATCTCAATGATTGCCAAGACTTTTGAGAAAATACCTTGTGGACCGATGAGACAAAAGTTGAACTTTTTGGAAGGTGCGTGTCCTGTTACATCTGGCGTAAAAGTAACACAGCATTTCAGAAAAAGAACATCATACCAACAGTAAAATATGGTGGTGGTAGTGTGATGGTCTGGGGTTGTTTTGCTGCTTCAGGACCTGGAAGGCTTGCTGTGATAGATGGAATCTACTGTCTACCAAAAAATCCTGAAGGAGAATGTCCGGCCATCTGTTCGTCAACTCAAGCTGAAGCGATCTTGGGTGCTGCAGCAGGACAATGACCCAAAACACACCAGCAAATCCACCTCTGAATGGCTGAAGAAAAACAAAATGAAGACTTTGGAGTGGCCTAGTCAAAGTCCTGACCTGAATCCTATTGAGATGTTGTGGCATGACCTTAAAAAGGCGGTTCATGCTAGAAAACCCTCAAATAAAGCTGAATTACAACAATTCTGCAAAGATGAGTGGGCCAAAATTCCTCCAGAGCGCTGTAAAAGACTCGTTGCAAGTTATCGCAAACGCTTGATTGCAGTTATTGCTGCTAAGGGTGGCCCAACCAGTTATTAGGTTCAGGGGGCAATTACTTTTTCACACAGGGCCATGTAGGTTTGGATTTTTTTTCTCCCTAAATAATAAAAACCCTCATTTAAAAACTGCATTTTGTGTTTACTTGTGTTATCTTTGACTAATAGTTAAATGTGTTTGATGATCAGAAACATTTTGTGTGACAAACATGCAAAAGAATAAGAAATCAGGAAGGGGGCAAATAGTTTTTCACACCACTGTACATAGGTGCCCCATAAATTAGTGCTTGTCTCATAAAGGATGTAAGGATGTCCAGTCTCTAACAGTGGCATAACTAGATGTTTCCAGGCCTCAGAGCAAATTCAATTTAGGGCCACAAAAAACTGGTATGTCTACCAGGATATATTGAAATTGCTGGGCCCTCTACACTCCTACCCCTTGGTCTTGAGCTTTTATAACTCAGGGATTTCGGGTAAATCGCGGCGCCGCGTATGCCATCCCACTGGCGATTTACATTTTTGCCGGTGGGATAGCATTTCGGGGAGATTAGTCGCCTGCGACAAGGGAGATTTGTGTATATGGGCCGTCTGCCCATAGATGTAGTGGGCAATTTGCTCTTTCATTAAAGAGATACGGACACCAGAAATTAAACCTTTTTTCAACTGTCATAATATTGTCTTTGCCTGCTATTTATAATTTTGCCATAAAAGTATTTGCTTGATGCTTTTACATTACCTATCTGATCCCCCATGTCCCTCTAGGAAGGGGCTGCCATATTTGTGCAGCAGGAGTCCCTTAGCTTTGAAGCTATAACTGACTGGCTGAGAAGGGACAGTCAGGTTGGAAAAACTATCAACATGACCTATAGGTAACTAATCACATATATTCATACTTTTTGTCAGTATCATTTTAAAGGTAATTGCGTCCAAATGCTCTCTGTGCACTTCCATATAGTTGCGCTCAGTGGCAAACAGTTTTTCCTAGTTCCATTCTGATGCTATTGCATCTATTTTTTTCTATTTCTTCAGATAATTAGATATATCTATAGTGCATTATTTTGCATATTTGTAAATGTAATATAACTGTTGTTTAGATTTTCTTGTGTTTCTTGTTAATGACATGTTTGTATATTCTCTTTTCAATATTTCTCCCACTATATGTTCATAACATTATCATGTCTTTGCGTGCCAGTTAAATGAAAAATTCTATTTTACTAAAATTAAAATAATAAAAAGAATCCTGCAAGGGACCAGCAGAGAAATGTTTAAAAAAGCTGACTCAACACTTTTTCTTCCCAGTGCATCGGTCATACTGCATCACCTAAACAAATAGTCAACACCAAATAAATGCTAAATGCTGCATTGGTACTAAGCCACAGGATGATGGGATGGAACACCTTCCTTCAGTAAACATAACTTTGTGGAGACAGGGCTTTTGCAGCAGTTTTTTTGTTGGCACACCTGGTGTTTTCAAAGAACTTCATAGCCCACAAACACAGAGGTTATGTGTGAGTGCCTGTACATTATATTGTTATACTTTATATACAGAAACAAAGCTTACTGGATGTGTAAAATAGAGAAGGGAGTTTTAAGAATCACAAAGTAGCATTAATGTACACATATTGACATGTAAGAAACTAGAAGGACACAATCTTGTGCAAAATATACTGATAAAGAGCTTATTTTGTACAAGGAATCTATGATCTTCTTACTAGTTATTTTCCTGATTTTTCATTTCACACCATATGTGACTTTGCCCATAATCATCCACCAGTCCCCTCATACCAGTATTAACTTCTCATCTACTTTATCCTGCTGTTGTTTTTTCTCTTTTCATTCTCTTCTCTCTCCTCCTCCTCCTACATTATTCTTTTTATTTCTCTCTGTTTCTCATCTATTCTCCCTTTATTCCTTACAGTGAACTCTTGTCTATCCTCCTCCTCCCTCTATATTCCCGTCTCCTTCTCCCTCTGTATTCCTGTCTCTTGTTTTACACCCCTTACCTTTTGATCCTTGTTTTCTTTCTGATCTCCCTTTCTGCTGCTTTATTTCCACTTCATTTAGAACACTCAAAGAAGAACAACCACAATGCTAAGGCTAATGTCACATTTGTTGGCATGTCTTACCCCAGCTGAGAAAATGAATGACTATGTAATTTTTGAGACTGACCTGTATAGAACTTGAATAAAAACAAGTTATGTGCAACTACGCAGATTTTAGTGCATTATATATTTTATAATATATTTTAATAAAAAGATTAAAACAACATGGCAGTGTTTGAAGTCACTATTGGAAAAATAAGAGTAAGCTTTGCTTATCCAAGAATATATTAAAAAAAAGCCCTTAAAGGGTTAAGGCATATGAGCATGTCAAGATGTTCACCTGCTCAAAGTTAAATTCGTCGTTCCCCCCAAATACCTACAGGGGTTCTCATCACTGGAGCAGGGACATTTGGTATAGTATGATATAATTCCTCTCAAATTAAGAATGAGCAGCTAAGAGGTAGCAGTTGGTGTTCTCCATGCGAAACCAAACATAGCCTAAATCCTCCAGAATGCTGTTTATAAAGTGAAGATATACCAAAATTTGAGCAACTTGTCATTTCTCAAAGATTCCCATTTTGATTTTATCCCTCAACTGGGATTCTATATGGGGGGTGAGAAAGGTCAAAGTTATTACAGGTATTGGATCCCTTATCCGGAAACCCATTATCCAGAAAGCTCCTAATTACGGAAAGCCTGTCTCCCATAGACCCCATTTTAATCAAATAATTCAGAATTTTAAAACTGATTTCTTTTTTCTCTGTAATAATAAAATAGTACCTTGTATTTGATCCCAACTAAGATATAAATAATCCTTATTGGATGCAAAACCGTCCTATTGGGTTTAATTAAAGGTTTATTGATTTTTTAGCAGACTTAAGGTATGGAGATCTAAATTACGGAAAGACCCCTTATCCGGAATACCCTTGGTCCCCAGCATTCTGGATAACGGGTCCTATACCTGTATATTATTCCTTGGGGAAGTAAGAGTTGACCAGTTTATGTTTTAGGTTTTGATTTCAGCCAGGGCACTACATTTAAAGAGTTTGTATGTTCTCCACTTATATGCATGGGTACTCCAGGTTCCTTTCAAACTCTACTCTGTGTGAATGTGTTTGTGATTAAGGTTATAAGATACTCAGGGGCAGGGGATGATGTGTGAATGATGTGTAATCTCTCTAAAGTGCTGTGGAATATGTTGGTGCTATATAAATAATCTAATAATAATAATGTAGCATCCTGTGCTGGTGTCAGGATGTAGTTAAATAGTTTGTACTTATTATTATTTAACTGCCTGGAAGAGAGAAGAAAGTTCCCATTTTAACGCCAAAAGATTTTAACTGGAAAAAGGCTTAGACTTCTAAGAAGAGGCTCAAAGTGTTTCTTACAGAAATGATAGGACAAGCTTAAAAGACAGGAGTAAAACAAGAAAACAAGAGATGTATGGCCTTTAGGCAAACCATTCTGAGTAGAAATAATGTGGAGCCAAATCAGGGCAGGCATGTCAGTGCAGGTGGGCTGAAAGAGAGGAATGTGCGTGAGAATGAAGACAAGTCCATACCTCTAAGCACGGAACCTCTGTTTATAAGATACTGTCAGCAACCCATCACAGATATCCATAAGGGCTAAGTTCACAACCCTGCTGTTAAAGGCCCATTAAACACAACTTGCAAGTACATCCAATAAAAATGTGCATTTTTTTAACTCAAATGTATAAGACTTTAAGACTATATGTTGCACCCTCCTTTTTGTTAATGCATATTTTAACACACTTTGCTCATTGAGACTCAGTGTGGGGGTGGGAGGTGCACTGATCCATTTGTTTACATGTATATGTACAATTTTCCATAACCATGACTATATTGTATATAAACTTGTTATATACTTCACTGCAGTGTTTTACCAGCCAATCTGGGTTAAAGTCAGTAATGTTCATTAGTGGTCTTAAAGAGTTAAATGTTGTTATATTGCAATTTACATTTACACGTACTCAGGCCCTATACAGTTATGACCCAATCACTTCCTTTGCTTGTTTAGGGTAGAAGTGACAAGGCACCAGGCTATGCACCTAACAGTACTTTACTGTCTGTATTAAATAAAATTACATAGTACTTGAGTGCTTGACCATATGTTAGACTGCAAAAGGGGGCCCCAATCCAGAATGTCTGGAGACCTTTTCCCTAACTGGACTAGTGTTCAAAGTGTTGTGCAGAATGATTTTGTATTGGCTCCACTTGTATTAGATCTGTTTGTTAATGGAGCAGAGCACTGAAAAAAAAGTGGCAGTGTATCCTACTGACACACTATGTGGAATAACTGAATCATGTGGCATTTGTGTTATCTATGCAGGGGAATCTTGCCAAACTGATGAACCCATCAAGGCAGGTGATTCAATTTAAATAAATGTAGATTTTGAATTAACAAATATCCAGGTTACTTATGAAGTCAAGTAAATAACTAATGGAGAAGGACCCAAAAGTACTTGTAGATAGTCAACCCCAAACAGTGAGGACTAGCATAATAGCACTGGTAAGGTCTATTGTAGAATATGCAGTACATTAGCAACACAAGGTGGCCATACACGTAAAGATCCGCTCGCCTGGCGAGGTCGCGATATCCCCACCTATGGGGACTGCATTTTTTAACCTGCCCGATCAATATCTGCCAGATATTGGTTGGGCAGGCCAGTCGTTGCTTCCCCTACACGGGCCGATAATACAATCGGACTGTGTATGGCCTCCTTTAGATGCTGAAACACATGTAAAATAAGAGGTAGAGACTACACTCAGAAGAATTTAGCTTACCCCATTTATTCTGCCAGTGAAACCACACAACTCATTGTTTCTGGGGGCAATCCCACTCTTCTTTCCTGACGAGTGTGGTCTCTACCTTCTTTTACAAGTGCTCCAGTACATTTGGACATTGTGGAACTAGAGAAAATCCAGAGATGGGCAACAAAGCTAATAAAGGGTATGGAAGATTCCACTTGTAAAGAAAAGCTGTCTAACAAGGGAGAAAGGTATGATTTATATATAAAAATATATAAGGCAACCATAGAACAAATTATTATGGTTCCTATTCACCAATAAATATTTCTAAAGGACACAAAGGCATTTCCTGGTATTATTGTAAAAAATTATTTTTTTAATGTAAGAAAGGTGAAGTTTTGTAATTCTTTCCAAGAAGTAGTTGTATGACTTTTTAGTTTGAATTGAAAATACAAGTCAAAAGCACACTGGACAATTTAGGGCAGGGTAAATATAATTTTAAGTAGCTGGAAGCCAAAATTCCTAAATTACTCCCCTATTGTTATGACAATTGCCCAAAATCATGCAAATGCTTGTTAAATTATTGTTATTTGGAATCAGATCCAAGCAACAATTACCTGACAAGTGATTACAAAAGCAATTTAATCTAATTGACAAAAGTAATAGGGAGGATTTTAGGAGAATCTGAGCTGGCCCTGAGCAGCGACTAAAAATCGAGCAACTAAGCAACTAAGCAAATGTTTTGTTTCAAACCATGGCTGGTAAATGCTGCCTGCTGATTAGTTGCTATGCGTTATTAGACAAAACCGCTCCCATTTTATTACATTCAGCCTATTATTTAATGCTGATCCAAGGACTGGTCCATTTGACATTTTGCAGTTGAGAAGGACTGTTTTTTTCATTTAGAAACAAATGTTGACATTAACGTTTTTTTCCCTTGGATAGACTAGCATAAATGTCTCATTTGTAATTTTAAAAAAAATTTGACAGGAGTGAAAAAATCATTAATACATTATCTGACTCAAAAATAAAATTACATTTGTAGCTTCAGTTATCATTAAATGGACCAACATGTAATAAAGTGCTCAATTACAAAGATTTCTTTTGAAGCATCAATGATTGCTTCTTCACCCTTCGTGGAAAACAAGCCTTTGAGGCTTTGAAAGCTCACTTGCAAAAATAGTGTGAGTTCAGGTTTCTGTCAGAAATGTATTGATTTTTATAAGCTGTCAGTATCTGCTGCTGCTTTTTTAATTAACAAAAATAATATTGTGTTAGAAGGGAAAATAGAGAGTTTTTAAAATTACATTTTTAAATTTATAAACTCTTAAAAAACCATACATTAAACAAACAGTGACACCAAAATACGCAACCATACACAATATACAAATACCCATGGGCAAAGCACCATTCCAGATATCCTCTTTGGCTAAGTGTGCTGCTTTAGGAGGGACACACATGTAGGGGTTAGGGAGGAAGGGCACACTGGCCTAGCCAGCTTTTTTTTTTCTTACAGAATAATCAGCTCTTGTAGTGAATGAGAGCACAATCTATGCTACTGATCTTATTGATCTTGGTGTGGTGTATATTTTTACCATTATGTACATCTGTCAAGCATCTGCAAATAAAATATTTATTACCAATAATAGTGCTGTTTCTATATAGTTCAGTTCTATGTAGGCAATAAAGGGGATACCTTTACAGTATGCAATGCTGAACACACCGAGAGATGCAACTCTTTGCAAATTCCAGTTTCACTCATCTAACCTGGTGCCCCCCCCCCCAGTGAATATAATCACTTACCTGATACCCCGGGTTGGTGCCCCTGTCAGCAGAAACTGCACTGGCTCGGGGTACCTGCATACAAGCAATCCTCTTCCTCCCGTATTCTTTTTTTTGCAATCCCAGGGCCCACGCACGCGCAGTACAGTAAAAAAGCTGACTTTCTGTTAATGTTTGGCTTTTCACTCTACTGCGCATGTGCAAGTGGCGTGAAAACAGAAGAAGGAAGAGGAGACACACACAGGTACCCCAGGCCAGTGCAGCATTCTGCTAACAGGAGCACCTACCAGGAGTATCAGGTAAATGATTACAATCACTGGGGGTGCTTAACAGTTTGGCAACCCCCAGTGATTATACCTTTCCTTCTCCTTTAAAGTTTTAGCATCTCTGTAGTAGCAATGATATACCGGATATACTGTGGGTCTTTACAGTTGTTACAAGAGCTTCCCATCATGGATTCTTGGAACTGTCTGGGACACTGCACATTGAGGGGCCAATTTATTATGCTGAATAAAATGCCATTTGGCGAGAAAACAGTGCAAAACATAGCATAATAAATCTGCCCCTAAGTGTGCCCTGAGCAGCTGTTGGGATGGTAAGGTTAGGTGTCATTACAAATTATCAAGCAGAAAGTTTGCCTATCATATAAACTGATGCTACAGGTCTGATTATTACATTTTGATGCTAATTGCACTAGTTTCAGAGCTGCCATGTATTGTGAATCTAAACGAATTACTAATCAGCATTATACAGTTACATTTATATTCTATTTTATATTCTATATCAGTCCCTAAGCTCAGTAAGTGACAGCAGCACAGAGCATGTGCAGTGGATCACAGAAAAGAAGATGGGGAGCTACTGGGGCATATACAGAGGCACAGATCTTCCCTGCTAAAGGGCTGTGGTTGCCTTGGGCTGGTACAGAAGTTCTTCTTTAAAGTATTATGATAGTAATATTTCATAAATCAGCTCTTTCTAGGCACAGTTACTTTTTTATAGAGGATAAAATGTGATTGAATAGCAGCAATGGGAAAAAATATGATCTTTATTATCTTCTGAAGCCCAGAACAACGGAGGTGCTTAATCATAGGCTTACAACTATAAGGTCATGCCGTATATTTATACCCAATAGCACAGCACAGAAATATTATACAGAGAGTATAGAGAATACTATTAGATAAATTATCTTAGTGAATATTTAAGAAATGTAAATACATTTACTCATTAAATGAATTCTAATAAATCTAACCCATTGGTGAATCAATATCCCGAATAGTAAGCTACAATAACAAAATACATTTTTCTAATAATGCAAATATGCAATGTCATTACATTGAGTATGTACTGTCCAACAGAGGATGCAGAACATCTTCTTTTTTAAAAAGGGTTTCATCACGTTCATTTATCTTTACCTTTAAATCCATTGCCTCATGGGTGGTATGTATAAAACTGTATTAAAATATCTCCTTGTAGGGAGTTTTAATATACCTAATTTTAACTGCATTCCTGTGCTCCCTAACATTTTCTTTAGGAGAAAGTGAGGTATACCCTATATGCATAGGATACAATTTTTATACATTTGTTTTTTTTTTAAAAGAAGAAATCACACAGAATTATACCTTTAGCAGAAAGCACGGTAACTTGCTGCCCCCCTTAAAGCCTTCAGCTTCTGTTTAACAATGTTGCCCAAATGGGTATAAAAGTTCATGTGCCCTTAGGCGCTATTTGTATACTGGAGCATAGCTAAGGGGAACCTGCAGCTTTGTCCAAAGTAAACACATGAAGCAGGAGAGGAATGTCTACTTTAATTAGCGATGTTTACAAAGATAATATGTTAGGGTCAGGTTTGTTTATGCGTTATCTCCTTGTATATGAGATCTCCTAAGAATTCCATTCTTCACTACAGGTCTGTGCAGTATGCAGCTAGCGTGACGAAATGCAGATCTGGTTATCAGATGCTGAGATAAATTTAGAATAACTATCCTCTTTAGGCCCCACAATATATATGTACTTAAAGGAGAAGTAAAGGTATGATCACAGAGGGGTCCCAAAATGATCACTTACCTGTTACCCCGGGCAGATGCTCCTGTTAGCAGAAAACTGCACCAGCTCAGGGTACTTGTGAGTAAGTGGTGCCTTTCCTTTTTCTGTCTTTGCGCCACTTGCGCATGCACAGTAAAGTGAGAAGCTGAACGTTACCAAAAGCATTGGCCCCAGGATCGTGAAGAAAGACAGAAGGCAGATGATCACTTGCCAGTGCAGTTTTCTGCTGACAAGGGCCCCGGCCAGGGGTTTCAGATAAGTGATTACACTTATTATAGAAAAATAACTAAAAGAAATTATTATAGAAAAATAACTAAAGGAACAGTTATAATAAAAGCCAAAATGGTTTTCTATGTATTTAATGGAGAAGGAAAGGTAAAGTCAGCTTTATCAGAAAGCTCTATGTAAATACAGCATTAAATACTTACAATACTGCTACTCTAAGTCCTCAGTGAAAAGAAACACCACTTTTCATTTCTTCTATTCTGTATACATGATCTTCTATGTCAGACTTCCTTTTATTAGAAAAATCCTTCAGGGTATGGCAGGAGCCCTGAAGCCCAGTTTGCTCCTCTCTCCCTCCCTCCTCCCATCCCTGCTGTAATCTAAACCAGAGCACAGAGATGCAGGTATTGAAGTGAACCCAAGCTACAATGGCAGCTGCTATCTGAAACAAGCAGAGGCAGCCTCTAGGGCTGTTTACTCAGATATGCTAAAGTATTCTACAGAATAAATATAGTGTTCTAGCTTGCACTATAGTGACTATTTTATGCCTCGGTAGCATTTCTTCTCCTTTGAATAAAAAGCACTGATACCCTACAGTGATTAAACGATTTACTTGCTTTAAAATTTCTACTACAGTTTATATTATAATTATCATTATCTATTGCTGGTATGGGATCCGTTATCTGGAAACCCATTATCCAGAAAGTTCTGAATTATGGGAAGGCCATCTCCCACGGACTCCATTTTAAACAAATAATTCTAATTTTTAATCCCAGGTCCCGAGCATTCTCTACCACAGGTCCTATAGCTGTATTATTATATTATAACTATATATATTATAATAATATAATATATTTTACCTATATTAGGGTGACTATGTGTACCAGATATCCAAGTTTTCATGACCATATTTAGCTAATATATTTTTTTTCAAAGCCTTAAATGAGGAACTTTCTGTCTGTAAAGGAAGTATCAACCAAATACATAGTTTTCTGATGAAATTCTATTTGCTGACCACACCCACCTGCCCATATATGGCAACTTCCTGGCTTTAGATCATATGACAGAGCCATTAGATGCCTTCATGGAAACTTTCCATTAAGATACCAGAAATATTTAATTCTCTGAGAGAAGCACTGCATTAGTCGATAAGCCCTGAAACAATGATTAATGCATTATTCCTTTGAAATTCCATAAGAACACTACCACGCGACGTGACTGTAAGGGAGTGATTAGAATCAGTTGTATATTGCTACGTCAGTCAGGTTCCGGCTGCCTTCACGTCAGCAGCTCTGTTTCCCTCATGTTCTATTTCCCTGGGCTAAGCTGAGTCATTCTTTTAGTCACTGGTTTCTAGCTTATCCCTAAAGCAAAAAGTGCTATGCTAAGGGAAATCAGGTATAAGCTGGATCCCCAGATACCTATCTACATACTCAGTCACTGCGATTAATTAAGCAATTTCCCATGCAAATCACATCATATTGTGACACATGACCAATACCAGATGCTCCATTTCTCTTTCTGCCAGTTTGTTAGGGCGTAAAAGCGAAAGAACCATATTGGTAAGGGAGAGAGGGGCTAAAAGGAGCCCAAGAGCCCTTCTCAAAGTCTCTCTGCGTTTAGGGCATAAATTATTTACATTCCTAGCACAATTTTAGACTTTTACTGGAGGGTTTGAAAAACAAAAATCTGCCTCCCATGGCCACTTGTAATGTCACTACTGTGCCCCTGAACATCACCCTGCCACCACCTCTGGCTCACCTCTGTTACAGGTTTCTGCCACTAGCAAAGGTGGAAAGGTGGGCCAAGGTGCAAAGTGTAGAAAAATATAGTGCTTTTACATGGTTTTTGCTCCATGGTTTTTGCTCCATGCTCCATGTAAAATACCCCTTTCCCTTTACGTATGGGGTGGTTGACATTACTTATAATGCATGTGATTGTAACCCATCTGGTAATCCCTTTTAAATAATATAGCTATATTCTATAGTCTAATTATTATTACTGCAGAACCCAACACAACATAAACATTACACGTAATAAATTGAAAAATAACATTTGTCTAAGGGCT
The DNA here is from genome assembly GCF_000004195.4 of Xenopus tropicalis. Taxonomy (NCBI): domain Eukaryota; kingdom Metazoa; phylum Chordata; class Amphibia; order Anura; family Pipidae; genus Xenopus; species Xenopus tropicalis. The sequence continues at coordinate 108,323,818 of NC_030679.2, forward strand.
CTGGCACACGGGGAGATTAGTCGCCCGCGACTAATCTCCCCGAGTTGCCATCAGTTGCCATCCTACCGGCGAAAATGTAAGTCGCCGGTAGGATGGCACACGCGGCGGCGCAATTCCGGCAAATTGCCGAAAATGCCACGCAAGGCAACTATGGCGATTTGCCGAAATCGCCTGCGCAGCATGTGCCATCCCACCGGCGACTTACATTTTCGCCGGTGGGATGGTAATTCGGGGAGATTAGTCGCCCGCAAACAGGGAGATTTGTCGCAGGCGACTAATCTCCCCGTGTACCAGAGCCCTAAAGCTACAATTTGTCCTGACTTATGGCAGGGATTTTTGATACAAACAAGACAAATGGTCTCACACACAGCAGGATCAATTGCCCTTTACCTAAAAGCCATGTTTAAAGAAACAGTAACACCAAAATATGAAAGTGTATCAAAGTAATTAACATATTAGGTACTAATGCCCTGCACTGGTAAAAGTTGCGTGTTTGGCCTCTGGGTGCCATTGGATAAATCCGGCGCTGACAGCAGATTATTTATATTACCTATAGTAGTCTTTCTGAAGCAAACACACAACTTTTACCAGAGCAGGTAACAGTACATTATATTTTGATTTCTTTTGTATTGCTGTTGCTTTAAGTTTACTACTCTGCTGCCTAGGAAAACTAAGTCTAATATATGTAGGAGAGTTGTGAACTGGCAGCTCTGGCTGAGTCAGAACAAACAAACCACTGAGCTTTAAAAACCACATATATTTCTTATATCTGAACCTCAAATCTGACAGAAAGTCACACAGCACTATAAAAGACAGGTTAACCATGTGCACCAGCTATGGCAGACTTTATAGGAATGCCCCACAGAATAACAAAGATTCCAGAAACACAAGCGTATAAATGTAATTATAAAGACCGTCGGGTCATCGAACTACTGAAAGCTGGAAGAAACCAAGGGCTGGAACTGAAGCATTGTATACATTATGACTAGCAAGACAAGACATAATGGATCATAGTTTAAAGCAGTAAATCTTTAATATCTTACTGAATTCTACAATATATTATGTCCCGTACCATCAATGTATCATCTTCTGTATATTTATTAGGGCTTTGCTGAATGATTGCTTTGTTTGCTGTAGCTGAAAATGAGCCCTTTACTGTAATTTGTCATCCCGTTAGGCAGAATAACCTTGGTGTACATTATTCTCTTTCCTCTAAGCCTACACATCAATTACCTTATATTCATTCCTAGCTGGTGCAAATACCATTAGGCAACCTGCTTTATCTTGTTAGCGTTGTTTTAACTAAATAGTCAAAAGGCTATATATGTTTTTATGACTTCAGAATCCCTTTAGGACTCAGGAAGTATTTTTTAAGTCCTTTTCAATTAAATTCATAAAATTATGGGTGTGTCGTGGCACCCATTTATTAAGTAAAGAGCACTTGTGGAGCAACATGGCAGCTCAGTTATGATTGCGCAGAAGAAAATATTCTGTTTTTGTGTACACATTGCAAGAGAATTCTCTTGGCTCATTATAAACAAAAATAAATTGAGTAGGAGGAGCTGCAGAGTAAGTCAACTTGTTACAAAACTCTGAGACAGGGAAAGCTGGTTTCGATCCAGTTATGTATTTTGACAGCTCAGGCAAGTCACCCTGTGCATCAAATGCCAACTAATTATATTTCCTATTTGAATCAATATCTGTTCATCTATCTACACTGAAACAATTTATTAGTAGCCAGCTGATCAACAGACCTCGAGGTTAACCGACTTCTGCTGCATTATTTCTAGAATCAGAACCAGTGGTGTATCTGACATACAGAAGCCCTTGTGACCATGGGGGGACCTGGGTCAGAGGGGGTACAGCAGGCATTGAAATTGGATCCCTAAATTCAAATGGAAAAAGTGTTGGGGAGCAACACAAGCAACACTGATTGGCTATTTGTTAGCCCCTATATGGACTGACAGCCTACAGGAGGTTCTGTTTGGCAGTATACCTGCTTTTTATGCAGCCAAAACTTTCCACCAAGTAGTGGAATTAAAAAATAAGCACCTACTTTGAGGCCATTGGGAGCAACATCCAAGGGGTTGGGGAGCTACATGTTGCTCACAAACCACTGGTTGGGGATCACTGCCTTAGATTGTAAGATCTACTGGGGCAGGAACTGAAATGAATGATGTATAATCTCTGTAAAAAAAGCTGTGAAATTTGTTGGCACTATATAAATAAATGATATTAAAAGAGACATATAGCATAACTGGAAATCCCCCTAATTTTGTAGGCAATAATGAATTATACATGGTACTGGTTTCCCTCTGGGCTAAAAATGATCATTATTTTTATAAATGGTGCTTATTTGGAACTCCCTATAGATTTGCTACTCTCCCTGTTTCAGATGAAGGGTGTGTGTGTTCTAACTGTCCCTGCCAGAAGCACAGTAGGAGGGGGATAGCCCATCACAGCCCACAGCCCTGCAGTCACACAAGCAAAGACAGGCTACAGTTCCCTATCAGGTCAGCCAAGCTGCTGATTGGTTCTTATCCTACAGTGCAGTGTGCTGAATGCTGCTGCCCCCCCCCTGGCCTGGGAAAGCAGCCAGCAGAAATTGGCACAGATTGTTGGGACTAGTAGAGATTTTGGAAAAAATTTATAAACCAACCTAAAACAAAACTTTTTTTAAGGACATCCCTTCTGTATTTAAAAGAGTATAATGCACTGGCACATTCTTGTTTTTTATACAATATGTCTATTTTAAATGAGATCTAAACTCAAAAAAAATAATTGATGTAAACCTATTCAGAGTGGTTTAGACAGTTATAGAACAACCATTCAGCAAGCCCTTTCTTGTAAATGCATTTCCTTTTAGTTCTAATGTCCTGTTCAGCAATAGGAAACAATGCCGGGACTTCCCCACACAATGCCCTCTATGTGCAATAAGCTGTGCAGTTTATTTGTTGTACAGGTGAAAATGTGTAGTCGATTATCCATTCCTTCTCTACAATTCCCCTTCCCTCCTTCAGGTTTCATGGTTGAATGGAGACCTTAAGTGACTGAGACTTCAAATCTCCACTACCCGGGGGCCCTAATTCAGCTGATGCACGCTCGCTATAAAATCCCCTGGATTTAGCTTGGAATCCCAGCCAGCACAAACTCTGCTATTCTTTTATCTTCCACTGAGGGGGTTGGCAGGGTGCCACACATTACTTTCCAACCCTCTAACTGCAGGATCCCTGTGCGCATGCCCTTGGGTGGAGAATAGGGGGGAGTAAAATAACCTCTTTACAGGTTAACAGAGGTTTCTCGGCTGAGTGGAGACAAAGAAATACATTTCTTACTTCAGTTTATTTAAATAGAAGAACTGTTACATTTAAATGCAACTATATGTGTCTTCTCTACTCATAGAAAAATATGGGATACACGGTGGGGCAAGACGGTTGGAATATTGTTTGGACTTTTTTCATTTCCTTTGTCCCCCATGAGAGGACTAAAAGTTGGCTTAGGAATGTTCAGGGCACCCAAGTTAGTATTCTTCTAGCCCCCAGAATCTATTGTAATGTAACTAATGTACTGCTGGACAGAAGCATATTTAGGAACAACCATGGGTTCTTGGGTGGGGACAATGTTTTGTTCCTAATTATGCTTTTGTCCAGTAGTACATTAACATTACTCAGTCACATTAATGCTATACAAGCCATATGAGGAACTGTTTACATGGATATTGTTGGGACTGGTTGTGTGGGTGTATTTGAAGGTGTGGTAGGTGCAGGAGTTAAGTCTAGAACCTGAACATAGGTAGCTAAGTAGCTAAGTGAGGAACCCAGAATTCCTGAATGTATAGTCATTGAGTTTGTTATACATGTAACACATCAAGTGCAATGCACTTTGTCTGCACCTAAGGACATCTGTGTGTATGAAACTGTGACCCACCTTGCCAAAACCAACTCTTGGAAGTTAAATTAGCAGAGTGGGAGTTTAGTCTTATAGTTATTAGCAATTACACTTGTGACTTACACAGCACTGACTTGAGAAATATGGCATACCCTAAATAATTATTTGCCTGTCCCTTCTGAGTTGCAGGAATAAACCCCTAATTAAACCCACCCTTTGCTTTCCAAATCCCACATCCTACATTTCACTGAAGAGAGAAAATAGGTTATAGAATGCAGTTCCATAAATATTTTGCTGAAAAACTGCAAATAACATTGCATTTTGAGAACAGCCTGATGTGCTGACAGCTTGCTTTAGTTTGTGCCCAAAGGTCAGTAAGTAACCTAATTACGCTATGCACAAGAATGATCAATACAGGTACAGAACAGGCCCTCGGATTCACTGTGCCAGCACATTATCAGGTTTCTGCTAACTTTATATTTATATCATTGCTATGTTGCTTTTTTAAGCTACAGATAAAACCTTATGTATCACTTAAACTGCAGAATCTTCATGGGCAACTAAATCCAAAATGCTTATGTTTATGAAAATGGAGAGGGCTACCTACTGATGTCTCATATACAGAGGCTCTGTGCAAGACAAGATATGCCACCTTTATGTCCCTTCAGTCCTTTTTTATTCACTTTCCAGGTTCTATCAGGCTCTATCAGGTTCTTACACATGTGCACAAGGAGAACTACAACTTAATTACAACAGAAATTTTGTACATTATGTTTTGGGCTTTTTTACCAGCCCAAGGCACCCACAGCCCTTTAGCAGGGAAGATCTGTGCATCTGTATATGCCCCAGTAGCTCCCCATCTTCTCTGCTGATTCACTGCACATGCTCTGTGCTGCTGTCACTTACTGAGCTTAGGGGCCAACTCACAATATACTGTGTATATAGAATATAAATGTTGTGATATAAGGCTTCTTACTAATCAATACAGATAATTACAACATGGCAGCTCTGAGACCTGTGCAACTAGCATCAGCTTATATGACGGGCCAACCTTATTTTCTGCTTTATAATTTGTGATGACCTGTAAGCTCAGCTGCCCAGAGTTCACTGAGCATGTGCTGGGTCACTGACATTTCTAACAGAGTCCAAGATGGGGAGCTCCTGTGACAAATGTGAAGGCCTGGATCATTGCTGTTATTGAGATGCTGAACCTTTAGGCTGGTGCAATAAGCTCAGTATATAAAATATGCCATTTCTAGCCGTATTCATTTTTAGGCTTTAGTGAAATGAAAGGCCAGAGTGAATGAAAGAGATATGGTGCCACTAACAAGTTTTTTTTCTGTGCTAGAATGCATAACTCTCAACATTTGAAAAATGCAAAGAGGGAAGAAATGCCATGGCAATTTTTTTGACCATGCCCATCCTTGTGACCACACCCCCTAAATACCATTTTACAAAATGTGGCTGGTTAAATAAAGTTTGAACACATTTCTGGATGTTCTGGGGTCTTGTTTTATGTTATATTACAGTTTTGCTAATGAAGGTGAAATTGCCCCTTAATTGCCCTTTAAGATGTAAATCTCATTTCCCTCAAGAGACCTGTTTATCTTATTAGTATCTAAGTGCAGGTGTTAAGTATTCTGGGCTCTCTTTCAAAAGCCTCTAATTAAGTTTGAGAAACTTTAAATATCAAAGGGAAATGAGGGACTTTTTAACAAGAATCCGGGACTGGGTGCTGACCTGTTAAAGGGGTTGTTCACCTTTAGATTAACTTTTAGTATGATGTAGAGAATGCTACTCTATGGCAATTTGAAATTGGTCTTAATTGTTTTATTTGTGGTTTTTGAATTATTTAGCATTTTGTTGAGTAGCTCTCCAGTTTGGAATTTCAGCAGCTTTCTTGGTGCTAGGGTCCAATTTAACTTAGCAACCAGACAGTGGTTTGAAAGAAACATGGGAATATGAATAGAATAGGGCATTAATAGAAAGATAAGTTATAACAAGTAACAATAACAATGAAATTGTAGCTTCACAGAGCAACAATTTTTTGGCTGTGGGGGTCAGTGACCCCCATTTGAAAGCTGGAAAAAGTCAGAACATAAAGGCAAATAATTAAAAAACGAAAAGTGAAAGTTGAAAAATGAAAAAGTTAAAAAATGAAAAGTAGGACTAGGCCATTCTATAATATACTTAACGTTAACCTGAAGGTCAACCACTCCTGTCCTGCGTAAATTGGGACTGTTGGGAGGTATGCTAGAGTGTCCCATGATTCCAACACAGAAATCCAAATTGTTTATCTTTCATTAACTTGTGTTAGAGATGAAAGGGTTTGGTAGAGTTCAGTGCTGCCACTAAACTCTAACACCCCAAAGAACAGAATGGAATTATTTTACTCAGTGCAGCCAAATTTACACATTTCTATTGTGATAAATGAGCCAATTCCTTTTATGCACTGACTGAAAAGTTTCCTGAGAGGAAAGTGTTAAAGGGAAAACACTTGAACCACTGGAAATTCTTTGGGATTTCCAGTTCAAATTAAAAAAAAATAGCACCCTCGTTTTGAGCTAGGATTACAGATTTAATTACGATCTGGTTAGTACTAGGGTTTTACACGCTAGAAAAGATCAGATAGTAGACCTCCGAGGATCCTTTGCCAGCTGTAAGCAGCAGCATACTGTATTAAATTGCCAGCAGCCACTTATTTCATTCACACACCGCTTGCTTCAAAGGCAAGCCTGCAATATAAAGGCAGCCATACACGGACTGACTAGGCTCTTAGCCAACTGATTCACAGAGGTAGAAACAATACGCCCCCTGCTGCTTTATTTACTTATTTAATAACTCAAGGTTTTTGTTTTTAAAAAAAACAGGGTTGCCCCTAAAACATTGTATTACTGTACATTAAATCTGCAAGTAAAAGATACACAACATACTGCATATTCTGCTGCCTATGTAAGTGGGCAGTCTTGTCTGCCGTTGCACTGCATGTTCTATGAAGCCATTCACAATGGGAAATGCCACATTATGCCAGCAGCATGCAAATGAGCAAAAGCAGCATGTCACTTTCAGATTTCCCCATGGTTAAGTCAATTGTTAGTGTACAATGAAACAAATGAGCCCACCATGGAAAAATATGCACTACTGTCCTGCTGTCACCACTCATTTTGTTATGTTTGATAACTTGATAAATCTGTACAGTAAATTTGCTTTTTTCCAAACCATCCCAGTGGTTGCACTATGGAATACATTGTAAAATGCAGCCGTAATATAATCCCACATATTTAGCATCCATTTATTTTTAATACATGACTTTAACAGATCTTCTGTTGGTTTACTGTGACCTGCTAGCACAGAGGATAGTGGTTAGTAGTCTCTAATGTAAGTTCAGTATGAGTATCAGTATGTGTTTGCACTGCTGGGGCTGGGACTAATGTGAGCAATTGAATATACTCTGTAAAGAGCTGTGTATTACTAACTATAAGCCACAATAACATCACCCAAACTATAAGCCACAATAACATCACCCTAACTATAAGAAACAATAACATTACCCAAAATGTAATTCATTGAGGGCAGGTTCATGGTCCTGTGTCAGTCAGTATTTGTATGTAATTTGTGTGTCTGATGTATACACCTTTCTGTTGTATTGAACTACTGAATATGTTCGTACTTTATTACGACTTGTTCATAATAACATGGAAAATGTGTCACATACAGCCTTGCTGAACACACTGCAGAATGTGACTAGTATAATATATTCTAGGTTTTCAATACAATACATTCCAGGTTGTCTTGTCAGGGTTTAGAAGTGACATTTTGTTTAAAACTACAGATATAGGGATTTCCTTTTCTTCACATTATTTCTTGAGTCTGTTTCCTAGGCTACTGGAAAGGGTCAAAGAATAAGCCACTCGGGAACTGCTAATGATGTGGTAAATATTATATAAAACAAGAGAAACTTTCACTTTCATAAAATGCTTGGGTCTGAGATATAGGAGCTTTACTTGGGGAAACAATATGTCGATTCACTAGAAAAGGAATATTTCTTTTACACTGACATGTAGTGTCAACACAAAACAATCCTTGCTACTGATATTCCTTCGCAAGGCCTGTCTTCCGCAGCCAGCAATCTCTCCACACTAACAATAAAGGATGTTGCTGTGTATGGTAAGATCAAAAATGGTACCCACTTTGTTATACTTGGATGAATAACTGGCATACAAGAAGCAAAGCATGACCATTTTAATTGCATTTCTACATCTATTGTCTCCTTCATCTCAGTGTATTTTTAGCTAGCTTAAATGTCGGCTTTTGCATTTAAGGGCTCATTTATGAACTGGAAGGTAGGTTGCAAAGTACAAAAAACAGGCACAATCTACTATTCAAAGCACCGAGACCTGAGGCCACATGAACACAGTGCTGCCTGTATTTGGCAGTTTTATATTCATAAAGGGCAGAAGGGGAGGCCTGTAGGCATTGAGCTATGCAAGTTAAGGAGCAGGGGCAGACGCAGACCTACCTTTATGGTAGGCAGTAAGGATAAGTCTGACCTTAGTCCACTGACACTGCTGCTCTGCACCTTTTGTACCCCTTAGCACTCTTGCACTTCTGCCTGGGGGGGAGGTGGTCTTCATAATTGTCCCCTATAGTATAGACATTACAGTAGAAGAACATACTTCCTAAAATTTACATGTAAAAATATATTCTCTAAGGTACTGGTACTTAGTGCACACTGTTGCTACAGTATTAGGTTTACTGTGTTAAGCCATATTTTACCTGTTGTCTAATTTTACACCTGATCTGTTTTTTTTAGTGATACCTTAGACATTGTTAATTGGCTACCTCCAAAAGCCCCACCAGAAAAACTCTAGGTGGTTTCACATAAAAATATCAAGTTTTGTGCAAATGTTATTGGGGCATTTTCATTTCTGGTGTGACTGGCCCTTTAAATTAATGAGTCTAATTACAGTGCATTAAAATATACACATTTATTAAACATGTTTTTCAGTTTCTTTAACAAACTTGGAATGCACAATGGCATTTACATTAGTGCCCTGAAAACAATATGTAACATTGTAAAGCAGTTCTCAAACAGTAGGCTTAATATTTTTAGTATTCTCATTGTGTCAAGTGTCAAGCGAGCAGAGGTTTGGCCTTTATATGCAAAATACAGACATTGACAGACAGGCTCATTATAAGTCATTATTAAAGTTCCCAGAGCAAGTGCCTTACTGTAATAAAATAATTCCATATGACTGTGATCACTTCTGAAGAATGATGTCTAACGTGTCTGCATTCTCCTTGGAGTATGTAAGGCAATTAGTGATGAAAACTCCCCAGTGAGTGTAAACTCGCTAACTCCAAGGTTATTTTGATGAAAAACTGGCTGTACCTCCAGAAGCACAACAAAGTAGCGCCCAGAGTCCTTGCTGGAAAAAGTGCCACCATCCTATTGCATCTTCCAGGTATTCTATACTTGGGTCTGGGCATGGCACATATGCAATTGTATCAGGTCCTAATGTATTGTGCATGTCCCTACCCCAAGCCCATGCAAGAAATACCAGGGAAAGAGAAAAGATGGCTGCAATCTGCATGCCATAGTTTTTGGCTAAAGGGGGTCAGTGACCCCCATTTGAAAGCTGGTAAGAGGCAGAAGAGCAAATAATTAAAAAACTATAAAAAATAACTATTGAAGACAATTTGCAAGGTTGCTAGAAATAGGACATCCTATAGGATACTAAAAGTTAACTTAAAGTAGAAGGAAATTCATTTTGGAATTTTTGGAAAGCTTTACTATACCTGAGTAAACAGCCCTAGAAGCTCCCTCTGTTTGTTTAAGATTGCAGCTGCCATTTTAGCTTGGTCTTCATAGCTTCCTGCTGTAGCTCTAGCTGTTGTAGCTCAGATTACACATTCCTAAGGGTGGGGGGGAGTGAGTTTTATGAATTCTTATGGTGGGGGGAGCAAGAGAGGGGAGAGAGGAGAGAACTTCACAGACTCTGGCCCCAGGAATGAAGGTTTTTCTGATAGAGGAAGTCAGATACCCAAAGAACATGTTTACAAAAAAGGAGACAAGAAATCCTGTGTTTCTTTTGATAGAGGACTCAGTGCAGCACTACTGTAAGTGCTTATGGCTGTATTTACGTAGACATTTCTGATAAAGCTTACTTAGTTTTTACCTTTCCTTCTTCTTTAAAGGAGAAACAGCCCTTTAGAGTATAGCTTTATTAAAATAAATGTAATTCTTATGCATTTCACGTCTATTTAACAGGTGGTGTTCAAATTACATTTTTATATGGAACACATTGAAAACTGATAAATCTAACTCTGTTTCAGAGATCAGCCCTTAAATTCTACCAAACACTGACACATAAGGGTTTAATGCTCAATATGAAATAGCGTCCAATTTTCTGCTTGAGCTGATAATAACCCCATGGAAAATTCTCCTCGGCCAGTACAGGGCAGCAATGCATTGCAAATAGGAAGGCCAAAAGCCATTAGGTGCAGCCTTTACAGAAACCAAATGTTTAGTTAATGAGATGCTCTCTCTATATCATTATGTAAATATGCTCAGTTCTGGCTTTGAACGTGCAAAGCCACAAAACCGGACACATCGGTCAGTCAGTAAGACAGCTATGGCTTGCCTTAATCTCTAAATAGCAATTGGCTTCCTGGGTAAAATGATGCACAAGTTATATTTGTTTGGCTCATCCAGGGAAGAAAACGTTCAGAAATATTAATGATGCACCATAAAATGACACTTATTTTTAACAGGGTCTCCTCATATTTAAATGGGGTTTCCTTTACTGATTCAGTTAAATATGAAAATAATAATATAAAAGTGGGGAGAGTGGGTGGTGCTTCCTTTTTCCCGTGACTGACAGCACATGTAAGTAACCATAGCTGTAAATTATTAGTCTAGTTTTGCTCCTGCATTACTGAAATATAAACAATAAGTCTGGTGATTGCAAAATGCATATTAGATTTATACTTTAAAGGCAAATATAAACAGTACATTAGAAGCCCTTCATTTCAAGCATTTCAACACACTGACACAAACTAGCCCTTTGCTCAATCAGCTAGGTGCAGTGGCTTGTGAGATTGGCTGGATTGCATGTAGGGTTGCCACCTAACTGGTATTTCACCATTCTAGCCGGTAAAATACCAGCCAAGGCCGGGGCTAGTATTATAAATTTACTGGCAATGTACTTGCCGATAAATGTGACGCCCTGCCCTGGCATGCAGGATTTTAAGATATGTCCAAAAACTCACCACAAAGGAAGAGAGGCCTACTCTTCAAAAAAACAGTAATCCCCTGTCCTGGTATGCCTCCGATCTGCCTCTTCATCTCCCTCCATACTCATCAAATCCCCAGCTTGACGATGCATCTTTTCCCTCTCTACATCATGACTCCGCCCCTCAATGTAATGACTCCACACCTTGACATCCTGATTCAGCCTCTGACCATCATGGCCCACCCATTTATGAACCTGCTCCCCAAATGTCAGTATTGGATGTCCATGATCTTTGGGCCCTCTCAGATGGCATTGCATTAAAAACAGATATGACTCTATAATGGGAATTACTGCATGGGCTCAGAATACTTCCAGTCTGTGCACAGTTTGTTGCTGCATCTCTACAAGAAATCATATATAAACATGATCCAGAAACACCACCTTCTCTGTCACCCATTGAAAAAATTTAACGCATTATGAAACAAAAAATATGAGAAACAGTTAAGCAGCTGAAATCCCATATCGGGCAAGAATGGGGCTACATTTCACTTTCAGAACTACAGCAATGGTCTCCTCAGTTTAGATTTATTTCCATCTATCATCTTTTTTCATCAAAGCCTCTATGGAGGTTGCCAACAGTTCCACTCAACAAATCACATGTAAAATGTATACAAAATGTTGTTTAAATTCCATGTTTGAATCATCTGATCATTGTACATTGTTTAATTTCATAACATATAAACTGTCACATCTACAGTTCAAATACAACCTGATTCCCTCGCTGTGAGTAGTATATATCTAAACTAGCCAACCTTCAGAATGGAAATCCCTTTGCCTAAAGGAGGAAAGTAGTATCTTTTAATGGAGGCAGCAGCTTATTGCACCTATGGGTGAATTCCAGTAGAGAAAGCACTTTACCAGTGGAAAACTGAACTCCCACGTACCACTTGGCCTTAAAGCACTGTGTAATTTTCATATATTTTGCAAGTACATATACAAATATTCCACTTGATAATTTTCCCTTCTACTCTTTAAGTATTAATAAAGCAGCAGCAGGAAGCCAATAAATGAATAGTTGGTCTGTTGTGATATGTTAAAAAGACATTCATATAGTCATAAATGTTCAGGTCAGGAAATGAGCTCCAGTTTTATAGATCTTCTCATGTACAGTATAAGGGATGTTGCAAAGGGTTAATAAATCATATTCCCACACAGTATATTCTTTGGTGTGTATAAAAAACAAATATACAATTAACCACTGTATGAAAAATCAACAACACAGCAACTAAAGTAGTAGTTAAATGGAAAATATACATGTTTTTTTACATGAACTCATTCAGTTGGAGTTTGTAAAGGAGGTGCATAAACACTATCTGTACTTCCAGAAATAAATATACATATTTTTTACCCAGACATACCTGATTCCACAGATTGAAAGGAAACCATGATAGTTTGCCTCTATATGCAGGGACCATTTCCTCATCCCACTTAGGGTCACAGTGGAATGTTTTCCCTCCCTCACTGTGTTCCATTGTCAAGTGAAGGATTCTGGGACTTTTTTTGCTTTCCATAGTGGGTGGTGCACAGGTTCTCTGGAAAGCAGAGTCCCAGAATACATTCAGCCTAAGGGGATAGGCTAGGGGATAGGGATATACTATCACGGTTTTCTTTTAATCTGTGAAATAAGCAATGTTATTATATTTATTTTTAAAAGTTCTTGTAGTGTTTATACACTCTTACATAAGCCCAACTAAATGTGCTCCAGTCAAAAAGGGAGGTATATGTTCCCTTTCCTATTATTGCTCCAGCATAGTCTGTTAGCAGTCTGTGAGATTCTAATGACCATGGTAAGAATTCCCATAACAAATGTCAGTGTTAGTACTAAAGACACATATGAACTGATACAGTACCTAATATCAACCAATCATCACTTTGCTTTGATACGTCTATTGCTTGGTGACTGATTAAGGTTTTTTTTACTTGTTAGTGGTAACCATTTGAGTTGTGGTTTCCCACCAGACATTAAACAGCTGAACCAACATAAATGAGATGTCAAAAATAAAAAATAACCACACTGTGAAATCAGAATCAACCTTTCCTATATAGAATCTTAAGAAAATATGGAAAATATGAAATGCCTCTATATTTGGAGCAATTGTAACATTACAACTGATCCCAAAGGTTTTAGTTCAGGCTATTCATTACTATTACTATTCTATATTTATACAGAATAGAATATATGTAGTAATAAGTCAAATCAACTGGACTTTCTGTGTTTTTCTTAAAGACATTACACAAGCCAACCAACAGGCTTTCTCAGTTCAGAATTAAAAATTCTAAAATGAAAAAGCCAGTCGGATGACTGGTGTAATGTCTTTAAGAAAAACACAGCAAGTCCAGTTGATTTGTCTTATTACTACAAATATAGAAGGAATGTGCTTTAAAAAAAGATATGTTTCAGCTAGGCTGACCTGATAGGGAACCGAAGCCTGTCTTTGCTTGTGTGACCGCAGGGCTGTGATTGGCTATCCCCCTCCTACTGCGCTTCTTCCTGTGAAATGCCAAACACATGTTTGAAACACAGAAAGGGACCAGAGAGGATCTATAGGGAGCTCCAATAAAGGAGTCATTTTCAAAGTAAATGATCATTTCTAGTCCAGAGTGAAAGGTGACACGACAAGATTAGATGGGGTTCTCACTTATGCTGTGTGTCTCCGTTAAGGTGGGGAATATTTTTACTGAATGATCACCACTGGGCACTTATCCAGAAGCTAAAAAATGACTGTGGACAAGTATCTGATCGCGACCCTTAAGCCTGTCATTTATTTCAACTAAATCTGCCTGACAGTAGCAGTGACAGGAAGATTTTGGCAGAAAACACACAGCTGAGCTTCTGCTTAGGGGAAATAACAGTGGCAACCAGAGTATTTATGAATGAAATGACTATGGTGTCATGGAAAGAACACTGTAAGCAGCCCAACCAATTGCTTGTATTACTGAAAGCAGGGTAGTTAATAATTTATTCAAAGATCAACATCCAGCAAGCCTGGTCTAATGGCTATTTAACCCTTACAGGTTATATTAATCTTAGGCTGTCTGAGATGAAGCATATTAGCATATTAAATCCAGCCGACAGCATAACTTCATTTTATGTGCACTGGCATAACAGCATAATATTATTTAACGAGGATGAATTATATAAATTGTGCAAATTAAATGATTCTTAGAGCAACCACACCAAATAGCACAGCACCAATTATCCTCTCATCATTTATACTATATAATGCTTTGGGCCTTGATAACATCACCAGTATTAAATATAGGACATGTCTTTTTCAACAATTAATCAAAGTTTTACATTTTATTATTAAACAGTGTTTGTTTTGGAGACATTCACCTAAATGTATAAATTACAAAAAACACATATACTAGTGCTAGTATGCATTATAAAAGAGCTTACAATTATTGTAATAAAGGTCCAGACTTGGATTTGAAATAGGCACTGACATTTACAAGTACACAGAGGCCCAAACAGCCCCCAACAGGCCCAATAAATAGTGACTATAGTGTCTATAGCAGTGCTGTGCAACTGACAGCCCATGACCCCCATGTGGCCCCCCATCTGCCTGACTGCTTACTTTTGTGTAAGCTTTAAATGGTATCAGTACTGAGATTAACTTCCCCTGCATTGTTCACACCTCAGATTAGTTACATGCGTAGTCATGATAGGTTTCTCTGTCCTCTTTCCTAGCCTGCCTGCCCTGCTCTACACTGCCTGTGTGCCATACTCTACCTGCCCTGCTCTACCCTGCCTGTGTGTGCCATACTTTGCCTGCCCTGCTCTACCCTGCCTGCGTGCTATACTCTGCCTGCCCTGCTCCACCCTGCCTGTGTGTGTCATACTCTGCCTGCCCTGCCTTTCCCTGCCTGTGTGTGCTCTACGCTGCCTGTGTGTGCCATACTTTGCCTGCCCTATTCTGCCTGTGTGTGCCATACTCTGCCTGCCCTACCCTGCCTGTGTGTGACATACTCTGCTTGCCCTATGCTGCCTGTGTGTGCCATACTCTGCCTGCCCTATGCTGCCTGTGTGTGCCATACTCTGCCTGCCCTATGCTGCCTGTGTGTGCCATACTCTGCCTGCCCTATGCTGCCTGTGTGTGCCATACTCTGCCTGCCCTATGCTGCCTGTGTGTGCCATACTCTGCCTGCCCTATGCTGCCTGTGTGTGACATACTCTGCTTGCCCTATGCTGCCTGTGTGTGCCATACTCTGCCTGCCCTATGCTGCCTGTGTGTGCCATACTCTGCCTGCCCTATGCTGCCTGTGTGTGCCATACTCTGCCTGCCCTATGCTGCCTGTGTGTGCCATACTCTGCTTGCCCTATGCTGCCTGTGAGAGGTAAACCTGATGAGGGTTTGTTCTGGGAGTTTGTTATTAATGAAAAATAGTTGTTAGGAGGTCCCTGAGGTGTTTATATGCTGGGGGTAGCTCTATTATCCACAGGGGAGGAAGAGGGACATGGATTTAAAGTTATGTCTTAATATAATTCTTTCACATTTAAATGATGGGTGATATCCCTGCACTGAGCACCAACCATTTGTCTTTTTCGTGTTCTACCACCAGTAATGTGGGTATGGTCTTAAAGATGTTTGTTTTAACATGGGTGTGGTTTAAAATGGGTGTGGTTTAAAAAGGGCCATTATAGGATCTCCACCATGTAGGTCAGAAATATTCTGCCCCGTGGTACCACAGAAGTTGGACAGCACTGGCATTTGCCAGAATCCCCATATTGCCAGTCCAGGCCGGTTGTTATTAGTACGCTGGTATTTGGATATGTTTGTACATCCCCTGCTCCTTTGTATTTCCATCCCCACGTAATGTGTGCAAGGTTCATGAGGTAATATATCATTTAATAAATGTATGCTTACACTTTAAGCTGTTTAAAGCATAACAACTGCCAACTCAAGCTTATCACAATATTTAATAAGTAAATAATGACATTAGAGGCTTATGAGGCCATTAAGTCTTTTGTTGGGTATAATTCCCATACTTACTGTATTTTAGCCGTTTAAGGTCACTTAAGTGTTTTGCCAGCTGCTCAGATGTATGTGCCCAGCTTGTTAATTCAGCACCATTTACAGTTAATATCTAATCCTTTATATATATTTTGGGTTATATAATGTGCCTTGGGAGTCCTTGTAACTCTTACAATATGTTTCTACTCCCAGCTACCAAACTGCAAATCTTTGCTATAGTTTGAGGTTTTTACAGAATCTCCAAAGATTGAATGGAAAGTGGATTTTGCAACATTTTATCTTCCACTTTCTGTAGCACTTCGCTCCCTTTATGCACAGATCACAGATTGTATGGCCTGTGGCACTTAGGGAGTTAAGAGGTTATACTGGAAACTCTTATCACAAATGCTTTTCTTGATTTATAATTCTCTGAACAGTGGCGCAGCTCCCTCTAAATAGCTTCTAGGTCAAAGAGAACTTAGAAGGCAGGTAGAAATTATTTTAAAAGAACAAAGTAACTCCAATATGAATTGTATTTTAAATGAAAGGTCATGAACAAATAAAATTACTGAACACATCTTCAGCCATTCTGCCCCTCAGCATTTCTGTCCTGGCTCTAGTATTTTCCATTTTCCAGTCCAGCCATATTTGCCTGCCCATTTACCATCCCCAAATGCATTTTCCCTGCATGGCCCACCCATTTCCCCACCCCTTATGTCATAACCTCGCCCCCAAATGATTCCATGGCCCAACCTGAATGCCAGTATAATAATTAGAAAAAGGCGGCAACCCTTACTGGGGCAGGGAATGTGAATGTGAGCAGCCTAGGGGTGCAACCCCTTTGTATTTAAATATTGAAATATAGGCTGTACATGTGTCTATTTTAAGCCTCAGCTGCTATGATAGGCTATTGCTGGAGGCATGGTTTTTAGTGGCAGCTTTCAACTATTGATGCCTATTTATTATGCTGTGTAAAACGAAGTTCATGAAGAAATGGTGTAAAAAGCTATGCAACATATATGGCAAATTTATCAAAGTGTGTTTTAATTTACACCATCCAAACACCAGACTTGATGCCGTTATTTTATGCTGCTTCAGACCTTGAGTAAGTAAGTTCTGGCGGAAGTCGCTCTAAGAAAAATTGCGGGAAAAAATGACCCATTTTTTACGCAGACAAGCCTAGCTATGTGGCTTTTGTTGTTGTCGTAATAAATCTGCCCCTTAGATTGGAAGCAGGGCAGTGTTTTGTGAATAGATTAAATTACCAAAAAATTATAGTACGCTGTATAGGAAAACGAATATATATGAATTTCAAATATTGCAACACCTGGGACAATATATATCTTTTTGTATGCAAACATTACATTACTAGAATGAATTTAAAAATGGCCTTTTTCCCCAGTTCTTCTGCTCTCTGTTTTGCTATACTCTGAATCAGATGGCTGCAATAAGTGAGAAGCTCCCTATGTTCTGTGGATCTCCCAGCCAGTCCTCTGCAGGCTTTTAATCAGATGAAAACTTTCATCCCATCCTCACAACGCCAGATGCTATTTTCCAGATTGTTAGACTTGCAGGCAAGCCAGCCCTGTGCTGTGAGGCCTCATTACCGCAAAGCAATTAAAAAAATCATCAAGAAGGGTATGGATCTGTTTAGGGAACTTTAAGGAAAGGCTCATGGTTTTTCAGCAACAAGTAAACATCTCCAGATCTAAAAACCAATGGAAGAATAAACCCTGAATCCATGACATGTAAACCCCAAAATAATGTCACCTAATGAAAATGCAACTTTCCAGTAAACATTAATTGTACATTTTCGGTAGTTTTTAATTATTTCAAAATATTTCTATTGAAATCACTAAAGGGTGATTATGACCTATGAATACAGCACTGCCTGCAGTCGCCACAGCTATGACAGGTAAGGACAGGGCTGTCTTGCATCCACTATGGTCTGCACTTGCGCCCCAAGGTGCAGAGCAGAAACCACTGCCTGTGCTGCAAGTCATGTGTGAGTGAGCACTAAAGAGCAAGCTTTTCAGCCCATTAAGGCTTTACACCAGCTTTTGTGCTTTTGACGCACGTTTAACACTCAGGTTTGAGCGCACCTAAGTGCATCAGCTACTTCTTTCCAATATATTCTGCCTGTTTGCTCTCATAAGAGTTCAGAGTTTTGTCTAATTGCATTAGCATTTCTTCTAATGCAACATGCTACATTTTCTTCCACCAGATGCACAATCTAAAGACAATAAAAGGTTGTTTTTGAAACTCACAAAAACACACTTAGTTGCAATTAAAAAACTCATAAAAATACAATAGGGTTGATTCACTAAAGGTCGACAAGCGTTATTGTATGTTTTTTTGCGTTAAAATTGACACAAAAAAATGCGCAATTCGCTAAAGTATTATCGCATGCACTAAATAGCGTGTAACCGAATGCGTTAATTTTACCGCATTGCGTTAATTCTCGCGCAGAAATAATACTAACGTATGATTCACAAACACTTAGATAAAATGTTTTAATTTCGCATTAGTCTGTGTGAAAATTAACACCTACTTGGGGCAGGCGGTAATTATAGAAAAGTACAGTTCATGAGGGTTTGGCAACACAATATGGACTTTGCAGTGGGATTTATTCAAGTCTGTGTTGGCCCTAGAGTGATGAAGCCTCCAGTTTGCAGGGAAATTTTCAGAACAGAACAGTAGTTTTCCAAAAGTAATGGTGTGTATGGCTAATATGGCGTGCGAAAAAACGCACGGTGACAATTTGTGCGCGTTGCGTAAAATACCGCACGAAAATAGTCTTTGCGACTTAAATAACGCAAACAGCATTGCGTATAAATTAACTCAAATATCCTTTTAGTGAATCGTGCGTTAAGACGCAAAAAATAAGACGCGATAAAATTTTTAACGCATGCTATAAATAGCGCTTATTTGTAAAAGCATAAAAAAACCTTTTTTAAGAGTCCTAAGTGCTAACTGTTGAGTTGTTGGACCCTTATATGTCTGTTTTCTGATCTGATGGTTCTGACTTTTGAAAAAGAGTAGCAGAAGTCAGTTGATTATCCGACATGAGAAGAAGCATTCTGCTCAGACAGTGAGTAGGATACAAGCAGTGGTGTAATTAGGAGAACATGGGCCTGAGGTGCAGGATTTGCTCCCCCCACCACCAAAACATGCACCAGACAAATTATATTACCTTTGGGTCTCCCTGCGGTGACTCTTGTGGGCCCTACTGGGCTCCCCCGGTAGTTACGCCACTGGATACAAAGCTTGACACCTAATATGGCCACCCTGTTAAAGGTTTTTATTAAATAACTGAATATTTTTTTTTTTAGTTTCAATGTTTAATAGTAATTTACTGTTCTGAATTGGTGTAAACACTTTTTAATATCAGCCCTTGATTATTTTGTAAGTATTTTATGCAGTCCAAAGACTGTTTTAATATAAAATGTAAAAGCTTTTCCAGCAATTAAATGATTAGGGGTAAATTATTTCCTGCAGAATTAGTTTAGACACAAAAGTAGATGACTAAATTATCCATTAAATGAAGATGTAATTGAGTTGCACACATTCTGGTATGCATTGCACTTTGTCTGCTTTCCATCAATTCAGCAGCCAAGAAACACAAGCAAATGAATCTATGTTATGGAACTAATCATTAAGCCCACTCAGATACCAAAAATACCATACTCCCTAGAGATATAAATCTGTTCAGGGACACATATATGGTATGATATGAGTTCTACATTCCCTGGAAATGGCCTGTATACATTAGGGACGTGTAACCTATGCCTCGCCAGCCGTCTCCAAATCATAAAATCAGGAACCACAGGAACTGTAACATGCTTGTGTGGAAAATGGGCAATAAAAAATAGGTTTATTACTGAAAATACATTTATAAATAAACACAAGAAGCAAAACAGAATATATTTAAATGTGGAAACAAATGGTGAACATTTTCTCATCTTTAACTTTGACAAAGTGGCCCCCAACATCATCTTTATTTTTTATCATATACCAAAACCATTATTATCCTTAATAAAGGGGCATTACTGACACAAGGATTTTTTCATTTCACTTTACATTGCTTTCTGTTGAGTAAAGGTGGGCATACACGGGCCGACTATAGCTAATCGGCCCGTGTATGGGAAGAGCAGAGCGGCCTGGCTGACCGATATCTGGCCTGAAATTGGCCAGATCTCGATCGGCCAGGTTAGAAAATCTGGTCGGATCGGGGACCGCATCGGCTCGTTGATGCGGTCCCCGATCCGACTGCCCCATTGCCGCCCACATAATCCGATCGTCTGGCCCCAGGGCCAAACGATCGGATTATTATTTTTTTTACCTAAATGGTCCCCCATATTGCCCACCCGTAGGTGGATATCGGAGGAAGATCCGACATCGCCAAGCGAGCGGATTTGCTCGTGTATGGCCACCTTAAGCCATAACATTTGTGTTCAGTAATACATGTAAACATTTACAACTGGCTAGATGCAAAAAAAGAGCCAGCCTGTTTAGATCTTCAGATTTTGGTAAATGTCACTATTCATTGGGCTGTTTGGGCCTCTCTGTGTACTTGGAATCCCAGGGCCTATTTTAAAACACTGGACACTGGCACAACTGAAGAAGCTTAATTGACCACAAAATCAAAGCCTTTAGAGCCCATTGTGAGAAATTCTAGACTTTCTGCTTAAACAGACTTATTCTTTGTATATTTGTATATATGAAAATATATCAGACCTTTAGCCAGTGCAAGGCCCAAGGTTGAGAGAGCCCAATGCAAGTCCCGGTCCCAATTGTCCACACACCAACCCCCCTTCCTTCTCTTTGGCACTACTTGGCCCAGCCTCCCCTCTGTTAATGTGTATGCGCACCAGATCCCAGAATAAAGGTCCCCATACACGGGACGATTCTAGCTGCCAATATTGGTCCCTTAGACCGATTCAGCAGCTAATCGGCCCGTGTATGGGCACTACCGACCGGCCTGCCCGACCGATGTCTGGCCTGAAATCAGCCAGATATCGATTGGGCCAGGGCCAAACGACCAAATTAGCCTGGATTCTCCCAATATCGCCCACCCGTAGGTGGGGGTTATCGGGAGAAGATCTGCTTGCTTGGCGACATCGCCAAGCGAGCGGATCTGAAGGTGTATGGCCACCTTTAGAGATGGGCTGAAACAAGGGGAAGGCAGACATATGAGATACATGCCCAGTACCCCCCACACCATTTTATACCCTAGGTACATGTCTCTTCTAACTAACCATAGTTCCAGCCCTGCCTTCAACTCACCATCCCCTGCCGAGTTAAAATTGAATATTATTTAAAGATCCAGATAAAACAATCCACAAACTTTATCTTGACAGATGTCAGAAAAGTTAATAGGAAAAAGTTTTGACTAAAATTAGAAATTCCCATTCAGTTGATGCAAAACAAGTCAAAACAAGGCTTGGGGTGACTGGGTGTAATAGTCGATGAAGACCGGTTGGTTCTTGGATAGATTACTTATACCAACCTGTCCTTTCAACATTCTTTTAAGCTTTATGGCAACAATTTGTGCAAGAAATTATTTTAGTAATTGCAGTTAGGTCCTGTAGGTGTATGGGCAAATGACACCATATTCATCCATCTATGGGCACATCTAATAGTTGGACTGTACCATGTCCAGCTATAGAGCATGGATTCTGAGATACACTTTGACCTGAGGGCTCTATAACATTAAGCAGCCCACACACTATGTACAATTACATACCTTCTTCAATATGAACAAGTGTGGGGAGTGTGAAGGGATGGGTCATATTCTAGAAGACTGGACTGGTTTGGGGGGCATTTGGCAACATATTTCGTAGCCAACCCTTATTTTGGCCTTTCCTATAGATTATATTAAAATGTAGTAAGTGTTTTGTCTATATCAGTGTTTATTGCTATATTTCATATACAGGTATGGGATCCGTTATCTGAAAACCCATTATCCAGAAAGCTCCTAATTAAAGGAAGGGTATCTTCCATAGAGTCCATTTTAATAAAATATTTACATTTTTTAAAATGATTACTTTTTTTCTCCGTAATAATAACACAGTTCCTTTTAACTGATCCTAATTAAGATATAATTAATCTGTATTGTAGACAGAAAAACTGCTTATTCAGAAAACCCAGGTCCCCGGTGTTCTAGATAACAAGTCCCATATGTATATACTATAGCTATACATTTCTGAATGAATAAAGTTTGTCTAAACAACTAAACTATTGCAGTTATATATTTTAAATCTTTAATATTTAGAGAAACTGCAACATTTGTATTTGTCTTGTGACTAAAATAAGCATTTTTTGCAGTTATGAATGTGGTATGATAAACTCATATGGATAGATAAAACTATGAAGATAAGGAATGAGCTGTGCACCCAATCGACTGTGTTCAAATTCCATATTTTCCATTAAGGAACATCTATGTATACAGTACATTAATTTTAAAGTGACAAATTATGTCCTTGTATATCACTATTCTAACTGTTCAATCTCTAGATATTTAGAGCAAGATGAAACCTTAACCATTCGGAATGTCGTCTGCGCTTTACTCACTGATGAAAGACAGAGAAAGCAGAAACCTTGTTCTTCCAGCCTGTAGAAAAACATCCCATACAATAGATTATATCTAATCTGTAGCACGGCGTGGAAAGCTTGAAATATTTGGGAATGTTCGAACATGCAATTTTATATAATAATTTGTTTTCCTTTAAAGTTCAAGCATTAATCTGCAAAGAAATGTACCTTCCTACTCACTGTTTTCAGTTAATCTCCTTGAACTTTCTCTTGACCAGAATCAACTTGTTTTATTTGTTTGCATGCTCTTGTTAAGAAAATAAATCCCCATAAAAATCCTTAGGAAACAATGTGACCCAAAATAAACAAGATGAGAAGAAACCAAACAAGGGAACAATCCACTCAAGAGGAAGGTAAAACCCCATTCACCCTAGGGACGGCAAGGTGCTTGTTTCTTTTGGTGAAAGCCATAAATGCTAAACACTGTTCGCAGTACCTGGTGTGTAGGAGTCATATAACCAGCAATGAGTAAGGTACAACTGTGACTCTCTTAAGGTGGCCATACACGCACCGATAATATCGTACGAAACCTCGTTTCGTACGATATTCGGTGCGTGTATGGTATGTCGGCGAGTCGACCGATATCGCAGGAAGCTGCTGATATCGGCCGACTCGCCGATAGGACCAGTTTGAAAATTTTGATCGGGCGCCATAGAAGGCGTCTGACCAAAATCTCCCTTCAGCGCTGAATCGGCAGAAGGAGGTAGAAATCCTATTGTTTCTACCGCCTTACCTGCTGATTCAGCCCTGAATGGCGTGTGGCGGATCTGACGATGTTTCGTGCGACCGATGGTCACACGAAACATCGTCAGATCGCCACGTGTATGGCCAGCTTTAAGCTCGCCATACGCGCGCCGATATTATCATATAAAACCTTGTTTTGTACAATATTCAGTGCGTGTATGGTGGATCGGCAAGACGACTGATATTGCAAAAACATCTGCGTTTAGGACGTAATCGTTAGATAGGGGTAGAATCCCTATTGTTTTACCTCCATATCTGACAATTCAGCTCTGAACATCAGTAAAGGGAACAAACGATCTTTCCTGCGACCAATGGCCACAGGAAAGTTCGTAATTGGTACGTGTACGGCCAGCTGAAACTTATGGTTTGGGTACATGAGGTTTAAACGGTCTTGGACTGTTGTTCTGTTAATGAAGAACAAAGGATATTAAAAGGCTCCTAGGAGTTCAATAACCATATAAGAGCACAAGGTTGAAGGCTAAGTGCTTTTAAAGGACATGGAACTCAGAGAGTGCCCTGTGGCTGCAGACCTTCCTGAACATTTTGAGGGTTCTATATTGGTCTAGCAGTGGGGCCTAGTAACTTCTAGTTATGGCACTAATGAACAAGGATGTGTATTTCGTTGTTCAGGTTAGGGGATTCTGAAACCATTTGAATAATTATAAAATCACGTTTTCCAGTGTGACAATCAGAGCAGAGGGTTTAGCTGGGTGTCTGTACAAAGGCAATGAAGCTGAAAATAGCTTTTCCAAGCGATTCTGTCAGCTCAGCATCCTGCTGAACATCTTTGCCATGGGCTGAGCTACTCCATTTGCATTCTTGATACCATAAAGGGAGGCTTTATTTTACACATGGCATCTTAATGCTTATAGGTTTTCTCCACAGGAATGCAGCTATAAAGTAATAATGGTGCACAAATGACATAAAAGCATGAGTGTGTGCTGGAATTAAAATAAACTATAGTGTACCTGGTGGGAGTATGATTCAATTAAAGGAAACTATATTAGAACGTTTTTGAGCTAATAAATTGCATATTAGTTATACAACTGTTCTTATCCTTTACTATAAACCTACAAATCACTTTGTGTTCTCCTAATGCAAAAAATGCACCTTCTGCATATTTTCTATTATAACATTTATAGTATAGCATTTTAACCATGCACACATTCATTTACACAGATTCTTCTTCCACAGACTCCCAGGGAACAGGACAGGCTTGCAACACTAGCTAGAATAAAAGGCACCATCTCAGAATGTCTGCACAAAAAATGTGCCCAGCACCATGGGCCTTAGGCTGTTCTGATGACTTGGCTGTACTACAAAGCATTGTAGTGTACAGCTTCCTAAAACCATTCTTCATTACAATTTATTGTGCAAAACATTTGAATTAGCTGTGTGGCAAGATAGTAACATACAAAATCAAGGAAGGGGGGGATTAGAAAAAGACTTAAGAGGGAATAGGGAGAAATTATTCAGACTTAAAGAGATACTGACACCAGAAATAAATATTTTTTTTATATCTGTCATATCATTGCCCTTGCATGCTAATTATAAATTTGCTTTAAAAATATTTGCCTGATGCTTTTGCCTCTTTCCCCCATGTCCCTCTATGAGCAGAGCTGCCTCAGGGGTCCTGGCCACCTCAGGTTGATGCTACCCCCCTCGCTCCCCCAGCCAGAAGCAGACCAAGCTGGCTGGGCGCCCTAGATGGCCCAGCTGTCCACCTCACCCCCACTGCTGCCCCCCCCCGAGTGCACAAACGCACAAATTGAAGGGGGAGCGCTAAAGCGCACAGACGGGGTGTCTATGAGGGGGCTGCCATATTTGTGCAGCAGTAAGCCATTGGCATTAGAAGCTATAACTGACAGGCTGAGAAGGGACAGTCAGGTTGGCAAAACAGTCAGGTTTAGGAACCTCAAGTAACATTTACTTACAAAAGCAGTCCTATTAGTGGTAAATAATCAACATGGCCTACAGGGAACTTTTAATGTACATTCATATTTTGTAGAGTAATTTGTTTAGTGTTGCTATCACTATAATAGCAGATATGAATTTTTCTTCCTGTTTCAGTTAATGATCTTCTCCTGTCAGAGATACTAGCCCTTAGCAATTGATCTGAGGTTCTTTTGTGGATAGAGACTTAATCCACAATTCAAAATCCAAAATGTATTTAATTGGCCTGCCACAGAGCTATGGATCGTATATATTATGTGTCTCTAATTTATTCTTTTCTTCTGTCTTTTCTGTGTCTGCACTTTATATATATTATTTCTTAGGCTAACTTTAACATTTTGTATCAACTTACATAGGCTTCCTATAAAATTACAATCCCCTGATGCCAGGGAGGTGCATAGTTTGACATTGTTAGACGTGTCCTCAATTAAACAGGGCCATAGTAGTAGGGTCAAATCACTAGAACCTTTTAGAACCTCTCCATACAGGTTATGACAACTGTAAAGATGAGCAGTTTTAGAACTGGTAGTGAAATTAGACAGCCTTTGCCTCCTTTGATGAATTTGCAATATCACTGTCCAGCAGCCAAGGAAGATCAACTATGAATAATGTGAATAGCAAGGAGAACAAACGGATGGATCCTCGACAAGCCTGAATTTCAATTTCATGCAAAATAAAATTTTCCTATTTGGACAATATTAGAAGATCCAGTTTACCAGAAAGGATAGTTGAAGGGAAAAGAGGAAAAGTACAATGCTCATTAAGATGAATAGACTGAACCACAATAATCATGTATCAAGTATGCAACTAAGAAACTTGAAAGCCCAAGAGAGGTAATTCTGGGGGCGCTTGATCCATATAGTTACCAGGAGTTTAAACCAACTTGACAACACTTGTAGCACAAGGAAAGGCCAATTTTGTCATTTTTTTGTTAACATTTTGCACCCTCCTCCTCTCCACACACAATCATTTTTACTTTTCAGTCCTGAGACTGTATTGTGATTTCACCCCTCACATAGGGCAAGGGGTTGATGCATTGCTCAAAGAGGCTGGAGATCCTGTTTTCATCTTTCATATTTTAAACTATCAGAGTCTTCAACCCCATCCCATGAGGGGGCTAATGCATTTTTCACATCAACATAGATGGGATGCACTTAAACTAATGTCTTTTTTATCCTTACTTACTGTATACTGGTTCTAATTGCAGGCTCTAATAGGCATTAATTGGAGATAACTTTATAGTACAGGCTTCCAGCATCTACTTTAACCACAATCAAATCATATATTAAAAAACTGCTAACCTTTAAAGGTAGCAGCAAGGGATTGTGTGCTACTGTTACGTCAAATAACTGTAGATGGGTCAGCCATTTGTGCCTCTTCCTGTCAGTGATATTCTAGGGGCAAGCAGCAGGTCTTTGCACCCTGTAATGGAGCACGGAGGCCTGCCAAAACATTCCATCCTTGTACTTAGCCCACTACATAACCCCTCCTTTATTCTCATCAACAATATTTTTGAGGTGGTGCTGAAAGGCTCCATGGTAGGCACTTGCAATTTTTATCAAAAGGTCTGTTCCTTCCATGTCTGAAGACTGATACAGAAGACTGATCTGTTAGACAGTTTTACTTTCTGGGGGAAAATCCCAAGTATTTTAGGAGAACTTCATTTGGGTATTTACTTTCTTTTTTACTTAATTTGCTTCTCCAGGTTCATTTTCTCTCCCATATTCCTCCAACATCTGTTTCTCATGTTTCTTATATAGTCACACAAATGGTAAGAAATTCCTCAGCAGTCTTGTATAGAACATTTACTGAAGTTTTACACTATGCAATGTTAAACGGGTCCCATACCTGTATTATAATCCAAACATAAATATCTCCCGATGTGTATAGACTGTACAGGAGCGCCTTTTGCCTAACTGGATATAAAATATCAATATATAAATTTGAGAGTTGGTATATAGATGCAATTTGAGACCTGCAAATTCACATTTATTAGTGGTAATATAAATATATGCAAAACTATATGAAAATAAATATATTATGTATTATGTATTGCTGTGGTTATAGACTTGATAAAGGGAAATGAGGACAACGGTACCCATTACACAAGAAGCATTATCCAGTCATCAATGTGAGATAGATATCTAAGAGTTTTCCTATATGCTTGTGAATTACTATTAGTAGTAACAGTTACTGTATCAGTACCCCAATTACCATTGTTTGGAGTGGTAGGACTCATGAATATATTTACTGAGCATTTTAGAAATGTACATTGGGAAAGAACATTTCAATACAAAATGTGTTTTTCAGACTACTAATGGATTCCATGCTGTGGCAGGCAGCGGGTTTAATTTTATTATAGTCTGCAGAAACAGTAGCACTTGTTCTTAACCCCTTGGCTGGTGAGCAAATGCAATCACCTTTTTTCTAAAGCAAAATCTGAATCATAATGCTTCTGTTTGCTGCAATTTTAGTAAAGAGACTTCATTATTATAGTGTCTCTGATAGACTTATGAGTATGATCAGAATTTATGGGACAATGCATTGAGAATGTGTGGCATCTAATAGTAGGAGTGTGAAGATTGATTTTATAATGTTAAAAACAATGTGTATCAAAAGAAAAGAAAGATTAAATTAATCAGATAGAATGGTTAAATTATGTGGGATAAAATGATAATGTGAGGGAAAGAATGGTTAGAATGTGAGCGATAGCATGGTTAGAATGCAAGGCCTTGTGAGTTTGGAACATAAAGGACAGGATGAAGTGGAGTACAATGTTAAAGGAACAGTAACACCAAAAAATGAAAGTGTATAAAAGTAACTAAAATATAATGTGCTGCTGCCCTGCACTGGTAAAAGTTGTGTGTTTACTTCAGAAAGTCTACTATAATTTATATAAATAAGCTGCTATGTAGCCATGGAGGCAGCCATTCAAAGGAGAAAAGGCACAGGCACATAGCAGATAACAGATAAGACACTATTGTATTCTACAGAACTTATCTGTTATCTGCTATGTAACCTGTGCCTTTTCTCCTTTTTTCCAGCTTGAATGGCTGCCCCCATGGCTACACAGCAGCTTATTATATAAATTATAGTAGTGTTACTATAGCAAACACACCAGTTTTACCAGTGCAGGGCAACAGTGCAATATATTTTTATAACTTTAAAGCTCTTTAATTTTTTGGTGTTACTGTTCCTTTAAATGTACATGGGTAGCATAAATGACGTATGTTTGCAATGAATTGATAGTTAGGGAGGTGAAACTGTTTAGGATACAGCGTTTAGATTGCACTAGCCAAAACGATGAAAATTAATTAGATAACTTGGTGAGATTGTTTGTGATAAAGCGATAGAAATATATGGAAAATGTATTACTACTAACGATGAGAGAATTTTTTTAGCAGGCATGGATTTGCAGTGAAATTCCGCATTTCGCCACTTACAAATAGTTTTGTGAAACTGCCGCAAAATTTTGCCATGAAAAATTCTTGGTCGCACCCAAAAAAAAGCGCGGTCACTTCAAAAAAGTCGTGGTCACATCAAGAAACGGCTCAGTCACGTCAAAAAAGTTGTGTGCAGCAAAAAAGTTGTAAAGCAAATTTTTCGGCACAGTGAAACGGGAAAGATTCGCTCATCACTAATTACTACAATCATCATGTGTGAGCAAGAATAAAAAGAGACAATATAAACTACAGAAAAATTTATAGTTGAATATAAAACTAAAACCAGCTATCAAAGAGCGCCTGGGTAGTGACAAAGTAAGACTGGAGAAAACCACCATAAAACAAAACCATAAGCATTATTAAACAATGAATGAATGAATTAATTAATTAATTAATTCATTCATTCATTAATAATTAGTATCTAAAATAAACCCATGAATGATGAGAATAATGTGCTAACCCAATCCATTTGCCAGGGCACAGAAATGATATATTGCACTCAAGAATATCATGGTAGTAAACTGTTATGCAGTGAAGAGCAAATATAATAGCAAATATGTAGTTGAACAACAAAACCAGATCAGTGATACAATGCCCAGAATTATAAATAGCCAATTTCAACATATTATCAGCCAAAAGCAGAGCAAAAAAAGCATATTTTGTATATATACTACAGCATGTAGGAATACAGCTAATACTGTATGCTAACAATCATGGGTTTTCGACTTTGGGGTCAAGCCCCCACTTTGTGGTCAAAAATGTTCCCAGGCCTCCATTAGTATGGGTTATAAGCATATCATAATATAAAAAGGCATCCCGCTATTGCTATTTATGTCAACATTTCACACATGTTGATCCCCCATCCACTACACTTAGCACCCCCAGGAAGTCAGCCCCACAGTTTGGAATAAAGCACATTTAGTGGCTCTGAAAAAAATGTGCTTGGGGTAAGAAAATAAGCAATATCTAAAAATACATAGAATAAATAGGATAAATGTTTTTATTTATAAATTACCTTGTAAATTAATAACAATGTTTACAAATTGACTGGCAATAGCAATAAGCTCTTTTCATAAAGTTGTGCTACAATATGTCTGTGTTTGGTGAAGATGAGTAAACTCATAATCAGACAATTCCCTAAATGTGCCTGAAACGCCAATGAATACTAGAAAAGAAACATCATACATTCTATCAATAACTGTGTTAGTCAGTACCTTATGGAATTGTCAGCAATGCACAGTTAAAGAATTCATTCTCTTCTAGCTTGTATCATTTATTTTTAAGAGACTTTGAAAGACTCAGATTGACAATGGCTTCTTAAGGATGTTTAATACCTGTTTATGTATCAGACCTTCCACTGGGAACATAACTTGACTGGCCTGTGAAATAAAGGAGGGAAGCCTTCCTCAGCACATAGGGATTTTCCAGGCTGAAATTGAAGCCCCCTTGGCAATAAGGCTGAGACCCCAAGAATAGTCATTTTGGCATTTTACTGCCAATAGATTAGAATAGATCAGTGCCACCTAGAACACTATATTTATTCTGCAGAAAGCTTTTATCATACCTGAGTAAAGAGCCCTAGACATTTTCTCTGTTTTTTTAAGATTGCAGCTGCCATTTAACTTGGTCTCAGTAGCTTCCTACATGCAGCTCTAGCCTTATAGCTCAGATTACACATTCCTAAGGATTTTATGAATTCTTATAGGAGGGGGGAGCAGGAGAAGGGAGGGGGGAGAGAACTGAGCAGACTCTGGCCCCTGGAATTAAGGACTCAGTGCAGCTTTTCTGTGAGTGCTTATGTCTGTATTTACATTGACCTTTCTGATAAAGCTTACTTAGTTTTTACCTTTCCTTCTCCTTTAATGGGTGTGGTCTGCCTCAATAGGAAGTGTGCTGGTAGTTCAGGGTAGAATTATGTAGGATGTTAGGAGATGAAGTCTAGAGGTATGCTGCCCTTATTTGATGCTTTAATCACAGAGTGCCATGCTTCTATATAGTGCATTATTTTTTTATACAATAGCAATATTTTGGCAATAGAATATTTTTTAAAGTAAAAAAATTACATGGAAATACATGTATTCTTAATATTAAAATATATTGCTATACAACAAATGACTACCTATGGTGGTAATGCTCATCTGACTAAAGATGTCTTTTCATACAATTGATGTGGTACCTCTAACTAGAGTCAAGGCTTTAGCATCATTTAGCATCTTATCTACTTAAGACAGGCAGTTTATATTGGCCACATATAAATATCAAGATATGCTCAAAGAAAGTGTGGTAAAAAACATCCGTAAACAGAATAAAGTCACAAAAATGAACTACAGTTATGGGAACCATTATCTGGAAACCTGTCATTCAAAATGCTCTGAATTATGGAAGGACAATCTCCCATTTTATATAAATAATTCAAATTTTAAAAGTTATTCCCTTTTTCTCTGTAATAGTAAAATAGTGCCTTTTACTTGAGTTCAACTAAAAGTTAATTAAATACAGAAATACCCCTGCAATTGCACTTAGGCCTGCACCCTTTCAGGAACTGCTGGATGCTTGAGCCGATGTGAATCCAGCATGGAAATTGCATCCGGAGGGGAGTGGGGGGGGGGGGCCGGACCCCATCAGTACTAGTAACATTATTAGTGCTTGAAAAAAATAATGGCCAGTGCCTGAGGTCAGTTTTGGCATGTTTATGTCTGGCCTTTCAAGGGGACCCTAAACCTTTATTATTTGCAACATAATAGAAACATTAAAAAGTACAGGTATCGGACCCCTTATTCGGAAACCTGTTATCCAGAAAGCTCCGAATTACGAAAAGCCTGTCTCCCATAGACTCCATTTTAATCAAATAATTTAGAATTTTAAAATTGATTTCCTTTTTCTCTGTAGTAATAAAACAGTACATTGTAATTGGTCCTAACTAAGATATAAATAATCCTTATTGGATGCAAATAATCCTATTGGGGTTAATTACTGTTTTACTGATTCTTTAGCAGATTTAAAGTATGGAAATCCAAATTACATGGATAATGGATCCTATACATGTACAAACATTTTATTCTTTTGTTTTTCCTACCTTTTGGGTTAGTGTTATTGTCTTTGCTGTCAGATTAGTCTTCTGGAAGCCTCCATCATTTTCTTGATTCTAGCCCCAGTCTATTTTATGCCCTCTCAAAGCTGTTCAGTCAGAAGGTAGCATTTACAGGTCACCTGTTTGAAAAGGAAACATCAGATTGCTATGGTTTGCTAGAACTGGTGGGAACTTTGTAACTTTTGTCACAAATAATCCCCCTATGCTATAGAGTCTGATGTACAGTAACTTGCACATGATTCGTCAAACCAGGTATAGCTGCAACAGGAATTACTCCTAGGTTCAGGTGTCAGCGTTAAAACATTACACCATTGAATACAATTGTACAACAAAGTATATTGGTAAACTTATTACAGGGAGCACATCATACAAAAGTAGAAATCTAGATTATATTACAACAGTTGATATATACAGTATAGTTGGCAACATTGTCATTTTATTGCATTTTCATACTGTAAGGGATCTGGCACACGGGGAAATTAGTTTCCTCTCAAGGCAACTTCCACGATTTCGGGGAAATCACGGTGCCGCGTATGCATCCCACCGGCGATTTACATTTTTGCCGGTGGGATGGCATTTCGGGGAGATTAGCCGCCCGCGAACAGGGAGATTTGTCGCGGGCACTAATCTCCCTGTGTGCCAGAGCCCTAAGAGATGAAGTTGTGACCTGCTCATTACTTGGATAACTCTAACCATTTGCCCCAAATTTTTTGGTGTTTCTTATTAGATCCTCTAGATTTATATATTGAGCTTTCTAGTGTCCATATGTGATTAACTTCTAAAAGCTATTGTGCATATTTGGGAGGTACTGGTTCTTTCCATTTTCTTGTTATCAACTTTTTGGCTAAAAATAAACATTCACTGACAAACTTTGGTGTTGCATGAGCGATTCTTTAAGACCCACACTTATCAGGCATATACGAGGGGTTCTCTGGAGTTCTACTGCTAGGTCTACAAAGTCTAATTTGTTTAGGACCTCAGTCCAAAATGTGGTTAAAGCTGAACAATCCCATACCATATGTATTAATGTGGCATTTTCAGCATGACATCTGGGGCATTCTGAGGAGGTCCCCAGGCCCGGATTTGTGGCGAGGCCACAAAGGCCTGGCCTAGGGTGGCACAATTTAAGATTTAATGGCCATACGGAGCAATGGGGACTTCTCCCCATTGCTCCATATAGGAGTTTAAATGGCATGCGCACTTGCGTTGGCGCGGAAGGGAGGTTTGTTTGTGCATGCGCGCCGGGGAGAGGGGGGGATGTGAATGGGGGGCGGCCTCGGGGCGGGTGGATTTGAAATCCGGCGCTGGAGGTCCCTGGGAATATCTGGACAAATGCTCTATGGCCAGTATGAATAAGAGTAGTGACATTGGGTTTCCTTAGCATGTGCCCTGTTTCAGGGGGAGAAAAGTGGATTGTGTACCACTTACAATTGGGGATGCTTTTGGTAAACTATATGTAAGCTTAACCCATTTGGTGTATGCTGTACCAAAGATAAATTGTTTAAGCACCTACAACATATATGGCCATTCTACTGTGTCAAAAGCTTTAGCTATATCGAGTGCAGCTCTCTCAGCCATTGATCTCTGGCCGTGATTATCATGTTCGGTAGCCAATTTAAAGTAAAGCCTTCTAATATTGAGTGCCGTGGACTTGCCGGGCATAAAGCCCATTTGATCCTCTGAAATGATAGTGCTAAGAACCTTACT
This sequence comes from Xenopus tropicalis, assembly GCF_000004195.4. NCBI lineage: Eukaryota > Metazoa > Chordata > Amphibia > Anura > Pipidae > Xenopus > Xenopus tropicalis. Next base: position 108,357,488 of record NC_030679.2, read on the forward strand.
CATTCTAATTTGAGATACCACCATAAATGTGATCTAATTCTAAGTCATACCACTTAACTTGGCCTGATTTAAATAAGCACATAAATCTGTAAGGTTCAGAAAGTTCCATTATGCTGCCTAAAACAGCTACCCTTGCAGCCACTCAGACCCCCATAGAGGGAATGTATGCCATTAACACAGAGAACATGAGTAAATCTGATATTAAAGTGGACTTGTCACCCAGACATGAAAAGCTGTATAATAAAAGTCCTTTTCAAATTAAACATGAAACCAAAATTCATTTTTATATTAACACATTCAAACCCATTATAAAAGCATTTAAAAATCCCAGCTGTCAATCATATACTGCATGCCCTGCCTCCATGCCTTAGGCATAGAGGCGGGGCAGACAACTACTTAAACTTTTCATTCAGTACTCACATTCTCCCTACCTTCTCACCATCTAATAGTTTAACCAGTGCACGGCCTGGGCATCAGGTCCCCCATTCTGGCATATACACAAGATTTTGGGGTGATACAAAGCTTGCCTTATTAACAGTGCCCACAAAATGGCAGCTGCCTGCTGGCTGTGATTGTATATTCCCAAGACTGAAGAAAACAAGATTTATATCATTTATATAGTATGTGAAGTTAATTTTGCTTAACAAACACAATAAAAAAGAAATTGGAATTATTTCTTAGGGTGACAGGTCCCCTTTAATACAGATATTACTGATATATACTAGAGACTGCATGTAGAAATTCACTGGGATTGTGGGTATAGCAACATGGACTAACATACACATGCCATAAAACATTACTAGATGTTGGATTTAAGTTACATCCCACTCATTCGAATAGAATTTGCAGGTGAGATAAAGATGTGCAACTGGCTATTAATCAGACAATAATGCAATATTATTACTACAGGATTTGTTAATAGATTTACTGTACGAACCTCTTGCTAGAAAGTTGTATGTCAGTCTGTCCTATTTAAAAGGATACAAGATTTTGTCCTTGCACTAACATTATGATACTGCAGAACAACAACAGCCCATTCTATTAATGATTACTCCTCTATGCTTCTGAGAATGGCAAAGCTGCTCCCGTCTATTGATCTGTGTATATCCTTCTCATATCCCCTGGGAGTCTAATGGTAGATCTGTGTATATCCAGCTTATCTCTCCTGGGAGTCTGATTGTAAAATAAATATGTTTATATATGGTAGATTAATGAACCTATGATATTCTTCTTTCTTCTCAAATAAACCATGAAAGCAAGACACAGACTTTCTTTTACTTGATATTTACTTGCATATTTCAATACTATAAATTTCCTTTTTGACTTTTTTCCTGCCTTATGGGAAAGTCATTTTGTTACCAGGCCCTGACTACACTTGGAATCCTGAATCCTGTGCAGCTCAAAGAGTGATCAAAAAGCTGCGTAGGAAGGATTCATATAACACTTCCTTCTATCAGCTGCTGAAATAGAACCTAGGTTTGAATACCTTTAGGTCTTGCCAAGGTATGATTTTCATTGGAGTACAACTTCCACAATCTGTTTGATTTACAGAACTAAGCCTTTAAACCTGCAGTCTCTTTTAACTAAGCGGGAACAGCCAGAAGAGTAATCTTTTGGTTACTTATAGCTGGGTAACAAGATACATTCCAAAAGGGCTTTGTTGCCATTTTGCTTATGTTTCCTTGAACACTCTAAAAGCTAAAAAGAAAAATAAACTATTTAGCCCAATCAGTTTAGGCGGAGCTGTCCAACTGGAGACCTGAACATATGCCTATGATTAAGTGCGCCTGCGCACGAAACGCGTTAGGCTTTGTTCTTTTAAATGAGCAAATAAAATCGGATTTAACTGACTCCGGTGGATGGTCCTGGTGTACAAGTATAGCTGTTTTTCTCATTCATGGTTGCTTACCCTTTCAAGCTATGGGTTCCGGGCTTCTGCACCTGGAACACTTGTCAACAGTGGTGAGTTCCTTGCTTCACAAGATGTTGAAGACTTGTTGTCTTGACTTCAACTAAATTTACTGCTTGAATCTTGCGATGGACCCGGGGTTGTATACACACCCGGGTCAATACCTTCCCTCTGTATGATTAATTTGGGTTGTTTTGTTATTTTTAGGTTGCAAGTAGTTTAACTAGCTATAATTCATTGCTTTAATGCAATGATATTTAATGCATTGCTTTATTACTTTGGTGTGTCGGGTTCTTTTCAATGTAAATTGTCCCTTGAACATGCAGTATAACAAATAATCGTCCCACTACACTTACAGATTTGGAAATGTCAATACAATTACTGTACAGATATTACACATGATATTTCACAATTACTGTACATTATACATTTGCTGTATGCCCAATAGTATGACTGAGGCAGGTAAGAAACTAGGATGCACTGACTTGCACAGTAATGTATTACACTTCTGGGAGCAGTGAGCAGCCAGTAGAGATAGTAATAATTTGAATTACAGGACACATCTAGTGACAGATAATTGTAATATTGGTGAACTGGAGTAGTGTATCAATTTACTAGGTGACCTATACCATTCTATCCTCTATGGCAGTGCTTTCTTACTTATTATATGTAGTTGGCCAATCATTTTTCATATAGCATGTTCGAGGGCCAGATGATATGATGCAGTGAAGTCTATGGAGCCTTTGAGACTACGGGCCAGACTTGACACTGTTTTGTCACAGTCACAATCAGGAAAGCTGCCTTTTTTCTTTTCTGGATTTACCGTTTTCCTGGAGTTTATGCCGTTTTGATGTGGTCCCCTGGGAAACGCAAAATTGTCGTTCTACTATATGTGATTAATAGATGGTGGGTGTGCATACTTCTATTTCCTACAATAATGTCATTGCGTGGATTATTGCAGTTATATAAACAACGTCTGAGCCCTCTGTTTGCTTATGAAGTTGGGCAAGATAGTTTCTTGTTCTTTTTATCAATAAGTACTATGTACCAAGCACGGATTTCTCTACACTGGCTTAAAATTGGAATGGTTATGACCACTTTACTATAAGCAGTGTGGCTGCTAAATAAATATTGAGAACACCATAAATATATATATATATAGCACTTCAAAACCTGCCAAAACTCAGTTATACTATGTAGGGATTGATATCATGCTCTTAGATTTCTGTAGTAACCCCCTCCACTCCACATCATTATGCCCTAAAAAGACACAAGGGAAGTTTCTAATCTTCCTGGGTTATAGTTGTTTATAAGAACTGAGTATCACTGGGTATCACAGAAGGACAAATTTATTTTGGAGCAAGAAAAGTTGGGAGAGTTGGACAGTTTTTTTTAAGTGATTTTTTGTAAGATGAGTGTGTGGCAGCCCAGGCAAAGGGAATGCATATATACATTGTGTAACTGCATGTGTCACTTATTATAAATAATGCATTGTAACTAAGAGACTGGTAACTTACCCTACATGCCTTTTCCTACAGGTCAAATGGAAAACTTCATATCCTATTTGATGTTCTGCCTGCAAGTCTATTCTAGGCGTTTTATTTCTCCCTAATGTCAGGCTCAAGTCATGAAGCTGCCTCACATTTTGCATTATGCATTAGATAATGGCTGCAATAATGATCTCTACATCTGTACAGAATATACAGAGAAAAGTGGAAAGGAAATGAGCATTATTTACTGGCAATGGATTAATAACAGGAATGACGGCAGACAGGATACCATTCCCTAAAAAGGAATTGGCACTAATATTAAACAAGTGGTTTTATAATTTTCCTGGAAAGTGTAAGCCTCTTGGGTGTAATTCATTGGATACCTCCCCAGCACTTCACTGGACCTCTGTATTCTTTTCTTCAACTGAGATAATTTTTCATTTTTTACAGCTCGGATGTATGACCGTGTCACAAGACTTGGGGGTAATACACGGTGGCCATGAAACACCAAAACCTTTGCTAAAATCCAACAGAAAAAATGTACGTCATGTGTCTGCATGTGTAAGGGACAAGGCTCTGCAGAAGAAACTACACTCAATGTGAGATACTGAATTGTTTTCCTTCAGAAAGCCAGATATTTAGATTGTTTCCACATGCTCTCCGGCACTGTGCAGGCAATCTGGCAAGCTCAATACTTCATTAGGCAGAGGAAGTAGAAGAGATAATTCAAGCAAATGTGCATTTACTCTCCAATTTCTATACCCATTTTAGTAATTCATTTTATCTATCTAACAGATCTGTCTCTAGTTGGATTCTAAAGGATGTAGTGGATATTCATCTGTTAGTTCCTCATAGAAAGAATAAGATGGAAACTAAAAGTATTGTGTTTCCTTGGGGTAGAAGAATGGAAATGCTAGGAAAGCCCTGCAGGTTTCATGATATGCCCTTTGTATAAATGGGATGGGATGAAGGACCGTTGCACTTCAAAGACAGAGGATTTAGTCTAATGAGGGGTGAGAGGCCCCAGAGACACAGGAGACCTTAATAGGTGCCCAAATTGGGGCATAGGGTTATTGAGGGCCGATTCAATGAACACTTATTGGCTCCATATAGAGTGAGTTGAGTTGGTTTCCTGTGTGAGTAATTTGCCAGTTTAGGGAGGAACTCAAGTGCAGAGACTTAGGGAGCCGCTTTGGAAGCCCAAATACTGTTGCCACGAGATACTGTGTTGACAGTATTTGCATTGTAACATGGATTGGTGACTCTCCTAAGGCACTTGCATTTGCTAATGTTATCGTCTGTTTAAGGACCATTAGCACTTATGACTAGTGCACTAATACACATCATGGACCAAATTAAACAAAGGGTCATCCATGAAAATAATGAGTTGGATGTGTAACATATGATCTACCCAGAGTAAGTCATAATATGGGACCAAAATCTGGAAAATGAGAAGTCCACGTGATGCCTGGGAATTGTCACCTCTGGGAGAAACTGTGGCTGAGGGGTAACAGGCTAAGGAGAGAAAGATGGCAATGTTTATAGTATATCATCATATATCAGAAACTTCCTGCACCCACATACAGTTGAAAGTGTATTTATTGTGATTAGTTAACAGCCCTGCACAAACTTTGGTCTTCTCTTACAGTATCTTGTCTAAAATAAATATATTTGTTAAAAGGTAAACAGTGCCCTCAAGGGCAAGTGACACACGGGGAGATTAGTCGCTGCACGGCAAATCGTCATTGTCGCGGGCGACTAATCTCCCCGCAATGCCATCCCACCGACTAGAATGTAAATTGCCGGTGGGATGGCATACGTGGCACCGCGATTTGCCAAAGTCGCCGAAGTTGCCTTGAGAGGAAACTTCATGCAACTTGTGCAAATCACAGGGCCACGTATGCCATCCCACCAGCGATTTACATTTTAACATTCTTTAACATTAAACAGCCCAGTCTTTATTAATCGAATCATTTATCACTGCTGAATACATCACATCTCTTATGATGAACATACACATACTATACACCAATCTGAAATTTAGGTATTCAGCAATAGAGTCTTTGGTGTTTATGTGAGCAGTCCAGCACAATGAGACTCAGGTGAAGAATGCTATGGGTTTTTTTTTTTAAAGGATAAAAGCACTCTCTATGGGGCTTTCCTTGTCCTTTAAGCAATACTCACTGAATGGTACTACTGTTTGCGAGAGAAGTGGCTGCTGGTGTTGAAGGGTGTTTGATCCTAAGGCTCCATGTACCAAAAAACCCAAGTCTTTTTGCTATTATAGGTATGGGGCCAGAATGCATGGGACCTGAGGTTTTCAGGATAAGGGGTCTTTCTGTAATTTGTATCTACCTGTAGTCTGCTAAAAAAATAATTTAAACATTAAATAAATCCAATAGGATTGTTTTGCCTCCAATAAAGATTAATTATATCTTACATTACATTAACATTTATTTATAAAGCGCCAACATATTCCGCAGCTTAGTTGGGATTAATACAAGGTACTGTTTTATTATTACAGAGAAAAAGGTATTCTGCAATATTTTGAATTATTTGACTATAATGGAGTCTATGAGAGATAATGGATTGTATTTATTTGTATGTTGTATAGGAAACTCATCAACAAAGAAGTAGCTTCTTGAGAACAGACTTTATGGAATTCCCCAGCCATAGAGCTGATCTCAAACTTGGCCACTGAACCTTGTTTCAGCTACAGACACGCAGTAAATGGAAGTTTGGTCTGTACATGGATTCTAATGATATTCAGATGTTACCTTTGCAACACTGTTGCCGCTTTATTGATACATGTTAAAAATACTAAGAATTAAAACACAAATGTGTGCGTTTAATGACTGTGAACCCAAGTTCTGCTGTGACCCCTGTTTAAGAGGAACCTTTTGATTCTGCTATTGCTAGAAAAACAGTAACGTGATTACTTAGCAACCATCCGTCGCTGACACTATTGGGCAAATTACAGAAAATTGCTCCCTCTCTGCAGGAATCTCACTCTGTGTCCCTTTGGAATATGCTCCTGATTTCCTTTGTTCCATGTCTCTGCAACACATTTACACAATAAATCAGCTTTTGCCGAATATCTTATATTATGTGGATATAGGCAATCTGACCTGTGCTGCTTCAGTTCCAGAAGTGACAGCAAGCACAATTACAGCAGTCTGTTGACAATAAACTATATATTATAACTATAATATTATATACTATAATATAACTATCTATAAAATATAGATAATTATAAAAATATAAATATACAGTTCATTTTCCTACCAAATTCAATATTAAGTTGCTTAGCAATATAGTGAGAATACATCAGTCCAAAGTAACAACCATAAAAGAAATATTCATCCATATACACTCCCTGATCATGGAACAATGTAAAAAATTAAAAAATGTAATTCCTATAAAACTCCATACACTTAGAAGCTCCATAGACATAGAACAGACTTGCAATGTTAGGAGGAAACTGTATTGCAGTGGCAGCAGATGAGGGAGACAAGTAGTAGAGCCAGAACGCTCCATGTGCCATAGCCAGGGGTGTAGCTACAGGGGATGCAGGGGCTGTGAGTGCAGCATGGCCTTGGGAGCTGAGGGGGACCCCCTGGCAAAAATAATTAGACCATTCTCCCCAATAAATTAAAAAAAAAAAAACATGTGTGATGTGAAGGAAATAATACTATAATAATAATAATCGTTACACCATAGCCAGAGAATAAAAGAGGGTTTTAGGAAGCTTATTATAGTATAATGGGAATAATGTGCCCTTACCATGGGCGTCCGCAGAAAATTTTCCAAGGGGGGGCAAGTAAGCTAGCATCATCCTGCAACAGATAAATATATATATATATATTTTTTTTTGCAGGATGATACTAGGGGAGGCTAAATATGGCCCATACACAGACTGACCTACGGCTAATGTGACACTTAGTGGATTCACTGCTGACGTAAAAAGTTAACCTCCCAACTACCTCTTGCCGTTCCCACTGACTCCCAGGGATACTGTACAAAAGTGCGGGTGGGGGTGCTTTTTTTTTTTACCCTAAAATGTTTAGTATTAGTAGTAAAAGTATTCATACGCGCACTTCTGTTAGGGGATCTGCAAACATTTGTGTTTGGGATCAGTTAGCTTAAAGGGGTAGTTCGCATTCGAATTCACTTTTATTTTTAATGGTTTTTCAGTTATTTAGCTTTTTGTTCAGCAGCTCTCCATTTGGTATTTCAGCAGCTATCTGGTTGCTAGGGTCTTATTTACCCTAGCAACCAGGTAGTGATTTAAACAAGAGATGGGAATATGAATAGTTAAGGGGCCTACTTGGAAAAATAAGTAATACAAAATTATAATAATAATAAAATTGTAGCCTCGCAGAGCAATATTTTTTGGCCCCCATTTGAAATCTGTATAGAGGCAGAAGAGAAAGGCAAATTATTCAAAAAAATTAATTAGGAAGACCAATTGCAAAGTTGCTAGGAATAGGCCATTTTATAACATACTAAAGGTTAACTTAAAAGTGAACCACCCCTTTAGATGTGTTTATGTTAGTTTTATAGCAAGAAAGGCAGTGGGTACTGACTCCCCATTATATACAGTGAGACGCAGTCCGTATTTACAAACCCAGCACATTATATGCCATGAGGAGCAGTGGGTACTGATGGCAGATATTCAGGCCCTGGCACTATAACACTGGCACTGATACACAACATTGGCCCCACTGTAACTTACTATAAATGAACAAAACAATGACAAAAAAAAAAAAAAAAAATAGTAAGTGCAAAAAACAACAACACATTTATAAACTCACAATGAGCTTTTTCAGAGGGAAAGAGTTAACTTACCCTCCATGTGTTAGGGTAGGGGATAGATTATAAATTAAACAATTTAATGTCAGCTAGTGATTCTTTAGAACTGTATAGTACCTGTGGGATGAAAACTGCAGCAAAAGTTGAGAGTTGGTTCTCAGGTAAAGTTACAGCTGCAAATTCATCTTTTCAGTCTTTATTTCTGTTTCCAGTTTGCAAAATCTCCCGATCCCTGTGTGCATCTGTGCTCTGATTGGTCAATTTTACTGTCTGTCAAGGAAGCTGTGCTCTGATTGGTGAATCCACAAGAAGAAAGATCCAATCGGAGCACAGCAAAAACGGGCTTGAGGGGAAAGTGCAGAAACGGAGTAAGGTTTTTGTTTTTTTTGCTACTTTTCCAGGGGGGGGGCAAGTGCCCCCTCTTGCCCCCTTCTGTGGACGCCCATGGCCCTTACTGTAAAATATTATAAGTTTTCTTTTCTTTTAGCTTTGGGACAACTCCTAAGCTTAGCTTCTCAACAGCTGCTCAGAGCACACTGAGCATGTGCAGTGCCACTGACAATTCTAATAGATTGCAGTATGGCGACCCCCTGTTACAACTTTGAAGTATTGGATTGTTACTACTATAGACATGCACCCTTTTGGCTGGTTCAATATTGTATTGACTAACATTATAGCCCCCTACCCCAGTATGTTCTTTAACCTAAGGGTCCTGTATGACCTAGTTTCACCCCTATGTTGTGCTAAACCTTTACCTATTTTTAGTAATTGCTATTTGTAGATTTTATTTTGTTCATATCCTGTGAGGGACACAAGGAGGCATGTTACAGGGGCAATATCTAGATGACTGTAACGTAGTCATGTCAGTGGGATGCTTGCAGATATAACAGTGCATATTTTAAGACTTCTGGAATCTAATACTCCACCCTCCCTCCTTGTGGTTTTGTTCCAGCCCTCTCCATGGTTACGGCACCTGACATGAAGAGGGACAAGACCAGAGCTAGCGCTACTTGCAATCTCAATAGCATCTTTCCCACAGACAGCACCAAATGTGGGAATTCCCTCAGCTTCTCTCTGTGGATTTTAGCCAAAGGCAGAATGCAAGTGTTCCCCGGTATTAGGAGCAGCACAGGGATGCTGATATACTTGTTTCTAATCACACTGTGCCTGTATCTTCCTGCAGTAGAAAATAAACTCTAAGAAATCAAGATTCAATAAAACATTTTAATTGATTTGGCTAATGGTGTCCTGACACTAATGATTGAGGGATAGAGAGTGATATCCCTTTTCTCCATATGAAAGTCCCACAGACAGGAATAGGATGGGATTCACCCGGCTTTAACAATGGCTATAAATCCTTCCCTTCCCTTAACTTCATTTATTTGCCATAAAAAAAAGCATTTAAAAACACAAATTCACTGATAAAATTCAGTTAATGACATTAAAATAAAAGCTAGATGACGGACAATATTTGCATTTATGAAAAAATATTGCCATTGAAACTACAAGTCTCAGAATCCCCTAAGAGCCTTGGACTTCGGTGAGATGCTGCAGGTTGCGGTTTGACAATTACAAACTCTCAATACATTGCAATAACCTTATTTATGATTTGAGTTACGATTTTAAAAAAGATACATTTTACTAAAATTAGTTATGTCTGACTTTAACAACATATATAACATGCACATAGGAGTGAGAGTATATATGAATATATATGTACACAGACACGCTACATGATTAGCTATGCATGAATCTATAATGGTAAAAGCTCGGCTCCTGCTCCTATATATAATGGAAGTTCTAACAGGCACAATGACTGTGGAGGCAGGTGCAATTCCATTCACACATATGCCACACACAGCATTAGTGACATGTGCACAGCGTGACTTCAATACACTGCATCTTACTGCAACAGGAACACATAGGGTTAATACATGATAAGGCTCACTGATCTGAACAGACTGTTGTCTGTGGATGTTAAAAAAATATATAAAAAAGAAATATTAAGGCTAAATACACATTGCCTTACCAGTCACATGCTGTATCATGAAACACTTCATTCAGAGAGCTGTGGGTGCTACAGCTCTACCACTTCCAGCAGGTGAGACTCTAATGATTACAAGAAAGAGAGCCAGAGAAAAAAAATGGGATGGGCTGCTAGTGAAACACATTACACCAGGAAGGCTTGTGTTAAACTACCAGTCTAATGGTGAAGGAGGGAGGTGAAGAGCCCAGGAGGAGGGGACTAGGAAAGCTACTGTATGTAACAGGCTGGGAAACCCATTCCTTGCCTCGGAGATGTGAAATCAATTGCTTGGTGATGTAAGACGGAGAGACTAAAAGGAATGCAGTGAAAATGGATCATTTTGGGGAACCTGCGCTCCATTCCTTTTCATGCCATAGGACATTTTAACATTGCAGGTTACATGTAACTATTCTAGACAATATTTGTCATTGGTATGATATACCATAACTGACTATAATATAACATAGTTAACTAACATTGTTCTAATCTAATTTATCAAAAGGGTTTATCATTAACAATATTATTGATCATCACGTATGGTGCTACTATTGCTATGCATTTCCATGTCCCTTGCTCAGTAATCAAGCCTTTCCTTAAGCACTGTCTGACTCTGATCCTTTGGAACCCAAGAGCTATTCTACATGTTCCCTTTGTGCAACAAAACCCAAGAAGTGTTTTACTTGTTCTCTTTGTGCAACAGAACCCAACAAGTGTTCTACTTCATCACTTTGAGAGGACCCAGGAAGTGTTCTACTTTGTCACTTTGTGCAACAGAACCCAAGAACTATTCTATTTGGTCACTTTGTGCAAGAGGACCCAAGAGCTGTTCTACTTGGTCACTTTGTGCAACATAACCCAAGAACTGTTCTACTTGGTCACTTTGTGCAACATAACCCAAGAACTGTTCTATTTGGTCACTTTGTGCAACAGAACCCAAAAACTGTTCTACTTGGTCACTTTGTGCAACATAACCCAAGAACTGTTCTATTTGGTAACTTTGTGCAAGAGGACCCAAGAGCTGTTCTACTTGTTCCCTTTGTGCAACAGAAACCAAGAACTGTTCTACTTGGTCTCTTTGTGCAAGAGTTAGTCCACAAGACTTCTGTTCTACATCATATCAGAACAGAGAGAACAGATAGGATGTGTGCAAGGGGCCATACTGTATGCATCAAGTACCAGCTCTAGATTTCCACATGGTTTTACCAGCTGCTCATGTAAAAGTTATTTCTTAGGCAGATCATTCTTGGCAAGTGTTAATAGAGCTTCTCCAGCAGAATCCTGCATTGAAATTTTTTTTATATTTCATTTTAAAACAGACATGTTCTTCATTTCCCAGGGTGCCACAGCCATATGACCTGTGATCTGCTAAATTTCAGTCACTCTTTACTGCTGAGCTGCAAGTTGGAGTGATATCCCCACTTCCCAGCAGCCAATCAGCAGAACAATGGGAAGGGAGCAAGATAGCAGCTCCCAGTAGATATCAGAATAGCACTCAATAGTAAGAAATCCAAGTCTGGCTTGGGACTCCTCCAGTTGCATTGGAGTAGAAGAAACAATAGGTTACCTGAAAGCTGTTCTAATGTGTAGCGCTGGCTCCTTCTGAAAGCTCAGACTCCGGCACAATGCCTGGAGCCTGCAAACCAATATTACAGCTTAAAAAACAAGTTTGTTGGTTCAAGAATAAATTTTGAAATAGTAGAGTGAATTATTTGCTATGTAAACAGTGTAATTTAGAAATAAAAAGTACACTATAAAAATCATGACAGAATCCCCTTAAAGCTCAGCATTATGGTCTGTTAGGATGAGATTCAAGATGAACATTTATTTACTGTACAAAATATACCATGGTTGGATATTTATCTGTAACATTCTTAAGAATGTGTATGACCATGGACACTTGCCCACTTTTCTCTAGTAAGGTGGCAGCAACAAAAATAAGTGAAATTGTCTTCAGTCCCTTTTTATTCTTCTATTGTGAAATTTCGGAATATCAGAACATGGCAGCCACATGGTTCCAAAACATTACTTCAGCATAGAAAGATCAGATCACTTTGCATCAAAATTTCCTGGGCTATGGAAATTATTTACCCAATTATTTTATATACAGAGTTATATTATGATGATAATAATGGTGATATAGTAATCACACTAGAAAGTTCAACCAAAGCTCCTCAACAATCTTTGACACACTTTTTTTTATTAGCAGTGCTGGCAGTGCTGTTGCTTCTTTCAATGTCTGACTAATTAAAATCCCCCATTATCAAGACTTGCCCAAACTTGCAGCTTTTTTTAATTGCAACAGAAGCTGAACCTCTGACATGAAGGTGTCTGTACAATACATTGCATATTTACTGCCAATCACGTGGATCATTGAACCATGCTTTGGCAATGCCCATAACATCATATTTCTCCTCTAGCGCCATTTTATCTTCCATTTTACCAGCAAGACTTCTTGCATTTTATATCACTACCAGCTTGTAACTTGTGCATATAAGACTTATTGGTCTCTTTTTCTATTTATGGCCCCCCCAGCCAAATCTTCACCCCTAAATGTCCCTGATTATACCAATATCTTTTATGTACCTTCCACAGAATTACTGCTCCTAATACAAATGGTACATATTATTAAATACTACCTTGCTATTTTAATATACCTGCATTAAATGAATCTACATTGCAACTTCCCTCTCTATCTCAATAGATATAGGTTTTAAAGGACAACTAAACCCAAAAAATAAATATGGATAGAAATGCTGTATTTCATATACTTAACTTATTGCACCAGCCAAAAGGTTCAGCATCTCTATAGTAGAAAAAATTCTGTGACAGACGGGGAGATTAGTCGCCGCACGTCAAATCTCCCTTTTTGCGGGCGACTAATCTCCCTGAAATGCCTTCCCACCGGCTAGAATGTAAATCGCTGGTGGGATGGCATACGTGGCGCTGAACTCGCCGAAGTTTCCTCTCACATTCTAGCTGGTGGGATGGCATTTTGGGGAGATTAGTCGCCCGCGACAAGAGAGATTTGTCGCATGGTGACTAATCTCCCCGTCTGTCACAGGGGAACAAGGGGGCGGGAGGCATATTGCGATCTCTGCACTAGAAGCACCAAAATTCTAAATCTAAATTTTTGCCGCCCCTGGTAACTTGACCGGCGCTGCTGCCTGAGGCGAGTGTCTTAACTTGCCTCATGGCAGCAGTGCCCCTGATATTGTGAGTGAGTCCCTAAGCTTGTACAGTAAATTAGCAGAAAAGAAGATGAGGAGCTACTGGGCATATGCAGAGGCACAGATCTTACCTACTCTCTCTTTAGGAGACCACATCTCTTTGTTTGGTCTTAAATATCACTTATATACTGATGACATCCAGATATATGTAGACACACCTTCACTCCCCTAATTACACTTTCAAAACCTGGCGCTTTTTTCTTTGCAATATTGCCAAGATATTCCCCTTTCTTTCACAAGTTACTGGTAAAACACTAATCTATATCTTACCCTTTCCTGCTTAGATTACTGCAATCTCCTACTAACCGGCCTCCCAGACTCCCACCTCTCTCCCCTGCAATCAATCTTAAACTCTGCTGCCAGGATCCTCCTGCTCTCTCCTAAGAGGGAACCTGATCAGGCCCAAGTAATTTCTCTAGCATAGCTGCCAGTTAGGCAAAGGATATCAAACAAAATCCTTCTGCTGACATTCAAAGCCCTTCATTCCTCTGCTTCTCACTAGATTTTTTCACTGGTCTCCCTGCACGTTCATGGTCGTCTCCTTCTCTCCTCTCAGAATCTCCGTCTTTTTACACCATCCACACCCACTTCTCTCTAGGAACTCTATCCCTGAACCCTCCATAGGGAACACTCACTCACTCTCTTTAAGATAAAACTCAGATGCTACCTTCTGGAGCACTAAAACGTTATTTTGTCTAGTCATGTGCTTAAGGGCAAATGCCCATACTTTGTGCACACTTGCCTTCCAATTTGTGCCTGTATGTTTCCTGACCATTTAGATTGTAAACTCTATGGGTCAGGGACCTCCTTCTTACTGTGTCTCACACTACATGGCACTTAATCTCTGTGTATTTATACTTATTTATTATATTTATTATATTTATTAACACTTATCCTCTTTATGTACCTGGGTTGGTACAGAAGCCCAAAACATAATGTACAACATTTCAAGGCTACTTGTTTAGTTAGACTTTAGCTCTTTTAAGAGGCCAGCTTAAAGCTACCTGACTTTTTGGGGATCATTTATTTTACACTCACCCCCTGGGCTCTAAGATGAGGATTTTAAAATTTCAAATGGGGTTATAGTAACCTGGCTTGTAATTTTATTTACAGTAAGTAGAATCTTATATAAGATAATACATATATAAAGAATTCTAGCTTGTGACACATACTGTAGGCATTTTTTGAAAGTAGGAATTTATCATTTATCAGGCTTACAGGATGTATTGCAAAACCTCATCAGAACTAGAGACTTTATAAAGATTGCAAAGCAGTAATGTGTTTCCATAGGGAACACATTGCTGTGTTGTGGTCAGCATAATAGGAGATATTTATATATTCAGCATCAGCTGACACCCAAATAAGTCAGAATGCAGCTTGGGCAACATGCTTTTATAAGCATTCATCTGTTATGTGTATTAAAATTTAATAAACATTAAATTGGTTGGTGTGAGTGCCTACATGAGGGACATAGCTACAGATAAGGCATGGAATTTAAACACAATAAGTCCCAGGGACCTCAGGGGCTCAAGTTAATCTTTACAATCAGAACTTGATTATACTTATTGTTAGGGGTGGAAAGAGAGCATATATTTTTATTTCTGAAAGTAAAGGATGATGGTCCTTGTTTACAGCCATCACAAAGTCAGCAGGATTATTCTTAATAGGTTCCACTGACATCTGATCCCTTGATAAATAAGTAAGGGAAGTCACTAAAGAGAAGTAGCAAATGCCAGCTGAAGGTGGCCATACGCAGGCAGATTTCAGACCGATTCAGCAGATACCGCCTGTTTTCGGGAAATCGCCGAAAAAGCCTTGCGAGTCTTTTTCGTCGATTTGCGCTAAATCGCGCCGCCGCGTCTGCCATCCCGCCGGCGACTTACATGTTCGCCGGTGGGTTGGCAGGGGGAAGGCAACTCGGGGAGATTAGTCGCCCGCAAGCAGGGAGTTTTGCCGCGGGCGACTAATCTCCCCGTGTACCAGAGCCCTAAAAGGGAGGATGACTGATACATAAGGTCAGGGTAACTAGCATGGTGTTAGAGTTCATGTTGGTGTGTAAAGTGACAGTAAGTGCAGGGTGAGAGGTGAAAACCAGTGTTTAGTGAGTGTTTGAGGGAAGATTAGGGGTGCTCAGTGGGTAATCCCATTTCTGAGGGTTTAGGTTATAGGCTTCAATGAAAAGGTGAGTTTTAAGAGACCATTAAAAGGCTTGGAGAGTCTAGCAGATGGGGAAGAGCGTTCCAGAGGATGGGTGCAGCTCGTGAGAAGTCCTGGATGCAAGAGTGAGAGGAGATGATGAGTGAGGAGGAGAGAAAGAGGTCATGTGTAGACGTCTGGGGGATTAGGGTGGTTAAATAGAGTGGTGCGGCTCCACTGAGTGCTTTGTAGGTGAGTACGAGAATCTTGAACTGGATCCTGTACGTGACAGGTAGCCAGTGCAAGGATTGGCAGAGAGGGGAGGCACTTGTGGAGCAGGAGGAGAGGTGTATGAGTCTGGCGGCACTGGTGCATCCACATGATGGATTGGAATTAGTTAGTTTAGACAGTGAAAGCCCACAGAGCAGTGAGTTGCAGTAGTCTAAGCGAGATATGACGAGGGCGTGGATGAGAATTTTGCCAGTCTCATGAGTGAGGAAAGGTCGAATGCGTGCAATGTTTTTGAGGTGAAACCGTTTTAGATTTAGAGAGTGTTTGAATGTGGCGAATGAAAGACAGATCAGAGTCAAATGTGACTCCTAGACAGCGAGCTTGTGGAACTGGGGTTATATTAATATTTTCCACACAGACAGTGATGTCAGGCAGGGATGGGGTCCAAGAACAGAGCCTTGAGGTACCCCAACTGAGAGAGGCTGAGGAGTGGAGGAGGAGGCCGATTGGGAGACACTGAAGGAACAGTTAGAAAGATAGGAGGAGATCCAAGATAGAGCCTTATCTTGAATCCCCAGTGAGGATAGAATATAGAGCAGGAGAGAATGATCGACAGTGTCAAAAGCTGCAGAAAGGTCAAGCAGGATTAAGAGAGAGTAGTAGCCCTTTGCTGAGTAAGTCATTCGCTACTTTAGTGAGGGCAGTTTCTGTAGAGTGGTGGGGGCGGAAGCCAGACTGAAATGAGTCAAGTAGGGAGTTAGATGTTAGATAGTGTGAGAGTTTGTTATGTATATGTTGTTCAAGCAGTTTTGAGGAGAAAGGAGTAGAGAGATCGGCCTATGGTTAGAGGGGAGTGTAGGATCCACAGAAGCTTTTTAATTATGGGCTTGATGACTGCGTGTTTGAATGAGTGTGGGAATATGCCAGGAGAGAGAGAGAGGTTAAAGAGAGAGGTGAGAATTGGAGTGAATATAGGTGAAAGTGGAGGAATGAGATGAGAAGGAATAGGATCAAGGGAACAGGTGGTAAGGTGAGCTTTAGACAGGAGAAGAGAGACAGTCTCCTCTGTAAGCGCGGGAAAGGATGCAAGAAAAGTAGCAGCTGAGGGAATGTTTGATAGTGTGATGTCCTTAGGGTTCTGATTTATTTCCGTGCGGATTTTTTGAATTTTATCTATGAAATAGCTAGCAAAGTCCTCAGATGTGATAGAGGAGGCGGCAGTAGGTTGGGTGGGTGGATGGGTGGATGTAGAAGGGCGTTGAAAGTGTTGAACAGTTGTTTGGGATTGTGAGATTGTGTGGATATGAGAGTGGCAAAGTTGGACTGCTTTGGAGAGGACAAAGCATCCCTGTAGTTGTGTAATGCATTTTTGCAGTAGTCAAAATTAGTCCGGAAGTTGTTTTTTCTCCAGCATCATTCAAGCCTGTGGGACTGCCTTTGCAGTTGTTTTGTGTGCTTAGTGTGCCAGAGTTGTCTGTTGGTGCGATGTGGGTGGTGTGTGAAGAGGGGAGAAAAGTTGTCCAAGACAGTGGTGGTTGTGTGGTTGCAGAAAGATGCAGCAAGTTCAGGGTCAATGAATGAAGAGATAGAGGAGAGCACAGGCTGTAGAGTTCATGAAAAGTGTTGAAGATTAATGTGATGAAGGTTCTTTCGTCTGGTGGTAGGATTTGGAGAATGAAGAGTGGTGTGCGAGAGAGAGAGTGAGTGTAAAGAGATGGTGATCAGAGAGAGGGAAAGGAGAGTTTAAAAGGAAAAAGCAGATTTGAGAAAAGATGAGGTCAAGGGTATGGCCATTCTGATGGGTGGGTTCTGAGACCCATTGTTTGAGCCCATAGGAGGAGGTAAGATTAAGGAGCTTGTCAAAGTAATGTCAGTTTATAGATGCAGGCTTAAGGTGGCCGGCCATACATGGGCAGATTTCAGCTGGCAATTTGGGTCCTTCAGACTGATTTTGGCAGCTTATCTGCCCGTGTATGGGCACCCCAATGGACCTAGGGCCAAATGATCAAATTAGCCCACCTTATCACCCACCTTAGGTGGGCATAACAGAAGAAGATCCACTCGTTTGGCAAGGTCCCCTTAACATGTGGCCACCTTTGGTTGCATACCTCCAATTAGCCCACCACTGACCCAAGCACACCATGCCTAGTGACAACAACTCCATTCATCCACCACTTTTAAAGCGGACCTGTCACCCTAAGAAATAATTACAAATTGTTTTCTATTGTCTTTGTCAAGCAAAATAAAATTCAGTTACACTTTAGTTTCCTTTAGCACTGGAATTCACAATTGCAGAAAACAGGCAGGCTCCATTTTGTGGACACTGTTATTAAGGCAAGCTGTGCATCCTGCCAAAATCTTGTTTCTGTGCCAGTATGGGGAACCTGATACCCATATCCATGCACTGGCTACACAATTAGATGATGAGGAGGGAGGGGGAATGTGAGGAGTGCACTGATATCTAAGGAGTTCTGAATTGAAAGTGAAAGTAACTGTCTGCCCCACCCCTATGCCTAAAGCATAGAGGCGGGTCAGGCAATATATGATTGACAGCAGCCA
Organism: Xenopus tropicalis; assembly: GCF_000004195.4. Taxonomy (NCBI): domain Eukaryota; kingdom Metazoa; phylum Chordata; class Amphibia; order Anura; family Pipidae; genus Xenopus; species Xenopus tropicalis. The sequence goes on from NC_030679.2 coordinate 108,375,878, forward strand.
ATTTGAGTCCTTTAGACCAATTCAGCAGCTTATCTGCCTGTGTGTAGGGACCCCCAACGGCCCTACCCAGCCAATATCTAGCTGGAAAGATATAATTAGCTTGATATCACCCACTTTTATACCTGTTGCCAATGGGTATATTTTGTATGGTGCCCTATTCCTATTTAAAGCAAGTGGTATCAGTCATCCATGGGGCAGATTTCCAAATACATTTCAAGCTCCAGGATCAGTCCAGGAATTTTTTTTGCCTTACATATCCACAGACATTTTCTGTGTTTAATAAAGTGGGGGAAAGTATACAGAGAGCCAGTAACCAATAGCAACCAATTAGATGTATGTGGGGCAACCCCTGGGCCCATTTGTATTTACTGACACATTGGCATGCAGCCATGATATCCCCCCAGAAAGCACTACAAAACACAGACAATGCAATATTTGATTTGTGTAGTGAATTATAAGCCACATTGATGCAAAATCACCACAATGTTTGCTTTTATAAAGATTAGGATAATATAATACATTGCTATCACCATTGTCAGTGTTGACACTAAATCATTAAGTGTTAGAGTATTTGCTTTGCATGACTATGTCTACGCATGGAGGTCATGCAAAGAGTATTCACAATTATTTTTCAGCACAGGACAGGTTTGGAAATCAGCCAGTTTTATACCATATTTCATGAACTGCTGTAGCTTTGATGATCAGAGGATGGAAATAGACGAGTGTTAGAAAACCCCTTTCACCAGAACCACAGTCCATAAATAACTGGGTGTACAGCAAAGTGTGATAGACTAATTAGGTACAGAGTACACAGCGCTGGGCTTCCCTCCTTAACGAAAATCTGTGTAACAAACATAATGGTAACAATCTAATTGCACTCCAGAGTAGGTTAACATTGCTTTTAACTGATAATTGAATGCAAGTGTTCAAGGACTGGAAATAGAAAATAACTAAAATGTCTAAAATGCTGGGAAAAAAGTAAAATATAATAATATTATGTCACCTACCCTGATGCATACTTCCTCCGCACTAACCTGTTTCCCGCCCCCTGCCCATAAATCTCTGCTCCCCGCCCACTCTTCATCCTGTGAGCCAGCGTGGAGCGGGCATGTACAACAAAATGGACGAAGCAGACTGGCCCCCCTGTCCACCTGTTCCTCGATTGTTATGCCACTGATCCTCATATTTTAGGAGGGTACATTATACTCAAGATTCAGTTAGTCACAGGTCTGAACTGGGATTCAAAATAAGCCCTGGCATTTCAAGTACACAGATGCTTAAACAGCCCCCCCACCAGTCAATTAATAGTGACTGTCTGTGGTAACTTACTGACACAAATGACATCTCTAAGTACCAGATATAATTTGAAGGACTTTCATGGCTCTTAAACCTCAGATTTACACCACAATTTTAATCTCTTCTGAAAAGTAAAAAAATGTCCTATAGTATATACTGAAACATATATATATGTGTGTGTGTTTGTGTAGGTGTGTGCACATGGACCCACACAAGGTGAGATGTCAATTGGTTTGTTAAGGATTCATTATTAGCTAGCTGTCCTGTGCTGTACAATTCAGAGCTAATTTAATGCTCCGAATCTGTACCCTCCTACAGCAAATCTCTGCTCAGTACATTGATAAAAATTGTTTGTCTGCACGTGAGCTTTATCTTCTGAAGCTGTATTTATCTGAGCAAAAGTGGGGGCCACCGAATCCTGAATAGAGGCCACTGTGGGTTATTCTGACAACTGTCTGTGTTTATACAAGTTGATGCCAGAGAAGAGTTACTGACATGTTAGAGGAGTAAAGGATTATCAGTCAGCAGCCGAGACAGACTAAAGACTAAAGAGTTACAAGTGGAGATAATTTGGTGTTTGTACCTGGCTGTGAGCCAAGAATGTTCCATACGGTTATTTAGCATTATGGAATGCAAGAGTGATATAGATAAAATATAATATAGCATAGCATAGCAGTGAAATATAATGGGCATAATTACACTGCATGTCTTGAGCAGACATATCAAAACTGTTGCCCATCAGCTTACTGAGTGATAGATGTTGCCAAAGATCAGCGACTGCACAGCTATATTTGGGCAAATCAGATCTGCTATTCTAGACTGCATGTCAGTTCGATAAGAGGCTTTTTGTTGTAAACATTGGGAGTTGCCTTGCATATGGCCCATGAACTTGAATACAAAAATAAACACAAAGTACAGTTAAATTGAACTTGAAGTTAGTAGTTTTCTCAGCAGATTTTTGTATTTTACATTTCAGCATTACCTCTTCTATATTTTATACCAAAAGAAAATGGCTAACCATATTATGTTTATTTTCATCATGTTGTAGATCCTCATTTACAAAAATGCACATTTTAATACTAGACCAAACTATCCTGCCCAAACACTGAATGGCTTTTATAATGGAGTGTTCTACTGGGTAACCATAAATAAGAGCATTGAATTTATTATGCAGAACTCTTGGGACCAGGGGTTATAGAGATATAGCTCCCTATAAGGTGCAACACCATGGTTGAAGGACATACCTGGCCCCCCTTCCACTCACCCACGCGTGTCCCCCTGCCCACTCTCAAATAAATCCCCCCTCCCTGCACACACTCCTACCTGATTGATATGCAACAATAGATGAAGCATATTCCGCAGTATGGGCCCCATCTACTTCTATTGTTGCACCACTGGTGTTTCATTAAATAGAGATCCAAGGTGAAATACCATTGTATTTTAAAGCTTTATGGATAATAGAATTATGGATATTCAATCCCCTACCTTCTGTATATACAGAAAACAGCAAATCTGCATTTGCTCGAAATAAATGCACAATACAGTTTTTTATGGCACACCATAGTTCATTGTCTAATTTCCAGCAGGATAGCTGACCTTTCCATCACCAATCGTCCTTACAGCCAGTATATCAAGGACTTTGTCAGTGGGTCACAAAAGCATGGTGCTCATATATCAATGTACCAATAGTGCCCTGTCCATTATTTTGCTGCCATTTTGAATTATTTTTCTTTTAGCACAATGTTTTTTCTTTTATTTATGGATAGTGACCTATGTGGGAGGCATGCCAGCCAGTCTAAAACCAATCTAGGCTTTGGCTAGCTGAGTAACAACTTTACAGAAACAATGCTTCTCAGTGTGAGACAACTTGAGGGTCAGATATTTGTCATGCAGCACTGGATTAATACAATGAATTAGTATGATGTGTAGTTTATGATTCAGTAGATGTACAGGCTACTTCATTTCAAGAGTATACAGTTTTAAACTAGAACACTGGATTTTTCAGTTTTGAGGTTATTTTAGTTACTCAGCCTATTAGTAGTGTTGGCTTGGGGTGTCTGTTGCTATTTTGCCCTGCTGCTCTGTAACAACTCTGCTGGTTGGAATTGTTGGCCACAATGGTTAGTGCCAGAAACATCTCAGGGCACTTCTGTGGTGTTTTGAGGTGAATCGAGGGCAAGTAATGTGCGCCACATAAATGGATCTTGCAATCAAAATAAAAAAATTCAAGTTTGCTTCATTCTATCTCGTGAGTAATTATTTACATTTACTTCTTTGGGGATTTTGTCCCTTCCTTCTGCTAGAACAGAGATACTTGGAATACAACCAGCACATTCTGAACATTTTTTGTTTACAGTGACAGTGCTTTGCCCATTTTAGGATGAATTGTTAATAATGGATATTATTAAAACATTTTATTTTGAATCGAAGAATGCTGAGGAATTGCATCAGGAAAAGTCTTCCCATTACATATTGATCTGCCAAACAAGAGAAAAGAATTGGGAAATATAAAAAGATTTTATTTACCATGAGTATAAAATAGCAATTGCTGGAGCACCAAAGGGTGCAGAAATAGAAAGCACTTGTGCTGTACCCAATAAGTTGGTGCAGGGGAGCCCAGTATGTAACACTTGCCATTAGCAAAATGATGTATAAGGAAAGTGTGTGCCTAATGCACTCAAATCCAATCTATGCACCATCCCTGTAAGATGTAGGGGCTGCCAGGGATGTAAATTGGTGCAAATCTTTGACCTCCATTTTGAGAGCACCTATGCCTGGCACAGTCACTTTGCATTATACCCGATATAACAATGATCCCCAACCAGTGGCTTGTGAGCAATGTGTTACTTACCACCCTCCAGTTACATTGCACACATTTCTGCTTTTGATCCCAACTTAAGCTGGCCATACACGCGTTTCATACGATATTCGGTGCGTGTATGGGGCTCGAAGAGGCCTCCACATTATTGCTACGTGTATGGCCACCTTAAGTGTTGGATTTGCACCTGATCTAATCTATTATTGCAGCTTAATTTATTCCCTCGCCTATGTAAATTCCAAGGATGGGTGGCTCTGAGTCATTTCCATTTAAACCTCCTCATTAGGGTTACACGCTCACTGGGGTGATTGCTTTTATCCCCGCAGCTCATTGTATCTATGTACTTCAGCTATGCCTGTCAGTGGTGCTCCCCCTGAAAATATTGCTTTAAGCTTTATTACAGCAGCTGTGGGCAACACAATGCCAAGGAACATGCACTTTATACTGTTTGATTCAAGCAAACAAAATAACAATCCCAAATCCTGCAGCTGAGACTACATTTACTTGCACATAGATATTTGTTGGTTTGTTGCGATGATTTTGAAATGAGTTTTGGTTTTCAGCTAAAAGGCTCCTACCCACGACTGTGCTATCATTAAATGCTAAGGCACAGTGCAGATATTCATTTCAGCATATTTTATATTAAACACTGCTCAACAGGGGTAAATATGTGGCCTTTAATTATACAGGTATGTTAGCTCTTATCTAGACACCTGATATTTAGAGAGCTCCAAGTTACAGTATTCCATGGAGTATATTTTAAACAAATAATTCTATATATTTATTATTTCCTTTTTTCTGTAATAATAATACAGTGCCCTGTACTTGATGGCAACTAAGCTGCATGAATCCACACTAAAGGCAAAATAATCAAAAAATTATTAACTACAGGTATAGGATGCTTAAACCTGTTATAAAGAAAGCTCAGAATTATGGGTAGGAATGGATTTCCATTTTGTCTGCAATAATAAAACAGTACCTTGTACTTGATCCCAGCTAAAATATAATTAATCTATATTATTGGCGAAACAATCCTATTGGGTTAATTCAATGTTTAAATGTTTTTAATAGACTTACGGGTATGGAGATCCAAACTGGGGAAAGATCCCTTATCCAGAAAACCCTTGATTATATGCAGGTCAAGAAATAATCACTTCTGGCATTAGCCTGACAAATAACTTTAAAGCCATTTTTAATTTTTTGTTGTTTTTCACGTATTTAGCTTTTGTTTAGCAGTTCTCCAGAAATGATTGAATTTGGATTTTCAGCAGCTATCTGGTAGCTAGGGTCTTTTTTACCTTAGCAACCAGGCAGTGGTATGAATGAGAGACTGAAATATGAATGAAAGAGGGACTGAATGGAAAGCTAAGGAATAAAAAGTTACAATAAAAATACAAATGTAGCTGCGAAGAGCAAAAGTTTTTCTGGGTAGCCGGGTCAGTGTCCCCCAAAACACTTTCTCTTGTTTGCTATAGTTTATACAGGAGCAGAGGCCAGCTCCATGTTGTAGCTCCCACCCTTCCCAGCAACAGTCAGGTGATCCCAGTGGAGCCAATAAAGGGCAACCATTTGGGGGTTTTAACCTTGAAAGTAAAGGTGGCCATACACGAGCAGATCCGCTCGCTTGGCGATGTCGCCAAGCGAGCGGATCTTCCCCCGATATCCCCACCTACGGGTGGGCGATATCGGGGACCATTTAGGTAAAAAAAATAATAATCCGATCGTTTGGCCCTGGGGCCAGACGATCGGATTATGTGGGCGGCAATGGGGCAGTCGGATCGGGGACCGCATCAACGAGCCGATGCGGTCCCCGATCCGACTAGATTTTCTAACCTGGCCGATCGAGATCTGGCCAATTTCAGGCCAGATATCGGTCGGCCAGGCCGATCTGCTCTCCCCATACACGGGCCGATTAGCTGCCGAATCGGTCCAAGGGACCGATATCGGCAGCTATAGTCGGCCCGTGTATGGCCACCTTAAGTTGCTGCTAAAGCAAATGTAGAGACAATTATCAGTAAATGATGAGCATCTATTTCTGTAACCATAACAAGTAGCTCTGTGTGTCTTCACCCTTAATGAATCAGATAAAAGTGAGTGTAGGGCTGGCCAGACTGGGGATGACTGTGACGTAGTTGGCCAGATTGAAGTATATTGTAATATATGGACAAACAAGGGAAGGGCATTGTCCTATATATATTGATAATGGGCAGAGGATCTCTTGTTGCTGTCAGAGGGGTAAAATAGGCCTTTCCATTTTAATAGCAAGAATATCAAACATTCTAGCTGCCATTAACCACATGTCTACCACTACAATCAAATGCGTTCAAAGACAAACTGATGGCATTAAAGGGAAAAAGTATTTGACCTATAATTATTCATTATGAAAATTAAAAATGATGTGAAGAAAATAAAATATTTAAAAGATTCCATTTTGTTTGCTGTAAAAATACATCCTCTGTACAGACATACAATATATATATATATATATATCTGTGTAACTATGATGCTCTAATGCTCTAATTGGTTCGTTGGCAAATGCTTCAGTTAAGGAAGGCAGCAAGACAGCTTCCATAAGATATTATATGTACAGTATGAATACAAAGACAGTCTTTGCATAGAGTAAGCAGAAGTTTTACAGGACACTAAACTAAGCATTCATTTCAATGTGCTCTCATTTGTACTCTATACATTTAAAAGGCCCATTAGAAGTGTATTGCGGCAGGAGATGTTATTTTTCAGAAGTAGTTTCCAGTGTTAATTATGCATACAAATACTTCATTAGGGTCATTAGGGTTATTTCCCTACATAAATAATGCACTTTGCAATATAATTATAATATCTTTTGTTGATTTTATCTCCCCTGTACAATGACAGGGCGTTATTTTTTTAAAGTTTTTAATGGGGTAAATCCTTGTGCAGTGTTGACTGCTGAAGTAATGTACTGTATATTCCAGCAAACAGGGACAATAACTTCCTTCCTGCTCCTACTCAGGTTTTATTTAATTGACTTTACACTGACATTTCATACATATAGGACAGCCACAATAAATCAGTAAGGCAGCCATGTTTGGGCAGCCATGCTGGGGCACAAGCATGCACATAATGAGCGAGTACCCCAGTTTGCTTATTATGCCCATGAGTGGGATGCAGGACTGGCCAAGAGACATATGGGCTTATTTTAAAGTGTAAGTGCAGTGTGCAAAGTACAACTTTGAGTGCAAGTCCCCATGTTTTTTACCTACAAAGCAGAGATGTTCCCACAATCCTAGCATCATTGTGGCCTCAAGGGAGTGATGAACTATGAGTTACTGCAGGTAATGTCTGCAAGCATAACAAACTTTGTTAGTCCTATATTTTATAGAAACTAACATGAACGCAAATAATAAAAAAATCCCTTATACCTGTATCTAAACCTAAAAATAATTGTAAAATATTTAAGTGCAATATTTGTGTCTCTTTTAATACAAATGTCTGCTTCCCTGACCTAAACCCACACACTCGTTTAGATTACTGCTCTTGAATACCTTCTCAGCTGCCAATAACAAAAGTCTTCTAATGTTGTATGAATTAGGGATCACCATTTCAGTGCTAATCCTACCCATGTGTGCCAGTTCCTTCCTACCAAAGGATTAATCTGCCCATAATGTTTGATAGTTGATCTGACTGTAGGCCCCTGTAAGGGATATGACCCACAGGGAGATTACTTGCCTGTGGTTAAATCTCGGCTACAACCGATGGCTAATCTCCCCAAAATGCCTTCCCACTCGCAATAATGTGAATCGCCAGTAGGAAGGCATATGTCATGTGTCGCTTCGTTTTCCGAAGTCAAGCAAATTTTCCTTCTGTAATAATCAGACTGTGGTTAAATAATCGTTCAGTGATCAGCTGAGCTGGAACTGCCTGGGTCTGCACCTTGGCATGGGAATTCAGCAGATTGTTTTATGTTCTGATCAGTTAGAGGTGCAAAACTGTGTGTGGACAAACAACTGTATATGGAACTGGGTCCTTGGCTGGAGATAAATGTGGCCTTGCCCAGATTTCTGGGGGAAGGTAACAAAGGCCTGGGCCTAGGTCAGCAGGATTTTCATGACAGCATGCTGCCCAGCCGCATGTCTATTTCTTTGTTCCTTTAGACACCTGGAACACTGGGGACTGGACACACTTGAGATTCCCTGTACTGGTGTCTGTAGGTGCAAATGAGCTCACTATGTATGTGCTATGGGGGTGAAGGAGGCGGCTAGAAGAACAAACACATGATGTGCCTGCATGCTTGGTGAGGTCGCCAAGCAAGCAGATCTTCTCCCGATATCCCCACCTATGGGTGGGCGATATCGGGTGAATTTAGGCTAATTCGGTCATTTGGCCCTGGGGCCAAAAGATCGAATTAGAATGCCAGTATTAGCCGATGCAGTCCCGATTCAACTACATTTTAAATACTGGCCGATTTCAGACCAGATGTCGGGCAGGCTGGATGTTTGTGCCCCCACACGGGCCGATAAGCTGCTGAATCGGTCTAAAGGTGGCCATACACGCACCGATATTATCGTACGAAACCTCGTTTCGTACGATAATCGGTGCGTGTATGGCATGTCAGCGAGCCGACCGATATCGCAGGAAGCTGCTGAAATCGGTCGGCTCGCCGATCGGCCAAGTTAGAAAATTTTGATCGGGCGCCATAGAAGGCGCCTGACCAAAATTCTCCCTTCAGAGCTGAATCGGCAGAAGGAGGTAGAAATCCTATTGTTTCTACCTCCTTACCTGCCGATTCAGCCCTGAATGGTGTGTGGCGGATCTGACGATGTTTCGTGCGACCGATGGTCGTACGAAACATCGTCGGATCGCCACGTGTATGGCCAGCTTTAGGGACCGATATCGGCAGCTACAATTGGCTCGTGTATGGCCACCTTTAGTATTCATGTTTAGAGGCTCCCTGTTTGATGTCTGTGACACAGAAAATAAACAAAATTTGCAAAGACAAAAAAAGATGTTTTTGACTAATATGTTATCTTCTGTATGAATACATTCTTATCACACTGTCTATAACATCGCAGTATCTGAGCCATATTGAAAAAAATGTGTCTTCATTAAAAGAGAAGTATAAATATGAATAAATCAGGTGTAGAATCATCACCGGCATGCACTCAATGGACTCCAGGACAGCGGTTGTAAAACTTCAAAAAGGCTTTATTCAAGGATCCAGACCTGACGCGTTTCGTGTTGTTGCCACACGTATTCATAGGTACTCTTGTACCTATGAATACGTGTGGCAACACACGAAACGCGTGTTTTCCCTTGCTGCGGGTCTGGGGCATTGCACCCGGGCCACTGAGAGGAAGCGGTGAGTGTATATCTAACTGTTCACAACTGTACCTAGTATATTAATTGCACTTATATGAAGACTGAATACCTACAGAGCGAGAGGTTCGGCGCATAAGCACCCGGACCTGTAGTCAATTTGGTGAGCGTTTGGCATGTTATAAGAAACCATTAAATTTAAGCTTAAGTTTATAGTTCACCACTACATAAGTATATAAGTGAATAGGAACGACTGGGAGCCTCCAGACAAACAGAGTAAATAAATATGAATAAACCTACACCATACAACTGCATCACTGTGCAAAACTGGCACTGTCAGCGCTTGCAATGAGAATCCATTGAGTGCTGGTGAGTCAGAATGGGAATGTTTGCTGCTCATCACATGGCTTTCAAAGAGTTAAACTACTTACGGGTGATGCAATATGCTGTTTTACTTTTAATACTTCTCCATGTTTCACAAGGAACAAAGTATTGTATTATACTTGGTGGGAGAAAGGAAAAAATGGTTCTCAAAGTGTCTGCTGGTCCCAGAGGGCAAACTGTTCTTTGCTTGGCTTCTGCATCATTGCCTTGGAGATTCACTCTCGGAGTTCTCAATGCCCCTTTTAGGCAAGTTTCTGGATTATAGTATATAAAAGCTATTGTGCATCCATTGGGCCTTTTGTCATTAAAGGAGAATAAACTTTCTAAGGCCTACAGGGATTTACAAGCGGGTGTCCTGTGTTGTCTGTTACATAATGATGAAGAAGGAATGCTAATGGTAAACTACAACAAACGGATATTAAAAGCCAAAATTATTCCCAAAGCTTATATTTCCCTGTGTTTTCCTTATAGTACTTAGGACTGCTATGTGCTTTCACTATACAGCAGATCTGTGTACTAAAACCTACTGTTGCCTCCTCCAGTGACTATTGAGTTCTCCATGTAGAGGCCAAATCCATTACTTGTGTCAGTGGGTGTCAAAGAGAAACTTGCACAACATCACCAGTTCTGAGCGACAGAAGACACAGAATTCAGATCAATATTCAGGTATATAAAAGGGCAGCTTATAATGCCTGGGAGTTCTGTACTTGGGAAAGTATAGAGCAGCCCCATGCATTAACAGAAATACACTGGCCTGTTTTAATGAATGCCAATGAGGAACAAGCCTAAAGATACAGATATGCTTCTATTATTTGTACCTGTTATGCCATGGTCTTATCCAAGAGGCAGTGGCACATTTTCCTCTCAGCTAGCACTGGACAAATACACTTCTGTTGGTCTCCCGGCTACACTGGCAATGCCCAGATATGTGGGCAAATTTTCCAGTTATTTTACCATACATAGTCAGAGAAAAGAAATAGTTAAATCTTAAACTGACAATAAGTCTTTTCGAAGTGGCATGCATCGGTACTGCTCATAAAAATGTAATGATAGTTAATAAATCAGCCCTATATTTTTCTGCTTCAGCTAATGAGATAAAAACCACATAAAACTGAATATGGACTGCTTTTATAGTCTCTATATAGATTTAGTCCCCACTATTCATTTTCTATCAATATTTACTACTACGAAGCAGTATTTTATATCTTATTAAACAGAAGAACACTTTTAAGAACAAATATAAAGCACAGAAGAAACTCTAATTAGCTGCTACAAAAGAATTCCCACATCTCTGGGCTACATACATTAAAATCCAATTAAAGTGTGGCAAAAGCCAAGGCATCATGTTGTAAACTGATTTCTTTGTTCTGTTTTGTTTATCCTCCGGCTGCAACGTGGATCTTTTATTGCCATTTGTTTATTGCAATTTCTATACATTTAGCCAGGGTTTCCAGCAATTAATGGTGGAACAAAGCCAAAGTGAGGAACAGAAGTTTCAACATGTGCCAGATTATAATTTAGCAGGAGATAAAGGAAGGTAAAAAGCCAATGATTGTAAATACAACCATCAGGTGTCGGAGTGATTCTAAAAAAGATACAAAGAGGAAGAAATTGTTTCCAGATCTCTGTACTGACTCCTGTTTCTACCTCATTTACATCCCAACAGGTGTTCTGTAAAACTGCTTGGAGCCCCCATACACTGACAGTACTGTACCATGGCCAGAAAATAAATGCAAATCACTGTGAGTGAGTGAGAAGTTCTGCCCTAGATCATTTCTTATTCATCTGACCTTTTTATTCTTCATCTGAGGGTGGTATGAAGAAGGCCATATATGGACCTAATTCAGTATTATCTGACTGCTCAATCTATGGAACAGACATTGCCCTATTTTACTTATTTGTTCACACTGGGAAATTTTTGGTCCAGATAGCTGATTGGTCATAATGTCATAACTGCATCCTCAAATAGCCATGCATTTACAGATTGACAGGTAGTAAGGTCGAAAATTGCCAACCCAACATTATTTAGAGTAAGAATGCATAACTTTACATACCCAAATAAAAGCATAGAAATTAAAGCTGTACACTATCCATCTGTTCAGCCTGCAGATCAATCATTTTTGTATTAGTTAATATTAAACAAAGCTAGAACTTGCCTCATTTAGTTAACAATAGATCACCTACACTGCAATAACAGATAATAACAGGCACTAAGTTTGCCTAGGTTCAGCAACCCATAGCAACCAATAAGATTGGTAACCCATAACCAATAAGCAACCTACAGAAACCAATGACAGTAAACGCTACTTGCTGATTGGTTGTTATAGGATTCTTTTAGCGTGTTATGTTATTAATTCTCTGGATTACATAGACTGCCCTGCAGCACAAGCTGTATAGACTGCATTTCCCAGCAGGCATGGACTTTCCTAGCACACCTCAAAGGGCTGGTGTGTAAATCTTTCTGACTTCATAGGAATCCCATTAAGCCTTCTTGTATAGATCTGAGAATGATCAGTGAATCATATACTGTCACCTACCTAGCCTGAATTAGTCACATAATTAGAGCCGTTCTTTTTAACCTAACAGAACCCATTCTTTATCCAGGTGTATAAGCCAATGAGCTCATTGTGGTTAAACTTTAACTGTTGTCTGCTTCCAAAACCTCATATTTCAGCCTCTGAAAGACTTTATAGTCAGGTATTTACCAAACTCAAACCATGCATCACAAGCCAGACCAGGTGAGAGCTGTAGGCAAGATGTCATCCGGAGCTTCAACCAGAAAAATATAGGCTTTGTAAGCTTAGAAAGCAGATCAGTTTGCTAGCAAAGCAGGTCAACATAAGATGAAGGCATTATAAGTGATATAAATGGGTTTCTACTTTGGCTATTGTTCTTGTTCTCTTTGTTCCCAAAAGGCCTTAAATACTGTCTGTTAACTAGAGATTAAAGCTAATTGCTTTGCACACACAAGAATAGTGTCTGTAAAAAAACGCAATTCTGCTTCAGTTTAAGAAGTTAATAATTGAACCATTTACTTAAGATGCAATGATGAAGATTTTATATAACAGGTAGAACGACCATATAATAAATGTACCGTGCAGGGGCCTTAGCAGGCCTATTATTCCCATCACTCTGCTCATTCTGTAATCAAAGCAATTGCATTAGGAAGGATCGCAGCACCTCTGGTGGCTTATTTCTTTTAGCAATTAAAGAAACAATTTGCACCCCTTATAACATGAGCTGAATGAACAGAGCTTGGTTTCTGATACCTCTTACACTTCCTGATTCTGAAGAACTTCAGAAAAGCTGCCTAAAGGGATACTACTGAGTGCTATTCTCATATCTACCACTTTTAGCAATACAGGTGTCAGGGAGCTGCTATCTTTCTACCTTCCCATTGTTCTGCTGGGAGGGGTGTGATATCAGCCCAACTTACAGCGCAGCAGTAAAGTGTGACTGAAGTTTATCACAGCACAGGTCACATGGCTGTACACCCTGGGAAATGAAGAATATGGCTAGCCCCATGTGAAATTTTAAAATAAAATATAAAAAAAATTGTTTGCGCTTTTAAAATATAGATTTCATTGCAGGATTCTGCTGGAGAAGCTCTATTAACTGATGCTGTGATGGTATTTCTTTAAACTAATTACCTGTTTCTAAAGGAAGGGAGGTTAAGCCCAACATTCACAAAAAAAGGAAAATATGATTTTTTTTAAATGAAAAAAAAAAATAGGCAGAATTTAATTCAGTCCTATTTATTGTGTTCATTTTAAGAAAAAGTGCTTTAGGTATATACTGTCCCTTTTAAAGAATATGTCACATGTAGATATTTATCTGGTTTTCAAAGACAATTACAGTCTATGATAGGGTTTCTTAATCTTTTTTCTTAGGGGGCCCAGATTTTGGCCCACAGAGCAAGTTAGTCACCTGCGACAGATCTCTGCTACTGCTTCTAACTTCTCTGAAATGCCTTTCCACCGGCAACAATAGGAGTCGTAGTGGAAAGGCCCGTATATCATTTTGGTTTTCCAAAGTCACGCAAAGTTTCTTCCTCCAGGCAACTTCATGTGACTTCAGAAAGCTGAAGCGCTGAAGCTGGCCCAAATCGGCATGAGGACCCATAGATTCAAAAATGCAAAACTAGGCAAAACTAGCACATTAAAGACAAAAGCATTTTATGCAGATGTCCACTAACATTAAAAGTATTACACACAGTATTTGTTTAGATGATTTTTTTTAACTTTAAAAGAACCCTATAGGGGCCTTATTATTAAGGTTATTATATTATTTATTGTGCAGGCAATGATAAAGAAACTGTCACTGCATTTAAATTTGAGCTATAACCAACTGATACCTTTAAAAATGACAACTTCATTGGATCAGTGGTGGGCAGATAGTTTTTTTTTACCAAAAACATAGTAGGATGTGAATAGCCAACCACGGCTCTGCCTTCACATAGGGAGACATGACCTGCCATTCCTTGTCAGGTCTGTCTAGCTGCTAGCTACCCATCCACAAAACAAGGCTTGGCTGCTTTCCTACAACACAATAACGTTGAAAAAGGGAGGTGCCACTCCTTTTACTACTGCAAGTTCTCCAGTACAGCTGGGAAAGCAGTGTGTGGAAAGTAGAGTGGCCAGCTGGTGCAGGCATGTTTTGGGGGGATATTTTAATAAATATTAATGTCATATTTATTAAATAGTGCACAAAACAATAGGTACAACCACTATAGGCAGGGAGCTTTTGCAGAATTAATTAAGAACGGTCTGTATTTGGGAGCTCACCAACATGGACATTAAAGAGATTGTAACACTTCTTAGGTCTTACCAGAATTGTATTCTTCATGAAAATGTGCCTATATGTCCTTAGACTATATTCTCTGTACAATGAACATACAGTAGGTTGTTTTTCCTTTAAGAAGGTGCGTTATGGTCCCTTGGGGCTTGTCAATCAGGACTTGTAAGGCCAGAATTTAAATGCTTGACTGACAGGAAGAATCTGGCAGCAAAGTTAAATGGCGTTGTCGGCTTATACCACTGTGACCACACAAGGTCAGAATACACAGCTTTCATATCACAGTGCTGACACTCCTTTTTAAGTTCAGGTATGTGACTATAGGATAAAGATCTTCACCACACTACAAAACCCTTCTTCTTCGCTGCTCTGTGTTACTTTTTTTAATGTTTTTTTTTTTTAACTTATTTGCCTTTACTTGAATATTTATGGCCCTTGCATGCCTGCCTGCTTGCCTTTCCTGCACCAACATAGCATCTGTGCTAGGACTGCTTGTCAGATTATCCTTTCAGCCCCCAGTGCTGGGGTAGATCATTTGTGCAGAAAAGGCAAGCAGGTAGGCATAAATCATCAAGTAAGGGGGAATGAGTTAAAAGCAAAGGAGTTTTTTTGTTTGCAGGAGATAAGAGAGACTGAAAGGAAAAATGTCAGTAAGAATAAAACAGTAGTACTTACTCTCTACAGGAAGTAGTATTCTTCTAGGAAATGGAGTGTATTTTGCAGCAATATATTTTACAAATTTGCCAGGTGTATTTCAGTGGTTTTGTGATAAATAGTTATTACTAATAATCTAATCACAAAACAAAAGGTGTCACTATCACTTTAAGCACTGATTAAGCAAACCTTTATTAATTCATCTAAAATACATTAAAAACACAAAACATTCGAGCTTGGGAAGGAGAGGCTATTGAGCCAGTGTGTCAAATATATTCTATTCACACCAGGGCTAGAACTAGGGGTAGGCAGGTGCTTAAGGCTAATGCCAGACGTGGTGTTTGGCATATATTTTCGGCAACCCAGAAATCGCTTGCCGAAAATACCACCATACGCTCCTACCTGTGCCTGTACCTGAATGAATGAAATACGCTCGGGTGCAGGCACATGTAGCAGGTATCCACCAAAGATACAAAGTTTTGCGGTTTTTGGCGGATATCGGCTACATGTGCCTGCACCCGAGCGTATTTCATTCATTCGGGTGCAGGCACAGTTAGAAGCGTATGGCGGTATTTTCGGCAAGCGATTTGATTTGGCAAGCTTGCCAAAAATATACACCGTAAGCTCAGTGTGGCATCAGCCTTAGAGGAGCATGATTCGGAGGGTAGGGGGGAAGGAATTGCATAGTTCCTACCACTTTCCCTCTGCTCACATGGGGGGGGGAGGCTGGCGTGGGTGGCAATAAATGACTGGTGGCAGGTGTCTTCAAACAAATTGTCAGAGGGGGCATGGTAGGAGGTGCAGGTTGGCTTTTGGTGGCCTTGGGCACTTGCATTTCTTGAACTGGCTCAGTTTTAGTGAAATCAGCATTGTCTTCAGGAAGTTACTGTAAGCTGACTGTGCTTTGTTGGTTAGAATATTGGTAGTAGGATCATACTTGTCTGCAGGCCTTGTTTGTGCACTGGCTACTCTCTTGGTAGTTATGAGAAATATCTATGGATCACCAGACTGCCCCTTATTCAGAAAGAGAAGTTGTGGCTAGTGATGAGTGAATTTTTTTACCATTTATGGATTCACAGTGAATTTTGGAAATTTGGCATTGGCAAATTTTTTGTGAAACTTCAGCGAAATGTTGGCGTGAAAATTTGCGGTTGCATCAAAAATGGCGCAGCGCATCAAAAAATTTAAAAAAAACTGCTTTGGAAAAAGTCACAGTCACATCAGAAAAGACATGCAGTGCCCATGTTTTGTGAATTTTCTGCTGTTTTGAGAATTTTCCCAAATTTTTTGCAAATCTTTCGGTAAAGCAAAACGGGACAGATTCGCTCATCGCTAGTTGTGGCATGGTCTTCATCTCTGGGACCAGGTTGCACTGCCTGGAGATTATGTAGCTGGATCGATTGAGCCTATTGCTACATCAGTGTTTGCAAAAACACTTCCATTTTTACTCCGGGGCCCCTCCAGCAATCAAGGATCATGCTGCAGTTTAATAGTCCACTTCTCAAACAATCTGTGTCAGGTCCCTGCAGAGTAATTGCCACAACAACAAAACAAAAAAATGGCTTTTAATCTCAGCCAGCAGACACCAAATAACATTTTTCCTTTAGCAAAACAACAAATGTGTTCAGCAAAACAAAACAACTTTCCTCGGCAGTGAAACAATAAATAAGCAGCAGAGCAAGTGAACTCAGAGCTCCCTCTATGGTCTGATCACACTACTGTCTCTCACACTCTCTCTCACTCTCTCACTCTCTCACTCTCTCATTCTCTCTCACACTCTCTCTCGCTCGCAGTGCAGCTGAGTGCAGTGCTAGGTTTGAAACCCTCCTGGTGAGACAGCTGAGTCCAATTGGATCCAGCTGGCCTTACACCCTGTTAAAACCAACTATTGTGACTCCTAATATCCTTATATTTGACAACAGGGGGTACATTATTCTCTGCATAAATGGATATTGATATAGTGGATCCCATTTACTATGCATGCACAGTAACAGCAGCCTATAAAATTATGTGTGTGTACATCCTTCCAACACATGTAGATCGTTGTGCTCAATGTCCTGGTACAGCTGTGCTTGGATTGGATTAAATGAAAGTGGAGGGGCTCATGTTGTGTAATGAAATGCTGGGGGCTCTCATTGTGTCTCTCATGAAATGCTGGGGAGGGTTAAAGTTGTGTCTGTCATAAAAAATGTTGGGGGGCTCATGTTGTGTCTGTCATGAAATACAGGGGGTTACATTGTGTCTGTCATGAAATGTTGGGGGGCTCATGCTGTGTCTGCCATGAAAGGTTGGGGGGATCAATGTATATCTCTCTTGAAATACTGGGGGGAGGTCATGTTGTGTCTGTCATGAAAGGCTGGAGGGGCTTACTATGTGTCTGCTGGGGGACCTCAGGTTGTGTCTGTCAGGAAATGCTGAGGGAGGGCCATGCTGTACTTGCCATAAAATGCTGGGGACCTTGCTATGCATGTCATAAAAAGCACTGTGAGAAGCTGAGGCTGACACCGCCCTATACATCATTGCCCAACGGGCACTACGCTTGCTAGTATGTAATTATAAATACATGATCTAATGAAGCCACATGTTGTGGATGAGAGGAGACTTTATATATATAAAAATTACTAGGTTTATTCCTTTCTATGAGCCTGAACAGGTTTTATTATCCTGCTTCTGCACAGTGGTATGCGGTCCAATTGGGGGGGGGGGGGGGGGGATGGCAGAGGGGTAGCAAGTGTTTTTCCCTCAGAAATATTAAAATACAAATGAGGGAATGCTACAACAACACATAGACCATTAGCAGAGCTATATCCAGCAGCAAGCAGGATAAACATTTTGGGGGGGAGGGAAAAGCAATTTCCTCTCTTGCTGTGCCCCCCTGCCAACTCTAGGCAGCAGCCCATGGGGTTTATTAAGTATAATAACTCTAGAGGTGGGCCAAGTCGGCCGGCCACCTCGCATGCATGCAAACTCACACACGTGGTGACGCCATAGAGGAGGGAGCACGGATGCCGTGCAGGGATCCCAGACTGGGGGAGGCAACAGAGGTTCCTGGCTAGCATCCCCTCACTGTTGCACCCTAGGCAGGTGCCTTTTCTGCCTACCCCTAGTTCTGGCCCTGGGTAACCCTGTGTGAATGTGACACCAGCCAGGATAAAAAAATATCTTGTTTTTACTAAGGATTAATGTGGAAAGGGCTACAGATAAGAGCCAGTCTGTCAGCAGCACATTTACTTTTTAAAGGAGAAGGAAAGGCTACGTCACTGGTGGGGGTACCAAAATGTTAGGCACCCCTCAGTGACTTTTATAGCTTACCTTATAGCTACCAGGGGCTGGTGCGGTATTCTCATAACAGGAGCACCAACCCAGGTAAAAGGTAAGCAATCAAATCACTGGGGGTGCCTAACATTTGGCACCCCCAGTGACTTTTACCTTTCCTTCTCCTTTAAGGTATGGCTGTTTGCAGTGCTTTCAAAGAGTATTCTTTTCTGCAGCAATGGCTGATAATTGCTCACACGGGTATTTTTGTTTGCTTGGTGGCAAAGAGTTTTGCAGAATTATGCAAGGATTATTACTTTCATTATCTTAAATATGATTTCTATTCACAGAACAGTACTGAGAATCTCACGTGTAATGGCTGTACTAGCTGACTGGTATATTTACCCAAGGTGATACATGATTAGCCCTGTCCCTAGCTGATATGTTCAGCTGCCTGTGCTGAGTGCTGCTCACATGTGCACACAAGCTCTGAGGAGCAAAGGCTGGCACAAAGGAATCTGGGAACAGGTTTAGACATACCTGCACTCCACAAAGGCCTTTGCATTCCAGCACATATCCCCTTCCAGGAATCCCAGGCCAGGTAAAAAAAAAAAAAAAAGCCCAGGACAAGTAGTTTAAATAATAAGTACATACTGTATGTGTGAACCCTAAAATCTTATATGCCCCAAAGTTTCATTCATCTCTGGCCCACAGGAGCAACCTCAATGCAACCTCAGTGCACTCCTTAAATGATAACCTCTATCAGTTCCCAAAGACTTGTTTAGAGGGACAGTTCACCACTAAAGGTGGCCATACACGCACCGATAATATCGTACGAAACCTCGTTTCGTACGATATTCGGTGCGTGTATGGCATGTCGGCGAGTTGACCGATATCGCAGGAAGCTGCTGATATCGGCCGACTCGCCGATCGGACCAGTTGGAAAATTTTGATCGGGCGCCATAGAAGGCGCCTGATCAAAATCTCCCTTCAGAGCTGAATCGGCAGAAGGAGGTAGAAATCCTATTGTTTCTACCTCCTTACCTGCCGATTCAGCACTGAATGGTGTGTGGCACATCTGACGATGTTTCGTGCGACCGATGGTCGCACGAAACATCGTCAGATCGCCACGTGTATGGCCACCTTAACACTAACTTTTAGTATAATGCAGAGCAGTAGAAATTGGGATTTTAAGGGAGTGTTCACCCAAAAACAGATTTTTGCACAATGAAAGAAAATGTAAAACTAAGTAGCTTTCCAAGATACATTCATTAAGCTTTTTTCATGGTTTTCAAGCTATGTGTGGGCTTAATTGCTATTGGAAGCAGTGTTTGTTTATTCCTAGGCTGGTTCTGACTCTTTTAACATGTCAGTTTTCCTGCAGACATCTTAATTAACTGCTTGCAAACATTTGTTCAATAGTCAGAACCAGAAGTGCAGAGAGTATAAACAGAAGCAATTACATTTATAGATAACTGTAAAACCAGGAAATCAGAATTGCTATTATATAAAAAAAAAACTGAATTGTTTAAAGGGGTAGGTCACCTTAAAATTAACTTTTTACGGTGGAGAGTGATATTCAATGACAATTTGCATCTGATCTTTTTTATTCTGTTTTATATTATATATGTTTTTAAACTAACCTATTTTTGTTCAGCATTTCTCCACTTTGGCATTAAAACACTTATCTGGTTGCTAGGGTCTCACTATGGTTAAGGGTAAGAACCCATGGAGTGGTTCAGTCGCCCGCCATAGAACTCTGCTATCGCATGCTACGAACCGCTCCAAAAAGGCTTTCCACCAGCATCAATAGGAGTCTCCGGTGGAAAGTCCTTTGCATCGATTTGGTAATCCGTATTCGCACAAAGTTTCCTCCTGCAGGTGACTTTGGAAAGCAAAGGGCAGTGGCACATGGGGAGATTAGTTACCCTGTGACAAATCTTCGTTACCGTGGGCGACTAATCTTCCCGCAATGCCATCCGGTAAGAATCTAAATCGCTGGTGGATGGCATATGCGTCTCTACAATTTCCTGAAGTTGCCTCTCAAGGAAACTTTGACGACTTTGGGAAATCGTAGCGACGCGTATGCCATCCCACCGGCGATTTACATTCTTGCAGGTGAGATGGCATTGTGGGGAGATTAGTCGCCTGCGGTAATGAAGATTTTGATGACAGACTGGAAGATAAATAGGAGAGGGCCTGAATGGAAAGATAAGTAATAAAATGACAAATCATTAAATAAGAATAAAAATAAAAAATAAAAGTCAAAGTCAAAGTTTCTAAGAGTAGGATATTTAACTGTGTGTGGATCCAGCGTGTATGTGCAAAGCCTATGTAAGAGTATATGATGCCCTATTTATTGTGCACGTGCCAACACCACAAATGATTTTCAGAAATATTAGCATTGTGAGAACAAGTTAATGTGGTTAAACTGTAACAATCTGAGTGTTGACAGTGGAATTGTTTGCTGTAACTGAGTAACTAGCACCAGGAGTCGTTTCTGCTCTCCCACAGAGATGCTACAATGCACGCAGTCACTCCAGCCAAACAGGTTTAAATACATTTCCAAAAGTCAATTTGGCATTGTGAGCCGGACAGAACTTCCTTAACAGAATCAATATTACATCCTTAGTGTTCCCCCTGAGGAGAGAGATTATTTACAGATGCTAAAAGAAAAGGGACTGAAATTTAAATCCATTTAATTTTAAAAATGACACCTTCAAACAGGGCAGGCCCATTGAGATGAAAATATATAATCTATACTATTAGGTTAGCTGCCCTATTTAACCTACTTTAATAAAGTTTGAAGATTTGTATGTAAGTATATTTTTATTTATAAAGCTTTACTTATGTACACAGCGCTGTACAGCAGATATATATGTGGCACTTTGTAGGAGAGCCATGGAACATCACAGGTCTGTGTGCATGTCTGTACTGGCGTAGGAAATCCTCCTACAATTCATTTCAGTGCTTAACCACAAATGATTCATTGGCCAAAAACTAAACAATACCTGTGTGGTTTGGATTAAAGCAATCACTAAAATATAATCCTATAAAGTACATATATAAGTTTCTCTTATGCTAGTCTGATGCTTCAGAAGAAAAGCAAATAAACTGAAGAAGGTAATAGCTGAAAAAAATCTTAAACCCTCCTGCGAGTTCTGAATTTGCACTACAGGAGAGATTTGTGGAAACACTGGAATTCTGTAATGTGACCAGGGCGGACTGGCAATCTGTGCATTTGGCAAATGCCAGAAGGACTGCTGTAAGATGCAATAGACAGTCACTATTTATTGGGCCTGTGGGGGATGTTTGGGCCTCTGTGTACTTGGAATGGCAGTTTGGACCTGAATATAAACCTCCCTCATCAACATCTTCACCAGTATTGGAGTAAACAATGCAAAACAGTGCATCACAGTAACGTTGCAGTTCTTCTGGAGTCTGTTCCCTCTAATTTCTTCTTGGCTGTGTGTGCAAAAGGCTAAAAGCTAAAGGCTTGATCAACCCATACCAAATCACAGACACCCAAAGGGATAGATCTTTCTAGAAAGTCGAAAGTGTGGCTTAAATTGTCCCATTTTCCATAAACTGCATACCTCCCAACATTTGAAAAATGCAAAGAGAGACTACAAAGAAATAGCGCACGTAGCGCAGTGGAGAATTTTTGACCACACCCATTTTGGTGACTACACCCCCTATATGCCACTCCCATTTTACAAAATTTAGCAGATCATTTAAAGTTTAAACACATTTCTGGGGGTTTTGGGGTCTTGCTTTATGTGTTATTACAGTTTTGCTAAAAAAAAGGTGAAATTGCCCATAAGCTATAAGTCTCAGTTTCCCCAAGAGACCTATTTAGTTACAATTGTATCTAAGTGCAAGTGTAGCTTGCACTTGTGCTCTCTGCCAAAAGCTACTTATTTAATTAAGTTTGAGAAACACTGTATCTTTTTTAGCATTCAGTGCAGGAGATGAAAGGGAAATGAAGGACTTTTCAGTAAAATCTGGGACTGCAGGATGAGCTATTAAAATTGGGACTGTCCCATGAAAATCGGGATAGTTGGGGGTATAAAACTGTAATATCTGGAGTTATTAGTACTTGCTGAATGGATATTGAATGTGACTCCAGCTTCCATGTGTGGTGTTAAACCAATCTGAGCAGGTTGGAACTGAATAGGCACTTCAAATACAAAGAGGCCTAAAAACCCCCACCAGTCCAATAGTGACTGTCTATGGCACCTTGCATTTGCAGAATCCACAGATTGGCTGTCCAGGCCTGAATGTAAGCTTGAAATTTGATTTCCACTGCTATCAAGAAGCAGTGTTGAGATTCTCTAATAATTTACTACTAAATTTGATTAATAGAAAATCTAGCAATTAGTAATCTCTGGTTGAAAGACTAGAGAGCTCTCAGGTTAATGTGATGCTACAGAAAGTAGTTTTTTAACTGCGGGTTTCCACTGACTGCAGATAAAGGGCTGAAAGACTTTAAGCCTGCGTCTGATTCAAGCACAGGACAAATATAATAAGCTCATTCTTCTGTCAGGTTGAAGGCTTTTGTTTTCTGATCAATCAAAAGGACAAAGAAACCTGCACTCAAACGGCAGACTAATTGATGAGCTCTGCTACACTGTGTGGCGTGCATCTGCAAGATTTACTGAGATCCTTGCAAGGCAGGTTACTATTTCCCCGGCACTGGGCATTTTTATGAAAGAGTTATGATATAATGACTTGCTTTCCTGACTTCTTATGTATGGAACTGTATTTATTATAAACTAGGCTCCTTGACATGGCCAGCAATTAAATGTGATATATCTATACAGGGGAAGAAAGACACAAGCACAATGTATATATTTCATTATGATTTTTTTAAATTATAGTTTATTTTACATCTCCTCTCTATACCAAAGTGGACACACAAACACACGTACAGTATATCTTTTTATTGTAGCATTAGTAATCCAACAGAGACTGAGAAACAGCCTGACCCCTCACCTTTTGCAAAAACCTCATTATTAAGCATTACAGCCTGGGAACAGAACTACAGGCTAAGCAAAGATAGATTCTTCCACATGTGGACCTCACAGGTTGAGGTATTTCTGGCTAGTACCTGATCAGCAACCCGGCAAATGAAAGGTTAACATGCATACAGTTATAGCTATATCAAAGGGACAGAACATACAGATAACTTTTTTTTGATGGAGAATCACAATAAATAACTAAAGAAAAATTGATTTGGAAATTATTAAGTTTGTGCTAAATCATCAAGTATCTGAACATCTAGAAAAGTATACTTGGGGAAAACTTCAAGGAACTAACCAGCCATCTGGAGTCATGAAAATGGATGTTGCCCACAGCAAATATAAAAACCTTAAATAAATGACAGGAAGATCTTCTTCTATCTAACAAAGCACATTATTCCCATATATTTATTAGGGGCATGTATGATTTAAATGGCCCATATTTCTACCAGAAGCTCATCCACAGAGATCTTATGGCAACCACCACACATGGGTAAGTACCAACTTCAGAGGGCTGAGACTGTAGAAGGAAATGACTAGAAAATCTTATATTGCTGCTATACCTAAGGGGGAAGTAAAAACAGATGGAAGGAATAACAGCAGAGATACAATGTATAGTGCAGCAATAATAGTTATATCCCCATAGTTTACTAATTAAAGAATAATCCAATCTTGTAAAAGGGTATATATTCCCTTTACTATTGCCTTGGGCAGGTGACGTTAGAGTCCAGTGTATGAGATCATGTGCTTGGGTGTACAACAAAGGCAATAGGTGCTCTCTAGCACTCAAAATGGCTTTATTTCATGTTCTTTTATTATGTTTTAGTAATTATTTGTTAAAAGGAAAATATAGCATATTTACATATGAGGTTTCCTCCTGTTATTGTTAAATTTTCACCTTTTTACTTTAATAAAGCAGTAGTCCTAGTGGTCCTAATAGCCGAAAAAATTGGAGAATGCATGTTTGGCTTTTATAAAGCAAGAACATCAGAACAAGTCAGAAAACATTGGAGAAGTATTTCTTTCACAGACAAGAAATATTGTGAAAATATACATACTGTTTTCTAAACCTTTATTTGGTTGATATAATGTCCTTTTAAAACAAACAATTTGAAGCTAAAACATTTATAGGCCTTTGTTTATCAAACCCACTGGAACAAGTGCTGGAGCCCTAAGGGAGGCAAAATTGTGCCCATCCATGAAGTGCTTGCAGCTATGGAATTGGCAGTGAAAATGGTGTTCTGCACTTTGTACTGGTTAAAATTTCAGCAAAGGTGTGGAGCCCAGCACTGCCAGACAAAAGTTGGCCCCATAAATAATGCCTGCCTAATGGCATTGTGGCCCCTGGAGCAACCTAGTCTGTGCATCTGAATTGTTTACAATCTAGGGGGCATTCAGGAAGATTCCCATATACAGCCTAACACCCACTTCTCTGAATACCTGGCAGTTGCACATCTAGGTGAAGGAAAAGCCCTGGGAGCACAAAGAGCTATGCCTTAGGGTGCAACACTAGAATGTAGGCAATGACACAATCAGTCTCATTCGAAAATAATCCATTGTGTCATGGGGCATATCCTATATTGCTACAATTTGCATTTTATCCCACAGCTCAAGTCTTCAGTAGTAAAACTGCTGTAATCAGTGACGTGTTATGTCAAGTGTATACTTGGGCCGTACATGGTCCTGCAGCATGCCAGGCTCTACAGCTACAAAAATAGTGGGGTAATGTAATAATTGTAATAAAAGGCACACAGTTACTGGTTACTTACCAGTCAGGTATTTGCTTACAAAAAGGGGACCAGTAAATTCTACCTGTTGATTGGGTTGCTGTAGGTGACTAGATGTGTATCAAACTTTACATTATTATTCTATTGCCCCAGAGATGATAAATAAAGATATGAGAAGTTTAGAAGAAAAGAAAACATTTTAGATGTGCAGACACATAGTTCATGCTGTTTAGAAATGTATTTGAGGCCCTTTCAGTTTTCATTGTACCGGCCTCATTCTTGAAATACTATCTGAAGGAAAACAGAAAACACAAAAGCTTCTCTGTGTTTAACTGAAGCTGTTATTATATTAAATCAGATGAATGGTAAATAATGATCTGCAGCTCCCATAGAATTTGCATTTAAGCTGAATAGAAGCTAAGTGGAAACAGTCGCGTGAAGATCCTGTCCTGTAGATCCTTCTGGGTTACAGGCATCGGACACAAAGGCTTCCACATATGTTTGCGGTTAGGAAGAACTGCAGCAGCTGGACAGTCTTAATACAATTGATCTTGTTTGATCCTCTGTAATTAAAAAGGGGAAAGCCAAAATTTACAGCCATAGAGACAGAGGAGACATTGTTTTAGAGGCTATAGTTCTTAACAATTCATTTACTTTGCAGTTTCCCTTCATGAAAAGGGAACCAAATTATTATGTGACACCTGGGGTATGTAACTATTGTCTCACCACCCCTTTTCTTACCACCCCTGATAACAAATATGATGTTCATCCTTAGAGGTGTTAACATTACAGTAAAATGGATTTGTCTCACCTGGAAACAAAGCACACTCTAACTTAACTGAGTGGTAAGGAGAAAAAAAGAGAGTGTATCCAACCTCCACTTAGCAGGGTGTCTGCATGAAAGCTGTATGCTCATCTGGTTTCCTTCCATACCCCAAAACATACTGGCAGGTTCACTGGCTCCCGATTAAATTGAGCATAGTGTGCTCATGTGAATGTAATAATGAAATTTGATTATAGGTTTCACTGGCGCAGGGTGTCATATGTGAATAAAGAGTAAGCTGAATAATTGCTACAGAAATAGTGTAAAGCTGCCATATGGGCACTAATATTACCGTACGAAACAAGGTTTCGGTGTGTGTATGGTGACTTGACAAGGAGACCAATGTCACAAAAGCGGGTGGGATAAAAGATTTTGATCGGGTGCTGTTAAAGGGCTTATTTATTAAGGGGAAGACATAATTCTCACCTTAAGAAAGTGATTAAGTACAGGGCTCTCAATGCATCAGGCACCCACAGGTACTCCTTTTAGTACCTGAAGAAAAGCGCTAGTAGGCATGTCCATGCCAACAGGCCCCTGTGGAATGCATGTAATCACACATACTAGGATGCTAATTTATCAACGTTCAACATTTTTGGCTTGATTCAAATTTTTTGATTACATTTTTTGTGGCTGTTATGTAAATTACACTTGCTTTCATTGTCCATTATTGTGGGGTAAAAATACAAGGCACTTTTACCCATTTAGAAAATGAGTTCTTCAGTCATATATTCAATGTATATATGTATGTATATCTTTATTTATAAAGTGATACTTTACCCAACGCTGTACAGTAGAATAGATTAATACAAACAGGGGGTTAAAGATAATAATAGATAAATACAAAGTATAACAATAAATACAAGATATGGTTGCAATAAGTTAAGAGTCAAAGACACAAGAGGATGGAGGTCCCTGCCCCCTAGAGCTTACAATCTATAAACAATAAAAGAAAAAGGGGAAAGTGTTTCCCACTGAGAACACAGTGTAACCAACAGTACAAAAATAGATTGCAACATTTATTTTAATCATTCACTGCTTGAAAATATGCTGGCCCAAAGCAGGGGTTAAATATCTGAACAAAGTAAAGTAATAAAAGCACATAGTAAAGTTGTACAGGTTGCTGTTTCAACCTAAATGACACATGTGGGGATACAGTGCAGGAAATATACAAAGGTATAAAGGCAACGAATGGTTTGTGTCAGTGCAATACAAAGTCAGGCTATGTTATGTTTGGAGATAAATCCTTCCTATTTACCCTATGCTCTCATGCATTTTCCATGCAACTTCCTGTGAGAAGTCTCTGCAGGATACAGACTTGAAATCAATCACTTCCTTAGCAATAAAATTATATATGATTAGTGTCGAGCTGTATTATCTGCATCACTATAGACTGCCGCCTTGCAGGCCAAGATTCATGGGAACACTGAGCAGCGCTAGTGATTATTAAAAGTCATCTTTAAAACTAGTGGCATCATTCACTAATTCACTTTACAATATGGAGATGTATCTTGTGCTGCACTGATAAAAGATGTTCTAGTTTTTGGATGTTTTTTCTTTTTAATGAATGCCCATGGTCACTCGCTTTATTTATACTCCTGCCTGACCTGTCCCAGGGATAATTGGAATAATACAATTACAGTTTCCTAGAGATAATTGGTTTTATGTAATTAAAATTAATTGGAAAAAATATGCTCAATGTGAACAATTTTTCCTGTGCAAGTACTAGCATTTAACATGAGCATTGCAAACCTGCAGCTATACAGAGACTCATCCACCAGCAAAAGATCACAGTGCAGTTCTGTTTTAGTAACACCCAGTTTCTAATCTGAACCAGAGTTAGCAAATGGAAGCAAAGATCTGGTTTCAGCTGGGTTCTATAGTATAGTTTGGGGCCAAGATTATTAAATGAATGGGGCAGTTCAACTATAAGTTAACATTTAGTACACTATATAATGCCCTTTCCTTTTCAATAGGTCTTCAGTTTTTATAGTTTTAAATTATTTGCCTTCCTCTTCTGCCTCTTTCCAGCTTCCACTGACCCCAGCAGCCAAAAAAGACTATTACTCTGTGTAACAGTAACAGTTTTATTGTTACTTGTTATTACTGTACTTATCGTTCTGTTCCGACTCTCTTCTATTCATCTTTAAGTCTCTCATTCTAACCACTGTCTGGTTGTTAGGGCAAATCAATGCCTAGCAACCAGATAGCTGCTGGAATTCCAGACAGGAGAGCTGCTGAACAAAAGTTATATAATTAAAAAAACACAAAAATGTAAACATGAAGACCAACTATAAATTGTCAAATGGCACATCTACATGTTTTTAAACATTATATTAAAGGTGAACTGCCCCTTTAATATTGTGAATATTTATTACATTCAACAAAATGCATGGTGTCACTTGTCATCATGTCACACACAAAGAATTGTGTTATCAAGAGAAACCCTTGCAGAAAGGACAGACTTTGGCTGGAAGACAAACAGAACTATGTTGTCCATAAAAGCAGCAGTCTCTACCCAACTGTCAACATAATATTAGAACCCCTGCAACTGATTTATATTGACCTACTTTTGTAAAGCTTTATGCAGGTAGCACTGGGGTTAAAATGAACTAAAACCATGGAGACAATCTGTAGGTAAAATAAAAAGAACCAGCAAAGGAGGACAAAATAAGTGCTACAATTTTATTTCTACTTTTTATTACTTATAATTCTAGTCAGGTCTTCTCCTACAAATATATCTGTTTGTAGTTCAAACCACTCACTGGTTGCTAAGGTAATTTGAACCCTGGCAACCAGATAAACAGCTGAAATTCCGAACTGGAGAGTTCCGGAACAAACAAGTGTAATAATTAAAAGCACAAAACGAATTAAAAATGAAGACAAATTGCAAAATGTCTTAGAATATTACCCTCTACATCACAGAAGTTAATTTAGAGGTGAACAGCCCCTTTTTTTTTTTTTTTTGCAATGTAGGGAATTGCCTTCATAAATAAACATATAAACTAAGGTTGCTTGGTTAGTAAAAACATAGCAACAGCTAA
The DNA here is from genome assembly GCF_000004195.4 of Xenopus tropicalis. Classification (NCBI taxonomy): domain Eukaryota; kingdom Metazoa; phylum Chordata; class Amphibia; order Anura; family Pipidae; genus Xenopus; species Xenopus tropicalis. Next base: position 108,404,986 of record NC_030679.2, read on the forward strand.
TATTAGCCACGTCAACTATGATGTTGGAATACATTCTGTAGCTATGTATACTCTAAATATATTGATGCCATACTGTGTGGAATTGATTTCCCCTTGCCCAAGGATGGCTTGATTGCTTATACGACATAACATAACATTAGCGGTGGGAACTCATCACTGTGTCACAAACTTCTTCCTGTGGCTACTAAAGATTTTCTCAAGGTCCGGAAAGCTCTTACTGTGGCCCAGAGGAACTGGAAAACAACCCACAAAGAAAAAGGCCAACTTCAAACAAACATGATCTGTTATGTATTTATTTATTCATTTGTAAGGATCTTTTGAAATAAAAGGCAAAAAAACTCTATACTGTTCCACATGACAGCCTGTAGTCTATCCACAAATAATATTCTTATATTTATTTCGGATACACGGCTTTTAAATTCTATAAAAATATGAAGTAGATGTATTGACAGTTGCAGGGTATCTGTGGAAATGGTAAAGGCTGAGAGGTAATAACAGTGACCAATGGGAGTAACAAGGGAGCCCAGGCCCCTTATTCAGGCCCCACCTCGGATGGGGGAGAATTATTAAAAAATGGGTCAAATTGTATTTTTTATTAAGCAATTGTGCATCAGTGATACATTTTACATTTCTCTTAATATTTTCAAGATGATGTTTTCTTGGTTTAGTAGGTGGTGTCATTATGTGGGTGAATAATAACATTTAATAACATGGTGGTCCACATGTGTACAGAACTGTGAAAAAGTCACATATGGGCTAATTTTCAGAACAAACATATTAAAATGAAAACATACAGCAGCATCCTGCTGGTGTAAAAATGTGTATAAGCAGAGTATTAAAGGAGAACTAAAGTGTTAAAATGAATATTGATAGAAATACTGTATTTTACGTAGGGAACTTACTGTCCCAGCCCTAAGGATCAGCAGACCTATAAGGTTAAATGATCCATTCTTTTTAAGTTGTCCACTGTAATTCCCATTTTCTGATCTTGTTAGGCCATCTTTTGAGTGTAAGTGACACTGTATGTGCTTAGGGGTATAATATTAATTGGACACAAATATCACCAGTGATGTTGCCCATAGCAACCAATCAGATGTTTGGATTTGTTTCCTAACTTGTAGGTGACTGTATAAATCTAATAGCTGATTAGTTGCTATGGGCAACATTACTAGTGATATTTGTGTCCAATTATAGTAAATACACCCAGTGGTGTAAGTTGGTCACTTTGGGCCCCCCTGCAGAAAAATCCTCTTAGGTAGCCGGAGTGCCTCCTGTGTACTTGAATACTTGAATGAGCCTTTCAGAGTGTTTTTTGACCCTGCACTTGGCCTTGTTAGTCAAGTACTCTGATCATGGAAGTGTGCAAAAAAACTGCCATAAAGCAAACATTTATTTTGGCAAAAAGGAACTGCAATAGACTCATGGATGATGAAAACAGCAGCACTCAAGTTATTTTGAAAAATAGTGACCTTACTTAAAGGACAATGAAAGGTTAATATAAATTAAAAGTAAGTCTAAAGGCATTCTTTTTAAGTACTTACTGCATATCTAAATTCCCAGATCCCTGCTTGCCTCTCTGAGATATGGTGCTGGCAGCCTACAGCAGTGTGAAGCCTACAGTGACATCACTGAAATCTCTCTCCCCTTCCTGTAGGTGCCAGCGGCAGCCTTCCTATTCTCTGAGCATATGTGTAACTTGATCCTGTCTCCTGTTCTGAGCTACACATGCCCACCAGCCAAACGGAAGCGGATCTGCCAGGGGGGAAGGGGTGGAGGGAATGAAACACATGTGCAGTATGAAGCAAGGAGGGAAAGGAAGGGAGAATACCTTTTTAGAGATGGCTGCCTGTTCTAGAAAATGAAGTGAAGTAAGTGTGACTGAGTAAATATTTGATTAGGTGAGCCAAAAGTGTAGCGTTTTTACTAAACAACAAGAGGACTATTGGGCAGTATGCTTTTTAAATTTTGACTTGCATTCTCCTTTAAGTGCAAAAATGCAACGTTTCCGGCTTCAATCCAGCCCTTCATCAAACCTAATAATACATATACAATCCAATGTTAAATACCCACAGGAAGAGGAGGGACCATTAATGCTAACCTCCATTTAGCTCATAGTACTCAGTGAATACATTTTGAACAACAGTAAATTATCCAAAAAGCAAACAAAGTGTCATTCTATAATCTCTGAATAAAATACAATAATAAGTGTTCTGGGCCATATCACATGTGACAAGTTGCCCCATATATTAATACGGACAGTAGTAAATATCTTACTTCAATGTACTTCCATCAACAAAATAACAGATCACCCCTGAATTATTATGGATCAGGAGCTTCCATATCTTTAAATATTACTGGCCTATAAAAACATTTATCTTATTAAGTGTCCTTCTAAGTGTCCTTGTGGCCTTGCATACGTAGGGGAAACACAACCGAGGGTCAAGGATAGAATCAAGCAACACAAATCCAATATACGCTGTAATCAACTACACCTACCTATACCTGACCATTTTTCTGAAATGAAACATTCAATCTCACAACTAAGATATCAGGTTACAGACAATGTTGATCCTCTAAAGCTGGCCATACACGTGGCGATCTAACGATGTTTCGTGCGACCATCGGTCGCACTAAACATCGTCAGATCCGCCACACACAGTCAGGGCTGAAACAGCAGATAAGGAGGTAGAAACAATAGGATTTCTACCTCCTTCTGCCAATTCAGCCGTTACGGCAGATTTTGGTCAGGCGCCTTCTATGGCGCCCGATCAAAATTTCTAACCTGGCCGATCGCTTCCTGCGATATCGGTCGACTCACCGACATGCCATACACGCACCGAATATCATACGAAACGAGGTTTTGTACGATAGTATCGGTGCGTGTATGGCCAGCTTTAGAAGGGGAGGCAACAGACAGCGGATGCTTAAGAGATTAGAAATGCGCTGGATAAACATATTGGGTACCTTGTCACCTGGTGGCCTTAATAGGAAATATCCATTAATTACTTGTTCTTAACAAATACTTGTGTTTTGTGTTTGATCTTTTTGGTTAAAAAATGTTTTTTCTTTTTAGGACAGTAAGATTTAAAGATGTGGAAGTTTCTGATAATTCAGGGGTGATCTGTATTGATTTACCTGGGCAGAGGGCACAGCGTGCACCTGGGCTACAAGGAGCTGTTTCTCCACCGTGTAGCACACCCTAATCGATTTAATTTACAATAGACTCACAGTACAAGAAAATACATCACCAACCAAGTTACTATGTAATTTTCAGTGAATGGTGTTTTCCCCTAAACTTCACTGTAATGCTAAACATACTTCAGGAATAGGATCTATTATCTAAAAAAACACAAATGACTAATTTGAATTTTCTAGGTATAAATGTGTCTGTTAAGACAAAAAGACCAGGAATGGACTTAACCCCTAGCTGGTAATAAAACGATCCAAACCAATCATACCAATCAACAGAGAACAATCCATTCACTTGATAGGACACAGGGCTCAAGCATCAGCCTTCACAACAGCAGAGAGGGGCCCCACCTCCCATATGGAATATGAAATCTGTAGGTAGAGACATTACCCAGTATGATAATGGGAGAATTAAATGTGCCAGTACCTTGAACTTGCTGGTAAAGTGCATACATTTAGTGACAAAACAATCCTTTGGATTTTTGTAATGTTTAAATGTTTTCAGTAGCCTTTAGGTATGGTGCAGAAGGATCCCTTATCCAGAACACTTAATTGTTATAATAGTATCTCTTTAATTGTGGGGCAATGAGACTATTCCTAATAAAGCTAAAATCAACAATTCCCTGGAGATGTATTTGATGCCTAATTAATAGCTTTCCATGCAGTGTTACTGTCATTATGTCCAGCCTTGCTCATTATTTAAATCAGTGCCAGGAAACAGCTCTACTAAAATACCTTAGTTTGGCAAAAAAAAAGCTATGCACTTGGGACTTTTCACAGTAATATGATATAATAACCTGTGGTTCAGGAACAATTTATCGCACACTAGGCTGTTTTGTTATTAGCAGCAGGGCCTGGAACATTATGCAGTATAGCAGAAATGTATTTATTTAGATGAAAGCATCACACTGCAGCTGCCCAAGGTTGGGGTCAGTAGTCCAAGGGGGAAAAAATTATTGTGGGTCTGGTTACTAAGAAAAATTGAAAACAGGTGGTAGGCTAACTCCAATGTTGCTACCACTAGACCAGTAATAACCATTAGGCTAGGAAAATATGCACCATATGCTATGTGTGGCATTAGCCTTAGCTTCAACAGTAGCCCACACATCAACTATATTGATTCTGTTTTGACTGAATATTTGCAGGGACAGAAAAAGACCTGTTTAAAGGAGCAGGAAAGAGTTAATCACTGGGAGCTGCCACTTTGTTCAGCTTATCTTAGACCTGGGGGGCCAGCACTGCTTTTCAGAAAAAAAAAACACACCAGCCCAGGATACCATTCTATTCTTGTAGCTGGTCTGGGCTGTGCACCATATACTAAAAATGGTAGTTAAATGTGAAATTCTGCACTCTTGCTCTGCTGTCCATGTGTACAGAGCAGGGGCACAGCAAAGATCTCAGAGACAGGAAAAAAGACAGCAGCATGGCCCTTACTAAGGAACAGATAATCGGTGTTTGCAATTAACTGCTATGGTCAGTTGCTAGGGTCCAACTGGCCCAAGCAACCAGGGAGTGGTGTGAAAGAGAGACTTCAAGATTAATTGGAGAGATCCTAAATAAAAAGAGAAGTTACAAAAAGTAACAGAGCAATACGTTTTTGGCTGCCATCTGAAAGCTGGAAAGAGGCAGCAGATAAGGGATTAACACTTAAAAAACATAAAATATAAAATGAAGACCAATTCAAAAGTTACTAAGAATAAGCCATTCTATAATACACAAAAAAGTGAGCTATCACGTTAAATTGTAAGCTCCACAGGGACTTATGATGAGCAATCTCTGTGAAGAGCTGCATAAAGCTGTTGGTGCTGTGTAAATAAGGAATAATAATAATTGGGTATCACAGATAAGAAAATCAGTAACCATGTAGGAACATCTACATTACTGACAGGAGCTTTGAAAAAAAAAAACGACCTTGCTCAGAGCTGCAGAACCCTATAATAATGCTCTCTTCTCATCCAGCAGACAGGAACTGAGTGGCTTTAGTTACACTTCTGTACCATGCTGTTAACCTCTCTCAGGTCAGCACATCTCCTTGGCACAATGAACAGTGAATGAGTGCACCCATCCGGACAATCATTTCCTTCTCAGCTTTTCCTCTGCAGATAGGCATGGGCACATTCAAAGGGAAGAGACTGACTGTATTCCTACTGCCAGAGAAAGGAAAATGCAAAGAACCTGAATATATTAGATTTAAACATTTGTGCAAAAATAATGTATTTAAACTGCTATGGTCACATGGGTCACATGAGTTTAGCCTGCTAGGTTTGCACTATGAGTAGCCATTGGCTCCTTGCTGCAGGTTGTGTGACTGGTGATGGGATTGCTTTGATGTCTCCGTTGAACAGGGAGAGCTGCTTAGAGTTCTGTGTGGGCTTTCAGTAAATCTGATCTCTATGGTAATGGTTTTAGTCAAGGACAGCAGTGTAATGGACAGGCCAGAGGCAATATGACAGCTCTGTTAACCGTATAGAGTTGAGTTTAAAATGTACAGTATACCAACCAAAATTATTAATAGGGAATCTGCATGGAAAGTGTTTTCTTTTTTAAAAAGTAAAGAAAATGTATTTCTAAGCAACTTTTCAATATGCCTTTATTTATTTGTAAATGAAAAAGGCATCTGTCTGACATTATATTCTCTGCACTTCTGCTTCTGACTCCTCAAGCAATGTGCAAAAAGCCAGCTGGTAAACAGACTTGAAGGAGAATTGACCTCTGCTGCATTTCAGAAGCAAACACTGGATTCAGTTGTAGTTACAAATAACGTTAAAAAAATTGTCATTCTTAATGAATGTATGTTGCATAGAATTATAGTTTGATTCATTGTGTAGAAGGGTGAAGATCCCCTTTAATTTCCACTTTTTGCTTTGTAACTGGCTCTGTAAAGTCATAAGACATGTTTTTTTTAAAATGGCCCTCTATCATGTGAGTGTTGCCCACTGATTATTTAGCTGCTAATCTTCATTAGTCTGGCTGCACCAGTATATAGGTATAGGCATCACAGGCTGATTATATCTCCATCAGACTTTGTTTAAACACTCAGGAGTGATACAGTGACATTGCTATCGCTGTATACTGACACTCTGTTCTCTCAGATCCCTATGAGGCAATGCTGTTAGGGTAAGCATGTTTCAGAATATGCATACAGAATATCTGTATATTTGGCTGGGAAATCTTCCTCAGTAAAGAAAAATAAATAAGTAAGAAACAGTAACAGTTATCCTCCATCATACTCTACCCTATGGCTAGCCATACACAAAAAAGATATGTTCTTTTCAAAAGGTCGGCAGACAATCTTTGCCTAGTTGCAAAATAGGACTGATCTGATCATGAGGCTACCAGGACAAATATCTGGTCTTAACAGAGGCCTAAGCAGGCCTATCAGGAAATAACAGATTTTACAATGAGGCCATCATCACCTAACAGGAGTTTTAAACTTGCCAAAAAATATCTGGCCAATCTACAGCCAAATATTGGTGAGGCAGGGTGCTGTTTTGGCCCTGTATGTGGCCTGGCAGCCTGAACACCTTATGGCAAGAAAATGACTAACTAGTGCTTTTACAGACAGTTGCACTACTACCTAGAGAAGCTCACACCACGTTAAGCAAGAAAGATATAACTTCAAATTAAGGTGATATGGGTGATAAAAGCTGGCAACCTGGTCCTTCTGAACAAAGTTGGCAAATGATTGGCAGTGTATGGGGGCCACCGATGTTCCTGCCTGCCGATATATAGTTAAAAATTGGGCAGATTTGTTTTCCTTGTTGGGGCAAGGACCGCATTGGTAGGTTGATGTGGTCCTCTCCCAAAAGCCTGCTATGGCCGCCATTATGATCCAATTGTTGGTCAAGGGCCACATGATCAGATCAGCCCATGATTGCCCAGCTCAGGGTGGGCATGTGGGGGAAAAATCTGCTCATTTTGCGACCTCGCCAAACGAGTGGTTCTTTAGGTTTATAGGCAGCTTTCAAATACCAGGTTATTTTAATGTCTGTACCGAATCCACTATTTTGAACCCCAAACCCTTCGTGAAAGATTTGGGCGAATACCAAACCAAATCCTAATTTGCATATGCAAACCAAGGTATAGAAGGCGTAAACGTTTTCAACTTCCATGTTTATGTGGCAAAAAGTCACAGGATTTCAAAGATTCAGATTCGGTTCAGCCAGGACCATGGATTTGGCTGAATCCAAATCCTGCAAAAAAATCCCAAATCTTGACTGAATCCCAAACTGAATCCTGGATTTGTGCATCCCTACTTATGGATATGTGATATGAATAGGGGTGCTACCTGTCCTGTATTCCAAGAAGTTTCAGCATTGTAAAACTGGACAAAAATCTGGCCGATTGTGACCATGTGATTTCACTGCCCACCCCCAACCCAATGTCACTGTGCTGCCCACCATCATTTTCCATCCCCCCTAGGTTTTGGCCCAGCCAAGGTGGCAGCCCTGAATATCAAGGATAAAACCCTAACACTGAAATAAAACAATACTGGTGCTTTAATGTTTATCCACTACACTGTCACATACAAACACAGAGTCTGGCTGTAAGAGCCAGTAAAAACCCCACTGGTAATGCACAAGCTTTCTTTATGCATTCACCCTCAGATACTGCTTTCATTTAATCCATAGAGTCTGCGTGGAGTAGGGTATCGAATGTTAATTACCAATTTAAACAATGTCATTAATGAACATACTGTTTAATCCTGTTGAACTGTATTTACACAAGCAAACAACATTGTGGGATCTGTTAATATGACATGCACTGCTGCCATGTTCCCTGAAGTACCTATATTCACTTTAACAAGCCAATATAACTGCATATAGAAATATTTACTCCCCTTATAAACTGGAAATTCTGTACATTTCATGTTTGAATAAAACATCTCCATTTATCAGTGAAATAGCCTGGACATGTGCTATGAGGTTTGAGCAGAATGGCAGAGGCGGATAGAGAGAACATTCACACGACTCCCGTCCTCACACCCATACAACTGGTGCAGCCAGGTGTAAAATGAAGTCTTCATTTGCTTGGGTGGAGGAAGGCATCAGAAGGCAGACGTGTCACATTAAGCACTGCTGAAAAATGCAAGGGGGAAATTAACAACTGTTATTTCTTTAGCGGTTTTCACTTTTTATTGTGTACATCATGTTTCTCACTGCCCTAAACACATTTCTATACTGGATTTATATATATAGTTTATTTTAAAATATCATTAATACAGATAAAATGATTATAGTATGAGAAAAGGAAACAGACTATATTTATGTACAAGCCTAATGACTTTTCAAAATCAAAAATGATAATACATATTAGAAAGCCAAACAGCCCTTGTTGCAACACAGGAGGGGAAAAGGTAATACAGGTATGGGACCCATTATCCAGAATGCTCAGGACCTGGTTTTCCGGATAAGGGGTCTTTTCATAATTTGGACCCCATAGCTCAAATCTAATAACAAATCATTTAAACGTTAACTAAACCCAATAGGATTGTTTTGCCTCCAGTAAGGATTAATTATATCTTACTTGGGATCAAGGATATAATTTTTAAACAAAGTAATTATTTGATTAAAATTAAGTGTATAGGAGGGGGCTTTCCTATAATTCAGAACTTTCTGAATAACAGGTTTCTGATAACGGATCCCCATACCTGTATCGAAAAAAAGGCCCTGTACTATATGTAAAGTTACATTATTCACTGGCAATGAGTGCTCACCATTGTTATTATAGTAACCCTACACATAGTTTGTATTAATACAGAACAGACCTTTGCCTAATAGGGGCACCTACTGACCCCTCACTACACACAGTTCATTCTTCCTAGCTCCATGAAGTATTAAAAGTCTGCTTCTTTACAAATACTTGTACTCATGCATATTTTCACACATAAAATAAAATTACATTTCTAAAAACATTCTTAGGCTTAGGTTTAATGGGGTACATAGAGGTTATATATACTGATTACACAATATATATGTAATCAATGTTTGTGTCCTTCTTTGTTTCATCATCCTCCCTCACTGTGCTGACATCAAACACAGCCATTGCACTGCATCCTTTCATCAATGGTTGGCACTGTGTGCATGAAAGGGGGGCAGAAATAAAGGTAGAGGGTACCAGAGAGTAAGTATGTGCACCTAGAAGCAAATACACTAAGAGGCAATTCATAGCTATTCTGCTTTTGGTGTGTGGTATGAGCCCTTCAACTTTATTGTTTTCTAGCTTATCTAAAATTATTTTTGATGATGATGATTTCATAAAATGTCACTTTACCTGGGACATTATCAGCTTGTGTGAAACGCCTTAACAGGTGATTTCCAGTGGGAGCTATTGGTTTAAGCAAAAACCCAGGCTTCTCAATCAAGTGCATTAGGGCTCATAGAGACAGAATTTAGACCTGTGGTTTGCTGCAGTGGAGTTCTCCTGCGTTCTACCACAGAATGAAATGTGATCCATTCTTTCTTATGGGGCTGTACTGACACAAACACATGTAAGTGCGAAATGCAAGTGAAACGCATTATATTCTGCAGGGGAATGCAGGTCCAAAAGCCCATCTATGAGAGCCCTTAGGGCTCTGGCACACGGGGAGATTAGTCGCCCGCGACAAATCTCCCTGTTCGCGGGCGACTAATCTCCCCAAGTTGCCATCAAACAATGTAAGTCGCCGGTGGGATGGCGCGCGGCGGCGCGATTTTGGCAAATCGCCGAAAATGCCTCGCGAGGCGACTTCGGCGATTTGCCGAAATCGCCTGCACAGCATGTGCCATCCCACCGGCGACTTACATTGTCGCCGGTGGGATGGCAATTCGGGGAGATTAGTCGCCCGCGAACAGGGAGATTTGTAGAGGGCGACTAATCTCCCCATGTGCCAGAGCCCTTAGGGTTCCAAGGGATAAACCGTAAAGCAGCAGTTTGACTGGTGTTCAGTGGTTTAGTCCTTGCACTTTTGGGTTGGCCAGTTCTGTATAACCTGGCTTATGGGACAATAGGGTCAGGATTCTGTTATTTTACATTTCTTGATGAGAAGAAGCAACAAGAACATAATTTGATGAGTGCCTGTCTACCTCTGCTTGTGAAGTCTACAAGTCAGTGTTTAATTTTATTCAAGCTGCAAGAAAGCCCTATGAGCGATAAGAGAATAAAGTAAAGTGAATTGGCAAAGCCATGTCTCAGAATTTCACTGGTATCTTCTCAATCAGCCAGACAATGGCAGTGAGCCTACATGGAGCTCATTAGGTCAGTAACAGACTTCAGAACACCTAACAAAGGCAGTTTCTCTAAGTAAAACAACTGCTGTGCGCCTATAAAGCTGGAACAGCTTAGAACAGAAACTCATAAAATGGTCAAGCAAACACATCATCAGGGTAACCGCTGGATCTGCTTCTGCTTGGTGCACACCAGTTATTTTTAGAGGGGTAAAACATTCTCCCCTTTTACAAATATTTTCTCATTTAATGTGGATGTTGAAAAGGGGAATATGATAAGGTGATCATATACTGTTAATTAATGTAACATAATTACATAGTTAAGGTCGGTTGAAAAAAGACCGAAGTCCATTAAGTTCAACCCCTCCAAGTGAACCCAGCACACATAATTCTATACACTCACATACAGACCCATACTGACCTATCTATCCACTCACATACATAAACCCATACTGACCTATCTATCCACTCACATACATAAACCCATACTGACCTATCTATCCACTCACATACAGACCCATACTGACCTATCTATACACTCACATACATAAACCCATACTGACCTATCTATACACTCACATACAGACCCATACTGACCTATCTATACACTCACATACAGACCCATACTGACCTATCTATCCACTCACATACAGACCCATACTGACCTATCTATCCACTCACATACATAAACCCATACTGACCTATCTATACACTCACATACAGACCCATACTGACCTATCTATCCACTCACATACATAAACCCATACTGACCTATCTATCCACTCACATACATAAACCCATACTGACCTATCTATCCACTCACATATATAAACCCATACTGACCTATCTATCCACTCACATACATAAACCCATACTGACCTATCTATCCACTCACATACATAAACCCATACTGACCTATCTATCCACTCACATACAGACCCATACTGACCTATCTATCCACTCACATACAGACCCATACTGACCTATCTATACACTCACATACATAAACCCATACTGACCTATCTATCCACTCACATACAGACCCATACTGACCTATCTATCCACTCACATACATAAACCCATACTGACCTATCTATCCACTCACATACATAAACCCATACTGACCTATCTATCCACTCACATACAGACCCATACTGACCTATCTATCCACTCACATACAGACCCATACTGACCTATCTATCCACTCACATACATAAACCCATACTGACCTATCTATACACTCACATATATAAACCCATACTGACCTATCTATACACTCACATACATAAACCCATACTGACCTATCTATACACTCACATACATAAACCCATACTGACCTATCTATACACTCACATACAGACCCATACTGACCTATCTATACACTCACATACAGACCCATACTGACCTATCTATACACTCACATACATAAACCCATACTGACCTATCTATACACTCACATACATAAACCCATACTGACCTATCAATACACTCACATACAGACCCATACTGACCTATCTATACACTCACATACATAAACCCATACTGACCTATCTATACACTCACATACAGACCCATACTGACCTATCTATACACTCACATACATAAACCCATACTGACCTATCAATACACTCACATACATACAATAAACCATCTATACCAACATAGTTACATTGTAAGTTAGGTTGAAAAGGGGCACACATCCATCAAGTTCAACCTTAATGCCTACATAAAACCTGCCTAACTGCTAGTTGATCCAGAGGAAGGCAAAAAACATCAATACTAACTGTAAATCTTGGATACTATGTTTGTTCAAGAACTCCAGCCCCTCTTAAAGGCATTAACAGAATCTGCCATTACAACATCACTAGGAAGGGCATTCCCCAACCTCACTGCCCTCTATCCATTTACAAATATTATGTTCCAGGTCAATTGTTTTTAATTTTATCATTACCTTTCTGTGAGGTACTGTATCAAATGCTGTAGAAAAGTCCAAGTAGATGACACCCACTGCCATTCCAGTGTCAAGGTTCCTGCTCACCTACTCATAAAAGGCAATTAAATTAGTCTGGCAAGATCTGTTACGCATAAAACCATGCTGGCACAAACTTACAGTATTATTATTGGAATGTATTATTTAGAATGTATTCAAGTTATACTATCCCTTATTACCCCTTCTAAAAGCTTTCCTACCACTGATGTCAGACTAACAGACTTTTAGTTTTCAGGCTGAGAACGGGATCCCTTTTTGAATAATGGAGCCACATTAGCAATTTACCAGTCTCTCGGCACCATGCCAAACCTCAATGAATCCTAAAAGAATTAAGTGAAAAGGTTTGGCAATCACAGCTCTAAGCTCCTGTAATAACCTGCAGTCCTGGCCATTTGCATTGCTTTACATGTTCAAGTCTCTTTTGAATTTCCTCCTGAGTGACCCATGCTCAGTAGTTATATTGCTAGAACATATGTTACAGTGAGTAGTGATGAGTGAATCTATCCCGGATCGCCGAAAAATCTGCAAAACTGCTTAAACATTTGTGAAATGGCGAAAATTTCACGAAATGCAACTTTTTTTACGTGACCACATTTTTTACGTGACTGCTGAATATGGAAAAGGGGCACAGTTAGATCGCAGGCAGGGAAAATGGCAGGAAGAGCTCAGCCTGCACCCGCAAATATGCTGTGTGTGTCGGCCCGCTTTGTAAGATGTTGGGAAATACTTATTACTGGAATATGTTGAATAAACAGTTATATATAATTACGGTGTATTTGCAAGTAATGTTTAATACAATTTTATCTTTCTCTTGTTTCCAGGCTAACACAATCATCTGTTTACTAAATATAAATTACCCCTGTTACAATAGTGATCTCAGCATTAAAACACAAACATTTCTGCAGTTCAGTTTCTCACATATCCACTGTTGCCAAAAATAAAAGAAGGAAATCGCCTGCTCTTATTAGATGCAGCCATGGGTGAGAGCCAGAAGTGGGGAAACAGTGCCATCTAGTGCACAAAATTAGTGTACAAACCTGAGGCACAGCTGATTTGTACACCTATATAAACTAATGTACAGTTTATTTCTTCAGATTTATTTTTACATAAACTATAAAATTCTGTTTATATAGTTCATGTTTTACTACTGATGTATTGTACTCAGGGGCCAATTTATCATAAAAAGCAACTAAATACAAAACACATCACCAGGCATTACCTTGTAAAAAATTATTTTCGGCAACCATATGCCTCTGAGTAAAAGTAAACAGCCACTTTAAAATGCTATGGGAAAATATAGCATCCATCCATCGGGTTTTTTTACAGATTTTTTTCCAGAGTGACTTCTGCCAAGACTTACCCGATGCTTTAATATTTCCCATTAACTTTAAGGTATGAAGTAGTATAAAATGAATGGTGTCAAATGTGATGTTCGGGCGACATAATATAAAACCAGGGTTGGGCCCAGACGCGATCCCCACAGTATGCTCCACCGACCCTCTGGTCTCTCTCCCCTGATGCACCACAGGTAAGTTTCATTTATGGGCGCTCATGGGGAGGAGGTAAGTCGGGTGAGGAGGGCCCTGCGGGGAGGTGTGTGAATGCCACGGTGGGGGCCATTGGGGGGGTGCAGGGTCAATAAGGCAGAAGACCCGGTGGGCCCTGCACCCCCCAGTCCAATCTGGGTGGAATGAAAAACCTAAAGGGGAACTATTGCAAAAATGAACATTTGATTGTCTCATGGAAATACAATCAATTAAAACCTCTCTACCATTTCTGAAATAATCAAGATATCTTTTGCTATTCATCCTACATTATTGCTTTAAGTGGTCTGTCTTTATATGCCGGATGATGTACAAAGCCCTCTTCTGGTTGGGCTGGTATGTTTGTATGGTTTAGCAATATTTGAAGCTGTTTGGAGGATATATACATTTTTTGAACATTTACTTAAGTGACTTCATTACTGATAGTGATACTTTAGTACCACTTCAGGAATCAAGTCCCTTAATTTAGTACTACTAGTAGTAGCTACTTGTCATGCCTACAAAAATAGACAATACTAATAATTTACTCAATTGTTTCTATGTGTGTTTTAGCAGAGGCAATTCTCAGTATTGTCTATGGCAGGGTATTTTCTGGAATTTTGTAGCCATGACAAATAGCTGCTACTAAGTAGCTCCATGTGTCTTCACCCTAAAACAAATTAAAGTAGAAGTTGCTCAACTTTTCAATATGACTATGACAATCGTGCACTACCCACGTCATTTGCGGAAGCACTAATAGTGGTAATTCCGAAACCGGGTGAGGATGCCTCCCTCTGCTCCTCCTACCACCCCATTCTCTACTCAACACAGATGCCAAAACTTTGGCTAAGATCTTGGCGGTGAGGTTCTAGCGGGTGGTTCTTGACCAAGCAGGCTTCATGCCTGGGAGATCTACTGATATTAATTTAAGGAGGCTTTTACCAATCTACAAATCTCACATTTTGTACTTTGCGACAATTAGTGCGACAAAACCGTATTTGCCACAACGAGTACGAAAGTTTCGTACTGGGTAATAGTGACCATAATGTTATTTCATTTGATGTTTGGTGCAGGAAAAAAATTTACACAGAGGCAACAAAGACAATGAATTTTAGAAAAGCAAATTTTAGTTCCTTAAGGGCAGCGCTTCAGGGCATAGATTGGGGCATTATGATAAAAACACAGAGCAGAAATGGTTGTCATTTTATTTCATTAACAAGAAAAAGTAGAAGTGTTAAGAATCACCCTATGTGGCTTAACTCTGAGGTAAAGACGTTAATAGGGCAAAAAAGGAAAGCTTTTAAGAAATATAAGTCAGAGGGGACAGTAGCTGCGTTTAATTAATATAAACACTATAACATGTGTTAAAGGCAAAGATAGAAAATGAGGAGTGCATTGCGGCAGAGGCCAAGACTAACCCCAAAACGTTTTTAAATTTATTAATAGTAAAAAGATGCAGGTTGAGGGTGTGGGCCCCACTTAGTTATAGTAACAATATGGTTACAGCGGATACAGAAAAGGTAGATGTGCTAAACCGGTTCTTTTCTTCTGTGTATACAGTGGAAGAGCCAGAGTGCCAAGTCCCACCCAATAGCTGCACTGTTGCCTCAGCTCCAACTACACAGTGGTTGACACAGAATATGGTGCTTAAAGGGTTACACAAGATAAATGTAAACAAGGCACCTGGGCCAGATGGAATACACCCTCGGGTACTGAGAGAGCTAGGGGCAGAATTACAGTGGCCCTTGTTTCTGATATTTTCACTCGCTTTCATCAGGTATGGTACCTAGGGATTGGAAGAAGGCGAATGTCATTCCTATTATTTAAAAAGGGAGTAAGATCTCAGCCTGGCAATTATAGGCCTGTAAGTTTGACATCCGTGGTGGGCAAGTTATTGGAGAATGGCATTATGAGCAGGAATCAGCATGGCTTTAAAGGAACAGTAACACCAAAAAATGAAAGTGTATAAAAGTAACTAAAATATAATGTGCTGCTGCCCTGCACTGGTAAAAGTTGTGTGTTTACTTCAGAAAGTCTACTATAATTTATATAAATAAGCTGCTATGTAGCCATGGAGGCAGCCATTCAAAGGAGAAAAGGCACAGGCACATAGCAGATAACAGATAAGCTCTGTAGAATACAATAGTGTTTTATCTGTTATCTGCTATGTAACCTGTGCCTTTTCTCCTTTTTTCCAGCTTGAATGGCTGCCCCCGTGGCTAAACAGCAGCTTATTATATAAATTATAGTAGTGTTACTGTAGCAAATACACAACTTTTACCAGTGCAGGGCAACAGTACATTATATTTCTTTTACTTTAAAACTCTTTAATTTTTTGGTGTTACTGTTCCTTTAAGACAGGTCATGTCAGACCAATATAATTGCTTTTTATGATGAGGTAAGTAAGAAGCTGGACAGTGGGGATGCAGTAGATATAATCTATTTGGATTTTGCCAAAGCATTTGATACCGTTCCCCACAAACGACTGCTTTCTAAGCTAAGGTCTATTGGTCTTATTGAAGTCGTTTGCACATGGATAGAAAACTGGCTACAGGATCGGGTACAGAGGGTGGTTGTTAATGGTACATTCTCTACTTGGAATAAGGTTCTCAGTGGGGTCCCTCAGGGTTCTGTACTGGGTCCACTTTTGTTTAATTTGTTCATAAATGAGGGTATTATAAGCAATGTATCAGTGTTTGCAGATGACACAAAACTCTGCAGACCAGTCAATTCTATCCAGGATGTGGCATCCTTGCAGCAGGATGGTGACAAACTGGCAATCTTGGCAGCTAAGTGGCAGATGAGATTTAATTTGGATAAATGTAAGGTCATGCACCTGGGATGTAAAAATATGCAAGCCCCGTATACCCTTAATGGGACTGCACTAGGCAAATCCATAATGGAGAAGGACCTTGGAGTCCTTGTAGATAATAAACTTGGCTGTAGCAAGCAATGCCAGGCAGCAGCTGCAAGGGCAAACAAGGTTTTGAGCTGTATTAAAAGGGGTATAGATTCACGGATGGAGGGTGTTATTCTTCCCCTTTACAGAGCGCTGGTAAGGCCCCATCTAGAATATGCTGTTCAGTTTTGGTCTCCAGTGCTCAAACTGACATTATTGAATTAGAGAGGGTCCAGAGAAGGGCGACTAAGCTGGTAAAGGACCTGGAAAGTCTCAGTTATGAAGAAAGACTGGCCAAGTTGGGTCTGTTTACACTGGAGAAGAGGCGCTTAAGAGGTGACATGATAACTATGTATAAATATATAAGGGGATCATATAATAACCTCTCTAATGCTTTATTTACCAGTAGGTCCTTCCAACGGACACGAGGGCACCCACTCCGTTTAGAAGAAGGGAGGTTCCATTTAAATATTCGGAAAGGATTTTTTACTGTGAGAGCTGTGAAGTTCTGGAATTCCCTCCCCGAATCAGTTGTACTGGCTGATACATTATATAGCTTTAAGAAGGGGCTGGATGGATTCTTAGCAAGTGAGGGAATACAGGGTTATGGGAGATAGCTCTTAGTACAAGTTGATCCAGGGACTGGTCCGATTGCCATCTTGGAGTCAGGAAGCAATTTTTTTCCCCTCTGCGGCAAATTAGAGAGGCTTCAGATGGGGTGTTTGCCTTCCTCTGGATCAACTAGAAGTTAGGCAGGTTATATATAGATATATAGGCATTACGTTATGAACGTGCTGGACATACGTACTATGTGGTTCTACAGAGACTAGAGGGGTGAGTTTATGTTTATTGTCAAGGAATTGTAAACCTTTAAAAAAAGTTATGTTAATGTATGGTGAAGAGCTCAATTTCTACAAAACTAAAGATCTCTCCTTAAACTGATGGTCAATTAGTACTTTATAATAAAAAAAGGAAAATATGGTTTTGCTTTTAAAGGAGAAAGAAAGGCAAAGTCACTTGGGGGTGCCAAAATGTTAGGCACCCCCAAGTGACTTAAATCGCCTACCTTTTACCACGGGCTGGTGCCCCTGTTCGGAGAAAACAGCATCAGTCCGGGGTACCAGCAGCGCTTCCTCCTTCCTGCTTCACTCGCGCACACATGCACAGGAGAGTGAAAAAGCCGAACTTTAACAGAGAAGTCGGCTTTTCACTCTAATGCGCATGCGCCGGTCCCAGGAATTTGCCGGCAAAACGAAGCAGGAAGGAGGAAACAATCACTACAGGTACCTCCTAACAGGTGAACCAGCCCGGGGTACAAGGTAAGCGATTAAAGTCACTTGGGGGTGCCTAACATTTTGGCACCCCCAAGTGACTTAGCCTTTCCTTGTACTTTAAATTTGTTTTATTTTGTTTTTTATTTTCATACTAAACAAATTATTATTTTGCCCCTTTGACATGCTTGACTGATTAGCAACAAATATGAAACGGACTGGTGCTGCCTTTTTCTGCCAGCTCACAGCCAAACTGAACTGAGGCAAAACACTTCAGATACAGACTTGAGTTTCATTCAAAAATATTTGTTGGCTGGCAAGTGATTAATTTTGCTGATTAACACATTGTTAACCCACACAAATTTTAATTACATAAACAAAAGATTTTCAGCAGATTTACAGTTATGTCCAAATCTGATATAAACTGAGCAGGGGACACAGATAAAAGAGTTCAAGAAAGAGAAGCAAGAGAAAAAAAGGAGGGGGGAGGATGGTAATAAAGGGGATCTAGGCATATTCTCTGCCAGGATTTTATCTGGCAGCAGTGAAGCCCCTGGCTGTTTACAGGGGAAGACTGGCAAGATTTCTATCAGGGACCCAGCCACATTCTGTTCAAGTAAATAATAGACTGAACAGCAGCCAAGGCTGAGCACTTCTAGTGGAGAATATGCCCTTTGTGCAATAGGCCTTCAGTGAGAGAGAAATTGAAATGCAGAGAGAGGTCTAAGTTATGCATCTCTGCATAGAGAGGCACATAAGTACAGTCCAGTTATGTTAGTAAGAAGTGAAAATACTATATACTATATCTTCTTCTGCCTGTCCAACATTTGTGTCCTCCCATCTTTTATCTGGTGCAAGGTGCAGAACGCAGCCAGCCCACTAGGCAAAATTGCTTTGTACATAAGCCCTTAGGGGGGGCTCTCTTGCTCTTCTGCCTGGGGCCATAGTAAATGCCCTCTTAGACTTACACAGTAGAACAGAATGGAAAAAAGTACCTGCTGTGCATGCTAAAGTCTAAGGCTAACCAAGATAGCAGAGCAATGCTGCAACAGAAAATTCCCTGGCACATTGCGTTTCTCTTGTGAATGTAGAACTGGCTCAGAGAACAAACTCAATGATTTCATTTACTGTGGGAGCTAACATATTCAGACTCCCCCAGTTATTCGAGGGATGGAGACTTTCCTGGGTCAGTTTGTTTTTTTTTTCCCTTAAAAATATACAATATAAAAGAAAAACTGTGTACCTAACAAAAATATGTTTTTTTGGAGTATTGATTTACCTCACGCAAAATGCAGTAAATGTAATGAAAATTCCAGTGCCCCATTTTCTTTTGGGGTGTGTACAAACAAAATTTAGTTATCCCATAAATACTGGGCATCAAACTGGTAAAAGACCCCTGGCATCACATTTACAATCTTTTCTTGGTACCTAATGAAACATGAGAGAACATGCTGTAAAGTTTTAGGGTGATTTTCAGAAATCTTATCAAAACCAAGTTGACCAAAGTGTGCCATTTGGTAGTAGAAAGACACATGTGCCAAAATAAAATGTTTCTTATATATGTCCCTATAATATTAAAATTATTAGCTTTTACATTTTTAGGTATTTATAGCCCTATATTTTCTGACAGGTGTGGAATTACAGGCAGGTTTTAAAAAGCTTGGGTTGTTCTGAAAACTAAAAAACAATGAAAACTAAATCCCCTTAAAGAGAATAAAGCAAAAGCCAGAGCAGTGAGCAACAATATAGTAGCACAAAATGTTTTACAGCGATTTATCTTATCTACTCTATCAGCCCAACTGACTTCAAAGAACTGCATAAAAAGATCACATCCCCGTTTGGCACTCTCAGAGCTTATTGCAAAACGCTGTGTCTCGGTGACTGAGCCCACTTTAACTGAGCAGCCACCATCTATTTACAGGCTTGCAGCCAAAATGTTTAGGAATCACATGGTGCTTTTGCAATCCCTTTCCCAGTAAAGTCTCCAGCTCAGAGCTAAATTTAGCAGCTCCCAACAGGAGCCCAGCACAAAATGTAACCGCATTGTGGCAAAGGAAAAAGCTCTGCTCACAAGAACATATTTCTCTAAATTCTTCAGGGGCCATTTCTTTAAGTATCCTTACATATCAACCATTTTTCTAACATTGTTAAATAGGACTGCTGAAATTCCTGCTAATTCTGCATGGCAGGTGAATCCAAAAATCTAAAAGCAAAGATGTAAATTTGCTGTATATTTATTACAAACAAAAGTCCTATTACTGCAGCTGGTTATGAGCTAAATTGGCCATCAGATTAAATGCTTCACTTTCCAGTGCTCCCTGACCATCCCTACCCTATCGGTACATGCATTAAAAAGGCAGTGTGTGTGTCCATCACCTACGACAGGGATACCCCACCTCCCGCTACAGTTCTGCCACCAGATTTACCTGCAACCAGTGTTGGACTGGGCCACCGGGATACCAGGAAAACTCCTGGTGGGCCCAGGTGTCAGTGGGCCCTCCTGCTCCTAACCTGGCCTGCTTCATGGTTATTCCCTATTTCTGAATGGGAACAAAGAGGGGAAATAGATGGAAGGATAGATGCTAGCATGTAAATAAAAGAGACTAGGACAATAAAGAGGTTGAGTGGGGAAAGGACTATTGGTCTAAGGTCTAAGGTTTCTGCTCGGCCCCTGGGGTCCCAGTCCGACACTGTCTGCAAAAGTCCAGTGGCAGGCAGGGGGGAATTACAAATAAAAACTGTGAATATTTTTTTTCTACATAGCCACATATAGGGCCATGATTGCTCAAGCTTTCAGGGTCTAGCAATCATAAATCTGGCCCCCAGATTCCTAAATGGGCTTTGCTCAGCACCTTATGCCCAACTGTGTTGAGGTCTAAATCTGGCAGTTAATCTCTACCCAAGATCTAGAATACAGACGCCAATGCCCAAGGCACAGTAATGGCGTGGACCCTTAGGGGTGTATTCCCATCAGCCTAGGCAATGGTAAATGAGTCCTTCTATCTTATGTTGACTACTGGCTATCAATATTTTCATATTCTGCAGGCAGTAACCTTGTGTTTGCTGCATTATCAGCATGAGCAGCAGCACAAGAAAGTAGGAACTCTGTTAATTAAAAGATACAGAAACAAATTACTGTGGGAAAAATGCACGGCCCAAGAAGGTAAAAACAAAGGGCTTCTGTCCTGTGCCAACAGATATTTAGAGCTCTTTTATTACTTCTGCCTGCAACACAGTTTTGAGGTTGTGCAAGCAGATACCAAAAGAGAATTTAACATACTTATATTGGCTGTCTAAATTCTTTAACTGCCTAAATATTCTGTATTTATCTTTCACTGTACAAGAGGTTATTGAACTGCCTTGCACAGTGCTACTAGTTGTATTCAGGTTAAATTCCTTAGACATAAATTAAAATGTATTGTTTTTTTTCCCTTTTTTGCAATAAAATTCTCTGAAATGTCTGTGGCCATTTTCCCTACATTAGCTTTTTATTTTAATTCGATCACGTTGGGAATACCTTGGAGTTATTTTATTTATAGGTCAGGGGGCTTCGCTAATATGTGGATAGCCAGATAACACCAATCTTTTTTTTAGGCTGATGGAAATAAAGAGGATACCAAAAAAGTGAAAAGAGCTGCCCCTGCTTTCTTCCACAAATGCCAGTTGCTCATAGAGGAACTTTAAAGAAGCATCAGTGAACTGTATTTTGTACCCAAACTGAATATGATCCAACTGAGTAAGCAGAGAAATTTTGGCAAGAAAATTCTAAAATATGCAATGTCAGGCAGATTTCCAATATAGTCATTGGCATGGTATGGCTGTATTGCTCTTCTCCACTGGCATTTTAATGGTATAAGTTTTATAACCCTGAGAGTCTGCATAATAAATGACAATTATTTTTCCTTTACAAAATCGTAATTTGATGCAAAAAAAAAAAAGAGCATTAGTAAATGCCCCCCTAAGTGTTGTTTTCACACAGGAAGGTTAGTGCTTAGACAGGTCCACCCCTTTCAAACAAACAAAAAAATATATAACTTTTCAATAAGACCTACAAAATATTTTTAATATTAGAACAACTTGTCTCTGCCCACATAGTGTATATGCACCTTTTCCTATCAAATTATCTCCTAAATCTTAACTAGAGTAGTGGTTAGTGCTATGCTTGTATCTCACCAAGCCAAATAACTTCCACTGATAGAGGTGGGTAAAGCCGCCAGCAGCAAGCACTGCATATGAATAACAGTAAAAATCTGAGAAAATAAAGCAGGTTTTGCCACCATTGTTTTCAGGCAGTGCCTTTTCTACTTACAAATAGCATTAAAAGCATAAAAAATTGTGTGTGTGTATATAGAAGTTGCTTAGAATTACATTTACTTGTGGCTCAGTTTTTTGATACAAAAAAAAAAATGATCAAGTACCAGACTGCTGCCTTAGGGATCTGTCATGTTATCAGGAGAAAGACTAGGTTTCATACAGTAATATCTTTGTGTCTATGGCCATCTTAACTGCCTTGCAAGTGAATTCTGAAAAGCTAATTAAATACAAAATAACAAATAATTATATAATGAGCACTACTGAAAACCTGGATCAAACACTCCATTTAAGGGCTGTCCAACTAGAGACCAACAGGCTAGAAGTGGCCTTTCAAGACAGCTGTTGGGCCCCACCATACCAAAGATTTTCACAGACTCATGTGCAGGACAGCATTGTTTTATAATAATCTTGACCCCAAAACATGTGAAATTATAACATTGTAACATGAGGATTATACCCCCACGTCAATCTGCAAGAATTATCTTCCACCATGGGCATTTAGGCAGCAGCACACCTTTGTCTATCTTTCCTTCAGTCCTATTTGCCCAAGTGCTATCCACTGGAAATCACATGTTCTGAAGAGTCAATATCAAAAATGCAAGAGGAAATGTACAGTCATTGAGTTATGGTTATGGTCGGGTATTTTCATAAAGATACTCAATGTTTAAAACCAATATAGTAGTCTTCATTACTTCTACTTTCTCTGTAACTTAATTCCAAGGCACTGAATGTCAAGTGACCTGCCATTATCTCCAGAGAATGCACAGCAGCAGCAAAAGGAAGCAAATACATTAATGAGCCTGTGTGCTCAATCACTAGTAACCGGCAGACTGAAATTATTTGTTAAACTGCCCAGTAAGGAACAGCCAATTATTTGAATGTCTCAGACCCATTGGTGTACATCGCATATAACCCTCTGACCACACTATTCTCTAAACAGAGGTTAACCATAAATCCAGTGATATGTCTATTCATTTAGCTTTCTCTGGGAATTTCTAATGCTATGCAAAACAGACATTTACAACTTCTAAAGGCCTGTCCCCTTTTCTGTTTTTGGTCACTAATGGTTTTCAGATGCCAAATCCAACTCATTATGAAGTCATAGGATTTTTATATGAAAAAAAGAGAGTATATTCTAGATGTCAGATCTAGATCAAAATCCTTCTGTGTTAGCAGTAAATACACTGGAGCATGGGAGGTTTTGCCTCTCCTACCTGCTTCCTTCCATTCCCTTAAAGAAGAATTATTTAACTAAATAAGTAGAGTAGAATTATTGTACATTATGTTTTGAGCTTCTGTACCAGCTCAAGGCAACCACAGCCCTTTAGCAGGGAAATCTGTGCCTCTGTATATGCCCCAGTAGCTCCCCATCTTCTTTTCTGCTGATTCACTGAACATGTTCTGTGCTGCTGTCAATGGCACTCTGCAGCTCCAACCTTGCCCAAGGAAAGTCATGATACAAAGCTTGAATTAATCCAAAACTTTGTACTCATTGTGACAAATACGATTTTGTTGCGTAACATTTGTCGCAAAGTACGAAAAAGTCGCCCAAATTAACGTGAAAAACACAGAAAATATGCACAGTTCTATAAATTAAAAAAAATACATTTTTTTTGTATCCGGAAGCAAGCATACTTTGATGTGCCCCTAAGAGTCTTCTGAGAGAATACGCATCAACCAGCACTTTGTGTATCAAAACCCATTTTTCATCAATACACAGACAAATATATGGGTAAAAAAATGAGACAAAAAATCTTTATGTAGCTGAAATATTTGCTAAGAATAAAGTACAACCTACAAGCAGGGCTGCTGCACTCATGCTAGGACACAGCTGCACTAACTGCATAATAAATGCTATCCTATGAAGGATATTATAGAATGTACAGGCATATATGTAAAAGTTCCAATATTGTTATAACTGATAAAATCACTTTAATTGGGAGGAGTATTATTCTTTTACAATACCTACTTTATGGAGCAGAGGATGTTATCTATCTGCTATCTACTACTGATACAAAGCCTTTACATATATATTGTTTCCTTTTAAGCCAAGAATGCATTGTTCATGCTGTTGTGAAATAAATCTGTCATCAGCCACCTATTTGCTAGCTGTGGGGTTAAATCCCCTCCCATGATCCATTCCCTAAATCAGCATTATAATGGTGTGTTTTATGAAATACTGTACCCTTGTTCAGCAAATGCTCAGATCAGTTAGGCTCTTTCTAGGGCTATGACTCTCAAAATTGTCACTTTGTCAAAGCTTGGTATTTTGACTGCAACACATCTTAATGCTGTTATTTCAAGTTTAAATGTGATACCTAGTAATTGCAAATAAATCACAGATTCATCATTTCTACCAGCTCAGTGAGCTACAGTTTAGAAACAGTACTTTCGGATCAGTCACTCACACATAAAAAACCCATTTCAAAATAAAAATAAAACCCAATTTTTTTATTAAAACATCAATACACATAAACAGATTTAAAAAATCTCAGCTGTCACTCATATATTGCCGACCCACCTGTAAGCTTTAGGCACAGAAATCACTTTCACTTTTGTAGCTTGTGTATGGGCATAGTACTCTGTTCTAGCACATAAACACAATTTTTCAATGATTCAAAGCTTGATAATAGTTTATACAATAATCTTCACGGATTATGCTGTCTTCTTGCTGTGATTGTGGATTCCAGAAGAAGAAAGCTATAAATAGCTATGTATTATATAAAGCTATAAATGTAGTGTAAGTAAAGTTTACATTGCCCAACTAACCTAGAAGAATAGGATTTGGAAATATTTCTTAGGGTGACAGTTCCCCTTCCAGCGCTTAACATATGCTACCCACTCTTTCCAATTTTATTTGTGGACAAGTTACTCATTCACAAATAACTAATTCATCAGACTCCTTCACAAAAACCACACCAGTTTGGCACTGTCCATTAAAAACTGTTCCTAGAAAGACTCATTTAATTGCAAAATATCAAATTCTCCTTGTAAAACCTAAAAAAATAAATTATCAACATTTTTTAAAAAATATCAGATTGGACTATTTGCAATTCAGTTCCCTTGTGTAGCATAATCTGCTGTATATCCCAGACCTAGAGAAATGGGGATTTGCCCATCATCCACAGTTTTGTTCCCCTGGCATTACAGGCCATTTACCAACACTGGGCAAATTTGCCTGAAACAGCGAGAGATGAGATGGGAGGTGAGGAACAGAAGAGAAGGGAGGGTGAGAGAGCAGAGAGAAACAAACTAAGCAGACTCCTGCTGAGAGCAGAAAGTCTGACACAGAAAATCATATATACAAAATAAATAAAAAGAAATGTGGTGTTTCTTTTTAATGAGGACTCAGAGAAGAAGTTCTGTAAGTGCTTATGGCTGTATTTACATAGACCTTTCTGATAAAGCTTACTTCATTTCTACCTTTCCTTCTCCTTTAATTTGCAGGGCCTGGCATAGTTCAGTTTGTCTTAAGACATGGAAAATTATAATGCTATATAAAACGCATTACTGGAAGTAGGGACAAGGAAACAGGAGAACTTTTCACATCATAATTTGTAAAGGAACTGCAACTCTCTGCAGAATTAAGAAGCACAGTGAGTAAAACTGTACTTTACACTTGCAGTAGTAGGAAGATCTGTAATTTCCCTTCAGTCCTGTTGGTAGCATACTAAGAGATTATTTTTGTACCTGCTGGAGGTAGAGCATTATAGAGAAAATAGTTATCTGGCCCCTCCTCCCCATAAGAATGATTTAACCACATGCCCACCTTAGTGATTTCTGTAGTATCTATGGAAGTATAGTTGAGTTTGTATACTATCCAGGCCTCCAGGGGGTTTTAAGACCACAGGGATGTATCACCCGATGGACGGAACCTGCCCAATAGATACCTGACATCCAGGCAGACATAGGTTTATCTCCAAACACTAAGGTACCACTAGCAGATAATATTAGCCCTTGCATCATGGGCAACTTTAGGGCTCCGGCACACAGGGAGATTAGTTGCCCGAAATCGCCCCGCCGCGTCTGCCATCCCACCGGCGACTTACATTGTCGCCGATGGGATGGCAGGGGAAGGCAACTCGGGGAGATTAGTCGCCCGCGAACAGGGAGTTTTGCCGCGGGCGACTAATCTCCCCGTGTGCCAGAGCCCTTAATGATCATAAGTAAATAGTTCAATAAATAAGTGCTACAATTGCACCATGCTACCATTGAACCAGATAACTGCCGTGTGTAGCATAGAAGAAAAAAAACTAAAAAATTTCTAAAAAGGTAGTGATAATCCAGAATTAAAATGAATTGTTTGGGAACAACATATACTGTAGGTCAGTGATCCCCAACCAGTGGCTCGGGGCAACATGTTGCTCACAAACCCCTTGGATGTTGCTCTCAGTACCCCCAAACCAGGTAGTTGTTTTGGAATTCCTGACTTGGTGGCAAGTTTTGGTTGAATAAAAATAAGATTTACTACAAAATAAAGCCTCCTGTAAGCTGATAGTGTGCACAGAGGCTGCCTAATAGGCAATCTTAGCCCTTATTTGGCACCTTCATGAACTGTTATGGTGCTTGTGTTGCTCTCAAAGTCTTTTTACATTAGACTGTTCAACATTTGACACGAGTAAGAAAGGTTGGGGATCCCTGCTGTAGGTGCAGGGAAAATGGGTAGGCACTGGAGTGTAGTTACAGCATGAAGCTGGCCATACACACCGATAATATTGTAGGAAAGCCCGTTTCGTATGATATTCGGTGCGTGTATGGCGAGTCGACTGATATTGCAGGAAGCTGCTTATATCGGTTGACTCGCCGATCAGCCAGGTTAAAAGATTTTGATCGGGCGCCATAGAAGGCGCCTGATCAAAATCTGCCGTCAGGGCTGAATCAGCAGAAGGAGGTAGAAATCCTATTGTTTCTACCTCCTTATCTGCCGTTTCAGCCCTGAACGGTTAGTGGCCGATTGTACGATCTTTCGTGCGAACGATGGTCGCACGAAAGATTGGAAATCGCCACGTGTGTGGCCACCTTTAAGGCTAGGAAATGCACGAGAAAGTGTGCTATAAAATAGGAACACATACAGTACTATGTACACTTTGTTTACAAGGATAAGTATTGTCTTTCTGTTGTAAACTATTTTTATCTGTTATATAACTGTTTGCCAGTTTACAAGCACTCATTTGGAATCTTCGAAGATTCCCTTATTCCTGCTTTTCTTTTTTTCTGCAAATGATTAGTACTGTGTCCTCAAAAAACCCAGCAAGCTGCAACATTGGCAAATGGCTCCAACTGATTTCAGTCACTGATAATTATGACTTTGCATCTGTCATGTAAACCTAATGCGTGGATGAGATCTGTCAGGCAAACCTTTAATTTAACTTTTATTATATTTATAGAATGGTGAAATCTAAGCAACTTTTCAATTGGTCTTCTTTATTTATTTGTTTTAGTTTTTTAATTATTTGCCTTTTTTCCCCAACTCTTTGCAGTTTTTAAATGGGGGTCACTGACACCAGCAGTGAAAAAACTATTGCTCTTTGAGGCTATTGGGATTGTTATGTTTTGTAGCTTTCTTTTCTATTCAGACTGTCTCTTATTCGTATACCAGTCTCTCATCCAAACCACTCCCTGGTTGCTAAGGTAACTTGGACCCTAGCAACCAAATAGCTGCTGAGAGCTCCTGAACTGAAAATGAAATCACAAAAAAACTACAAATAAAAAATGAAGACCAACTGCAAATTGTCTCAGAATATCACTCTGTAGATCATACTAAAAGTTTACTAAAAGGCAGTGATGAACTGGGGGGTGCAGGGCCCACCGGGGATGCCGCCCCAGGGGCCCTGCAGGTGCCCCTCCCCAACCGCGTCCACTGCACCCCCTAAACAACCCCAATCCCCCCCGCAGGGGCCCCCACCCTGCATCCTCCACTGAGCGTGCATAAGTTTTATGCATCAGGGAGGAACAGTTGGGCGGGTACCATGAGGCACTGGGATGCACCTGTTTGTCGTTTGGTATAGTATGTTTGCTTTTTTTGAATTGTTTGGTTTAATTTTGAGCCAATAAATGGTTGTTTATTGCACTGACTAAATTGTTTATTGATGATCCACCATACAAATAATGACTCTAGGCAGTGGTAAATATTTACAGAAGTAAGTAGGCAGCAGAAGCACATGCCTAGGGCGCACTTATTTTGAGAAAGTGAGGAAAGGGATGTAATACCATAAAAAATAGTTTATTGCAGGCTACTCTATGCTATCTTTGTCCCTAATCCTTACATGAGACACAAACTCAGTATGGCACAAAATTAGCCTTTTTTATGGATGGATGACCAATTTTCGGTACATAAAATATGAGTCTGTGTGTTTAAAGGGGTGATTCACATTCAGGTAAACATATAAGGGGCGATTCACTAAAGTGCGTTAAAACATGTGCTATTTATAGCATGTGGTAAAAATTTTAGCGCGTCTAATTTTTTGCGTCTTAACGCACGATTCACTAAAAGCATACTTGCGGTAATTTAGACGCGAAGACTATTTTCGCGTGGTATTTGACGGAACGCTCACTAATCAACGCATCGCGCACAAATATTCGTGTGAAAAAAATGCACGCCATATTAGGCATACACGGCATTACTTTCGTAAAACTACTTTTATGAAAATGACCATTTCCCTGCAAACTGGAGGCTGCATCACTCTAGGGCCAACACATACTTGAATAAATCCCACTGCAAAGTCCATATTTTATTGCCAAAGGCTCATTAACTGTACTTTTTGTACCTACTCAAGTAGGTGTTAATTTTTCGCAAAGACAAATGCGATATTTAGCGCGTCTAAGTGTTTGTGAATCATGCATTAGTATTATTTTGGCGCACAAATTAACGCATGTGGTAGCGCGCAATTTAACGCACGTTATATACGACTTAACGCATGCGATAACACTATAACGAATTGCATGTTTTTTTCACGTCTATTTTAACACAAAAAAACATGCGATGTGCGTTATCGCACTTTAGTGAATCAACCCTATAGTATGTTATAAAATGCACTATTCTAAGCAACTTTTCAATTGGTCTACATTTTTTATTTGCTGCAGTTTTTTAATTATTTGCTTTTCTTTTCTGACATTTTCCAGCTTCCAAATGGGGGTCACTGACCCCGCAGCCAAAAAACTATTGCTTTTTGACGTTATAATTTTATTGTTCCTTTTAATTCCTTATCTTTCTATTTAAGCCATCCTCTATTCATTTTTTATGTCTTTCAAACCACTGCCTGGTTGCTAGGTTAAATTGGACCCTAGCAACCAGATAGCAGCTAAAATTCCAAATTAGAGAGCTGATGAACAAAATGCTAAATAATTCAAACACTGCAAATAAAAAATAAAGACCAATTGCAAATTGTCTCAAAATAGCATTTGCTACATAATACGAATAGTTAATTTAAAGGTGAACGACCCCTTTAACAATCAGCTGATGACCACAAACATACTCCTGATCAGGTCAATGATCGCTCTGGTTTGTTTACTGAGCAATCAACTTCTTTGGCAGTCAAATAACTTAGCAGGGCCACACATTGGTGACAACACTATACTGCTGGATGTTTACTGAAATGTACAAAATATTGGCACGTGTTGCAATATTTTTAACCCTTTGATTACTGTGGTTGGCTCATTTGACCTATGTCCTGTAAAGAAATGTGTCCCATGAATAAAAGAGCCAACCACAAACATGGAACATGGTTTTTATGCTGGCACAATAGATTCTACATTTGGTAATACTTAAAATACATAAATGTAATAAAAGACAATCCCCATATGTAATACAAGGCACTAAGTTTACCCAGGAGCAGTAACCCATAGCGACCTCCTTCCTACTGTGTCTCATACCACATGGCACTTATATATATATATATATATATATACACATATATGTATTTATTGTATTTATTATATCACTTGTCCTCCCTGTGTGTAATTTTGTATTCTGTAAGACTGTACAGCGCTGCGTACCCTTGTGGCGCTTTATAAATAAAGTTATACATACATACAATAAGATGTTTGCTTTGTAACAGGCAACCAGTAAATGCTACCTGCTGATTGGTTGCTATGGGTTGGCAAACTTAGCGACTTATTACATAACCCCCAATAAGGTTGCCCAGGAGCAGTAACCCATAGCAACCAATAAGCAGGAAGCATTTAATCGTCACCTGTAAAAACGGGTGTCTTTTATTACATATGGGGGAAGGAGCTCTGTATATCGCCCTTCTAGTGGTATGCTGCCAGGCTCATCAATAATAAGTTGATTATACAATGGTACAAATGCTAGGGAGTATCTGACTGACCACTTCTCTTGTTCCCAGTTATGGTTTGAAAAATCAAAGGGCTAATATTTGGCAAAAGGGCAGAAAAAAAAATTAATTACATGCATACATACATGTGACATACAATCAGTTGACATATCCACCATTATGCACATGCTACCCACACCAGGAGCTCCCAACTGCTGCAAAAGTGGGGTCTTTTTTTTTGCAAAATACCCTGTATATTATCGCTTCCCCTATCCAGAGTGCAGGCTCTGCCACAAGTCCGACGGGGCAAACAATTTTTAGGTGATAGGCTCCCTTTAAAGTAAAATAGGTATACATTGTTTATTTATGAAACATGTTTAATCACTTGTTTTCTGCTTTAGGTTATATAAAAAAATAATAAAAATTCACATTTCAACAAAAAAAAAAAAGTTTATTTTAAGTTTAATCACAGCCAGACCACTGTCAGGTGGGTGTTGCCATGCAAAATGTACAAACTGTTGATATTTAGAGACCATATAATCAAACTATAAACAGCATAATTTAACTTTAAAGATGTTCGCTTTAATTGCAATTCTTGTTTCAAACTGTACAAAACAATTTCAAAACAAAAGTCATGTAAACATCCATTATTTTCTCTCCAGATGAACTAATTATACTACCCTGCACGGCTGTGCTTGGAAAGTTAGGGAAGGTTATGACATTGAGAACTGTTCAGTAGGTCACATTAAATGAGACTTAAGAATATATAAAGAAGGTGGAGCACTATCACACACCCTGTACTCTAATTAGCATAGGACTCAGGTTGATTCACCTTGAGACACCCTGTAACTAAGCAATACAGTAATTACACTGCCTATTCATACACATGCACTTGTGCAGCCTACTCTAGGCAACAACCTTCTTTTATATACACACCATGTAAAAAGTATTAGAATTCAGAGATCTTTCAACCTGAGCCCCATTCTAAAGCTACAACTCCCAGCACCCCCAACAGCAAAAGAACTTTACAGTCAATGGCAGTCCATCAGCAGCTCAAAAGTCATGGAAAATCACAGGGATATCCAAGCTGCCAAATTATCCAGATAGCTGCCTGCTGCCAGGGAGACTTTATTTAAGGCACCAGGGCTGATTTTATCAAGGAGGATGGGGGGGGCAGCATTTGCTCTGGGCTACCACTATCAAAGGGGGTGGGGGAATAAACTGCATCCCTCTAGCTGTTGATAAACTGCAACTCCCCACCATGTCAATCAGTTACCACAACAGGTGGATATACTGCAGGTTAAATATCCGATTTATGCAATTCCCACCCTCACCCAGATAGAACCCAGTCTTCCTGCACTAGCAGTTTTCTTCTCTAGTTGCAACCCAGCAATTTTCCTAAACATACAACCCTCTACCCCAATAAACATGTCTAGCTGTAACACAATTATTTTATCAATTGAGACACTGTGTAAAACAAGAATGTGCCAGTGCACTATACTCTTTTAAATAAAGGAATGTGCCTAAAAAGATGTGGATTTATTGAGAATTTTGCTCAAAACACTCAGCACACTGCATTGTAGGATAGGAACCAATCAGCAGCTAGGCTGACCTGATAGGGAACTGAAGCCTTTGCTTGTGTGATTGCAGGGGGGATACCCCCCTTCTACTGTGCTTCTGGCGGGGGCTGTTAGAACACACACACCCCTCATTTGGGGAGACCATTGCAGATTAATAGGAAGCTCCAATAAAGTGGTCATTTTAAAAGATAATGATCATTTACAGCCCAGAGTGAATCCAGCACCATAAATGATTCATTATTGCCAACAATATTAGGGCAGTTTTAACTTATGCTATATGTCTCCATTAAATAAATGTGCCCAGTAATTTCATGTCACACAAACACAGCTATGTATTGCCTTACCAAATATGCTAAAATGACCCCTGCAACAAAGTTCTATAAGGATAGCCAGCAGCATGTGTTATTAGACTAAGCAGCTCTCCCATTTGCAAACAAGCACTGCTGTGTGTAGCCCCATAGCAAACCCCATATACCCACACAGGAGACTCACTCCCCCACCAACCAAAAGCAAAATGGAAGCCTGCTCCAAACCAACCTCACAAGAAAAAACTGCTAAGTCTAAAAATAGCCTGTCTACCCCATATGTACGTGCCCTGCAGCCTCAATCACATACACTGATATTCTCACTATGAAATCCCATCCACAAATAGTACTTTGTTAAGTACTTGCATAAAGCCAGCCATTAAATGAGGAAGGAGAGAGATTCTCACTGCCTGTGTGGTTTAAACTGAGCTGCGTGTCTCACAAGTCGTTCCAAAGATCAGGTAGAGACCGCAGCCCGACCGCACAGACAGCTAAGCGAGCCCCTTGCTGATACAGGCCAAGGAGCGAGTGCCGCGGCTGCGCTGTAAAGCGCTAAGGGCTCACCTTCAACTGCGCACCGAAATGAATGAAGGAGAAAATAGGACAAGCGCGCCCTACTCTTACTATTCCCGCCCACGTTGCGCACTCTGCCCCGCCCACTGTGCCTGACGTCACTCGTCATATATAATTCGGCGCTGCTGACGTGTGCGCTCTTCAAGCCGGGCGGCACGGGGGTGAGAAAGAACCTTCCAAGCGAAGCTAAAGCGGAAATCTGACAAGCTTCCTTTCTCTCACCCACCGGGGTTCTGCTTTTGTCTTCCCGCCTCCTTCTGCCTTGTTATCTTTCACCAGAAGAGTTAAAAATGGCAGGCTACCTGCGAGCTGTTAGCACTATCTGCAGAGCATCCGCCGCCGCCTTGGGCAAGAACCCTGGCGTGCTCGCCCCGGCCCTCAGCCAGCAGCAACTGCAGCAGCAACGGAACTGTAAGTGACCTGAAGCCCAGTCCCTTCCCGCACTTGCACCCTCTGCTCTGCACCTGATAGCCCCCAGCTCCCTGACTTTGCGCCCCAGCGCCACTTGCTTGCGCCTCTTATACCCTCGTATGTGTCCCGTTACGTACTAGTGCGTCCAGCAGCAGGGGTCCTGGCCTTCATATAGTAGGAGAGATGCGCCCATGGGTGCAGTTATAACGGGATAGTTTGCACAGGGCAATGAGAGGATCGCTAAGATGTGGTGTGTGCGCTTTCCTGGGGTGCCTGGGATGTACTATAGTCCGGCTGGCCCGGTTGTTGCGCACAGCCCATTCATTCCCTCGGTGTGCGTGTAGGGCAGGCTTTGTCCTTGTGGCTACGGCCTCCTGGCTGTATTATGCCCTTCCTGGGGATGAGAGGATTTCTCTAGCACTCGGGAGGATTAGCTGGAACATTTCATCTGCCCCTGGCAAAGGTCACCCTGTAACGCTCTGACCCCCGTTAATCTCACGCTTACCGATATTTATTATTCCCAGAACAGTTACACGTTTGCCCTTACTCGTCCTATTGCCAATTTAGGAAGAGGGAAGGCCCCGCCCACAGGGCCGGGCTTGACTGGTCCATGCACAGATAGTGGAGGGTATAATGGGCACTGCAGATGGAGCCAGCCCACTATCACTTTACACTCATTCATTCCTAAGCTCTGACCAGTCACATGCATGTCACTGCTGTAGCCCTGTCTGCTAGAGCCTTAGCCCCATATGCTTTAGCCATCAGGGTGAATCCAGAGGATTACATTAAGACACATGGTTGGATAAAGCCAATATCCATGCCAACCAATTGATGTGATAATGGCTTAAACTGCCTTTCTAACCTTCTTGTAGTGTCTATATGTTAAATTAGGGCTATTTGACTTTCTCAGTTTAGTTCATGTTGATCATTAATACAAAAGTCTGTGGAGTCCTCGGGCTGGCCAGGGGCCATAATTCCTTTGGAATGCAGCACCTATTCGTGTGGTTTCCATTAAAGCCCTTGCCTGAGTGGTTTACATTAGCGTTGATGAACTTAGAAGATTGCAAACAATATTTTTATGGTTAAGCATCCATTATTCATGTATGATGTAGAACAGTGATCCCCAACCAGTGGCTCGGGAGCATCATTGCTAACTAATCCATTTGATGTTGCTTCCAGTGCCCTCAAAGTAGGTGGCCATCTTTACATTTCTGACTTAAAGACAAATTTTGGAAGCACAGACATTTATTCCAAGCAGCGCCTCCTGCAGTCCACATTGGGCTACCAAATAGCCAATCACAGATTTTATTTCAACACTTTTTACATCTGAGTGTGGCTCACAATTAATCCATTGAAACGGTTAGCTGTGACCTAAATAAAAATGCAAAGGACAGAGGAGATGTTCCTTTCTGTAAATGAGTTGCCGCTTTCAGTACCTCTTGGTTTTTTTCTCAGTAAATTATTGGTACTGTAAATATAGTATGTTGAATACAACAGTAAGGGTGGCAATACACACCAGTATTAACTGCCTTGTGGCAGACAATAAACTGCCAGATTACATGATGGTAAATTACAATAACCATTCCTACGTTTTCTTTGGTTCTAGAAAACTTTAAATTGTTAAATCAGGATTTCCTTTTTTAGTAGTGAGTAGCTGAGGAAAGATTTTATATTTACTTAGTTAAGGGAGTCAACTCCCTTTTTATACTGCAAGTGTTGTCACTGGTAGGGTGAAAAAAGCATACTACCAAACAGATACACCGTTTTAAAAGTTAAATTTAAAATAGGCCTAAAGAAGTGACTTGAGTTTGCATATTAAAGGCCACCAAGAGTAAAACTGAAAAGGCAGTTGCTGTCTGCATGTGATAGAACGTCAGATGGAAAGTATTTGAAGTTTAAATAGCACAGTCCAAGAAACCTGGTGACAAGACTAATATTTAATGAGTGTTTAGCCTCAACATTGTTAGGATAAGGAGAATGAGTTGCTTGGTTTTAGAATAAATGTTACTGCTTAAGGCTCTACAAAACCCACTTTGAGCCTATAGAGAGAGAACATTTGACTGGTGGAATTCCCATACCATATGTGTTGTAGAATGTAGATAAACCGAGTTAATGATTATCAACAGACTTGTTTCTATCTCTTCTCCAAACAGTGAGCAGTTGCATGTTCTCTAATCTCGTGAGCAGCTTGACACTGTATCTGTTTGACCTTCAGAGCTTTTTCAACAAAAAGCGAGGTTGCGGCCTAGTAGATAGTACTTGCATCCAGAGACCTTTTATCCCCGCATAAGTGAAGCTACCGTAAAGCTCCGTGGCCATTTACAACCCCCCCATGAAGTTTCTGTTTATGGAGGAAATGTGGGGCATTTGGCTAAAATGTTGAGTAAATTATTCTTTCAAGATCGTACAGAGCTACAGTCAGCTGTGCAAACATCATATTTCCAAAGTAGCAGGCAGCTCTGGAAAAATCATATGTTAACTGAACTTGGACAGACATAATGCCTGTCATGGTGGTTGTCTTGTTTTAATATAAACAGTGGCTTTTCTTTAACCAGCATTAACCACCGCATTTAAAATGCTCATTTATAAATAACTGTTTTAAATGTTTGTTTGGAAATCTTGCTTTATTTTAATGACTTGAGTATAATACAATCCCCTTGGTCTGTGCTTGTGTATGTATGTATGTTTTAAAGAGTAATGTTTTTTTGTGACTGCATACATACTGAATTCCATACCTGTAGCATAAAAAAATTAAGAATATCATGACCTTCAAAACTGTAGTTTCTAAATTTTATAATGGATATGATCAACATTGAAGCTGTTTAGTAGTTCTGTGTACACCATAAAAATCATGACCATATGCCTTTAAAGTGCTTGAGTTTCTGACTCAAACATGAATGATTTTAGCGAGGCTTTTTTCATTTAAATATTTACTGCTTGCCTACGAGTGCAGCTCAATCTGACTGAACAGTCCAAAGATGCAAATACAGTATATGGCCAGTATATCTGCCAAAAATGACATGTTCCTTCTCTTGAAGAATGATGAATGCGAGAACAACTGATCTGGAGCATGGGTATTTTATGGGTGTGCAACCACACAAGCCTAACGTCGCCATGTGCAATGCCAAACCCCTCACTGAGTTGTGTAAAGGTCACTGCCATTGAAATCTGGAACCCTGGGGAAATGTCCTCTGGAGTGATAAAATGCATTTCACCAACTGCCAGTCTGTCAGCAAAGGCCGGGCTTGGTAGATGCTGGGAACAAACTACCCACCCGATTGCATAATGCATATGGTAATGTTTGGTTGAAAATGAATAATGGTATGGGGCCGATCTCTGTGTGGTTTAGCTAGGGCACCTGGTTCTAGTGATGAGCAAAACCTTATGGTGGCCATACACGTTACAATTTTGATCTTCTGCGACCATTTTGCTTATTTTAAAAAATTATTATTTTTATTCTATGCATGGAACCGGGCAAAATCTGAAAAAGTAAATGTACATTTACTACTTGCTGGCCCTACACAACAAATCGGCAATCCCCCCAGAAGCCTGCAGCCTAAAGGCTACAGCCAGAAGAGAGGGGCATTGTGTTTCTCAGTGACCTACTGATTTGTATAGTTGTGCTCAAACAAACCAGAAAGTAGAATGTGGCTTGAAGTATGTGGCCGTATGAAATGTAGGCATTATCTAAAGTTGGTAGCTTTGTATTATCTAAGGAAAAATCTCTTTAAATCGGTGCTGAACGTTCTGCTTTAATCTAGTTAGTCCTGGACCGAACCTGTTGCAGAGGTGAACGTATAAACTGCATTGTGTTAAGCTTATCACAAAGTTTTGGAATGTAGTATAACTAGCTTTTGTTAGTGGACACTGGATGTCTCAGAAAAGTGCCTTTTGCATGCAGTTGTAGCACTTTTCTTGATCCCCCTAGAACCACTGTGCAAACCAGAATGCAGCTGCCCCTAAAATAAGCACCTTTTTACAACTTTGGATAAAATTGTAAGTGAAATTTATTTTCCACGCCTTTAGTGAACTGCAACTTAGTTTTTTCCATTGACTGGCAAGTAATAATGGAATGGACTGTGAAGCCTATTAACAATGCATACAAAATTATTTTATAAGGGGCAACAAGTGTCTGTCTACAGGACTCTGAGCATAGTTTTCTGTGTGCAGTAGAGCTATGTAAAAACTGAAAAATGTGGCCTCTTCATCCTTTAAAGGCCTTTCTAAAACATAGCAATTATTTGAAATTTAAGGTGAATTTAGGTCAATAATCACACAAGTTTGGCTGCCATGATTAGAAAGGAAACTGGTCAAACAGATAGCTAGAACCCAAAAACTACAGATGTTCAATTAACTAAACCATACTTTTCCTCTGTTCTGCTTATACAGATGCTGACAAGCGTATCAAGGTGGCCAATCCAGTTGTGGAGATGGACGGTGATGAGATGACCCGTATCATCTGGGAATTTATAAAAGAGAAGGTAGCATTTAATTTATGGATTTGTAGAATAACTTGTGTGAGCCAGAAAATGAATTCCCATACCCCAAGCATTAACAGTTGAGTCTGAGAGTTTAAATACACCTATGCTAAAGATGTTCAAACAACTCCTCCTTAGGAAAAATTTACTACAAGCTGAAGGTCTTACTAGCATCTGTACAATGAATTATGCACAAGTATAAAAATCAGTTTGTAGTGACCTGCTTGCAGACCATGTGGCTCAGTTGTTTGTCATCTCACACTTAATAAAATGACTTTGTAAATATGAATTATTATACACTCAGTACACGTTAGGTGTGAGATTATATCAGTGACTGATCCTTTAAGGGGCCTGCCACCCTAAGAAATCATTCAGAATTCTTTTTTACTGTTTGTCAAACAAACTGTATTTACACTACATTATTTAAATCCTATTTCCATAAGTCTTGGAAGTCACAATCACAGCAAGCAGGCAGGTGCTATTTTGTGGCTACAGTAATTGAGGCAAACTTTGCAGCATCCCAAAATCTTGTTTATCTGCCAGAATGGGCGACCTGATGCCCTTACCCGTGCACAGGCTACACCATTATAGAGCCTGGGGAGAAAGGATAAAATAGGAATGTGGAGTTCAGTGACGTCTAAATACAAATGCTAAATAGAAAGTGAATTGCCGGCTGCCTCTGCGCCTAAGGTGTAGAGATGAGGCAGGCAATGTATGATTGGAAAGTGAGATTTTTCAATTCCTTTACATGTTTGAATGTTCTAATAAGAATTTGAGTTAAGTTTAATTTTAAAATGACTTTTATAATACAGCTTATCGTCTGGGTGACAAGTCCCCTTATTTGTTTTATATATATATATATATATATTTTTTTTTTTTTTAGTTGATCCTGTCAAATGTAGATGTTGAGCTGAAATACTTTGATCTTGGGCTTCCGTATCGTGACCAAACAAATGACCAGGTCACCATAGACTCTGCACTGGCCACTCTGAAATACAATGTTGCTGTGAAATGTGCCACTATTACACCAGATGAGGCAAGAGTTGAAGGTAAATGACCTAACTAAAGTAGCCTTGTAACTATATGAATGATTCTGGAAAGTATTACAAATCAGAATTATGCTTTGATAGATTATATGTCAGAAAAAAAAAAAATCAAGATTGTTTTAATACTGTTACTGGTGTGTGTTAAATGTCAGTCATAGAATTGCGCAAAAATGTTTCATTGGTAAATTTCTTATATACACTGGTAAAATACAGCTTCTCCTTTTTCCTTATTAATGCTAGTTAATAACTTGATAATTATGGGTAAAGCCTGTGGAGAAGACCCCAAAACTACACCGTCCACCTTTTATTGAGTTCAGTGTAAACGGCCTGGCACTGTTTGTCGAGGCAATTTTCAGCCTACACATGAGCCACCTGTACAAAGTGTCAGCTGGTTCCCCTTGAAGTCAGTGGGAACCTGTAAAGAGGTCTGTTTCTTTGCCAGGGAAAATGCAGTGTAAAATCCTGTTATGATCTAAACCTTGAACTTTAGGTAGTATCTCAGGCTATGGTGGTCCAAAATGCTGTTTTGAATTGCAATTATCTATTATTATTATGAAATGATGCTTTGTGAGAATAGGAGGAATTGGTTACTCTCCTATGCAAACGCAATCTATTTTTTCCCACAAAGCTTTTCTTCTAAAAACTTAGTTTATGAGATAATCAAACCTTTAAATATGTTTCCCTTCTAGAATTTAAGCTGAAAAAGATGTGGAAGAGTCCCAATGGAACGATCAGGAACATTTTGGGTGGAACAGTGTTCCGTGATCCAATTATTTGCAAGAATATTCCTCGTTTGGTACCTGGATGGACGCAAGCTATTACTATTGGCAGACATGCCCACGGAGACCAGGTTAATTTAAGTTTTAAAAAGTTAAATGATTTAGTGCAAATGTGTTATTGTGGGCCTGTCTTATATTGCATATGTCTTGCAGTACAAAGCTACAGATTTTGTGGTCGATCAGGCTGGAACTTTCAAGTTAGTCTTTGCTCCGGCAAATGGAACTGCCACAAAGGAATGGGAAGTGTTCAACTTTCCTGCTGGAGGTGTCGGCATGGGCATGTACAACACAGATGAGGTATTTTACAATAAAACCTTTAATGCACCACTTTGTACAGATTGTATGCGCTATAGTATATCTGATTTAAGGGTTCTGACTGGTTTTCACCCAAAAATATTTTGATTCAGCAATGTTGATAGGAATTGTAGTAGGGGAGATATCAGCCCTTAGGATGTTGGAACTTGTTAACTAACATAAAATGTGAACCTGGTTTTCTTGAGGATTCAGTTATGTTGCTAAAATATTTCTGCTAAGTTTTCTTTAGAAATGATTTAATTTTGCCTGAACAAAGATTTAATGTAAATGTTTGTCCTTGCAGTCCATCTCTGGGTTTGCACACAGCTGCTTTCAGTATTCCATACAGAAAAAGTGGCCCTTGTATTTGAGCACAAAGAACACTATTTTGAAGGCTTATGATGGCAGGTTTAAGGACATCTTCCAGGACATCTTTGAGAAGTATGTTATCTTTTTGATTGTATTGATTTTCCTATTAGAATCAGGAGTGTTTGGTGTACAAAACCAATAATGAACTGTCCTCAAAAGATTTATTGTATGTAAAATAGAGACAATATATTTTTTTTTTTTTCTTTTTCATTGTAACATTTTTAAAACTTTATTTCTTTCCCATTAGGCATTACAAGCCAGAATTTGACAAACTGAAGATTTGGTATGAACACAGATTGATTGATGACATGGTTGCACAGGTTCTGAAATCTACCGGAGGCTTCGTTTGGGCTTGCAAGAACTATGATGGAGATGTTCAGTCAGATATTCTTGCTCAAGGTATGATTGTCTACACTATTAAGACCAAATGATGTGAATGTTGGCAGTCTTCATTTTGGGTCAGATTGTATAAACACTGCATCTGGCCACTGTGGGGCATACAGAATTTGTTTGTTTTTTTTTTTTACATTTACTTTGTTACTTGAATCAGCCCTCTACTCTGCATACACTGCAGTATAGACCCACTAAAGTCTAGCACACTGCAGCAGTGTATGTTAGTATTGATCCTAGACCTTTAGTACTATTTTAAGCACTATTGTGCAAGAATGTTTCTAAAGTGTCAACTCTCCCCCACCCCTTTTAAATATTGTTGCATATGAATAACTTTACCCTTCTTCTCTAGGCTTTGGTTCACTTGGTTTAATGACCTCGGTCCTGGTTTGCCCAGATGGAAAGACTATTGAAGCTGAAGCAGCTCATGGAACAGTCACTCGCCATTACAGGGAGCATCAAAAGGTCAGTCTGTGTATTGTTTCCCTTCTAGAAACCAGTTGTGACTACCCAGTAGAAAGGCAGTGATGGCCAACTCTACTTTTTTATTTGATTGGATTTCTTAAACAATGCTATATCAAGGGCAATTGTCATAATTCAGTAGAATCACACACTGTATAATGTCCTTTTTCAAACTGGCATTGGACTAGGTAAGCCAGCCTGTACCGTTGTGACTTGGGAATGTTTTAGTTTGCCTCTGCGTTTTTTTGGAAAACATTGGCCCTAAAGGGGTGGTATGTTATAGAATGGCCTCTCCAAGCAACTTTTCAATTTGTCTTTCTATTTATGCCCTCGTATATTCAGAAATCTGGTCTTTCAAACCACTTCCTGGTTGCTAGGTTAAATTGGACCCTAGCAGCTGAACTAGAGAGAGTAGATGAAGAAAAAGCTAAAAAAAAAAAAGACCAATTGCAAATTGTCAGAATAGCATTCTCAACATACTACTAAAAGTATCTTTAGCTGGCTATCGTGTGAAACACTAGTACTGTTTTTGTAACTTTTTATTTGGTAGTATTAAAGCCTACATTCTTTCCTGTTTTTGAGTAACAAAATGCAGTGGGCAAATGCCTGAAACATTTCCCTATAGATACAAAAAGCAGTAAAACACTTAACTTGGCTCTAGTTTCCTATAGCAACATTAATGTGTTTTTTTTTTTCCTACCTTGCATTTTAGGGAAGGCCAACAAGCACTAACCCTATTGCCAGTATTTTTGCATGGACAAGAGGCTTGGAACACAGAGGCAAGCTAGATGGAAACCAGGACCTAATTAAGTAAGCACTGGTTAAGGCATTCTCTTTACCATAGTTGCCATCATAGGTTTCAAAGTTTCCCCATTCAACACATAATGACAACAGATACCATCGGGTTTGCGCTTTTAGCTTTTAAAGTTTTTTTTTAAGAAGGAAAGCCATTTTGGCATTTTACTGCCAATAGATTAGCCACATTAGTGCAAGCTAGAACGCTATTTATTCAGCAGAAAGCTTTACCATACCCAAGTAAACTGGTAGCATAGATCACACATTCTGATGGGTGAGGGAGTGAATTCTTATCGGAGGGGGGGGGGAGCAGGGGAAGGGAGAGGAGCGCTGTGCAGACTCCGCCCCTGGGAGTGAATGATTTTTCTGAGGAAGTCTGATACCAAAGTACATGTCTACACAAGACTACAAAAATCCTGTTTCTTTTGATAGAGGACTCGGTGTAGCTTTTCTGTGAATGCTTATGGCTGTATTGACATAGACCTTTCTAATAACGCTTACTTAGTTTTTAACTTTTCCATCTCATTTAAGAACATTTTTCGCTCCGTAGGGACTTGGCAATTTATCCACAATTTACATAACTTGTACATTGGGGCAGTGATGGGTAAGAAATTCTGTTGGAAGGCCCTGTAGTGTTTCTAGACAATGTGGGGTTTGTTTAGCTCCTAAAAAAACACCCACTTCATAAGACACACATTAATATACCAAACCAGGTCTTGGGTTTTATTCGGTTGTGTATACACTTACAGTTGCTTTAAATAGAAACTGCTGTGTTGGCTGCTAAATTTTAATTAAGGTTATGCATATAGGTAACCTCTGGCACCAGGCTTTGTAGCTGTTTGACAGACCTATGTCTGTGCCCGTGGGGTCTGGATGTGGTCAGATTTGCTGAGTTTGGCTCAAGTTGATTTAATCTCTAATTGGATTCTGTTTCCTTCCCAGCTTCTCTTTAACACTTGAAAAGGTCTGTGTGGAGACTGTAGAAAGTGGCATCATGACAAAAGACTTGGCTGGCTGTATTCATGGAGGCATGAGCAAGTAAGTGCTAGCTTCTTTGGTTTAAAATCCCAAGTTTGTTTTCTTACTGCTGGTCACAGGAGGAAACTGAACTGCATAGTGCAACAAAACAGGGCCCTGTTTGCTAGAGCTATACTGTAATTGCAACCATATTTGGCTTTCAATGGTTAACTGCATAGTGTTACAATATAAACCAAATTAGTCGGTAGACTGGTTAATCTTGCTACATGTCCACCTTACTAAAGCTTCTATTTTTTTTTCCCAGCGTTCGTCTTAATGAACATTATGTGAACACGACAGACTTTTTGGATGCAATTAAGAACAACCTCGACAAAGCTCTTGGGAAGAATTAACATACTGTAGCTTAACAGCCTGTTAACTTTTTTACCTCATTTTTAACCATTCAAAATAGGAATTGCCAAAATAGCTTGGCTCTGGAACAAATTTTTTAACCCATTAAATGCTGGTCGAATTTTTAAACACCCTAAAGTACCGCAACTGAATGGGACTGGTCCTTAGAGTTGCCTGTGTTTAGTGCTGGACCTAAATTTTTAATACACCTTTATTTTGTCAGCAACCTCTTACCTGGTGCCGTGTACAGAAAATAAATATTGGAAGATCTTGTATTGTGGCCCCTACCTTTTGTTATGGGTAAATATTTCTGTAAAATGGTTTTTGTAGTTTTTCAGGTTTGCCTGCACAAACTGTTACAGCCTAACACAATCACATGTATGGGGTAATGTTACTGCAAACTTTGTCCCGGCAATAGCAAAACATAGCAACCATCTAATGTTTGCTCTCAAACCAGTGACCAGCAGTAAATGCTTAATGCTGACTTGTTGCTATGGGATGCTGAACCTGATGAAATGCTACAAGGTTTATTACATTTTTTTTTTTTTTTTTTTTTTTTTTGAGGCCTTACAAATTGGTGGGACCACTGGCTGACTTTTAGGTGGCATACATGGGTCAATAAAAGATGCTGACTTGGCTCCTCCAGAACAAACTGGCACCTTATTTGCCTTTGTATGGAGCCTTCTTACCCTATGCCTGATAGGTATCTGCCTAATTATTAGCAAGATATCCATCAGGCTTGTAGTTGGGTGAAAACTGCATTGAATCTGTCCTTTCCTGACAGGCCTAGTTTCTCTGATGGTTACAAAATAAGTGGATATAATGGTGTGCCCAGCTTTACACTATTGTTAAACTGACAGTTCAATGGAAGATTTACTTGGTCAGATTGCCAGATAAGGGGATCCTTAAGGTCCCCATACATGGGCCAATTCTAGCTGCTGATAACGGTCCCTTAGGGCTCTGGCACACGGGGGAGATTAGTCGCCCGTGATTAACTTCCTGTTCGCGGGCGACTAATCTCCCCGAGTTGCCTACCCCTGCCATCCCACCGGCGAACACGTAAGTCGCCGGTGGGATGGCAGACGCGGCGGGGCGATTTGCGCGAAATCGCGCCGCCGCATGTGCCATCCCG
The DNA here is from genome assembly GCF_000004195.4 of Xenopus tropicalis. Taxonomy (NCBI): domain Eukaryota; kingdom Metazoa; phylum Chordata; class Amphibia; order Anura; family Pipidae; genus Xenopus; species Xenopus tropicalis. The sequence goes on from NC_030679.2 coordinate 108,449,632, forward strand.
CCGGCGACTTACATGTTCGCCGGTGGGATGGCAGGGGTAGGCAACTCGGGGAGATTAGTCGCCCGCGAACAGGGAGTTAATCGCGGGCGACTAATCTCCCCCGTGTGCCAGAGCCCTTAGACAGATTCGGCAGCTATGTATGGGCACTACCAACAGGCCTGCCTGACTGATATCTGGCCTGAAATTCTCGATCGGGCAGGTTTAAAAATCTAGTTGAATCGGGGACTGCATCGGCTCATTGATGCGGTCCCTGGACAGACTTTGCCTAGACCCACCATAATTTGATCGTTTGGCCCCAGGGCCAAACAATCGAAGTACCCTGGATTCTCCCGATATCGCCCACCTGTAGGTGGGGGATATCAGGAGAAGATCCGCTCACTTGGCGACATCGCCAAGCGAGCGGATCTTAAGGTGCATGGGCACCTTTATCCTTACAGAACCATGGGCTGTTCTAGGCTGGCCTGAATGATTAAACAGTCTAAAATGTGTACAGCGGCTGACTATGTATGTAGATCTCTAGGTGGCCTGTATTATACTATAAGTTATAAAATGACTTTGTAAAAATATTATTGTGTTAAAGATGTTATACTGTATAAAGGGTAAACTATATGCACAAAACATTGTATGGTCCTAACTGCAAGGTGACCGCTTAGGCATGGTGTTGCCACAAAAGTGAAAGTCCTAATAAGAAAATCTCAGGTCCCAAGCAACTCCAGTTAATGAATCCATATCTGTACTTGAATAAAATCAAGGGTCACTTGGCAGCCATGGCTACACCATAAGAACATGCTAAAATTATTTTATGGCAGAGAATTTTCTATCTTTAGAGATTGCTGAAGTTCAGTTTATATCGGTCTCTGGTTGATTCCTTGCTTTGACTACACCCACTTTTATGAAACACAAATATGAAGATAAATATTCTGCTATGGGTTTATACAACATGCGTGTAAAGTGCATAGGTGTATTAAAGTTGTGTTTGTGGTCTTTCCTACATAATTGCACTAATCTGGCTCACAAGATTAGGTAACCTGCACTTGCCAGCCTTAGACTCACACTGGCACTATAAAGGTGAATTTGCTCCCAATATGTGCTGCACCAGGAATGAATATAGCAGTGCCTGGTAGCTGTGTCCTGAGGATGCTGTCAGTTTGTAACTGAACAGCTGGAATACTGGAAATTCTGTAAAACTTCCAGTATTTAGGATATTATTTAAACTTTACTAATCTACCTGAGCCATTGTAATATTATCCTCCAGCTAGCAGAAGCAGGTTAAACTGGCACTATATTCATATTTCTGAATGTTCATTTTAATATCCCTCAACTGGCAGACTTTAGTTACATAGCTTATTTACTTATTGGTGCCATATCTTCTGTAGTCTTGTGGCACAAAAACAGACATTTTTTCCCCCCCTCTCTAACCCAATCCTGCAGATGGCCCTGGGTGCCAAGTGAGCAACACATTGGTAGGCTTGCTGCATTGCAGTGCCTGTGTTTCCTCTGGGTACTTCACTTTCTTCCCACACTCCAAAAACATATATAGGAGAGTGAATTGGCTTCTGATAATATTGGCCGTAGCACGTTAACTTCATAGCTTCACTGGGCCAGGGACTGAAGTAAATGGTGTATCCTATTGAAAGCACTGTGGAATGGTAGAGCTATATTATAGCATTTACAAAATTACTAACTCTACTACAGGTAAGTTACATTTCTACTGTCATTAGTAGATGAGTGGTGTCCCTCCCCCCCATTGGCATAAAGAGCATCCTGACATTGGGGGCTTGACCTAAAGGGGTGGTTCACCTTTAAGTCAAGATTTAGTATGTTATAATCTAGAACTTCCTACATACTAAAAGTTAACCCCAAAGGTGAACAACCCCTTTAAAGATTGTTTTCCTGGGCCCCCTCGCAGGTGGGAGATTCAAATGGCTGTCAATCTCCTACCCAGTCCCCAGGGGACATGTGGGCAGCCCTCCCTCCCCCACTAGTTTTGCTAGGTCAGGCCTTTGTGGCCTGGTCACAAATCTGGGCATGATGATACATGGTGGATATTGTAATGCCATTTTATTTTATTACCAGTCTGAGTGAAGTTAGCTATTTGTGTCTACCATGGTAATGGTAATGGTGGGGGTGGTCCTGTTGGTGTATTATGCCGCACTATGATAGCAGATGGAGGGCAAATGAAGGTGACACTTTTGTGGCCTATGACTGCAAAACTGCTATAGAGGAGCTAAAACAGAAAAAACGGTCTGATTATGCTTTCAACCTTTACTATTTTCATTACCCTTAAAAAGTTACTTTCTTAGCCCTTTTCTCTTGACTTTCAACTGCTGTTAGTGGACCTTCAGTTCTTAGCTTGATGTAGACTCAATTTTTAGTTCAATTTTTTTTTTGTGGCTTCTGAAATGCTTGGTGTGTTGTAGGTTACTGAGCTCTGACCAACTGATGGTGTTGTATCTGTAATGTTTTTATTATATGTTCAGCCTGACCAGTACCATAGAACAAAGTCAGCACAGGTAGTATTCTCCTTGTAGATTTCATATCCCACAGCAAATAATCAATATATAATGCTTGTGTTGGGTCTTGTAACCAATCTTGTATTAATGGACTATACAGTTACAAAGATAAAGAACCTGCAACTTATCCCTGTGGTTAGTTTTGCTCTGTATATTACTTTGTCAAGGAGTAGGCCCTCCCTCTGGCTACTCCTATTGCTGAAACAACATAAAGTAGATCCTTTTAGGGTACTGCCTGCTCAAGTCAGGTGTAAAGTACTCCCTTCTGTAAACTAGCAAATGTAGTACATGGTGCAAGTCTAGATGGGCCCCAGTAGTGTGCTCCTTGCCATCATGTAGTGTGTGCCTTTACCATATTCTAACCAGAAGATGGCAGCATCTCCTCTGCTTGGAGCACTGCTCCTATTTCTTTCTGTAGATGGTTGTGAATTGAATGAAAAAGGGAGTCTACCAATTGTTTTATATTCCAGGGGATGCTGGGTAGTCATCACTGTTATAGACATAGGCTTGCTATCCCTAAACAAGAGAGATTCCACTATTAGCATGCCTGTCTCTGTCGAAGCAATCAAGAGAATGTGAGTTTAAAGGAGAAGTCAACCCAAAATATAATTTTTTGCCTAGTAAAAGAAAACAAAAATATAACTTTGCAATATACATTCATTACAAATTTGCAATGGTTTTTGAGTTATTTGTGAATATATAATTGCTATTAAAAGCAGTGTTTGTCCTTTTCTATTCTCTACCATGGTGGCTCAGACACAAGGCGGCAGACTGACAGACCTGACTTGTTGGAGGAGCCTGGCACTTGCAACATTATTTAAAAAGTAACAACCAGGAGTTCAGCAAATTATATTTACACACAACTTTTAAAGCACTAACATTTTTAAATTAACTGATATTGGAGAGTTGTTTAGAATTATGTTTTCTTTTATAAGGCAAAAACTTATTTTTGGGGTTGACATGTCCTTAAAGAATCAGATTTGAATGAATCACTTTAGCTAGCCTTGGCTACAGAGGCATATGTTATTAATGTACTTCAATAAGTTTCTCCTACTCCCATGTAACTGGAGGAGTCCCAAGCCAGACTTGTTCTGCTGATTGGCTGCTGGAAGGGGGTGATAACTTTCATATTTATCTATAAAAACCCAACTACCACCTGCCTATTGAAACTCTTGTGTAAACCTGAGATTTAAATATTCATGTGATAATCATAGTTACATAGGGTTGAAAAAAGACCAGTGTCCATCAAGTTCAACCCATCCAAGTAAACCCAGCACACCTAACCCACACCTACCAATCTATACACTCACATACATAAACTATAAATACAACCACTAGTACTAACTGTAGATATTAGTATCACAATAGCCTTGGATATTCTGATTGATCAAGAACTCATCCAGGCCCCTCTTAAAGGCATTAACAGAATCTGCCATTACCACATCACTAGGAAGGGCATTCCATAACCTCACTGCCCTCACCGTGAAAAACCACCTACGCTGCTTCAAATGGAAGCTCCTTTCCTCTAATCTAAAGGGGTGACCTCTGGTGCGTTGATTGTTTTTATGGGAAAAAAGAACATCCCCCAACTGCCTATAATCCCCTCTAATGTACTTGTACAGAGTAATCATGTCCCCTCTCAAGCGCCTCTTTTCCAGAGAAAACAACCCCAACCTCGACAGTCTCACCTCATAGTTTAAATCTTCCATCCCCTTTACCAGTTTAGTTGCACGTCTCTGCACTTTCTCCAGCTCATTAATATCCTTCTTAAGGACTGGAGCCCAAAACTGCACTGCATACTCAAGGTGAGGCCTTACCAGGGACCTATAAAGGGGCAAAATTATGTTCTCATCCCTTGAGTCAATGCCCTTTTTTATACAAGACAGCACTTTATTTGCTTTAGTAGCCACAGAATGGCACTGCCTGGAATTAGACAACTTGTGATCTACAAAAACCCCCAGATCCTTCTCCATTAAGGAAACCCCCAACACACTACCATTCAGTAGATAGTTTGCGTTTATATTATTTCTACCAAAGTGCATAACTTTGCACTTATCAACATTGAACCTCATTTTCCAGTTTGCTGCCCAGTTATCTAATTTTGTCAAATCGCTCTGCAAAGCGGCAGCATCCTGCATGGAACTTATAGTTTTGCACAATTTAGTGTCATCAGCAAAAATAGACACAGTACTGTCTATGCCCACCTCCAGGTCATTAATAAACAAGTTAAAAAGCAAAGGACCAAGGACTGACCCCTGCGGTACTCCACTAACCACACTGGTCCAATTAGAAAATGTTCCATTTACAACCACTCTTTGTACTCTATCCTTCAGCCAGTTCTCTATCCAATTACAAATATTATGTTCTAGGCCAATATTCCTTAATTTGATCATTAACCTTCTGTGAGGTACTGTATCAAACGCTTTAGTAAAGTCCAAGTAGATGACATCAACTGCCATTCCAGCATCAAGGTTCCTGCTCACCTCCTCATAAAAGGCGACTAAATTAGTCTGGCAAGATCTGTTACGCATAAAACCATGCTGGCACAAACTAATAGTATTGTGAACTGCAATGTATTCAAGTACCCTATCCCTTATTACCCCTTCCAAAAGTTTTCCTACTACTGATGTCAGACTAACAGGCCTATAGTTTTCAGGCTGAGAACGGGATCCCTTTTTAAATAACGGCACCACATTAGCAATCCGCCAGTCTCTTGGCACCATGCCAGACCTCAATGAATCCTGAAAAATTAAGTGAAGAGGTTTGGCAATCACAGCGCTCAGCTCATTTAATACCCTGGGATGAATCCCATCCGGCCCTGGACCTTTGTTTACCTTTACATGTTCAAGTCTCTTTTGAATTTCCTCCTGAGTGACCCACGCGTCCGTAGCTAAATTACTAGAACTGGGCATATTACAAGGGAAGCCTTCATTATCTGGCTCCTCAGATGTATAGACAGATGAAAAATAAGAGTTCAAAATTTCAGCTTTTTCCCCGTTTTCATCAACCAACGTACCCCCCCGTGATAATAAAGTTCCCACCCCTTCTTGCTTCATTTTTTTACTATTCACATAATTAAAAAATAATTTAGGATTCTTTTTACTCCTAGCTGCAATATCCCTTTCCATCTCTATTTTAGCTTGCCTGATAGCTTTTTTGCATGCTTTATTTGCTTCCTTGTACCTGATGAAAGTTTCCGCTGTCCCAGCTAACTTGAGTGCCCTAAAAGCACGTCTTTTCTTACCAACCTCGACAATAACACTTTTATTCAGCCATAAAGGTTTTGCTTTGCGATGCCTCTCCTTGCTTACAAGGGGGATATACTGTTGTGTATACCTACAAAGCAATGTTTTAAAGATGTTCCATTTTCCTTCAGTTTCCTTCAAACAGTTTTCATGTGCTTTACTTTAAAAAAAAATTCCAATATTTAAAACCTGGTTTCTGGGGGTCAGCACTGCCCCTTTACTAGAACACAGATTCATTCTGAGATTTATTATTTGAATCAGTCATTCAAACCATTGTCTGTATGAGATACATACATTTAAACAGAGTTACACAACACCACATTGTATCCTTTTAAAGTGCAAAGAAGGACCAATTGCAAACTACCTTGGAATATTACTGTAGCAGGGCTTCTAAAGGCCTCTGTGTGTGCAAGGGTCAATAACAGCAGAAAATGAAAGGTGCTTTGTGTCTAACTATAATGTAAACCTACAGCTTTAGAAGCTGAGAGTTTGTATAAATGAGCTGCTATGGTGCGGTCACTAAATCAAAATCATGGTCTCTTGCTTAAATGCAAATCCTAAGTTGTTGGGCTGAACTGATCGCACTTATCATTTCAAGGGACTCGCACAATCTAGTTACGCTTACAGTAATAACTGTAGAGACTCGCACAATCTAGTTACGCTTACAGTAATAACTGTAGAGACTCGCACAATCTAGTTACGCTTACAGTAATCACACAAGGGGTTCCATTGCCCATCCTTTCATTTGACTAGAAATTGCCTGTAAGTGCCCAGTGCAGCCTGGTGCTTATCATTCATTAATGTGGCTCTGCAGGAGGTTTAAATCATTTTGTTTCCCCAGTGTCAAACTGATGCCCCTTGGCACCAGCAAAACTCACATTGGGCCTTCCTACTCACCCTACTATTTGGTCTTGTATGTGTATTTCTTTGTCAGAAACCATTTCTGTATAAAAATAAAGAGAAGAGAAGGATAGATGAGTAGAAGAATAAGGAAGCCGAGTGAATAAAAGAGGGAAAATAGCGTGAAGAAGGGGCCTGGCATTCAGTCCAACACTGGTTCCTCCAACCATAAACTTATAGAGCACCGGCACTAATGTTCAAAATCATCGTGTTGGCTGTTACCTTTATATCGTGTAGCCAAAGGAGCTGGCCAGCTGGACTGTAGTCCACCATATTTATAGGAGAAAACAGAGTGGCCTGTTTAGTTGCTATGGGTTATACTGTAGTACAATCAGATGGCTTCAAACAGCAAGCCAGTAATTTCTACCTGCTTATTGGTTTCTCTGGGTTACTCTGGTGCTAGCAAATCTATGGCCATTTAATACATTACCCCAATTGTTTTCAACAGTACAACATCATAAAAATGCCAGCATCTAATGTATAAAATGTCATTAGATAAGATAGTTAATTACTGTTTTATTATTACAGAAAAAATGAAATCATGCTTTAAAATTTAAATTATTTGAATAAAATGTACTCTAATGGGTTTCTGGATAATGGATTCCATACCTGTTCTAGAATAACTAGTCCTGGAAAAGCCCCTGTTGGGTTTATGGGTGAGATATTCCAGGTGTGTTGGTTGCACAGGTTCTATATAGGTGATGTGAAATGTATAGAATGGTAATATTTGCAGACACCTATAAGTCCTAAATGGCATTTTGCCAGGGATATGAGGCCTGAGCTATAGTTAGGTGAGCATTCCCTTTAAAGCTGTTAGTCTCTTTATGAAGAATAGCAACCATGTGATCACCCAAAGCAAATGGTATTCTGTGAAAGGTACAAAGAGTGAATGTGCCTGTGCACACTGGAGTAGGCTGGGAATCTGAGCTGTAACTATGGCAGCCACTACTCAGCTGGAGAGGAAATGAGCCTATGACAAAGCATTTCTTACATGATCTTCTTTATTGAAACATATTAAACATTGCTGCATTTCACTCATAAATAAAATTCCATTTTCATTTGTTTTATTATTGCCAAGTAAACATTTAATAGGAAACTAAACACAGTAGAGCTCCGCACAGTAGAATTCAAAGGAATCTGGCAACTGTACATTGGGTCCGGAAATGTCCTTATTATTCTAGCACATCCTCTATTAAAGCAATGGCCTGTGGCTGTGGGACTCTGGTGTGCCCCGCGCACATGGGGTTTGGGTGCTATACTCAGTGGGTTAGTTAAATAAGCAATAGCCCCACCCACGAAAAGAACAGGAGTTATCTCTGAATACATGTCCGTGGAACTGATCTCTAGTCATATATTAGTCTTGCAAATTGAGCCATTGTTAATCAGGGTTACCTACATACTGGGGACTGGTTTGCGTTAATCAGTCTGTGGTCATTATGTGCTTTCTGTTTTTGAGTCAGGTCTAGAGTCACAGATTTGTGAAATGCACAAACCCATTCATGATTATAAAAGTTACATGTCTCTGTTTGGCAACAATATTTATTTACTGCACTCTTGAGTCTGAGTACTCGATGCTTTAATCCATATATACTCCATTTAGAATATATATATGCTGATTCACAGTGGTGAATAAATACAGCTTTATATATGGCCAGGGGGACTAATGAGAAAAAAAGAAATAAAAAGAATAGTCAATAGAAATTCTGTATTAACTGTAGGACTGAACAAGAAATAACTGGAGAAAAACTTGATAAATGGCACCAATCTGTTCTCCTTATAGCATTAGAGATTATGCCAATCAGTACAACAATTTGTACAACCAGTCTTCCTTTCCCACCATTACAGTGATACTCAGCATATAATAAGAATAACCCGCTCACCAATGCTCCCAGCAATCTGTGGCTAGCATAAGGGCTGCCCGGTGCTACAGGCCTGGATATAGCTGAGGTTTTGGTTATGTGCTGATAACTATTATTATTAAGAGGTAGTTTGTTCTGTAAGCGCCACTCCAGCGGATGAATTTGGCTTTAGAAAGACATTCATGTGCCTGAATTTTCCACCTATAAGAGCACACATTATACCATTCCGTATCTCTGAGGGAAAATACAGGAAAGAATTTAGAGAATTTTCAATGCACTATGGGGCATATTTATAAAGCTGGGGAGACAATCCTATGGTAAAGTAAAAGGAATAAATGCAATTTGAAGCCACCTATATGTGAAGTTCAGTGAAGGGCTCTAGCCAACAGTGGTTTTGAGTTCGCCAGATCCAATTCAGCATATAACATAAAAAATAACATCATCCACTGGAGAGCCAAGCAAGTTATGTGTGTTTATTTAGAGATGCCCAGCACTACATTATTCAGACCTCTTGGGTCCTTCCTCTGGTGCAGTATGGTAAATAAAATGCATGAAAATGTGTTTATTTTTTTCTTTTTATAAAAATGTTAATTTATAACTCCCCACAATCAAGAAAGTGTAGATGGGATATAATTCTTCACTATTCCTCTACTGAATGTGGATGGCTCATATGTTATAGCCCCTCTGTATTACCCCAGGGGGTCCTTAGTTTAAGACGTGACAACGCTAGAGATTTTACCTGCCCTAAAGAGGCAATGAGTAAGGAGCATGACATGGATTCACATAGATCAAAATGTGAGCAATTCCATGAAAGCATAATGCTAATCAGACTTTCTTTCTTAAGGGTAAAGTATCCTTATTCTATTTATGCTTTGTTCAATTAGGGGGAAATAAACCTAAGTGAAACCCAAAGTAGAAAAAGGGTACACCATTCCTTTAATAACCATTTTCTTCTTTTTAGCAGACACATTTGCTACAAAAATGGCAATATCAGATGGTTAAGTGTTTAGCTAGCCATAATAAGCGATTCTTCACTAGGGCTAACAAAGACTGGGCCTGATTGGGATTATCCGATAATTTGGCCACTTGGCCAAGATAAATTAAAAATTGGCAGGGGTGGTCCACTGGGAAAGGACCATGTCAATGTGCCAATGTGGTCCTTACCCAGTGGGATTTTACAACCTGCCCAATAGATATATGCCTGATTTTCCAACAAGATATCAATCAGCAGACCAAAAGGGCCCCATAGACAGGCCAATAAGCTGTCAACTCTGTCTGGAGGGGCAAAAAGTCAGCAGTATTTATTGATCAGGTATGGCCAATTGATTCACTTTGTATACAAATTCAGTTATTTGGATGGATATGCCATAGGTTTGCCGGTGCATGTAAGTAGTTGATCAGAATCAACCTGAAAGGGTGGAAACAGTAAGCTGTTTGGCACCAGAGTGAGAATATGCTGTAAAATCTCCCTCTTTATGTGTCAGTGATCTGAGCTATCAGTTACATAATTAAACAAGGCCTTTCCCCCTGGCTACTGACGATATATTGGTGGGCAACACTAACAGCAAAGCACAAAAGAGGGCAAAAGTCCTTTAGAAAATATAATCAATATACATTCTTTATAAAGTACTACAGCTTCCGATACATGGTGACAAAACATATCACATAACCACACTGCTGCAAAGCAAAGTCACAATCATGTAGTGCCAATATAGAGCAGGGCCTGGGCCTTCACCACTCTACTCATACACTATATAAAGCTCTGTCTCATTTTGGTAGGAATTCTAGGAGATTTATCTTTGGTCTAATTCATCTTCACTGTATAAAGGAGCCAATACAACATTGACTAAAACAGTTGCAGATAAATGAGGGATGGGAATCTTTAAAACCTCAAATGTTGCAGAACTAAAATTTTAAGTACCCCTACAGCAGCTCAGTTGAGATATGCAGGAGCCCATAATTCTGCAATGTCTGAAGCAAAGAGACTTGCCACAAAGCAACCCTTAAACAATAGATACATTCATGCCTTATAGCCGAGGTCGTCAGACTTTTTTGGGTACAAGTCTCCCTGTACCCCTTTTATGCGGACTTACAAATATTAAATATATATGTATTTTTTACACAGACATATCTGACTTCACATATTGAAAGGAAACCATGACTTCCCTTAGGCCTAATGTAATGCAACCCCTTCCCCCACCATGTCTCATTGTGAAGTGATGGATTCAGGGATCGGAAGTTCCCCTGCTTTCCATAGTAGGCGATGCAGAGATTCTCTGAAAAGCAGGAGTTCAAGTCCTACTTAGTGGAACAAGCTGAATGAGGTGTTGCAGGACACTGTGAGCCTTATGTGGTGGGAAAATGGCTCCTGCAAAGCAAGACAGGCTACATGGTTCCTTCCATTCTCTGGAATCAGGTAAATTTGTGTAAAAAAGAAAATAGATTTATAGTTATATTTTGTATAACTATTTTACGTACAACAAAAAAATAGAGGCATATTTTCCCTTTAAATCACCAGACTGATTTTGAAATGTAGTACTTTTGCTACAAGAGATGTAAGTATCTTGGCCTGTCCATTGCTTTGGGGCAGTGCTGTCCAACTTCTGTGGTACCAAGGGCTGGAATTTTTCTGGCCTACATGATGAAGTGCTGCTAATGGCCAGTTTTGACCACTCCTCTTTTTTAAACTGCACCTTCAACCCACACCCATGTTATCACAAGAGCTTTTAAGACCATACCCACATTAATGGTGCTCATGGCGGTGATACCACACATCATTCATATGTCAATGAATTATATTATGTCATTAAAGACACACCCTTAAATCTATATGCCTCCTCCTCCCCTGTGGATAGCACAGCAACCCCCAGCACATAATTACACACTTTAGGGACCATATAATGACTATTTCCAAATGCTAACAAACTCCTAGAACAAACCCCTGCCAGGTTCACCTCCCACAGGCAGCATAGGGCAGGTATGGCACACACAGGCTGCGTAGGGCAGGCAGAGTATGGCACACACAGGCAGTACTCGGCCTGTCCTATGTTGCCTGTGTGTCCCATACTGTGACTGCCCTACCCTGCCAGTGTGTGCCATTTTGCCTGCCCTATGCTGCCTGTCTGTGCCATAAATGCAAGCAGCATAGGGCAGGCAGTACCTACAGGCACTGCTCCTACAGTCTGTCTGAGGTCAAAACAAGTGAACAATGTGGGTGATTACAGTCTGAGCCTGAGGTGTGAGCACTAAAGTGGTTGAACAATGCAGACACTAAAATGGTGAACAACATATGGTCTTAAAGGTGTAAACAGTACAGTTTACTCTTTTAAACAGTACAGGGGGATTACATCGTGAATCTGAGATGTGAAAAATGCAGGGGGGCGGTTAATCTCAGTACTGATACAATTTAAAGCTTAAACAAAGGTAAGTAGTTACATCAGCCAGACAGGTGGGGGGCCACACAGAGGGGGGTTGCGACCACCAGTTGGACAGCACTGCTTTGTGGTATCTGCTGGAATCACTGGAATCACTGTGTACAGCAGTCCTATGCAGAATAACTATTCAGTCCTTCCTGGTAACCTTGGCATTGTGTGATCCACTCCCCATACCCATTGTAGGAGACAGAATCAGCTCTGAACATTAAAAAAAAACATTTACAACAATTCTGTGCAATGATACAAGTATAAAAAAAAACAACTTTTTTTGATATTTTAGTTACTTTTCAAATATTTTCTCTCCTATTATCAAGACAAAAAGCTTGAGTGGACCAGTGTGTTTGGGCAAAATGAGGTATGACCACGTTGGCATAAAGGGGTGCCCTAATTTCTGATAAAAGCCTTGGCAGAAAAAGGTTTAATTTAGCAGTGGGTCTTCCTGAATATGTTTATTCTCATACATGTGGGTGATCTAAACAGCTTTAGAAACTGGAGGACGTGGACCCCTACCAATGATGTGATTTAAACAGGATGCCAAAGGGTTGTTTTTGACCAAACGGGCCCAACAATGTTCTAAGTATGATCTGCAAATGATCAGTTCTTGCCCAAATAAGAACAATCTGATTTTAATTCTTTGGTCTTCTATGAAAACCCAGTAGGCCTATGACAGTGTAAGCAGATTTATGCAGTAATATCCACCAACTTTGCATGGCCTCCATAATCTGATCCTTTGGCCCACCAGTTGTGCAGCATATAACTGGCTATGGACCTGAATATCTAGCAGTCCATGGAATGGCTGTGTATGTGGATATGTATGACCAGCCTGAACAAGAATCTTCTAGATCCTACTTAACAAGATTATTGGTTAAGTGCTTTTCTTGAGAAGTTAGAAGTTTGGTACTAAGGCTACATAGACACAAGGTTATGGAGAGTGAGAGGTATGGGTGCACTGTTTGACCAGAGAAATAGGGGTTAATGACACAGTAGTGAAAATGAGGTTTCTGTTCCAGTATCCCCAACACTCTCTACTCCCCTGTGTTTCCACTTTTCATCTTTAGTAGAAAGCAGTAAATCCACAAGAGGTTGTAATACCTTATTTACATAGAACCCTTCTCTTTGTGTTGTATGGTTGAGGGGTATGGGACAGATAGTAGAGTTTAGATGCCTGCCTATATTTCACTTTAACTCAACTGCCTCTGGGCAGCTGCAAAACATGTAGTTAATATAGGTCAGGCTCAAAGTCGGAACAGTGCAGAGGTAGAGCTGATTACACTGCAGTTCAAATAAAGAAATTCCCCTCACATTATCACTAAACCACCTGTTACTGTTACGCTGTAGGTAAAACATGGAAGGTGATTACCTGCTGCAGATAGTGGCAGTTAAATGGTAATACTCTACCAGCAAGTCTTTCCCTTTACTCTAAGGTGGTTTTTGGGTTTAATTCACATTTTTAACAGTTCTGTTCCAACCCCACATGAGATTCCCCTCAGTGTAAGAGTGTAAAGCATCTTGAAAGTAAAACAGAATGAGTAGCTGCCCCTAAAAACATCTATGGGCTGCCTGTGTTTTAAGGTCAGAGGACACCCCTAGTCCAAGTGACACTGAAAACAGAAAGTTGGATATACCAGTGCTCAAACTACAGAAAGACAAAAGCCAAGTCTGTGCCTGGCCCTCACCCTGACTCCTCTAGTGTCCTACAGTACAGATTATTTTCTAATCAAGGCAAACAGGCGTCTCACAGCCTAGAGAACTCAGCCAAGTGCCATCTTCAGAAAACCAATGACGCAGTGGACAAGCAGAATCACGTGATTTCTCCTCCGGTGCCTCCACCATTTCTCTAAGACATACGATCACAACAAATACAGGCTGTTTTCTCATAGAGGTCAAGCTCTGATTTGTTTTCCAACATTGGAAGAATGAAACAAAAGACCATCTGGGACAAGTATCCCATGTGTATCAGAGAGCTCATTCTTCACATAAAGATCAATGCTTTTCAACTACAATACATTGTAATAGACCATTTCCTTCATGGTCTGTTCAGTCAGCACATGGTTCTCTGCAGTATTCTCTGCTTCTCTGTAGCCATAGGAACTTTCCTCATAATCCTCCATTTCTTGATGGCCATCCATGTCACGAGCATCTTGGTCTGGCAGGTCCATCATGGGATCTGTAGAGATGCACAAAGCAGGTTGAATGGTGCACAAACGCATTGCTCTTTTACCAATTGTTCTCCTTATCATATTGTTTGTTTCACTTCAACTGTGACACTTTAACCTACTCTAGTAGTCAATAGGAGGTGATTGGAATGTTAATACTTGCTTTCAATGTAGTATTGAGCTTTAGGTATTCTGTTTTGTGAGGACACTTAAAGGGATACCGTCATGATTTTTATGGTCTACTTTTCATTTTTAAATTACACAGTTTACATAGCAAATAATTCACTCTGCCATTTAAAATGTTATTCTTGAACCAACAAATGTATTTTTTTAGCTGTAATATTGGTGTGCGGGCAGCCATCTGTGTATTGTGCCTGAGCTTTCAGAAGGAGCCAGCACTACACATTAGAGCTGCTTTCAGGTAACCTATTGTGTAACTGGAAAAGTCCCAAGCCGGACTTGGATCTCTTACTATTGAGTGCTATACTGATATTTACTGGGAGCTGCTATCTTGCTACCTTTCCATTGTTCTGCTTATTAGCTGCTGGGATGGGGGTAATATCAACTCCAACTTGCAGCTCAGCAGTAAAGCGTGACTGAAGTTTATCAGAGCACAGGTCACATGACTGTCGCAGCCTGGTAAATGAAAAATATGGCTAGCCCTGTGTAAAATTTCACAATTAAAGATTAAAAAATCTGTTTTTGTTTTTGAAAAATGGATTTCAATGCAGGATTCTGCTGGAGAAGCTCTATTAACTCATGGGTTTTGAAAAAACAAAATTCCCATGAGAGTATTCCCTTAAAGAGTGGGGTCTTCGCCTTCTTGTAGACATCTTAAAAAACACAGGAAGGTAAATCAATGTCTTTTTTAAAAGGTTGGTTCACCATTATGTTAGCTTTTAGTATGTTATACTTAGCAACTTTGTAACTGGCCCACATTATTTATTTTTTTACAATGTTTTAATTATTCACCTTTCTCTTCTACATCTTTCCAGCTTTTAAGTGAGGGTCATTGACCCCAAAAGCCTAAAAACTATTGCTCTGTGAGGGTACAATTTAAATTTTTGTTGTTACTTGTTACTCCTCATCTTTCTATTCAGTCCCTCTCCTATTATTGTTTAAGTCTCTCAGTCAAACCTCTGGTTGCTAAGGTAAACAAGACCCTATCAACAAGATAGCTGCTGAAATGCCAAACCGGAGAGCTGCTAGACAAAAAGATACATAATTGAAACACCACAAAAAATAAAAAACAAATGCAAATTATCTCCAAATATCAGTGTCTATGTTAAAGGGTAATTTAGGTGAAGACCCCTTTAACATGTCAAATACACACATGTTAACAAGATAACTTGTTAACACCATTCCATGTGCTGGTTAAATGTATGGAATGTATGCAATACAGCAGCATGAAATCATAACTATTCATTTCCAGGGTTAAAGCTAATACACATCTGTAGAAAATGGAATATTTCTGACTAATCTCTATGATCGCTGGATTGTATATGGAGCTTGATCATTGGTCTGTGATCCCAGGTACAATCATGCCACATTTATCAGCCAAGTGGGAAAGCCATGTTGCCAGTAACGCCCTGCAATACGTAATAACGATATGGGGCCCATCAGTCAACCTGGAACTGCATTCCAACCACTCGGCTAAATGCAATTTAGTCATTGGTAAATGCGTACAAATTGCACCATATCTGACCAATCAGAAGACTGATCCTGTGTTTAGCCAGCTGTTTTGCATAATTCCTGCCTGTGATAGATACACAAGCTTTGGCACTTTATTCTACATCAGTTAACAATGATAAGAATGTGTAAAACAACAACATAAGGAAATGAATACATATGCATGAAACAACACAAAACGTTATATATCATACCTTGGCTGTCTAAACCAATGTCCATAACTCCATGCTTCACCTTCATGTGACGGCTCAAATTTCCCTTCAGGTTGAACTTGCTGGAACAATAGGGACACTTGAAGGGCTTATATCCAGCATGCAGGTGCATATGACCCAGCAGGTTGTACATGCGGTTAAAGGACTTCCCACAAACCTAATTAGAAAAGACAAATTAATATGATAGAAAACACAGTGATAAAGAGAAACACAGGCCTTTAATGAAACAGAACTGTGAATGCTGAGCATAACACAAAGCAAAATGTACGCAAAGCATGTTTATAGTTAATTAAGGGACAACTAAACCTAAACTGCAAGTTGACTTGATTGGGTTATGTTACATGACATTAATGTTATAGCAGGTAGAAGAGCTGTATTGTGGTACTCGTGAGCATGCCTGCCTCTTTTATATCCCAGTTTAACTTTACTCCTCCTGCTGCGAATAACCCCCCTAATGTTGAGCTGCACAGATTACATATAGGCATATTTCTTCCCTACAAATTCCATTTTCTGCACAGGGGATTTATCGTAGATTATAAAAGGAACTCTCTCAGTGGGGCCCCTTATACAGATATAACAGCCCAAGCACAGTTCTTACATCACTGACCTTATTCTATATTGGTATGCTGATTAGATTGGGTCTTATCATAGGCAGCTCAGTAAATATTAACTTTATGGGGAATATTTATCAAAATGTGATTTTAGTGTTTAATACTTACCCATGATCTATTCATTCGTATAGGACTTTTAGAAGCATATTTATCAAAGGGTGAAAGTTAAGGTGGCCATACAAGTTACAATTATGATCTTTTCTGCGACCATTGGATTGTTTGTACACTCCACTAACATTAAGTAGAAACATGCAGGTAGAAACAAAGGAATTCTATCCCTGTCTGATGATTCAGCATCAGTGCTCGATCAAAATTTTCTGTCCGTCCCAATCGACAAGGCAACCAATATCTAAGGTCTTTGCCGATATTGGTCACCTCGTCTCCTGCCATACACGTACCGATTATTGTACAAAACGAAGTTGTGTGTATGACCACTTTATGTATTGAGCTATTAACTCACATTTTGATAAATCTGCCCCTTAATGTAATAAAAATGCTACAGCAGGATAACGGGGGCATGGACATTTAAAGAAGTGCTGCCCCTAGTGGTACTAAATACCTTGCATCTCTCTCACTTCAATGATCATCTTTGCAAGCAAACTGGAAAATGAAGGATGCAAGGGGCTAGGAGTCCCCCAGATAATATGCAGAGGCTGCAGGTATCTGTTCTAGCAATTCAACTTACCATTACATGTTTGTATGATATTGTCAATAATAACAATTACTCTTCATATTTTAGATTTCATTTTTTTTTTTAATTACCTTCCTGTTCTGTCTCTCTCTTTCCAGCCTGAATTTATCCCACCTGCTTGGCATCATGTTTTATTTCAATGCCCGTATTTACCACTAAACCATTACCTAGAGAAAATCTAGTGGCTTAGGATCCAAGGAATATGCCATTTTTTTCAACAGGCAGGCAGATCTGAAAAAAGACATTCCTGACTGCAAGTCTGCAGCTTCTTACAGCAGCTCAATTCCATTTCAAGGCCTGACCTCTTTGTATTATTCAGCAGAGCAATGTAGGCAGGAGTGCGCATGGAATAATAGGAGGGGAAAATGCAATATGCATATATTGTACCAGGTATCTGTGTGTGTGCTAACCTTTTGCTTTCGAAAACCTCTATGCTACAAACTACCAGTTAAATACATATAATGTTTCTTTATATTTATGCTTCTGTCTCTTATGAAGATGCACATTGTTGCTTACGCATTGATATATGTTATAATTTATTAGGGATGCATCCAAATCCAGGATTTGCTTTGGGATTCAGAAAAGACATGGTAACATCTGGTAACATCAGAAGAGGAATAGGCCAAACGCTACATACTACAGGATGGTAAAGCCCGCCTAATAGCATTTGCATTTTTTCATGGGCAGCACCTAATTGTTCTGTTACCAAGAGAGATATGAGCTGGGCATAGAACAATCCTCTCTACTTTTTAAATAAGTAGAAAATACCATCCTGTATGCATTTTATGAGCAACACTATGAGGCCTATTTATTATACTGTGTAAAATGAAATTCGTCAAAAAAGCAGTGTAAAAAGCTGTGTAAAATAAGTGGAGATGTTTGCCATCTGAACGCCAGATTTTATGCCATTATTTTACATAAGTTCCGGCAGAAGAAAAAGTGTGTAAAAATTATGCCAATTTTACACCGTTTTTTATACAGCGAAGCCTGGCAATGTGTTTTTTACACTGCATAATAAATTTGCCCCTAAGTATTTATGTCCACTGGGAGTGAGGCTATGTAGTATCCAAGGGGGATCAATTCCCTCACTGAGGTAGGCTCTCATATGTATAAACAGAAATACCCTGCACATTTAAAACTATGCCCCCATGCTTTAGTGTATTTATATACAGAATGAATAATCCTGGTCTTTTAACCTCACTAGAGGGACTAAAGGGCATCTCCGTGTTTTGGGTGACTAACAGGCAGGTTCCACTATAAAACAGGGTCAGTGGTATAAAAGTACCCACATCCCTAACAAAAAGCCTCTTTTTTGCAAACAAATGGGTGTGACACACTGGTTATCATTACCACCTCACTCCACTGGCCCTTAGATTTAATATAACATACATGTAGAAGTTCTCCTTATATTTGGGTGGGTTTACTCTGGGTGGTCTAGTTTGCCCCAAAGTTAAAAATACATACTGGCTTTTTAGGTGGCTTCTCAGTTTGTGGACCTCTGGTTAGGGGAAATCAGACTGCCAGCTCAACTAGCATAGGAACTGATGTGAATAATTATATGTAATAAGAGGAAACTTTGGTAACAGTGAGTCATTCAAACACTTGTAGCAGAAATGGAATTACCCATTTATCGAAACACTGACTGGAAACCTGCAAATCCATAGCGCAGTCCCTTTTCTGAGGTGCTATGTGTCTGTTTGTTTTTTGCTATTAAAAACAGATTTTCACTCAACTGTATCAGTGCAGAGAACAGAGCATTCTATCTATAATTAAACTGATCCTTATGTTTCTGTAGTCTGTTTATGTTTTGGTCCACATCCTCTGCTATAAAATCTTAGTAGGCCATCAATACAGGGGGAGTCAGACTTGTACCTTGCATTTGAAGGGCTTGACAGGGGAGTGGACTATCATATGAGTCTTCAGCGTTTGCTTCTGCACAAACGTCTTAAAGCAGATATGGCACTGGAATGGACGGACACTGGCATGGATCAACATGTGGCGCTTCATATTGGCATGCAGGGTGAATTCCCGCCCACATACCTCACACTTAAACTCCTTTACTCCCTGAAAGAGTAAGGAAACAACAATTAATCAAAATTACTTTAGATAGAAAATAATGACACATTTTGTTTTAAAATAAATATGTACTGGCAATGAACAAAAGACTAGAAGAACAAATACTGGAGCATCAATAAAAGATTAATTTAGTTAGTTTGTACGGACACAAGAGGGAGCCAAAAAGTTTCTTCAGGGATAAGAACTGTGCTTGGATAGCCAACCTTCACTACCATTATAACTGTAAACATGTACCAAAAACATTAAGAGATACAACCAGGGTCAGACTGGCCCACTGGGATACAAAACTACCTGTGAGTTCAAGAGTCAGTGAGCTCTCCAACCCACCCAACCATTTGCCTTGTACTGCTATACTATGGTCATTCCCCATTTCTGTATGAAAACAAAGAGAAGAAGAATAAAGGTGAGTGAAGATAGAAGGGAAAAATAGCTTAGAGAGTGTGCCTGTGGTCTAAGGTTTTCTGGTTTCAGCTGACCACCAACTCCTATAACACTTACCTTGTGAGTCAGTGAGTGCTGCTTAAGATGATGGATCTGGCTGAACTCCATGCCACACTCTTTACAAACAAATGGTCGAACATTCTGGTGCTTCAACATATGGTTTTGCAACTGACTGCGGTAGTGGAATGACTTGTTGCACTCCATACACTGGTACATGGTAGGACCCTGGTGTGAAGAGATGTGGCGTTTTAATTGTGTCAGGGTGGCAAAGTCCAGGCCGCACTCAACACAAACATGGCAGCGCCCATTCTCATGCTTTACTTCATGAGCTTTTAACTCACTTGGGTAAGCAAAGCCACGACCACAGAATCGACAGCTGTAAGGTTTAATGTCTGTATGAAGCAGCATATGCCTTTTTAGGTGGCTAGTCTGTGTGAAGGCCTTATTGCAAACCTCACACTTGTGTGGCCTAGTGCCTTGGTGCGTGAGAAGGTGTGTTTGCAGGTGGCTTGGCTGTTTGAAGAGTTTATTGCAATGGGGGCAGGAGTGAGGTTTGATTCCACTATGACCCAAAATGTGTGTAACTAGATTGTACTTTGAGGTATAGGATTTTTCACACATACGGCACTGCCACCGCTTTTGCCGGTCTCCAGCTTCCACCAAATAGGAATCATCAATCTGAACATTTATATCTAGACGGTCCAGTTGAGCCTTTTTGTTGCGCTCAATAGATTCAGCGGTGTCTGTTTCAAATTCATTAGGCTCGTGCCATACATAGTTTTGTCCATGGTCTTCTGTTTTTGGGGATCCCACAGCTGGACCAACTGTGTCATTAGGTGGAAGCAAACTAGAACCAAAGCTACATTGCCTCTGCATGTTTTCCATGCTGGGGTTTCCTGGAATCATTGGAATAGAAGGAAGAGGGTATGTGTTCTGCACTGGATGCTGTAAGTGTTGTAGGTGTTGGTAATCCGTCTCTATCTCATGACGCTGTCTCTCCTTTAAGTGGCGAAGTCTTCGTGGCCTCCTGCGAAATGAACCGAGGTCAATCATTTTCACACTGCTGCTCTGCACAGAGCTTTCACTTGCTTGTTCCTGGACATTCTGTAATGGCTTTCCTTCTGGTTCTTTTTCTTCTTTATCAGGTTGAACTGTTACCTGGTATATTTTGCCTTCTTCCTCTTCCCCCTCTTCTGTTTTTTCATATTTAATTTTTGGCACCACCCTTACTGGTGGCCTTTTCTTCCTCCTTGTGAGCTTTTCAGAGTCCAAGGCCTCATCCTCTTGAGGTTCAGCAGCAACCCTTGTTCCTGTGTTCAGGTAAGGCTCACCTTCTGGTTGTTCAGCCTCAATGGGCCCATTTTCTGAAAATTCACTCCTAGAGGCTGGGAAGAAGCCGCTAAGACTAATGGTGGCACCAAAAAGCTCATTATCTGACACCAGCCCTAGAACTGCTGCTTGTGCTAAAGAAAGCACCACCACTGCATCCGTCTGAGTGCCAAATTCCGTAAACCGCTCCATTTTACATACCATCAAGTTGCTGCACCTTCCCTGTGAAAACACAAGGCTCACATTACTATTACTGCTGAAACAAAATGATTTGCCTATAACAGACATTCACTCACCTTCCCTCCTATTATTACTACAATTACCCAAATCCCCTGATGTCTCTAAGGAGATGCCTAAAGCTGGAATTCAAAAACAACCAGACATAAGACATTCCCATTGAAGACATCAATTCCCTAATAACATTAAAACAGAAAAAAAATAATGTTTTTTTTCTTAGACTTTTCTTAAAAAGAGCTAAAGAGACAAACTGCTAATTGTATATTATATATATATATATGCTAAAAGATAACAAAAATTCCTTATGTTATGGCACACATAAGCAGTAATCTCCCCAAATTGTGAAAGTCAGTGGTAATTCTCCAATGTGTCCACCTTTTCTTAAAGACAAAACAAAAAAAATATACAGAGAAAAAATACCAAGTTTACCATTAGCGTAAGGGCCCTGGCACGCTGGGTATTTGAATTGTGCACATCTATTTATATATATTCATTAGTGTTATTAAATACACCTTCACACAGGAGCAGCTCCGCCTCCCAACATTTCATTATCTAGCTCTTTGCAATCTATTTTATCACTAATGAAACAGAATGATTATCACTCAGTTAAAGGAACATCCCTGAAATCAACTTTACTGTCTGCATTAATGGACTATTTAGGAAAACAATCCACCGAGACTGATTATGCCTGTAACAACTTAACAAATAAAAATACAAAATCTTTTCCTCCTGAGAAACTGATCATTAATGTGAATGAGCGTAAATGCTTCCTGTGCTTCTACAGAATTCGAAACAAAATTGTAAAGCCAATAGGCCGCAAATAATAACATTGCTCCTGAAGCAGATGAAACAGTGTAGCGGCAATATGAAATTTAACAAATTCAGTCCAGGGTGAGTGGGCAATGACCCCCCAGTGTCCTAATTTTGACACAAAAGGGCTCATTTGCGACCAAAGGTGGAGTTGCCTTCCACGTTCAGTTGCACGTACAACCCCATTCATTAAAAGGTACTTGTGTCAAAATGTACTTCTTGCACTACTGTAGAGCCCCTGCTCTCCCGTTTCAAACTGAGCACTGCTGCACCTGACAGCTTGTCAGTGGGTGTACTGCACTCACATCTAAAGTAAAATTGTATGTTTTAAGACACACTAGACTGCAGTTAAGTGAAGCATAGCCATAAAAATCCTTTAAAATATAGCTTATAAACAGTGCTTAGTGACATCATGAGTTATAATTGCCGGTTACCGATGCAGTTGGTATCACTGAAGATTGTGTATTATAAGAAAAAGATGAACCCTTTTATTAAATATGAGGATATTAGAGGCCACTTCAGATCTAGCACCTTTGTATGGCCATGGAATTGACTTAAAATATTCTTCTATTTTACAGTAGTGGGTACATCATTCCCTGTATTACCATTTATTTTCATTTATAGCACAGACATGTTAACACAGCACATTATAACAATGATACATTATTAACAAGGTTTGAAATGATTGTTTTTCTACTTAAGTGATGATGGCACACTGGACTCTTTGTTGCCCACAGAAAATTGTTCTTTAAAGGCATTTTTGCAAGATTATGCAATTCAAATGTTTTTTTACCCATGGCGATACCCATTCACTCCAACGGAATTCTATTTTCGGGTGCTTTTTTTGTCTGTGTGTGTGTTATTTCCTGGGGGCAACAGTGCCCCGTGTGCTGTTACCATTAACATCATCTTTGTTTTCAGGCACAAATCTAAAATACTTTACATGACACCATAATCAAAGAGTGCCAGTTATGGATTACTAGTAGTGTAAAAGCATCATAATGGAAAATGCATGTTCAAAGAGATAATCCTATGGGCCACACATGGTCTGAGGATAACTGTTAACTACAGTGGGTCAGAAAGATATTCTATGGCTGGTGATCCGGGGGAATGAGGTGGTAGTGAGATGCAGCAATACCAAGTTACCTCTTTCCTGCAGCTACAACATAAATATATGTTATATGTTCCAATTAAAATGATCTCTCAGATATTTAATTACTTTAAATAATGTCCCTCTCAAAGCTTCTGTACACAAACCTCTGCCAGAAACTGAAATGGATACTAAGGTTCATTACAAGCAATGCTAAATAAACCTACTTTCATATGGATCCCTGGTTGTTCCAAGCCTGTACTCTTGCCCCACCAGCAGAGCATGTTTTCTGGAGATCCACAAAGAAGCATGGGCATAGGTGGATCAATCAGTAACACAGCTGGATCTGTCAGAACTGCTCATCCAATTACTCAACAAAATCGCTTCATGTGTAGATATCCAAAAAACATGCACTGTTGCATATGTATGTATGTGTGTGTGTGTGTGTGTATATATGCTCTTGCGCTTAGGTATAATCATTGTTAGTGGTGCGCACCAACTCGCTGTCTACTATATATTAGTATATATATATATATATATATATATATATATATATATATATATATATATACATACAGTGGCTTGCAAAAGTATTCGGCCCCCTTGAACTTTTCCACATTTTGTCACATTACAGCCACAAACATGAATCAATTTTATTGGAATTCCACGTGAAAGACCAATACAAAGTGGTGTACACGTGAGAAGTGGAACGAAAATCATACATGATTCCAAACATTTTTTACAAATAAATAACTGCAAAGTGGAGTGTGCGTAATTATTCAGCCCCCTTTGGTCTGAGTGCAGTCAGTTGCCCATAGACATTGCCTGATGAGTGCTAATAACTAAATAGAGTGCACCTGTGTGTAATCTAATGTCAGCACAAATACAGCTGCTCTGTGACGACCTCAGAGGTTGTCTAAGAGAATATTGGGAGCAACAACACCATGAAGTCCAAAGAACACACCAGACATGCCAGGGATAAAGTTATTGAGAAATTTAAAGCAGGCTTAGGCTACAAAAAGATTTCCAAAGCCTTGAACATCCCACGGAGCACTGTACAAGCGATCATTCAGAAATGGAAGGAGTATGGCACAACTGTAAACCTACCAAGACAAGGCCGTCCACCTAAACTCACAGGCCGAACAAGGAGAGCGCTGATCAGAAATGCAGCCAAGAGGCCCATGGTGACTCTGGACGAGCTGCAGAGATCTACAGCTCAGGTGGGGGAATCTGTCCATAGGACAACTATTAGTCGTGCACTGCACAAAGTTGGCCTTTATGGAAGAGTGGCAAGAAGAAAGCCATTGTTAATAAAAAACCATAAGAAGCCCCATTTGCAGTTTGCCACAAGCCATGTGGGGGACACAGCAAACATGTGGAAGAAGGTGCTCTGGCCAGATGAGACCAAAATGGAACTTTTTGGCCAAAATGCAAAACGCTATGTGTGGCGGAAAACTAACACTGCACATCACTCTGAACACACCATCCCCACTGTCAAATATGGTGGTGGCAGCATCATGCTCTGGGGGTGCTTCTCTTCAGCAGGGACAGGGAAGCTGGTCAAAGTTGATGGGAAGATGGATGGAGCCAAATACAGGGCCAATCTTGGAAGAAAACCTCTTGGTATCTGCAAAAGACTGTCTTTCTATTTCCCCTCTCATTCGCCCAAAAGCCAAATTGATTGGGACAGCAGGAAGCAAAGAGAATCCTTATCTGCTAATGCACTATGTATTGGCCAATGTACCTTGTCTAATCGCTGAACCTGTGAATATTCATTGTATATTAATATCAGTTTTTAACTTTTGAACCATCATTCATGTGCTGAAAATTGTATCATGTGATTTTGTTGTTATTGTTCAGCTTCAAATTTCTTAACTCCAGAACAAAATAAAATACAGATTTATTGCTAGGATAATAATCTGTAGGCAAGGAAAATGTGACAATACCTGTGCGATTAAAAAAAATATCCCTGTAACAACAACTAGCAATGAATATGCTGCTTGCCACCAATGGATAAGGCCACTACTATAAAGGTAACAGAATAACTATAACCAGGGTAATAAACTTCCCAGTTAGCCAAATGAAAATGGGAAAACTGTGTGGCACATCTTGGCTTTTACCTCACAGAGATCATTGGGCCATATGATACCTTCTCTTCACTGTTGCTATACATGTATTCCCAAACACTCAAGTTTTTCCCAGAGAAGATCTGGAGTACCCAAAATGCCAAAATCCAAACAAGAAAACAAAGCCAGAAGGGTGAAGACTCAGACTGAGCTCATTAGAGATTCCTCATTGAGTGAAGGTGCTGCATAAATAAGACTTTCCAAGAACTCAGCATTTCGGAAAGGGGGAGAGAAACAGTTAAATAGGAAGAGTGTGGTAGAGCCAGACAAAGAGAAAAAAAAGTCAGACGGGGGAGGAGACAGCTGCAGAAACAAGGGACACTGTCACACAGGGAGGGAGGACAGGAAAACAGAGAGAGAGAGAGACAGAAAGGACAAAAAGAAAGAGGGAGGGAAAGGAAACAGAAAGAAGAGGAGGAGGGAGAACAGGCTGAGAGAAAGACAGAGACAGACAGGGAAACAGGGCAGAGATAACATGAGTAATAAAGGCACAATTTTTATGAAACATATAGTTTTAGTGACCGTAACATCCATCTTACCTGCCCGAGAAGTAAAGAGTATATATATTCACATCTGAACATTTTCACACAACTAAATTTGTTTTTCATGATTTTTAATTTTGTAGCCTCCTAAGTTATCAGCATTGCCTATTAACAACTAGAGTTTATGCGTACCTGTGCCATAACTTTGTGTCCCAGAGGCTACTCTGGCACGAGGAATTGGGGAAACTAATACCAAGGGCTTCAGAGGTGCTGCAAAATATTTTCTAACAATATACATAGATGCAGACTGCAGCTCCTGGTGTTCAAAGGCTTCCCCACACACCTTGGCAGGCCAGAAATTAATTGGTAGGGTACTATCAGACACTTAGAGAATAAAATCACTCACACATACAGAACATGGAGGGGAGCTGTGTGTTTTGGCTAAAATAAACACGCTGGGGCATATTTATCAAGGTGAGTAAAATATTTATGCCAAAAAGGTCCAAACTTTGGTGTAAAATAAATGCTATATTTACAGAGCGTTGTTTGTACTGCAATCACAGAGATAATCCATTACAAAAAGCTAATCAGCATATTTTAGAAATAAGCTAAAAGCAGCCGCACTCAATGCTGGGTTTTACACACCGCTTTTTCAAAACTTTTTTCACAATTTTGCACTTAGATATTTGCATAGAAATCATTTAAACACTCTACAGATCCATGTGGTTGTTGTGTTCATCTCATGTGTGATGTGGCACACAGGTCATTCAAAGAAAGATCAGCTTATTTGACAAGGTCCTCAAACAAGCTGATTTATGCCCAATATTGCCACCCAGGTGGGAAGTCAAATCAGGCTGGCCCAACTGTTTGGCCACAGGGCTAACAATCCCATTATAAAAGGGGCTTTTGCAGATCCATCAGGAGTGGACCTAACTCATGGCCTTATTTAGTTCTTTACTAAAAGGATTCTCAAAACTTGGACAATATATATCTTGCTTATCCCAACCAGGTTAAAAACTGTTTGCATGGCTTATTTGATTTCTATGGCTCTTTCTTAAACTGTGCATATACAGCCTTTTCCACTTAGGGCAGGGGTACACAGGGAGATTAGTCGCGCTGCGACAAATCTCAGTTGAATGTAAATCACCGGTGGGATGGCATATGCGTCGCTGCGATGTCCCGCAGTCGCCTGAAGTTCTCTTCAGAGGAAACTTTGGGCGACTGCAGGATATCGCAGCAACGCATATGCCTTCCCCCTGGCGATTTACATTCAACGGACTAATCTCCCCGTTTACCCCTGCCCCAATGGCATTGTGGAGAGATTTGTCGCCCGCGGCAATGGATGTTTGCCCTTATTCAGTCCCTATGCCACAAACTGGCTGACAATGGAGGCCTGCCAGGAGAGACTACATGTTACCTGTCTCATTTTATGGCAGATATCAGTCTTGCAGGCCGTTAGGAAGCCTCTTACCTGTGTCAATACACTGCCAACTTGGCCTACTGGGGCCGTCTGCAGTTTACAACCTACGTTGGCCTCTAAAGGCATATATTTATATGACTCTTAAAAGGATATTGACATTTGAGAAAATTGTGCCTATGTCCTTACCTCTAAGTAATGCACCATTTAACTCTAAAGGTGGCCATACACGCACCAATAATATTGTACGAAACCTCGTTTCGTACGATATTCGGTGCGTGTATGGTATGTCAGCGAGTCGACCGATATCGCAGGAAGCTGCTGATATCGGCCGACTCGCCGATCGGACCAGTTTGAAAATTTTGATCGGGCACCATAGAAGGCGCCTGACCAAAATCTCCCTTCAGCGCTGAATCGGCAGAAGGAGGTAGAAATCCTATTGTTTCTACCTCCTTACCTGCCGATTCAGCCCTGAATGGTGTGTGGCGGATCTGACAATGTTTCGTGCGGCCGATGGTCGCACAAAACATCGTCAGATCGCCACGTGTATGGCCAGCTTAAGGCATGTTGACTCCTGGCTTTGTGCATGGCAATAAGCAGAAAACAGCTAAGTTTCCACCACTGTTCAGGGCCACAGAAGTAAAAAAAAAAAATGAGAGATGTAGAAAGGCAAATACAGAATAGTGGTAGTAGTGCTATAGAAAATTTATTTATAAAAAGCAAAGCATTTTTTAACAGTATAAAGTTTATTTTATTTTACAAGTCGACTTAAAACTAGTCTGGTATAGTAGTGTCATAACATGAGACTGTTACTGCAAGTTCTTTTAATTTCAGCACTCACCCAAACAAAATATCCATAAATCAACCACAAAATATTTAATTTGTAAGCTATCTGGAAACGATAACGAACTGACAAAATGCCCAGTCTCAGTAGACCTTATTCACCAAGATCAGTAAGTAAAGGTGGACACACACAGGCAGATTTCAGCTGCAAATTCTGATCCAGACTGATTATCTGCCCATGTATGGGCACCCCCGACGGGCTTACCCGACCAACATCTTTTATTTTATGAAAGAAATTCACATAACAGTCTTGATGAATGAACAAAAGTACTTTACAGTTACAGATCACTAGTGACAAACATTAATACTGTGCTACAAAGCTTGCTATGCACAGCCCACAATCATATTACGTGAAGGATTTAAGTAAAGGGTCAAAGGTTTCATAAGTAAAACTGCAACCATTTACAGTACAGTGTATTAATAAGTACATCATATCTTACTATGGATATTGTCTTTGCTTGAGGTTCTCTCTGACACTAATGTCTTTGGGTCCCTCTCTGACACCTGCTGGGGTAGTGACCTTCATTCTTGTCTTTGTAGATTCTTCCTGAATTCCATTCCTATCTTTTAAATATATAATTTGCTACAGCTACAATGTATATCAGCTTTCACCACCTTGCCTTCACTATAAATGTACATTAACTGTGTTAACACTGTTAGCCAGGGTGGTGCTGTACAAAAGAATTTATGCTTACCCATACTTAATACATTAACTCATATTCTTTAAATTTAAACACAGGCCCATCGTCCAGGTTGCTGCGAGAAATTACAATAAAACAAGACAAAAAAAATTAATTTGGCTGAGCAAGTATTGCCATACTTATCTTCCCTATCAATATAAGTGGAACTGAGGATCAGTTTTTTTCAACCAATTAGCAAACATAGACTGATTTAAAGTAACATTTTGTCCTCAATAACACCCTGGCTTACCAGTGTGGACCAAAACCCCTTCCCTAAAAAAGGGTTAAGATAATAGCTTCTAATCAGTAACTATACAGGGGAGTGGCTGGAATTTACCTTTAATCTTACAAACTACATGATCACCATAAATGTAGGCTATAGATAGTAGAACATATGCTTCTCCAAAGAAAAGAGTTAAACTGGAAATACCTTTCAAAGGAACTGGAAACAAAAGAAATGTGAAATGTACAGGTGGGTGAAAAACTGTTCTCAGAATAAAAAAAATGTATAAAAGCCTGTTATGTTCATTTTAGTAAAGGCAGAATATACATATATGCAACTTCCCTTGCTGGGAGACAGAGGGAATGGGAGAAGTGCAGATATAAGGAACAGAAAGATATTAAATAAGAGGAAGAGGGAGGAGGCATTGGTCTGTGAGGAGGGGGGACAGAGAAGAAAAAGGAAGAGAGATGAGGCAGATAACAGGAGAGAGAGGGAAAGGGTGAGGGGAAAGCAGTGGAGGGACAAGAGAAAAAAAATATGTATAGAGAGGCAGGCAGAAGAGGTAAAAAAGAAATAGGATAGGAGGGGGTAAGTGATGGAGGAGAGACTGCAAGGGGGGGGATGAATATGCAGGGAGAAGAAAGAAAGAGCAAGACAAAAAGAAAAGCATTATGATAGAAAGAACTAAAGGACATTGGATAAGAGAGCAGGATATGGAGAAGGGAGGGGAAGGTGGAAAAGGCAGGATGAAAATTATGACAGTGGAAAAGCAAAAGAAGAGGAGATGTATTGCTGGTATAGGTACAAGATGGGCTTGTTAGAAACAGAAGGGGCGGGTGAGAAGAGAAAATATGATGGAAAGTGCATGAGTGAAAGTGGGGGAATAGAACATATGAATGGTGGGCTTACAGAATACAGGAGCTGGGACATTAATTACCAGTACTATACAAAAGGTGCAGAATGAGATGGGGCTAGAAGGAAAAACTGAAGGTGAGAAAAGAGAGGGGAAGTAGGCTGGGGAGACCACTGAGACCTATGGAAAGGAAAATTAGATAAGTCAAAAGCAGAGAAAATAGAGGAAAAGATGAGTAGAAGGTTGCTGCTTGGGGGAGCACAGGACAGTTAATACAGAGGACAGAAGGATAGAGTAAATGGATGGATCTGTGTAGGGCAGTCATGCCCAACAGGTGGTCCAGAGAGCTTGTGGCCCCTCTATGCCCACCTGCAGCCCATCCTATAGTACTATAAATGAGGGCATTGTCTGTTGCCTGCACAAACCATATGATGTGCATAGTTATGTTTGCATGCATGCACATAAATATAATTCATAACTATAATTTAATAGAACAATTATGCTAAATACAGTAACTGCTCTATCCACAAAGTTGTACATATATAAACTGTTCACAAAATTACATTTATATTTTAATTTTATACTACAGAGCACTTGAGCCACATTGAGCGTTTCCATCCTTCTTGCAAAAAATCAGCCTTCCTATCTCTGTTATATGTCTTTCCTATTAATAGATGTGGATCCAAGTCTAAAGTTTTACATGCTGGTCTGGCCCAATACTGGGTAGGTGTCAATCCCAGCCACATCATGCGAGGCCCCTGACATCTTGCATGTTTCCTATCACTGCAGCAGGGAGATGGACAGTAGGCGCACAGTGAGGTCAGAGTGACGGAGCAAATCATATAATATAGGTCTGGCGAAAGGCACAAGCAGGGGAGAGCAACTGCAGAGGAGGGTAAAGCACCTTGACGTGAAGAGAAAGATAGCAAAGGGAGACATGGGGGAGACATGGGGGAGGCAGGGCACCGAGGGAGGGGAAGAAATGAAAGAAATGAGGAGACAAGGAAAGAGTGTGCTCTAGAAAGATAAGGGGAATGGCAGACAAGAAGGGGGGCAGAAGAGAATTATCCAGATAAACAGGAAAAAGACAGGGGGCGGGGCAGGCTGTATCCTTAAGACAGAGAGAGGAAGGAAAGAGTGGGAAAATCCTGGGGTGAAAAAAATACAAGCAGGATTAACTGTAAAGAGAAAACAACAGCAGGGGTGGGAGGAAGAAAGGAGGAGATGAAGGGGGAGAGACAGATGGAAGACAGGAGAGGGGGAAGGGAGGGATGAAACCAGGAGTAAAGGAGATGTGTGGAGTGGTGATGGAGAGGAGATATGAGCAGATAAACAGCAAGCTGATACAAAAGCAGGACCTAAAGGAGAAGGAGACATAAAAGAGTTAAAGATAGGGAAGCTTGAGAATCTCTGACAGAGAGCTGAAGCTGTACTCAAAATAGATGAAACAAACACATAGAGCCAAAAAGGAAAATGGGCGATGTAAGTGTTAAAGTAAAGTGTGACGTGCTGCAAGCCCCTGAGCTAGATCATCTCTTGCCCATAGCAATGTGCAGGTAACATTCATGGCCAGGGTATACCCATGTCTCTGTATATACCCCGGTGCCTCACACCCTCTTGTAGGCTCACTGGCTCTCACTGGATTTGGACGGAGAAGCCCCTGTGACACCTCTTTATAATTATTATAGATTGGGGTCTTTTTAGTTGTTACATGTATTTGATTGGTCTGTGTAGTCTAAACAATGTAACTTTTAGATACCCGTTATTCAGTATTCACTCAGTTTTAAAATGTACAGATTAAATGAGCATCAAATGTGAAATCATAAAATGCATTTTCATTATTTGGTTTTAATAATCCTTAAAAGGTAAGCACAGCGATAAGCAAACATATTACATGGTTCTTGTTTGGGAGCAAGACATTTGCTATCCCCTTAAAAGACATTTAAAAGCAAATAGGACATAAGGGGATAACACAAGCCCAAATTTGTAGTGGAATAAATAAATCTTTTCCCTTATAAGCCGATATTGATGAAAATGCATAGGATTACATTAAACAGTAGCAAAGATACTGACTGTTTAAATAAAACAATTGATGTGAATCAGAACTTTCAGCTGCTGTTCATTACATGTGCTGACATCTGGCTGAGAATGCTGGGAGTCCTCATTCACATCACTTGGATGGCAATGGACCTGACACATGAGAAGGGGCTTACCAGATGGTGGGAAATGCCCTAAATCGTTCAGCAATAAAATGTCCAAACACTGGAAAATACGAGCTGCATGCAGGTGAAGGGCCATCATTTGGGTGACAGTAATTCAGAGGGCTACTGTTACCCTGATATAATACTATAACTGATTTTATGCAATTTTCCTACCATGTGCACTGTTGGGCTCCACTAAATCTGGCCATACACGCACCGATAATATCGTACGTATCCTCGTCAGATCGCCACGTGTGGCCACCTTAAGGGCACTAACTGCATCTCCTAAAAGACAAAACTGTTTGGTCCTGGTGGCCCCTGTTTCACTGGATTTTATGAATACCTCCCTGGGCTTATATTAATATGTTTACAGAACAATTAAAAATAATAAAGTAAGTAAACGTAGCCCCTACTTATGTGTAAGGAATATGCTAAGTGGCTTAAAGCATTCCAATATCATTTCATTATCTGCTACAAATTGCAACTATGATGGTTACCATATACCAGGGATCCCCAACCTTTTATACCCGTGAGCCACATTCAAATGGACGAAGTGTTGGGGAGCAACACAAACAAGGAAAAAGTTCTAATAAAAAGTGCAAATAAGAGTTAAAATTGGCTTACATATCCCCTATGTGGACTGGTAGCCTATAGAAGGCTCTGTTTGCCTTTACACTGGGTTTTATGCAATCAATACTCGCCTCCAAGCCAGAAATTCAAAAATAAGCACCTGCTTTGAGGCCACTGGGAGCAACATCCAAGGGGTTGGTGAGCAACATAGTAACATAGTAACATAGTAACATAGTAAGTTGGGTTGAAAAAAGACATACGTCCATCAAGTTCAACCATAATGCCTATACCTAACCTGCCTAACTACAAGTTGATCCAGAGGAAGGCAAAAAACCCCATCTGAAGCCTCTCTAATTTGCCTCAGAGGGGAAAAAATTCCTTCCTGACTCCAAGATGGCAATCGGACCAGTCCCTGTATCAACTTGTACTAAGAGCTATCTCCCATAACCGTGTATTCCCTCACTTGCTAAGAATCCATCCAGCCCCTTCTTAAAGCTATATAATGTATCAGCCAGTACGACTGATTCGGGGAGGGAATTCCAGAACTTCACAGCTCTCACTGTAAAAAATCCTTTCCGAATATTTAAATGGAACCTCCCTTCTTCTAAACGGAGTGGGTGCCCTCGTGTCCGTTGGAAGGACCTACTGGTAAATAAAACATTAGAGAGGTTATTATATGATCCCCTTATATATTTATACATAGTTATCATGTCACCTCTTAAGCGCCTCTTCTCCAGTGTAAACAGACCCAACTTGGCCAGTCTTTCTTCATAACCGAGACTTTCCATACCCTTTACCAGCTTAGTTGCCCTTCTCTGGACCCTCTCTAGCTCAATAATGTCCCGTTTGAGCACTGGAGACCAAAACTGAACAGCATATTCTAGATGGGGCCTTACCAGTGCTCTGTAAAGGGGAAGAATAACCCCCTCCTCCCGTGAATCTATACCCCTTTTAATACAGCTCAGAACCTTGTTTGCCCTTGCAGCTGCTGCCTGGCATTGCTTGCTACAGCCAAGTTTATTATCTACAAGGACTCCAAGATCCTTCTCCATTATGGATTTGCCTAGTGCAGTCCCATTAAGGTTATACGGGGCTTGCATATTTTTACATCCCAGGTGCATGACCTTACATTTATCCACATTAAATCTCATCTGCCACTTAGCTGCCCAGATTGCCAGTTGGTCAAGATCCTGCTGCAGGGATGTCACATCCTGGATAGAATTGACTGGTCTGCAGAGTTTTGTGTCATCTGCAAACACTGATACATTACTCATAA
The DNA here is from genome assembly GCF_000004195.4 of Xenopus tropicalis. NCBI lineage: Eukaryota > Metazoa > Chordata > Amphibia > Anura > Pipidae > Xenopus > Xenopus tropicalis. The sequence continues at coordinate 108,483,596 of NC_030679.2, forward strand.
TACCCTCCCCTAAGTCATTTATGAACAAATTAAACAAAAGTGGACCCAGTACAGAACCCTGAGGGACCCCACTGAGAACCTTACTCCAAGTAGAGAATGTGCCATTAACAACCACCCTCTGTACCCGATCCTGTAGCCAGTTTTCTATCCATGTGCAAACGACTTCACTAAGACCAATAGACCTTAGCTTAGAAAGCAGTCGTTTGTGGGGAACGGTATCAAATGCTTTGGCAAAATCCAAATAGATTATATCTACTGCATCCCCACATGTTGCTCTCGAGCCACTGGTTCGGAATCATTGCCATATACTGTACTCCCTATTCCTTGTACTTGGTTTTGTTCATAAAAGGCTAGTACTTGAAACAGTTTAAGGATGTAGTTGGCTTCTTTCTGTTATATCAGGCCAGTATAATCACCTTACAGACTGGCTGCTAACAGAAGAATGCCATAGCGATGCTGAAGTGTACAAGGTTAAGACGAGAAGAGTTAAGGGGGGCTGTTGGGTATGTAAAAGGGAGGGGGTGATTCTGTGTCTAGACACAATATGCTAGGAGGACTTGATTCCCACTTTGAAAATCTCTCACAGAAATAGGACATTACTTTTTTACTGCCCTTTCTCAATATCAAAGATCTAGCAAGTCACTGCTAACACTGTAACATGTCCTGTTACAACTGAGAATTAACTGGATATCTTCAGGTGTGGAAATATATATTTCTCTGACGTGCATTTGTCAATGAGGGTGTTCACTCGAAAAAGCTACTATAATGAAACTCTTCCTATGTTTCTGCACTACATCTTCATCAGAAAAAGAACATTAGTCTGATAGAATAGTAACATTACTCAGTTTAGAGTAAAACACTGAACACGCTGAGTGGCTAAATAAATGACTTTGTACTTTTCTCATTCCTAGAGAACCCCCTCCACTGAAGACTGGCAGAGCAAAGAATTTCAGGCAAAAATTAAGCTGGAATTTCAGGTCCCACCGGTGCAAGCACAAATAGGTTTTCAAACTTTTCTGGGTTCAAGCACGCTTTGTGTTTCAATACATGTTCAGGGCCCCCTTTATTAAGAAGGTTATAGAGACTTGAGTACACTGAACTGTCAATCATCCTGCTATGGTTCTAGGATTGTCTAGGGCAGAAAGTAAATCTCACACTTCAAACTACACTTCCAGAATCTGCACCTCATCCACATTACAGAGAACAACAGGTAAAAAGCAGTGGTAATTTTATAATGCAGCAAAGAAGACTTCCCAGTAGTAATATCCAATAAAAGGCATCAAAACTGCCCCTATATATGGGATAACATAAGACAGCATTCGTTCTTCCATTTTTAAGTGCAATTCTCCCTTCATGCTAACCAATAGATTCCACTGAGTTGCAGCCCCTGCTATTTTTGGTCCATAGAGACCAAATGTGATGTGATTGTCCACTGGTCACTATACTTTTAACTGTGAAAAATGTGGCTGAAAATGCCAGGGGAAAAATGAAAAATGTTGGCTCCTTGCATTAAGCCTGTGTAGTTTAACACACAGTCATGTCTTTCTTGCTTTTCTGCAGACATGTAAAATCCTCAGTTCCCTAATGTTAAACTTCTTTCTGAACCCTGTATATTTAGTTACTACATACAACTCTGAGAGACAGTAATTTCTGGAGTACGTTCATGTAATCAAGTCTCTCACCTATTAGAGGTTTTATGTATAGCTCCCTTCAGTTCCTGTATATCTGTTCTGAGGGGGAGGACATACCAACTGGAAGGATAATCATAATCCCTTGCAGTGCATTAATCAAATCAACTACACCTAATCATTATCCCTGTTAGTATTACATCTTCTTCTCTTATGCACATGCAAGAGTAACCACTCTACAGATAACATCAAGCAATCCATATCTGCTCATTCTGCAAAAAAAAAAAAAAAATAATTTCCTTACACCAAAAATACATATTTCAAGGTAAACTATACCTCCTTTATGACATGGGTTCATTCATTCATGAAGTCCACATATCCATCCAAGGTGAGGGAGGGGCTGCATTACACTGTGAGCCTAAGGGGTATTGGGAAATAGTTCTTATATAATATGACTTGAATTCAGTAAGAGGACAGGTAAGTTTATGTAAAGAAAAAAATATGTATTTCTGGAAGTTTGAAAGTGTTGATGCAGCTTTCCTACATAACACCAACTGAAAAAGCTCATGTCTGGAAGGGAGCAGCTTTTCACAACCAACCAAACTTTTTTATATCTCTTATACTGTAACACCCGATCAACCTTGTTTAGTGCTTTACAACCCCACTTTTACAAGCATAATGTTTGTTCCCATTTTGCCATTTCTGAAGCTGTGTTATAGATTGTAAGTGTGGCCCAGGTGGTCAAGATCAGGGACGGGGGCAAAGGTAAAATGCTCCATTCTCAAGGACATTTGGTTAAATTACAGGGCATCAGCCACACCAACAAATTGGATTGCAAGCAATATGGAGTGGAGATTTGAGTGCTCATTAATAAACAAAAGTGCCAAATCACTAAGGAGGCATTTATGAAGGTATGTGTGCCTTTACATACTCCTTACAATCCTGTGCTTAGTGCCAATGTGTAGCTCAACCTGCTTTGGTGAACTGCAAACAACGGGAAAAGTACAGGGCCTACTGATACAAGAGAATCCTGGAATTAACATCTACTATAAGGATATGTTACTTCCAGTGATGACTTAGTGTGCTGTAACTACACACGCAACCAGATCGGTACTGGTTCTATTATCATTATTATTAAGGCAGACTAAATGCAACAGATAAGATTTCCTACATTGTCTTCATTTTCTTCCAGTCAGTATTTGGAACTTCTCCCTGAAGGGGTCAAAACATAAAGCACCTTTGGCCAAAAGATACAAGCTGTTGTCTCACTTCCTACATTAGTTTCCTAGTCATATTGCCTATTGTGTAACAATGTATTGTTCAATTATGAATACATAAATAATTCTTTGATTTTTTTTTTTTCGGACAGTAACACCCCAGTGCAAATTTAATCAGCAGGCTACCCATGGAGCAACTTGGTGATTTTCATCTAAACTGGCAGCTCATAGGCTGAGCACAGGAGGTAGTGTAGCAACATCTTACACCATCTTAAGAACCCTTAGCAACCAATCAGCAGGCAGGCAGCATTTACTGTTTGCCAGATAAATTGCTATGGATTATTAGACTATAACTGACCAGCCTGCAAGATGAACAACCTGTCCATTTACATATACTTGACAGGTCTCAACCCTATTCTGGAGTCACATTGGTAAACCAATTCTGTTACAATCCATACAAATGCATAAACCTCAGTAGATTTAATGAACTAACGTTTGATTACATTAAATGCAAGGTATAGAATTTATTTTATTCTTTTTAAGTAAAAATTCCTGGCAGCCAAGCCCCAATTATGGCTATATTATAGGGCATCTTTAGGCAAACTTTGTATGGAAACAAAATGCAATTTTAAGCAACTTTTAAGAATACATCAAACATTTTCAATGATTTAAAGTTATGTGTAAATTATATATGAATTTAGCTTTTCTTGCAATTTCTTTTATTATGCAAAAATGAGATTCTGGATATACTTTACATGCTGCTTTTTCAAAGTCCAGCATGCTCTAAGAATGCTATAAACAAACGTAAATTTGTACATATGTGGGCTCATAAAAAAAATGGGAAATATACATTTCATACAGAAAACCTAAATGTGCTCAGTCTAAAATATTCAATTTAACAGCCATTTTTGTGCTTACCAGATTGGGTACTATTTTGGTGGCTTTCTGCCGTGTTTTTATTGAGCATATTATGAAGTGTATTATCATAATATTATAGTGCAGCAGCACAACAAGAGAGAGGACATGTATAGAAATGGACTATTCAGCCAATAGGTCTCTGATTTCAGAACTCAGTTACAATTAAACATATTCCTCAGAGTACACAACCTAAATCTTTAGTGAGGCACACAAAGAACAGGCTAAAGTCAAGCACAAAGTAGGGCAGTCCCTTCCTGCCACAGACCTCATCAATATCAGAGAGACCTTTCTGTCTCCCAGTTCAGAACCAATTTCACCAGTTCCACATGCGGCTGTTAAATGATAAATGACAGCTACCTACAACATAGTACAGATCTGTATATTTTTCACCCTTGAGAAGGCAGAATAACTTTTATGCAATTACAAAGAATGTACAATAGCTGCTCTATTACATTTCCACAAGTTTTTTCACAGGCTTGAATTAGTATTTTCAGCCTACTGAATGTCAATGTGATTGCGCTGGGAAAAAATGCAGTGGGCAAAAACCACCCCAATGTAGACCAGACATCTGCAACCTGCGGCCTACACATTCATTATGCTATACCTTTATTGCATTGGTAAAATATGCTACATCTCAAAATTTTAAATGAAATAATATAGCAACATTGAATGTGGGAAGTAGGAAAATGCATCATATAATATTAAAAATGAGTGGAAAAGAAGATAGAGTATGCCAGGTTTTTTGGGATCCAAGTTACTTCTTGCTGTGTGTTGCAGTGTGGATAGATGCTATACAGAGCTGTTTTGGGTTCTTTAAACGTCACTTTTTTTAAAAAAGCCATAAACACAGAGTTAAGGCATCTCAAAAAACGCTTTGAATGACATTAGCATCAACCTGCATTTGTCAGGTGATAGTTGGCCAAAAAAGCTTTCAGAATTTTTCTAAAATATGCAGCACCCAAATGTGACATTGCCCACACTAAGAGCAGCGTTCCATTTCAGAACAGCAAACCAAAATCACTGCATAACCTGCTTCACCATGAAGCCGCACTTCTGTTATACAGTATTACACAATACTCTTTCATTCAGAGCAGAATGGAAATGTGATTATGAGTTATGTCTCCCAGTACTCTGTTAGCCAACTGGTAAACTGAAATATCTAGGGGCCTATTTGTAAAGGTGCAAAAATATACTTTAGAGGGAAAAACTGGAAAAAGTTACAATTCTACAGATATGTTGCCTTTCTTAAAAAGGACAAAAGTGTTGAACATCCCTTTTATTTGTGCTTTCACTGCTCATGTCACTTTCTCCCTCCTTATGTTGCTCTTGCAATTCCCTCCCCCTCAAGCATCTTTTAGGTCTGTCTTCCTTCCATACCTCTCTCGATCTTTCTTTCTCATTCTTTCTGTTACCTTAGCAACAGCTATCTTAGTTCTCTGGATCCTGCGTGCCTTTCCCCCTCTTATCTTTCTCTCTTTTTTCCCCCTTTCATCAATCTCTGCATCTTTTAGTGTTTAAACCTCTCTGCCTTTTGTCTGTCCCTTCGGTGTTCTTCCCCCCATGGGCCTGCACATGGAATAGGAACTTCTTTCGACAAATACATGAAGATCTACTTCTGGTTGGGGTCATACACTGCAAAATAAAATATTAAACAAGATCTTAAATGTTACATTGCTCGCTCCACTAAAACATAAAGGCCAGCTAATGCAACCTTATTGCTATAAATCCCCAGAATCTCCTGTAAGGGAGTTGCTCATTTACACCATTAATAGCAGATATTGCATCACTGCTTTTGAGGTCCAGTCCAGAGGGCTCACCAACTGTACCTGTTCTTGGGATATCATCTCAATCACAAAACCTGTACCACAGCCAGGCCTAACATCTGTGGTAAACATGGCGAGTTCCAATGACTGAAACATTTTTATAATGTTCTTTGTGTCATCGTCCAACCATGAGGAACATGTTTTACTACCCACAAAAACTGTTGTTATTTTTATTACTAGTATGAAGTTGGCACAACCCAATTTACAAAACTATTTTCATTCTGTTATGTTTGGTATGGTCCATTTAAGTACATAAATCCAGTCTGTCTAGTCTTACCTGCCCTTGAACAGAAACTAAGGCAAAGGAATGCTAGAAAATGTGTAGCATTGTGAAGTTGCTTGTTTTGTTACGTTCTACATTCTTTATATATACAGTAGATATAAATATATATATATATATGTGTGTGTGTGTTCCAACCATTTCCCAGGAAGCTTACATTCTCTGTTCCACCCAAAGTCAAGTTATGGGTATAAAAGAGTTTCCTGTGAATGTCAGTTCAATTGTCTGTTTGCTAGTAGCATCCACGGACCTCATTATTGTATCTGAGAAGCCCTATCAACAGGATGTGAACAAAGAAGAACAATGTTCTGTATGGCAGGGATTGATGTGAATGGTGAACATTCTCCATAAAAACCTGTGCAAAGCCTGTTGGTGCTCTCTAGATAAAATGATAAATCAGTAGGGTCTCTGCTCACCTATGTGGCCATTTGGATGCATGCTAGTCTGGGGGGGGACAACATATGTTCATAAACGTGCATTAAGCGGAACACTGGGCCAGCAGTAAAGACTGAAGAATATAATGCAGCCAAAACAGACTGGGAACTGATCCACAATGAGGCTGTGAAGGACCTGCTTGAGAAAGTCAAGATGACCACCAAAACTTCTCTACATTCAGTTACCTGTTTGGTGGCAAATATAATGTAGGCTCCATACTGCATACTTTACCCCTTTAATCGCCAGCCTGCGTTGGTCATTACATTTCTAGGCAATGCATGATGTACAAAGCAACCCAATACTGTAGAGGAAGAGATGTAGATTATAGTATGAACATTTAACTTTTCTGACAACATTGTATAAAGATTTTGTCACTTAGTACTGAATATATGTTCTCTTTAATAAACACTTACTGACAGCAAGAAAAAACATTTTTAGGATTCTTCGAAAAAAAGTTATAAAAGTACAGGCTTTAACCTTTCCTATTAAAGGAACTTCGCAAATGTCTCTGCAACTGAATAAGCCATAGTATTCCACTATCTGGGTTTACTGAGCAATGCCTTTTGCAGGAATAATCCCTCAAAGTGACTTTTTTTTAAAGTGGACCTGTCACCCAAACATAAAAAGCTGAATAATAAAAGTCCTTTTCAAGTTACACATAAAACCCCAATTCCTATTTTTAATAACACATCTATACCCATTATAAAAGGCATTTAAAAATCCCAGCTGTCAATCAGACAATACCTTTAGCTTTCCATTCAGCACTTCCTAGATGTCACTGCACTTCTCACTTTTCCTCTCCCTCCTCATCACCTAATTATGTAGCCAGTGCATGGGTATGGGCATCTGGTCATCCAACAAGATTTAGGGGTAATGCAAAGCTTGCCTTACTAACAGTGTCCACAAAATGCCAGCTGCCTGGTTACTGCGATTTTGTAGTTCCAAGACTAAAGGAAACACGATTTATACTATCTATATAGTGTAAGTGAAGTTTATTTTGCCTGACTAACATGATAGAAAATAATTTTGAGTTATTTCTTAGGGTGACAGGTCCCCTTTAGGAATCTTTTTGGCCACCTGGTAAGTAAGACTACTTTAAAAACATTTAGGTTGTATTTATAAGTTGGAAAAATAGCTACTTATAAAACCTTCAACAATGTAAATGTATTTGACCCAGTAGAGTAGTTAGACATTTCAGGCCCCCAAGTAAAATCATTTTACGAGCCAACCTATAATATGTCATTTTCCATGAAACTGATTGTCAGTGCTTCACTGGATCTCCAATACCTTTTGCACCACCCAAGCCAGAACAGGGTCTAATTTCTCTCCTCTGGGAGAATAAAAACTACTTTTAGATATGTCTATGAAATAGTGGGCAGCAGCCCATAGAACATTACTGATGCACTGCTATCCCATGACAGGCACCTGGATTTTTAGAGTGCGGACTACATGGGGTATGTAGTATTTTGTTAATTAGATAATCTAATAACAAATTTAGAACATATTTAGAAAAAATATGCAAATTTGCAAAATCATAAATAGCCTCCTGCACCAGCATTACAAACTCTGATGTCATGTTCCTGTTCTATTTCCATATTCCTATGACTGGCTAGGCTTCTGATGGGTTAATGAAGAACCCTTATTTCTCGCTGTGAAAAACAGGAATATCTCTGTTATTAAATTAGATAGGCAGCTCATCATTAAAAACAGGCTCATGTCCTACAGCACAGCTAAAACCCACCTAATTAAGGCAAATGCACTTCTGCAAATACTACAATGCAAAGCAGTACATCTAATGAATATTTGCATGAGGACCTCCAATGAATATTGGTTGCAAAATATACAGTTTACATAATTTAAGCTTTTATAGGTGGCTTTTTTTTACTGCAAAATATTAGGTGTCTTAGTGGGTATACAGCAAGCAACTGTGAATTATGCTTAGTTTATGACTTACTGGCAGTTTTGTATTGTGTGTAGAGTATTGCTATGTATGGAGACATGCAAAATCATAAATAGGGTTATGATTTTCTAGAACAAAATACCAGCCAAACTATCAAGGTTATCTTTCTTCCCTATTCATAACGTTGGCACCAAGCATAATTTTTACTGGCCATGTGCCAATCATAACCATGAAGCCACAACATTGCCTCTGCAGTTGTAGGGATTTCAATACTGTGTCCTGTTCCTAACGCTGTAGTTCAGTAACAGCTGGATGTCCACAAATTGGATACCCAGTACTATCTACAAGGAACATATAAAGGAAAAGGTCATTAGGGCTTTTTTTTAAAAAAAAAAAAACAGATATCACGATCATCACCCCATGTTTTAAGAAAGAAAAACACCCATAGCAGAGTGTTCACTCCCTAATGAGAGATACAGTTCAGCAGCAGCTGAAGAGCTACAATTTGAATCTTCCTGAACCATTTAACAGTCAAAGGAAGAGGGAAGTGTTGTGTTATTTATGCCTCAGAGACCAACAATATTCTAGAGAATTCTTGGGATCCTTTATTTTTTAAATGACAGGAAATGATGAATTAATAACTTGTTTATTTTGTGTTTCTTTGTAGCGACAATCCTGTTTGTTCAGTTTTTATCCCATCCCCCATAAAGTAGGGACGGAAAGCTCAATGTAAAAGAGAGAGAGAGAGAGAGAGAGAACACACACACTAAACACCACAAGAGAAACTATAAAAGGAACTAAATGCAGAAAGAAAATGAAAAGAAATAGAGGGGGGTGGCGAAAACACAAAGGAGAGCAAATGAAAAGAATGAGGGAAAGAAATGAAAAAGAAAGGGATTGTGAATAGAGAACTGTACCCAGATGAATAGTTTGGGGATAAAAGAAAGATTGCCTGAAAAGAAACAGCCACATAATAAGAAGAAAAAGAGCTCTCCTTCAGAGGCAGTGCCAATCACAAGTACAATGTGGATGATTCCTTTCTTTTCTCCTCTTTCTACATTCTGCTATTCCAAAGCCAGGCAAGGAGGAGCTGGGAACCAGGAAAGCGAGGGGGAACATAAAAAGTGCTCAGCAATGTAAAGCAAGCAAGATACAGGAATACATGGTGCAGGAGGGAGACATTACAGAAAACGGTGTTATTTTTACAGGCTAAATAGTGTTTTTTATGCAAAGGTGGAATTTTCATAGAAAGTATAGTGAGGGCTGCTATTATACATATTGAGCTGTTTAAACCTTATGCCCAATAGTACAATGCAGTCCCTGCATTCAAACAAAAGAAATAGATTTTCTGATGAGGGATTTCATATTTCAAGACAAGTCTATGCAGGATAAGCCCTGTAGAGTTTCCAGCCTGATTATGGACACAAGTGACAAACTCATGGTCACAGGCAAAGAAACCAAACTTCATGAATCATAGACTTGTGCTAAACTAGGTGTTTAATAGCCCCACACCAAGCCCTGACACCAGTTGGAAGCAGATTTGCTGTGTGAGAATTAGCCTGGAATCTGCACAGACAGACAGCATGAAAACAACAGAGATGCACCAAACCACAAAAGGTATAGGATCCCCATAGAGTCCGTTTTAAGCAAACAATTCTAATTTTTAAAAATGATTTCCTTTTTCTCTGTAATATTTCAGAGAAGGATCTTGTACTTGATGGTAACTTGCATGCATGAATCCATATTGGTGGCAAAACAACCCCATTGGATTTATTTAATGTTTATGATTTTTAGAAGACTTAAAGGGCACCCATTGCCCTAAAATTGGAGGTGTGGGCCAATAGAGCCCATGTTCTGGTTAGGGAAACAATAGTTTAATTATTTTTAATGCCCCCTGCAAGCTCTAGGCCCAGAGCTCCTGGGGCAGGTAGCCATGTCTAGTGATGCACATGTGCAAAATGAGTGCTTCTCGCAGTGCGCTTGTCATGCACACGTATGTGACGTCACATGCATGTGCATAATGAGCAAAAGGTGTGACAACTCTCTGTGCCACAACATGCCCACCAGAACAAGGAGCTCCCTCCTGGTGCGGGTTGCATACTGCTGGGGTAAGGGTGAAATCTAATAAAAAAAAAAGTTTCCACCAACATCTGGCAAGGGAAACAATTTTACAGTAAGGTACGGTGATCCAAATAACATAAAACTCCAGGTCCCAAGTATTCCAGTTAATAGATCCTACACCTGTATTTGGTTCTGGATTTGAGCAATTAAAAAAACATTCAACATCCAAACTCTAAAAGTCACTTAAATGTGACATGCTGGACTGCTGAAGGTAATATTTTCCCCACATTTTTTTTTTATTACTTTTAAGTCTGAATACGCAAATTAGGCTTTGGATTTGGTTCAGTATTCAGCTTAATCCTTAGTGCAGTAAAATTAAAAAAAGAATGATTTGGTGTATCCCTGGAAAATTTTGCTACTGGTTATAAAGGTATGCACATCTAAATAACAGTTAACCCTGCAAAGCTGAATAGCTAAAGGTAGTGCAGTTGTCATAGTAACATTCAAGTCCTAGGCTCATGGCAAGGTAGAAGTTTTACCAGATTATGTTACCAAAAGCACGTCAGTCTAACAACAAACTGCTCCTCTTTTCCCATTAACCAAAAGCAACATTCTACCTTTGCCTCATCAAAGAACCATCCAGTCTCAGTTGAAAATATTTATATACATATTTTCACCTCAAAACTGCCTGTGCTTGCATCTGCACATGATTCCCATAGGCCACATGAGTTATTAGATGCATTTTCTAACTTTCACCAGTGGAAAAACAGAGGGCACAGATCCCACAAACCCCATGGGGTGGCCCATGGGAACAGGGGACCTGCAAGAAGATAGGTCAGGAGGAATGGGGTGCACCATTGGACTGTGAAATTGCACTTTGCCTACATAGTATGTAAATGAAAAAAAGAACATTTAAATGGGACACAGTGTGTGAAACCTGTGGTAATTGTGGCACTTGGAACAAATTCTCCATGAGGGTCCATGGGTACATAGCTACACCATGGCTGGATCTTACAGGCAATACCCTAGATCCAGCTAAAACCATTTTTTTAATTTTTGACAAAATTAGAAAATTACCTACTACCTCTGAATTTAATTGCTACCTGATGTGTCCCCTAAACCTTATTATTTAGGCCTCAGCACTGCCAGTAGATACACTGTCTGGTAGGTCATGTAAATGGAGCTTATACTTCAAATATTTTGTTTTTTCCAAAATACATTTTTGTTCTATTTCTAAGGGAAATGTTAGTAAAGCTGCAAAAATAATTTTGCAATTGCAGTACCACTTCCTGCCTTTTGAAAAATATTTTCTCGTAGACAGCAACAGGTTAAATACTACCAGAACCAGTTTATGCCTCAGAAATGCAGAAAAAAATCTTAATTGACAATTTTCAAATGCAAATGACAGCCCCTACCCATTTTTCCAGCTGAAAGAAATGTACAGCCCATGTTTTATTCCATAAAGAGCATTAAAACACCTTGAAACAACAGAAGAAAAGCCATGGGCTAGTCTTCCCTGTTTTAATGCTTATTGGTGTGAAGAATTTTCATGACAATGTTATGAGGTACCTCAAAGTTTCAAGTATTTGTTTGGGAAACTGTTGTACAGTGAACCCCTCTGTATGGCTATAGATCCCGTAAAGAAGAAAATACACTTTTTCTCCTCGTCACATGAAACTGGCACTCTGATCTGAAATGCACTGAAGAAAGCCCCAGCCAAGACCTTCTGTTAGAATCCCAAACAAAAAGCAAGTTTGTTTGTTAAGGGACAGTCTTGGTGGTATACAAAGCAGCACCTTTAAAAATATATTCAATACCCTGTCATAATGAACTACCGCCGCCTCTCCTTCCAGTGAGGTGACTCCTGACTCCATTCCCCAGGATCTCATCTGTCAGAAACCTGTGCAGGAGTTCACATCACTCACTGTCAAATGGCCAGAGACAGCGTCTCCTCTTCCCACCCAAGAATTGTTGCCTCTGGATCTGTTCTGCGGCTTGGGAGTCTTTATTCTTACAAATAGAAAGAAGAGAGAGATGCTGTAAAATCAGCTTTTACCTTTTATATGATATAGTGAAGGAGTGTGTGAGTTGGTTTAACAGGCAATTTTAGATGAACGACTGAAACAGAGCTATCACAGGGCCGAATTTGTGAAGCATTGCTGATCATTATCCTTGCCAAGTAGCATCTAAATAGTCACTAAAATGTTATTTATGTTTTATGCATAACCACAAGGCATTCATACATACAGCATATTTTTTTTGTAATACCATGAACTCCTGTCTATTATTTAGGGCTGTTGTTGATTCTTAAAATAATTTTATTTAAATTACATCATATCATTCCCTGCCCCAGTAGGGCTTACAATCTAAGTCCCTATGACATTTAGATGCACACGCTGTGGTTAATTTGTTAAGTCCTATTTGCCCTACCTGTATGTCTTAAGAGTGGTAGTAAACCTGGGGGAAACCCACACAAACACAAGGAGATATATATAAATATCTAGGTGGCATCCCTAGTATTTTATATGAAGTAGTCATTTTTAATTGTTTTTTTTTTTATTTGCCTGCCATCCAACAAAATTGTATTGTCACTTGTGCTTTAATATGGTGTCTAATGCAATTCTCAGACCTGTCTATTTGCAGTATGAATCAAGGTACATATTTATATTAAAAGCAAGGCAAAATGCAGGCTCTTTACAGCACTGCTGCCTGGGAATACATGTGACTGATTTAGATAGGGGAGCAGGAGTAATAAGCCTGAACTTAAGAAAGAAGAACCTAAACTATATCATATTATGAAAGCACTTATATTACAGAACAGAACACTACTTTTGTTTGCAAGAAATAAATGTGGGGTAGGATCTCCTTAAGGACACTAAACTGTGCTAAACCTGCCATTGTGCACAAATATATTTACACATTATAATACTTTTAGAAAACTAAATGAATCTGGTGTAAGCTACTCATATCACAATAAAGGTCATCCTACCATGCATAATTAAATATTAAAAAATTCTTACAGAAAAGGATCTATAGCACATAATGACCTGCTCCTAATTTTGAACATCTGAATATTAATCTGAATCCCATATACTACACTGATTATAGCTTGACTTTATAGCTGCAACAAATGTTATGCTGTAATCAAATGTTCCTATCGGTTGATTGAAAACTCTTGGAGGAAGGATCTATACATTCCATGCTTTATAAATAAAGCATAATAATAATAGTTTCCCATTGCTGTTTTAACATGTATACTGTGTTGTCATTGATAAAATGTATAGCATATCTATTTACTATGTAAAACAATGCTTACCCGCTGGCACTGTACAAACACACACACACATGCTCTTATGAGAATATAAAAAGTTTCACTCCATTTGTGAAGAATGTTCCAAAGAAAAATGCCTAGAAGAGATTTCAGCCGCTGAATATTTTATGGGAATAAAAGCAGTATTCATTGTATAATAACATTGCCAGTGAAAAGGTTAAATGCAAATAGTTTTTTAAAAATGTAAAAGATTTACAGGGATGAAAGGATGGTCCACTATTAACACGATGACACAATTAAAGGGATAGTTCACCAGTATTCAGTGTTTTTGGTCTTTTTAACTATTAGCTCCATTTTCTTCTGCCTCTCTCCAGCTTTCAAATAGGACCATAAGCCGAACAACAAATGCTCTGTGTGACTACAATTTCATTGTTATTCTTTATTACCTACCTATCTATTCAGGTCATCTCCTTTTCATCTTTCAGTCTCTCATTCAAACCACTGCTTGGCTGCTAGGGTAATAGACCCTAGCAACCCAATAGCTCCTCAAATGTCAAACTGTAGATTTGCCGAACAAGAATAATTAAAAAAAAAAAAAAAGGGAGAGAAATGGTCTTAGCATATCACTGTTTACATCACATCAAATGCCTTAGATGCCTGTTTTATGCCAGCAGTGACCTTTCATTAAAGTTTTTAGCATCTACAAATCTTACAAAATAAAGTAAAAAAAAGAATACACAGTGTGCATGTTTCCAGAAAACCTGCTTTATAAGAAAGAGGATAAGAGAACAGGAAAGATAAATTTAGAACGCTGGAAAGTCATCCATCATTTTGTACTCTGATTTCCTTCTTCAAGGAAATGATCATGAAACGAGAAAGATTTTCCTCCCAGATTACCTACATTTTCACACACATCTTTAACTACCCAGAGCCATGCATAGGAGTACGGCTGAATATTTCATCTTACATTTATCCAACAACAAAGGGGCTGCCAATCTGATCCATGCAAATACCGATGGCACTAAGGAGAGTCAGGTTCTTCAGCACCATGTTTTCCCCCATATACACCTGTCTAAAATAGGAAAGATTTCTAAAGTAACAGAAATATAATATACTAGCATAACTGGGATTTACCTTTACTGGGTACAGAAGCATGTAAAACATATTTGGTGTCTGCTTTATATAGAACAAAAATTTTTTAACCACTTATCCCCAAAGAGTGAACACCCCTTGCTCTATCCCTGGTAGAAAAAGGGCACAGTCACAAAGTTACTTTCATGCATGCAATCCTGCTAGCATATTCCACAGAGCTGTACAATCTTTATTAACCAAAACCTTATTACACCTATGGGATCTATTATCTAGGATACCTGGGCCCCAGTGGTTTACAGATATGGGATCTCCATACCTAAAAAAACAATTAAATATTAACTAAATCCAGTAGGATTGTTTTGCCACCTATATGGATTCATGCAGCCTAGTTACCATTAAGTACAGGGTACTGTTTAACATGACAAAGAAAAAGAAAATGATTTAAAAAATAAGATAGTTTTTCCTGTAAATTAGAGCTCTCTGAATATTGGGTTTTTTAATAAGGTATCCCATACCTGTAGAAGATTACTACTGCCATCTGTAGTAATGAATGGAGGGCACATAAGTCTGACTTTGCAAGCCTTTTCCCTAAAAACTGCGCATTGCCATAAATACTGAATAACCTTAATCTGGACAAACAGCATTTAACAGAATTTCCCTAAGTAAATTCCTGTATATAAACAAGAGAAGAGCTGCTTCCTCTTTGGTGATTTATATAACAAAAGAAGAGCAGCTTCCTGTTCTGAAGAACAGGAAGTAAAATAAAAGGAAATTGGCTTCAAAAGGAATATTTATTTCTCCTAAGAAAAGGCAAACACATTTTTTAAATGGCAACTGAAAACTTAGTAACAATGAAATAGACCACATGTACCCATGATACGAGGCTGCTGTAGGACAGTACACGTAGAGCAGCAGGCCAGCATGTACAGCAGCCGGCCACTAGCCAAATTAAATTACTGCCCTTTAAACTTTAAATCATATCTCACTGACATCCAGCTCCTAGAGATTGCCCCTCAAGTGTTGATGTAAATAGTGAATAAATAAAGGTTTTTCTTTTAATGGTTTGTGGGGTTTTTGGCTGGTATCAAATTGGCTCACTGACCAACAGTGCATTATGCAGCTGTGGGATTTTGTTAAGGCCTACTAGAGTATATTCTTGCTTTATCAGTGGTATGTTTCCAAGGAGAAAGAGAAACGATACATTTAAATACTTTGTAAATCACTTTCCACTGACTACAATGGGGCAGAAGAGCCATAATGTAGCACCCAGTTATTACTGGTATCTCACAGTTGGCCACAAATATTACATATGTACAGGGCCATGGGGGATAAAGAGCATTTCTGAAGGCAACCTGGAAATGACAAGTAAAAGCAGCAGCTCAAGCAAGTATTATAGCCCTGAACCAATCTGGTCAGGTGATAACCTAGGTTTGGGGAACATTTCATTCCAAGATACTCAGACATTCATAGCTCTGTTTTCATCCATAAAGCATCATAGCCCTAAGCGAGTGTATCCACCAGGATACCAGGACTCTAATGGGAACATTCACTAGTGCAAGTCAGTTTTGTATTTTCACAGAAATCCCTAGTAATCAAATAAACCAGCAACAATAAAAATGAAACTCCAAAAAAATAAAAAAAATCTGTATTATTATTTTAGCACTTTCTTAAATTTGTGTTTTGCAATAAAAATGTCTGCTTTGTGCAACAAGTGACAAAAAGACTTTTGTAAATGTTTTTGGTTTTTTTTCTTATTTGTCTTTAGTAAGACAAATGAAATGCTTCTAAAAAAAAAGCTTATGTTACTGTATCTGGCATACAGATACAGAAGGTTAATATATATTTTGATTTTAGACAATTCTGCAGTTATGTGGGCCTATGTAAGTGAGCAGTTGTGTGGGCCTATGTAAGTGAAACAAAGAACAGAGCACTTAAGGCTGTGTAGAGCTTACATTATGTGAATAATCTTTTCTCTGATTTTACCATACCTGTCTACATAGGATTACATGAGTAGAAGCTCGAGATTTTTTGCCTTTGACTTAGCACCCCTTGCTGAAGATATTCAGCCCAAGCCCACCCTTTCAGTAGGCAATACTATGCCACAGTCATGCCAAATTTAATTTAGTGGCTACAGTGCACGTCAGGGGACATTGGCATTCATCCCACACTGGCAAAGCCTGTTAAAACTACTCATCGGAACCAGGAAAGCCCACATCATGCTAAGCACCTACCGAATGATAAAGATTATGGGAGAAAATGGCAGTTTGAAAAGAGGAAGTCCACAGCATGTGGCTCTAAGGCAGCTTGTAAAGATCATAGCCATGTTTGTTCACACCCACAGCTCAGCTCTGAATGTCTCCAGTATGATCATTGCAACAATAGGATTTCAGAGAGTGATCACAGTGAAACGCCACTGGGATAAATGGGGGGGGGAATATATCTTGGAAATGTTTTGTAATAAATGTGTCTGGTACATATGTTTTTAAACCAAGTCAGAGGTAAAAAGCTGAAGACTGCAAAAAAGCTAACTACAACATCCAAGTTGTGTTAGTGAGGTCTCACGCAAATATTGCTCAGAAGTATTGTCCCTGAAGGCTGATTTATTAAACCAGTGAAAAAAAAGATTGGCACAGTTTTCAAAGGTTTTTGCTATTTTGTTCATTTGATCCCAAATTGCACCTGAGCAAGCAGATAGTGGGACATGGATATTTACTTCCAGGCCCTTCAACTGCATATGATACAGGGGCCCTGTACTAGGACACCCTAGTAAAGCTCCCTTGCTCCTTGTACATATTACAATTTATGGTCTGGTTGCAACCTGATAATTTCCACCATCGAAAAGTCACACCCACTGATTACTGTGGATCTATTTGCAGAAAAACTGTAACAATTTTAGCTTATATTAGAAAAGATGTCAGTGGATTCAAGTTCCTGTGAATCAATTATGGGTGAAGACACCCGGAGCTACTAGTAGCAGCTACTTTTTCATGGCTACTAAGCTCCACAAAATACCTTGCCATAGACAAAACTGAGAACTGCCTCTGCTAAAACACACACAGAGACAATTATCAGTAAATGATCAGCATTGTCTATTTTAGTAGCCATGACAAGTAGTTGCTCCATTTGTCTTCACCCTATACACGTGGCGATCTGACGATGTTTCGTACGACCATCGGTCGCACGAAACATCGTAAGATCCGCCACACACCATTCAGGGCTGAATCGGCAGGTAGAAACAATAGGATTTCTACCTCCTTCTGCCGATTCAGCTCTGAAGGGAGAATTTTGGTCAGGCGCCTTCTATGGCGCCCGATCAAAATTTTCAAACTGGTCCGATCGGCGAGTCGTCCGATATCAGCAGCTTCCTGCGATATCGGTCGACTCGCCGACATGCCATACACGCACCGATTATCGTACGAAACCTCGTTTGGTTTGGTGCGTGTATGGCCACCTTAAGGGTGATGGCAGACGCGGTGGGGCGACTTCGGGAAATCGCCGAAAAAGACTCGTGAGTCTTTTTCGGCGATTTGCGCGAAATCGCTCCGCCGCGTCTGCCATCCCGCCGGCGACTTACATGTTCGCCGGTGGGATGGCAGGGGGAAGGCAACTCGGGGAGATTAGTCACCCGCGAACAGGGAGTTTTGCCGCGGGCGACTAATCTCCCCGTGTGCCAGAGCCCTAAATGTTTGGTATATTCTTCTTCATAAGTAATTCTGAGTTTATCACAGGTCCATGTACAAATGTTGTAAAAGCAGGAATAGCTAATTAGTGGCCCTACAGTATAATTTCAGCAGATATCATGTGGATATTTCTGCTATATCCTGCTATATACTGGACAAGTAGCAGACCAAATAAAACACTTCTGAGCTGAGTTCAAAACTTCAGCAAAACAATCCCCAGCTGGAGGGCCCCAGATTCAACATCTCCAATCTGAAGCAGCTCCCAGCCACCAAGGGGAAACACACACATGGAGGCATCTTTTATTGTAACTATTCATCACTTCCATAATATGCATCTTTTCCTAGAAGTTTGTCTGCTACTTTGCACAACTTATCCATACATGCCAGCATATTTGGAAGGTGGCAGTAGACCCGAGAAACTGAATCATGAAAAAAGAACCATATTGGTTACATGACAGCTGAAAAAATTTTATTTCTAAATGTCACACCATCTGTAAATATATTGTTTTGAAAAACTGCTGAACATGTTGAAATTGGGCAGTTGAGTATGGTTGAGTGCAAGTGTTTTGGTCCTTACACCAAAAATTAGTGGGAAACAAAGTACTCAGCATTGCCACCATTCTGTTGTATGGCAATGGCAGAAAGTATGGGTAGAATCAAGTATGGGTGTGCCCTTTTGGAAGATTGTTGGTTGGACATGCAGTGACACAAGAGGAAAGAGAGGACTACACCCTAAAACTTACAATCTAGTTAGTAACTTACAGACAGAATTAAGATGGTCTATTTTTGGTTTTTTACAATAGATGAAATATGCACTGACATTTATCCAAACAAATCATTGGCATAATCCAAAAATATAGTTTAATGTGTGCATAAAACCTGCTTATATAACTGCAGTTATGTATGTAGTAGTGAATAGCCAACAGTTTGCTGATGCATTTTTCAAAGGAATACCAGGCATTGCTATTGCTGGATAGAGTGCCTTAGCCAAGGCAAGCATTATGGCAGCTCTCACTCAAATGTAAAAAAACGTTCTTCTGTGAAATTTAAAAATGTAGCAGGCCAAACAGACAGTATTAAAGTAATGCTGGCTCAGTCACTTAAGGGCAGCACTGATTTTGTTGCTTCAGCAGCCAAAATATAGACACAATACCTCACATAGAACTGAAAGTTGGGTTGCTGCTCTTTGCTGGTTTGGTGGTCTGTAAGAAATCATTTCTATATATTTTGGTGGATCTGTATATTTCAGCTGCTCTGAAAATACAGAAATTTCACCATAACAAAGTGTGACCCTAAGATATCAAGTCCCGGTTACTTTGAACCTCTTCCAATGGGGCGCAACATCTACTTTGACAGCACTTCTGGTGCATTAGGCCTACCAATTGTGCCTAATATTTCACAGTGTATCAAAGAGGAAAAACCAGCACTCTGGCATACGGAAGGATGCCAAGCTTCACATACTGTACATAAATCCAGTGTAAAGTATTTGCCATCTCACAGCAGAGGGCAAATAATTCTATTACTATGCTCATTATCCCACTGCTAGGCAATCCCATAATCACATGTATAGATTTGGAATGGTTTCAGACAGAGTGGGGAACAATTAGTTATTTACATCACCTACAATATTCATTCATAGGAACAGCTTGTTTTACAACCCTAAATACCTACAGGAATACTAAAACAAAATTGATGAACTAAACCTGATCCTATTACAGGTATGGGGCCCCTTATCCGGAAACCCGTTATCCAGAAAGTTCCAAATTACGAAAAGGCCATCTGCTGCAGACTCCATTATAAGCAAATAATTCAAATTTTTAAAAATAATTTCCTTTTTTTCTAATAATAAACCAGAACCTTGTACTTGATCCCAACTAAGATATAATGAATCCTTATTGGTGGCAAAACAAGCCTATTTGATTTATTTAATATTTAAGTGATTTTTAGCAGACTTAAGTTATGAAGATCCAAATTATGGAAAGACCCCTTATCCGGAAAACCCCAGGTCCCGAGCATTCTGGATAACAGGTCCCATACCTGTACTAGATACCACACCTGCCATTATTTTTGTGGAACCCCCATCACATGTGCAGAAATTGACAGCAAGCTCTAATTACAAAGAAATTGATAACATTTCCCTGAGGGAAGCCAGCAGCTTTTATTTCAGTCTCTTGTAGCAAATAAATCTCAGTATTTTAAGGGATCTTTTTTGCTCCCCAGCTTTAAAAACTACAATTCCCAGCACCCCCTTAATGTGAAAGCTGTGAGTTGACATTTAACGGCTGGAGAGTGGCTAAAGATAGAGCCCTGTGCATAAATTGTACTACTACAAGGGTGCACTGTCTGCCAAGCTGGGCTAGCCAGTATGAATGAGGTATGCCCACCCTCCCAGCTGTTTCTGAATTCTAATCCCAGAATGCATGATAACATCAGCAGCCAGGGAATGTGCATATATGATGATTAAGGGTCACAGGATAAACACTCATCCCAAAAACAGATGAAAGGGTGCTGTGTATTTTGACACTAACCTAATACAGGTATGGGATCTATAGTCCAGAAACCCATTACCCAGAAATTTCTCAAATATGGGGATGCCATTTTCCATAGAGTTCCATTTATGTGCTACCTTGTACTTCATGGTCACTAAAACTAGCATAACCTCCTGTTGGCAGCAACAAAATCCTAGTGGGTTTTTGTAATGTTTAAAATACAAAAGACCCCATATCAGGAAAACCTCAGGTCCCAAGCATTCCAGATAACCGATTTCATATCTGTAATATAATGAATAAGAATTTCTTTAACTAACCCTTGTGTGTGAGATAAATCCTGCTCATCGGCCTGCTGTGTTTGGAGTTGGTGACATTCACTGGCAGAATTACTACAAATATGTTGAATGAATATAATGTGTTTTCTCACCCACTGTTACTAAGCACAGCAGCAGAGGCCGTTTGTGGACAGCTCTTTTTTCACCCCATTTCATAATTTATATTAGTAATCCGAGTTTCAAAGCACAAGCTGGTAGGTAACAGGTTAATGGGTGAGTAAGCAAAAGAGGAGGGGCCAGGCAAAGTAGTGCTTTATTTATAGTTTACTGTTTAGTTGGGCAATTAGCCCATTCCATGCCAGCCACCTAACACAACACAAGTGAGAAACTGATTATACATTATTACTATGTGTAATAAAGTAACCCAGAGATAAACTGTCGCCCTCTAGCTGTTGTACTACAACTCCCAGAACCCACTGCCAGACAATTTGTAAGAGGGCTGCAGGATCAGTTATCATTTACACTGTGGAACAAATGCAGTGTAGCGTGTTCCCAGCAGCTGCAGTTGCACATAGTAGAAGTACAGAGATACATGTAGTTCCTCTGTAGATGGATAATTCCTCTCACCGTGCGCCACAGCTTTAGAACAAAATAGTTTCTTTAAGGCAAGGGCTACTGAGAATGGGGGTTCATGGGAAATATGAAACATGACCGCAAACCCCAATTCAGCAGATATTCTGCCGTGGGAAAGGTTCGCATCCCCGGGCAACCGAACGCTCAGTGACATTGACTTCGGTCTTGAGAGAATTATGCGCCAGTCAGAGGCAGGATAAAGTTTGTAACCATCCTAATGAAGCCGGAGGGTGGGGGAACTTCCAGTCAGAGAATGAATGCACACGGAATAGAGGCAGAAACACGTGCAGTAATGTTTGAGGGGGCAGCTCCCACCTTCACCTTTCTTAGGTTGTCTTTCCCTCCTTCTTATCTCCTTCTCTCCATTCTCCTCTCCCTACCCCCTCCAGACGCCATCTCTCTTCCCTCTATCTCTCTGTCACACAAGTGAATGTGGAAGTGAAAGAGAAGACTACATGTTAGCGACCGATACTCCCCCACCCCTGTGCAAGGCAATGGCCAGGTCCTTCTGCCGAAGCTTCCTAGGGGGTGTAGGTACCATCAATGGGGAATACAGGGGGGAACCTAAATACTCTGTGTTTGGAGTCTCTTTTGCCTAGGGATAGAAGGAAAGAAAAAGTGTTACTTACCCTGAAGGTGAAGTGCAGGAGGATCCAGGCTTCAGGTCAGGCAGGGGGTAGCAGGGTATTTTCCTGTTCCCAGGGTGGGGGAGCAGAGTAGAAGACAAACACTAGCCAGGCAGTTTCTGTTCTGCTGAGCTCTCTTATCTTTCTTTCTCTCCCTCTCTCAGCTCTTTCTGTCTTTCTTTAGCAGGAAGGAAGAAGGGAATGAGGCAGGGCTGACGTGAATGGATGCAAAACAGCTCCTCCTAACCCTGCTTTCTCTGTCTGCGAAAGAGAGAGAGAGAGAGACAGAGGGAAAGAACTGAAAGAGAGAGAGAAAAGCACCCACCCAGCAGCCCTCTATCTATCTTTTGTTTTCTCACTTCCTCCCCTCCTCCACCAAGTTTTCTTTCTCTCTAATCTAACCAAAGACTGGGGATTTTTTCCCTTTGAAACTCTTCTAGCCTCATTAAAAGCAGAAGCTTTTTTTCTATTCTCTCTGTTTTTCTTCCTCCTTTTCTCTTCCCTCTTTTTTAGTGTTTTGGTTGCAGCTTGTGTTTTAAAGGTCAGATCATTTTTCCAGCCTATTGCTATGTAAGATGTTAAATTCTGGTCGCTGTCATACAGAACTTATATGAGTCTGCTAGATACATTTCCTTTGCTGTGACAAGTGTAAGCTCAGGGCTGGCATAATCAGCATTTTGCAATCAAGGGCTATGACACACGGAGCTACTTGTTGCGACTACAAAATACCAGAAAATACCCTGCCATAGACAGTACTGCGAATTTTCTGGTAAAACACGTAAAAACAATTATTAGTATTGCCTATTTTTGGGCCACGACAAATAGCTGGTACAAGTAGCTTCGTTCGTCATTGCCCTAAGGGCTCTGGCACACGGGGAGATTAGTCTCCCGCAACAAATCTCCCTTGTCACAGGCGACTAATCTCCCTGAACTACCATCCCACCGGCGAACATGTAAGTCGCCGGTGGGATGGTACACGCTACGCAGGCGATTTTGGCAAATCGCCGAAGTTGCCTCGCAAGGGATTTTTGGCAATTTGCCAATATCGCGCCGCCGTGTGTGCCATCCCACCGGCGACTTACATTTTTGCCGGTGGGATTGCAACTGATGGCAACTCGGGGAGATTAGTCGCCCGCGAACAGGGAGGTTTGTCGCGGGTGACTTATCTCCCCGTGTGCCAGAGCCCTAAGGGTGAAGACACACTGGGCTACTAGTAGCAGCTACTTTTTCAAGGCTACTAAACTCCAGTAAACAGTAAGAATTGCCTCTGCTAAAACATACATAGAGATAATTATCAGTAAATAATCAACATTGTCTGTTTTAGTAGCCATGACAAGTACCTGCTACTAGTAGCTCCATGTGTCTTCACCATAAAGGGTTACCTAAGCACATAATCAGAGGCTGTTTTGCCCTTTTTCATTAATAATTCTGATAGAAAATAGGGTATTATTATCATTTGAATGATAATTGAAGATCTTGCAGATCTTATTTAATTTAACTATATAAACAATCTGTCTTTATGACTAAACAACAAATTTACAAGGTCCACTCTTTTAAAAGTCTATAAACCTGGTGATTGTTCTTTAATAGTAACCTAACTTTAACACTACATACCTACAGGCAGCTCAGAGGATATTACACTTATTCTGAAAATAGTCAAAACATTATTTTATGCATTTGGTGTTTGTCCCCATAGACCACATAAATCCGATGCCAAAGAATGTACCACACAGGAGCTACACCTCCATCTCCATGAGAATAATTTTGAATGGGTTACGATCTTGTTGAGACAAAGAGGCTACAACAGTCATACCTATCCTCATTAGATCAGTTCTTAAATAATCCAGAATCGTTTTGGGGGCAAAAAATGTAACACACAGCAACCACACCTCCATCTTCGTGGGACCAATAATTAAATGAGGTGCCATCTTTTTGGGGGAAAATAATGTACCACACAGCAGCCACACCTCCATCCCTATGAGACCAATTGTTGCATGAGGTGCTATCTTTTTTGGGTGGGAAGAATCTACCACACATCAGCCACAATTCCAGCCAATTAACATAGCTTGATGTAAATGACAACAGATAACCTTTGGGTGTTTGCAATTTTTCTGGTGGTATCTGCTGCTCATTTCCCTTCATTGTTGCTCTTGGGATGTGTAAAGTATATGGCTAATAGAAGTCACTATAGCTAGAGAATTTACCGTACTAAGAAAAGCACTGCACATGGGCAGCAATAGGAAGTAATATATAGAAATTCACTGTATGAAAATCCTATTACTCCAACATCCCCAAATACCAAAGGCTAAATATAGAATGCTTCATGATAAAACAGTGTAGTGTCATATATGTGTCATAGTTCCCACACACCTAGACATTTGTTTGTTTATGCTTTTTTTAGTTGTACAAAGCAACATTCATTTCTTTGCACTCTTTCATTACCACTATTAATTGCCCTACCACCTTATAAACACCTACATAAGAAATGAGAAGAGTTAAATAAATATACATATATTATTTTTAGCTATAGTATAACTATAAATCTCAGACTCACTGACTGTGATCCTAGGATTCAGTAACTTTATTGCAGATTTCTGCAACGGATTTATGAAACATTGGAAAATGAGTAGTGATCTCTAGATGCCCTTATTATCCTTTATAGGAATCACATGCAAAGGTCAGTGTGGGGAAGTGTGTTTTCAAGTAAGTTTCTTATAAGTTGTATATAAACACTATTTTGCCTCTGTGTGAATGAAGAGTTCTATGATAAGGAAACTCTGAAAAATAGAAACACAAATATATTTGGTAACAAATCTGACTTTGAAATAGGTCCATTTTGTTTGATTACAAGTCCCTAACTGTAGTAGCCCTAGATAATTTTAACTGCATTGCCATGTCTCCAAGAAACAAGAGATGAAACCGCAGCAATATATTCATATCAAGCATTTCAGATAAAAATATATATTTTTAGCTATTCAGACCGTTGATTATACCCTTGAAGCAATTTTAATACACAAATTCATATTCATCTCATCAAAACATTCAAACATATTTTCATTTACTTATAATGTGCCAAGTTTTTCCTGTCATACACAATATGTGGTAAACTTCCTCTGAAAGCTTGTGCAAATTCTCTCTTATAAGGGCTATGGCACACTGAGTATTTTGATCACCCCTACTTGTGGTTATTGTTGCTAACTGGCAAGCATTCAAGTTCTAACAGTGAGTGCCAAGCAACCTGTGGTTCCTTTGATTCAAGTTTATGGGGAGTGATTCGGGTGGCCAGGGTTTTGATCACCACCAAGTCACAACAATCTAAACGCTAGATGTGCCATAGTCGTAACAGTAATTAATAACATCTGGCTACCTAGGTTGTTGGTAGACTACAACTCGTTTGCTGTAGTTCAGCAGTGGAACCTCACCAAAATGTATCATTATTTATTAAAACAGTGCTAGCAAATAAAGCAGGGCTCTATGACTGTTTATAACAAACAGGGGGTCTTACAATACTTTAACAAACAAGGGTTACAGAATAAAAAGAGGACTGGAGGGTCCTGCTTACATAAGATTACAAGGCACCTTTAAGATGGGATTCCAGGAGTATCAAGTAGAGATACCCAAGTAAAGATCCACGCTGCTCCAAACAGTGCTATAGTTTGGAAACCAGTGTAAAAGGTTTGGTATGTCATAATTAATAGATTTTATATTGTATGTGCCTTTTACAGCAGGCTGTGTGAGGCAACCTTCAGTTTTCTACTTACATTCTGGTCTGAAAACTAATGAGTTCTAGGAAGACATGAATGTACTCACTATTATCTCTACTCGCACTGCAAAAGAATCATGAAAAATTCAGCCTGCAGCCATAGATTTGTATCTAATGATCTATCATCTACGTTGCACCAGTTGCTTCTATATATCAAAAGTATTTTGTTACATTCGCAAAAACAAAATATGTTTGTATAAAGTAACTAAAGTGTTATATGTCGTTCATTGGCAAAAGCAGTTTCCTTTGTGATTGTCACTTTCAGTTCTTCAGTGTTCTTACTAAAAAATGCACAGTGGTAAATGAATTTATTAAAAATGCACCCCCCCCCCCCATTTATTATGAATATGAATAGAAAATGCCATACTTTGGCTGTGAAAGATTTTATTTTAGCAATATCAATTTTTGATCACTAGGGGTGCTGTTTTACTGCTTTAATGTTTAATGTGTAAATTCAGAGATGCAATTTTCTATGCTTATGTTACATTTGCATATACTTAAAGGTGTCGTTATTTTCATTGTTCACATAGCTTCAACATATTCTGCAGTTCTTTATAGAGTCTATACATCATTCATATCAGTCCCTTCCCCAGGGGAGCTTGCAAACTAAGGTCCCTATCACATTCACACACATTATGGTCAGTTTATTAAGGCACCAGTTAACCTGCTTGTATGTTTTTGAAGTGTGGGAGAAAACCCGTGCAAGCATAGGGAGCACATATATACTCCTTGCAGATAATGCCATGACTGAATCAGGCCTTGGACCCCAGTGTTTCAAGGCAGCAGTGCTAACTGTTTTTTTGGAGTTCTTGAATAATTTACATATTTATTTGCAGCTTGTCCATTTGGAATTGCAAAGCCTATACTGTTTCTTTGTTCCTATTTACACTAATTGCAAGGCACCAGTGTGGACATCAGAATGAAAAATGAACAGGAGAGGGCCTCCACGAAAAGATAAGCAATAAAAGGTAATAATTACAATAAAAAGGTAGCCTTACAGGAAATAGGTTTATTGGTTGAGGGGCTGAATGAGAAAAAAACAATGTTGCAGCAGACTGAGCATAAGCTTACAACAACATACCATGGGGACAAATAAGGGGTGTATCAAGGGAAAGCAGGAAACTAATCTGGCCACCTGGTGGGAAAGTGACACGGCAGAGAGGTATATGCAATTTGTTGCTCTACATTAGTAGCTTAATATGTACATAGATTCCGAAGCTCTAAACCAAAAGGCAGGGCTAATTAAATTGCAGTCCTCTGATTCTTTATTTAGCGTGCAGCACCCTCAGTCAGGTGGTTAAAAAAAACAAAGAAACAAATAGCAACCATAGTTACACTACAGGCCCTAAGGGAAGTGAAACCCCTAGGTGAAGTTGGGGAAAGGAACCCTGTGAAGGAGATGTAGAGTAACAATAGTACATCCTGTAGCGGCAGCCTCTTAGGAGTGGGAGGAGATAGACAGGGTAGCTAGAAAGAGCAGTCTTGTGGTCCACCAAGGAGATCTAATGTGGGGTAAACTCACTAGTTTAGGGACTTAAATGGTTAGGGAATTCTGCATATAAATCCTTGGATCACCCTTGCGGCAGCCTGAGACACTGTAAGTAAACTCAGATCTGGTAATCAAGGCAAGAAGTTCTTGTCCCAGTTCCTTATTGCTACTTCCATTACTCGCCCACCTCCACATGCTCACTAAAACAGCCCCACCTTCTGTTCGCTAAGTGAGAGTTACAGTCCAACCTTCTCTGAATCCTTCGTCCACCTATTGCAAGAGAGAGGGTAATGTATGTATGTATATCAATGTAAACCAGTTCTGCCTGAGAGCAGCTATATTAAGGAATGCCTGTCTTGGCAGCATAGCCAAGACAGGCATAAAACATGTTGTATGTATCTAATCTATTTAGAATTTATATAGAGCATGTTTTATACCTTTTCCTTTTAATACATGGGTAATACTTTGGATAAAGTAAAATTAATATTTATTTTTAATGTAGGTTCATATTTGTATTTTTTATAAGTATGGACTATATTGCTTTTATACAGTTCACTGGGTTTTGGGGTAACTTCTTATATCAGGGATCTCTAGAGTGCAGCTATATAACTATAGGCAACTTTTGATTCCTAGAACTATCACCCATCAGAGGGTGCTGGAACACTGAAGGTTGCACACTTTTTTTTATTGCTGTCGGTATAAATGTTTGGCTAGCTAATTAATCATAATATGTTCTTCCAGCAGTGAAATAGACTGTCAGAGAATGCTGGGAGCTGCAGTTTAGCAACAGCTGAGGCACTGCAGGTTGGACACCTTGTTCTTGCAGTTTCATAAATGTATTTGCATTACATAAATCCTTCTAATAGTGAGTAATATCATAGCTGTAACTTTATATTGTTTGTGCTAATTATCTCAAATGTAAGTGACAGCCAATGATAATAATATGCTGAATAACTAATGAAGATAATACCAACTAGATTTATTGTATATTAAGATATATGATATTGCAAGGGATGCTTTAATAAACTGAAAATACATGTTCCTTTAGCATCTCACTTCCTGCTTCCCCTGATGGTAATGGCTAACAGCTTCCTGGAGCCGCAGTAAAGTATACTTCCTCTCCCAAATAAGGAGAATTCCAAAAATAAACAAAATACATTTTATATAAAATAAGAGGACTTGTATGCTAAAACATAAGGGTAATACAATCTGTTTTAAGTAAACTTCCTCCCTGCCTGAGCAGCAGATAAAAGATGGATGGTGCGATGGCATGGGAGGAAAAGGATACAGATATCATGTTTCCGTATAGACACTGGCACCAATGTAGCTATTGTGAAAAGAATTTAAAGGATAGGTAAGTCTTTAAAATAAATGATTGTAATATTGATGAGAATGCTATTCTAAG
This sequence comes from Xenopus tropicalis, assembly GCF_000004195.4. Lineage (NCBI taxonomy): Eukaryota > Metazoa > Chordata > Amphibia > Anura > Pipidae > Xenopus > Xenopus tropicalis. The sequence goes on from NC_030679.2 coordinate 108,512,581, forward strand.
CACTTTTTCATTGTTTTTCCCCCAAGTTTTGAAAATATTAAGGGATATATGTACAGTTAATAGAAATGAATTTTCTTACAACAGCACCATGTGCCAGTCAGTTTCTGACAGTGATCCAGGAGAGGAAATTGTCAGGAGCAAGAAAAGGGCTGGTTCTTCTGGTTAGGAAAAATATTAGACACCTCAGATCATTTTTTCATGTCTTTGCAAAGAACATTTGGAATCTAACATTACTTATGTTATGAACGGCTTATTTTTTTCATGTTAAGAAATATTTTTAAAAATGTTTTTTTTTTAAATTGTATTGTTGTCTATGGTGGTGTAAAAAAAGTTTGCTGAATTTGCCCCTAGAATTCATTTTACCACTGTTGTTTTATTTGTTACCTTGTAAATTTAAAAGAGGAATATTAAGGGAGAACTAAAGCCCAATTAAAGAAGTAGGCAGAAATGTTGTACATTTTGTTTTGGGCTCTGTACCAGCCCAGGGCAACCACAGCCCTTAGCAGGGAAGATCTGTGCCTCTGTATATGCCCCAGTAGCCCCCCATCTTCTCTGCTGATTCACTGAACATGCTCTGTGCTGCTGTCACTTACTGAGCTTAGGGACCCACTGTATATATACTGTGTATATAGAATATAAATGTAACAGTATAAGGCTGATTAGTAATACATTCAGATTCACATTACATGACAGATCTGAAACCAGTGCAATTCGCATCAGAATTGAATAATCAGCCCTGTAGCATCAGCTTATATGACAGACAAATCTCATTTTCTGCTTGATAATTTGCAACAATCCCTATGCTTAGCTTCTCAACAGCTGCCCAGGGCACAGTGAGCATGTGTATTGTCCTGGACAGTTCTAACAGAATCCAAAATGTATAGCAACTGAGACAACTGTAAAGACCTATATTAAAATTTAAGCCAGTGCAGTCTGTTTATTATATAAAATATATATAATTTTAGGGTTTAGTTCTCCTTTAAAGGAGAAGGAAAGGTAAAAATTAAGTAAGCTTTATCAGAAAGGTCTATGTAAATACAGCGATAAGCACATACAGAAAAGCTGCACTGAGTCCACTATCAAAAGAAACAGAGGATTTATTGTCTTCTTTTGTGTATACATGTATTTTGGTATCTGACTTCCTCTCTCAGGAAAATCCTTCATTCCTGGGGCTGGAGTCTCTCCCTTCTCCTGCTTCCCCCTCCCATCAGAATGTGTGAGCTATGCTACCAACGGCTAGAGCTACAGCAGTAAGCTAAGGAGACCAAGCTAAAATAGCAGCTGCTATCTTAAACAAACGGAGAGAGAGCTTCTATGGCTCTTCTGTGGTAAAGCTTTCTGTAAATATAGCATTCTAGCTTGCACTAATGTGGCTAATCTATTGGCAGTAAATTGCCAAAATGACGTTCCCTCTCCTTTAAGTGAACCTTGGGTTTCCTTAAAATAGGGCTCCCCAGGGAATATGGCATGCCATAGCAAATTTTGTCCATACTCAGCTCTGACCAACCCTACTGTGCAACTTTAACTATATTTAATTAGTGGTTGACGTGGCTCATAAAAAGAAGAGGGACAGAATATGCACAGCACTTATTTTAGCCATGCTGACCAATTTTAGCCGACCCACTTCCTAAACCTGCCAGTCCCTTCTCAAGCTGTTAGTTATAGCTTCTAATGCTAACAGACTACTGTTGCACAAGCATGGCAGTCCCCTCATAGAGGAACATTAACTTTTTACAGGTAATTTAAAAGCCTTAAATACTTTTAAGGCAAAATTATAAAGAGCATGAAAAGTCAATGTTATGATATATGAAAAAAAAAAGGTTGGATTTCTGTGTCTGTATATCTTTAAGGTAATGTCAAAGCAATATTGAGCGCTGTCAACATTTTATTATGCCACACCCACTTTTAAAGGCCACTTCCATTCTAACATAGACCACTCCCACTTTTGAATCCACTACATACAATTTACTACAGTAGGACCCCGAATTTACGTCCCCGGATTTAACGTTTTCCCACCTTTTCCACCATTTTGTTGTGGTCCCATTAATTTGTATGCATTCCTATGGGCTCTCTTCCCGGGATTTACTTTTGTATTTCCCGCATTTTACATTGTTTTAAACATTCCTCTCCGTAGCAAATCGCTTCATTTTAAGCTGAAAAGGGCGCTTACTTTAGGAAGTAAAGTTTCCCCATATCTTGCGATCGCAGGCACCATCTTGGGAAGGCCAGCATCACCACTATCGCCTCACTTGAGCCACACTCAAATGTAAAAAGAGAAGGAAAGTAACACCAACATAAGAAACGATCTGAGGGCACCAAATATGATTGGATATTTGGTAGCCCCTATGTGGACTGGCAGCCTACAGGAGACTCTGTTTGCCAGTACACCTGGGAGCAACATGTTGCTCATGAGCCACTGGTTGGGGATCACTGGTCTGGACAGTGTTGTGTTAGGGTTATTTATATGGGTCCCTGCAGACACAGCCTTCAAGGAGTGACAGTCTATGAAGAGACTAAGCAATCTAAAATCAAGATGACAAGGGACAGACCCCCAGCTCTTAGCATGCAGAACTTTGAGGAAGATGTCCTGATGTGATTGTGTATGCAAGGGAACAGAAGGGAAATTTTAGCCGTGTATGTTAAAATGTTAGAAACTTTTTTTTATTAATCTGTATTTTCTTCTGCTGGACTCTAACGTTGTCAGAATCAATTCAGTCCACTACATTAGCTAAATATTGTCTTAAATGCTCTTCATGACATTGCAACATATTATGCCTAAATTGTTATATGGCGGTAGGAGGAAAATTCTCAGCATTCATTTTTTTTTAATAAAAATCTAAAATTATTTTTTACTTTTCATCTTTTGGTGGTGTTAAGTTGTTGTTGAAGAGGGCAGGCCCACAAGTTAGGGTTTCCTCCACCTCAGATGATAAACATGGACATCCTGTGTACACATAAGTAGACCAAAGGCACTTTAGTTTAGGTAGATATTGGGATCTTCCAAAACTGAGGAGGATTGTTGTTTTGAATATCACAGAAATATAGAATTCATTAATCCTTGTTCTTCTTACTTAAAGACTCTGCTATGGGGACCATTTAGGATTACATTTTATCAGTGCTTTTTTAGGACACACAGGGTAAGTAAATTTGCTTACAATATTTTGCCATTGTTTGTCTTTTTTGCAAGCCCCTATCATGTTTATCTAAAATTCAGACTCTTGAAATAGATTTTTTTAAACTATAATCTTAGTATGTTCCCTTTTAAGGTTCAAACTGCACAGTGTTCCTGAATTTACTGTAACATATAAACATTTTATCTCTCTCATCGCTCTCTATTCCATTAATCTCTCACTCCATCTCTTTTATTAACCTATTTTAAAATAAAATATTCTTGCCAAAATTGATTTTTATTTTCCAAGACTCACCTCATCTGTACACATTTCTTATCCTTTTCTAATCCAACTCTTTAAATTAACCATTTCTAACCTGTACCAATTTCCTCCCATCATGGTTTGAATTCTAATATTCAAACAAATTAAATATAGGTTATTCTGAGGACCAGCAAGAAGAATCCACTTCCCAATTCAGTTGCAGCTGCCATTGTGGGGTCCACCTCATTACCGTCTGCCCAGTATCAGCCTATCCTGGGCATTGAGGAGTCGACCCCACATTACCTTGGTCCTTGCCAACATGTAAGCAAGAGGAGTATGTGCAAGTGACCTTCCAAATTGGGTTCATGCCAAATATGGCAGTAAGCTCTGTCAATAACTGAATAACAGAACTCAGAGGAGCACACACATGTGGCCTTCCAAAGCATGCTGAAGGACAACCAGCAAGGACGTTTGTATCCAGCAATGGAACGCCCCATTGTAGTTTACCACAGAAAGCTCAGTGTTGCAGAGTAGACAGATGCAAAAAGTCAAGAGATCCCATAGTCCTACCTGCAGCTGCCCAACTCAAGTGGGTCCTTCAGGGGTGCAGTGGAGGGGCCATGTGTCCATAGGGTTATGGCTAAGCCTTATCTCATCTGTGTCATTCTGTTCCCTACCTACACAATTCAGGGTACTATATTCTCAATTCCAACCTGAATTAAACAAATCAATCGGTTGAAGGAAATACATTTCTAAGGTCAGCATGCAGGCAGAGGTAAAGGTGCACACACATTACATCAGCTTGCATTGACTTCTGCAGGGAGTATTCTGTAATATATGTTAACTTCACACACAGACATGTTCTAATGTAAATAAATAGTTAAAAATTGTGCTGCAAACTAGCATTATATCAGTGTGTATGGAAACTGTAAAAAGAAAAGCCTGACTGGAGTGTCACATAATAAGTCAGCCACTGGCGAAAGGCTGTAAAAGGCTAGGTGCCTTCTGGCCAAATATTTAAACCTCCTACAGAAACACAAAAGACACTTTTTTGTCAGTGTCTGTTAACTGCAAATATAGTATCTCACTGCAAAGTGCTTTTCTTTCTCCCCCAAAGAGCAAGTTAACCTTACAACCCACTATATTATTATCTGTTTTATGCTTATACCTTATTACAACTGGACCTTGTATAATGTAATTAATCTATCTTGCTATGCCTTATGGTTACATTAGGAATCTCCAGTTTTATTAAGCCTGGCAGTAGTCAAGTACCTGAGGGCATCTCCTAAAGAAAAAGGTGGGTACTCATTGACAGAAGAGTGTGCTGAGATTACATTTGCACACTTTTCCTTAGAGAATATTCTCTTCTTTCAAACAAAAAATAAGGATGTAAAAATGTATTCGCTTTATGCTGCTTTATTTGAATTGTTCAATAATTCACATTTATTCAAAAAGTAATAAAAGTATTGTTTGTGTAATATGAACTATTCAGGCATTACAGAAATCTTTTTCAGTTGCAGCCTTCATATTCTAGCCAGTTAGGAATGTTTTGTGTGTAGGAATCCTCATGATGATTTTACAGCTAAAGAACAAAGAAAATGTAGGCATTCTAAAAACTAGGAGATGTTATAGATGTTACAAGGCTAAATGACTTGACGTAACAAACTGTTAGCAAAATACCAAAAAGTATGTTTGTGAGCTTTAGGCAGAGGCATGGAAAGCCGAACCTACACAAGTCTACTGGGTATCCAAGAATCTTTCAAACTAGAAATTTTTCCAAGCCTAGAAATATACCTACAGAACCCTGTTCCTGTACTTCCTGTGTTGCAGATAGGCCTGTGGCATGTGTAACACTCCCAAATCAGTATAAGATGCACATTGTTGACCATCTGAAAGAAGAATAAAAGCAATACTAGTAAAACTCCTAATATAGATTTAACTATAATGCAGAAGTCTGTTCTTCCTGTGCTGAGGATGCGACTACACACCCAAGAGTATGGTATTGTGGACATATTTGGCTTTCTTGCACAAGAAGAAGATATACGGACAGGGAACTCTCGGGACAATAGAATAACTGTAGGGAAAGGAAAAAACTGTAAAGTGATTGGAGATTCCTGAGATAATGGGCTTTAAAAAATTGTAGGGGGGAGTAAAGAAGATTCCTTAACTGAGGATATTGCTGTGGTCATATCTGACACATCCAAATCAACAGAGAATGGTCTTGTGGGCATATGTGGCCTTTTTACACAGTAGGAATATATAGAGACGGAAGTTTAGAGATAGAGGAATAGCTATAGACACAGCTCATTTATTTCTGCAAGTGTAGTTGTGGGTCCCACAATATCCCCGCAGTCATTTGCACATAAAATCACTTTCATTAAATGTACTTTTGTCAAAATGTGCTCCATGCAAATCCATATGGTTGCACTCGGCACCACCCAGCCTTTCCTGCCCATTGTCGAACTGGCCCACCAAGATACCAGGAAAACTCCCGGTGGGCCCAGGTGTCAGTGGGCCCTCTTGCTTCTAACTATTTGGCCAGTTGCATGGTCATTCCCTATTTCTGTATGGGAAAAAGTGTTGGAAGGATAGAGAAAGAGACTTGGATAATAAAGAGGTTGAGGGAGGAGAGGTTGGTTTGCTGGTGGGCCCCTGGCATCTTAGTCCGACACTGTTCCTGCCTTCTGTTCTGAATCAGCCATTGCTATCCCTACTGGCGCAGGAGAGCTACTTCAACCTCCACTGCCACTAGGCGCAGCACACTTGCAGGGGCGCAGATGTCACTCACACAGGTAAAACCTAAAATGATGCTAGATGTATTTGTGTCCAATGTGTGACAACTGTATAGCCAATTAGGCTAGTGCCACACGGAGCTGATTCTCGGCCTGCAGTTTTACCCTGGTGAACAGGGTCAGTGACTGATGGATGCCATCTATAACATATCTGCCTTTCCAATAATGCATGATAACATAACACTAAACTTGTAAAGCTTTTAAAATAGATAAATGGCAAGGTCACTTGGCCCTTACTGGTGATGAAGTTGGAACCAAGGCATAAGCAGAGCCAAAGTAAGCTAAAATAGTCCAACACGCAAAATCAAAGGGATTAAGAGATGCGGAATAAAGATTATTCAAATATAGTTAAGTATATGTAAAGACCATAGATTAATTAGAGCTATTTACTAAGTTTTTATGAAGCGTCAGTCCCACCTAATGAATGTACTAAACTGAATTAAAGTCAGGTAGATAATGTGATATATTTAGATTTTGCTAAAGGCTTTGATAACATTTCACATAAAGGACTAGTGTATAAAATTAGGGCAGTAGGACAGATTGGGTGATACGGTTTTCCTTCAGCAGAAAACTGGCTGCATAACAGAGAGTTATTAGAAATGAACATATCCTCACTGTGCTAAATTTGTACATTCCAACTTTGCTACATTTATTTAGAGATCAGTACTGGGCCTAGTTATTTTCAGTCTTTTCATAAATGACATTGTGGATGAGCTAAAACAAAGGTTGTGCAGCATTATGGGCCTGCTTTTGTGGACCAACATTTGGTTAAATGAGGGGTTCACCTTTGAGTTTAAAAAAAAAAAAAAGGCACATAATTCAAAAACTATAAAAAATAAATAATGAAGACCAGTTGAAATGTTGCTTAGAACTGGTCATTCTATAACATACTAAAAATTAACTTAAAGGTGAGCTCTTACAACCCATCAGAACATTTTAAAGGACATTTAAAAGGAGATTAGAATTAATTTGCCAAAATGCGCTGTACTCTCCTTTTAATAAATTGCAGATGTTGTGGCAATTTTTATATTTAGTGAATATATGTCAAATTTACCCATTGGTCCTCTAGTAATAATGCCCCCAGGTTTAATAGTAGTAGTACTTGTTAGTTATGATCATGGTTAATTGATAAGGAATTTAATTTTTGAACAGAAAACATTAAACCATATTTACTAAGCAACTATGCAACACAGTAGATGCTGGGGAAAGAAAAACATATAGGAAATAATATATATATATTTTTTTAAATAAATACTGAAACTGTTAATGCCCCTATACCTCTTGGGCCTTCCAGCAGTTACAGGGTTTGCTTCCCCTACAGTCACAGCCCTGACTCACATGCTACAAGCTTTGTGGAGACTAAAATTCTAATACACACAACATGTAGAAGCCTATTTATCAAAATTCGTATATATGTGTAAATTTTGTACTTCGAATAACCTTAAAATATTTATAACACGAATGTTACCTTATTTATTAAAAAAATGTGAGTGAATAAAACCATTTAAAAAATTGTAACGTTCACATTATTTAATATTCAAGGTGTTTGGTTTTATAAATAAATAACGAAAATTTGCACTTTAAAGCATTATTTATATCCATGATTATTAGCACAAAAAACATGAATTGTTACAAAATATGAATGTTAATATATATCGCCCCTAGTAGTTTGTAATAGCTAGAATATGGGAACCACTATTTACAGGAAAGCGTTAACTATATTTGTTAGTTTATGTATAGTTTCTATATATTTAAATCTAGGCCCAGATACAGAGATCTTATTCCAGATATAAAGATTGCAGCTTCATACTGTTTAGTATAACAGCACACGCTGCCTATACATCCTCCCTTCCACTTACTCATTTAGGTTATCATGCAAGTCTCAGATTTATGATTCAGTGCATCACTATCCATGAAAGCTCCAGTGCACAAGGCACTCTGAGGGATTCTGTAACAGCCATTTGAATACATAATTTGTAAGACAGCCTATCTTCAAACAGAAAAAACGGATATAAATGTTTTTGTAGGAAAATGGGCAAGTTTATTAAATCGGAAGTATATTTTCAAACTAAAACAAAGTCAAGTCATAAATTGAAATTAATATTCTTCTTTAGACTTCATTGTGCATTTTTTAATTTTGTTGATACTGACAAATAAATGTTACAAAACTCCTCCCCCACTACTGTACTGCTAATAAATAGCTAGGCATGGAATCTTGATGAATGTTAGCAGCAAAGGATTTAAATTTATACTAACAGCAAGCCCATTGTTACGATGTAATTGTGGCTAGCATTAATTAGTAAATCACTTCTACTACTATTTAAGGTTGGTATGATTTGCTCATTATGTACTTGAGGTTGGTATCCATTGGAAGGTCCCACCTACAAGTTTACTACTAAAATAATTGTGGGGAGTGCCAGGTAGTGGCGTAACAATAGAGGAAGCAGAACCTGCGGGGGGGCTGGGGTACAGGGGGGCCCAGACAACAGGCTCTGCTTCCTCCAATGTTGCATTTAAATTGCTGCTCAATGCTGGCTCTTAGGAGAGCAGGCAGGAGCGGGGATTTAAATGAGAATGGGGTGAAGTGACAGGGCGGAGAGACACGTCAGCATGGGGAGAGGAGAGAGGTGGAAGGGTGGCTGCTGGGTTTGCTATTCTGCGCCAGGCCCTTACGAAGATTTATTTGCACGGGGGCCTGGTACATAGTAGTTACACCACTGGTGCTGGGTATTTTAAAGGGGTAGTTCACCTTTAAGTTAACTTTTATTGTGATGTAAACATTGATATTCTAAAACAATTAGCAATTGGTCTTCATTTTTTATGTTTGTTTTCAGTTATTTAGCTTTTTGTTCAGCACCTCACCAGTTTAGTATAAAAGCGGCTATCTGGTTGCTAGGGTGCAAATTACCTTAGCAACCAGGCAGCAGTTTGAACAAGAGTTGGGAATAAGCATAGAAAGATAAGCAATAAAAAGTAACAGTAACAATAAAATTGTAGCCTTACAGAGCAATAATATTCAGTTTCCAGGTTCAGTGATCCCCATTTGAAAGCTGTAAAGAATGAGAAGTAGAATGCAAATCATTTAAAAACTATAATATATAAATATAAAAAAACAATGCAAAGTTGCTAGGAATGGGGCATTCTATAACATACTAAAAGTTTAATTAAAGATGAACCACCGATGCATCACAACTGACCCAGCTGTGCTTGCACTTTGATGTAAATCAGACGCTATTGCGCTGAAAATTTAAAAAGTCCTGTTGGGGTAATTTCTGGCTTTGGTGTCAGAGAATGTGTGCTCCCTATTCTTTCACTGCAACTGTGCTGTGGAACAGAAAGAAGGATTAAGGCAACAGTGCAGAGTACAACTGGAAGTGCAAGGAGTGCATGTTGACATAAGCACCTTTAATGAACGGCATTTTTCATGCAACTAACTGTCCAGTGGAACCAGGGATTAGTGAATTTGCAAAATGCATTTAAGTCAATGCATGTTTATACCGGCAATTTTTGTTTGTGCACATGGATTAAAGTTTATGGGCAGTTTTTCATGGTTACTTCTTTGCAGCAACTTGTTTTGCAAAATACATTGGGGTCTATGGGGGTTTTGACACTGAAGATGTTTAAAAAATATCAGCTGATGGGAAAATGACAAATTTTGCCGCAAATTCACTCATCACTATAAACAACCCCTTATATGTCCTGGATACGTTGCATAGTAAAACAAGGCTACTGCCATGTCTGTGACATTGTTAGTTTAAAGTATGATTAGGAAAAGTGACAAGCTTTCTATTGCAGGTATTCAGTTACAAGCTGTTGATGATAATTTAGATCTACACATCAGAGCAGCTTTTATTAGAAAGAAGAGGCTGTTTGTCTTTTTACAGTATTTTTACAGTATTTGTGTATTCCATGGCCAGCAAATTTGCTTCAGCATGTCCATCGCCCCCTCAATAAACAAACCTATAGATTTCATCTACATAGAATAAATCACCGCCTCACAATCGTTGAGCGAAATAGCCTGCACATTAAAGACATGCACATTAAAGAACAGATGCCTAGTGTATTTTGGATATTATGATGTACATGGATGTATTATGGTACTGGATATGCACATTATTTTACCTGGGTGCTGTTCACATTATTAACGTGAATGTAAAATGCAATCAGCTCAATATTCATTTGAAAACAGTTCTGCTGATGAATTTATATTTCATAGCAAATCCTTTAGTAAAGGGAAAAGCTACATGATTCATATTTAAAGTGATACTGACGCTAAAGATCTACTCTTTAAAATAGTAATGTACATTAAAAAGTTACCTATAGGTAATGCTGATCATTTTTCCCTGATAGGGCTTTCTGGTTTCAGTGTCTCTTTAAATCCTACTTTTAATTCCATATAAGTTAAGTAAATAAAATATACCGGTACATGGTTATATTATTCTGGAAAGAGAAACCTATTTGTGAGCAGCCTTACACATGCAATAGCAGAACAATACAGTATATCAGCATTTGATGCCAATGAAACAGTTCCCCTAAAGGGCCAGCGTAGACTGCTAGCTTTGTTTATGATTTTTTAAATTTAACATTTCTGAAGCATGGAGCCTCCTTCATTTACTCAGCAAAAAACTGTACCTAAAAGTTATTATTCATAACTGGATATTTTAAGGGGATAAACAGCAATGATGAATACTATGGAACAGAGGCTCTAAACCAGCTCACATTTCCTCCATATTTGCGATAGTTCATTTGTTGTTCATCCAGTGTTTTGTCAGCAGCCAGACCAAAGGTTCTAAGGGCAGCCCAATGAACAAGGGTGGAGTAGTCCATTGTTAGACATAGAATAGGACCCTGCTTGCACACAACAGCTCTTTTCTATGCACCTTTTGTGTGCACTGAACTGCGGATTGAGTTATGCTGCAAGTTCACAATGTGCTTTCATGAGAGGAGAGTCTAGCAGCCAGACTTGCTCTGAGGCTTCTCCATTTACTGACACAGAAGTGAACCTGGAGCATATATTCGGTGATAAAAATGTGCAACTGCTATTTATGCATGAACAAATATATAAAATGTTCACCATTCTAGTCAAACAAAGTAATGTTTGTATATTAAGTTTCTGTGTGACTGCAGTTTGTACAGCACTAGCAAATAAAGAGTGATGGGGCAGCTATTAAACATGACTGTATGAAAGAGAAGTTATTCTTAGTATCCCACAAGGGCAAACACATTCCAAGCATGAGTATTTGTAAGCCTGTTAATTAAATGTGAATGTCACCTGACCACCAAGAGAATGCATGATACTTATAAAAAATGTATAAGACTTGAGTGCATTTAGAATGCAGTGCAAACATTATTCATTTGCTCAACACAGACTCTCTTCAATAAATCAGATGGTATACCACAGAAAATGGAATACTTTAATGTACTCATGCTTCCACTTACTGATATATATATATCTTCATTCACACAGAGATGAATTCCACTAAAGGACTAGGGAAGCACTAATTTTTGGCTATCCCATCTCGGCCAATATTTGCCATAATATGCTATACAGTTCTGCACAAACAGTTGATGGGTATTGGTCATTTTTGTACTGAAAGCAGCAAGATTCACATCTTAATAAACTGCTTTAACAGCTAGTATCACCCACAATACCCTAAGAGTGTTTAAGTATTTTTAATTTAGTCTGCTCTTTGAAATCAGTCAGATAGGCAGTGACAAAGGGCCTCAGCCCAAAAAACATTCACTTCAACAGAGGTCAAGTCTACCGCCAAGCTTTGCTGGCATACAGTGACAGATGACTTTAGACCTTTCTACCACCGTGATTTTTTAGCTGAGCATAGTGGTGGGACGTTTTTGTTGCCCAGTTGTGTAATAACATAAAAATGCATAAGGAAGCCTTTTCATGTGATTATAGGGCTTATTTTTGTCCTTAAGTGCATACCTCCCAACATTTGAATAATGTAAAGAAGGACAAAAAGAAATGGTGTGCATAGTGCGGCAAAAATTTTTTGACCATGCCCATTTTTCACACCCCGTAAACACCACTCCCATTTTACAAAATTTGGCAGGTTAATTAAAGTTTGAACACATTTCTGGGGGTTTTGGGGTTTTGTTTTATGTGTTATTAGTTTTGCTAATAAAGGTAAAATAGCCCTTTAAGCTGCAAGTCTCAGTTCCCCCAAGAGACCTGTTTAACTTATTAGTTACAATTGTATCTCAGTGCAGGTGTTGCTTGTTACCTTTTCTGGGCTCTCTGCCAAAAGCTACTTTTTTAATTAAGTTTGAGAAACATTGTATCTTTTTTATTGTTCAGCGCAGGTTTAGTGCAGGAGATCAAAGGGAAATGAAGGACTTTTCAGAAAGAATACAGTACTGCGGGCTGACTGTCAAAATCGGGACTGTCTCACTTAAATTTGGACAGTTGGGAAAGTGCAATAAGCAAACTGCAATTTGGAGCTCAATCAGTCTGTCTGGCATTTCAGGTGTTCAGTTTTATAATTTCCGTTGTTCAGCATGCAAGTGATGGTGTCTACTATTGTTTCGGTGCAAGTGTGCTTTACCTATTAAGGTAGGGTGCTGAGGGAAACCTGGAGCTACCTCCTGGTCTAAAGGTGGCAGTAGCTCCAGGGTTCACCTGGATCAATAGTTGCCACAGTGCACCTAGCAGAAGGCAGAAAGGACTAAGCAGAGCAGGGACAAGTGCAACTATAGAGAAGAGCAACTCACTGCAGAAAAATGCGCAAGCTGCACATTGCACTTGCGAACATGAATGAGCCCTTATAAGTGTCAGGAGCCCTGGGAGACCGGTGTTCCTTTTTACCTCATAGTGAAGCAGCCTGCAGGTCTGTGCACCGTATTGTGATTTAGCCGTGGGTCTGGATGCATTCACGTCATGATGTTACTTATATATAAATAATTTTACCTATCCTTGCCCTGTGCACTACAGTCCTACATAAGCCTTGTTTCTGCTTGCTCTTCTTCTTGTTGACTCGGTACCTGTTGACAAATTGGGTTACATTCTCAGATGCTCATTTGTGTATATATCTATGTATATTTTTATTTATATAGTGCTAACTGTGAACACACTGCTTTACATTAGTAAAACATACAAGAATCAACACAATGAATAAATTAATATAATAATGAATAAATATAAAATTATAGTTTCATTCAAGATTAATTGCTAAGTGTACGATACAAGAGAAAGGACATTCTTGCCCCATAGCGCTTACAATCTTAGTTATAGTATGTTGCATAAGGATGCTAATACTTATTGTAATCAGTCCTGCCCACTACATTTTGTGTTTCATGTGTTATAAGTTCATCATATGACATTTCCTGTCTGCTCTGTTTATGTCCATTTTTCTGCAGCGTTTTTGTAACCAACATGGCACTTAACACAGGAAGGCCGACAAAGCATTACTTATGTTCTACAACTGCAAGAGAGCTAGGTAACTGCTTCAGTGCCTGGCACATGAAAAACCCACCAGGCCAAAAACATTCATCAAAGAATCCTGTTTGCAAGGCCTGGGGCAGATAGTGCAAGCAGCCAGTGGCTGTACTGAAAGACTTAAATCTGAAAAAAGTTAGTTTTTGTTTCCTAATGCTTCCCATATATTCACACAGACCAAGTTGTAAATGTATATTTAGCCAAACTAATGTAAAATCACCTCTGAAGATTGAAATAGCTTTGTAAATAGCTGATAGAAGAAATTGAGCTTCTGATCTAAGAGTATAACCAATATTGATAAACAACCCCATTTCCAAAAATGTTGTGGCACTGGGTAAAATGTAAATTTAGAGAGAATGGGATTATCTGCAAATCATTTAAACCCTATGTATAACAGCAAATAGTACAGTGTTGAAACTGAGAAATCCTAAAAACACAAGAATTAGAATGATGGAGGGCACTTCAGGCTAAGATATAATTGCCCTTTTCAACTAGTTCATCAAATAGAAAATAAGCATAGGTTCTAAAGTTTTAAAATCCCCCTTATAGAGGATTATATATACACTATAAACCCACATATAAACCTTGCAAAGTAGAAAAAACATACCAAGTTGTTACTGCAATTAATAAATATAATATGATTATTGTGTAGCAGCAATATTGCATTCATAAAGTATACACACAATATCCATCAGTGAACAAACAAATTCATACCACCCAGCAATAAGCAGAAAAAAGATAACGGCAGATACTCTGGACCAGAGAATACCCCAATGTTTCGGCTCAAACGCCTTTGTCAAGGGAAATCCCAAAAACACACCAATATTTATAGAAGCTAACAACCAACCTACCCACCACTGGATGTTTTTTAATTGGTGGGTGGGTTGTTTGTTTCTTTAAATATTGGTGTGTTTTGGGGATTTAGTACTGCCTATGACTAAGTGCCATATGGACACAGAACACATAAGGCAAAGAAGTGTGGGGTTTGTATATTTTATGACTAACCCATTATATAAAGCAAACCATTAATTTCTTGTTGTAGTTATATTTTACACAGTGTCCCAACTCACCCTCTCACTGGAACAGGAAATACACAAGTGTGATTGTTCTCACAGCTGTATGGATTAAATGCCGGCTGCATCAGCTCATGCCTGTTCCCTGGAGGTTGCCAATTTTTGTCCTCTGCCTCCTTCATCATATTCATTTATATAAGGATATACATCTGTTTTCTGTTGGTTTCTTAACCACACAGCAGAACTTAGGCCACTGGCACTTATAGGCATATGCAGTAGGGTGAAGGCAGGCACAGTGAGTTTATATAACTTAGAGATAAAAAACAATAATACAAACATGTAGCATTATGATTGTATAACGTGCGGCTTATAATAAATCATTCTTTTGGGAGAGGGATGTATTAAATGTGCTACACTGTTACAACTGTGCTGAATCAGGACATATACTCTTTATGTTACAGTGACATCTAGCGGCCGGAACTTATGATGGAAAAATATGCTTCCCCCCCCCCCCCCCCCAAAAAAAATGTATCCTCAACTTTCCTAAGGAAAAAAACCTGCTGAAGAAAATAATTGTCTAGTTACACAGCGCAGGCGTAGCTAGAAAGCTAATTAAAATGTGGCTCCTGCCGACGTTCATCGGGTTAATGCGCACACAATATACAATGTAACCAGCAAATAGCTAGAAGCACATCCCCAAGTATGTATACACTGGAAATCTACACTCGGAAGTTGCAATTTAGAGAGACCGCCCAGCAGTACGTCGCGTCATTTCAGACTAAACCACTGTATTTGGGGGGTGGCTAGCTTACAAGACCTCACTATTGACTAGAATGTTCGAATAAGGCCCGTAGGTAACGCAATGAAGTGATAGTAACATAATAACAAGCGCCACACTGGCGGTGTTTTTTGAATGTCAGGCTCCTGCTTTCTGATGTTCAATTCTTTCAGTTATAGGTATCCCCTGCGGGTGGCCGTTCCTGGTATTTGAGCTTCCTGAATGGAGAGTATCTTGTGTTGCAATCGAGATGAGTCGGATATATCACAATACGTCTCTCCGAAATAAACCAGTGCACGATGAGCGCATTGCTGGTTCTTGGGAGCCGACTGCCTTCCAGCGGTAATAGTGCAGCAGGAGGGCCCCGGGTCATTGGGGGAATGGAGGTGTTACAGGGTGGCTCTGTCAGCCAGTATGTCGCTGTGTAGGAGAGAATGGGTGTGTAGGGTCAGATATGTTCAGCCAAAGAATGTATAGATACAGCATCTCTTTATATTCACTGGGCTTCTGGTTCTGACTCCTGAAAGAGTAGCAGAAAGAGCTGATTAACAAAGCTTGGCTTTTAACTGCAATTCCATTTAACAATAACTGTAATGTTTATAGGAAACTTGCTTACAATGACATTTTCCTTAATTGAACAAACGTTATTTTTGGCTTTATATCCCCTTTAAGGTGCTGAAGGGGATCAGACAATTTTGTTAACTGTAGCTGTTGCAAAGTGACCCTGTTTTGCTACTGAGTAGGATCATATTTTGTCTGTCTTTCCAGGGGCGCAGGGGTTTTGCTGGAAGGGACCCTGCTGGATTTCTCAAGACATTCCCTTACAGACAGCAAGGGGAAGAAGGTGAGACTGTGCATGGAACTAGAGCTGGGGAATACCCATCCAATTCTAATGTTAGAGTAACTGGAAACAGTCACACTTCTATTGATTACTCCTCATATAATTTTTTATGGCACGTTATCCTCTGCTGCAGAGAACAGTGCTGGTCAAACTGTCTATTTGTCACTGCTTCTAAATTGGGCAGAATTGGATGCACATGAAGCAGTGACAGGAGGACCTTAGTGCGAAACCACAAGCATTTTGACACTAAGATCCACCCTGTAATCACGTGTGTGGGTGTTCAGCACTTTTATATGCATTTAACAGATGAATACATTGTTTAGGAATAAATATATGTGCTCAATCATTTGCAAGTTAAAAGTTGCAATGAACACAGTTGGGTCGAGGGATTTGGGTGCCCAAGACAGCCCAACGGAAGCCTCACCCCCTAACACTGCCAGACACAAAGCTGCAGCAAAAAAGGGGAAGTTGTGCAATGAGGCTGTGACAACAAAATACATATAGACATCAACGAGATCCTCTGCACTCACCCATTACCAGTATATACAGGACATTAAGACATTCTGTGCATTCAGCTACCAAGCAATGCCCTTCCCTTGTTTGTCCATATATTGCAATATACTTCAATCTGGCCAACTACGTCACAGTCATCCCCAGTCTGGCCAGTCCTACACTTCCTTTTATCTGATTCATTAAGATTCTACTGCTTCAATTCCCAGACCAGGGATGACTTTGACGTAGTTGGTCAGATTGAAGTATATTGCAATATATGGACAAACAGTCCCTGTTTTGCTTAAAGGGAAGGGTATTGCTTGGTAGCTGAAAGCACATAATGTCCTAATGTCCTGTCCTATATATATTTATAATGGGTGAGTTCAGAGCTAGCCTGGAGAGAAGGTAAAAAGTCCCTAGGCTAGGGACTTCAGGAAAATACAATTAAAAAGCTAAAATTAGCAGGGGAACAAAAAGCAAAATAGACTAAAATATGGCATTTTGTACAACATAGAGCAGTGGTTCTCAACCTTCCTAATGGCGTGACCCTTAAATACAGTTCATCATGTTGTGGTGACCCCCAACCATAAAATTATTCCTAAGACCATCGGAAATATGTGTTTTCCGATGGTCTTAGGCAACTCCTGTGAAAGGGTCATTTGACCCCCAAAGGGGTTCCGACCCACAGGTTGAGAACCGCTGACATAGAGCAAAGCTAGAGCTATTCAGGAAGTAAGACACTGCACACACAACAGACTGATTTGCATTGTTTTGTTTTTTGTTTTTTTTACCTTCTCTCCAGGAACGATGGTACATTCTGTATCTGATGCCAAGCAAAATACATCGCAGGCATTTTGATAGTAAGGGGAATGAGATTGAACCCAACTTCAGCGACACCAAGAAAGTAAATACAGGCTTCCTCATGTCTTCTTACAGTAGGTACTACATATATATTTATATTAAGGCTTTCTTTTTGCAGCATTGATTCTTGTTTGCCTTCAGAAGTATAAAGGGCATGTGTTATATGATGAAATAATGTCCCCTCTTTTGTAAAATAAAACAATAAATAAGTCACCCAAGAGTCTCATGACCATATAAAGCACTTTCCAAGGTGAATTTTAATATCCAAATAGGGTACATTATTTGTACACAATTTTCAGTGACAGAAATGACATCACTAAGCAAATGATTAGAAGTGATGACATAACTAAGCACAGTTTTGAAGGATATAATTTACAGGTTATTCATGACTCTTGTTTATTATAATCTTATAATATACAGTTTGGTCATTTCCCCATGGGACCAAACCGTAAATTTTATCCTTATAAATGGTGAGTAGTGATGTCATCAGTTATAATCGGAGCTTAGTGATGTCATTCCTGTCACATGACTCACTAAACCTTGTATATTATAATAAATAAAGTACCCCCTATTGTAAAATATAGGGGATATCCATGACCTTGTGCTTTTATATGGTCATGGAACTCCTCTGTGACTTATAATATCCCTATATTTTACAATTAGAAAAATATGAGGATATTAGTCACATCGGAGTTCCATGACCTGTATAAAAGCACTCGGGCTTCAACCTACATTTTTGGGGGTATACTTTTCCTTTTAATGCAGCTGATGACATCACCCAGTGCAGCAAATAGCAGAATCACTACAAATACAGGTACTGAGCCCTACAGGCTAGGGACTTCAGGGAAACATAATTAAAAAGCTAAAATTAGCAGAGGAACAAAAGCAAAACAGACTAAAATATGGCATTTTGTACAACATAGAGCAAAGCTATTCAGGAAGTAAGACACACAAACTGTAGATTATAAATTATATTAAGGGGGTACATTATGCTATATAAAGATATTAGTAGTCACTTCGGAGTTATATACTTCTCAGTGACTTATAATATCCTTATTTTACAATAGGGTATACTTTATTCACTAATAAATAAGCCTTTAAGAGTGTCAATTATATCATTATAAATTATGCTTAGTAATGGCATCACTAATAATTGGTGCTTAGTGGTTTATTCTATGTCACATAACTCACTGAAACTTGTGTATGTTCTATAAACAGTTGTTTTACCTGGGTGCCCAGGCTGAAAAACAACATAAACAATGCAGGAGAACAGCACTTGGTCAAACAGTATTATATTTAATACTCAAGTTCCTTATCTGCCCATGCACCATAGACTGGTCAACATGGGACATGGCATATGACATTTACAAACCTGCCCAGTTGATGAACTCACCATCATCCATAGTAATCGTTTCCAGCATACAGTATGGCCAGCTTTCGACATAGGTTTTCCATCTTGGCTTAGTGTTTATGATGTAATACTTGGCAACTTTGTCAAGTTCAAATGGAACCAACATCAATCCCTGGATTTGCTGTTTTTGATTATATATTCAGCTATATATTTTGCGGCTTAACCAAGGGACCAACACTTTATTTTAACATTTGAGCTTATTGTTGATTTTTTTTTTCTCCCTATCAGAGGTTGAAGCAAAGGGTGAATCTGACAAAATATCTGTAGAGGAGCTGATTCAGCTGGTGAACAAAGTGGAACTAATGAAGATAAGTGAAAAGTACACTCCTAGGGAAACGGTTGCCTTTTGGCTTCCAGAGGT
The DNA here is from genome assembly GCF_000004195.4 of Xenopus tropicalis. NCBI lineage: Eukaryota > Metazoa > Chordata > Amphibia > Anura > Pipidae > Xenopus > Xenopus tropicalis. The sequence continues at coordinate 108,531,951 of NC_030679.2, forward strand.
AGACGTGGAGAAGACTGAGCTAGAGCTGGGTGAACAACTACGAGTAAAAACCATGGGAGACAGCCCCTTTGTATGTACGTATGAATGCCTTAATTCAAACAGCAGAACCTTTGACTATGCAAGTGTGCTGCTCTTTGGCTGTGCTTGCTCTTTTTATCACTGAAGCTTGTAATAAATGGGTTTTATTCTGACTTGTGTCAGCTTGCTTGATATAATTAATTTTATTTTATCCAATTATTTCAGTGTATATGAAGCCAAACGTTATATTCAGATATAGAACTAACTAAATGTTTTTTTAGTTTCATTAGCGAAGGTTGACAGCGGGACTGTCACCAAATGCAACTTTGCTGGAGATGCACAGGCTGGAGCTTCCTGGACAGACAACATAATGGCTCAGAAATCACAAAGCACTTCAGCATGTTTTGAACCCAGGGGGCAAGGAGATGGAGCGGAAGATGATGAATGGGTATGAAAACATAATTTTAAGTTGCAACGTCTTGTATGGTGTCCACATACTTTTGCCCTTTATAGTGTGCCTGGATACAGCACTGGCCAAACAAAAGCTTAGGCACACCTGGCATTTCCTCTGCTGGCACAAAAAGAGGTTGAGAAGATACCAATACCACCAGTGAGACTGGCTGAAGTTAATGGCAACTAACTATCACTGCAGCAGATGGGCAGATATTGGCCTAAAAAACATGCTTAAACATTTTTGGGCCATATTCTGTCCCATGTACAGTGACAGGCATTTATGCCCAAGTTTGCACTAGCGATATGGGGTCTTTCAATGCATGAGAAAAAAATACACTGGTGATATAAGGTGTTTTTACATTGGCAGAGAAAATGCCACTTGTGACATTAGGAACTGTTTCTAATGTAGTGATTTGCTTCTTACTTATCTGTGGGGGAAAAAAAAACTAATTTCAGTTTTTTTCCATGGGTAGGAAAAACACAGTCAAAGAAAAAGTGATATTTCCCACTACAATACTTAAGTTAAAGAAACATAATCTGTCACTGAAGGAGAGATTGTAAGCTCCTTGGGGCAGGGACCTTATCCCAACTGTGTATTGAAAGCTCTAAGCTTTGATTTATCTATTATTCCAGTATAACTTAATATAACTATACCCCTGTTTGTGTTCACACCTTGTAAAGCACTACGTATATATGGTGCTATTTAAATAATTACATACATACGTGTGGTGCGCACAGTGGAGAGTGGATTCTATCACTGCTTATATACACACGGGATGGTAACAGGCCATGCCAGTCTGCTGGTGGAGAAAATGCTACGTGTGACATTAGTCAGATGAGCCAATGTTTTAATTATAAGCAATAACTAGAAATTTGATGGGGCGGATTACTAACGTAGGTGCTAAATTCCACTAGTGCAGGTGTCCATAGTGGCCAATCCTTAGTTAGTCTACTAGTGATTAGTCTACTTAAGTTATAAAATGAGAGTAAAGGTGGCTATACATGTTAAGATCTGCTTGTTTGGCGAGGTTGCAAAATGAGTGGAGCCTAAAGTGGCCGATATCGGGCTAATACGATCATTTAGCCATAGGGCCAAATGATCGCATTGCGACGGGTATAGTAGCCATCGGCATCAATGAGCTGATGCAGCCCCTGATCTGACAGGCAAATCAAATCTGCTTAATCGACACTTGCCCGATTTTGTCCAAATATCAAACGGGGAGGCCCATACACAAGCAGATAAGCTGCTGAATCAGCTTAAATCTGCCCATGTATGAACACCTTAAAGGAGATGTAAATGTTAAAAAAACAAATCATATATTTAGCCTTAGACTACTATTCTCTACACTTTACACTACCTTAATTTTTAAAATAAGACTACCTTAATCCACCGTGTCCAGCACTTCCCCCTGGTGCTTTGCAGTCACATGTGCCATGTTTGAAAGTCTTCAGAGAGAGCAGAAGCCCCCACCCTCCTGGAAAAAAAAAGCCTGCTCATGCACAGGCTGGCTCCTGCTGCCTCCAGGCATGCGCAGAAGGGACTCTCCCCTCCCGACAAGTTGTCGGTGTAGTGAGAGACCTGAACAGGAAGTGGGGGCGGAGCTTCACGCTGAACAAGGAAGGAGTGGAATAGAGCAGAATGTAACTCAGCAACCAGGTAAAAAAGAACAGAGGGACAAAGGCAGGCAATCTGGGAAGCTGTTTAGAGTTATTTTATTAATAGAAAAAAAAAAGGTGAACTTATTCTTTAAGGTTCTGACTAGTTATCAGTAACTGCAATGGTGAAATGTATGACCTAAATACAAATCCTTGGATTAATTTTATAACTTGCAGCAGCCTAATCAGAACTAATTGTATATTAGCTACTAAGGGTGATTGCACTGGTAGAATTTAAAGCCTGTGCTAGTAATCTGCCCTATCAGCTTTTCCACACAAAATAAATGGGGCATTTTTGCTTTTTTTTTTTTTTTTTTTAACCTAAAGGTGGTCCCCAAATGAGTGAATCTTCTACCAATATGCCCACCTAAGGTGGGTGATATCGGGCTAATTCGATGGTTTGGCCCTAGGGTCATATATAGGGGCATTTGGACTGAGGACTGCGTCAATGAGCTGATGTGATCCCTGATCCAACAAGAAAATCAAACATGCCTGATCGACACCTAGCCAAGTTTCGGCCAGTTGGGGGTGCCCATACATGGGAAGATAAGCTGCTGAATTTATCTAAAGGATTCAAATCGCAGATTATGCTTGTGTAAGGCCACCTTTAGGGCAGGGGTACACAGGGAGATTAGTCGCGCCACAACAAATCTCCATTGTCGCTGGCGACTAATCTCCCCGCAATGCCATCCCACCAGCTAGAATGTAAATCGCCAGTGGGATGGCATACGCGGTGGCGCGATTTGCCAAAATTGCCTTGAGAGGGAACTTCGGGCAAATCGCGGCACCACGTATGCCATCCCACAGGCGATTTACATTCTAGCCGGTGGGATGGCATTGCAGGGAGATCAGTCGCCCGCGACAACTAAGATTTGTCGCGCTGCAACTAATCTCCCCTTAGGGCCATTGTTGGCAATAAGCATTAATCATTAACTCAGCTTGCTAAATCCTAGCAACCTTGCCTCTTGTCACTTTAAACGTGGAAAAAGCATTGGGAAGATATTTTTATCCACAACTGTAGTCTAAAAAACTCGCAGCAGCCATCAAAGGGGTTTGTTTGCCATAGCCATTAGTGTAAATCCTTTTTATAAGTAATTATCTTACCAAAATGTAATTGCTGCTTTGTGAGTGATGATCTGTATCTCTTCTTTTTCTAGGATTGAAAATTGAACTTTTAACTCCACAGTAGCAACTAATCTGGCACAAGCTGTTCTCTAAATGGATGCCAAACACACCTTGCCATCAAAATGATTTTTGTAATGATTGTCAATGTTTTAGTTAATTTGAAATCCACTTGTGAATGAATCATCCAAAAATAAATATATAATTTTTTTTATAGTGCACCATACTGTAGGAGCTCACTACACATATCCCACACAATGTATGTACTTTATTAAGCCTGTAATATAAAATGCATATCTTATATGTATATATGTAAATATATGTATGTATACACATATATTTACCCTACATATAAAATACAGTACATATAACCTCTTTAGCAATGATTTGCATTATGAGTGGAGAATAATGGCAGATTAAAGACCTACAGGTTTATTTTAAGCACTCAACATATGGACTATTTTGTACACCATACAAGCTTAAGGGAGACATTATGTACCTGGTACAGATGCCAACTCAGGAGTTATGTACATCCAGCAATTCCCATTGTAGATAAATTTGGACGTATCGTGCTAAACCAAACGTGCACTTTATAATTTAAAAAAAGCATACTTGAGTTGCATTTTCATTAATGATCTTCCTGACAGCTAAAAATCATTTTATCATTTTGTTAGTAATTGTATCTTTCTTTGGGATTATTTTTCCTTTAAAAAGGAATATAGATTTAGTTGCTTTTCTTATAGGGAACATATTGCCACCCCTTAGCCCCTACCTCTTTGGTTCTTTTCACATTTATGCATCTTAGTGGTTGATCATACATTAATAGCAAATTGCTCTAACAGTTTTTGCTGCAATTTTCGTATCTGTCCCTGTCCCGCATTATATACAGGAATATTTATTTGAATGGTGAATTAACAATTTATTGCAAAATTCACCATAACAAAACTTTTACCAAAAAAAGTCCTTTAAAGTTATTATGCAATGCAAAATAGGAACGGCACACACACTTGTGTTTTATGGGTGCTTCAGCTCTTTATTTGGCTACAGAGAGTACAACAGAAGATAACATTTCAGGCAGTTAAGTCACCCTTATACAATTTGCTTCGTTTTTATATTCTCGATTTGTGACACATTTTTTATCAAATAAGTGTTTTGGTTTTTCGTTTGTTTTCTTTTTCGTCTTAATTATATTTTTTTCTTCTTTGGTGGGATCATAGTTCCTGATGTCACTTTTGTGTTCATTATTCCTAAAGACAATTTACAATACTTTGATCGTATTTTTTATTCAGTGCCTTCTATTTTCGCCTCTTTCTAGCTTTCAAACAGGGGTCACTGAACCTAGCAGCCAATTTATCTATTGAGCTATTCATCTTCCAGTCTCCCATTCAAACCACTGTCTGATTTAGGGTTGCCACCTGTCTAGTTTTGACCCGGACAGGCCAGTTTTTGGAAGGGCTGCCTGGGTCGAAACCTCCTGCCTGGTTGATGTCACGGACCGCCTCCTCCTTGCAATGCCACGGCCCCGCCTCCTCCTCCCCACCCCCGTGACATCACCCCCGCCCCCATCCCAGCTAAGAAAGCCGGCTGAGTCGGATTGCTAGGGTAGATTGCACCCTAGCAACCCAGTAGCTACGGAATTTGAATTTTCACTGGAAACTGGAGAGCCACTGAACAGAAAGCTAAACAGTTAAAAAGTGACTCAATTGTAAATTATCTCAGAATATTTCTGTCTGCATCATATTAAATGTTAATTTAAAGGTGAAATAACAGTGTATGTTAAAGTACCCATGATGGCCCTATGTAGCATTGCCCCCAGGCTTGATTTTAGTCTATACAGTGATGGAACATAAATCTACTGTGTATGTTTAATGTGTGCATTCCTGGGAACCTGGTACTTATATTCAGTGGCAGGTTTTTGAGGTTAAAGGGTTAATGTGCCTTTAATGCATTGATATGTAGGCAGTCAGTAAAGCACAAAGCAAACCCACATGCACAATCCAAATAAATTGAACAATAACTGGAATGGGAATATATTTACAGCCATTTATTGCTCAGTTTCCTTTTTCCTATGCTGCCGCCACCACCACCACCACCGCCTCCCCTAAGTGAATCTATAAAAGCTTTTATTTTGCAGTGAAGTTAACATTTCATGCCTCCCTTTTCCATTTGCAATCTGTTAATAGTCTGTTTCTGGGCAACACTGTCATAAAGCATGGCCCAGCTACATGGTACCTGAAAGAAGCACCCATAAAAAGCTTACAATGTATTTTTAATTCTAACAACTGAGATGGTTCATTTACTGACAAAGAATTATTACAATAATGTTAGCTTGGGATGCTGCTATTTTGTAAATTACAGATTTTACATTGCTGCTATTTACTGATCCTTTGAATGCACAGGTCTCAGCTAATGGCAAATGAATTTGTTTGTTACAAATATCAGCAATGAGCCACAATTTACCATACAGGAATTCTACAACTGCTTTTTCTGGAAGGTTGTGGCATATTGTCTTTTCACCCTGTGATAAACATGTCACTATTCCTCAAATATATATATATATATTACTGTATTCTCTGGTTTCTCATTTTTATAAAAGATTCTTTGCGTATATCTTTCTGATTCACAGTGGATTGAAAGGTTGAAGTTTAGGATATATTATCTACAATCATTGGGACCTAGGGCTTTCAAGATAAGGGATCTTCCAGTTATTTGGATTACCATACCTTAATTCTACTAAAAATAATGGAAACATTAAATAAATCCAATAGGAGTGTTTTGCCACCAATATGGATTCATGCAGTTCAGTCATCATCAAGTACAAGGCACTGTCTTATAATTACAGAGGAAAAAACATTTTTAAGATTGATACCATGGGAGAAGGCCTTCCTGTAATTCAAAACTTCACAGCTAACAGGTTCCTGGATAATGTATATTTGTTAAAGAGATACTGACACCAGAAATGAAACCTTTTTACATCTATCATAACATCGTGTTTGCATGCTGTTTATAATTTTGCCATAAAAGTATCTGTCCAATGCTTTTACATTCCCTATCTGATCCCCCATGTTCCTCTATGAGGGGGCTGCCATATTTGTGCAGCAGGAGGCCATTAGTATTAGAAGCTATAACTGACAGACTGAGAAGGGACAGTCAGGTTGGCCAAACAGTCAGGTTTAGGAACTTCAAGTAACAATTACTTACAAAAGCAGCCCTATCAGCAAAAAAAATTAACATGACCTTTGGGTAACTTTTTATGTAGATTCATATTTTAAAAAGTAGTTTTTTTCATGTCGACATCACTTTAAAGTTATTGCTGTTGAAAGCAGCATCTGTCTAACTGGTTCTCTTATCCCCATAGCTGAATGCTGAAAAAATGTAGCAAACATCCAGTTCCCACAATGCCTTGCAAGAAGTCTGGTTGAGAGTTGGCTTCTACTATATTGTTTCAAGAGTCAGAAACAGTAGTGACTACTTTTATTGGCAATTACATTAACAAATAAGTTTACACTAAAAATATACATAGCATAGCGTTAGCATTGCTAATGATTATATTTTCTATAATTATGTAACATAATTTTTCCAAAAAAGAAAACTCAATAAATTTAAACCTTTTTGGAGGGCAGTCTGCAGACTCTAAATAAAATCACTAGAGGGCAGAAGTACCAGACAAATGAAGTTGATACAAAAAAAAAAAAGGTGACTCTAATCTCACATTTTTATAAATATGCCCTTTAGAGATTGCCACCCACTGATAAGTACACTTTTAAATATCCCATAAAAATGCATAGAAGGTGGTGAATTTTTCTGTGGTGAGCGCTAATCAAACATATTGCTAAATCTGCCACTAATTGTTACCTTAACTATGAACTGCAAAACAGAAATGATGCATGAATGCATGATACCCTGACCTTATGTCTCAGCCCTCCCTTTTAGAATGTAAGCTCTTGCGAGCAGGGCCCTCCCCTAGTGTCTCCGATCCTCATCCAAATATAACTGCAAACCATTTTTGTGAATTGTTTATATGTACATGTTAACTGTTCTGTCTTTTGTACCCCTCTATTCTGTAAAGCTCTGCGTAAATTAATGGAGCTATATAAATAATAATAATGAAGGTTACATTTGCTGAATATGGCATTTTATCTCACAGATAAATAAGAGTTTTCAGAGTCTGGCTTTTTCCTATTATCTATTTTATTTACTAAATTATATAAAAATTAAAGATTAATTTGAAATATTACCTGTACTTGCTGCACAGCTTGTAAAGTCTTTGAATAAGCATGAAATAAAAGGATAGTAATATTCTATAACACTTAGGGGCAGATTTATCAAAACACGAGTTCGAATCCCGAATGGGAAATAATTCGGATTGGAAACGAAATTTTCTGAAGATCGCAAATATCACGAAAATGCTTACGAAAAAATTGTATTAGTCACGATAATATCGTATTGGCGATCCGAAAGTCACAAAATTTTCGTAAGAACTATTGTAAACAGTGGCAAAAACAGTCCAATTTTTAAAAAAAATACGAAAAAGTCACACAAGCGTCGATAAAATTGCGGAAAATACGATTGGAGTGGTTATCAATGGGTGAAAGAGCTCACCATTGATAAGAATTACATTCACATTTATTGGATTGGTTGCATACATCACTTTACAATCAGCCGCTCTCTGGCACTAAATCCCACTACAAAGCTTGCTCTCTACAATTATGCCTAAACCCTTTAAATTTGTTTGTTGTCTTGGTGCACAAATGAGAATGTATTAGGCATTTAAACAAAAAGTGTCTACCTAATGTTTAGTGATTAAAAACAGGGAGAAACTAGAGTAAACAGTATATTATGTGGTTTGTAGACCTTTTCAGGTGGAGTGCAGCTTTATCAATTAAGTGAGGGACGAGATGTTAGTATTTTGAGTACATATGTAGTACTACAACCACAGATCAGGATTTGACTCCCATACAGTAGTGCTGTCTACCTTGTAGCCATCGAACTGTTCAGATACCATAAGGGCTGCCCTACAAGCAAAGGCGGACCACCCTAGGCAACCCGGTAATCACATCACCCCCATGAAAGCATGCATGGTGACATCCAAGAAGTGGGGGAGTAGGCCACTCTGGGATTGCACACAGAACTTGAGGGTCCCAACCGGGTGTAGGCAGACAGAAGTAGGTGCCTAGCACCCCCCACTGTTGTGCCCTAGGCACGTGCCTCTTTTGCCTACCCCTAGGTAAAGGCCTACATTTTTGAGTGTTGAGTAGCCCCTATAGGGCAAATTTGTTTATAGGTTATGGGATTGTGGTACTGTAAGGGCTCTGGCACACGGGGAGATTAGTCGTCCGCGACAAATCTCCCTGTTCGCGGGCGACTAATCTCCCCGAAATGCCATCCCACTGGCGAAAATGTAAATCGCCGGTGGGATGGCATATGCAGCGGCACGATTTCAGTGAAATCGTGGAAGCTTCCTCTCAAGGCAACTTCCGCGATTTCACTGAAATCGCGCCGCCGCGTATGCCATCCCACCAGCAATTTCATTTTCGCCGGTGGGATGGCATTTCGGGGAGATTAGTCGCCCCCGCGAACAGGGAGATTTGTCGCAGGCAACTAATCTCCCCATGTGCCAGAGCCCTAAGGGTTCTTACATTCGGTAGAACAATAAGGTTTTATGGGCTTGTTTGAAAATATGCCACTTTTCTACTCACATTGCCAAGTTACAGACTTATTAGCATTTCATATGAATGTGCTTTATTATATTTCCCAGAATTCAATAAATACATGGTATCCAAGTAAGTAAACAATGTGTGTCCTTGGACTACTTTAAAAAAAACTTGACTTGTCCCTGTTCAGTAAGCAATAGAAACTAAAGGCACTTTCAACCACAAGTAAACAAACAAATAGCAAGATAGTCTGGAATTCAGCCTGCAGTCTTAAGGACAATGCAGTCAGTCTATGATTTGCTTAGATAGGCATAAATGGTAGCAGGAAAGCCAACATCATAGACAAGTAACTTAATGCATGTTTTTGCTTACCACCAACAATCCCTTCTTATCTGTTTTGCTTTTACTTAGAAAATTGATAAGCAAAGCTTAGTGCACAACCCCCCCCCCCCCATCATCAAGTGTCCAAGCTCCAATCTGTGGTGTTCAGTCTGCGCCTGATTTTTTAGCCGCAGGGTTGCTCTGTCCCTGGCAGCTCCAGGGTGTGGGCAGAAAGGACTGACAGGCATTTAATTAAACTATAAGGAAGTGGTTTTATACGCAACTAAATGCGGGGATAAGCACAAGTTGCCCATAGCATTGGCAGGTATAAACGAGCCCTCAGAATCAGGCCGTAAGTCACTACAGAGGAATCATAGGAAATAAAGGACTTAGTGATCACTTTATGGTCCCTGTGATTATAAAAAAATAAAAATTATTCCAAAAAAGGTCAGTGATAAAAGAAATACAGGTATAAGATCTATAATCCGAGAATGCATGGGACCGTGGGTTTTCCAGAAAAAAGACCTTTCCATAATTTGGATCTCAATACCTTTAGTCAAGCCTGCTACAAAAAAACAGACATGGTATAAAACCAAAAGGATTGTTTGCCACCAATTTGTACTTATGAAGCTTAGTTACAATCAAGTACAAGATTTAAAAAAATTGATTTGCTTAAAATGCACTCTATGGCCTTCCTATAATTCAGAACTTTCTGGAAGAGTGGTTTCCAGGTAAGGAAACCCATATCTGTTAATGCATATTAAATAACATTCAAGTTGCTTTACAGTACATTGTTGGTTTAACTATCAGGAAGTTTTATTATACATTAAAGTACCCAAATGATGCCTAGAGAGGCTGTCCCTGTAATCCTTCTATACAAGCCAGATGGGCAGTGATGAGAGAAGCCCCAGACACCAAGTCAATTTGTAGGTTATAAAAAATAGCTGAGCTTGGACCAAAGGTAATTGCATGAAGGGAGCTTTTGGAATCTTTTGGTGCTGTGTTTTTAGGCTACTTGATTATGCAGCACCAGAAGAGCTCTGAATAACCCTTTCCTGTGTGGGAAACCAGAAACACCATACCTACAGTAAAGTATAGTAATATAGAACCATGTTGTGGGGCTTCTTTTCATCAGCAAGGAATGGAAATCTTAGTAAAACAGAAGGAAGAATGGATGTGAAATACTGCAGGATAACCTGTTTCCGTCGGCTAATAAGTAAATTTGGATAAATGTTCATCATTCAGTAGGACAATGATCCCAAACATGAAGCCAAAGAAACATTGGCTCAAGAACAAAAAGGTCAATGTCTTTAATGGCCCAGCCAGAGCTCTGATCTCAGTCCAAATGAGAATCTGAAAATTGAGCTGCACAATCATCATTTGTATAACCTGAACAGCCTAAAGCAAAATTTGCATGGAATTGGCCAAATTTACTTCCAGTGCACATAGCTGGTACATAATGACTCCAAGGACAAAGAAACCTTATAAAGAAGTATCTTATAATATAAAGGTATCTATTAGTATGAGTTACAGCAGTGACTGATTCCAGCATTCATTGTGGCATTCAGTAGAAATGCGCTAGTAACAGAAAGTGAGTCCAGGAATTGGCTGCTGTCACCAATATCTGTTAGTTTCCACCCAATTGCCCCGGGCAGTCTCGATGCACATTCACAGATTTTTCCTAAATTTTACATGCTCAAAAATCTCTTCTTAAAGCTGGCCATACACGCACCAATACTATCGTACAAAACCTCGTTTCGTACGATATTCGGTGCGTGTATGGCATGTCGGCGAGTAGACCGATATCGCAGGAAGCTGCTGATATCGGACGACTCGCCGATCGGCCAGGTTAGAAAATTTTGATTGGGCGCCATAGAAGGCGCCTGACCAAAATCTGCCGTCAGGGCTGAATCGGCAGAAGGAGGTAGAAATCCTATTGTTTCTACCTCCTTATTTGCTGTTTCAGCCCGGACTGTGTGTGGCGGATCTGACGATGTTTCGTGCGACCGATGGTCGCACGAAACATCGTCAGATCGCCACGTGTATGGCCAGCTTAAGACTTGAAACTTCTAGAATGATGTGCAGCTGGGGTCAAGGGGAGGGATTTTTTTAGTGCTTGTGCTTTAGCAAATCGTAGGGCAAGGAATTGCGGGTTATTTAGTAAGATGGCAGCGGTGTTCTGAGACATGCCAGGCTTCATGGCAACAGCTAAAACTATTTCAATCATTCCATTAGCTGAGCGACCTTATTTAACTGTACGGGAACTACTTTGTAATTCGGAACTTTCAGGGACCGATACCTGTACTAGGATTTAAAGCCCTGGCAGTTCAATTACACAGATGCCCAAACAGCGCCCCCACCAGTAGTGACTGTCTATGGCAGTCTGCATGGGCCCCTCTGGCATTTCATGATCAAAATCCTTCCCTGTAATTTAGCCCTTATACAGCGTTTTTCAAAAACTTGACATGCTTTTGCTACTTTGCACAGTGCGGCAAGGTAATAGTTAATTGATGGAGCTGTGGCCTTTAGAGGGGAGCACTGGAACGCTCCCTTCAGTTATACCTGTAATTAAACCCGCTTTGCATTAATGTACAGAGGAAATATTGCAGCACACGTGTAACGCCGCTGTTCTACACAGAACCTCCACATCCCCTTAGTCCCAATATACCGGAAATCCCTACTGCCTTCCCACTGACTCACACTGAAGGCGGAAGTGGCGCTGCCTCCCCGCTGTACTTTGCATTCTAGTCGCGGACTGAACGTTATCTCTGGGAGGATGATAAAAGCGATCCTTGTGTTTAATAATCATGGCAAGCCAAGGTTCTTGCGCTTCTACCAGCATTTCGTGAGTGACTATTGACCGTTTCGAATCGGGTTTCGATTATGCTGTTTTATGGGGCTTGCGGGGAAGCCTTGGCATCTAATTGCACCTGTGGGACACGCACCTTCTCATTTAAACATACTGCCCTGCATTAAAATGTACTTATGCCTCTTAATTGTAAAAGCTTATCTCCGCTTATAAACAGTGATCATGCTATAATAAGAATGTCACAGCCCCAGCTGCAGGTTTTACCTATCCTGTAGTTCCAAGAAAGTATTGGGCTGTGGGCATCACACACACACACCTACTAAATAAAATTGTGGTGAATAAAATTGTGGTGGGCACAAAGAAACACATTTTTTTACATATAAAATGATTTTTGACCATGTGTCCAAAAGTAAATAAGTGGAAAAGTTTGCTATAGGGCAGACCTTTCCCCATCTTGTTAGTAAAATGTAAGTTTAATTAAATGCCTTATTTGATCAAAATCATCTCTTGTTTCAAATTGAATATTTTCATTTTTTTTTTTCACCCCGCAGCCTGAAGATACGCAACAACAGATTGTGCGAGAGACATTCCATTTAGTCTCAAAACGAGATGACAATGTCTGTAACTTTTTGGAAGGAGGAAGGTAAAGATGTTTTTTTTAACTGAATATAGTGTAAAATGATGGAAAAGAACAACAAAATAACAGCATTTTGCAATGTAATATTTTTCCTTCTCTATATTAACTACCCTTCTGTTCAGTTGCAAATGAGTCCAAAATGCTTTGATACAATAAGATAATAAGTTTGCATTGCCCTCTGTCCCCTCATTTGGGAATTCTGCCTGAACAGTTTGGTAAACTGTGTTTTGGAGTACTGGTATCAGACCCATAATCTGGAAACCCATTTCCTAGAAAGTTCCAAATTACGGCCGTCTCCCATAGACTCCAATTTAATCAAATAATTCACATTTCTAAAAATTATTTCCTTTTTCTCTGTAATAATAAAACAGTACCTTGTACTTGATCCCAACTAAGATATAATTAATCCTTATTGAAGCCAAAACCATCCTTTTGGGTTTAATTACTGTTTAAATAATTTTATTAGCAGACTTAGGGTAGGAGATCCGAATTACGGAAAGATCCCTTATCCGGAAAACCCCAGGACCCGAGCATTCTGGATTCCCCAACTGGTTCCGCTGGTAGATAATCTGATTCATCTGGTGTACCATGTGTTTGTGGGTTTGGTTATATTAAAATAAAGATGTCAAAACATATTTGGATCCTTTCGGCAGGTTACATACAATTCATCTTGATTATTGTATTTAGTAGTTTGCCCTTATCCTGTAACTTGCACCAACCAAATAGTTATTTGATTTCCTTCTTGTTATTTCACCAGGTCAGTAATAACTTTCCAGAAATGACACAGATAAGGAAGTAGTGTAAACATATCCTTTATTTATATTATAATTGTTTGCAGTTGGACTGTCTAACCCCCTTTCATTTTTTACACTTTATTTTAGCTTAATTGGCGGATCTGACTACAAACTGATTTATCGCCATTATGCCACCTTGTACTTTGTGTTCTGTGTAGATTCTTCTGAAAGTGAGTTGGGCATTCTTGACCTCATACAGGTAAATACTTACTTTGAAAGATTTTCCCCTTCACATACTCTTGTGAAAAACCATTATATTTGCTCATTCTGTTTGTTCTCGGTGCATTCTGTACTTTGCACGTTGAAAGTGATTTTTATGTTGAGTAACAAAAATGTTATTCATCATTAAACTTAAAGAAGAAGGAAAGGTAAAAACTAAGTAAGCTTTATCAGAAAGGTCTACGTAAAAACAGCCATATGCACTTACAGTAATGCTGTACTGAGTCCTCTATCAAAAGAAACACAGGATTTCTACTCTCTCGTTTTGTAAACATGATGGGCCCGATTCACTAAAGTCCGAAATAAGGAGTGCTATTTATAGCATGCGTTAAAAATCTTATCACTTCTTATTTTTCGCTTGATTCACTAAAAGGACACTTGTGATAATTAAGAAGCGATGTTCTTGGCGTTATTTATCTTGCAACGACATATTTTCAAGCAATATATTACGCAGCGCACAACATATTACGCAGCACGTTGCTTGAAAATATGTCGTCGCAAGATAAATAATGCCAAGAACTTCGCTTCTTAATTATGACAAGTGTCCTTTTAGTGAATCGAGCGAAAAATAAGAAGTGATAAGATTTTTAACGCATGCTATAAATAGCACTCCTTATTTCGGACTTTAGTGAATCGGGCCCGATGTTCCAGTGTCTGACTTCCTCTCTCAGAAACAGCCTTAATTCTGGGGGCCAGAGTCTGCAGTTCTCTCCTCTCTCCCCTCTCCTGCTCCCCCCTCCCACCAGAATGCTAAGAACTCCCTCCCCCCCCCTCCCTTAGAAATGTGTGATCTCAGCTATAAGGGCTAGAGACTGCAGGAAGGAAGCAACTTAAAATGGCAGCTGCTATTTTAAGTAAACAGAGAAAGCTTCTAAAGCTGTTTACTCAGGTATGTTAATGGTCTCTGCAGAATAAATATATTTTTCTAGGTGGCACTAATGTGGCAAATCTATTGACCGTAAAATGCCAAAATGACTTTCCTTCTCCTTTAGGGCTGTGACAGATAGGGAGATTAGTCGGCCGCGACAAATCTCCCCGAAATGCGATTTGCCAAAAGTTGCCTTGAGAGGAAACTTTGGCGATTTCAGCGCCGCATATGCCATCCCACCGGCGATTTACATTCTAGTCGGTGGGATGGCATTTCGGGGAGATTAGTCGCCCCCGAGAAGGGAGATTTGTCGCGTGGCGACAAGTCTCCCCGTCTGCCATGGCCCTTAAGGTGATAAAAGAAAAAATGTTCTGCTTATAGTCCCTAAGCCTTAGTAGGTGGGTTTATGTTTCTTTCTGTAAATCTTGAAAAATAGCAGAGACTTAATCATACAAATAACTTAAAAACCATTACAAATTTGTAATGAATCTATGTTTCCAAGTTGCTAAGAATGATGTCTTCTTTAATTAGGCAAAAAATATTCTTTGGGTTGACGTCCTTAGGGCATGCACACACCGATATTATCGTGCAAAACCTCGTTTTGTACAATACTCGGTGTGTGTATGGTGGCTCGAAGAGGCAACTGATATCGCAGAAGGCTGTGGATATTAATAGGCTCATCGATCGTCCAGGTTAAAAGATTTTGAACGGGCGCCATTAAAGGCGCCCAAGCAAAATCTACGCCCAGGGCTGAATCGCCAGGTGGAGGTAGAATTTCTATTGTTTCTACCTACATATCTGACGATTCAGCCTTGAATGTCAGTGGAGGGTGGGAATGATCTTTCGTGTGACCATCGGAATTGCTACGTGTATGGCCACCTTTAGCTGCCAATTTGAGTCCCGTAGACCAATTCAGCAGCTTATCTGCCCGTGAATGGGGACCTCAAATGGCCCTACCCCAATATCTGGGCGAAACTCACCCGGGTGTCAATCGGGCAGGTATGATTTCTTTATTTGGATCAGGGGCTGCATCGGCTCTTTTTTTCCACGTCCTTTTTTACATAAAGGCAGTTCCTGCTTCTCGGCTTGCTGTGCAAATACAGTGTGTGTGAATGCTGGGTTAGTCAACAAAGACAGCACACAATAGTAAAAATACCTGCTGCCTTCCTGGCTAATAGGTAAAACCTATTAGTTTGCAACTAAAAGGAGTTTTGATCCTGCTGGTTATAATTTGTTCCCCTTCCTTTTTATAAATAATTGGAGAGTATATTGCTTTACTGTCTCTTTGACATCTTAATTGCTCTTTATGCACTAAATATCCAGTTTGTAGTGTATGCAAAACAAGTACTGTGGGTCAGATGGCAGATTTCAGACAGTCATTTTTGTGTAGCACCCACTAAATAATTTGTTTTAAATCTGCTGGCTTACAACAGCAGGACGGGTATAACTTCCTTATGTAGCTTCTGTTCTATTCATTTTTCCTTTCATAAGCCATTCACTGAGTTTGAATTTATGAGTTTATGATATTTGTATTATTAACAGAGCCATGGTTTATATTTAAAAGAGGGATATTGGATAATTGGAAAAAACTCTAATTTTGTAGTCAATTATGAATATATGGTGCTGGTTTCACTTTGGGCTAAACATTAATCTGTAAAAATGGGATTTTGGGGGAGTTTCTCAATAAATCAGTAAGAAACACAACCTTTTAGGCTCAATCCTTCTATAGGAGTATAATTCACTGGTATATTCTTAATTTTGATATGATATGTCTCCCCTAATAGATATGACTTAGCTTTATGTCCTGTAAAAACAGTTGCATAATTGCAACTGTTAAAATGTTTCTTTGTAGGAATTCTCTTTTCTCTGAATGCTTTTAGTGCAAAAAGAATAAAAACTGCACAGAAATCATTCCATTTAAGCACTGATGTCAAGCTAGGACTATGCTGGAAGCTTCTGGGTTTTGGGAAGGAGAAGGAAAGGCTAATAAAGAGTTAATCTCAAGCTGCAGGCATACCTTCAGTTGTCTCAATAGTGCCCTTAAGTCTCCCCATATTTCACTTGTTCAGATGATCAGAAGGCAAACAGGAAGAAGAAAACGCTGAGCTGTGTAAAGAAAGTTCCCATAATGCCTTGCTCCTGCACCGAGACCCAGACCAAGTGAACATGCTCAGTTAGTAAAACTATGAGTCAGCTTCCTGCTGATTGGCTCAGTTCCACATTCCTAGGGGGGGGGGGGGATTGAGTTCTTAGCATTCTTGAGGGAGGGGGGACCAGGAGAGGAGAAAGAGCAGAAAGCTGCATGTCTCTGGCACATGAATTACAGACACAAGAAATCTTTTCACAGAGAAGTCAGTGCAGCGTTTCTGTGAGTGCTTATGGCTGTATTTACATAGACCTTTCTGATAAAGCTTACTTAGTTTTTACCTTTCTTTCTCCTTTACGCCCTCAAACATTCATCTGGAAGAGGTTAAGTTGGAGCGTAAGCGACGTGTTTGGCCAGTAGTCTTGTTTGTATTACCTCCAGGCTTTAAACTCATGTTTACATTTACCCGAACAATTGGGTTAAGCACAGCACACAGTTCACTGTTTGTTAGTAATAAAAAAAAGTCCTTTAAAAAAAGGTAACATATAAAAAAGTACAAATAACTGATAATTTTCTTATTACAAAAATTTGTATTTGATTTATTTTTTCCATGATCAGTGTTATTTCTAAAACACACTTAGAATATTTGCAACTTTTTAGTTGGTCTTCATTTTTCAAATTTTTATAGTTTTTAAATTATTTGCTTTCTTCTGCCTGACTGACCCCGGCAGCCAAAAATCTCTTGCTCTGTGAGGCTGCAATTTTATTGTTATTGTTACTTTTAATTAGTAGAGAGGTGACTAGTTTCAACAGAGTACACCTATGTTTTTCGAGAAATGAAGATTATTAGTCTGGTGTCAAGGGGTAATATAGGTTAATTGCACATCTATAACAACAAATGTTTACATCGGAAAGCTTTATACAACACTTTACGACATTTGGTCGATGTTGCTTTATAGGGCCTAAGTTTTACTAAAAAACGAATATATTGTGCAGCCTCTATAAATCCTGCAGGCCATCCTCCAAGCCTAAGAAAGCTGTATTTTGCATAGTGACCTATTAATTCCTACATTTGACTCTCTCAATTTTTCTATCTTCAAATGTTGCTGGTTATTAAAACTGGTCAACTGCATAGATAATATTCAGAAATATGTTCTGCGTCTGCTTGAACCTGGTTACAGGCTGTGACTGGCACTCTGTGGATTCTGGAAAATGCCAAAGGGGCTTCTGTAAGATGCCATAGACCAGGGATCCCCAACCTTTCTTACTCGCAAGCCACAGTCAAGTGTAAAAAGACTTGGAGAGCAACACAATCTTCATAATAAGGTCTAAGACTGGCTATTAGGCAGCCTCTATGCACACTATCAGCTTACAGGAGGCTTTATTTGGTAGTATATCTTGTTTTTATTCAACCAAAACTTGCCACCAAGTCAGGAATTCAAAAATAACTACCTGGTTTAGGGGCACTGAGAGCAACATCCAAGGGGTTGGGGAGCAACATGTTGCTTACGAGCCACTGGTCAGGGATCACTGCCATAGACACTGTTAAGTAGGCTGGTGGGGCCTCTGTTTACTTGAAATACCAGGGCCAATTTTCATACCTAGTTTGAGCCTTCCCAGTCAGTTGTAATTATTGCTAAATAAAAAATGTGTTTAATGATTATAGCAATAACAGTGCAAATTATGTTATAGATATGGTAGGTATTGTGCTTTCTTGTATAGATCCCACGTCCAGGCAAAAGTGGAATTTATTTTAAATGTAGTATGTTTCTCATGTAATGGATGTGGTCACGGGGCACCATTTAACCCTTTAAGTGCCAGCCGAATTCGTCATTTCAGTTCCCCCCAGTGCCAGACGTTTTGTGAACATTCTGTGCTCTCTCAATGTAGGGGCTTTTATTGGGGGCAGGGTTAAGTTTAGGTAGGCAAACTATATATTGTTTTTTTCAGGAGAACCTGAGCTTTCCAAATCTACCTGAGTTTTTGTGTATTTCCACTTCTGGAACAAGATTTAGAGCTTGAAATACAAAAAAAAAAAGAAAAAATGCAATTTTTCATGATATAAGGATTTCTACCAGAAACACATTTTATTTTATGGACAAAAATTCAACTGATTTGGAAAGCCTCATGTCTCCCGAACGTGCCAATACCTGATATGTATAGTTTTATTGAGATTTCTGACTTCTATAGATCAAAAACTCCCAGCAGTAAATTACTAAATTTTCAAAGCATTACAGCAGAATACGGCACACTTTACATTCCAAAGCCAAAAATCCTGGAACATTAGGTTTACCCCAGGAAACCATACATTTTTGAAAACTACACATTCTGACGAATCCGAAATGGGTAACTATGTCTTCCAACTCCTAAGTACCAAACGGCAATGCTTTACTGAATTTAGCATTTTCTATAAAAAATTATGAAAATTCTAAAAAATCACCTCAAATCTTCCATTTTCAAGCACCTTATCTCCCACATAACATTAGGTACGAAGAAAACACACCCTAAATATAAAAGCCAGGGGTCCACTGAACAGTTTGATGCCCATTGTGCATAGGATCACCGATGTATCTGGAATTTAGAGACCCCAAAAGGAAGTTAGTACATACAAATTGCCCAGGAGATCTCTTTAGCTACTGAAAATTCAACACATTTACTGCATTTTCTGTGGGATAAAAACACAAAAAAATACATTGACCCCCCAAAATCATATATTTTTGGAAAGTACACATTCGGACGAATTCAAAATTGGTACCCATGTCTTTCTACTCCAAACTACTGAGTCGCAATTCTTTCCCAAAATTGCCAGTTTTGATGAAATACCTAAAAATCACATCAAATCTTCCACTTTCAAGCACCTTATCTCCCACATAACATTAGGTACCAAAAGAACACACCCTAAATATGAAAGCCAAGGGTCCGCTGAACAGTTTGATGCCCATTGTGCATAGGAACACCAATGTATCTGGCATTTAGAGACCCCATAAGGAAGTTAGTGCATACAAATTGCCCAGGAGATCTCTTTAGCTACTGAAAATTCAACACGTTTACTGCATTTTCTGTGGGGTAAAAACCCAAAAAAATACATTGACCCCCCAAAACCATATAGTTTTGGAAAGTACACATTCGGGCGAATTCAAAATTGGTACCCATGTCTTTCTACTCCAAACTACAGAGTCGCAGTGCTTTCCCAAAATTGCTAGTTTTGGTGAAATACCTGAAAAACACATCAAATCTTCCACTTTCAAGCACCTTATCTCCCACATAACATTAGCTACCAAGAAAACACACCCGAAATATGAAAGCCTAGGGTCCGCTGAACAGTTTGATGCCCATTGTGCATAGGATCAGCACTGTATCTGGCATTTAGAGACCCCATAAGGACGTCAGTGCATAGAGATTGCCCCAGAGGTCTCTTTAGCTACTGAAAATTCAACACGTTTACTGCATTTTCTGTGGGGTAAAAACACAAAAAAATACATTGACCCCCCAAAACCATATATTTTTGGAAAGTACACATTCGGGCGAATTCAAAATTGGTACCCATGTCTTTCTACTCCAAACTACAGAGTCGCAGTGCTTTCCCAAAATTGCTAGTTGTGGTGAAATACCTGAAAATCACATCAAATCTTCCACTTTCAAGCACCTTATCTCCCACATAACATTAGGTACCAAGAAAACACACCCTAAATATGAAAGCCAAGGGTCCGCTGAACAGTTTGATGCCCATTGTGCATAGGATCAGCACTGTATCTGGCATTTAGAGACCCCATAAGGACGTCAGTGCATAGAGATTGCCCCAGAGGTCTCTTTAGCTACTGAAAATTCAACACGTTTACTGCATTTTCTGTGGGGTAAAAACACAAAAAAATACATTGACCCCCCAAAACCATATATTTTTGGAAAGTACACATTCGGGCGAATTCAAAATTGGTACCCATGTCTTTCTACTCCAAACTACAGAGTCGCAGTGCTTTCCCAAAATTGCTAGTTGTGGTGAAATACCTGAAAATCACATCAAATCTTCCACTTTCAAGCACCATATCTCCCACATAACATTAGGTACCAAGAAAACACACCCTAAATATGAAAGCCAAGGGTCCGCTGAACAGTTTGATGCCCATTGTGCATAGGATCAGCACTGTATCTGGCATTTAGAGACCCCATAAGGATGTCAGTGCATAGAGATTGCCCCAGAGGTCTCTTTAGCTACTGAAAATTCAACACGTTTACTGCATTTTCTGTGGGGTAAAAACACACAAAAATACATTGACCCCCCAAAACCATATATTTTTGGAAAGTACACATTCGGGCGAATTCAAAATTGGTACCCATGTCTTTCTACTCCAAACTACAGAGTCGCAGTGCTTTCCCAAAATTGCTAGTTTTGGTGAAATACCTGAAAATCACATCAAATCTTCCACTTTCAAGCACCATATCTCCCACATAACATTAGGTACCAAGAAAACACACCCTAAATATGAAAGCCAAGGGTCCGCTGAACAGTTTGATGCCCATTGTGCATAGGATCAGCACTGTATCTGGCATTTAGAGACCCCATAAGGATGTCAGTGCATAGAGATTGCCCCAGAGGTCTCTTTAGCTACTGAAAATTCAACACGTTTACTGCATTTTCTGTGGGGTAAAAACACACAAAAATACATTGACCCCCCAAAACCATATATTTTTGGAAAGTACACATTCGGGCGAATTCAAAATTGGTACCCATGTCTTTCTACTCCAAACTACAGAGTCGCAGTGCTTTCCCAAAATTGCTAGTTTTGGTGAAATACCTGAAAATCACATCAAATCTTCCACTTTCAAGCACCATATCTCCCACATAACATTAGGTACCAAGAAAACACACCCTAAATATGAAAGCCAAGGGTCCGCTGAACAGTTTGATGCCCATTGTGCATAGGATCAGCACTGTATCTGGCATTTAGAGACCCCATAAGGACGTCAGTGCATAGAGATTGCCCCAGAGGTCTCTTTGTCTACTGAAAATTCAACACGATTACTGCATTTTCTGTGGGGTAAAAACACACAAAAATACATTGACCCCCCAAAACCATATATTTTTGGAAAGTACACATTCGGGCGAATTCAAAATTGGTACCCATGTCTTTCTACTCCAAACTACAGAGTCGCAGTGCTTTCCCAAAATTGCTAGTTTTGGTGAAATACCTGAAAATCACATCAAATCTTCCACTTTCAAGCACCATATCTCCCACATAACATTAGGTACCAAGAAAACACACCCTAAATATGAAAACCAAGGGTCCGCTGAACAGTTTGATGCCCATTGTGCATAGGATCAGCACTGTATCTGGCATTTAGAGACCCCAAAAGGAAGTTTGTGCATACAAAGTGTATACACTGCAATATAAGCTACCGGCATGTGCATTATGCGGCATAAGACCCCCTAACAGTAAGGAGACCCTAGAAAACTATACATTTTCCGAAAGTACACAATCTGACAAAACAAAAATGGGTAAATACATCTTTCTACTGCAAACTACCAAACTACAAAGCTATGCTAAACAGAACGATTTTTTTGACATTTCTGAAAATTGTCACAAAGCTTGCATTTTACCCCATTATGTACCCCCACATTTTGTACCGTATCAACATGAAACATTCTAAATATGAACACCAGGGGTCTACTGAACAGTTTGATGCCCTATATGCATAGATTTACCAAACTATGTGGGGTACAGGGGCACCCAAGTAAAAATAGTGCATATGAATTTTCACATAAGATGCTTCGGCTCATGCAGTTTTTGCACCCGGTATGTGTATTATGTGCCATACGACCACCTAACAGTAAGGAGACCCTAGAAAACCATATATTTTCCGAAAGTACACATTCTGACAAAACAAAAATGGGTAAATACATCTTTCTACTACAAACTACCAAACTACAAAGCTATGCTAAACAGAACGGTTTTTATGACATTTCTGAAAATTGTCACAAAGCTTGCATTTTACCCCATTATTTACCCCCACATTTTGTACCGTATCAACATAAAACATTCTAAATATGAACGCCAGGGGTCTACTGAACAGTTTGATGCCCTATATGCATAGATTTACCAAACTATGTGGGGTACAGGGGCACCCAAGTAAAAATAGTGCATATGAATTTTCACATAAGATGCTTCGGCTCATGCAGTTTTTGCACCCGGTATGTGTATTATGTGCCATACGACCACCTAACAGTAAGGAGACCCTAGAAAACCATATATTTTCCGAAAGTACACATTCTGACAAAACAAAAATGGGTAAATACATCTTTCTACTACAAACTACCAAACTACAAAGCTATGCTAAACAGAACGTTTTTTATGACATTTCTGAAAATTGTCACAAAGCTTGCATTTTACCCCATTATGTACCCCCACATTTTGTACCGTATCAACATAAAACATTCTAAATATGAATGCCAGGGGTCTACTGAATAGTTTGATGCCCTATATGCATAGATTTACCAAACTATGTGGGGTACAGGGGCACCCAAGTAAAAATAGTGCATATGAATTTTCACATAAGATGCTTCGGCTCATGCAGTTTTTGCACCCGGTATGTGTATTATGTGCCATACGACCACCTAACAGTAAGGAGACCCTAGAAAACCATATATTTTCCGAAAGTACACATTCTGACAAAACAAAAATGGGTAAATACATCTTTCTACTACAAACTACCAAACTACAAAGCTATGCTAAACAGAACGGTTTTTATGACATTTCTGAAAATTGTCACAAAGCTTGCATTTTACCCCATTATTTACCCCCACATTTTGTACCGTATCAACATAAAACATTCTAAATATGAACGCCAGGGGTCTACTGAACAGTTTGATGCCCTATATGCATAGATTTACCAAACTATGTGGGGTACAGGGGCACCCAAGTAAAAATAGTGCATATGAATTTTCACATAAGATGCTTCGGCTCATGCAGTTTTTGCACCCGGTATGTGTATTATGTGCCATACGACCACCTAACAGTAAGGAGACCCTAGAAAACCATATATTTTCCGAAAGTACACATTCTGACAAAACAAAAATGGGTAAATACATCTTTCTACTACAAACTACCAAACTACAAAGCTATGCTAAACAGAACTGTTTTTGTGACATTTCTGAAAATCGTCACAAAGCTTGCATGTTGCCCCATTATGTACCCCACATTTAGTAACGTACCAACATAAAACACTCTAAGTATGAACGCCACTAGTCTACTGAACAGTTTGATGCCCAATATGAATAGATTTACCAAACTATGTGGGGTACAGAGGATGCCAAATTGAAATACAGCAGACAAAATGTCCATGTGCAAAGACAAGTAACAAAGAACAATGTAAAAAGCAATAACATTGATAAAGATAAAAAAAAATCACTAAAATAATTTTTTTTTTTTGCCTAATAATATCTGCGGGCAGAATAACAGTTTGAGTATTTTGGCTAGGGCAAATAAGTTTTACAGACAAAGTCAAGCAAACAACAACTATGCATAACTGAAAATGCTATAAAATGGCTAAACATGCAGTAAAATACCCAAAAATCCACCAAAATCACAGAAAATGTAGTAGAAACACCAAAATAATACACAAAAGGTATTGCGCAGTGCGGTTAGCGAATACACTATCCGCAATGGCAATAAAACATTTTTTTCAGGCAAGAATAAAAACGATGCGATTAGAAAAAAAAAAATAATTACAAAATTACATAAGTGTGTAAGTGTGTGTGTACATGTGTGTAAAATGTGTTTTGTGTGCATGTGTGCGAGTGTGCAACCAAGTGTGAGTTTTCTCTAAGTGCTGTAAGTGATGAATGTTTGAAAACCTCCCAAAAATGCATGTGTGTGTGTGTAAGTGTGAGTATAAGTGTGTATTAGTGTAATAAATGTGTGATTGTGTGTTTGTGTGTGTATTTGCCACTTACTTGGGGTCTAGAAGATCAGGATCTGCAGGAGAAACTCGATCTGGCACAGCAGCATCAGCCCATGTGAGGGGGCGGGGCAGGAAGCAGGGGGGCCAGAGGGGGAAGCTGCGGAAGGGAGAGGAGCTGCACAGAAAGCCATGTGGATGGCAGGTAAGTCCCATGGGGCCCCTGGGTGATCGCTACCCAGGGGCCACTCGTTCCCCACCTCTGACTATTGTCTGGAGGCTGGGGAACGAGTGGGGAGCGAAGGAATGGCTTGAAAAGCCATTCCTCCGCTCCCAAAACCGGAAGTGCAGCAGGACGTAGAATCTACGTTCTGTGGCACTTTGGTCCTTTGATACACAGGACGTAGATTCTACGTCCTGTGGCACTAAAAAGGTTAATGGGATGGTTTGATTCATATATCAGTGCAGTGTTTTTATTTTTGGAAATATTGGTATGGTAAAGATTTGATACAAGCCAATTTCTATTGAAATTTATGACACTCATTCAGCATTGTTCTCATTCACTTCTTTAGACTGCCTATTTTACTGGAGTGTAAAATCTTTGGCATAACTCTAGAGGCACCAGAGTTTATTTTATTCATATAATGTTTATTAATATGTCACCAAGCATGTGTATTGTATTGTCCACTGTCTTTCTAAATTGCAATGTCTGTATTTTCAGGACATGGCCTCTAGTACAAAAATCTTCCTGCAGGTTTTTAGTTAACATTCACTTTTTGCAAGTTTCTTTTTCAAGTAATGTATATACAGGTATCGGACCCCTTATCCGGAAACCCATTATCCAGAAAGTTCCAAATTACAGAAAATTACATCTATTGGCATTAAAGGACAAGGAAAGGCTAAAATGTTAGGCACCCCCAAGTGACTTTAAAGGAACAGTAACACCAAAAAATGAAAGTGTATAAAAGTAATTACAATATAATGTACTGTTGCCCTGCATTGCTAAGTAAGCTGCTGTGTAGCCATGGGGGCAGCCATTCAAAGGAGAAAAGGCACAGGTTACTTAGCAGATAACAGATAAACCCCCATTATATGGGGCTTATCTACTAGTTATCTGCTATGTAACCTGTGCCTTTTCTCCTTTTTTCCAGCTTGAATGGCTGCCCCCATGGCTACACAGCAGCTTATTTATATAGTAGCTTTGCTGTAGCAAAAACACCAGTTTTTTGCAGAGCAACAGCACATTACATTTTAATTACTTTAAAACACTTTGATTTTTTGATGTTACTGTTCCTTTAATTGCTTACCTTAGGTGAAAACAGCACCACCTGTACCTGTAGCGATCGCTTCCTCCTTCCTGCTTCGTTTTGCCGGCAAATTCCCAGGACCGGCGCATGCGCATTAGAGTGAAAAGCCGACTTCTCTGTTAAAGTTCCGCTTTTCACTCTACTGTGTATGCGCCCGCGAGTGAAGGAGGAAGCGCTGCAGCTACCCCGGGCTGGTGCTTTCTCTCCGAACAGGGGCACCAGCCCGGGGTAAAAGGTAGGTGAAGCCGTAACATTTTGGCACCCCCAAGTGACTTTGTATTTCCTTCTCCTTTAAAATGATTCCCTTTTCTCTGTAATAATAAAACAGTACCTTGTACTTGATCCCAACTAAGATATAATTAATCCTTATTGGAGCCAAAACAATACTATTGGGTTAATTACTGTTTAAATAATTTTATTCGCAGACATAAGGTAGGAGATCCAAATTACTGAAAGACCCCTTATCCGGAAAACCCCAGGTCCCGAGCATTCTGGATATGGGGTCATATACCTGTACATCTAAAACTCCATTGAGCTTGATAACCTGAGACTGACTTGTGGAAAATAAATTTAACAAATCACAGCAGAAAATCAAACACTGCAATAAAAAAGAGGATTCCACTATAATAAAAATGTTGTTAAAGGTACTTAACTGCAATATGTGGTGTGATTAAACTAAACATTTTACATTTTTTGCCAAGAAAATGGCTTTAATAAAAGTTACTTTTATCAGATATAATTCCAGATATGTTTGCCCTGAGTATAGAAAATGTATTCAGTGCTACTGTTTTTGTTTCATTGTTCTGCCTGTAGCTGCAATGCATAGCTGTATTGCAGAAACCCCCTTTGCAGACCTGCTGGATTCAATGTAAATAATATTTTGTAGCCAAAATTGCACAGTATATTAACACAAAGATGAATTTGGTGTTTTTTCTCACTGCCTGCAGGTTTTTGTAGAGACACTTGACAAATGCTTTGAAAATGTATGTGAACTTGACCTGATCTTCAATGTAGATAAGGTATGTAAAATCATGCCATAGGAAGATATTGGGTAATGCTCCATTTTCTATATCCAGTAAAAATATAACTGGTTGGTTGTGTTGTGTGATTTTTGGACACTGGGGAAAAAAAGCCTTTTTAAAGAAGAACTATAGCTTAACAAAGTAGTAGGGCAGAAATGTTGTACATTATGTTTTGTGCTTCTGTACCAAACTAAGGCAACCACAGTCTTTTAGCAGGGAAGATCTATGCCTCTGTATATGCCCCAGTAGCTCCTCATTTTATTTTCTGCTAATTCCCAGCACATGCTCTGTGCTGCTGTCACTTACTGAGCTTAGGGTCTGACTCATAAAGTACTATATATAGAGAGAATGAGAGAGAGAGAGTATAAATTATAATATCAGGCTGATTAGTAATTAAGATTTTCATTACACTCCTAACAAAATCCAGGATGGGGAGCTTCTGTACACATTTTTGAATGCCTGTTCAGTATATAAAATATGGCATTTCCAGCCATATTCATTTTTAGAGTTTAGTTCTCATTTAATACAGTTTGGGGTATATTAATGGAGATGCATTTTGGGGATATAAAGAAATGTTTTTATGTCTATAGAGATATACCCACTCAAGAACCTTTACATATAATGCATTTTCAGCATCAAGTATAGCCTCCAGTTTGTAATTTCCACTTCAGGACAGTGCAGCATACAGATGACTATAACACTAATGCCACTAATGTTTTGGGATTGTGTCTTTGTGCATTTAAAGTCTCCAAATATGCTAAAATTTTTGTTTATCTTTGCTCCCCTTTTAAAGGGATTATGCACATCTGTGCAGCAGTGCAAACTCTTACGTTATTTCTTCATCATAATCCATCCCCACAGCCATAAACTGATTTGTGATGCCGAAGGAATGTTGTGCACAATCTGTAGAACTAAATATACCATTATTGAAACCTTGTTTTATACGTTGTCCTTATGGCTTCAGTGTCATCTGCATAGATAAATCATGCTGACATGCATGTTTTTGCAATTTATAAATCTATGGACTATTTCTGCTGAGCTTCAATAGATTACAATCACCCCTGTTTGTAGCATAAATATACTGTGAAACAGAACAGTGATTGCCATTAATGCCAGTTTGGTTAGTCACAAAATAATTGACTTATTATAGGGCAAATGTATCCTATTCATAATTAGGTTACTATTCTATGCATTGGTATAGGTATATTAGTATTGTTTGGTTTGCAATTCAAGCCCTGTTTATCTGCAGATAATAAATGATTGCTTAGCTTTTACTAAACACTATACTCTAAAATTGCTGACTTAGTTGGCACCTTGTGGTAAATCTCAAATGCTTGAAGCATGCAGATAAAGGAGGGTCTGCTATTTCTTTTACATAGATGACTCATCAACATATGTTCAGCTAAAGCTGGTCCTACATGTACCAATAAAATATTGTGAAACCTAGTTTGGTCTGATTTTCGGGCCGTGTGTGGGCTCATAATCATCGCCCCAATAATTTTCGTACCATTGCGATCGGTTGTTTAGTCAATCGGCCACGTTTGAAAAGTCCGGTCGGATAACGATAAAATCTGCGCATGTATGGTGTATCATTGTGCATTGATGATAACCCCACCTTTCTGGCTCCTGTGTTTGCTTATCTTTATGTTAGTTTTAAATGGTACTGAGATTACCTGACACCTCAGATTCAGGCTGTAAGACCCTTTATCGTTCACACCTGTATGACCCTGTATTTTTACACCTGTAAGACCCTGAGTGGTCATGATCAGTTACTTACATAAACGTGATAGGTTTCCCTGTCACCTTCCCTGCTTTGTCTGCCCTGCTCTACCCTTCCTGTGTGCCATACCCTGCCTGCCATTTAGAAATAGTTGTTAGGGGGTCCCTAAGGTGTGTAATTATTATGTGCTGGGGGTTGCTGTGCTACCCACAGGGGAGGAGGAGCCATATGGATGTAAAGGTGTGGTTTAGTATGACTTAATAAACTTCTTTCACATATGAATGATGGTGGACATACAGTGGCTTGCAAAAGTATTCGGCCCCCTTGAACTTTTCCACATTTTGTCACATTACAGCCACAAACATGAATCAATTTTATTGGAATTCCACGTGAAAGACCAATACAAAGTGGTGTACACGTGAGAAGTGGAACGAAAATCATACATGATTCCAAACATTTTTTACAAATAAATAACTGCAAAGTGGGGTGTGCGTAATTATTCAGCCCCCTGAGTCAATACTTTGTAGAACCACCTTTTGCTGCAATTACAGCTGCCAGTCTTTTAGGGTATGTCTCTACCAGCTTTGCCCATCTAGAGACTGAAATCCTTGCCCTTTCTTCTTCGCAAAACAGCTCCAGCTTAGTCAGATTAGATGGACAGCGTTTGTGAACAGCAGTTTTCAGATCTTTCCACAGATTCTCGATTGGATTTAGATCTGGACTTTGACTGGGCCATTCTAACACATGGATATGTTTTGTTTTAAACCATTCCATTGTTGCCCTGGCTTTATGTTTAGGGTCGTTGTCCTGCTGGAAGGTGAACCTCCACCCCAGTCTCAAGTCTTTTGCAGACTCCAAGAGGTTTTCTTCCAAGATTGCCCTGTATTTGGCTCCATCCATCTTCCCATTAACTCTGACCAGCTTCCCTGTCCCTGCTGAAGAGAAGCACCCCCAGAGCATGATGCTGCCACCACCATATTTGACAGTGGGGATGGTGTGTTCAGAGTGATGTGCAGTGTTAGTTTTCCGCCACACATAGCGTTTTGCATTTTGGCCAAAAAGTTCCATTTTGGTCTCATCTGACCAGAGCACCTTCTTCCACATGTTTGCTGTGTCCCCCACATGGCTTGTGGCAAACTGCAAACGGGACTTCTTATGGTTTTCTGTTAACAATGGCTTTCTTCTTGCCACTCTTCCATAAAGTCCAACTTTGTGCAGTGCACGACTAATAGTTGTCCTATGGACAGATTCCCCCACCTGAGCTGTAGATCTCTGCAGCTCGTCCAGAGTCACCATGGGCCTCTTGGCTGCATTTCTGATCAGCGCTCTCCTTGTTTGGCCTGTGAGTTTAGGTGGACGGCCTTGTCTTGGTAGGTTTACAGTTGTGCCATACTCCTTCCATTTCTAAATGATCGCTTGAACAGTGCTCCGTGGGATGTTCAAGGCTTTGGAAATCTTTTTGTAGCCTAAGCCTGCTTTAAATTTCTCAATAACGTTATCCCTGACCTGTCTGGTGTGTTCTTTGGACTTCATGGTGTTTTTGCTCCCAATATTCTCTTAGACAACCTCTGAGGCCGTCACAGAGCAGCTGTATTTGTACTGACATTAGATTACACACAGGTGCACTCTATTTAGTCATTAGCACTCATCAGGCAATGTCTATGGCCAACTGACTGCACTCAGACCAAAGGGGGCTGAATAATTACGCACACCCCACTTTGCAGTTATTTATTTGTAAAAAATGTTTGGAATCATGTATGATTTTCGTTCCACTTCTCACGTGTACACCACTTTGTATTGGTCTTTCACGTGGAATTCCAATAAAATTGATTCATGTTTGTGGCTGTAATGTTACAAAATGTGGAAAAGTTCAAGGGGGCCGAATACTTTTGCAAGCCACTGTACCTGCAATGAGAACCAACCATTTGGGTTTTTTGCTGTGCTATCACCATTAATGTGGGGATGATCAAAAAAGCTCTCATGATAACATGGGTGTGGTTTTAAAAAAGGGGAGTGGTCACAACTGCCATCTGTTATTGGCCCTCCACCATGTAGTCCAGAAAATTCTGGCCCTTGGTACCACAGAAGTTGGACAGCACCGTTATATAGAAACAGCCTCTGTTAAAGGAGTTGTTCACCTTTAGGTTTACATTTAGTATGATAAAGATTGTCCTGCTCTAAGCAACTTTAAAATTGATCTTCCTTTTTAATTTTTTATAGTTTGGCAATTATTTGCCTTCTTCTTCAACCTCTTTCCCGCTCTCAAATGAAGGTCACTGAAGCTGGTAGCCAGTATCTTTCCACTATGTGAGCCATTCCTGATCCCCAGCATTGGTGTCTAAACTCACTAATGTTTTCTATTCATCCCACAAGTATTCTTTTGGGTTGAAGTTAGGGCTTTCTGTGGGTTAGCCATGTTTATACACTCCCAGAGCACCTATTCCTGTACTGAATTACCAAGAATGTCATTGTATACTGTAGTTTTAGCTTCACTGAAACCAGGAATCCTACCCCTAACCATAAAAAAGCCACAGACCATTCAGCCACCAAACTTTAGAGCCACCAGTATGCATTCATGCAGGTTGTGTTCCCCTGATAACTGCCAAATCCATTTTTTTCCCATCAGGCTGCCAGATGGTAAAATTACATTGATCATTCTTTGGCTTCAGAGCCCAATGGCACTAATCTTTACATCACTCCTGCCGTTGCTTGGCATTGCATGTGGTGTGGTTTGATTGCATCTGAACATCCATAAAACCTTCCTACGAATAGATCTTGTGCTGCCATTGCTTCTGAAAATAAGTTTTAGTATTCGGATACATTTGGCTAAAAACAAGCAGATATTTTTACTTTATAATGTATTCCATAACATCGCTTCCTGCTCCAAAAAATGAGAATACTAGAAGTCCCTTCTAAGGTGTGTGACCTATTAAAGAAGCATCTATTCCTTTATGTGGGTATTGAACTCCTTGGAAGATTTTATTATCCATTACTATATTAGAATCAATTAGAATGCATGGCCGCCATCTACTGTTTAATATCCTCCAGAATCTGAACAATGTAGGCAGTGATAAGTAATAATATTTATAAGAATTTTAGTTTTTTACATGACAGTTTTCAGTATCTTCCTGCTTGTTTAATGCTGCGTTCTCTGGGACTGCTAACATTGAAAAGAGACCTCTGCTATGTGGTATTAAGCGGGATCATACATGTTCATCTCGCACAATGTGGTTTCCTGTGATTCATGCTCATGAACAAAACCCTTTAATACCTTCACTAACCTTCCTTTCAGGTTGGGCTTTTACCCACAATTTAGGCACACTGTTATTTTACCCCTGGATATTGCAGGCCTCTATAGAAATATTACATA
The DNA here is from genome assembly GCF_000004195.4 of Xenopus tropicalis. Classification (NCBI taxonomy): domain Eukaryota; kingdom Metazoa; phylum Chordata; class Amphibia; order Anura; family Pipidae; genus Xenopus; species Xenopus tropicalis. Next base: position 108,563,900 of record NC_030679.2, read on the forward strand.
AAATGGCTCGTCTGTAAAATGCTGCTTTATATAAATTATCCATTTTCATAAAAATATATATATTTCAAGTAGTATGTGCCACTGGATTTATTTATTTTATCCTGTGTAGAAAAACAGCCATTTAAGTACTAAGGGCCATTCCCCGGCTCAGATGAATCACTGTGCTCATACACAAACCAAGGCAGGCTCAAACTGGCAAACTGTGGCTTTAGGCAAACGCCAGAGGGGCTGCTGTAAGATGCCATAGACTGTCACTATTTGGCTGGTTGGCGGCTGTTTGGACCTCTGTGTACCTAAAATGCATGCAATGGTTTGTTTTAATCCCAACCTGGGCCTGAAACAAGGGCACACTTACATGCTATGTTACATCATTCAAATGAATGGACAGAGCTCTGTCTTTTTCTCCCACACTTCTCCATGTTATAGTTAGAGCCTGTATTTGCTGAGGGAGCACACAGACCATCACAAAATGGTAGCTCAAGGTATTTACTGATATATGCCAGGTAAGATTCTTTAATAGGACTCTTATTAAGGTATCAGTTAGCTGTTGGTTAATTATTTATTCAGAATAAGTATTTATTTCCTTATAAAGGTAACGTTACATAGTGAACAAACCATGAGGCGGATCGCAGCACACAGGAACAGCATTTGCCTGTCAGTGTTCACACTGGGCTGACTTCAGCCTAGAAAAGCAGATTGGAGTATATTGTTGTATCATATTCGCCTTCAGAATTTTGTTTAACTACTGTCAAAATGCCAATGCAAAGGGAACTTAGGAGACAGGAAGCTTTCCTCAGCCAGGACAGTGTCATAGGACATTACCCCCCACCTTGTGGAGTTAGTTTTGAAGCACATTTATGACTTCCCAGCTTTTGGGCTCAGCCAATCATACAGGAAATCCCAAGTGACGTTGTTTACGAACTGACGCTGAGTTTCGTGCCAAAAAAGCTTTGTACGTTTGCCTGAACAAGCTTTTGAAATGAAGAAACCTAAAAGCTGCCAAGTTTTTCTTTGTAACAAAAACCCAGTAAAAGTGACATAAATTGAGCAGGGTTTCCTTTATGGTTGCCTCAGCCTGAAAGTTCGGGCAATCATAAATATGCACCATAGAGTCAGCCCTTAGCTTTTCCGTTTGATGTAAGTGGATTATAGACACTATAAAAAGTAGCTGGTGGTTGCACATTATTACAGGTAACTATAATCAAAACACCATATGTGCTATTTCCCTAGAATAATTAAAAGTAGTTTAATTTTCTTGTCCAGAAAATAATGATGTTTTATTTAACATGGATTAAGCAAATACTTGATAAGATATGATAACAGGCTCAGTTATGTACCCAGTTCTAACAATAATTGCAGGCAATGACAAAGGTCAGCATAAACATTAGTTTGATAATGCTGTGCTTTCCTTTTTTTTCCTCCATATTTTACTGCACAAGAAGGCAGAAGACCTTTACAAATTTAAGACATGAGTTTAGGGTAATAAAATGGATTTGTCCCACTATCATTTTTTCTTTAATATTTGGCTCACCTGATTTACCTCTTGCACATAAATCACATCATTCTTTGTCATCTAACCCTACAATGACGAGATCTGTGGCTCAGCAAAATCCTTGATGCTAGGTATTTCTCATAAGGTATTACTGCTTACTCAGAAGTGAAATATTTAACACAAGCTGTTCCTACAGAAAAAGACCATTATTAATCATTAAAAATATATACACAGTGTCCATCAGGCAATACAAATATTTTCAAATTGATCTACACAAACCAACAGCTATAGAAATCATACCTGCCACTTTGCTTGAAAAACAGCTCATTTTGCAGTGTTAGATATAGTGAAAGTGTTAGAAATCATAAAAAATATAAAATAGTAACGGCATTGTAAAACTGGTTGGCTTGCTGATGCAGTCCTCTGCTGATTGGCTTTTTTAAACCAGCTTGAGATTTTGTGACAGATATTAGTTGGGCAGGCCACTGGGCTGCCCCCATACATGGCCCCTTCAGCATGTATGGCCAACTTTAGATGAATATCTAGTTCTATTGTTAATCATAAATAAGTTTACACGTGATGTGTCTCCTTCTAAAGGTCATACCATGTTGACATCCACTGTAGTACTGTACTTGTTTAGATCATTTTATTATGATTTAAGTAAAATTGTTTTGTTTTTTTAACTTGTCTTCACGAGGTTACCAATATATATCTGATTACTCTTCTATAATTATTTTATAGTATGTTGCTTACCAAGAAGCAGGCCTGTTCAAGATACATGGCTGATCAGTTTCTGGCACTTTCATTATTTGGCTTCTGGGATTGAAATCATGAAGTGTTTCCATTTTGCCTTCAGGTTGGCTGATGACACTGTAGTATCTCAGTTTTCTGGGAATTTATGGTGTCTAGGTTTATTTTGTAAAATAAACTTTTAAGTATTTTTATTTTGTTTCTTTAAGTCAAATGTAGCAGTTAATTAACAGACAAGCTTGATTGCTCTGTGGCCATGCAGATGTTATTTTCATTAAAGTGCCTGAGACCAAGAAACGATAGACCTTATAATTTTACATAAACAAGTTTGAGTATGAGTAAAGGTATTTGAGCATGAAGAACCTCTGGTTTAAATAAATACATTCTTTTTTTCTTATGGGATGTTCACTAATGTATTCAATTTTGTGATTTTTACAGGTTTTGACCCACTGATGTAGCAATGTACACATTTTAGAGATTAATCCCAATAAATAATAAAAGGCACAAGGATTACCCAGATGCTGAAACCCATAGCAACAAACAATATCTTTGCTTTTACAAAGATCAGTAAATGCTACCTGCAAATTGTTTTTTAATTGCACCTGTTATGACCTAACCCCAGTATCTATTTAATCTTTACTCTGTCTTCCTAGGTGCATTATATCTTGCATGAGATGGTAATGGGTGGGATGGTGCTGGAGACAAACATGAGTGAAGTTATCACTCAAGTTGAAGCTCAGAGCAAATTAGAGAAATCAGAGGTAAGTATTTTATACCTTTCCATACACCCTACATAGAGATAAAGGAGCACAAGTTGCAATATCTAGAATAAGGCATGATATTAATCCCAAACTAACAGCCAGCAAGCTCTTAAATCCTCTGTCAGGAGTCATTCAAATATAATATACTCTTGGCCTGTGTTGGTAGAAGTTGTTTGTATGCTTTAGAAACTCTACTATAGTTACTATATAAAATACCCTGCTGTGTAGCCACAGGGGCAGCCATTTAAGATGGAAAAAAGAAGAAAAGGCACAAGTTATGTAGCTTATAACAGATAAATTACATACTCTGTACTCTACAGAGCTTATCTGTTATCTGCTATGTAACCTGTGCCTTTTCTCCTTTTTTCAGCTTCAATGGCTGCCCCCATGGCTACACAGCAGGGTATTTATATAAACTATAGTAGGGTTTCTTCAGCAAACAAACAAGTGTTACCAGTGCAGGGCAACAGTACATTATATTTTAGATAATTTGATACATTTTCATTTTTTGGTGGTACTGTTCCTTTACAGATCAAACATTTAGGGTGATGGCACACAGGATGGTTTGTTGCCTTTGGGAAAACTGTGCCGCTGCCAATAAAACACATAAATCAGTACCAGATGATGAACATCTTTTGTTCAGCTCACTCTTGTTATATTTTGAACAAACATTCCAATTGTTCTTGATTCAGAATGTTGTCACTAGATGTTCCATAAATGTTCTAACGATATATACACCCTATTAGATTCCTGGTGCTGGCAGGCATGCTGCCACACTCTTAAGACATTTGGGCACTAAAGAATGATTTAGAAAACACAGAATCAACGGTACAATTTACCTTACATCAGGGAGATATACAAACATAGTACTTATCTATATTTTGGATATTGTTTCTTACTTGGTTTAAGTTTTTTTTTTTTGGTAACTATGAAAACTGAAAATAAATTAAAGGGGATTTACTTATTCATTTGGGCTTATGGAGGAAAGGTGCATGAACTAACATGATCTAAACTTCCAGAAATATATATAAATGTATTTTCTTACACAGGCATACTGGATAGAGGAAATCATGTTAGTCTGTCTGTGATTGCAGGAAAGTGTTCCCCACTTCCCTTAAGCTGGACATACATGTGGCGATCTGATGATGTTTCGTGCGACCATCGGTCGCACGAAACATCGTCAGGGCTGTAACAGCAGATAAGGAGGTAGAAACAATAGGATTTCTACCTCCTTCTGCTGATTCAGCCCTGATGGCAGATTTTGGTCAGGCGCCTTCTATGGCGCCCAATCAAAATTTTCTAACCTGGCCGATCGGCGAGTCGTCCGATATCAGCAGCTTCCTGCGATATCGGTCGACTCACCAACATGCCATACACGCACCGAATATCGTACGAAACGAGGTTTCGTACGATAGTATCGGTGCGTGTATGGCCAGCTTTAGGCTAACCTCTAATAAAACACCTAATTTACTTTGTCTACTGTGAAGTGATGGGTTCTAGGAACTTGAAATCCCTCTACTTTCCCTAGTGAGTGGTGCACAAGCTATCTTGAAATCCCAAGTGGGGTAGGGAACTGGTCCCTCTGAGCACAGACAGACTATCATGATTTCCTTTTAATCTCTTGAATTAGGAATGCCCATGTAAAAATAGAAATACATTAATATTTATTTAGGAAGTTCATATAATGCAATTAAATGCATATATGTATATTTTCCATTGTGAAATTGTCTTATAGCCCATAGGTTGCAAGTCACATTAAACTTATTTACAGTTAACATGAAAAGGATTCCACAACTTAGTCCAGTAAGTAAGTGACCCCACTAGTTATTTTTTGGTGCTGTGCCTTATAAAGAACCATTTTTTTTAGGTGATTTTCATAAGGAATTAATGGCTGTGAGAACCACGCGTGTTTTGCATGTAGTTGTTAATTTTCATTGGGGGGGGGGTAAAACTTTTAGGGTGTATAAAAACCTTCCTTCACTTCATTTCTTCCATACATACTAATGTTATAATTGTTGTAATTAAGAATCATCTGGCTTATCTGGAATGAGGCACGCAATACAGCAACAATTACTTTTTTACATAATTCAGTAATATGGCTAATTAGCAATTAAGCCATAACATAGTAAGTTAGGTTGAAAAAAGACGTACGTCCATCACGTTCAACCATAATGCCTATATCTAACCTGCCTAACTTCTAGTTGATCCAGAGGAAGGCAAAAAACCTGAATCTGAAGCCTCTCTAATTTGCCGCAGAGGGGAAAATTTTCCTTCCTGACTCCAAGATGGCAATCGGACCAGTCCCTGGATCAACTTGTACTAAGAGCTATCTCCCATAAGCCTGTATTCCCTCACTTGCTTAGAATCCATCCAGCCCCTTCTTAAAGCTATATAATGTATCAGCCAGCACGAATGATTCGGGGAGGGAATTCCACAACTTCACAGCTCTCACTGTAAAAAATCCTTTCCGAATATTTAAATGGAACCTCCCTTCTTCTAAACGGAGTGGGTGCCCTCGTGTCCGTTGGAAGGACCTACTGGTAAATAAGGCATTAGAGAAGTTATTATATGATCCCCTTATATATTTATACATAGTTATCATGTCACCTCTTAAGTGCCTCTTCTCATGCTACATGCTACAAAGCTGTACAAAAACCAGGCAAGTCTGCAACATCCATCTGAATTCACTGCAAATTAGCAACACTAAGGGGCCGATTCACTAATGTACGAATCCCGAAATCCGATCATTTCACAAATGTCACAAAAATTCTTTGTTTGAATACAAAAATTTTGTACTTACGATCTGAAACTTCCGAAATTTTCGTGTTGAAGCGATCATTTGCAAATGGGGATCCAATAGTCACGAAATTTTCGTATCCCAACGATTGTAAACAGCGCAAAGTCCTTTCTGAATTTGACACTTCAATGCATGATGTGGGAAGCTTTCCAAAGGACTCAATGGCACTCTGCAGCTCCAACCTGGCCAAAAGAAAGTCACAATACTGAAACTTGAATGAATTCCGAAACTTTCGTACTCGTTGCAACAAATATATATTAACGTAAATATCGTAGAAAATACACACAGTTCTAAAACTTAGAAAAAATACACATTTTTTGTATTCGGACTTAATGGTACATTGATAAATGGGCCCCTAAATGTAGAATTATTATGTGGCAGTTTTTAAAGAGGAAAGTAGGTGTACCCTTTAACAGGTTTGTTAGATCATTTTAATGCGTTACGTGCCAAGGTACTCCTCTTGAAAGCAACACTGGTTTTAATCAATCTTCCACTGTGACAGTATTATTTGTTATAGATAGTACTACAGGAACAATTTGTTATAGATTTCTTGGTCAAAATGTAAGAACATCCAGATGTGTTAAAAACATCAGCCAAGACTTCTACCTCCAAGGAGAGATTCATTTTAGTTTCCCAAGCCTTCACACGAGAGAGTTACTGAACTCTAGGCTTTGGATTATAATGACATATCATATGTACTGTGGAACTTTATGGGTGAAAGAAATGTTTTGGAAGGTCAGTACTTGGACAATGCTTTTTCTGGCAGCAGATATAGCACTGGGCCTTTTTGCATATTTATCGACTCTTCTATAGTAGTTTTTCTCCCTATTTTAGTTTGCAAACTCTTTTAGACTGTATCAGATTGGCTGGGATTTGTTGATGGAACAGCAACATTATAGTCTTGGGGCCTCATTAATGTTGGCAGGGTAAAATGTTTTTTGCATTAAAAATCACAACTCTCTGAGCTCACAAAATGAACTTCCATTTGCAGCACCATGTATATCATCAGGACATAGGCATGCGTTGGTAGTCCCCCTTCCTTGCACTTCATTCAGGACTAACAAGGAAGGAGTTTCAAAGGACAGTTAGTTTACTGGAACCATGCAAAAAAATTGCAGTTAGCACCTTTTTGCACAGTATTTTTCCACATTGACATGAATTTGGTGCCCATTTGGTAAATCTGCATCTAGTCGCCAGGGCATCAGTGTAACTATTGTATCTATGATGGCGTTTGGGTGTGATTCATTAGGTGCAAGGAGGCGCAGTTTGCCAAGGGGATCCTGCAATTACTCCATACTTACGGGAAGTGAAATGTATACTTGTACCCTGTTTCACAATGGGCGTATTGATGCATGATGCTAGTTTGCTATGGCAGTTACTGTGTTTTCACTGGTGCAACTCTGTGCTAATATTTGTTCCTAACACATCTCCCTGCGGTTGTAATGAAGAACTTTTGCCTTGGGTTTAAAGGGACATTACCGTTACATACTGTTAATACTGTTTCATTTTTCTATGCCAGTTTTGTTTTCTGACATATTATACATTGAGATGTATTATATTTATATAGTTAAAAGGTCAATGTATCTGTTTACTCTGCCTCAGCTGAACTGTATCTTAGTCATGCTGATAGATTAGCTAGAGGTATCTCAAAGCAGCAGTGTAGTAAATGTTATTGAGCCTTTCCGATAAAAGATACTTGTCTTATTAGGGCTCTGGCACACGGGGAGATTAGTCGCCAGCTACAAAACTCCCTGTTCGCGGCGACTAATCTCCCTGAGTTGCCTTCACCTGCCATCCCACCGGCGAAAATGTAAGTCGCTGGTGGGATGGCACACGCGGCGGCGCAATTTCGCACAAATCGCCGAAAAACCCTTGCGAGGCAACTTCGGCGATTTGCGCGAAATCGCGCCACCGCGTGTGCCATGCCACCGGTGACTTACATTTTCGCCGGTGGGATGGCAGGTGAAGGCAGGTGAAGTCGCCCGCGAACAGGGAGTTTTGTCGCGGGCGACTAATCTCCCCGTGTGCCAGAGCCCTTAAACACAGAGACTGATACTGAGAATATATCTACAATATCTGCCATAAAGTTAGATAGGGTTGGTGGGTGCTAGAGAGACTGCAGAAATAGTCATATGAGGACTAGTCATATAAGGAAATGGATTCCTCTGTTCAAGTAAATAAAATTGCAACACCAGTGGGAAAGGATTTTGGTGATATTAGTCGCCCGCAGTAGCAAAGATTTGTCTTGGGCGACTAATCTCCCTGTGCCAGTACAGTGTAGTCTAGATGTTGTCAGCATAGATTTCACTATTTCTATACTACATCGGTGCAAGTGTACTGGTAAGTTCATGTGGATGAGGAAGCAGTGTTACGGGAGTGAATTTCTACATTAGGGTGAGTTAAATATCTATAGCCCTCAACTCTTCCAAATACTGTTTTTTGGGAATACTAGGACCCAGGCCCAGGCTGGCAGTCTGGCAAATGCCTGAGAGGCTGCTGTAAGATTCCATAGATAATCACTATATACTGTAGTGGGCTGGTGGGACCTCTGTGCAATTGCAATGCCAGGGCCTTTTTTGAATCCCATTCCAGACCTGCTAGGACCTAGCATGCCAGGGTCTTTGTTTTTTTTTGTTTTTTTTTCAACAGTAGCCCTGCATCCCTTAATTACCAGAAAATATGCCCTGCTGCAGCAAAATATTTCTTAGAAATGCTGGATGCCAAAAATATCCTGTTTGATCACATATATTTTTTTCACAGTTCATCTTTTGCCAGCTTATCCAATTAATTACTTTATATCAAACAAGGAAGTTTATAGTCACCGGGATTCCTCAAGGCAAAATCCACCTTATCTTAATTTATTGCACATTTATTATTTAGGATATAAACTTCAGTAGATACTCTTATCATTCTTTAATAACCAACAATATAAGTGTTATAAGTGTTCCTTATCTCACAACAATGTGACCCAATCTCTGTAACATCTACCTGATGATGTAGGCAAGTGTGACTTTAGCCTTAAAGGAAAAGAAAGCTACTCCAGCATTTTATTGCCAATAGATTAGTCACAGTAGTGCAAGCTAGAATGCTATTTTTATTCTGTAGAATGCTTTACCATACCTGAGTAAACAGCCCTAGAAGCTTTCTCTGTTTGTTTAAGACAGCAGCTGCCATTTTAACTTGGTCTGACTTCACTTCCAGGCAGCAGCATGGGGTCAGGGAACAGCTCTGGGTTTAGATTACAGCACAGGTGGGAGGGGGGAGAGAGCAGATAGGGGAGGAAGAGAGAGGTGCAAACTGAGCAGGCTTGTGCCATGCCCTTAAGGATTTTGATAAGATCGTGTATACAGAAAAGAAGAAAGGGGACACAGTGTTTTTTTTACTGAGGCTCAGAGCAGCAGTTCTGCAAGTGTTTAAAGTGGTACTGACATGAAAAAAACTACTTTTTAAAATATTAATCTACATATAAAGTTATATTTTTCGCTGTTAGGGCTGCTTTTGTAAGTAATTGTTACTTAAAGTTCCTAAACCTGACTTTTTTGCCAACCTGACTGTCCCTTCTCAAGCTGTCAGTTATAGCTTCTAATGCTAACGGCTTACTGCTGCACAAATATGGCAGCCCCCTCAGAGGAATATGGGGGATCAGATGGGTAAAATAATAATTGGACAAATACTTTTATGGCAAAATTATTATTGCAAAGACAATGTTATGATAGATGTAAAAAAGGTTTCATTTCTGGTGTCAGTATCTCGGCTTTGTTTGCATGGACCTTTCTGATAAAGCTTACTTAGTTTTTACCTTTCCTTCTCCTTTAAAGGAGACCTTTCCCTCTTCATGACTGCTAATTTAGTTTGGTACCTTTCGTGCCTCACATTACAGGAAGCATAGTTAAGTAGATAATAGATTTGATTTTTAATACTTCTGAAGATATACCAGCTGGCATTATAGCCGAACAAACCCTTTTCTTATTTTTTTGAAAGAAATAAAGTATTTGTAACGTCAGAAATAAATCACCCAATTCCAACATTTTACACCATTTTACACCTATATACAAATGCATACATGACAATGTTCTGTACTTCCTGCCGTTGGAGTAAGGAGCACACAGATTCTGACCTCCTTTTGCCAACATAGTAGATACAATGGATTTCAAGTACAGTCTTACTGTATAGCAGAGTATTATTGCTAAAGAAATGATAGCATTGTCTGTAGTGTTTATTTTTTTAAAATAAACTTTGTTTGTTGCAACAACCGAAGCAAATAGAGGCACTGTACTATGTCACAGTGGCTTTTACAATCATGATATTGCAAAACAAGCTTTCACTCCATTGCAGTTAACACAGAGACAAGAGTATGTTTAGTCTAATTAAAGTATAAAAGGTTATGTTTCTAAGGCCAACACAGAATAAATATACACCTATGTCCCTGCTTTATCAAAATAACTTTGTACATATTAGCCATTCTAATTTTCTTTCTAAATATCTAAGCATATGTTTGATTTTAGGATTTTCCCAGCAAGATGATATGCTGTTTGTTCTCTCACACACAGTCAGCCATCTGCAAATTTGCAGCTCTGTATCAGGTTTTGACATCGGGCCCAAAGACACTTGCCAGCACTGTCAAGGCTTTCTCCATAAACATCCTAATACTCATTTTTTCTTTTTTTGCCATGTTAGCTATTTATACCTGGATTCTAAATTGTCATACCTTAAAAGAACTCTTCAGATCGTTTGGAAGAGGTAAGCTGGGCACACGCACAGATTTTCACAAAATCTGGTCAGTTTCCAACCAAACTGTATGATGGTCTGAGCCAGCATGTGGCCCCCGAAATAATGGCCTAGTCATGCAGTTGAAATGTCAGATGAATGAAATTCTGCCTACATATGTGTGATTTATTTATACTTATCTCAGACTTCTTGTTAAATGGGTTAGTTAGTCAGATGTCGGGGAAGTTTCCTATGTGTACATCATTAAAATGTCAAGTGTTTTTATATTTTGAGTGGTCAGATCACAGATCAAATTTTGTAGTTGACTGGTACTGTTGTATCTGATCAGAAATGGAAAAAAAACCTGAATAATGTCTTTTAATTGCAGTTGACATAAAAACCAAGGTGTCAAATAGGTTATTATTTTAGTTTTTTGGCTGGACTTTATATCCAGTAAGTCCAGAAAAACACTGGAAACAGCAGGAAATATTCGTCTAACAACTGTTTGCCTTGTTTGCTGCAGAGTAGTGCTGTCCTGTTGTCCTCACAGTAATGCCTGTCTGCGAGCCAGTTCCTGGGTGTGTCACTGACTGATTTGTAGGGTAGTTAGAAAATGACAAAATTAAATAACAAAATCTGTACACTTGGCCACTTAAACGCTGCCATAAAATAGTTGTCCTGTTCTCTGCTGTGATCATTATTATGTGTGTGGCTGCATGGTTGGGGGGATTTCACATATTTTAATTCCTACCAAAGTGCAGTGAACAAGGCCACTTTATGCAGAATGGTTGTTGATGACTTCCAGCTTCTGAGGACAGCTGCAGAGTGTTAGGGAAGTTTTAAGGCTTGAAAGTTAGACAGCCCTGTCATATGAGAACTTCTAGTGGTGTTATTGGTATGCACTGCTATGTGAATGCAGGAATGTAGTATAGCCCTTTTATGGTGGACTTGCTTGAAATCATTGTTTTAATTCAAAAGGTAAGTGCTCCAGCCTAAGGGCTACAAGCAAAATGTTTGTTGGGTACCTCTTGCTTTTTGGAGTTTCGTATTGAACTTAAAAATCTAGTAAAAATTTGTTTTTTATCTTATAGTGGATTATAGGTTCATGGCACGAGGTGTTTCAGTCAAATTGCAAGTAAGCTGCCAGTGGGAAAGTGCATAGCCATCGCAATTTTCTATAAGAAGAAGTGGAGGTCAAAACACACATGTTGCATGATATACATGTAGAAATTGGCATTCTGGAATTGTTTGCATTAAGTCTCTCAGTTTAATTATTAGCATGTGGGAGAAGCTCAATAGACTTCTGTCCAAAACCAGTCACAGCTGCAAATGCCTTGTGTTGCCTGAAGGGAGAACCAGTACTTCCTCCAGTACTTTCTGCAGTTGGTTTAGGAAAGCCATCACAATTGGGCTGTCCCAGTAACTACTGCTAGAAAGATTTTGATGGGGAAGTTTCAGGGGAAACTAGGATACAGAACTTTGTATCCATATACAGGTGTTTGATCAATACTGCATACAGAGCTGTCAGTTTGCAAATAGCTGATCAAATACATTTTACTCTTACACATAGGCATTTTCATAAATTTGGGATGCAGGTTTGAGCATACCATAAGCCATAATCTAATTATTTATAAATTATTGTACCAGGTTTTACCTACGAATATTTAGATCTTTATTTTGGCATAGCCAGATTGCATTGCATTTTTCCAAATGCAACACTCACTTTACATTTTTTTATGCTTCAAACATACTCAACATATATTAAAATTGAGAAATATTATTTGAACTCAAAAACTAGGTTTAAAAAATACTTTTAAAAACATATAAACATACTCCGTGTACATTTTAGTAGATGCCTTTGTTTCAAAAATCATACAATCTTTTCATAAGGAACACTTAGGAAAAGGGTAGAGTATTTCTTGGTTAGGACACAATTGCTATGGCTACCTCATGCTGCTATCACCAATGTTAGTGTGGAAATAAGTAAAGGTCAAAAAAAGCCAGTGTTTTACATTTGATACATTCCAATCCCTGGAAGTTGTAACTCCTTTTCTACTGCTGATATGGAACTGAATACACCTCCTGTTGGCCATTATAGCCAACAGGCTATAACATATTCCCATATAGCAGCTAAGGAAAGATGGTGGTCCCACAAGTAGTAAACAATATAGATTTACAAGGTCCAGGGACTATGGTCGCCAAATTTAAGTTAGCAACTCAGGTTGTGAGTCTGCTTTGTGTAACGGATGATAAAGCATTGGCTTTTCTTGTCTTTTAATCCACAGTCCTGCAGTGCATAACATGTTTGGGCAGTCATTTGGTTGTGTGTGATGTTTCAAAATGGCCTTCCAGGCCCTCTTGACATGGCAGTTGGACGGAATTAGTCCTAATATAATATAATAGAGTATCTGTATGTCACAGCACCTCTATGTTAACTGACCTATTTTTTGTTAACTAATAGATGTGTCTGTTTTCATTATTTAACACACATTTGTCTTTTTCTGGGCTAGGCCGGGTTCTCTGCGGCTCCTGCAAGGGCAGTTTCAGCCATGAAGAATATGAACTTGCCAGACCTTCCACGAAACATCAACATTGGTGACCTCAACATTAAAGTTCCCAACCTCTCTCATTTTGCCTGAAAAATAATCTGTGTAATGGTGCTTAATGTGATGTCTTTCAGGTATCATCTCATAGGAAAACATGTATTTAGTACCTTCCCTATCAAAAAGGGATTAAGAAGCCACTGTATGAAACAGTGTGGCCTAATATGTATATATTGTACAACTTTGATAAAGGAATTCTATGTTGATATGCAAAAGTATCTTTTATTTGATAATATGTTAGAGCAGAAAGAGTGCTGTAATAATTAAAGTGCTGAATTAAAATGAATTTCATGTGTATACTAATTCCAGGCAACTTAGTAGAGTGGGAAGAAAGATTATATAAAGGAAGCACATCTGATCTGAAAATTTAAAATATATAAAACCTTTTTAGAATAGATCTTTACACGTATAAAACCAAGCCACTATCATTTTCAGTGGAGATTCATTAAAATATTTAGGAACTCCATTAAAAATATTCTGCCATTACTAGTTGTTATAATCCCTTTTCTTCTATGTGTACTAAATATTACAGTTACCCTAATTTAGCAACTCCAAAGAATTGCTGTTCAGTAAACAGGATTCCCCATAGCAGCTGTTTAGCAGAGAGCCACATTTGCAGCCATGTGGTAAGAGCCAGTCACTGAGTCATATCCTTTATCCAAAGAACATTGCAGATGTTAAAAAAGATGCATTTTAATGTAAACATGGTATTAGTTGGGAGGGAGAAAGCTGAAATACAAATGACTGCTATATAAATTGAGCTATTATACATGCAGATGTATGGGAAGGTGTCCAAAGATTTCTTCTATAAAATGATGTGCAGCAATCTCTTTCCGTACAGAACCCTGTGATCTAATGCACCACTTGCCAGAATCTTCAGCCAGTTATTCAGAATATGTTGGGATGGTATACAAGAGCTTTTAGGGGCCATAAATCATTCTTGGCAACTCCTTCCTCTTTCTTATCTGTATGCTCTTTAGGGCAAGGATCCACAACCCTTTAAACCCAGAGCCCTGTATGTTATCAAGGACAGGATTAACAACATGTGGGAACAGCCCTTTGCAAATACAGGCCCATCAGGAGCACAGCCATTAGCAAATTATGTTATTTTTGCTTTTCTGCTTGTATATTAAAATGGGAATTGGAGTCAGTAAAGTTTACCTGTGACAAGATGTAAGGAAATGTAAATGTATTTTCATTCTTGCTACTAATATCCTTTGTACAACACAAGTTTCCCTAATGATAGCAACATTCTAAGACCATTCTACAATTTTAAGGATACTTTACATATTTGTGGTTTAAAAGGAAAGATATACATTGTCTACTTGCCAACCACCAAGGCTTAGACCGCCAAATATGGCGGCTCTGAACAACAGTGTCTGGCTCTACTCAGATGAGAAATATACGATTATGAGTTTGGGGAAGGGGCCAATGCACCTGAGAAAATATGTGGGGGTTTACTTCTCCTTTAAAGGAGAAGGAAAGGTAAAAACTAAGTAAGCTTTATCAGAAAGGTATATGTAAATGCAGCCATAAGCACTTACAGTAAAGCTACACTGATGAGTCCTCAATCAAAAGAAACACAGGATTTCTTGTAACCTTTTTTGTAAACATGTTCTTAGGGTATCTGACTTCCTCTCTCAGAAATTTTTTTTCATTCCTGGGGCAGCTTTCTCCTCTCACCCTGCTCCCCCCTCCCATAAGAATTCATAAAACTCAACTCCCCCCACCATTAGGAATGTGTAATCTGATCTATAAGAATAGAGCTGCAAGCATAAATCTATGAAGACCAAGCTAAAATGGCAGCTGCAATCTTAAACAGAGAAAGATTCTAGGGCTCTTTATGATAAAGCTTTCTGCAGAATAAATATAGCTTTCTAGGTGGCACTAATGGGGTGAATCTATTGGCAGTAAAATGCCAAAATGACTTTCCTTCTCCTTTAAAGGAGAACTATACCCCCAGGCGCAAAAAGCACCCTTAACTATCATTGGCTAGACCCCCCTTACCTCTCCTTTACTGCATAGTTTTAAAGTTTACAATGTGTCCCTATCGCTAAGTGTCTTCAGTAGGTAAGAAGATGTCGGCGAGGTACGCGGCTGCACTTCTCTGCAATTTTAGTTAGCGATTAGCAATAGGATTGTAAACATTAAAATCATGCGGTGAGGGGGGTTTACCCAATGATAGCTAAGGGTGCTCTTTGCGCCCGGGGGTATAGTTCTCCTTTAAGCATTACTGCTGTTTCCTTACAGAAATACTATTGAGCAATGACAAGATGAAACCTCTTAGAATTTAAAATAATCTAGGTTGTATCCACCCATATCCTAAACCACTAAAGTGGATAAACAGCTGTGGTTTGAGACAAATTGATGTAGAAGCCCCAAAGTATCAGTGCAACACTCATACAAAACTGGGAAGACAAAAGCTTTCAGTAAATGTTTGATATTCTTTTTGTTCCTCTCATTTTGTAATGCATTACTGTAGGGTATAGATACTGTACTGAAGGGGCGTTAATGATAAACAATAATTGAAAAGCTGTAGGGTGGCATGTGTTGGTGTTATTGAGGTGTGTCATTTGCTCTGTTCCTCACAGAACTACTTCTCCGAACTTACATATGTGAAAAGTGCAGTTACATGAAACAAATAACAATCAAGAACATCCATTGCGTCATTGCTTAGCAAATCATAACATTTTGCATTTCTTTCTTGTATTGGATCTTACATTAACCTCTCCCAGCTAGGAAGCTTGATATGGCTGTGAGCACCCTTTCTACTGATCTGTTTAAATTAGTGGTGGCATACTTTCCCAAAGAGCAGTACAGTGAAGATTTTGCATGAAGAAAATTCTAACCAGTCCTATGCTTGAGGGTGGTCTGGTCAGTAGATGAAAGTTGTATACATTTGCAGATCCATCAAAGCTAGTTGTGTAGAAGAAGGTTCCTGACTAGGATTTCATAATTATTTCTCTTACCATGTATATAGCATTAAGCTTCTAGGATGAACTTGAGACTTAATTGTGTAAGCCACTTATCTGTTAAATTTAACTTGTCATATGACACACTAATTTCTCCTAGTGCATTGATGGCAGGAAGGTGCACAGTCAGTTTAGCTTTTAGTGAATTTATCACTTGCCTCTGTGCCTTACCTTACCTTGGAAACAGGGGTGCTGTGGCTTTATGCAGATACACAATAAATACAATTTTTAATCATTGGGTCTAGTACAAGAGAGTCAATATGCAGCCATCTCTGACTTAAACTGCAATACAAAACCTCAAGCAACAATTGCAGTCGCAAGTAACATTACTTAAGGACCATTGCCTGCAATCTATTTCTTATTTATAGTCTCTACAGTCAAGGTTGCCTAAAATTTGCTGCATATTTTTACTGTGCCAGTCAGCCCAGTGTGACTGCTTAAACCAAGGTCTAAAGAAAACAAAGCCAATTGCAGTACTTTTTAAATATGTAGTTATCAAATAGCGGCCACAAAAATGTAAATGGAAAAATTTAACAAGATAATATTATGAGTGAAAGTAATAGTTTACCAAGGTAATATTATGAGTGAAAGTATTACATATAAACATTTATTTAATAGCTTGGCATAAATATTTGACGAGACATATTCTGGTATAAAAAGAGAGAATGGAACTGTTCAGCACCTTGGACAGCAGAACTGTTAGAGCCAAGGGGCTTTGGATATATAAAGGAATCAATAACTATATCATGTACTTTGCCCTCTTGAGCTCATTTCATTTCAATTTCAAGATGTTTTTTTAATAATGCTAAAGTAAGTTTATTATCCAGTACCACTAGGTCCTTCTCTATAAAGGATTTGCCTAACCTAGGTATAAAAGTCTTGCATATTTTTAAATCTCATATGCATGAACTTATTTTTATCAGCCCTGAATATCATCTGCAATTTAGCTGCCCAGATTGCCAGCTTGTCCAAATCCTCTTGCAAGCATGACCTGGGTGGATTTAATTGTCCTGAATAGCTTTGTGTTATATGCAGATACATTGCTTACAATGCCCACTACAAGTAACTTTTAAACACAAGTGGACCCAATACAGGACCCTGTGAAACCCCATTAAAAACTCTACTCCAAATGTTTTTGGCAGTTTTCCCATGTACACACAGAATTACCAAGATCAAAAGACCATAGTTAAGCAAGCAAATATTTATGCAGCACTGTATCAAAAGCTTAAGCAAAATCCATGTATACTACGTCTACTGCAACCCTACAAATCAATTCACTGGCACCACACCAGATAAAAATTAGAAAAAAAGGCCTATATAAAACTGAACTAAGCTCTCAAAGTACATTGTTCTGTTAAAGGAAACCTATACCTCAAAACAATGTTGGTCTCTATAAAAATACTTCATAAAAAAGCTTATATCTAAAGCCCTGCTTCATGGAAAAAAACCCATTTTCATAAAAATATACTTTTTTTTAAAAATATCTTTTTATTTAAGGTTTTCCAATTCCGTTATTTACAAAGTTGGCACCATAAAATCAGAGAGAACATATTTTACAGATCTTACAAATTTGGTGCAGAAAAGCATAAAGTTATAACATAAAACGAAAAATGCGCAACTTTTCGCGTAAGTTTTAACGCTACGCAAAATGCGCAACTTTTTACGCAACTTTCGTAATGGATAGGAAAACTCGCGTTTTTACGCAAAAATCGTATTGGATCCGAAAAATTCGTAAAGAATCCGAAAAAATCGCAAAACATACGAAAAAATCGCAAAGTACCGATCATTACGAAAAAAACGCAATCGGACTCCATTCGACCCGTTCGTGGGTAAGTAAATCAGCCCCTTAGTATCAAGTCTTAAAGGGGGTTATAGATTAGATGTTTAATACTTCATCCATGGTCCATTTTTCTCAATGGAGTCTGACACTAAGGCCGAGAGGTAATGTATGGATTGAATGTAATCTAAACGAGAGTGTAGTTGGGACCTGTATAGGCCAGGGACTAACCAGTTTACTGCTATTACCCATCTAGAAGCAGAAAGGATTTGTACTGTCAATGTCATTTGTTTCCAGGTAAGTCTAATGGGAGAGAGCAAAATGAATGTGAGAATGGGGGATGCAGTTTGGAGATATTAATTGGAAAACCGCAGTCCAAAAAGTTCTGCACTATAGGGCATGAGCACCAGGAATGATAATTGTCTCCTACTGCAACCTCTGAAGCAAGTAGGGGGAAAAGTTGAGAGTTTATTTGTGAAATTATACTTGTGCTTACTTCCACAGCATAAATGTACTTTTTAAGTAGTATATACCATTGGGTACTCCTAAACAGATAACTGCCAACTAAGAGTTGCCCCCTGGGATCATACTATTCATGGTGCACACAAACAAACCAAGGGCACACATATATGTTAGGTCACATCAGCCAGTTACTGGACAAAGTTCTGTCTTTTACTCCTACACTACTTCCTGTTACAGTTAGAGCTGCATTATTTCCTTTCAGGTGATCTCTGAGGGAGCACACAGCCCATCACTAAATGGTGGCTCAAGGTAATAAATGTGACAGGCCAATATTTTCTGATATATTTATTCCACTTTGGTAAGATTCTTTAATAAGCCACTTAAAATGACAACTATCTGTTGGTTAAAGTGGTTGTTAACCTTCAATGTCCAAATCTTATTAAACCACCAACAATGATCTCACTGTAAAAACAACTTTTTGTACCTGTTAAGTCAGTTTTCTGAAGGGGTGGGAGTGGCCTACTTTGAACCTGACACACTGAGAACTTCCTATATGCTTACATCATCACATCCAGGCTTTGCCCTTACCTTTCTCCTACTGGACCAATTCATTGGTTGCTCGAGCACTCTAACCAGTTACATAAACTGAAAGGCCATTGGTTAATTTCTCCCTTGCAATGGCATAAGCTAACAGACTCAGCATAATACAGATCCAACATACTGTTATGTTAGATTTGCAGCACTCTGTCACAAGCACAGGAAGCAGTGTCAGACTGACAGGAGACACAGCCAATAGGAGTTTAGTCTGCTGCCAGTATTATGTGTGACATCATATAAATAAGTAAAAAAGCAACTGGTGTTTATAGGGGTCACTGTCCCCACCAGCACAGGGTCTGTGCAGAAGTGAAGGATCAGCAGGGGAATGATTTTGATTTGAATATCTCTTCAGCTGCACATGTTGTTGGTAACTATGTACATGGCAAAGATTGTTCAACTAATTCATTCTGGGGGTATAGTTTTCATTTAAACCCTGTATTCTGTGTCAGTTGCTGACTTTATCACATCTTTTGTTCAAAACTAGTACTACTATGGCCTTAGATCCACTGACTAGTTCTAAGTAATATTTGTATCACAGCCGCACAAAGTGAGTTGATATAATGCACGGTTTAATTCTGGCCCAGTTACCACTGTTGCATGTCTAGTGTAAGCTCCCTGTGATGGGCTGTCTCCAGCTCGTGCTATGATGTTTCTGCATCTCAACTGGGTTTTATGTAAGTCAGTGGTCTAATGGTTTGATCTGTAACAAGGAACTGGGTCAGCAACCTGCATGACCTTTCTGAAAATTATCCATTGTACACCTGCTTTCACAGTATTTGAAAATACGTTTCTTCTGTTGTAAACATAATAGCAAATAATACAATACAAGGGCTTTATGACTTTGCTTATAATGTGTGCCAAGAGAACCTGCGGACTTACAGGAATCACTTGTATCAAGTAGCCACAAATGTTTTTGATTAACTAAACAGCAACTCAATATCTGCTTATTTATGTTTTCTTTAATCCATCTTATTCTTTTCTTTAATCCATCTTATTCTTTTCTTTAATCCATCTTATTCTTCAGCACCACTTGATCTGTGTTCTTTTCATTTAAAACAAATTTAAGCATTTCTGTTTGTTTTGACAGCAAATAGCCATGTATGCCCATGGGATGGTTTGCCCACATCCTCTAATGGCTTACACATATGATAGTTTGAAAATACTTCCAGCTCTGCGTAAGAAAATTGGCAACTGAAAGGTTTGAGATCACCTCCCCTTAATGTTTGTTTAGGCAGTAATACAAGAGCACGGTATCACCACTACTGCAGAAATCCAGTTGTCTAGCAAGAATGCTGAATGAAGTGGAATGTATGAAACATGTCTGTGTGTGTGTGTGGTGGGGGGGGGGGGGGGTTAGTGCGTTCACTCTAAAGTTTGCTCATATTTGGTTATAATGTTTTTTACTGATGGTAGCATACTCTATTCTCTGATTCAGATGATGCAGAGTCATGGGTCACTGCACCAGCTGGTAGGGGTAAGGGGTTCATATAAGGTAAATCCACTGAAAAGGCAGCAATAATACACCCAAATCACCTGAATTGTGGCCAGTCAATGTCATATGAGCTTGTGCATACAACAAACTGAATGTGTCTTGCTTAAATATGTTCATTATCAAATGAAAATTTTAAATCTCTTAGTGGTCCAGCAATCATTTCATCTTAAAAAACTGTTTGAGCATGAAATTGATTTTCTTGATTGGCATTTTTCCATCAGTTAAAGAAACAGTTAGCTTTAAAGTTACAAAATTAAATTGGGGTGGTAACCCACAGAATCCAGTAAATGCTTTAAATGGGTTACTTGAATAGGGTCACAAAGGCCCAAGGGCAAGATTTGCACCCACTCCCTGACCCCTTGGATGTGCACACACAAACACCTTTAAACATGAATCTGTGATCTTTAAGGCACATCTTCAGTTGTGTCTTCAATGGGCCCCTTAGTGGTCCAGGCCACTACACCCCCTGCACCCCTGGTAATTATGCCAATGTATTATAATGAAAGTAAATGATAGACCAGTTGTTCATGATGCAATTATAACAACTCCTAATTGTGTTTTTCTTATCTTCTGCTTATCAGCTGTGCTCAGCCAGTGGTGGATTAATGATATGAGAGGCCCCTAGGCTACACTCCCCCTTCTAGGCAGCAGTCCATATGCATTTCTAAGGGTCCACTGTGATCAGGGGCCCATCTAATTTTATTAAAATGATTATTTCCCTTCTTTATTTTTACTTACGCTGTATGGCATGCAGAAGATCCAGGCACACATGCACCCAAGCTCTCATCTCTACATCAGGTTGGGTTCACCACGCACAAGTAATGTCATTGGCATGGTATACCCAACCAGTGCCACCCAGCACAAGTAAAGGTAAACATTTAAAAACTCATAAAGAAAAATCTAGATGGGCCCCTGATCACACTGGACCCCAAATCTATAGCCTAGGTTAGTCTGTGCATGAATCCACCCATGTGCTCAGCAATAATGAGTCAGTTGCAAACATATTAAATTGTGAATCGTCCAATACCTTGCACTTCACTACAGATGCAACTGCATCCAAGGTTGGAACTGAGTATTGTAGGAGAAAAACAGGAGTGTGGCTTGAAAAAAACAAAGCCAGGCCAAAGTCAGGGAAGGTTGTACAGAAACAGATATGTGGATAGGCCAAGAAATAGGGCAGGCAGCAGTCCTCACAGCCCTTAACTGAGTGAGGAATGAATCCAAGTAGGCAGCAGCAAAGTCCTGGATCAGGTCTGATCAAAACACAGAAAGTTCATACATCATGCTAGACCAGGAGCATATAAGCAATCAAGCAGAGTAAAGGTCCCCATACACGGGCCGTTAGTAGCTGCCGATATCAGTCCCTTGGACCAATTCGGCAGCTAATCAGCCCGTGTATGGGCACCCCCGACAGGCCTGCCCGACCGATATCTGGTCTGAAATCGGCCAGATCTCGATCGGGCAGATTAGAAAATCTAGTTGGATCGGGGACCGCATCGGTGCATCGGGGACCTGGATTGACTTTTCCTATGCCCATCGTAATAATTAAATTGTTTGGCCCCAGGGCCAAACAATCGAATTATCCTGGGTTCTCCCGGTATCGCCCACCCTTAGGCCCGTGTATGGGGACCTTAAGGCTCTCAGTAAAAACCCCTGATTACTGATTTGCTGGCATCTGGTCTTACCTAGGTAACAGAGGCAGTAGCAGTTGGTTACGAGAGATATTAACTTGCCCATGTTCAGCTTTCTACTGCACAGACCAGGGCTCTATGGACTGTGTTCTATTGCACAGACAGCACACATGGAGGCACAGCCTTACCCAAGTTGCCATTGTTTCTTCTTCCTCCTCTCAAGAACATACTGGTTGAGCTTGGAAAGTACATTTTGTTTGTGCAAGGCCTCTAATTTGATGTAAATAGAGCAACTTGCTGTGGAAGCAAACTCATGCCATAAAACAAATTTACAATAAAATAATATTTTCTAAGTTCTGCGTGCCCTTTAAATGTTAATGAATCAATTTTATGTTAAATAAGCTAGTCATTTATCTCTTCCCTCTAAACTGAGCTGAATTCATCTTATTGTTCAAACTTCTGATTAATTGTCACATAGGATTTTGTGTTTCCTCCTGGCTGCCCCCCGAGCCTGTTATCTGCTCATCGTTCCAAACAAACGTTTCTTGTTTAATGCCTGGCACCATTCTTTGCCTCTTCCTGTGCTCTTAGTGCTTTTGTTCTCCACCTGTATATTCTTTTAGATTCAGTGGAATTTCTGTTGGGTTCAGTTTTTAACCTCTTATTGGACTGACTTCCCTGGGAAATATGTATTGCTGATATCCAGCTGACAGTTTAAAAAAGAAAAATAGCTTATTTTGAGCTCTTGAATTCTAGATTGCCCGATTTAGACCTGATAGGCTATTTGCCTGGGTTAAATATTGACACTATATTATATTTTAGATTATAGATGAAAAATAAAAAAATATGAGACCCACCCACTGCTCAGAAAAGAGACGTATTCCAACATGCAGAAAGTGTCAGAAATTTGCATGCTTTTGCCACATTTTGGGGCTAAAGCAGGTTATACTGTATCTTCTGAGGGGGCAATACATAAATAAAAAATAGAGGGGTCATCTAAATGCCTTTAAGAGGGGCTTGGATGATTTCTTGAACAACCTTAGTATCCAAGGCTATTGTGACACTGAAATATTCAGTTAGTATTGCTGTTGGTATATATGGTTTATGTATGTGAGTGTATAGATAGGTCAGTATGGGTTTATGTATGTGAGTGTATAGATAGGTCAGTATGGGTTTATGTATGTGAGTGTATAGATAGGTCAGTATGGGTTTATGTATGTGAGTGGATAGATAGGTCAGTATGGGTCTGTATATGTGAGTGTATAGATAGGTCAGTATGGGTTTATGTATGTGAGTGTATAGATAGGTCAGTATGGGTTTATGTATGTGAGTGTATAGATAGGTCAGTATGGGTTTATGTATGTGAGTGGATAGATAGGTCAGTATGGGTCTGTATATGTGAGTGTATAGATAGGTCAGTATGGGTTTATGTATGTGAGTGTATAGATAGGTCAGTATGGGTCTGTATATGTGAGTGTATAGATAGGTCAGTATGGGTTTATGTATGTGAGTGTATAGATAGGTCAGTATGGGTTTATGTATCTGAGTGTATAGATAGGTCAGTATGGGTTTATGTATGTGAGTGTATAGATAGGCCAGTATGGGTCTGTATGTGAGTGTATAGATAGGTCAGTATGGGTTTATGTATGTGAGTGTATAGATAGGTCAGTATGGGTCTAGATGTGAGTGTATAGATAGGTCAGTATGGGTCTGTATGTGAGTGTATAGATAGGTCAGTATGGGTCTGTATGTGAGCGTATAGATAGGTCAGTATAGGTCTGTATGTGAGTGTATAGATAGGTCAGTATGGGTCTGTATGTGAGTGTATAGATAGGTCAGTATGGGTTTATGTATGTGAGTGTATAGATAGGTCAGTATGGGTTTATGTATGTGAGTGTATAGATAGGTCAGTATGGGTCTGTATGTGAGTGTATAGATAGGTCAGTATGGGTCTGTATGTGAGTGTATAGATAGGTCAGTATGGGTCTGTATGTGAGTGTATAGATAGGTCAGTATGGGTTTATGTATGTGAGTGTATAGATAGGTCAGTATGGGTTTATGTATGTGAGTGTATAGATAGGTCAGTATGGGTCTGTATGTGAGTGTATAGATAGGTCAGTATGGGTCTGTATGTGAGTGTATAGATAGCTCAGTATGGGTCTGTATGTGAGTGTATAGATAGGTCAGTATGGGTCTGTATGTGAGTGTATAGATAGGTCAGTATGGGTTTATGTATGTGAGTGTATAGATAGGTCAGTATGGGTCTAGATGTGAGTGTATAGATAGGTCAGTATGGGTCTGTATGTGAGTGTATAGATAGGTCAGTATGGGTCTGTATGTGAGCGTATAGATAGGTCAGTATAGGTCTGTATGTGAGTGTATAGATAGGTCAGTATGGGTCTGTATGTGAGTGTATAGATAGGTCAGTATGGGTTTATGTATGTGAGTGTATAGATAGGTCAGTATGGGTTTATGTATGTGAGTGTATAGATAGGTCAGTATGGGTTTATGTATGTGAGTGTATAGATAGGTCAGTATGGGTCTGTATGTGAGTGTATAGATAGGTCAGTATGGGTCTGTATGTGAGTGTATAGATAGGTCAGTATGGGTCTGTATGTGAGTGTATAGATAGGTCAGTATGGGTTTATGTATGTGAGTGTATAGATAGCTCAGTATGGGTTTATGTATGTGAGTGTATAGATAGGTCAGTATGGGTCTGTATGTGAGTGTATAGATAGGTCAGTATGGGTCTGTATGTGAGTGTATAGATAGCTCAGTATGGGTCTGTATGTGAGTGTATAGATAGGTCAGTATGGGTCTGTATTTGAGTGTATAGATAGGTCAGTATGGGTCTGTATGTGAGTGTATAGATAGGTCAGTATGGGTCTGTATGTGAGTGTATAGATAGGTCAGTATGGGTCTGTATGTGAGTGTATAGATAGGCCAGTATGGGTCTGTATGTGAGTGTATAGATAGGTCAGTATGGGTCTGTATGTGAGTGTATAGATAGGTCAGTATGGGTTTATGTATTTGAGTGTATAGATAGGTCAGTATGGGTCTGTATGTGAGTGTATAGATAGGTCAGTATGGGTCTGTATGTGAGTGTATAGATAGGTCAGTATGGGTCTGTATTTGAGTGTATAGATAGGTCAGTATGGGTTTATGTATGTGAGTGTATAGATAGGTCAGTATGGGTCTGTATGTGAGTGGATATATAGGTCAGTATGGGTTTATGTATGTGAGTGGATAGATAGGTCAGTGTGGGTTTATGTATGTGAGTGGATAGATAGGTCAGTATGGGTTTATGTATGTGAGTGGATAGATAGGTCAGTATAGGTTTATGTATGTGAGTGGATAGATAGGTCAGTATGGGTTTATGTATGTGAGTGTATAGATAGGGCAGTATGGGTTTATGTATGTGAGTGTATAGATAGGTCAGTATGGGTTTATGTATGTGAGTGGATAGATAGGTCAGTGTGGGTTTATGTATGTGAGTGTATAGATAGGTCAGTATGGGTCTGTATGTGAGTGTATAGATAGGTCAGTATGGGTTTATGTATGTGAGTGGATAGATAGGTCAGTATGGGTTTATGTATGTGAGTGGATATATAGGTCAGTGTGGGTTTATGTATGTGAGTGGATAGATAGGTCAGTGTGGGTTTATGTATGTGAGTGTATAGATAGGTCAGTATGGGTCTGTATGTGAGTGTATAGATAGGTCAGTATGGGTCTGTATGTGAGTGTATAGATAGGTCAGTATGGGTCTGTATGTGAGTGGATAGATAGGTCAGTATGGGTTTATGTATGTGAGTGGATCGATAGGTCAGTGTGGGTTTATGTATGTGAGTGTATAGATAGGTCAGTATGGGTCTGTATGTGAGTGTATAGATAGGTCAGTATGGGTCTGTATGTGAGTGTATAGATAGGTCAGTATGGGTCTGTATGTGAGTGTATAGATAGGTCAGTATGGGTCTGTATGTGAGTGTATAGATAGGTCAGTATGGGTCTGTATTTGAGTGTATAGATAGGTCAGTATGGGTTTATGTATGTGAGTTTATAGATAGGTCAGTATGGGTTTATGTATGTGAGTGGATATATAGGTCAGTGTGGGTTTATGTATGTGAGTGTATAGATAGGTCAGTATGGGTTTATGTATGTGAGTGGATCGATAGGTCAGTGTGGGTTTATGTATGTGAGTGTATAGATAGGTCAGTATGGGTCTGTATGTGAGTGTATAGATAGGTCAGTATGGGTCTGTATGTGAGTGTATAGATAGGTCAGTATGGGTTTATGTATGTGAGTGTATAGATAGGTCAGTATGGGTTTATGTATGTGAGTGGATAGATAGGTCAGTATGGGTTTATGTATGTGAGTGGATAGATAGGTCAGTATGGGTTTATGTATGTGAGTGTATAGATAGGTCAGTATGGGTCTGTATGTGAGTGTATAGATAGGTCAGTATGGGTCTGTATGTGAGTGGATAGATAGGTCAGTATGGGTTTATGGATGTGAGTGGATAGATAGGTCAGTATGGGTTTATGTATGTGAGTGGATAGATAGGTCAGTATGGGTCTGTATGTGAGTGTATAGATAGGTCAGTATGGGTCTGTATGTGAGTGGATATATAGGTCAGTATGGGTTTATGTATGTGAGTGGATAGATAGGTCAGTATGGGTTTATGTATGTGAGTGTATAGATAGGTCAGTATGGGTCTGTATGTGAGTGGATAGATAGGTCAGTGTGGGTTTATGTATGTGAGTGTATAGATAGGTCAGTATGGGTCTGTATGTGAGTGTATAGATAGGTCAGTATGGGTTTATGTATGTGAGTGTATAGCTAGGTCAGTATGGGTCTGTATGTGAGTGGATAGATAGGTCAGTATGGGTTTATGTATGTGAGTGTATAGATAGGTCAGTATGGGTCTGTATGTGAGTGTATAGATAGGTCAGTATGGGTTTATGTATGTGAGTGTATAGATAGGTCAGTATGGGTCTGTATGTGAGTGGATAGATAGGTCAGTGTGGGTTTATGTATGTGAGTGGATAGATAGGTCAGTATGGGTTTATGTATGTGAGTGTATAGATAGGTCAGTATGGGTTTATGTATGTGAGTGGATAGATAGGTCAGTATGGGTTTATGTATGTGAGTGGATAGATAGGTCAGTATGGGTTTATGTATGTGAGTGGATAGATAGGTCAGTATGGGTTTATGTATGTGAGTGTATAGATAGGTCAGTATGGGTTTATGTATGTGAGTGGATAGATAGGTCAGTATGGGTTTATGTATGTGAGTGGATAGATAGGTCAGTATGGGTTTATGTATGTGAGTGGATAGATAGGTCAGTATGGGTCTGTATGTGAGTGTATAGATAGGTCAGTATAGGTTTGTGTGTGCTGGGTTCACTTGGAATGATTACATAAAGAAAATGTAATTCCAAGCAGCCGGATACTTTGCACTCCCTGGTACACTACTTTATCTTTTCTACTTTCCTTCAGTATCTAATATCTCCTTTCTGTTATCTGTACCTTCCTATTATGCGTGACATTTTCCGCCAGGACCTAGTCCGCCCTCCCTGACCTTTTCTTTTTCAACGTGCCCTTCCTTCCTCCTATATCTTTATGCTATTAAGTGATAAAAGCTATCCTAAAGATAATGTTCTAGTAACAGCGTTTCTATCTATCCCAATACAAACAGGTTATTAGAGGAAGATTGATGTGGATGGTTTTATCAAACATATATTGTGCTATGATAGAGGTGAATAGGGGCCAAATGTTCAACTGTTAAAGGTAATACATGTTATTTATAAGTAGTATTTGTTTTTCATTTTTATAATCAGAAACAGATGATAAAGCACAAGGGACTGACTAAATGCAACATTTCTTCCCTGTACATCTGGATTTCCACATAAGTGAAAGTTTCCATACTGATATTCAGCAGAATCAGAATTAAATCCAGTAACCCTAGTTAATACTAGTTGTTGTTCTGATACTGCTAGCAGCATGTTAGAGCTATGGCTCACCAGGAGTTTTGATTCACTCCCAAAAGATGACGATGGGAAGAAGCATAAGTAGCCCCAGACCCAAGATTATTTTTTAAAACGTACTGTACAGTAATCAAATCATGTGGCCCTTAAGAAATCAGCTTCACTGGGAGACAAAACAAAAACATTTATATAAGATAGGGATTAAATAGAATCAATGTAACAGGGCCATGAATTAATTATGGCTAATGCACTTCAACTATGCCTGGACTGGCAATCTGTGGATTCTGGCAAATGCCAGATGGGCTGCTGTCAGATGTCATAGACAGTCACTATTTAGTGGGCTGATTGGGGACTGTATGGGCTTCTGTGTACTTGAAATGCTGGGTTCTGTTTTTAATCTCTCTGTGGGCCTTATCACAACTGCCTGACACCTTCATAAAGTACTGCACTTACTCTGCTTTGGTGGCACACGTTAAGAAAAGTCACCAGTAATAAAAGAAAAATTGTAGACAAACCTGAGAAGGGTTTGAAGACCAATTTAAGTTTGCCAATGTTATTTAGATATTGTCGTTGTATTGTTCAACATTCCTGATGAATCCATGGGGTTTTTAAATAAAAAGGTGCTTCTTAACTTTTTGCTGACTGAATCAGCAGACCGGCTGACCCTTCTCCCTCAACTTTCCTCTTCTGCATTAAGACCGGAGTGGTAAATCTCTAGTATAAAGCAGGTACTATTTTTCCACAAAAAAGGGGGGGAATTCTCGATTAAAGTTACTGGGGTGCTATCTGAGCTTGTCATGACAGAGTTGCCCCTACCTATTTATCTTGTAGCAGTTTAGCCAATACTACCCACCCTATGTCGTTTTCTCCAGCAGAACATATGGCAAGTAACTTTTATATGTATGTTATACATACATTCATACAAATATCTCTGGCTTTATGGTCTGAATTGTCCTGTTCTGAGCAGCTCTGATCTAATCTTATTTCTGGAGGTTCAACCAACCCAATAAAATAACGCATAGGACAATAGGACCACAATCACTTTGGGAGTGAAGGGGATCAAATAATACATTTGCCAGACGGAAAACTGCCAGCTGTATTACTGTTTGGATTAAATCACTTTCCCACACTCCCCACTACAAATTTTCTTTACATGTATTCATTCCTTTAGCTGATTCTTCTAAAGATTTATGGACATGTATAAAACTAGGATTGTTTCACTAAAAGTTTAGCCTTAAACTTGAAGGACTGTCGTATCCATTCTGCCTTATCTGTCAAGGTCAACAACATAATGCATTCCTGGTGTTAAGAGAAAGGGGATATTACAAAATCCGGTCTTGTGCTGATTGACGAGCCAAGTATTTTCAAGCAGGGGAGAGGGAGTGGTGACGGCCATGGTCCAATTTTCTCCTTGACTTGTCCAAGCAATGATTGCTTCCATTGCAAAACTTTACAGGCAAGTCTAAAGGCTATGTCTTCTGCATTATTCATCATCAGCACATTTCTTAATGTGTAATCCATTCCTAACTGTAGTATCCTGACAAAGCTTTTATGTCTGGATACACCAAAGATGTCTATGTGAAATCAGGGCTGGCACTAAGGGTAGGCAGAAGTGGCACGTGCCTAGGGTGCAACTGTTGGGGGGCACTAGGAACATATGTCTCCTGTTGCCTGCCTCTACTACAAGCCCATCTTTCCCCACAGCCTGCAGCTCATTTTACCTCCCCAGCCCAATGCACACCCATTTGTTTGTGCTCCCCTACATACGTGCGGGGGTTGGAGCGGCTTGGGGACGAGGGGGTGCTGGGTTGCCTAGGGCGCCGGGTCGGCTTGGCCTGACTCCATACTGGTATGAAAACAATCCTATTTGCTTAATTTAGGGGCAGATTTATCAAATTTATCAGATTAGAGCTCACCAC
Organism: Xenopus tropicalis; assembly: GCF_000004195.4. Lineage (NCBI taxonomy): Eukaryota > Metazoa > Chordata > Amphibia > Anura > Pipidae > Xenopus > Xenopus tropicalis. The sequence goes on from NC_030679.2 coordinate 108,593,843, forward strand.
TGAAATACCCACGCACTTTCTGTTCATTCCTATGGGACTTTTAGTGTATTTATTAATGGCTGAAAGTCAGAATTCGCCATTTGATAAAAATGGCATAGGAATGAATTAAAAGTAGGTGGATTTTTCTGTTCGAATCTCACATTTTGATAAATCTGTCACTGTATGTTTAAATGTTTTTAGCAGACTTTCGCATATGGTGAGCCAAATAACTGAAAAAAATAACACTCTATCCAGAAAACACCAGGTCCCAATCATTATGCCCCATAGATCCCATGCCTTTAATATACTTACAGTAGTAATTTATCAAGTTTGCCATATTTGTTTATATTATTGCTACTGAAACCTTTGCCACACTGTGCTGAGCACTCTGTACTGCTGTCACTAACTTTGTACTGCTGTCACTAACTTTGTACTGCTGTCACTAACTTTGTACTGCTGTCACTAACTTTGTACTGCTGTCATTAACATTGTACTGCTGTCACTAACTTTGTACTGCTGTCACTAACTTTGTACTGCTGTCACTTACTCTGTACTGCTGTCACTAACTTTGTACTGCTGTCACTAACTTTGTACTGCTGTCACTTACTCTGTACTGCTGCCACTAACTTTGTACTGCTGTCACTAACTTTGTACTGCTGTCACTTACTCTGTACTGCTGTCACTAACTTTGTACTGCTGTCACTTACTCTGTACTGCTGTCACTAACTTTGTACTGCTGTCACTAACTTTGTACTGCTGTCACTTACTCTGTACTGCTGTCACTAACTTTGTACTGCTGTCACTTACTCTGTACTGCTGTCACTAACTTTGTATTGTTGTCACTAACTTTGTATTGCTCTCACTAACTCTGTACTGCTGTCACTTACTCTGTACTGCTGTCACTTACTCTGTACTGCTGTCCCTTACTCTGTACTGCTGTCCCTTACTCTGTACTGCTGTCGCTAACTTTGTACTGCTGTCATTAACATTGTACTGCTGTCACCTACTCTGTACTGCTGTCACCTACTCTGTACTACTGTCTTACATAGAAAAACAATTACCTAATGTAAAGGCTAGATTCAGCAACACATGAGGATCCAGAGATGTATTGTGGATTGCAGAAAAATGTAAGTAATATCAGAAGGAATTCATTGTGATTTCTAACTTATGATGAATACAGTGATATTGTATATAATTTATGCAGCCTTAATTTTACATGCCATTTGCTCGCCACATTTGCAAACTTATTGGCCAATGTGAATCATTTTATGCTTTTGCACAGTATTTTCACTTAAATATACAGTATTTTTGCATAGTAGCTGTGCACTATAATATTACTATTATACTATTATAGCACTATTATATATATATATATCACTATATCACTATTATAGCACTATTATATCATTTTCCAGACTATACTTTAACTGCTGCTGCTGTTGTAACTCTTTTCAGGTGGAGGAGGCAGGAAACTAGACAGACTGAAGCAGATGTAAAAAGTGTTGGTGAGCCACACAAGCATAAAAAAGTTCTTTGGTGAAGCCAAATAAGAGATGTGATTGACTATTTGGTAGCCCCATGTGGACTGCAGGATGTTAAACAGGAGTAAACCTGTGTCTCAGTGCTTCCAGAACTTGCATCCAAGCCAGAAATGTAAAAATAGGCACCTACTGGGCCACTGGGAGTTACATCAAAGGGGGTGGTGAGCAACATGTTACTCCTAAACCCCTGGTTGGGGATCACTGTAGTAGAGCATGCCAGTATAGGGTGCTCCAGAGAATAAATTTGGCTCTCTAACTAGGTTTGTTGGAGCTAGATCCATTTAAAGAGAAAGGTATATTTTACAAGAAATGTCAACCAACCCAATGTCAATAGGGAACTAATAATTTGCTCTGCATTTTTGAGACCTTAATTCATGTTACCATTTAGTGTGCAGAGGAATGATGGGGGTATGTATTAAAAAGCAAAAAGCTTGCCCAGGAGCAGTAACCCATAGTACCAATCAGCAGGCAGGATTTACTGGTCACCTGCTAAAAGCAAACATCTTTTTGGTTGCTATGGGTTACTGCTCCTGGGCAAACTCAGTGCCTTTTATTACATAAGGGGATTAGTGTTGAAAATGAAAATTCAGGAGTGGATAGTTTTATAGATGTAATGGTAATGATAGATCTTCATTTAGCTCCTGTTTTTTTTAGTAGGGATTTATTAGGTTTGATTTATAAATCCTAATTTTAAATACAGCTATTAGTGTTACATAGTTAAAGGAACAGTAACACCAAAAAATGAAGGTGTATAAAAATAATATATTATGTACTATTGCTCTGCACTGGTAAAAGTTGTGTGTTTTCTTCATAAACACTACTGCAGTTTATATTAATACCCTGCTGTGTAGCCATGGGGGCAGCCATTTAAATTGAAAAAAGGAGAAAAGGCACAGGTTACTAAGCAGATTCTACACAGTTATCTGTTATCTTCTTATGTAACCTGTGCCTTTTCTCCTTTTTTCAATTTAAATGGCTGCCCCCATGGCTACACAACAGCTATTTCTATGAACCATAGTAGTCTTTCTGAAGCAAACGCCCAACTTTTACCAGTGCAGGTAACAGTACATTATATGTTAATACAATGTAGATGCAGCCCTAGTCCTGTAAGATTTCTATGCTGCACAGATCAGATCTGCGCTTTATTCCCCAGGCCTGGGATTTTTAGTTGTGCAGCTACTGGCGTGCCAAAGGTTGCCTATCTCCTCTATAGATCTGCTGATTCTTGACTGCTTTTTTCACTGCCCAACATAATTAAGACAAACGGTACAGACAGAGCCAGATATAGCCAGTTAATTTGTTTTGGCTCTGTTCTTCTTGGCTTTCTTACCAGGAACAAAGCGTATTGAATTATTGTGAAATATGGCAAGGAGAAAGATTTGCTTCCTATTAGATAATGTATTGGCAATGAAAAATGGAACTGTAAAGCCCCCCTTTGATTTATAAAAACAGATTTGTTTTTGTAAATGTAACAAAGAGAAACAGTTATATTTACATTTGAATTATTTTCTTGCATTTTTCAGAACATTTAAATAAAAGAGGGATTGCATATTGGGAACCTGCGCCTTCCTGGGGATGTAGGTATGCACTACAAAAAAACTCTCAGTCTCTGGTTGCAACAATATGGCAGCAGTACACCAGTGAAATTATTGGATGACTATTCATTCTTGTGAGATGATTTTCTTACATTCACATTTGTATACATGTTGTAGAGTTTATTACTTATTACTTTTCTGACAAGTCACGTGTACAATCTATTCTTGCTATATGGGAATACAGTCAATTATCCAATCAAACATATTAGTGGTATAGTGCACCGACCAATTATAGATAAGCAAAAAGAGGAAAACAGAGGCAAATGCTTAGTCACCCAAGTTATCCCCAATAGCAAAGAAGTATAAATTCTTCATTAGTGCAGAAATATTCCTGCTGGATCAACTGAACCCATAAAGTGTCACATTACCAAATCATTAGTGCCTGCACAGCTGGGAGTCATAAGTCACCTCTACCAAGAAGGAAGTGCAAGGAACTAAAAAGGCTTATTGGAGCCAGTAGTTATGACAGGTACTTAGAGGTCAGGGATACAGGGTTATTTTAATGATTTATATGACTTCATGTTAGAGGGGGCCGATTTATCAAAATTATTATAATTTATCAAAAATTTTTTGCGTCTCCAAAAAAAATTGCTTTATTCCAATATTTATTTCCCAGTTTATTTAAACATTCAAGATTTTTGGCCTCATTAAAAATGAATGGAACAATGTGATTCTCGCGTTTGTTTTTCCGTTACTAGCGCAACTGCAAATATTCTGTCACTTTTTAAAAGAAATAAAAACAGGCTCTAGAGAAAGGAAACATGAACACGTGCTTATTTTATTCCCAATCGAGTTTTTAAGATTAAGATAATGCAACAGCGTCCCAGAATTCACTTAAATAGTCCCATAGACATGGCCAATAATATATATACAGGTATTAGACTCGTTATCCAGAATGCTTGGGACCAAGGTTATTCCAGATAAGGGGTCTTTCTGTAATTCAGATCTCCATACTTTAAGTCTACTAAAAAATCAATAAAACATTAATTAAACCCAATAGCATTGTTTTGCATCCAATAACGATTAATTATATCTTAGTTGGGATCAAGTACAAGGTTCTCTTTTATTATTACAGAGAAAAAGGAAATCAATTTTTAAAATCTGAATTATTTGATTAAAATTGAGTCTATGGGAGACAGGCTTTCTGTAATTCGGAGCTTTCTGGATAACGGATCCCATGCCTGTATATATTTCCAGTAATGTATTTCCTCCAGATATCGAGTCAGGCTGATTTTTCCATATGGCTCCTTAGGTTGATGTGAAAGCAGAGAGCTATCGAGTGCGACTCAACCGCTCCATGGGACATCAGGTGCTCTGAAAAGGCTTTCCAGTGGCAACAATAGGAGTCACCTGTGGAAAGCCCTTTGCATCGTTTCCATAATCTGAAGTTGCACAGTTTCCTCCTGCATGCAACTTTTTGCGACTTCGGAAAACAAAGTCATGTGAAGGACTTTCCCCAGCGACTCTTATTGTTGCCACTGGAAAGCCTTTTCTCAGTGGTTTGTTGCTGCTATAGCAGAGATCTAACCGCTCAGTGGGTTCTTCTAAGGTAAGAGCGACAAGCAATGTACCTACTGTATTTGGTAATCAGAGGGACTGCTTAATAACTGAGGAAGTTTAAAATGTCCATAAATATTTCAGAATATATTATCCTATGTTCTTAACACTTCTCTGTCTGATCACTTATTCCAGTTCCCAGCAAAATAATTCAATAAAATAATTCAGTATCTGCCCACTTCCAGTCATTGTATGAATATTTCTTGGCAATAGTCAATAGTCTAACTAGAAGTTAGAAGCCTGCAAAACTGCACATCAGTCAGGACCCTTCTGGGCCCTCTTTTTTTTTGCCCCACCCTCCAAGGAAGTTGTAATGCTACATCACCATTGTTATTCTTCTGGAAAGGGGTGATGCTGACATATAAAAAGGAGTTATATTCAGCAGACTATGTTTGACCAATGACTATGTGACCCATGAAAAAAGGCCAATCACATCATTGTTTTCTCTCAGCATTCAAAATTGAACTGTCTATGACAGATACTGCTGATGGTTTTCTCAAGAATGTGTTTTCTAGCAGTCCCCACTTACTGACAGAGTACCTGCCATAAACACTGTTTTCTATTCAGGCACAGGCTTTTGATCAGTACAGTTCCCCCGAGAGGAAAGCAATCATGTAAATTATCTTTTTATAAAGAGCATAGTGACAAACTCTATTAATGTGTGGTATGGAAACTGTAATGCTGCTGATCGCAAGATATTCCAACTAATTGTTAAAAGAGCAGATTATATGTGAATCTTGCCCTTCAGTTCATGATATTTTTAAAACACATGGTTTCTGAAGGGCAGTCAGTATTGTAGAAGATCCTTTACACCCCTTTTGTAAGTTTTTTAACCTCTTGCCACCTGGCAGGCAGTATCAAAGTATATATGCTCGATCAGCCAGATTAAGTAAGAGTTTTATTCCACAAGCTGTAAGACTTTTGAACGATCTTAAATTTTAATTATGTCAGGCTGTTGTAGAGCAAATTATGTGGTTTCTTTTAAAATGGTATTTTTCTTTCTTTTGGCACAATATTGAAATATTTTAATATTGCACATTGCACTCTGGAGTATTGGTTACAGTAATGGTTTTCAGCACAATATTTATTAATAAAGTAAAAAGTGACCTGTAAAAGTGTAGGCACTAAAATGAAAATTGGAATTGTTGGTTTGCTAAGTAGATAGCAAAATTAAAGAGTTGGTTTGATTTTTGGCTCATTACTATTTATTCATTGCTTTGTATATGTATATGCACAATATGTGTTTGCACTTTAATTAGTATGTATGTATGGAGAATGTAATATGTTTCTTTTGGGTGGGCCTCCAGTTTGCAATTTTGTCTTATTTATATACATTGTATGCAAATGTGATGTCAATAAAGCTTGACTTGACTTGACTAAAGTCACAAAGGCCTAAAGGAAATATCAAAAGACATTGACTTTTGGGCTGAAATCAAACTGTGGCTCCACTACAGCCCAGTATCTAAGTAAAAATAAAAAAAGAATATATAAAAGAATAATTTTTCAGTACACTAGAAACTATTGACATTAAAATGAAAGACAGAAATAAAATGTATCACAGGCCATGCTTGGATGTACTTAACTTTCCCAATTACAGTAATTTGTTTGTCACAAGCAACTATTTTATTTCTACACTGTATTCCTGAACAGCATCTCTCTACAGTGCTTCTAAACATGTCCCTCCTGTATGTCTTACTGTCTATATTCTCCTGATAATAATATTTCCCTGTTATAAATTCATAAATACTACAAGTAGTGGCTTATCGCCGCTGGTGGGCTGGTTGGATAATGTGCTCTTTGGGCACTCATCTGGATAGCCATATTGCGCTGTTCTAAGCAATCAAGCCAGGGAATGATTTTTTGGATTGCTCTGTGCAGACTGGTCAAGTTCTGCAACTCACAGAAAAACAATTATGAACAGACCTTATTTTGTGCATAAGGAAAAAATCACTCTGCATCAGGAAAGGAACTTTGTTTCTCTGTTGCAAGTAGGAAACATATAATTGTTATATGCTATAGCATTGCTGTTACCAATTGATCAATTTAGGGCCCTAAAATATAGGTATTTGACTTATTCTACTAAGGTATATAGACATTGTTATTAATTATTAGATCTACACTGGCCCCTCAGCGACTGAAGGCTCTGCTTCCTCTGTAGTTACACCCCTGATCCACAGACCACTATGTCTCCTCCAAAAAAGTTTATAGTTAGACTTGCACATTCAGGCAGGTAGCAGTTCCTCTACCAGCAACCAAACTCAGATGAGTTTGTCAGACTGCCATCACTTAAGAGAACCAGATTCTGATACCCCAGAGTCTGAAGGCTTAGATCTTTGCACTACTCCCACCAATGCATGTCATTGCAAATCTTCTGATAAATTGTTCGCTATGCTGGCATGGAACCCAGCAGTGAGTGGTAAAACTAGATGGGATTTTAGGAGGTATATCTGCTTACTATTGGCCAAGTACAGTGTCACAATTTTAATACCCATATAGTTTAGGACAGCCTGGTTTGGTGGCAACAGTATAACAAAGCTGGGCCGAGCTGACCAGGTGAACTAGGAACCCTGACTGGCTTGCCCTGCCCTCGCCCCCCCCCAGGGGAGGGGTTGCCAGGGCCACTAGAGGCAGTGTCAGATTGGCGAGCTAAGGACCCATCAGAAAACCTTAGACTGTGGCCCCAGTTTTTCCTTCTCTCTTCACTACCTTCTTTATTCTCTCAGTCATTTATCTATTCTTCCTTCCATCTTTTCTCTTTGTTCTCATATAGGCATACAAGGCTAATGGCTGGGTGAACAGGAGGACCTAGTAGTAGAAGTCACAGCACCCTCTAAAGTAAAAAGGGTTTTTTACAGTGAAAGTTGTGAATTCTCTCCCTGATACTGGCAGATACATTAGATAGCTTCAAGGAAGGGTTGAGTGACTTTTTAGCAAGGAAAACCAGTGTTACTGAAAATAGCTCTTAGTATGAATTAATCCAGGAACTGATCCGATTGCCATCTTAGAAGGATTTATTTTCCCATCTGAGACAAACTGGAGTTTGGTTTGTTTGCCTTACTCTGAATGAACTAGCAGTAAGGCAGGTTTTATACAGAACTAAATGGTTAGTGGTTGTGTGCTTTTAATTCAGTAAGAAATCAAATATTTTATCTAGTACTTGAAACTGATTCAATTATCATTTGTGAAAAGCAATATAAAAAAATCCAATGTTTTATAAAAACCATGTAGGATATTTGAGGAGGAGGGCCTTGCCTTCCATGACCCATGCTGTTTTACAACAGTACCAGACAAGAGAACATTCTGTTCATTACCATGGTATAGAGTAAGAAAGATTAGCCAGTGGGGGGGTGGGGGTTTTGTTTCTGTACATGTTAGTAAAAGGTAAGCATAGCAGATAATGTATTACAGGGATGCCATCAGCAAAATAAAAAGGTTTTATGTCTACTTTAAAATAATGACAAAAAATATGAGAATATTGTAAACAACGTTATACCAATTATTTCTGATTGTGTGCAGGATGTTTAGGGACTCATGTGGCTGTTATCCTCCTTTCTGTAAATAAAAATCATCCCTGCCAAAATATAAAACCGAGTTTTTTAATATCTTTGTAATGTAAAATTTTCACAGTAAAATCCGGGGATAACAAGGAGCTGTGTTGCATGCAGCGCACCGCACAAAATTTTTATATGCCACATCCATGTGTTGTCTACTCCTCCACTGCTGGACACCCACTCAACATAACAGCCTTCCCCTGAAAAGCTCCAAAATAATTTACTATATAAAATATACTATTAATACATATTCCTTCCTTCAGCAACAGAAAAGCTGGCATAGGAAGTTTGGAGGACGTGGGAGAAGGAAAGGAGGTCAGGTGACAGTAGATCGCTCCTTCCTTCTGTCCTGGAATAGTAACCAAAGTCTGAGGGGCTGCTCTGTGTCAATGGGACAACTGGGGACAGTTTTTATAGGTGGGGATGCTTGCTGGGGTCAATTTTCCATGGACAGGGAATTTGAAACAGGGTCAGTACCACTGAAACAGGCACTGATGGTTACCTTACTATAACATAGCCACGAAGCACAAAAATTACGCATGCTCTATATAAAATGCTTGTTTAAACCACTGAATGAACATTGCTTCATTCATGTATTTTATATTAATTGTGTATAAACCCTCCCAGTTGGGCCTCCCTGTATTGCCAATCTACCCCCAGCAGCTACTGGATTTGCTGTCTCTACTGTAGAAAGCCAAGTTTTGCTCAAAAGGTTTTCAGTTTCAAGGAATACCCTATAAGCTGAAGCTTACCCACTGGGTACTGAAGCACAGCCATGTTAGGTGTTTATCGAAAATCAAATACAGACCCATTTGTCCTTGCTGGGACTCATCAGTATAGTGTATCATGCAAATCCAGAAAGGTGGCTATACATCGACAGATTAAAGCTGCCACTTTGAGTCCTTCAGACCGATTTGCTGCTTATCTACCGTGTATGGGCCCCTCCGACAGGCCTTCCCAACTAATATCTAGACAAAAATCTTCAAGATGTCAGTGAGGTAGGATTTCTTCTGGATCAAGGGCTACACCGGCTGATGTGAATGACTGAATTTTACCATGTCTGGCCACCTTAATACAGTACATTTGTTGCTAGGAAAGCTCCACATCATTTGTAATCAAAACTGAGGTTAGAAAGCAACATTTTTCTCTAGTGTATTACATTTTCATTTAATACTATATAAACTAAATATCACCCACTGGAGTTTGAAGGACAGCCAGGGCAGGTTTTGATCAGACCAACCCTTGATAGCATGCATAGAGGATTGTCCTCCAAGAACTTTGTGTGCAGCCTCCTGCATGGCAGCTGCTGAAAGTCTTATTTGGTTCCCTAATCGGAGGGGTTAAATGCCACCCTACAGTGGCAGGTAAGCAAAGCTATTTATGCCCTTCAGCTTTCTTATTAATGTTTCATGTCAAATCTGTGAACACTTTGGCTAACTCTCCCTATGTTGTGATATTTTCAGATCATATATAGAACAATACAAAGTTAGCAACAGTGAGAAATTGGAGAAAACTGAATGACTTCAGGTTGTGCATCATGGGTGAAACACTCAGCAGCACTTAGATAAAATGCAACAAAGATAATGAATGATTCTTTTATCTGAATTCACAGTTACTTATTAAAATGTGTTACAATTTTGAATTATGCTGATATTTTGCAGTCACTGAGGTGGAGCATAAATACATTCCACATCTATTCTTCTATGGCTTACCAGCAAATCAGAACAGCAAAATTACAATTCTTTCCTGAAGTCATGCTATAAATAAAAATATATCTTAATCGTAGTCATTGTGTGGAAACTGTTACAAATATATCTGTATTGCTAGATACAGAGTCAGACATTCATTTCCATAATGTATAGTGATTCAGTGTAGTGATTCTGAGAAAATGTGCCAGGAGGGCATTTCTCATCTGCAAACTGAGCCTGAGCTTCCAGACCTTGTAATTAGGCAACATCAGCCCAAGCCCACAAGTGGTTAACTCTGAATATGTGCTGTTCAAGCAGTGGGTCAGGTTACCAGCATTTATGTTCAGAGAAATTCTCCCTACCCTGTTTCTAATTTTGAGAGAGAGAGGGAAGTTGAACTTATTTGGTGTAATAGAGCAGACCTTTATGAGCTTTGTTAAGTGTGTGGGTCTGTGTGGGAGAAAAATGAATTTCAGTTAGGAGAATCACTCAAGTACCATCACGTGGAATTCGGAGACTCTCAGCTGTGTGGTCCTGCCATGATTTTTCCTGTACTTATTATTCTTAAGAAGGGAAAGGGACATTATTGCAAGGCTTCCTATGTATGCTAGAGCGGTGCAACAAGCCTATATGCTGATGAATCGTTGGAATGAATAGACAAAAGGTGAGTGAGGATTGTCTGGTTTAATGTTTCCAGTGGGAAAAAAGAGTGAAACAAATGGTTCTTTTTATGCTCAGGATACCTTTTTTAGGCATCATGGTGTCATATGTTCTTGCTTGCAGTTTTAAGATAAACTTTCCTGAAACCCCTGAGATTTACAACAAACTGTTATGTTTCCACACATTTATACACCGTGATTTCTGGTGGAAATATTTTCTCTTCAAACTTTTTTTTGGAAACATATATTCTAATTAAAGGTAGATGCCTTGGTTCACATATACTAAGTCTGCCCATCTGCAAGTCTGCCATACATGTTATGTTGTTTTGCCAAAGTCATTTGAACCTGAGCTACTGTGCAAATATCATCAGTGCACAAATGTTTATGTATAGGTATGTATAGGTCATGGCAGGACACCAAAGCACAAGGGTCAGAATATGGAGGATGCTACGCACACACACACACACACACACACATACACATACATACACACACACACACATACATACACACACACACACACACACCTAACATTGGGCATTAATGCCCGATTTGTGAGCACTCTCTCTAGTTGCACCTGCCTTCTTATGGTTTGCAGAGGTATCAGTGATGAATTCTTTGAAAAATAGTGGACTTTATGGCCATTACATTGTCATTTGGGTCAAAGAAGTGTAAGTTATATGTGAGCATTTGGAGAAATCTTCTAAATAGATTGAAAATACTAACACATTCTTAGCACAGAGGTTTTCAGGCCATTTTGGTTTAATGTCCTCATCCCCTCTGTGTAGACCACCATTTGGCAAGTCCCCTTGGCTCACTGCAAACTCAAAATACTGTCCTGCTGCTATAGACTCAGGAGAAACTAAGGCAGCCAATAAGCACACACACCAAACTCACCCTAAATTAACTTTATTTTGGACACCTGCCTTAGTTAGAACTACTTTGGATCCACCTCAGATTGCCAACTTTTTGGTATATTAGCTGCTGAGTCAGAGAAAATGGCACTTAATACCAGTGCTGTTTACAGGATAGGAATTCATCTAGAAAAGATGTGAACCCTAGCCCCAACCATCTCCCTGAACTTGTGTGCTCTGACAGCAAATGGGTGATTTTATTGACGGAATTGTGCTGAGCCTACCAAAATCTGATTTGCTAAAATGGAAATGACTGGACATGTGTTTCATTGCAATTTGGACTTTGGGCCCTCTGAATGTTCTAGCCCCACAGCTTGGGTAACTATTACCTTAGGGCTCAGTTACTAAAGGGTAAACATTTTTTGCCTATGCTCCTTGATGTTTGCACCCACCACTGTAAGGTGCAAATCTTGCAATTCCAGATTTGGAGCATAAAGATGTGCATCTGACACGGAATGCCATGCAAGTAGATGCAACATGTAAGGATGGTACGTGGGTGGACCATGGGTGCCCACATGCATGTTCCTTATTAGAATGCCTTTCAAAGTAGGGTTTCATCTCACCCCTTTAAAAGATGACAACTGAATACACATGCTGCAAGTTGGGTGCATCCAGCAGCACATGTATTTAGTAAGTGTCCTCTTTTAAAGGGGTGAAATAGCAACTAATGTTATTGTTGTTTCTGCCAACTCTATGGCTAATCTGAAACTCCCTAGCCCCTCTCTGACAGCTGAAGGTTATAGCAGTGTTGTAGTTCAGCAATGACTAAAGGGCCATGAGTTAAGTTACCTGTTTAACTTTAAATGCAACTCTGCAACTAAGTTCTGGAGTTTTTACCAAGTTCCAATTATTTTTTAGTTAAAGCGGTTGGTCACTAGGTGGCAGGCCAAAGGTATGCACTCTGGTGTTCTTAAAAAATTCAAATGATTTAATATATTTTAAATAATTCCATCTATGTTTTACTTTTTAGTCCAGTCCATATGTGCTGCCTTTCAGTTGTGGTGCACTACGAGTTGGCATAATATGTACACTGGAAACAGAGTCCATTTTATCTTTTATATATAGTGGTGTTTCTGCTGTTTTCCCCAAAGATTCCCCATGTCCATAACTACAGGGTTGGCCTTAGAGTGAATGGTGCTAAATATTGCAGTAAACACCCTCTGCAATGAGAGAACCACATATACGATACAGCATATGTCCTTTTAGTGCATGCTAACAGACTGATAGAAATAAATGATTAATAAAGAATAGTCATAATTGAAAAAAATGAATGTTTTATCTGGATCAATAAACAACACACAGTGTTAAGAAATGTAACGTTGCTTTGGGGAAAAAAATCCACTTTTTGCCTGTATTGGAAATGGTAATCAAAGAGTTAAGCTTCCTTGTTTCTCTTATGCTTTATGGCTGAGATTCTAGCTATCATTTATAACCCCAGTGCTCAGAGATTTAAAATTCACCGTGTATATCACTGTAGGATTTTGAACCCTGAAGGGCACTGACCCCTAGGCCTTTTTTTTGCCTGCAGCCAACCGCAGGTCCCTCATAATTATTGTGTAAATAGATTAGTAAGATGCCACCCCATCATTCCATGTGGCTCTTTGTGTGGCCACTAAGGTTGAAAAGTCCAAAGATCAGTCCTGACTAACGAGTAATTGGTTCATGACCCTGTATAGGAAGGGAAAATAGCACTGCAGAAGAAAGCAACATTGGCACCTTTCTTGTGTTCAAGCCCCCTACTGCTTGACAGAGAGAGGAGATCAATAATGGCACAGCTGAAGGGGGCCTGCTAAGGATGCAGGTCAGAGGTATCACAAATTAACTGCTCTTTTCCCTCCTCTTGGTCTGTGCCAGATGTGTACTCCTTGAAAGAATTTGTAAAAGTTTATATAGTGGTCTTGGCATTTCTTCTGCTATTTATTTGGTGTAATTTGACCCATCCCTGAACATTTAGAAGGGAAAGACAATTTGGAGCCGAGTATCTGTGATGAATCAGTTCCCTCTGATCTGCACAACATGTTTTTGTTGCACATATAGCTACTGGCCGGCCTGGTTGCCTGCAGAGTTTTGACCTCCGTTGCAGATGACCATAGATTGCCAATTAGTGCCTTGTGCCCTGCCCTTTTGGCAACAAACGATTTACTATATAATGCCTGGTGATAATGTTTAGAGGTATTGTCTAGAAATCATGTCTCAGGCTGGTCATACACGCACCAATATGATTTTCAGACCCTGTGTGGGCTCTGAATTATTGTCCCGATAATTTTCATGCCATGGAGATTGGTTGTTTAGTTGATTGGACAGGTTAGAAAATTTCACTTGCATAATGATAAAATCTGCATGTGCGGCCAGTAGCTATATGTGTGCAACAAAAACATGTTGTGCAGATCAGAGGGAACTGATTCATCACAGATACTCGGCTCCAAATTGTTTATTGTGTATCTGACGATATCCTTGGGGGACCTACAGTGCATTTCCAGGAAGTCACTTTTGTACAATTCATGTTTAGAACTTTATCCTACAATTTCAGTCTAAATGTTAGTTTTAGATTGTTGCATTTAAACGTACAATTGATATCTAAACATTCAGAAGAAGACTAAAATCTGAACCTGTATGGCCACCTTTAGCTTCTGAGCTAGGAAATGTCTTTGGGAACCATTAAAATCCGAAAGATTTTACTATTAAAGATCAAGGTTGTCTAGAATATATTTTGCAGGTGGCAGACCTCCCAGATGTACAGTACATCATCTTAACCAGGCCTTGGGAATCCTATCAAGGCTGTGATAAAATATATGTTTGGCTAACTCAGTTAATAAATACAAAACTGAATAATTTAACCTTTAATACATGCACTAGTGAATAATTAATCAGAGCAGGTTAATTGGGTGCACTAATGCTCCCCCAGGTACAAGCCTGTATGAGTGTGTGTACCTTTTATGAATGGCATAAATGTTCAAGCAATTCCATTTTATTGCCCTGTGCATGTGGTTGCTTTCATAAATGCCTTAAAGAGATACTGACATCAGAAATAAAACCTTTTCCCCATAAAAGTATTTGTCCATTGCCTTTACATTCCCTATCTGAGCCCCCATGTTCCTCTATGAGGGGGCTGCCATATTTGTGCAGCAGGAGGCCGTTAGCATTAGAAGCGATAACTGACAGGCTGAGAAGGGACAGTCAGGTTGGCAAAAGAGTCAGGTTTAGGAACTTCAAGTTACATTTACTTACAAAAGCAGCCCTATCAAGGAAAAATGATCAACATGATCTATAGGGAACTTTTACTGTACATTCAGATTTTGAAAAAAAAGCTTTTTAGTGTCAGAATAGAATGTGGGTGAGTTTTTATGTATTAAACTCCAAACACACATTTTGATAAATCTGTTTCTAATTGCACATTTAGGGCTCTGGCACACGGGGAGATTAGCCACCCGCAACAAATCTCCCTGTTTGCGGGCGACTAATCTCCCCGAAATGCCATCCCACCGGCGAAAATGTAAATCGCCGGTGGGATGGCATATGCCATGAGAGGAAGTGCAACAATTGCGTAAGTGTGTGTTCTAGGTGTTACAGCCACATTCTGGACCAAGGGCCTAATTGGCATCTAGTTATACAAATAATTAAAGTTTTTACCTTACAGGAATAAATAACTGCTATACAAAAGGGACATAGTATAATGCATATGCAAGCTGTGAGGTACATATGAACTCAGCACAAACTCTTGCACTGGGGCTCTTGGGCCCCTAGTTGTGTCCCTTTGATTATGTTTCTAATTGAATCTATAATTTAGGGGAGCTTTCGTAAATGGAAATCAGGCTCTTTAGTACATTATTCTGGTGGAGAACCAACAAACTTTTCCAGTGTATGATAGAGTGGTTAGCCCCCAGTCCATTTTGTAATTTATAATGAATGGAGCTCTTGGTAGAGGGGGGTACCCCAGGCATGCAGTGGAGCATCATCAAAGGAAAACCTATTCCTTCTGGACCTAAACTTTATATAAGGCACAAGGAGAGAGACAATAATGTTCTGGCCAAATGAAGCAGCCAAAGCCCTGGTAGTTAAAGCATTAAACTGGTATATTTATGTGGACACAATATGTGGGCACAAACGGTTCCAGTTTGCTGTACCCTGTTTAATAAGAGATGTCCCCAGGGTCACCAAGTGAACTTTACATCTGTACTTCTGGCTTGTGGGAGCCTTTAAATCCTTTTCCTTTGCTGTTTGTCCACTAGTATCACTTTTTATCTGAAGTGTTCATAGGTTAGCAATGATATAACCTTGCATTATCAATACTATAGAGCCTCTTCCTGTTATGCCCAAAATTAGTGCAATAAGAAATTATCTACAGATGTAATACATTGCAGGTACCCTTTGCTCTAATTATCTAAGCGATAATGATTGTGCATAATAAACTGAGATTAATTAAGTTAAAGTTTGTTTTTGTGTTAATAACATGGTTTAAAGGGGAAGTGCATCTTCCAAACACTTTATACAGTTGCTTCTTATTTGTGTATTGTCACCTACTGTATAGTCAACGAATGCAGTAAATTGTAGCAGTTTAAAGAGCAGGCAACCCTAGCTGCTACTGGGAAACACCGGGCAGTAAAATAATGGAAATTCAATTACAATTTTAAAAAATGTTAAAAGAAATAAAATTAAATAAAAATGCATTGTTTCTTGTATACTAATTGAATTTGAACTGAAAAACATGTTTGGAAGGTTATGTGCAGCATTAATGTTTCATTATGGGACAGATTTTGCAAGACCATTGTTAGTCAGAAACACAACATAACACAATGTTTATATATTCTGTTTATCACTCAGACCACAAACAAGTTCTCATTCCCCCCCAACATCCCCTGGCTGTACTGTCCTTGGCCCTGACCACACTACATATTCTTAGCTGGTTTGTAATTTGCCAAACCCTGAATGTGAATGCTAGGAATCATAGATCAACAACAGCAGTCAGTCAGTAAAGCACAATTCCTTTAAACCAAATGCTTCCATGTAAAGAACTGTAGTTATTGGACAGTGATGCTGCATTGTTGAATACTGTCTCTAAGACAATGTCATGTGAACTTTGATTTAATAATTTTGTGCAAGTTTCTCTTCCAAAGAAAATTTGTAATTTCTCTTTTATGTATTTCACATTTTCTCTGGAAAAGCAGAGGAGAAGGAGAATCTGAGTGATATATAACAGATGGCATGAAACTAACCTTGTGATCAGCCTGTCATTGAATTGTTCCAAGGTGAGGAGGGAGCAGGACGTTTTTTTAAATTTAGTTTATTATAACATGAAGATAGCCTTCCATTTGTTGTTACTTTGCATGCTGTTCATATCACTATTCTCTTTACTGTCCAGCATTTTATTGGCAGTGTCCTACTGACTTGCTCTAGGGCAGGGAAAGCTGGCAAAAGGCTATAATCACAATTGCTAATGATTAATCTCATCTGACATAAAATTGCTCATAAAATGCAAACGTTATTTATTTCCAAACATGGCACCTTGGAGTAAGGGTTTGACTCATGATTACTGAATTACCTGTCAATAAACCGCAATTAACCATTAAATATAGATAAAGCAAAAAAATAACTCAAACAAACAGCCCACACAGCAATTTATCCACTTACCTTATAAAAAATAGTAGATCATTGCCCTAGTGCATCTTTTGAAAGAACTGTAGATTTAGATTTTTGAAAAAGTTCATAGCTTTGCATTTAAGAACAAATATGGCATAGGTATTCCTTCATAGTAGATTTGTCAGGCAAAGTTATTTCCACATGCTATGCATAGTTTAGTTATATATCTACAAGCACATGTGGTATTTACCACCCCAAGCAGTATATACTATATGGCTCATCTTATGCAGCCCATAAAACATTACTATACAGTCACTGTACTCAGATTTCCATGCAAGCACAAATGCAATTTCAAGCACAATCGCAATTATTTTTTCACAGAATTCCAGTGTCATTGCAGTCACAAGAGGGTTAGGCCCCTGATTCATTTGCACTGTTCCTACCTCTTTAGGTGCAAGTATGCTGTGCTTATTGACGCTGGGTGCAAAGGGATCCTTGGAGGTGGTGGTAGCTCCAGGGTTCCCCTGTGTCAATAGATGCAGCAGCACTCAAGTTAGAACCAAAGGCAGCGCTAAGCAAACTATACAGAAGTGCAAGGAGCACATTTTGACAGTGATGTTATGTGCAGCTGAATGTGAACATTATGGGGAAAGCAACTGCACATGTGGATATACATAAGCTCTTTTACTAATGTATTTTTTTTTTTGGTGCTAAAACTTGATTTTTTCACATAAAAAAATGTGAATTTATTATGGAACAAAACCACATAAAACACTAATACAAAAACTTCTCCTTCTAAAAGCTGTAGAGGTTATGTAGTAGTCAATGGGAGTTGTCCTAAGCAAATTCTAACAATTTTCATATCATTTGTGGAGTTAGAGGTTTTTGGGTTTTTTGTTTGTAAGTCCACAAAGATTTATAGGAAAATGTAAAACCACCAAAAATTCATGGTTTTCATGTCCTTTTCTTCTGCATTTTAATTCATTCATGCAACTCAATTTGGATCTTTAAATAAATGACAAGACATTTGTGGTTTTAGTGGAAATGATCAGGTTGATAAATGTGCCTCCATGTCTTAAATAAAATTGGGTACAAGTATTTACTTTTCTATTTTTTATGCAGGTTAGAACCCAGCACATAACAGTATAAAGAAAAATCATACGTTTAGTTCCCAATTAAAAAGAAAACATTTCATTGGTACACATATATATAGTAGCAGGAGGAGTAGAAGCATCGGTACCCCACCGTCAGTTACCTATGCTAGCCACCAGCTTGATGTGCAAACCCATCTTTTCAGTCTTCTCACATGTTTGTCAGCCAGCCAATCACAAATCAGCCAACTCTGCACCATTTCCCATATTTAAAGGCTAAATTGATATTCTGTAATGACCTATCCTATTCAATAACACTGGGAGAATAGGTAGCGCTCCAACACTAGTACTAAAAGGCTACCCTTTCCTAGCACTCTTAGTTACACCCATCAAATCTCCATCTTATTTTAGCTTAGCTTATTTTAGGGCATTGACTCAAGGGATGAGAACATATTTTTGCCGCTTTATAGGTCCCTGGTAAGGCCTCACCTTGAGTATGCAGTGCAGTTTTGGGCTCCAGTCCTTAAGAAGGATATTAATGAGCTGGAGAGAGTGCAGAGACGTGCAACTAAACTGGTAAAGGGGATGGAAGATTTAAGCTATGAGGTTAGACTGTCGAGGTTGGGGTTGTTTTCTCTGGAAAAGAGGCGCTTGCGAGGGGACATGATTACTCTGTACAAGTACATTAGAGGGGATTATAGGCAGTTGGGGGATGTTCTTTTTTCCCATAAAAACAATCAGCGCACCAGAGGTCACCCCTATAGATTAGAGGAACAGAGTTTCCATTTGAAGCAGCGTAGGTGGTTTTTCACGGTGAGGGCAGTGAGGTTATGGAATGCACTTCCTAGTGATGTGGTAATGGCAGACTCTGTTAATGCCTTTAAGAGGGGCCTGGATGAGTTATTGAACAAGCAGAATATCCAAGGCTATTGTGATACTAATATCTACAGTTAGTATTACTGGTTGTATATATATAGTTTATGTATGTGAGTGTATAGATTGGTTAGTATAGGTTGTGTGCTGGGTTTACTCGGATGGGTTGAACTTGATGGACAATGGTCTTTTTTCAACCCTATGTAACTATGTAACTATGTAACTAAATATAAAAGCTCCTTGCTATTGTATGGCACCAATCCCATATATGCTTCATTACTAGCATTATTACCCACAATATTTGCCTGGCATTCCTAGTGTTCCATGGTTACAGAATTAAAGTGTAAAGATCTGATTTTCATTTATTCAGTGTGTGATCTTTCTATTACCTCAAACTAAGAAGGTCAAACATCCAGGATTTCACAGGTTAGAACAGAGTACACCATCTCCTTGCCCAAAGCCGTATATCAAATTCTTTATGGCTGTTTAAAAAATAAACTGCAAATGTACATAGTACCTCCTAGGTAAATGCCATGATATTAGCGGAACAATCATACGTACAATCTGAAAATATCTGAAAATTTCATCAGAATGGAAAAATATACAAATACTATGTGGCCCACATTGCACTATGCCCTGCACATGCATCTGCCCAGTGCCTTATGAAAGAACAAAGGGAAACTGCAGTAAAGTGTCAGTTACCCATTTTCCCTGATGTTAATGGTCCCCATTTTCTATTTCCAACTGGCTTATTTGGCACATATATATTGAAGATTAAGGTTTGTAGCGTGTAATCCTGTCACTAAAGCAAAACCCCCAACAACCAACTTCTATCATAAGATAGTAATCATAATAACCACTCAGACAACATAATTAGTTTTTGGAAAAAGGGGAGGTCATGTTTATTAAAATGTTAACGATAAAAATGTGGGCCCCAAATCATTCCTATTTAAGGGAGAACACACTTTGCACCACTGCAAATGGGCAGGCCCACCACCAGTTGTCATAGCCGACATGTATGGGCCTCTCTCGGAAGCAAAACCAGTACCAGTGAGCCCCTCAGTGGTTGCCCCTCTGAAAACACACTTGGGCTTCTCCTGTAGGCATACTCGTTGACCTGGAAGCAAAACCAGTACCAGTGAGCACCTCAGTGGTTGCCCCTACTTGGTTTATCCCCAAGGCCAAAAAGCAAAATCCGTGTGAAATCGCAGAAGTTGCCTTGAGAGGAAACTTCCGCGATTTCAGTGAAATCGCACCGCCGCGTATGCCATACCACCGGCGATTTACATTTCCGCCGGTGGGATGGCAATTTGGGGAGATTAGTCACCCGCAAACAGGGAGATTTATCATGGGCGACTAATCTCCCCGTGTGCCAGAGCCCTAATTTTCCACTCCTCTATAGCAGTCCATTGTTTCCAGACAAACCCATTAACTGACTCCACTGCCAATTGTTTTTCAATTAAGATACCCCCTGACTGATTTCATTGCTATTCCCATCACCTATTGTTTATCAATTAATAAGCCCCTCAGACTGATTTAATCCGGCCTATTACCTACACAGCACTTATGGGGCTTCTTTTGTATTTACTACACTCAGCCTCTTCTACAAATCAGTAAAGACTCTTCTGGGCCTGATAAATTCATACCCACCCCCAGCAGCTGCAGGGTCTACTGCTCATCTTGCTCCTGTATATATGGTGAATTTGTGGGGGCTAGGTTCATTATAGTGGTTCACTAGAACTGCTAATCATACATGGGATTGGAAAGAAAGAGATATTAATTGCAATGCAAACATATACGTAACTCCATGTCCACATTTCTCTCACAATGGGCGTAGCAAGACAATAGGCAAATACACTTGTACACATCTGCAAGCGGCATCATTTCTGCAGACATTTGATGAGAAAAGAACTCCAAGGTAAGGATTACATTTTGGATTTAGTGGTGGAAACAAATTTAGGTTCCTTGAGTAACATGCAGTCCACAGTGAAATGCAGGCAGTCTGGGGAAGTGGTATCATTCCATTCACTACCAGTAGTTCATTTTAGTATGTTCTAGAACAGAGGTCCCCAACTTTTTTTTACCTGTGAGCCACACTTAAATATACAAACTGTTGGTGAGCCACACAAGCATTAATGAGTTCCTTAGTGATACAAAATAAGGGCTGTGATAGTCTAATTGGTAGCCCCGTATTTACTGCTAGCCTGCAGCAAGCTCTGTTTGGAAACCTGTGTCTTATTTGCTTTCAAAATTTGATTTCAAGCCAGGAATTTAAAAATAGGCTATTGCTTTGAGGTGACAGTGAGAAACATCAGTGGAGGCGCTAAGCACAATCTTGCTCATAAACCACTGGTCGGGGATCACTGTTCCAGAATTTCCTATTCTAAGCATCTTTTTAATTAGTCTTTGTTTCCATCATCTTTCAATTAGTATTGGGGGTCGGGACCCATAAAATGGGGGGGGGGGCTGGTTACTTCTAATGTATTGATTAGTAATGGTTACTCTGGAACATATCTCCTGGCATTTCCTATATTCCTCCAATGCTAATAGCCATGCATTTGCCTCTAGTCACCACCTGCTAACAGAGTTATTTATGGGACCTAGCAACAAAGCTAGCATTGATACATTTTTATGGGGGGGGGGCTGCTTAGTCACTCCAGGACCCCTAGTAAAAGTGTTTGCCATTTAGTTTTTACACATTTTTTAATGTAAGCTCCAGAGAAAATAATAAGCTCATGTACCTTAAAGAGATACTGACACCAGAAATGAAACCATTTTTACATCTGTCATAACATTGTCTTTGCATACTATTTATAATTTTGCCATAAAAGTATTTGGCCAAGCTTTTACATTCCCTATCTGATACCCCATGTTCCTCTATGAGGGGGCTGCCATATTTGTGCAGCAGGAGGCTGTTAGCATTAGAAGCTATAACTGACAGGCTGAGAAGGGACAGTCAGGCTGGCAAAACAGTCAGGTTTTGGGATTTCAAGTAACAATTACTTACAAAAGCAGCCCTATCAGTAAAAAATGATCAACACGACCTATAGGCAACTTTTTATGTAGATTTATATTTTAAAAAGTTGTGTTGTCGTGTCAGTATCACTTTAAAGTATAGTTCATGATGGTAAAGTGATGGTAATTTCCATCTGACCTTCCAGTGAGGCGATAGCTCTCCCTGTGCCCATTAGTTACAGTAAGTCTGTGTCACTTATATTTTCACCAAAATGGTCATATGTAAACCAATATTGTTTCCCAATGGATTCAATTACTACTGGTGACTACTGATGACTTCATATCTTATAAAAGCAAAAGACCTCAGATGATGTTTCTGACTAAAACAGTGTTCCTGGCATTTCAGGGATTTCCAAATTGCAAAATCATTTCCATGCCTTGCCAGGAAACCATTTGATTTCTATTAGAGGAGCTTTAGTAATAATCATATACATGTCCAGCACAGAATCAGTACATAGGGGGAAAGTTCAGCCAACTGGCCTAGGACAGGATGAGATCCCCCAGTACAAACAAACAGCACTCTTTGTAAGCCGTGGGATTACTATTATAATTTAATTAATTGCCTTTTCCTCAGCTTCCTTGTATTTTACTTACTGGGAGGGCAGGTTAGGCTTCCAGTTAGTTGTAGCACTCCCACACCCTTCCCTTCTAATAACTGAACTAAAATAGAACCCTGTTTTTAAAAAAAGAATGGATTGCTAGTAAGTCATAGGCACGGGAAATGTGCATTGATCAAGCCAATCACCTTAGCATTTTTATTATTATTATTATTGCACACCTCCAGTAAGCATATTCCCTAAACATACAATGTATAGAAATTATGTGCACAAATATATAGCATAGAGATGATCCACAGATGCACAGATTCCTTGTTCTATGGCAATGGCAGATAAGCGGTGGCACTTCAGATGGTTTGAGACATCTCTTAACATCACTTAGCATCCTACTAACAGCTAAAGAGACGTAGGTTGCCCATTAATTGAATTGCCGACTGGTTGTGCAGGGGACCTTGTGAAGACTAAGTACCTAAAGAAGAATTTATCAGGTTGTGATTGGGTGGTAAGACTTTAAAATCTCCAGTTAAATTCAGTCAATTAAGGCTAAGCTCCCTGCAAAAAAACTGAAATGAAAATTTAAACAGAAAACTTATATGGAGATAAGATGTTTGGCAAGTTCTCTTGGATCTCTGTTTGTTTCCCACTAAATAATGAGTTTCTAATGCTGGGCAGCCTGCATCACTGATAAGAGGTTTGCGTCCCTAGGCTTGGCTTAGGTGGGATTGGTGGAGTTTATTGAATAATTCTGTGGTCAGTATCCTAGACAGCAATGTTTTGTGCAAATATCTGTATAGCTAAATCCATAGCCTTTTATATGGCTCATATCACCTAGACATGTCCAGTTAGTAGTATTGTAGCTTGTCTGCGTGTATCTTGTTAGCAAATAACTAATATTGTGTCCCATGCGTTCAGTAATGTCACTATAGTCCAATACTGTATGTCCAGGTACAAAACCTTTACCAGGCACCCTCCCCCCATCATCCTTACTGATAATGGGGAAAATAGCACAGCATTCCCCAATCCTCATGGTAAACCCCTTTTTGGGGGACAGGCCCTAGTGCAGTCGCACATCCAGCTCCCCTGAATTCAAAGCAGATTTAAATCCAATAACCAATTTGATTGGAAAACAGTTTGTAAAAAAAAGTGGTTGCATGTCTTGCATAAAAAAGGGCATAAAGTCAGGGGATGAAAACACATTTTTTTTGGTCCCTGGTAAGGCATCACCTTGAGTATGCAGTGCAGTTTTGGGCTCCAGTCCTTAAAGAGATACTGACACCAGAAATGAAAACTTTTTTACATCTATCAAAACATTGTCTTTGCATGAGCTTTATAATTTTGCCATAAAAGTATTTGCTGATGCTTTTCCATTCCTTATCTGATCCCCCATGTTCCCCTATGAGGAGGCTGCCATATTTGTGCAGCAGGAGTCTGTTAGCATTAAAAGCTATAACTGACAGGCTGAGAAGGGACAGTCAGGTTGGCAAAACAGTCAGGTTTAGGAACTTCAAGCAACAATTACATACAAAACCAGCCCTAAGAGTGAAAAAAGATCAACATGACCTATAGGTAACTTTTTATGTAGATTCATAATTTGAAAAGTAGTTTTTTCGTGTCAGTATCACTTTAAGAAGGATATTAATGAGCTGGAGAGAGTGCAGAGACGTGCAACTAAACTGGTTAAGGGGATGGAAGATTTAAACTATGAGGTGAGACTGTCGAGGTTGGGGTTGTTTTCTCTGGAAAAGAGGCGCTTGCGAGGGGACATGATTACTCTGTACAAGTACATTAGAGGGGATTATAGGCAGTTGGGGATGTTCTTTTTTCCCATAAAAACAATCAACGCACCAGAGGTCACCCCTTTAGATTAGAGGAAAGGAGTTTCCATTTGAAGCAGCGTAGGGGGTTCCTCACGGTGAGGGCAGTGAGGTTGTGGAATGCCCTTCCTAGAGATGTGGTAATGGCAGATTCTGTTAATGCCTTTAAGAGGGGCCTGGATGAGTTATTGAACAAGCAGAATATCCAAGGCTATAGTGACAAAAAAATCTACAGTTAAAACCCCCAATGGGGTTTGATGGGAAGGGTGGATTTTTGGTCTCACAAAGAGAAACTGAACAGAGACTTGAAGATGAGAGAATATATGCTGATTAACCTTAGGTTTAGCCATAGATGGGGCAATGGAGACTATAAACCATTATTAAATGAATTTGGAATTTAATAAACAAGATGTGATAACACAAAACTTAACAATGCACAGAAGGAACAAAACAAATATACAGGCCAGGGACAGGGAGAACCAGCAGGTTGAGATGGAGTCCAGTAATCAGGCAAGTTGTCGGGACAGGCAGTCGGCAACGGAGTCAAGGAACAGGCTGAGGGTCAAAACTGGGAGATCCACAAGAACAAGGACAGGCACTGGAGCGTGGGAACAAGGCAGGGGTCACATAACCAGGAAAGAACTCAAGAACTAGGAACTAGATGGGATCACAGGAACACAGGTTGGAAAGATCTCAGCTAACAGCTAATTGATTAAGTAAAGAGCCAGGGGCAGGATTATAAGGGGTCTAAACTGATTAATGAACTACACATGGCGATAATGTGGTGGGTGGAGGAAAGGGAGCAGATGACAGGAATACAAAAGGAATTATTATTATTATTATTATTATTAGAGAAACATGATTATAGCTAGCATAAAGGTCCTCCAGTGGCTCAGTTGAGTAATACACCAGCATTTCAAGGAACAATTCAGGGATCAAATCCCAGTAAAGGTGGCCATACACGTTAAAATCTTCTCCAGATATACCCACCTAAACTGGCTGTTATTGGGTTGATTCAATTGTTTGGCCCTAGGATCAAATTACAAAGAAAGGTATAGTAGCCATTGGACTGTGGACCACATCAAAGAGTCAATGCAATCCACAATCCAATGGGAAAATAAAACCTGCTGATTTTCAGCCAAATATCGATCTGGGAGGCCCCATACATGTACAGATAAGCTGCTGAATTGGTCTAAAGCAGTGCTGTCCAACTTCTGCGGTGCCGAGGGCCGGAATTTCTCTAGAATACATGGTGAAGGGCCACTAATGGAAGCCAGTTTTGGCCACTCCCCTTTTTTGAACCACACCCACTTCAAACCACACCCATTTTATCACAATGGTGGTAGTGCAGCAAAAACCCAAATGCTTGGTCCTCACTGTGGGGATATCAACAGTTATTCATATATGAAAGAATTATATTATGTCATATTAAGACACACCCTTAAATCCATATGCCTCCTCCTCCCCTGTGGATAGCAGAGCAACCCCCAGCAACATAATTACACACCTTAGGGACCATTTAATGGCTGTTTCCAACTACTAACAAACTCCCAGAACAAACCCCTGCCAGGTTCACCTCTCACAGGCAGCATAGGGCAGGCAGAATATGGCACTCACAGGCGCACTCTGCCTCCCTTATGCTGTCTGTGTATGCCATACTCTGCCTGTCCTATGCTGCCTGTGTGTGCCATACTCTGCCTGCCCTATGCTGCCTGTGTGTGCCATACTCTGCCTGCCCTTAACTATCTTGTGTATTCCATACTCTGCCTGCCCTATGCTGCCTGTGTGTTCCATACCCTCCCTGCCCTATGCTGCCTATGTGCCATATTATGCCTGCCCTATGCTGCCTGTGTGTTCCATACCCTCCCTGCCCTATACTGCCTATGTGCCATACTTTGCCTACCCTATGCTGTCTGTGCAGGGGTTGAACAATGCAGAAACTAAAAGGTGTGAACAGTACAGGGGATTACATGTTTAAACATTACAAGGGGATTACAGCCTGAATCTGAGGTGAGAACTATGCAGGGGGCCGGTTAATATCAGTACTGATACCATTTAAAGCTTCCACAAAGGTAAGCCATCACAGCAGCCAGACAGGTGGGGGGCCACACAGAGGGGGGTCGCATGCAGGCGCCAGCAGGCCGCCAGTTGGACAGCACTGGTCTAAAGAACTCAAATTGGCAGATTAAATCAGCCTGTGTATGGCCACCTAAAATCCTCACAAAAATGTACCAAAAAGCACTTTATTAATTAAGTTAACAATATACTTAATTAGCTACCCAGGGATTTATATTTGGGCTCCATATATCTGCCACCTTGTGGTCGCATCGGGATTTTCCTTTCTCAAAATCTTTAATAAGAATCCTTTTCTTTTTTAAAAAGCATCCTCATTCAATCAGCAATGAATTGTGTGATTAACAGTGCCATTTCAGCCACAAGGGAGGGTGAGACCCATGTGTTAGCTGGCACGTCAAGAGTCAGTTTTCTCTTTTTTTTTTTTTTATAAATGTGGCATGGGGGCGGATATAATGGATCTACTGCCCCAGGTGGAAGCAGACTTAGATACCACTTGGTGATTAACAAATGTTCTGGTTTGAACACTAAAGACCATTTGAGGATCTATATGTTTGGAATTCAACCAACAGATCAACAGATAATCTATATACTGGTGACTTTTAAAGTGGGTTTATGTGATTAATTTTTATATTGCTTTTTATTATTATTATTATTAACATTTATTTATAAAGCGCCAACATATTCCGCAGCGCTGTACAATAAGTCGGTTACATACATTGGACATACAGAGTAACATATAAAGCAATCAGTAACCGATACAAGAGGTGAAGTGGGCCCTGCCCAAAAGAGCTTAGGTAAGTAAGAAGCTGGACAGTGGGGATGCAGTAGATAAAATCTATTTGGATTTTGCCAAAGCATTTGATACCGTTCCCCACAAACGACTGCTTTCTAAGCTAAGGTCTATTGGTCTTAGTGAAGTCGTTTGCACATGGATAGAAAACTGGCTACAGGATCGGGTACAGAGGGTGGTTGTTAATGGCACATTCTCTACTTGGAGTAAGGTTCTCAGTGGGGTCCCTCAGGGTTCTGTACTGGGTCCACTTTTGTTTAACATTATAATTAATGACTTAGGGGAAGGTATGGTAAGTTATGTATCAGTGTTTGCAGATGACACAAAACTCTGCAGACCAGTCAATTCTATCCAGGATGTGGCATCCTTGCAGCAGGATCTTGGCCAACTGGCAATCTGGGCAGCTAAGTGACTAGGCCCGAATTTGTGGTGAGGCCCACAAAACTTTAGCGCATCCCGTTCCCAGTGCCCCATATGTAAGTGGAAAAGATGCTCATGTGCGCAATCCTGAGGGGGAGGAGTTTGGGGTTATTATAGATAATAAACTTGACTGTAACCATACCTCCCAACTGTCCCGATTTTCGCGGGACAGTCCCTCTTTTGACAGCTCAACCCGCAGTCCCGGATTCTTACTAAAAAGTCCCTCATTTCCCTTTGATCTCCTGCACTGAAGCTAAAAAAGATACAAATTTAATTAAAAGTAGCTTTTGGCCGAGAGCCCAGAAATCTTAATGAGCGACACCTGCACTTAGATACATTGTTTCTCATTTTTAATTAAATAAGTTGGCAGAGAGCCCAGAGGTAAAAAGCCACACCTGCACTGTGATACAATTGTAACTAATAAGCTAAACAGGTCTCTTAGGGGAACTGAGACTTGCTGCTAAACGGGCAATTTTACCTTTTTCAGCAAAACTGTAATAACACATAAAACCCCCAAATCCCCAGAAATGTGTTCAAACTTTAAATAACCTGCCAAATTTAATCAAATGGGAGTGGTATTTAGGGGGTGTGGTTGCAATAATGGACGTACTCAAAAAAATTTGCTGCGCTGTGCGTGCCATTTATTTTTGTCCCTATCTCCGTTGTCTCAAAATGTTGGGAGGTATGTTGTAGCAAGCAATGCCAGGCAGCAGCAGCAAGGGCAGACAAGGTTTTGAGCTGTATTAAAAGGGGTATAGATTTGCGGGAGGAGGGGGTTATCTTTCCGCTTTACAGAGCGCTGGTCCCATCTAGAATATGCCATGCAGTTTTGGTCTCCAATGCTCAAACGGGATAATTTTCCCCCACTGTGCCAAACTGGAGAGTCTTTAGAAAATGTTATTGCCTTCCTCTGGATCAACTAGCAGTTAGGCAAGTTATACAGGCAAAAAAGGTTGAACTTGATGAACATGTCGGTTTTTTCAACCTAACTTACTATGTTACCTACAATAATACAGGTTTACTGGAAGATTCTGCATCCATGCATTTCATTAGGTAATTAGATTACATATTTTGTGCAAAGCTTGGGAGTAACTATGATCTGTAAAAGGAAGTGATTACCCCAAGTGTAAGGCAGGACAAAGATCTTTGCACTTATGTTTACGTATTGTGTTGGTACTGTCTGGTTATATAACTGCTGTGGTTAGAAGAAAGAGATAAGCAAATTATTTATGGATATGGCCTTCTTATATGAATTGCTCTCTGTTAATGTTTATCAGTTTCCATGCAATATCTGACTGAGATAATAGCAGAGTCATCATGCTTTAATGAACTTTCCCGATGTAACAAATAGATTATTATTATCACTATCCATGTATAATGCCACTGCTAGTGACAAGCGAAACTGTTACATTTACTTTTGCTGAAAAACGTATGAAATGGTGCAAATTCTGCCAAAATGCATTGGTGTCAATATATAGGTGAAGTTACATTGTGGTTTAGGCTCTGCAATAACGTAAAAATAACGTATGTAAAAAGTATACATTGCCCTGTCTTGTCAAAAAAGATTTTTTTAATTACTTTTTTTCCCAGTGAAGCATTTCACCCCTGTTGAAATTGCAAATTTTGCTCGGAAACTGTACCAACGGATAAAGTTTGCATATCCCCTATATATATTATATATAAATATATATGCAGCCTTCCAACTGCTGTTGCACTACAACTCAAATATAAGCTATCAGGCTTTTGAGAATTTAACATTGCCTAGGAGTAAAGGAAACAACCTATTTCTATATAGAGGCAAATATATAATTCAAGACAATTTGCTTGGTTTTGAAAAAAAATGTTTATATCATAATGTTATTTCTAAGACTATTAAAAAATGTGGCCGGCCTGTCTCACAATTGAAAACCAATTCATAAACCGATGGTGTGTGCATATTAAAAGTCTTGTTTTATGAACCTTTTTCTAATCTATTTGACTTTTAGGAGATGTAATTAGTTTTAGTTCCATAACAGATGTAGAGGGTGCAAGTTGGATCAACTAGGGTCCTTATAGCCTCTTTTAGTTCAGCATCACCCCCTTTTATATTTGTTTCTGTTCTGAATACAGCTCGACACAAAATAATTCAGCACTGCAATTGCGCATCGCCCTTCTGTGCTTCATGTCACCTTAGTTAATTGCCATGAGCAGAAGGTTAGGGGCTAATAGAAAAAAGTCCATCAATGTTCAGATCAAAGAGATGATTATAATTTCCAAGACCTTTCATGATGAGCAGAAAAAATGGAAGACTATTAAATTAGGTAGAATATTGCTATGTTCCTATCGGTCTGTCCAGCTTTACTTGTTCAGCTAGCCATACGTACTGTGCACAAACATCTTTACGCTAAATCTGTTTGTGATGAGTTCTATATAACAATGAAAGTCTGAAAAATTTATGGAACTACTGATATTTCAATCACTGGTGTATGAGGAAGTATCTTTCCAACATTATTGCCCTGTTATAAATGACAGCAATATTTTGCCTCCACTGCAATTGTGGGATTAAACTTATTGGGACAGGTGTTAAGGGGCTGTAAACCCTAAAACCACCATGTTTTTGCCATGAGTTTTTTATTTGATAAAGTGCACAAGAGTCAGGAGTCTGAATCTTTAGTGCAGAATGGGACACACAGATACTGCTTTCCAGTGCAAATTAACATTCACATATAACTTTAAAATGTTATGTATATTGGAAAGTTGCCATATGGCTAAAAATGCTGTATTTTATATACTTTATATACTTATTGCACCAGCCTGAATGTTTTAGGCTTGTTTAGGAATGTTCGGTTGTGCATGGGAGTTCCCCATCTTGGATTGTGTTAGGGGTGTCAGTGACACTGCACATGCCCAATGTGCTCTGGGCAGCTGTTGAGGAGCTAAGCTTAATAGTTGTCTCAAAAGCAAAAAAGTTTGTCTGTCATAAAAGCTGATGCTACAGGGCTGATTATTAAAGTCCAATGCTATTTGCACTGGTTTCAGAGTTGCCATGTAATGGGAATCTTCATTAATTCCTAATCAGTCTTGTATTGGGACTATCTTTACAGTATATTGTGAGTGGGTCCCTAAGCTCAGTAAGTGACAGCAGCACAAAGCATGTGCAGGGAATCAGATACTGGGGCATCTTCACGCCTTGAGCTGGTACAGAAGCACAAAATATAATGTACAACTTCTTTAGTTAAAGGGATACTGTCATGATTTTTATTGTATACATTTAATTTCTAAATTACACTGTTTACATAGCAAATAATTTACTCTGCCATTTATAATTGTATTCTTGAACCAACAAATTTTGGTACTATAGGTGTGTAGGCGCCAACTCAGTGCATTGTGCCCGAGTCTGAGCTTTCAGAAGGAGCCAGCGCTACACATTAGAACTGCTTTCAGATAACCTATTGTTTCTCCTACTCCCATGTAACTGGAGGAGTCCCAAGCCGGACTTGGATTTCTTACTATTGAGTGCTATTCTGATATCTACTGGGAGCTGCTATCTTGCTCCCTTCCCATTGTTCTGCTGATTGGCTGCTGGGAGGGGGTGATATCACTCCAACTTGCAGCGCAGCAGTAAAGTGTTTCTGAAGTTTATCAGAGCACAGGTCACACGGCTGTGGCACCCTGGGAAATGAAGAATATGGCTAGCCCCATGTGCAATTTTAAAATTAAATATAAAATAATCTGATTTGAATGATTGGATTATGGTAATCGTGTTACCTCTATGGGTTTACATGTCAGGGAATCCCCTACTTCTATGAATGGTGATACATCATTGAGATTAATGTCAAAGTGCAGTTGGTGTTGATTTAACAATACTAGATACTTTGCTCTGAAGGCTATCCTTGTGTAACAATGGTGAAACAGACATACTGAAAGACACAGTAGAGCAGTGCTGTCCAACTTCTGTAGTACCGAGGGCCGGAATTTTTCCGACCTACGTGGTGGAGGGCCGATAATGAAAGCCAGTTTTGACCACTCCCCTTTTTGAAACCGCACCCACTTGAAACCACACCCATGTTATCACATGACCACACCCATATTAATGGTTGTAGTACAGCAAAAACCTGCCATCCCTACCCTGCCTGTGTGTGCCATACTCTGCCTTCCCTACCCTGCCTGTGTGTGCCACACTCTGCCTTCCCTACCCTGCCTGTGTGTGCCATACTCTGCCTTCCCTACCCTGCCTGCGTGTGCCATACTTTGACTGTGTGTGCCATTCTTGGCTGGTTTGTGCCATACTTGTCCTGTGTGTGCCATACTCTGCCTGCCCTACCCTGCCTGTGTGTGCCATACTCTGCCTGCCCTATGCTGCCTGTGTGTGCCATAGTCTGCCTGCCCTGTGCTGCCTGTGTGTGCCATACTCTGCCTGCCCTGTGCTGCCTATGTGTGCCATACTCTGCTTGCCCTATGTGTATGGCACACACAGGCAGCATACAGTGACACAATGCTGGCACTGCTCCTACAGTCTGCACAATAACTATATATTAAAAAACGTTTTAATTTTAGTACCACTTCAGTATATGTTCTCTTTGTAGTGTGCAGGGATTATTTGTGGGATTATTTGTTGGTCTGAGGTGTGAACAGGGGAACAATGGGGGTGATTACAGCCTGAGCCTTATGTGTGAACACTGCAGGGGTGAACAATGCAGAGTTTAAAAGGTGTGAACAACACAGGGGATTACATATTTAAACAATACAGAGGGATTACAGCCTGAATCTGAGGTGAGAACCATGCAGGGGGGCAGTTAACCACAGTACTGATGCCATTTAAATATTACACAAGAGTAAGCCATCAAAGCAGCCAGACAGGTGGGGGGGCCACACAGAGGGGGGTCGCGAGCCGCATGCGGCCCGCGGGCTGCCAGTTGGACAGCACTGCAGTAGAGACATCTCAATACAATTTTTTTTATTCCCTAAACCATTATTTCAGATACAGATATATTTGTGGTTTTGGAAAGATTTCCTTTGTAGCCCTTGTTCCCTGAACAGTAGCTGGCAAGAAACATAAAGGAATTAAGAAATGTATTAAAACTGCCAATTTTATATATGTTAAGGTTTGGCAAAGTTATAAATATAATTACATATATATATAACAGGGTAAAACCCCTTTCACAGAAGAGGGGCAAGGTAGTAGGATGGGTCTGCGCCTGCTCAGTATGTATTTTATCCAGATAGAATACATACAAAATTGCTTGTAAAATGTATTTTTGCATTACAAATTGAAGGAAAATGCCTACATTGGCATTGTTAAGCCTTATCTTTGGTAACTAATCACCATTTTGTCCCCACAGGAAAAGCTGCTTTTCTAGAAACAATTTTGACAAAAGTG
The DNA here is from genome assembly GCF_000004195.4 of Xenopus tropicalis. Taxonomy (NCBI): domain Eukaryota; kingdom Metazoa; phylum Chordata; class Amphibia; order Anura; family Pipidae; genus Xenopus; species Xenopus tropicalis. Next base: position 108,626,899 of record NC_030679.2, read on the forward strand.
ACTGTCAGTGTTCATGGTACATGTTGAAGATCCATAAATATAGACCAGTCTGTTTAACCTTTGGACTTAGCAGTTAATGTTTCACTAATTAACAGTGTGCTTGTACGACCCTCTAGCCCTATCTGCTGAAGTGAGGAGATATAAAGACGCAGAAATTTTTTTGCCACACATTCTACCAGCACCATGGGCAAGGGATTTTATGTCAGCAAGCTAGTATTAGCTGTTGGCATCATATTTGCGGTGGCTGCCGTGTCTACTATCATAGCCCTTGCAGTTGTTTACTCTCAAGAAAAAGGCAAAAATAATGATGTTGCGAAGCCACCTGAAACAACTACATCTAGCTCAGGCACATCAACAGCCACCACAACTACCACCGCAACTGCCACCGCAACTGCCACCACTGCTCAATCCAATGACCCTTGGAACAAGTATCGACTTCCAAAAACATTGTCACCAGTTCATTATGATGTTGAGCTTCAGCCATTCTTGGTGAAAAATGCAGATGGTCTTTACGTGTTCCGTGGCAAAAGTACTGCCTTCTTTATATGCAACGATGCCACTGATCTCATTATAATCCACAGCAACAAACTTAACCACACCAAATTCAATAGCTTTGATGCCAAATTACAGGATGGTGCCACAGACGTAGCTTTGAAAAGCACATTCTTTCAGAAAGACAAGCAGTTCTTGGTGGTACAGGCTGCTGCGAATCTGGTGCCTGGGAAACAGTATGGTCTATACACAGAGTTTGTTGGGGAGCTTGCTGATGACCTGGCTGGATTTTACAGAAGTGAATATCTTGAAGACGGTGTAACCAAGTAAGGCTGCCGACAGTATATTATATTCTTGTAGTGGTACCCACTGACTATATTACTTTTATTGGATAACATAACTCTTAGAGCTTTTAAGTATCTTGTGTATCTTAGGTTCCAATTTTAAAATGATTATTGCATATGCATCAAAGTATTATTTCATTCCAGTGGTTTAACTGTTTCATGTTTGCAAAGACAAATAATATCTACATAATAAATCTCCCCAAAGGCTGGTCAGGGATTTGAATGCTTATTTTAATTGTACAAAATCAGACCCATTTAATTATGTAAAATAGGGAAAGTTTGTTGGAGATGCATTCATTTGAATTCATTCATTCAATTGGATAAAGGTTTAATAATCATTTATTAAACAGAGTGACACCTGAAACATGGTGGCTCAGCTAAACCAAATACTGTAAAGTGGGGGTGCCCATAAGTCTCTGTATTGATAACTGAGTCACAACGTAGAGAGATGATCAATCCTGTGGTGTTTAAGTGCCAGACAAAATTGTCAAACCTGCCTGATACATATCTGGCTAATTTTTGACCTGATATTGGACAGGCTGGCTGTTGGAAGCGCCATCACTTAGGGCTTAGGCTGCTGAATTAGACAAGAAGGAGCAAGTTAACAGGTTTTATTGGCTTTAGTTTGAACTGACCTCCCGTTATCCTCTCACTGGTGCACTCAGTTCCTTTAGCACTCTAGCATCCAGGTTCACTGTGATTGTGTGACAAATGCTTGGAATGTGGGGCTACACAGGTAAGGAAGGTGCAAGACATGGAGTAATATTTATTATATGTAGTAAACTACATTTAATAAATATGCCTCAATGCAAGCCAGTGCCAACATCCTTTCAAAGGGACATTCTTATGAACAAAAAAGGAAATCTTTCTTATTCAGCAGTTGTTAGTGTTGTCTTTCCATTGTATATACTCTGAAGCCTCTACACCTGTTTATGTCAATTCTTTAGAAAGACTCACTTTACCTTTAAAGGTGTTGTTACTTGTTAGTAAACACATATTTGTAACCGGAGAAAACATCACGTGAAACAGTGTCAGACTGGCGTGTGTGGGGCCTACTGGGGCTGCCACTTCAAGGGCCCCCACCCCAGTCACAAACTTATCCACAGGGAAAGACAAGCACTTATTGCAACCCCATCCCCCCCAACCACATGCGTGCATGCCTCTTTATAGACGCAATTGGGAATGTTGGGGGTAGCACACAAGAGCACCCACAGACAGTTCCCAGTGGGGACTGGGAGATGGACTGGGTCAGCAGAGCCCACAAGGGCAGGGGCCCACCAGGTTTTTTCCCAGTGTCCCACCAGCCTGTCCGACACTGAAGTGAAATACACTGCATTGTAATATATCATGGGCTAATAATGTCTGACTCTTAATTACTGAACATGTTTTTGGTGACAGGATCATTGCGACAACTCAGATGCAAGCTCCTGATGCGAGGAAAGCCTTCCCCTGCTTTGATGAGCCAGCAATGAAAGCCACTTTCAACATCACCCTTAAGTACAGGCAGCCTTACAAGGCCATGTCCAACATGCGAGAAATCGGTAAGTCACGTTCTCCCAAATCCGTAGTACATGAGGAACATTGGTAGTCCAGATATGAGATGGAACTACAATTGTCTTTAAAATAAATGGGAATATATCACAAAACAGGATAAATTGTATTCAGATGGTACCAGGAGAAATGTGCGGAAGATGTCTAAATAATCACACAACACTTCTATACAGCGTGATAGTTATGGCAGATGGAGATAAGTGTGAAGACTGATAATGTATACAAACTAAAGGGTGCTACACCTCAAAGAAAGATCACATCTATATCTCCTAAATAAACATTTAGTACTAATTTATTCCAATAAAAATACACTAAGGGCTGTGGAACACGGGGAAATTAGTTGCCGCGCGACAAATCTCCCCTAAATGCCATCCCACTGGCGAAAATGTAAATCGCCGGTGGGATGGCATACCATCTCCTCGTCTTTCACTGCCCTAACAATGGGATGTAGATATCAGGTTTGCCAACACATAGGTGTTGCTCCAGGATGATTGTATCCAATATAGCTGATTAACAAGAATATCATTGGGTCCTTAGTGCCTAGTGGATCTCAAAAAGTTTGGTCAGTAACAGTTACTGTCTCAGGGTTATATAGTAAAATCGTTGGCAGACCTTATCAACAGCTACACATCTGCGAGCTTTAATGGAATAACATTGTATTGGCAACACTTACATTTACATTTCATTGTAAAAGTGTATTTTTTTAATGAATATTATAAAATGTATACTATAAGTATGCAGCCCTCTTGCTTTATGTTTGTTACAAGCCTTCCCAACTCTAAGGGGCTGGTTTATTGTTGTCTGCCAAAATGAATGCAGTATCAGACTGGGGTACCTGGGACCTTCCAGAGAACCTCACCCCAGGGGCCCAATAAAAAAAATAAGCACACACTGCAGACCACTGCCACCCCCCAACCCTGCTATGTACAAGAACAAGCAGGGCTATTGCAACACATGGAAAATAACCATATTAATAAAAAAACTTGCCAATAAGATCACTGCATAAATAAACAATAAAGACATCAATCCCAGACATATTAGTAAGATTACTGCAGATAAAAAGAATTTCCTTGCCAACAAGCAGAATGCCACAAACCTTTCTTCTCCTGCCAGTACCTTCTTTCTGCTCTGATACTGCCTGCCCCAATCTACCTTCTCCATAGCTGAAAGTTCTGCCTGCATAAAAATGAAATATGGCTGTGTGTTCCACAGTGGCACAAATTTAACAGTGCCCAGCAAGGTGGATGGCAGACGGTGGCCAGGAGGGAGAGAGTAGGCTGTCAGCAGAGTCTACTGGGGAAGTCAGCATGGCTAGGGCCTACTGGGGCCACCCTATGGGCCAGTCTGACCCTGACAAGCCTAATCACCTAAAACCTGTCAAATGTCTTATTTCTTGCAAACACTCGCTTGTGAATAAAACACTTAAAAAAAAAAAAACCTCAATACATACAAGAAAATGCATGTGAGTTCATAAATCACTCACCTTTTCTGCAAGGGCTTTAAATTATGATTTATACTTCCATATGAAGCATCATTTACCAATACATATTTAGATACTGATAAGCTATGAACTTCTTAGACCAAAATTCCCCCCCCACCCCAAAAAAGGGGTTGTCATTCAGTTTTTCTAAAGCAAAAAGTTTTGATATTTTTCTCCCATACCAAATAGTGCATTCAGTGTATCCCTAATTTTTTAGTAACTGTAACTTTTGTAACAGTTTCCTTTGGCTCATCGCTATACATTTCCCTCTGAATAAACTACCTCTTGTTTGTTATGGCACCTCACATGTAGGAACAGATTTCATGATCGTAACTGGTAATTACTTGTTTTATTCTAGATCGAAGCACTGTAACTGAAGATGGACAACAATGGACAGTCTCAAAGTTTGACAAAACTCCAAAGATGTCCTCATATCTGGTGGCATTCATAGTGTCCGAATTTGAGGCAGTTGGGGATCCTGGCAATGCTACTGTTACTGGGGTAGGTCCATTTGCATTGTTGGTATATTATTTACAGGGAAACAAACTGAGAGTAAAACCATAAAAAAAACCCTATTTCTGTGACAAAGTAAATGGAAAAGGGTTGGAGGTTAGATATCTGCTGCAATTAATGTTTTAACTACATCTCTTTCTCTTTGTTGTTTAAACCTCTGCCTTTTTGCTGAAGGCCATTGATGGGATAGCTGCAGAATAGAAAAGTGCAAAGTGAAATATATTCACAAATGCTTACAGCACTTAGTTCATTCTTACCCAGGCCATTATTTATAATCTTCTTAGACTCCCTCATATCTTGTAGGGTAACCATGGACTGGAGGAAAGCTAACGCAATTTAAAATAAGTTTACAGTATGAAGCTAGGAATTAGAGAGAATTTGAGTGGGAAGTTATTAAAAAACATTTTAAGAGATCATTTCAATGGATATGTACTAAGGAATAATATTAGAGGTCAGCATGGTTCTTTAAAGGATAGATAGTTTTAAACACATTTTAAACAAATAAATTGTGGCATATCCACTTAGATTTTGCCAAGGCTTTTGATGCAGTGCCACATAAACATTGCTTTATAAGCCAAAGTCTGTTGGTCTTGGCAGAAAGATCATGTACTGAGAATAACTATCACTGGTACAGCCTTTATATAGTCAATACTTCTGTGTGTCTGATCTGTCTCAGAGTTTTATATTGGGCCCAAATGTATATAATCTGTTTATTATTAATGACTGAGAAGAGGAAACTGAAGGCAACACATCTGTGTTTAATGACTATACAAATCTTGGCAAATTAATCCAACCAGAATATATAATTCTTCAGGGGAATCTGAACTGTCAATCTGGGTGTCCAAGTGGCAGGTACCATAGATAAGTTAGGTTATGCACTTGGAATATAGATGTATGCAGACTACCCATGTCCTTGATGTGACTAAAATAAGCGAATCCTTAATAGAGAAGGTTTTAGGCACACTTGTGCATAATAAACTAGCAATTTCAGTCAAAAACCAAAATATCCAACAAGATATTGTCCTATATCAAAAGTGGTATAGATTCATGGTGGAGAAGGTACTTGTTACCCTACACAAAGCCCTGGTAAGGCCCCCTTTACAACACATAGTGCAGTTTTGCTTCCAGAGATGAGCGACTAGCCTCATAGGGGTATGGAAGATCTTTGTTATGAATTGAGACTTGCCAAGTTAGGACTGTTTATACTGAAGAGGGAAGTATAACAGTGGCATGATCACCATATATAAAAATATAAGTCTATGCACTATACCAGTATTTGTCATACAGCTCTACAGAGCCTTTAAACAAATGGGACCACACAAATTCTTTGGAGGGTCACATCCGGCCTGTGGGCCTCCAGCTGAACAGCCCATCAGGCCATTTCATGATATCAGAAAAAGGAAATTAATTCGATGAAAAGGGTTGAAAAGGATTTTATACACTGAGAACTGTATAGTTGTAAAGGTTTCTCTTGTTGTAATGGCAGAACATTACATAGTTTCAAGAAAGTGTTGGTTCCCTTTTTAGAAAATACTAAAACACAAGACTATTTGTATTAATACTGTTAGTATGATGTTGATCCAAAGAAGGAATTTCTTCTCCTTATGAGGCAAAGTGGATAGAGTTTAAAATTGTGACTTTTCTCTTTCCTCTTAATGTACCTAGAGAAGTATCTGACTGATGTGTGTCCTTTTCTGCCTTAGCTATTATGTATTACCAAAGCCATACCAAATGTAAGATGTAAGGTGAGCTTTTATTTGAATACAAGTAAGGTAATAAAGAGAGCAGAGCCACAGATTTTTCAGAAGGTATGACGAAATGGAGACTTGATCTGCAAAGATTTTATCCCTTTATGGTTTGTTTTTTATTCAGATGAGAAGGTTGTAAATGACAGAAGAAACAGAGAAAGAACAATGTTTGTACAATAATGTGTTTTGTTTGTGTAAGTTGTGCAACAAATGTAAAAATAAGCTTTGTTCTATAGGTACAGATCTGGGGTCGTAAAAAAGCCATTCAGGACGAGAACCAAGGGGAATACGCTCTCAGTGTTACAAAGCCTATTCTTGATTTTTTTGCGGAATATTATCGAACCCCCTACCCTCTGCCAAAATCAGGTTAGTATTATGGCATTTAAAGTCTAGCAATGAAAGCTGCAAAGCCAAGAGTGTGTGGCACATGTTGTTGATGTGGTTATGGTGAGATAACGTCATTTACTGAACATATTTAAATCAATGCATTTCTTCCTTTAGATCAGGTAGCGCTGCCGGATTTTAGTGCAGGAGCCATGGAAAACTGGGGACTGGTGACATACAGAGAGACAGCCCTGCTATTCGACGATCAAGTATCATCCATTGGGAATAAGGAGAGAGTAGTCACAGTAATAGCCCATGAGCTTGCCCATCAGGTAATGTATTCTGCTCTCCAGTCTTACACAAATAAGCCCATGAACCAGAACAGGGCTTAGATTATTGTATTTCTATTATGAAACAACCAAGATAAATTATTATTCTATAAAACAATGCAATAGCATACACAGGAGAAATTGTATCACAATTGTAGTATAAATTTAGGTTATCCTGCAGCTTGTGTTGTCATATAAGATAAACCTGTTGTGAACTATCTGAATCATTGCATAACTGGTTCTGACTCCTGAAACAATGTAGCAGAAGACATAATAGACATAATAGACATGGAGAAAAACTGGCTTGACTTGCTGGAATAAGAACCAGAGAACAAAATATACTGCTTGAAGCCTAATTGTAAATTGTCTTTAATATTACTCCTTACATCATATTATAAGTTAACTCAAAGATGAAAACCCCCTTTAAGCTTACAGGTTGGATAACAGAATCTATTGGTTCATGGTCATTAATAGAGGCATTGATACAATTTCTGTATTAAAAGTAAATTACACCATTTTGTCTAAAAGTTTGTTTCGCTAACATGGTCTGTTTCACAGTGGTTTGGAAACCTGGTAACCATACGATGGTGGAATGATCTATGGCTGAATGAAGGCTTCGCCTCCTATGTTGAATATTTGGGTGCTGACAAAGCTGAGCCTAACTGGAACATAGTAAGTTCTGTTCTACTTAAGTGTTAGGCACCACAACTCTAACCAAGAGGGATGCCCACACAAAATAATAGAAAACTTGATGAAAGGGTCAATGCTGACAGTGCTTAAAGGATTCTGTCACAGCAAAACATGATTTTTACAAAACGCATCAATTAATAGCACTTCTCTAACAGAATCCTGCATTGAAATCTTTTTTTTAAAACAACAAACAGATTTTTTTAATTAAATTTTGAAATGTGACATATTTTTAGTTTCCTAGGTGCCCTCAGTCATGTGACTTGTGCTCTGATAAACTTCAGGCATACTTCACTGCTGTACTACAAGTTGGAGTGATATTGCCCCCATCCCTGTCCCCTATTGAGGAAGTCAGCGGGACCCAGCATGACCAGGGTCCACCGGGATATTTCCCAGTGTTTTCTGTGTGTCCTGTCCCCAATGTGAGCAAAGTTTAGGTGCGGCTGGGCGGCATGCCACCCCTAAATGTGTGCCGCTCTAGGCCAGCGCCTTTGTGGCCTCGCCACAAATCTGGGCCTGCCCAACTGTAACGAGCCATTTACAGGGATCCCAACCTCTTAGAATAAAAAATAAATTGTGATTTCAATTAATTACTCATTCTTTTATAACCAAAAATCCTGCCACTCAAGTGATTAGTCAGTGTCCTTTCCCCCTAATCTTGGGATTAAATAATTTAATGTTCTTTGGTAAAAATGTGCACGGCTGATGTTGCCGTAGTTTCACTTAACAGTCCTTATTGTGGCAACTGCATCTGCAGACACAGATGAAATCCACAGCCTCCAAGGCTAATTAATAATAAGCAGAGATGCGTGCAGCCACAGAGGGGGCAGCTGAAGTTTTATATGTCAAGAATCATTGTATAATTCTCCAGGCTGTCTCTGCATTGATAATAAAGTATCTCTTTGGCTGAAGTATAGGGTCAAAATGACAGCCCAATATTTGGTTGGGGATCAGCTAGATATCTAGTGAGCAGGAATAAGAATAAACTAGAAGCAAGCTATTAGCAAAACTGCTATCATGTGCAAATTGTAAAAGTGCTCAGAAGAGCAATTTTACATTCTTTTTTTAGGCCTTTACTTTTCCTTTAAAATGAGGTGCATAACTTATTTTAAACCAGTTTTATAATCTGTCTATTCATAAAACTTATGTCTTTGCCTTTGCTTGTTTGTTTCCCTGTGGCGTGTTATTGACTGTACCTGATGTTGTTTATTCCTGTGTAACAGAAAGACTTGATAGTGCTAAATGATGTGCACAGAGTCATGGCTGTCGATGCACTGGCTTCCTCCCACCCCCTCACATCAAGAGAAGATGAAGTGAACTCACCCTCTGAGATTAGTGCACTTTTTGACTCCATTGCTTACAGCAAGGTAAGAAATCCCTAGTTTCCTTGGCCATAACTGGAGATTAATAATATTTATGGAGGCTAAACTTCCCCAAATAAAACCATATTTCTATTCTAAGTTCTCCCTTGGAAAACACCTGTTGGAAGCCTCCCCAAACGAAAATCCCCCTCCTTCCCTGTTAGCAAGGCAATACAGAGCTGGCCTCAGAAAATCCATATTATATTTCTCCTTTTTCTCTAGGGTGCCTCTGTTATCCGAATGTTGTCAGAATTTCTCACAGAGCCTCTGTTTGTTGATGGACTGGCGGTAAGTGTCAGCCAGTAACAATGAAGTAATGACATAATCTCTTGTTTTCAATGGCAAAATAATAATAATAATAATAATAAAGATAATATTATATTCTTTCAGAGTTACCTGAAAGGGTTTGAATACAGCAACACTGTATATAGTGACCTTTGGACACATCTGCAATGGGTAAGCATAAAATTAAAGTGCAAGCTTTGAATTATAAATAGGTTGTAGAAACATACCTGAATATCTGGGAACACTGGCTGACAAGGGGGAAAGAGAATTAGAACACAGGAAGGCCAGACAGTAAGGGTATATATACCTTTGTAGTGTTCAGCTCAGCTTGACCATGCTTGGATGCATCTCAGTCACTTTGCATGAAAATTGTATTTACAATGAGAAGTATCTGTATATGCGCGCTCTCCCCGGGCCACTAAATGGCCTCACAAGAAAATACAGAAATGTTATTTTCTAGCTTAGTTTTTAAAAGGGGTTGTTCACCTCTAAATTCACTTTTAGTATGATACTCTGAGAAAAATTGCAGGGTCTTCAATTTTTATTTTTTTTGTGTTTTTTCAGTTATTTTGTTCAACACATGTGTTCAATAGCTCTCTGGTTTGGTATTTTAGGAGTTATCTAGTTGCTAGGGTCTTTTTTTACCATAACAACAAGGCAATCATTTGAATGAAAGACTGAAATATGAATACAATAGGATAGTGACTAAACAGTAATAAAGAGTATTATAGTATAATAGTAATAAAATTGTAGACCTCACCAGGGCCGGAACTAGGGGTAGGCAGAAGAGGCAGATGCCTAGGGTGCAACGATTGAGGAGCACCAGGCAGGAGCCTCTCCTGCCTACCCCTAGTGCTACTTAGTCATTGCCTCTGCCGCTTGTCATTAGCGGCGGAGGCAATGACCGATCTAATCGCCCCGCCCCCCCTGCACCTCCTCCTGTGCTTTGGCGTGCATGCGCCGTTCGGGGGGGGCGGGGAGGTGGGCGGAGTTGGCCGACCGGGTTGCCTAGGGCGCCCAGTCGGCTTGGCCCGCCCCTGGACCTCACAGAGAAATAGATTTTGGGCAGCCAGGGCCTGTGACTCCACTTAAAAGCTGGAAAGAGCCAGGAGAAGTAGACAAATAATTCAAAAATTATAAAGAATAAATAAGGAAGACCAATTGCTAAGTTGCTAGGAGTGTGCCATCCTATCAAATATTAATCATTAACTTCAAGGTAACCTACCCCTTTAATAGTGATTCTACTTGCACTGAAACACTGTAACACAGGCTGGGCTACCTGCAACCCCTCATATGTTTCAAAACTACAACTCTCAGCTTGCTACTGAAGGCTCTGGTGGTGCTTAAATTTGTAGTACAGTCCAATAATATAAGTTTGAGTAATAATAATGGAGCTTAAAGGTTAATACAGAATTAATATTGTATGCAATGATTTCCTTCACAGGCTGTAAATAATCAAACTGCAGTGAAACTTCCGCTGCCCATCAAAGATATTATGGATACTTGGGTCCTACAAATGGGATTCCCAGTGGTGAAAATAGACACAGCAACTGGAGTGGTTACCCAGAAACACTTCCTGCTGGATCCGGACTCAGTGGTCACGCGGCCATCACCATTTGAGTAAGTATGAATACAGTCATAATTCTTTTTAGTATGCGCAGCTTAGTAACGTGTAAATGAGTGATTAGCCAAAGGCCAGAAGGGAGTTTTGAGGGGAACATTCAGGACAGAGATTTGTGAAGAAACATTACTTTATATAGAAGAAGGTACAGTGGTTCTTTAATTCAGAGGCTTTTTTTTTTCAAAGCTTAATTTCCTATAAAGTATATTCAGCTTTTAGTCATAGTAGTCACAGACATATTTTACCCAGCTCAGTTTCAGCACATTACACTCGCAGTGGCATTACTATGATTTAAAGCAAATGTGCAGTGCCACCATAAAAATATATATACCCCCAGTTCTTATCACTGTAGGATGAAGGGCAATGCCCTATGGCATATTGATGTTCATGTGAAAAAAACTGAAAATGTCTGTTGGCCAGCAGATTATGGCCCTTGTAGCTTCCTGTAAGATTTGTAGCCCACAATTAAATCTGCGGTACAAATCTCCCAAAAATTACTTGCCACAGTACAACAATAGGTTATAAAAAACATATTACTGCCTCCCCTTCGCATTTTCCCATGATTAAACCAGATCTATGTGAATAACATATTTTTATTTGCAGTGATCCTAATGTTATACTGTGGCACGTCATTTTCAGGAGACTTGTCCCCCGTGGTAGCACAGATTTAGCTGTAGGAGACAATACTCACAGTGTGCCGTCACCCTTAGGGGAGTGGATGATAGTACACCAGGAGGAAAAAATGCTGAGCTGTGTAAAGAAAGTTCCCATAATGCCTCACTCCTGCACAGTGAACATGCTCAGTTAGTTAGACTGTGAGGAAGCTTCCTGCTGATTGGCTCAGATCCACATTTCTAAGGGGGGGGAGTGAGTTCTTAGCATTCTTGAGGGAGGGGGGAGCAAGAAAGGGGAGAGAACAGAGAGCTGTGTGGCAGAGGAAAACAGACACAACAAATCGTTTGACAGAGAAGTCAGTGCAGCGTTTCTGTGAGTGTTTATGGCTGTATTTACATAGGCCTTTCTGATAAAGCTCACTTAGTTTTTACCTGTCTTTCTCCTTTAAATAGAAAGAATAAATGAGAAACATAGACCTTTTTAGCCTTTTTTGAGCATGTAAAGCATTTTGTCATAGTGGCTGTTTTTAAATAGCAATGGCCAGTAAAAACCACAGTCATTAAATTGCCCTCCTCTACAGAGAGCTCCCTCTATTCTACCTATCACATATACTTGTCCCTGTAAGTATGCATTATTTAGGAAGCCCTCTTGATTTCTCTGAAAATACAGTAGTTATGTCATGCTTTATGGCTGACATTTCACTTTTCAGTTCCCCTCCTACAGGAGCCCCCCCAGGCATAAAAGTACATACTTTCATACAATTCTATCTATGCATGTATGGCTGGCAACCTTTAAGGTGGCCATACACGTGGCGATCCGACGATGTTTCGTACGACCATCGGTCGCACGAAACATCGTAAGATCCGCCACACACCATTCAGGGCTGAATCGGCAGGTAAGGAGGTAGAAACAATAGGATTTCTACCTCCTTCTGCCGATTCAGCTCTGAAGGGAGAATTTTGGTCAGGCGCCTTCTATGGCGCCCGATCAAAATTTTCAAACTTGTCCGATCGGCGAGTCGTCCGATATCGGCAGCTTCCTGCGATATCGGTCGACTCGCCGACATGCCATACACGCACCGATTATCGTACGAAACGAGGTTTCGTACGATAATATCGGTGCGTGTATGGCCACCTTTAGGCTACACACTTCTTCATTATATTTCCATTAAACTGTGGTGATATAAATTTCTTCTATTGTGTATTTCATGACTAATGTTTTTCTTACTTATTTTTTAGTTACAAATGGAAGGTACCAATTAGTTATAAAATATCCTCCAAAGAAGACAACATATGGCTACAAAATGAATCAGGTTGGTACTAAAGGGAGTAGCATAAGGGTGCCCATCCTTCAGCCAGCCCTCCAGCCTTCAACTTGCAAATGATTATGGGAATTGTAGTTCATTAACAGGGATAGCTTACATGAGGGCAAAAGAACCATGGCCTAGCATTAAGTGCAGGGCTCCCCAGTGCCTGGCATCCCCTGATATTTCCCAGTTTATGTGTGTTCTAGTTGATGCCCGCTTACTGCCCATGAACCTCCCTTCTTCTATGAAGCACTGTTGAAAACAGAGTATGGTGGGTGCAAATGTTGCATTCTAAGAGCAGAAAGAAATGTGCCTCTGGGGGCAACATGCAGGGAAGGTGCAAAGTAAAATAAAAAGGGGGCTTTGCACATGTCTTGTGGGTTTTGCACCGTGCTCCATTGTTTATAAAAGAGCCCTAATCTCAGTCCTGCCCAAATGTCCAAGTGCATTGAGCTGTAAGGACAATATCACATTATTTTTTAAAAGACAAGGAAAGTTAAATTCACTGAGTGTTCCAATTTGTTTGACGAACCCCAGTGAATAAAATCACTCACTTTTTACCCTGGGCTGGTGTTCTGTAAAACTACTGGTGGGGATAGTTTGCCCACTACTACGCCATCTTCAGTATTGCAAAACTGAAAATGTTATAATTCTAAGCATGTGAATGATTCAGGCCAGCCACAAGTAGCTCTTATAGTATAAAATAATAATGTTCCTTTGAGACACAGGCACCACCACACGACTTCCCCAAGATCTATTCAGTGTGGGCTTTCTGTGCCAAGCAGTTAATTAGTTATTATTACTAGAAATGTATTGAAATTATGAATCTGGGCACTACTGCTAATGCCTGAACAAACCCCACAGTGTGCTTGTATGATCACAGAAGAAAAAATAGAATAACATGGCCACCCTCTGTCTTAATTTCTTTCACTTTATTAGAAACCGTTGAAGATTTTAAAATAACTGGAAATGACTGGCTTCTGGTAAACCTAAATGTCACTGGATATTACAGAGTAAACTATGATGACAACAACTGGAGCCGCCTACTAAACCAGCTGCAGACCAGTCACCAAGTAAGTAACATAAGTAAGACAAGAGCAACAGGGGTATTGCTGTATCCAAGTATTTGAGCACCTCACCTTAAAGGGGAACTATCATGAAAGCAAAAATTTTATATAAGCTTCACCCCATAGAATCTTTTTAAATATAATCAAAGATTAGCAATATTAGCAATATGTCTCTCTACAAGCTGGTTTTGTGTTGGAGTCAGATTTTTAAAAGGCAGTTTTTTTTGTCTAATATAAAAGTTACTCTAGCTCCTACAAATAGAGGAATGTTTTGATGAGAGGAGGGGAAATAAAGGGTAATGTGATTATTTCAACTTTTATATTTAGAGTTTCTTCTGTCTACTTCTTTGAGATGATGCTTTTATTACATATCTAGTATAAATAAATTTAAGGCAACTGGACTTGTTTGGTAATCATTGAAGACGTTCCCATACCAGTCAGTTGAACTGAAGAAGCTGTTCGGATGAGTAGTGAAACGTCTTCAATGAATTGATTAAGGTGTGCTACACAATGGACAAACCGGCTAGTTGTAGCCCCAGGTGCAAGCTGAACCCTCAGCCAGGGTAAAACAATATCCAGGATAAAATGAAAAAACAGCAGCACTCCGGAAATGTTGTAGAAAAAAGTGACTTTACTCAAGTGCACACAGCAACGTTTCGGGCTTAAACCAGCCCTTTATCAAGCCAAGGCTTGATAAAGGGCTGGTTTAAGCCCGAAACGTTGCTGTGTGCACTTGAGTAAAGTCACTTTTTTCTACAACATTTCCGGAGTGCTGCTGTTTTTTCATTTTATCCTGAAATGTCTTCAATGATTACCAAACAAGTCCAGTTGCTTTAAATTTATTTATACTAGATATACCATGACCTGGATGAATGAAAATCTTCATAGACTTTTATTACATGTTTGTTTTCATAATAGTAGATAGGAGTGACACTCATTCATGGCAGACAGTTGCCTGCATTTAAAGTTATGCTCCCATACAGGGCATGCATCTCTATAAATGAAACCTATTCTTCTCCCTGCCACTGCACCATCCAGGCCCTCCACAGTGTAAGAGGGAAGTTTGACCATAGTTGGCCTATACCAGACAAAGAGAAGTAAGACTGTATTGTTCAGTACATAGAACAATTCATTTAAATAACATAATAACATTTTGTTTGGTAAAATCATCATCTGGAAATATCATCACACAAATGACTAAAACATTATTAAAACTTATCTGATGATAGAAATGACCGATACGTTTCAATGAACTATTTTTATATTGTGTTTCAGGCAATTCCTGTTATTAACCGTGCCCAGATCATTGATGATGCCTTTAATTTAGCCAGGTAAGTATCACTTCTGTCACCATAGCCCATAAGCTGTGCCTGTGCTTATAAATGCTGTCTGAGCAAATAGTGCAAGGGGAAGGTTTTTACTAAAACCCTAATATTGCTCACACCCCAGCCAGCCCTCAAAGGAAACCAACTGATTAGTCAGCAAGATGGAAAAATGCTCCATTTTTTTGACAGATCAAATTTTCAGTCTGGAAAAAACATCTGCAATCAGTTACTCTTCTACATGTCTTTCAAATGCTGGGAGTTATGCCTACCCACTTGAGTCCTTATATTTGTCGATCATGCCTATAGTGGGCTTCTCATCAGTCCATTGCTTACTTCTGGAATCAGGCCCAGATCCGTGGGAAGGCCACAAATAGTGATGAGCAAATTCTTTCGGCAGGCATGGATTTGCAGCGAATTTCTGCATTTCGCCATTGGTGAATTGTCTTTCGAAACTTCCACGGAAATTCACCACGTCAAAATTAGTCGCACGTCAAATTGGGCGCGGTCACATCAAAATAGGCGTGGATGCATCAGTTGCGTCAAAATGGGCATGGTCGTGAAAAAAAAAAGACACGAGTGACAAAAAAGTTGTACAACTAACACATTTAACGGATATTTTGCCGTTTCGTAAATTTTCCTATCGTTTCACAAATTTTTGGGCGAAGCAAAACGGGACAGATTCGCTCATCACTAGCCACAAAGAACCAGGCATAACTGTGGCCCTATGTATATATACTGTTTATATAAATAAAAAGGGAATGCATGTTCTCTGCATTTGGACCTAATGTATTAGACTTTAATCAAGGAAAGATAAATGAAAGATAATTATTTAATTATTATTTGAGTATTGAAATTGACTTCAGAATTATGCTTTATGTTTCAGGGCAAAACAAATAACCACAATACAAGCGCTGGATACCACTAAATATATCTCTGCAGATAGAGAGTACATGCCATGGCAAGCAGCTCTGAGCGGTCTGAGTTACTTTACACAGATGTTTGATCGCACGGAAGTCTTTGGACCCATGAAGGTCAGGACACAATACCATGCCTTGCTGTTTGTTTATTGTCCCACCTGTGCTACAGCAGCATTTTCCCAAGTTAGAATATATTTAAGAAAAGCTGCGTGGTGGAAAACTCCTGACTTCTGAAATCTGAAATGTTATTAGGTGTAACGTTTATAAAGGTCTAATCATCCAAAGTATATCATCCAGAGTGATTCCTCCACATATAATAAAAGGCATGATGTTTGCCCAGGTACAGTAGCCTATAGCAACCAATATGATATTTGATTTTAAACAGGTGACCAGTAAATGCTACCTGCTGATTGGTTGCTAAGGGCTACCTCATCTAGACAAACTAAGCACCTTTGACCAGTCCGGCAAAAAACACCTGAACTTCCATCAGTCAGTAAATTAATATCTCTCCTATTTTTTTTTTCTCTACAGAAATACATGAAAATGCAAGTTAACCCACTGTTTGAATATTTTAAGCAAGAAACAGGCAACTGGACAAACAGACCAGTATCTCTAACTGATCAGTAAGTTTGGATAATCTGCCATTGCATACAATTAGTATTCCCAGAAGTAAGACATAATATTTATGGCGATTAAGCCAGATCGCAGAGAGATATATGTTTTACTTGCAGCGATCCTAATGTTATGAAAAGGCAAGGCATTTTCGGGAGATTTGTTGCCCATGGTAGTGAAGATTTACCACAGGCAACAAATCTTACCATGTGCCATAGAGTAAACAGATTTTTTTATATTCAGTTCTGAAATCTGACCGGGGGCTAGACATGTTCTTACCTTCTCAGGGTGCCACAGCCACTGCTCTGATAATCTTCAGTCACACTTTACTGCTGAGCTGTAAATTGAAGTGCTATCACCCCCTTCCAGCAGCTGATCAGTAGAATAATGGGAAGGTAGCAAGATAACAGCTCCCTGACATCTGTATTGCTAATGCCCCACCTAGTGGTAGATATTAGAATAGTACTCAATAATAAAAATCCAAGTCCAGCTCACTCAAGTCATGACTCCTCCAGGTACATGGGAGTAGGACAAACAATAGGTTGTTTGAAAGCAGTTCTAATGTGTAGTGCTGACTGCTTCAGAAAGCTCAGACTCAGGCAAAATGCACTTATATGGCTGCCTACACACCAATAAATGCATAAATACTTTTATTGGTTCTAAAACAACATTTTAAATGGTAGAATTAATTATTTGCAATGTGAACTGTGCAATATAGTAATAAAAACTTTACCATAAAAATCATGACATGCATGCACATAATGTGTGAGCCAGGGCACAATATCAAGTATATGTTGTGGTGTGTGTGTGTGTGAACCTAAGTGACTCTAACAGAAGCACATCTGGATCTGCTGTTGTGAATTAGCTAGTGTAGAGAATGCAGTTGTGCTTTCAATGCCAAATGAGATTAATTTAATATCTTTAATTAAAATTAAAGTTTTTAAAGTTCCCATTTGTTGCTTTTTGCTCAGAGCCTACCTGAATCCAGTGGTAGTGGTTCTGTGCCAGGCTGGCTGTGCAATTGAAATGGATTTTAGAATTGGTTTGGGTGAGTTCATGCATTCTGTTTTGTGTTTTTTAGGTATTGTGAAATAAACACTCTCAGCACTGCATGTAGCTATGACATTGAGGATTGCTTGAAGTTTGCCTCTGAACTCTTCAGTCAATGGATGGCCACCCCACAGCAAAACAAGTAAATATGTTTCCCATAGAAAAATAAAATAGTTTTAACCTTTGCAGCGTTCTGTCCTGTCTACAGCAGAAAAGACAAGTAGCTGGCCAAGGGACAGATTTAGGCTCACTCTCTCTTCCAATGCAGAAACTGGATTACAAAATCCCCTATGCAAATGAAATGCCTATACAAATCCTATTAAAGAAGGAGGGGTTATAGAAAGGGGAATGTTAGTTACCAAAGCCTGACTTTATTCCTTATAAGTGAGAGTGTCAATAAGAAATCTTTTAGTATTGACATGTTTTTCCGCGTTTTATCAAGTTCATAGACCAGTGGTCATGAATCCTGATCAATAAATCTATCAAGTGACGTGACAGAATATAAACTGCTGGAAGTGGGCTTTCTCTGTATAACATGTGTATTACAACAGCTTCTTTGTGTAACTCACTTTTCTCATTTCTATCAAAGTATCCATCCAAATTTGAGGACAAATGTTTACTGCACGGCCGTAGCACAGGGAGGAGAACAGGAGTGGAATTTTGTGTGGGATAGATTTCAGTTAACAGATATTGCACAAGAACAAGACAAACTGAGAGCAGCTCTAGCCTGCAGCAAGGAGCCATGGATCCTCAACAGGTAGGCATTGGAATATGTATATATCAGTTCACCCTGCTAGACAAGTGAATATAGGATGTACTGAAGGAAGACTAGAAAACCTGTAGTACATTCTCCTTTAGACCACTTATGTGCTATGGATAAAACAATAAACTCGTACCTTATGGCCAGTTGTGTGAAAAAAAGAAAAAATAATGGTAAATGAACAATGCATATACATAACCTATATTCCGGTATATCGCTCAAGAATATATGATATTTAAATGTAACATTATAACACATTACAATGACAATAATGGTAAATCCACAATGGATATATATATACACTATATTCAGCTATAACTCTCAAGAATATATAATATTTAAATGTAGCATTCATTATTCAAGAATGTCAATTAAGATATATGATCACCTAATACAATCCTATGGTTAACCAACTATGCAGTCTAAAACTGCTAATATCTCAGAAGCATTTAAAAACAGAAAATTAAAATAAACTGCAAAAGTGCAGTTCAAGCATTCTGTACGTTAACATTCATTTTTCTGTCTAGATCTCATTTAATAACCTTTTCCTGTTTTTACAGGTTTCTGGAATACTCCTTGGATCCAACAATGATTCGCAGACAAGATGCCGTCTCCACCATCAGCAGTGTTGTAAATAACCCAATAGGACAAAGTCTTGCCTGGGACTTTGTTAGAGCCAAATGGAAGACACTGTATTCTATGTACGTATCTCCTCTGCTCTGGGGTAGGCATGTGTAATATGACTGAGGTAAAGACTGTCCAAGGACAAGCTGGCAAATTGATCTCTCAATCTTTATTTTACCACCTAACACAACTAATGAAAAGCTCTAAAACAGTTGGCTTTAAAGATATATATGTTATAAACATTACATAAACAAGCCAGAAAATTGGTGTTATTGAATGTTGTAGATGGGGGCTGTCTGCAAAGGAATTGAGCCCTGCGGGGATATTTGCTAATTTACAAGCAGTATTCCTATGCATGCAAAATTACTTTTTTTTAGAAGTAGGGTAGTGAGAAGCTTCTCTGTTCCCTCTCAATATAAAGGCATTTTAGAATACACTGAACAATTGTATTGTCGTGCCATAATGCCAGTGTCTGGTGACAGTTTGTGAGTACCCAAAAATTCATTTGAGTGCGGGCTAGTATATACAGCAGGTTGAGTGGCAGTATCTTGACAGCATGACAAATGCACACAATTCATTTCATGGCAGTTAATCTCTGCTTCTCACTGTGCTAACTGTGCTCTTCTCACACATTTGCTATGTGCCCCCCATTTTCAGAGCAAGTAAACTAAAAGTGATTTTGTCTAAAATGCAAACAAATGGGGACATCTGAACTAGAAAAAATGCCTGAAAAAGTTGCTATGAAATGTTGTTGTTACACCCATTAGGCTATTCTCTGTGGCACTAGGCACTTACTTTTAAGAGCTGTCTAAGTAACCAGAATAATTAGAAAAGGTTTGGAGCTTTAAACGACCCATTTGTCTGAATTGTCTCTCTACCTTCTGACCAAATGTTAAAGTGCCAGGCCCTTCCCATAACTGCAGGCGCAATTATCTGTGTTACACAGGCATTCACTGTGGGAAGGAAAATTGTCCATATTATATGCTACAAGTTTGTAAAATAGAGACTTTATTCTGTTTCCTACAATCAGGTTTGGAGAGTCCTCTTTCTCTTTCGGTAACTTGATTGAGAGGGTGACACGGAGATTCTCTACTGAATTTGAATTGCAGCAGGTGAGTGCTCATAAATGTTTCCTCTTGGTTCCTATTAACACAGGTGAGTGCAAGTTTCATGTGCCGGATATGTATGCAAACCCTTTCATATGTGTCTGGAACTGCATGAATTCCTGCAGTGAGAAGAGGGTGAAAAAAGGGGACAAAGTAGCCCCTACTGGTGCAGTTGTGGCATTGAACTGAAATTATTGACACTTACATGTCCTTTTACTCCTGAAACACTGGCTGTCAATGTCTTTATATATTCTTGTTAGTCTCCGCCACTCCTCTCAGAGGCACTACCATTCCACACCACCAACATATACTACCATCTCTTTTCTTAAACTTTTCTCTCTTCCTGCTCCTTAAGTCTGGAATTCCATCAGTAAAGTCTTCTGTAAGGTTCTCATTCCCTTAACATCTTCAAAACTAATCTCAAATCCCTTGGAGCACAAGCATGGGAAATGGCTCAGTGTTGGCACTGATGGGCCAATGACCCATCGATTTTGAATAGCAGCATTAATTATCTTTTCATTATATTTATTATATTTATTTATTATAACACTTGTCCTCCCTGTGTGTAATTTTGTATTTTGTAAGATTGTACAGCACTGCGTACCCTTGTGGCACTTTATAAATAAAGTTATACATACATACATACATCGTGCAGTAACTGCTTCCCTTATTATAAGGGATTATTAGATGGGTGGTGAGGCAAGGACTATTGTGACCAGTCAGAAACAGGACAGGTAGGAGCAGGACAGAGCAGACAAAGAGATTGGAACTAGTAGGAGTGGGATGGAGTGGGCAAAGGAACAAGATTAGGCAGCACAGACTCAGGGATAGGACTGGAGCAGGAACAGAACTGGAGCAGGGATAGGACTGGAGCAGGAATAGGACTGGAGCAGGAACAGAACTGGAGCAGGAATAGGACTGGAGCAGGAACAGAACTGGAGCAGGGATAGGACTGGAGCAGGAGCAGAATCAAGAGCAAGAACTAGGTACAAGCTACCCACAGTATTCAAGCTATCAGAGACCAATGCTCAGGCAAGGAAGAGAGGTCAAGTAACAGTTTAAATAGGGTTTGGCCAGTTCAGATTGGATGACCAGTATACTGCTGGGTTGTATTTGGAAAGCAAAGTCAAATCCTAAGAATAAATGAGGATGAGAGAACTCACCAGCTGCTCTACTGGCCTAATGGTTAAGGAGAAAGGCCAGAAGCCTGTAGGTTCCTGGCTTGAATCCCAGCTGATTCTAACACTTAAGTATTTCATCTCTCATCTCTGTAAATGTGTAAACACAGTGCTGGTTATATATATGTAATGGCACAGGGGGTTCAAAATACTTGTTTATGAGAGTCATCTGAAAGTGTTTGTTCAAGGGCTATTTCTGGCGTTTTTTTGGCTGAAAATATGCACTCCTTTGCCAAGGTGCCCAGGTGATTGCCCTAAAAATCTGCTAAGGGCCCCTATTTGTTAGTTTGTGTATTACAGCAGACAGGTACATAAGGGTACTGGCACACGGGAAGATTATTCACCAGTGAGAAATCTTTGCTACCACAGGCGACTAATCTCCCCGAAGTGTTGCATATGTTTTCCCATTGCTAATTTACTTTATTGCCAGTAGGAAAGAATCTCAGGGAGATCAGTAGCCCATGGTAGGGTAGCTTTATCACAGGCAACTAATCTTCTGGTGTACCAGTACCCTAAGTGAAATGCTCTAATTTTATTCTGTTGTGAAGGAACAATAAGTAAGTACAGCACATGTCCTGTAAACAGAGAGTTAAGCTATCCACACACAGCAAGGTCCTCTTGTTAGGCAAAGTCAACAGACAAGGCGATCTATGCCCCCAACCCAAAAATCCGATCATAATAAGGGCCTGTACAGATCCATCTATGAGCAAATTAGATTTTGGGGATTTTTAAAACTGTCCTCGGCCAGATATCAGTCAGGTATGCTGTTGGTTTGGCCTAATACATGGGTCAATTAGCAGCTAACTCAGTCTATAGATGACGGCTAAGATTGCACTATAATGGGCAGATTTACACAGTGTGGTCAGCAGATCACTGACACTCCTGGACTTATTTTTAATTGGATGGCTAAGGCAAACATTTGAAGTGCAGTTATTTAAAGCATTTTTTTAAAGAAATCATTACAAAATAATATGATTTTAAACCATGGGTAACTATATGATGAATTAATTAGGATAATAAGGGATATCTTGAGTTTAGGGTTAAAAAATACAATACCTGTCAATATTATTGCGCTCCTCATGTGTTCTACTCTTTCTCCAGCTGCTGCAGTTTAAGGCTGACAACCAGAATCCTGGCTTTGGAACAGCATCACAGGCACTGGAACAAGCCATTGAAAAAACCAAAGCAAACATCAACTGGGTAAACCAAAACAAAGCGGCAGTAAAGAAATGGTTTGAGGATGCCGTAGTGCCTTAAAGAAGCCCTTTGGAAAGGCCAGGTTACCTGCCTGCTCTGTCTCCTGTTGGAACAGTTTCATCTCCCCAATAGGTTTCTCACACTATGCGCCAGATGCCTTAACTCCCGACATGCTGGGAGGATGAAATGTGGCCAATTCTGCGGCATGCTTCTTTTGCACATAACTATATTCCCACTTTCTTGGGCTTCTGTGAAAGAACTTTGACTATTGACTGAGAAGCTCATATACAATCTGATAGGAAATGCTTTAAACACCAATGGCAAGAAATTGACTTTGCTCAGGGTTTCACTTGTTATATTTCAAAAATTCCATGACCAGTTGCAGGCCTTCAGCTTCCACTGCCCACTGCCAACTTCTCCCAAGAGTTAACAGCAGCTGGAAATCCTAAATTCCACTTGAAATGCCTTAAACTTGTGTCACATGTCTTGGCACCTCAGCCTTCTCAGTTAAACCTGTGGCAGCAACTTCACTATCCCTTCCCATTTTAATTAATAAGCATTGCAAGGATGGCACACAGACTATCCCATCATTGGCTAAAACACTCCTATCCATGTGAACAACAAAATGCTGCATCAGTAAAGGAGCAGATATCTTACAGCATTTATTTATAGTTGTCCGATCTCTATGTAAATCTCTTTGTAAATAATAAAGTATAGACTTTCCGTACAATGCTAAGTTAAGTACCTGGGAAATGCAATCAAATGTCTGTTTCTTGTTGTGCAAAATCTAAGAATAAAATTGGATATGGAGAAAAGAAAGTGTCTTTGGAATATCTGAAACTCTTATTAAAATTAATGATGTTTTTTAGTATTTCCGTAGCCATACTAACCCAAGGGCTAATCACGTCAGGTGACTGTACATGGCTTTATGGTTGGGATATCTGGCCCACAAGTTGAACATAGGCAATAAAGGCAATTGTTTCCTTAAGACAGTATTACTCATTAGTAACATGCATCAAGTGCTAATGTGCTGTCTCAGCTTTTTCTGATAAACTGCATTGACTTGACCTGCTGGGTATTCCAGGGCTCCCTTGGTGGCTTGTGTCCAGTGGCATAACTAGATGTTACAGGGCCCCACAGCAAATTCAATGTAGGGCCCCTTAATACTGTTTAATTGACCTATTCTGCCAAGATATACTGAAATTGTTAATTATGTAGGGCCTTTACACTCTTGGGCCCCCCTGAAACTGTAGGGGCTGCTTCCTCTGTAGTTACGCCCCTACTTGTGTCCAGAAAAACAACTGCTTGTGCCATGTGAACTGGTCAGTAGTGTAGATATTGACACTGCACTAAAAATGACGCTTCCTAATAAAACAAATGCATAATTTTATAAAACCAGTAACAGAACTACTGGGGGGGGGGGGGGGAGGCAGTGACTGCTGCCTGTGGGGCTTACCAAAGCTATTGGGTTTAATTATGTTACTGAAGAAAACCAACACTAATTTATCACCCTTATTGGTAAATGGTACAAGTTGGAGTGGTAAAATGCAAAATAAAGGCACAAAATGACCAGTAGTAAACAAAACACTCACCGAGTAAACGTGGTGGTCCAGGTACACCAGCCCCAGACCCTCAGCATAGGGTTCATAAAGCAAAAAGCGACAACCACCATGGGCATATAGGCACTCAGGAAACTCCACAGAAGTCACAAAATTTTTTTAAAAGTAAAAAGGACTTTAAACAAAGATACATTAAAACATCTCCAAAGGCCCTATGTGTTTCATGCCCTAGAGAGGCACTTAGTCATGGGCTAAATTTGAGCCACAGGAAGTAAATATTTATAGAAAATACAACCAATGAAAAAAAGTTAGAAAAAACAGGAGACAGGCTCTTAAAGAGACAGCGTCCGTCTCAATTACATAATATACAATATATACAAAAAGTTAAAAAACAAAGGTTAACTAAACCTTTATAAAAGACTCATGGGTGGGTACATACAGTAAGTATAAATGTAAAGGAATATACAGGCAGATACGTATACATTATTTATTCAAATTCCGGTGTAAGCATAAACAAAACACAAGATTCACCCCAGAGTTCCAGACAGAAATTAACATAATAATTAGCACGAGACATCAAATTCTGCATTCATACCTGCTGGCATCCTGGTGTTTAAAAGATCCAGAATACCTCACGTTTCCGAACTAATTTGGGAAAGTTACCACAGCTATTGCTTAAACTCGCTTTCTTGATTTCCTGGACACTGAAATATCTCAAATCCCCTGACACACATAAAGGAAAATGTCTAGAAACATTAGAAACAAATCACTAATATATAGGGGCACGTAGCACATTGTTTGTCTCCACTCCTGGAGTGGGCACAATTTATTGAGAGCCCGTAATAATAACACAGGAATTCTATGGAATAAGTGCACTTATTAGAGAATGGCAAATTGCATCCAAAAATGTTACACATTGCGCTATATTTGCAAACAAGCACTTCTATACTGATGTTTGTTTGCTAGCATGGGGTAAGCCCACTGCCATTCCAGGCAGCTTTAATGCTAGCTACTACCCCACTCAGCTGTGTTTACTTACCCGCAAGGGAAATGGCATGGTTAATGTACACTGCTGGCTCCCGTTCTATGGATAGAATTGTGCAAACAATGAGCACTTTCTCTCCATCCGGCACAGAGAGCACTTTTATTGCAAATCATCTGCAAGCTTTATTCACAGTGTTTCTACTGTACAGTAGTAAACATTATTTATCTATTCTGCTCTCATCCCTGTCTATGCCCACACACACATTTATTACATAATCCTAAAAAGAAGGAGCACCAGCCATGTATGCCTTACCATAGTCAGATAAAGAGGGTGTGCCTATTCTTAGTGGTGCTGGAGGAAGATGTTCCAAATGCCTATTCAGACACAGAAACCAAGAGCCATTAGTGATAGAGCTTCTGTAGTGAAGAAGGGTGGAAGAAAGTGGATGAAAGGGCAAAAATGCACAGAGGGGCACCTAGAACAAATTATCAGTTATTTACACCTTTTACACAAATTATCAGTTATTTACACCTTTTACACAAATTATCAGTTATTTACACCCTGGACACAGATGCTAAACCACCAAATCACACTTAGTGCTCAATTAATAAGCACTTGTATTGGAGGCCTCGATGCACACTGTACTGGCACTAGGTACCCTCTGTTTTTACTGTCCATCATTCTGAAGTGCAAGGACCTGTCCACAGACACTGACAGTAGGGCAGAGTGCACAGTATTTTTACACTTTGCATTCTGCCCCGTCATCTGTAAATGAACCCCATTATCACTAAATGTCTTCTACTTTCAGCTTTGGGCTAAGACAATTGACCTGCATATGAAGTTTTTGTAGGTTTCTGTCATTAAGAGAGAAATAAAGAAATATCCTGCCTGACTGCATTACTAATTGTTTGTAACTCCTCTTGCCAGAAAGGCCTCCCAGTTTCACCAACCCCTCAGTGAGGGTCTCACCTTCACTTACCAGTAATACAAGTTATATGGATATGGTTTCTTGCATTTGACCTGAGTTGGACAATGTGGTCCTTTCTAAGCTTGATTTTGGTCTGCCTGACATCTCTACTGCCTCCTATTTATTTTCTCAAGTGCTGCTGCTAGAAAGGCCACACACTTACTTAAAGTCCTACAAGTTGTTTGGGGGTGATCCTTGACTCCTGTCTTTCCTTCTCTGACCATATTAACACCACTCTCAAAACCTGTCACTTTTTCTTATGCAATATTGCCAAAATCTGGCCCTTTCTTTCTACTGCAACAGCTAGGCTGCTCATGCATGCTCATTCTATCCCACCTAGACTACTGTAACCTGCTACTAACTGGCAAGTCCCCATCTCTCCTCCCTACAGTCTGTATTAAATACTGCTGCCAGGATTCTCCTCCTCTCACCCAGGAGAGTTCAGGCCCTTCCCCTGCTAAAGTCCTTATTGTGGTTTCCCATTAAACAAAGAATATCTTCCTAAAGCCCTCTGCGCCTTACTACATCTCTTCTCTTGTGTCTCCATATGTTCCTGGCCGACTCCTCCACTCCACACAGAGCAACTGCTAGTTTGCACCTGCCACTACTACTGCTGTTTCCCACCTTAAACCTTTCTGCCTTGCTGCCCCTTGAATTTGGAATGCCCTCCCTGATTTCCACTGGAGAGAATACTCCCTCAGTATTTTTAAAACTAAATTTAAACTACCTCTTGGAGCACTCGCACAGCACCTGATCTGGGAACTAGCACTTATATTGCAGTGTTACCAACTGTAACCTACAGCACTTATAATTGCCTATTTGTGTCTGTAAGTTACCCTCCCATTTAGATTGTAAGCTCTATGGGGCAGGGACCTCTATCCTCTTGACTCTTTGATTCTTAACTTATTGCAACTGTACCTTGTATTTTTTTGTATTTATTGTTATACTTTGTATTTATCTATTATTATTTTAATAACCCCGTTTGTATTAATCTATTCTACTGTACAGTGATGCCTACATAAGTAGCACTTTACAAATATATACATACATACATACTTCTGCCCACCTTTGGGGCTGTCTTGCAAGGGACCAAGACACTGAAATATGGGGCGACTAAGACAATTTTGCTTGTAATAGCAATGGTCTCAACTCAGTGTTTTGCCAGTACCTAACTGACATTCACTAAGTGGTTCTTGCCATGCTTATATCTGTGCTGTCCAACTTAGACATGTAGTGGGCCAATTATTTTTCACATAAGTTGGAGGGCTGGATTAAATGAAAATGATGATTTCATACAGTGAAGTCTATGGAGCCTTCAAACAGATTGGGGGCCATAAAAATCATTTTGAGGGCCACATATGGCCCATGGGCCTCCACTTAGGCAGCCATGCTTAATATAATATGGGGAACTGTAAGTAGGCAGAACATGGAATTTTTGGATACAAAAATCATGGCAGCTGAAGTAAATATGCGACAAGGGCTGAAAAGAGTGGTATATTCTCACCTAACCTATGTAGACTCAGAGACTAATGTAGACAAGATAATAATTCAACTGAACCAGTAATTGTTTGCTGGGGGTGACAACACTGGTCCAGTTTTGCAACTATTTTAGTAACAAGTCTAAAACCTAGTTCTTTAAGGTGACAGTGATTGGGGTGAGACTTGCCTGATCATCAATGAAAGTTACCTTGGGATTCTTAAATCCTTTTGATTAGCATTAGGTCAGTGCATAGGTGTAACTAGGTGGGGCAGTCTCCAGTTAGATTACCATTCATCTGCACTTTATTTTTCTGTTTGTGTATAAATCTGTCAAACTTTGATAAAACTGAGTGAAAAATCCTTCACAACTTGCAAATCTCCCATGACCCACGGACATGAAAAATGATTACTCTGAATTCCACTTAGTAGACAATTACATTTAAAGATACAAGTAAGTTTATTGTTTTATAATTACTTTGCCCCTAGTGATGTGCGAGTGGCACAAAAGTGATTAATCGTTAGAACATAAGCTCCAGTGGCGCAGATACTTAAGTGAATGATAAACAGCCCTTTATTAGGACTGCATAAGGTTGACAATGAAAGTAGAAGAGTCTTGTACTGTGTAAGCCATTCTATAGAAAATGAAAGGAAAATAATAAAGACTAAGTCTGCCATCTAGTGTTTATATTGAACATTACATCTGCATCTAAGGCATTATAATTATTTTATTATTGTGCTGTATTTATATAGTGCCAACACATTCACATTTAAGCTATTTAAAGAGATTATACATCATTCACATCAGTTCCTATCCCATAGGGGCTTACACTCCATCTTCCCTATAACAGATACACACTACTGTCATCCATTTAACCAGCCTGTATGTATCCCACACAGACACAAGGACAACGCACATCCTGCAGATAGATTGCAATCAAACTCTAGAACCAACCACTGTTCCATCCTGATGCCCAGGTTAAACCAAATAAACAATCAATTATCCAGTCTCATTATTTAGACATTTTATTGCTAATGAGTACTGTTTCTCAGTGCACGTGGTCACTGGGTGCAGGTCTGTCAAACATGGTGCTCATCCCATTACTAGGATTGCCAGTCACTACAATCCAGTGGTTTTCATTCTCTTCAGCTTTGTGCCCATTTAAGAATGTATGGGCAGTTATCTCACATTCTTTGCCAAAAAAAGTCCTAAAAGGCAAAACAATATGGTCATTATATTAAAGTCTGTACTTTGAAAACAATTTTTAAGTTAAAAATTACCATTCTTGGGAAGCTTGTAACTCAATTACAGGAGGTCTGGTCCGACTCCTGGCTTTCCCAGAATATTAGATATATGTTGTCTTGGAAACATTGGAGACATTACTACATACTGGCATGTTTCTAAACAATTGTAATATTGTATTCTGCTGGTTTACAGCATTCACCGGCCACACTATGTGGCAGCCGACCCCAGTGGGGGGTCCCAGCCCATATCAGACCCTCCAGCCAAAACACCCCAGACTCAACCCTGCAGCCATCATGTCTTATAAAGCAACATCTACGTTGTCCCCACTAATATCAGACATGGATGGGTCAGACACTGCTATATAAGAGATTGTAGCTTCCCTACTTGAGCATGGCCAAAATTGGTAGAGGGTGGGTTAGGCTAGGGATGTGAAAATGCAGGTCGATGGTCCACTAGTTGGTTACCACCCCCAGTGGGCCCAAGGTACCCAGTCTGTTGCTGAATGGTATCAAATAATCATGTAATATTACATTACTTACCAGAGGACTTGCTTCCTCAGGACAGCCAAGCACTGATTGGTTTTGCTATGAACTATAAGTAATTTAGTGTTTGCCTTTAAAAGAAAGAAAAGGAAAGAAATACTGTAAGCAATGATTTTATATTACAGCAATATATATAGGAGGTAGATAAGAACTTTAGAGCAAATGCATGAAAAACATCTGCTGCATACACATCCTTTTAACAAAAACCAGCAATGTAGAAAGTAACATTACTTTCATGTTACAATGATAATGATTAAGTGCCAAGTGCACGAAATGCGAAAGGCCATTATGCAGTCTAATTGTCTACAATAAAGCTTCTATGATTTTATCTACTTTTGCCTGCTTGTGGGATCTGTGAGTGCCTGCCATATGTATTGAAGTTAAAATAATTTGCCACAAGGAAATTTCACAGCTCTCTATTCATTTGTACAGGACTTTTTAGGACATTCACACAAAGTGTGAGGTCTCAGTTCCAGCCCTGATAAATATGCCCCTAATGAGCAGAGGGCTGTGAAATTTCACTCTGGTAAACAGTGGCAAGCATTTTCACAATCTGATAAACATATCCCATTGTGTGTGGTCAGTAGAGTTGTACAGCTGGTGCAAGGTAGGAGAGGGTGAGGGAATGAGTGATACATGTCCATTGCCTACCAGCTGGGCTGTGCTAGGAAGCAGTGTAAATGTACCATCTACATGGAATGCCTTATTCCTAAATTGTAAGGCCTAATCTGCCCCATTGGATACCCACACAGGAATTTTTTTCTGCATGAGATGAGCCAAAATCACCATTACATACCGGTACTGGGAAGCCTTCATTTTCAAGTCGCAGCTGAGGGTCCAAGTAAATGAAATTCCAGCAGTTCTGATAGGACAGTTGGTCTGTTAAACTAACCTCTTGTAAGTAAGACTTCTTGCTGCTTTTTAGAAAGGTCTTCTGGTCACTAGTTAAGTGCAACTGGAAAGCACACATAAAGCAATACACATAAAGCAATACTTTAGCTAAACTTTACCTAATATTATAGAAGGTGCTGTCATTGTTTAACTGTATTTGTAAGAGATTCAGAGCTTCCCTAGGGTGGAAAGGAATGTTCCAATCATATATTATCAACTTACTTACATGATTCATAAATCCTTCTGTGGTTCTTAGAGCAAAGTTCTGCCCATAGTGAACAGGCTCTCCAACATCACTGCCATCAACACTGTCAGCAAATGAAAATTGGAAATGATGATTTTGTAAGAACAATGGATGAACCATAAATTATCAGTACAGCAAAATCAGGGGCAAATGTTAAGGGAAAATAGTTAAAGGTTAATGGCTCAGCTTTCTCCCTACAGAATAATTATAGGGGAATATTTGTATTACCATAAACTTATGGCAAATAGCTCTGTAAAGGCCATAGGAAAAAGTCAGGAAGTTGTCCATACTATGAAGGCTTCAACTTACGTTAACACCACACTAAAGCATTTCTATTTGGTTGCTAGATATAGCTTTGTCTTATGTTTCAGTGTCTAGCTATGGTTATTTATCAGTCGTATTCTGCATTTAAAATGGTCAGAAATTGCACCATTGGTCAGATTTTCACCAAAAATTAGATGAAGTTCACATACATTGTACCGCTATATATGTAAATGGGTAGGAGAATAAGGTTTTAAATAAAAAAAACATTAAGAAAGGAAAAG
The DNA here is from genome assembly GCF_000004195.4 of Xenopus tropicalis. NCBI lineage: Eukaryota > Metazoa > Chordata > Amphibia > Anura > Pipidae > Xenopus > Xenopus tropicalis. Next base: position 108,657,846 of record NC_030679.2, read on the forward strand.
AAAAACACAGGATCTGGACCTGAGCCCCTCAGCATAATTACATGGCACCGCCCCTCAGACAGATTGGGGGCCACGGGCCACCAGTTGGACAGCCCTGCTACAGAGGAAGCAGACTGTGGGGTCTATTCCTCTATAGTTATGCCACTGCACATACCCCTCCAGTCTGAAGTCAGATAAATATGTGGTTATTGCAGTACCATTCTGCTCTCACATCATAAAGTGGTTAAAAACAATTTATAAATGTGTGTTTTCAATTTCTGTATCAGTATAGCTTTCCCGAGTGAAAAATCAATAGTGTAAGTTGTCTTTTGTAAAGGTAACTCCATCCATTCCATTAGAAATGCATGAAGCAACATTTTACTAAAGTGTAAATGGAGGCAGGCTAGGAAGTATCCACTAATGTAATATTCTTTTCTTGGCAACTATTCCCTTTTGCAGATTTTGATTGGTGTTATGTGTATGAGTTAAATATCACCCACTCAGGCGACAGCAGCACACAGTACACTAGAATAGTTGTGGCACAAAGTCGTATTCAGAAGGCTTCTATATGTGGGCAATCCTAGAAACAGTGTAAGTGTGATTTGTTTAGTTAAAACTATACAAACTCTTCTGAAAGGGACCTTGCACACAATGAATGCCAGCCGCTTTTATTACAAAAACAATTCCTATGTGATACACAATTCCTATGTGATAATGGTGTCACACTGACATCATAATAACATTTTTAGCAATGCTGACAGCATATTTAGTTCCCTCTATGATATTTAGGAACAGGTAACCGTAGATTAGGTGGCAGTGTGTGCTGATACAGACCTGGTGATGATAAAAGCATTTCTGACTGTCGGCTCCAGGTTTGTGCTGCCACTGACCCCACACGGTGCTTCCAAATGAGTTTTTGAATACACGGCATTTTCATTCGGATTTACAGACAGGGCATAGTTACCATTCGTGGGAGACGTGTTACTCAGTGACTGCTCACTGTTTTCAGGATTAAGAAGCATCACCACATCCCCAAAGTGAAGACATCCATCCTGGGAAATACTCAGCTCTGTCTGTAGCAGTAAGGAAGAGAAATGAATAAGCTACACAGCGCAGGAGGCAGAGCAGGACAACATGCAGCAAACACATCACCATTACTTACTTATATAGCAGCAGCAAGTTACACAGCACTTTATGTTAGTTTTTAACAAACAGGGACCTAACAATAATTTAACAAACAAGGGTTACAGAGAAAAAAGTCAGATCACAGCAAAAAGCTGTAATTTAACAATGGCCACTAGCGGGATTTACATGAAAAGAATAGAAAAAGAAGAAAACAAAGTAATAAGAACTAAAGGAAAAAGAAGAGAATGAGCCCCCCAGGGTAGGGGATTCATGTCATTTCTGGGGCTGTTCTCTGTAATGGGGAGAACAAAGTACAGCATGTACTGAAGATAAAAGACACAGTATTAAGGTGGCCATACACGCACCGATAATATCGTACGAAACCTCATTTCGTACGATATTCGGTGCGTGTATGGTATGTCGGCGAGTCGACTGATATCGCAGGAAGCTGCTGATATCGGCCGACTCGCCGATCGGACCAGTTTGAAATTTTTGATCGGGCGCCATAGAAGGCGCCTGACCAAAATCTCCCTTCAGCACTGAATCGGCAGAAGGAGGTAGAAATCCTATTGTTTCTACCTCCTTACCTGCCGATTCAGCCCTGAATGGTGTGTGGCGGATCTGACGTCAGAACGCCACGTGTATGGCCAGCTTTAGTCGGAATATTTACCTTTTTTAATATATTTTTCTTCAGGTTGCTTGTTTTCTGTATAAAAAGTTCTCCTTTATCTTTTTTTTCCAGATAATCTTTGAGAATATCCTGCAAGAAAAATACTTATTATTATCTGTATAAAAGAGCCTCTAATAACATGCAATCCAATGAACATGACATGACTGCTAAAAAAAACAAGTTCTATAGCCACGTACACAGCGGCAGCCCCAGAGAAGCAGAACAAAAGTAGTGACAGAACAAAGATCTAACTGCACTTCCTTCCAGGATAAACACTGACAGATATATATTGTGAGAGACAGCAGGGCACTTGCATACAGAGGAGCATTTGGGCCAGCAAGAAAAACTATTCTGATGAATTATGATTTTTAAAACTCAAAATTCTGACTTTTCAACTAATAATTATGACTTCAAAAAGTCCGAATTTTAAGGTTAGAATCAAGAGTTTAAAAGTAAGAATTGTGAGTTTTAAAAGTCATAATTGAACCGAATTTGCTGGCCCCTGTACCCTTCTGTACCCTAGGACTTGAAATAAAGTGAAACAAATGAGTGTACCAACGTTTTCAGTATTTTTTGAGACCTTTGTACGCGGTATATGTAAACGGTATAAAAATGGTAGCTATAAACAGTGGTACTCTGCACCCCCAACAAAATATATATTGGTAAAGTCCACCGCGGATAACGGGACAGAATTACGCTCCATGGGATGAAGCTAAAAGCTTGGCCGGCCGGTACCAGCCTTTACCTCCTCCAGAGCGACATCCTCATTCCAGTTCCCCAGCCGCACGGACGGGCAAAAAGTTCTAAAGCTCATGGTGAATCCGCGAAACTTCTGCCACTTCCTTATCGATGCAATTCTGCTGCCATAGCAATCAGTGCGTGTTTATGAGTTGTCAAGGAGACGAGGGACTTCAGAAATGTCGCGATCTTAGCAGCTAAGGGTTGGCGCTTGCGCGGCCATATTGTGGTTGGAAGGTTCTCTGCGCTGACATAGAGAGTAGTGCTGACCTCTAACGGTATGAATTAGTACTGTCAATGAGTAGGTGTGACTTCTATGGAAGAGCGCTAGGGCCACCAAAAAAAAAACTCTGGTGAATTATGACTTTAAAAAGTCGAAATTATGACTTTTAATCTCATAATCATGACTTTAAAAAGTCAAAATTATGAGTTTTAACAGCAGGTTTTGTAGAAACAGAAAAAAATCTGACTCTTTAAAAAGTCATAACTATGACTTTAAAAGTTAGAATTTCGACTTTTTTAAGTCATAGTTCAGCAGAATTTATTTATTTTTGGTGGCCCCAGTGCTCTTTCATACTAATGGCTTTATCTGGATGTAGCAATAGATTACAGAGCTGCAGCCGGAGTGAAGGAAAGGGCAGCTACATGCCCTATAGCCACTGCACTGCAACAGTGAATGAGGGCTGCAACAGCACCATTAGCACATACCTCCAGACATGGCAGTAATATAAAGGGTAAGCACCCACAGAGTGACTTACTCTGAAACCCTCTCTGAAAAGACATTTAAAAGCAAAGAGCCAAGAACAGACATGTGCTGTAATCCACTATCAACACTAGTCCAATTCAAAAATGTTCCATTTACCAGCACTTTTTTTTTATCTATTCCTTAGCCAGTTCTCTACCTAAGTACATATATTATGTTTCCAGCCAAGTTTTTAATTTTACCAGTATCCTTCTGTGTGGTACTGTATCACAATTTGTAGCAAAATCTAAATAGGTCACATCCATTGCCACCCCAGTATCAATGCTTCTGCTCCCTTCCTCATAGATGGCTACAGCAACAGTTCAAATTGTTTACCAAACTTAAAGGGGCAGTATTTATCTACACAGAGCTTATTTTTTACATGAGTAAAGTAAGTAGAAGTAGCTATGCTGAAAATACATTCTGCCTAATCTTTTAATCAGAAAAATATCCATATTTGCTTGTGTTCTTTGAGTTTTTTGCCACTGGTGAAGAAAATGGTATGAATGACATTAGCCTAAAAGTGCTCATACACTGGCAAACATTAACTGTAATTTGGCTTTTTAGCAAAATTTACTACCAATCACCATGCATTTGACACTTTGATTGCCTTCTGATCTGGTATCTGATGTGAGCTTATTCAGGTGTCAGTGAGTTTGAATGGAAAATCCCACTGGGCAAAGCTGGCATCGAGCTGCGTATGTGGCCCACACCCAACTGCTCTTCACAAGTGCCTTGTGTGATGAACACTGAGTGTTGAGGCTGGCTATATGAACTGGCTATCAAACAGAGGCAAATGAATGGGGGCAAAATTAGCTTATGAATAAGCGGAGGACGTTGTATTGTGTCAGTGTTGGAATCCTGCCACCTGGGTCTAATTTTAGAACAGACTGAGCAGATCCCTTCCTGCAGGCCTCTGTTTGTCTCTGTAGTGCTAGAGACGTGTGCAGTTTCCTGGATGTGCCGACTTCCACAGCCAAGGCAAATAAAATCTAATTATATTAATGTGAAAATACAAAACGACAAGGTACCACAGATGTCTAGGAACTGTACTGCCAACAGATACTGTCGGTCTAAAGCAGTTCTTGTCCATGTAATATCTGAAGTCTCATGGCCTTGGCCTATGGCAGAATAGCATGCTTTAATGCATTTTTCTTTCGAAAGGGAAAATTGTTTTAATGGTTATATCCATTTTTTTGGCATAGACCTGTACAGTAAAATATTCAGGACTTTGATTAATTTTCTTGATACATGTATGGGAGCCCTTATCCGGAAACCCATTATCTAGAAAGTTCTGAATTACTGAAAAGCCATCTCCCATAGACCCCATTATAAGCAAATAATTCTAATTTTCCATGTAATAATAAAACAGTACCTTGTACTTGATTCCAACTATGATATAATAAATCCTTATTGGAGGCAAAACAAGCCTATTGGGTTGTTCAATATTCAGTATTTAAATGATTTTTAGCAGATTTAAGTTATGGAGGTCCAAATTACCGAAAGATCCCTTATCTGGAAAACCCCAGGTCCCAAGCATTCTGAATAATAGATCCCATACCTGCATTATATGTCAATAGAACCCCAGTTTTACGTACCTGGAAATGAAAGTTTCCTGGAAATGCAGCCGATTAGTCATGACCCGGCACAGATACGTGTTGTTCTTTTCTTCTTTTCCATCCTTTCCCGGAATGTACAATTTGGATTTTTCTTGTAAAAGAGGGGTTCTATTGTATATATTTATGAGTATTTTTTTATATAGGTTTATTCACACAGGTGGAAACTACCATACTGGTTGTTCTAGAATTGCTACAATATATCTGTCAGGCCCTAGTAACGGTGCCCTTGGAATGCTGCCCTTCAGTTACTTATTATAAGAATGACAGATGCTTGCTTGGTGTACAGAGCAATACATTTGACCTACGTGAGTCTCAGACATAAAAGAACCTTTTTACTTTTTTGAAAAATGGATTTGAAGCAGGATTCTTCTGGAGAGGGTGTATTAACTGACACATTAAAAAAAAAAGAAATACAAACCTGTTTTCCCATGACAGTATTCCTTTAATACAGTAGATTCTGTTAAGCAGACAAACAGATCTCCCTATACGTGTTATGTGCCTCTCACTCTATGGCCTTTTGGTAATACAGGCATGACCATGGGGGATACATCTGTGTTATCTCACTGCAGGATGCAGAATAACTACAGCTCCCTTTACTGTGCAGCAAGGATATGCCTCCACCCTGTCCTGTGTCCCTGTTTTGGTTAGGAGCCCATTGAGCAGTAGCAATAATGAAACTGGAGGCTTGCCAATACAACGCTGATAGCTAAGGAGTTTGCCTTTACACGCATCCTGCTTCTCAGCTGGAGCTTGAAACATCAAAAAGCTTAGTAAATTGCTATTATCTTGTTCTCATAGTGATATGACCTCCCTTTGTAATGATGGAAGGAAAGGCAACCAGATCAGCTCAAGAGAAACAAATTATCTTCACTGAAGTTTCCAAGTGCCTCTTCTCTGTTCTGCACAGTGTTGTTTGTTGTTTAACTGTCTTAGTAACTTGTAATGTCCCTACTCTTGCATAGGTATCACTTACTGCAATTTCCCTTCCCCATGTGTATAGGTATCACTTACTAACTGCAATGTCTCTACTCCATGTGTATAGGTATCATTTACTAACTGCAATGTCCCTACTCCATGTGTATAGGTATAATTTACTAAATGCAGTGTCCCTACTCCATGTGTATAGGTATCACTTATTTTTGGTGTGGTAACCAAAATCAGCTCAACAGAAACAAATTATTTTCACTGAAGTTTCCAAGTCCCTTTTCTTTGTTCTGCACAGTGTTGTTTGTTGTTTAACTGTCTTAGAAACTTGCAATGTCCCTACTGTTGCATAGGTATCACTTACTGCAATGTCCCTACTCCATGTGTATAGGTACCACTTACTAATTGCAAAGGCCCTACTCCATGTGTATAGGTATCACGTACTAACTGCAGTGTCCCTACTCCATGTGTATAGGTATCACTTACTAACTGTAATGTCCCTACTCCATGTGTATAGGTATCACTTACTAACTGCAGTCTCCCTACTCCATGTGTATAGGTATCACTTACTAACTGCAATGTCCCTACTCCATGTGTATAGTTATCACTTAAGGTCCCCATACACGGGCCGATTCTAGCTGCCGATATCGGTCCCTTAGACCAATTCGACATCGCCAAGCGAGCGGATCGGCCCGTGTATGGGGACCTTTACTAACGGCAGTGTCCATACTCCATGTGTATAGGTATCATGTACAAACTGCAGAGTATCACTTGTTTTTTGGTGTGGTTTTACACTTGTAGAGGCCACATTTCATTAAAGCATTTTTGTTGGAGAAATAGCTTGTTTTAAGAAGGAACTTAGAATATGTAAAAGTCTTTAAAAAAATGTAGATAACATAGGTAATCACATTAAAGGACATGTAAAGTGTATTTCACTAGGGGTTGCAGAGTGAAATAAGTTGCGCTGACAATGTTGGCACTGTAGAGTAAACCCGGCAGATCCACTGTAGTGCTCATGCACACATCGCCGAATGCCAAAGAATAGAAGATCGAGGGTGCAGAGATGCCAGTGCAGTGCTTAGGTAGATTTTCCATGGGCCATGCAGTTTTCTTCTAACAGGAGCACCAGCCCAAGGAAAAGCTTAGCAATCTATTTCACTGGGGAGTCCCTTACATTTTGGCAAAAAAATTAAAAAGTGAAAAAAACTTTATATGTCCTTTAAGTATTTATAAAGACCTACAGAAGTAATGTGTATGGTGTTCTTTCTCTTTGCATCCTAGCTGTGTTTAACCTGGAGCAGACAAAGGGTCCCAAAGAAACCCTGAAACCACTAGACTATTCTTAAAGCTCTGTGGCAAAATACAATACATTGGTATAGAGCTTACAGTTCTATTTTTTCATGTTTGGTGGACAGTGTGTGGCCAATTTCCTTTGTCAACCATAAGGTGACATAATGGAGTGGGAATGTACACAGCTCAGGGAGCTTCCTGATGCATGGCTCACAGCTGCATCTAGTATTCAAGTTATTATGGCCGCAACTGAAATTGAGATTTCTCAGAATATCGCACATTTGGCCCTTTAATCTGCAAATCAAACCACTGAATACATATGGGATGTGCAGCAGAAATACCGCATATATCTACAGTGGTGTGAAAAACTATTTGCCCCCTTCCTGATTTCTTATTTTTTTGCATGTTTGTCACACTTAAATGTTTCTGCTCATCAAAAACCGTTAACTATTAGTCAAAGATAACATAATTGAACACAAAATGCAGTTTTTAAATGAAGGTTTACGTTATTAAGGGAGAAAAAAAACTCCAAATCTACATGGCCCTGTGTGAAAAAGTGATTGCCCCCCTTGTTAAAAAATAACTTAACTGTGGTTTATCAATTTCAATTTTCAATTTCAATATCAATTTCTGTAGTCACCCCCAGGCCTGATTACTGCCACACCTGTTTCAATCAAGAAATCACTTAAATAGGAGCTACCTGACACAGAGAAGTAGACCAAAAGCACCTCAAAAGCTAGACATCATGCCAAGATCCAAAGAAATTGAGGAACAAATGAGAACAAAAGTAATTGAGATCTATCAGTCTGGTAAAGGTTATAAAGCCATTTCTAAAGCTTTGGGACTCCAGCGAACCACAGTGAGAGCCATTATCCACAAATGGCAAAAACATGGAACAGTGGTGAACCATCCCAGGAGTGGCCGGCCGACCAAAATTACCCCAAGAGCGCAGAGACAACTCATCCGAGAGGCCACAAAAGACCCCAGGACAACATCTAAAGAACTGCAGGCCTCACTTGCCTCAATTAAGGTCAGTGTTCACGACTCCACCATAAGAAAGAGACTGGGCAAAAACAGCCTGCATGGCAGATTTCCAAGGCGCAAACCACTTTTAAGCAAAAAGAACATTATGGCTCGTCTCAATTTTGCTAAAAAACATCTCAATGATTGCCAAGACTTTTGGGAAAATACCGTGTGGACCGACGAGACAAAAGTTGAACTTTTTGGAAGGTGCGTGTCCCGTTACATCTGGCGTAAAAGTAACACAGCATTTCAGAAAAAGAACATCATACCAACAGTAAAATATGGTGGTGGTAGTGTGATGGTCTGGGGTTGTTTTGCTGCTTCAGGACCTGGAAGGCTTGCTGTGATAGATGGAACCATGAATTCTACTGTCTACCAAAAAATCCTGAAGGAGAATGTCCGGCCATCTGTTCGTCAACTCAAGCTGAAGCGATCTTGGGTGCTGCAGCAGGACAATGACCCAAAACACACCAGCAAATCCACCTCTGAATGGCTGAAGAAAAACAAAATGAAGACTTTGGAGTGGCCTAGTCAAAGTCCTGACCTGAATCCTATTGAGATGTTGTGGCATGACCTTAAAAAGGCGGTTCATGCGAGAAAACCCTCAAATAAAGCTGAATTACAACAATTCTGCAAAGATGAGTGGGCCAAAATTCCTCCAGAGCGCTGTAAAAGACTCGTTGCAAGTTATCGCAAATGCTTGATTGCAGTTATTGCTGCTAAGGGTGGCCCAACCAGTTATTAGGTTCAGGGGGCAATTACTTTTTCACACAGGGCCATGTAGGTTTGGATTTTTTTTCTCTCTAAATAATAAAAACCCTCATTTAAAAACTGCATTTTGTGTTTACTTGTGTTATCTTTGACTAATAGTTAAATGTGTTTGATGATCAGAAACATTTTGTGTGACAAACATGCAAAAGAATAAGAAATCAGGAAGGGGGCAAATAGTTTTTCACACCACTGTATAAAGATTTAGTTTATTCATTCAATGCTGGGAAAACATTCAGCAACTACATAAGATTGTAAGCTCTATGGGGCAGTGACCTCCTTCCTACTGTGTATCATAACACAGGGCACTTAATATATTTATATTTATTTACTGTATTTATTATAACACTTGTCCTCCCTGTGTGCAATTGTATATATTGTAAGATTGTACAGCGCTGTGTATCCTTGTAGCACTTTATAAATAAAGGCTGCTGCAGCATCACCAGTGCTCTCACCAAACTCTTAAAAGACCACTAACCCCATTTGGGGTGATTAGTTGTCACGGGTGACTAATCTCCCCGAAATGCCATCTCACCGGCTAGAATGTAAATTGCCGGTGGGATGGCATATGCGGCACCAAAATCGCAGAAGTTTCCTCTCAAGGCAACTTGAGTGATTTCGGCAAATATTCTCGTTGGTGGGATGGCATTTTGGTAAGATTAGTCGCCCCCGACAAGGGAGATTTGTTGCGCATTGACTAATCTCCCCGTCTGTCATGGCCCTTAAGTGAAATGCATGTATATGTTTGTATCTTTTTGTCAACTATTGTCCTGTTTTATCAGAGAACTACTTTAATTCTTTCCTTTTAATCTTAATGCTGAAAAGTCCACCTGCAAACTACAAGTTAAACTCTTAAAGGTCTTCAGTTTGAAGAGATATCTGGTTAAATGCAAACTATAGTTCGCTCTAAGGTTACTGAGGCTGAATAAATACAGGCTTGATGCAAGCAGCAGCATCAGTCTCATTTTAACTGCAAATGAGACCAATTTGGCCACCTACATTGTGGCCCAAATTAGGCTACTCCAATTATTTGGGCACTGGCAAAAAACAGATCATAATAGGCCCCTATGCAGGCCCAATGGGACAGCATTAACAAGAATTTTAAACCCACTGTTGCCTAGGGTGCAAGAGTGGGACACAAGACACACAACACTTCTGTCTGTCTACCCCTAATCTGCGCCCTCATCCTCCTACCACCCACTTGTCACTTACCTCCCCAAACTTCCCGCAGTCATGACCTCAAGTGTGTGCTGGTTTGCATAGGGGGTTGATGTGACTGGCTGGTTTGCCTAGGGTGCTCATCCGCCTTGGCCCAGCACTGGCCATACATAGGCAGATAAGTTGGCGATTATGGGGCTGAATCGGCAGCTTAAATCTGCCTATGTATTGCCAGCTTTACTTTGGAAGGTTGCCTGACTTTTGACTGACTTGATTTTAATGCTGAGAAATGTATAGGACAATAAAATCTTCTGTTATATTATTGCCTTTAGAGTGTGCTTAGCCTGCATTTCTAAATGTGTATAGTGATGTTAACCTCAGAGTAACAGCACAAAATAACACAAAAAGGCAGGCACACAGTCTCATAAGGAAGGAGTTACGTGAATTCCTCTCATGCTTATGACATTATTTATATAGATCATGTGCAATAAATCAGATGTAAATAAGGAGGCAGTATATTTATAATTTGTTACTCACTAGAGGGAAATTGCAGTCTTTGTACTGAATTAGACCAGAACAATAGAGGGCAGGGTGTGGATCCTGCATATTCACTCACTGTCCAGTGGAAGGGAGTGGTGGGAATCTGCTCAATGAACCAGCCCCTTTGGGGGTTGTGTGGTGTATGATTGCGAACATACCAAGGAAAGCCCACTACACAGCCTGATCTGCAGGAGAGGTACACACGCAGGAGCTGTGCCAAGTAGTATTTCAGTTCAAGTTATTAATTACCATTTATTTCTTATTATGTACATATATTAATGATTTTTGCCTCAGCAAAATAGCAGTCCCAAAGGTACATATTTTAGGTTCTGGGTTGAGAAACCGATTCCCATGTAAATAGGGAATATTTTTGTAACCTAAAGGAAACTAAATCCTCCACATGGTTTTTCCTAAAGGAAAGCTATACCCCCAAACAATGTAGGCCTCTATATAAATATATTGCATAAACAAGCTTCCAATTTAGAAAGTATCTTTGGAATCCACATTTGAGGGAACCCCCTCACAGTAGGGGTAATTCACAAATACCCCCTAAAAGACAGTGAAGACGGACTGTCTGGCTAGGGGACTGTGAGGTATGAAGAACCAGGCAGGGCCAAATGAATCAACAAGGTAACTAAATTATCATACCTGTGCTACAGTGGAGTGGTCTGTCTCAGGGTAGATTCTTAGTTAATTTTTCTTTAGGCCCATAAAATATATATCTTTTACTAAAGATAAAAATCGTGGCACCCAGCCATTAGCTTGTAACTAGGGCTCCCTACAGACTCCAAACACTCCCATGTTATGAAGATCCATCTCGGGATTATCCAATATTAGTTAGGTGTGTTTGGTGTCTATGAAAAGAGAATTACATTTCCCACATAATGCTCATGGTTCCATAATTTTGTTGAATACCCATAAGTATTTGAGGCTAGCTGGAAAATAAAAATGTCACCAGAACAGCCATTTACCAAATGGCGACCCACCCTCACCTTTCTCCTTGGATAGGGGCATAACCTACCTTGTAACCTGTATATCATTGGCCCAGACAAATGGGAAGATATATGCCTTTTTGGGGACCTAACTGCTTGGGAGGTATATGATCAAGGGAAAGGATGTAAAAGGGCTTGTAGCCACATACACAAGTCACCCTCTCACACTGCACCATTTACCAGCTGAATTACCTTTCCATCACTATGGTGTCCTGTAGGAGACACACTTCACAAGTAGGGTTAGCATGAAGAGGCCTGTGCCAGCAAGAGTGGGATCCTGACCATGTCAGGACCATTGATATGATTAGTGACCCAAACACGTGCCCTGAAAACAGACTGGTCCAGGTCCCATACTTGGGTGGCCAGTCATGGCAAGTAACAGGGGCCAAGATGATTGCTGTACAGCCCAGACAGTCTCATCATAATTCTCAAATGATCCTTTCTATCATGCTGATGGATTAATCCTGAGGTTATTTTATGACTTGATTTCCTATTTAAATCGAATAATATTTCAGTTTGTCATGAAGCTGAATGGTTGCTTTGGTTACTGCCATGCAGCTACACTGTATAACCATGTTCTCCATGATAAGGCTGATGTCCCATGGAGCGTGTTAGTCACTGGCGATTGATCTCTGCTATTGCGGGTGACAGGAGGAAAGGCCAATGCATCGTTCAGCTTTGCCAAGTCACGCAAAGTTTCCTCTTGCTGGAAACTTTGAACAACTTCAGAAAACCAAAGTAATGCGTAGACCCTTTTTCTGTGCCAGTATGGGGGGACCTGACACACATATCCATGCACTGGCTACACAATTAGATGGTAAGGAGTGAGGGGGAATGTGAGGAGGGCAGTGACATCTAAAGAGTTCTGAATTGAAAGTGAAAGTAACTGTCCGCCCCACCCCTATGCCTAAGGCATAGAGATGGGGCAGGTAATATATGATTGACAGCTGGGACTTTTAAATGCTTATATAATGAGTATAGATGTGTTAATAAAAAAATTACTTTGGGTTACATGTTTAGTTTGAAAGGGGCTTTTATTATACAGCTTTTTATGTCTGGGTGACAGGTCCGCTTTAATGTGATACCTGCTGTAGCTCCAGGTAACAGTCTAAAATAATTTGTTTGTTTAAAAAAATTAAAAAAAAAAAGCAACCAAATATAACTAGGGCCATGTATTCATTTTCATATCCCCCAATATATTCAGCCTGTGATACAGTATTGGCTTATGTATGGCCACTATTTTAATTGATCAAACAGGACGGTATCCAACAAGTCAGTCTATGGGCTGAACAGATAAAGATGCCCGTCATTTCTGCCTTTCTATTATTCCACTTGGGTTTATTCAATATTTAAATGATTTTTAGCAAACTTAAGGTATGTAGATTCAAATTATGGAAAGATCCCTTATCCGTAAAACCCCAGGTCCTGAGCATTCTAGATAACAGGTCCCATACCTGTACTGTCACTGCATGTGGTTTGGTGAACGTAGCTGGCCAGACTTCTGCACTCCTCTCCACTATAAGATGATGCAGGGTAGTTAGAATGAAATGCTGGAATTTGTAGTCACCAAATTAGTCCTAAATGCTTATGGTGGAATTACGGTCATTCAGGCCTGCAGTGATAATACTGTGAAGTCAGTGGCATTTAGCAGCTGGTGTTGCCAACTGGCCACCACCGGCAATATTTGAAAGCTTATATGTATGCCTATTGTTTGAAATAGCAGTTTACTAAGTACACTTTACACGGCTTGGGCAAATTCCATGGCCGTGCTCTAGCGCAAAGGCTAGATCTACCCTCAAGCTTAACCAGGTTTGTCTTAAGAACCTCACTTCTGTAGGAAGACAAATTCTGAGGTGCAGGGATGGGCCAAATTTCCTTTACATACAGGAAATGGGTGATGCCTTACATGAACATATTACTCAGACATTTAGACTTTGAAGGAAATGTCTTCTGATAGCCACAACTATAGGTTTCCTGTTTTGAGTTTACATTTTTGGCATATGTTCATGTGGACAGGAAGGGTGAAAATGAACAAAAGGTCAAAACAGATCCCCTTTATAGGCAGAATCACTGCTTAGCCTAAATAGTAGATGAATATGGAAGTACATTGTCCCCTTTTAATGTGGGCTCCATTACATCTGTAGTAACATTTTATGGACAGGGATTGGTCCAGCTGTGGGCACTGTGGTTATTTGGGTATACCACTCTCATCAGCAATATAACAGTAATAGGCCTTGTTGAATGTTACTGCAAACGGCCAGATAAATCCCACCCAGACACTCCAGTGATATGGGGGCTTCTAAATAAACAAAATGTAGAATCTTAGGCAACTGCCACACATTGCATATTCTCGGCAAGCCGAAAAAACTCTAACCGAGAATACGCCTCTACACTTGAAAAAACTTTTACTTGTGCCTGCTCCAGGAAGCATTAAATTTGCTCAAGTGCAGGCACGGGTAGCCAATATCTGCCAAAAATGCAAAGTCTTGCACCCGAGCAAATGCAGTGCTTCCCGGTGCAGGCACAAGTACAAGTTTTTTCAAGCTTAGGGGGTGTATTCACTGCCAGCTTCTTTGGCTTGCCAGGAATACACAACGTGTGGCATTAGACTTAAAGAAAAAAGGCTAATTGCAATTGTATGATTTATAAAACATGCTCATAAATGGGCATATTTTTATTGTGAAGCAACTTGTGTATTTTTTTTTAGGTTTGTCTTATTAAAAGCAGTATCACAGGGCATGGCAATGATAAACTACGAAGCACTATTCCTGTCTTTGTATACTTCCTGAATTATACACAAAATAACATACACAACATCTCCTAGCAACCTGTCAGTCACTCCCCATCCAACATGATATAAACTGAATGGTAACATTCAAAGCCTAAATAAAGTAGTAGGCTAGAAATGTTGTACATTATGTTTTGGGTTCCTGTACCAGCCCAAGGCACCCACAGCCCTATTAGCAGGTAAGATCTGTGCCTCTGTATATGCCGCAGTAGCCCCCCACCTTCTTTTCTGCTAATTCCCTGCACTGCTGTTAGTTACTGAGTTTAGGGACCGACACACAATATACTGTATATATAGAATATAAATGTCACAATACAAGGCTGATTGTATTTATAGAACACAGACATGTCACAATACAAGGCCGATTAGTAATTAATACTACATGGCAGCTCTGAAACCAGTGCAATTAGCATCAGAAATTAATAATTAGCCCTGTAGCATCACCCTCTATGACAAACTTCATTTTGTGCTTGTAATTTGCGATGACCCCTAAAGCTTAGTTCCTCAACAGCTGCCCAGACCCACTGAGCATGTGGGGGTCGCAGACACTTTCCAACATGGGGAGCTTCTGTGACAAGTTAGAAGTCCTGGCTCATGACATGCATATCAGAGAAACACAGGCAAGGCATGGCAGTAAACTGGTAACAGCTAAGACTGTACTCCAAAGGCACACAAAACACTAGAATTTTTTTTTTTTTTATTAACACAATTGCAAAAATGCTAATTTTGGCAAGGGCTACAGTAGTTTTGTGAAGGTGAACTTTACCTTTAAAGAAGGTGTGAGGAGCTTTGTGGCCATACAAAGCACATAGTGCGCAGAAATATTACGTTACCTTTCAAAACACTAACTTTCTTCATAATAGACATTGGACCCAATTTTAAAATGTAAGCGACAGACTGCAACTGTGCAGTTACCCAAAGCAACCAACCAGCACAGGAAAATATAAGGCTAATGCCAGACAAGGTGTAGGGCGGATATTTTCGGCAAGCGGAAAATCGCTTGCCGAAAATACCGCCCTATGCCTCCTACATGTGCCTGCACCTGAATGAATTCAATACTCTCGGGTTCAGGCACATGTAGCCAAAATACGCATAAAAACGTGAGACTTTCAAACCCTTGTGTTTTTATGCATATTTCCGCTACAAGTGCCTGCACCCGAGCATATTATATTCATTTGGGTGCAGGCACAAGTAGGAGGCGTAGGGCGGAATTTTCAGCAAGTGTTTTTCCACTTGCCCAAAATATCCGCCCTTCGCCTCGTCTGAAATCAGTCTAAGATGCTCCCTTCAAATCAAGTTAGCAGCTTATCTACCTGAAAAATGCTTTGAAGATTGATTGGGCCAGGACCACATGTGGTTGCCTTCTGTTGGGCCAGCACAGGCCCTCGTTATGAAGTTTGTTGGCCAAATGATCAAATCAGCCCAATTTGTCCCAACACATAGGTGCCAAATCAAGCATAGATCTGTGTGAGTATGGCCAGCTACTCTTGTACTAGACTAATCCAAAAATAATTGCTGACTGGTTCCTAAAGGTGACAGCACTGGTGCAATTTAGCACCTATAAGTAAAGCAACATGTGCCATGGAGACAAAATTTGGTGTGCTGGGTTCCAGAGTTGTCACGAGTGAGTTGGAAATTTTGTGAACACCCACTCCTGAAACTGGGCCTGACAAAAACCTTGAAAACCCAAAGCCACCCTGCTCCATTACCTGATGTTAGAAGTTACTTCAGCAGGAGCGCTGGGCTCTGCAAATGCTACTTTCAAAAAAAAAAAAAAGGCTAGCTACAGGGAGCCCAGCCCCAGCATAAAAATGAAGGTATATGTGCTACAATAATGACGCGCACCTGAAGTGGTGGCTCAAACCCACCCAACCTGCAAATCTCTAATGTGTTGTTACTGGCCTTGCCATCTCCCAAATACAAAGCCCTCCCCTGGTAAACGGGCACCTGCAAAATATACCCCTCCGCTTCACAACCATATCATGAGTTACACTTTTAAACGAAATGCATTCTATTCCATAACTGCATATTTTCATTTTATACCCATTCCATAATTGAAGAAAAGTGGTCACTACAAGTCCTGTTAGGTACGGAAGGAAAGAACCATAGGAACTGGAAAGGTTACAGAATAAGTACTACATACAATGTATTTATATACCAAATACAAAAAAAAATTCAATAAATTTGTTCAAGATTTGGAAAACATAACTTTTTAATAGGTGAAATAAATACTCCAGTACATGCATGGTAAAAACAACGATAAAAGGAAAAAAAAACAACAAAAAACTGATAGTGTACAGTTAGGAGACACACTCATTGCAGCCCACCTCCCAGCAATCAGTCAGCAAAAAGGGTACTTTTGTGTTATCAGACTGCGCCATCCTGCTGCCACTGCACAAGAGGATACATTCAACATTGTTGTACTTGACATCTTCCTAACAGGTTTTAGGGCCGAACTGTGTGTTTTTTGGGATGTAGGATTAAATGCCTATTTTCCAAATCCTAACATCCGGTCCTAAAACCCTAATGCAAAGATCTTCAGCATGTGGAACCCAACCCAGGCTGAAGATCATTGGCCTGAACCCTAAAACTTGCTCCTTAGTACAGGAAAAATGGCCACAACAACAAAAAGTACACACAAAGGTATAAGAATCACTTCTGCCTGTCTTCATGGGCTTCCAACACACTCCACTCACAACCCAATGCAGGATATCAAAAAGGAGCTACATCCAGCAGCTAACATAAACCCATACACATGTCCAAGAAAATGAGGTAACCTTTTAATTCCTGCACATCACACTCAGCAACAATCTGCTGGAAAGTTCTGGAAGACGTTGGCTTTAATCCGCACCCAGCACGGGTTTTAAGCCCTAGTAATGCCACTTTAGTGCCGAAAAAGTTTTAACAGATAACTCTGCAAAGCCTCACAAACTGTTCTGGCACTAAAAGCGTTAAAAAAAAAAAAATAAGGCTGTGAAAAAGTTGTCCCATAGGAAAAAAAACAACTAATATCTTGTCTTTGCTCAGAGATGGTAATGAAATGGTTAGAGTCAAGTTTATATACTAGCATCATGGATTAACTGTGTTGCTTTACCCTTTATATATCCTGGGCCCTTACATCTTGCTGCACACTGTGGCACATACCAAATGGGAACCTGAATTGCAGAATCTATGGGGTTGGCACATTGGTACTTCTGCAGATTCTACAGTGGATGGCACCTAAAGTGTCAAATATTCTAATTCCCTTAAAGGAGAAGGAAAGCCTAAGTCACCCAAAGTGACTTGAATTGCTTACCTAGTACCCCGGGCTGGTGCCCCTGTTAAGAGAGCACCAGCCCGGGGGAAGCTGCTAGCGCTTTCTTCTTCCGCATTGGCGTGATGTGCATTAGGGTGAAAAGCCGAACTTAAACAACAAAGTCAGCTTTTCACTCTATTGCGCATGCACCGGCCCAAGGATTTCGCTGCAGAAAAAGGAAGCGAAGGTACCCCGGGCTGCTGCAGTTTTCTCCTAACAGGGGCACCAGCCCGGGGTACAAGGTAAGCGATTAAAGTCACTTGGGGGTGCCTAACATTTCCCCCCCCCCCAAGTGACTTAGACTTTCCTTCTCCTTAAAGACACAGACAGCCAACCTGAAAGTGTTGCTGATCAATAAGTGTAGGTTTGCTTACTTACTGAGAGTTCATATTATAATAGGAAGCTTTCTAGTGCCAATGGGAAAATGTTACCCAAATTGTATGTATGCATGGAATATACCTTCCCTGCCTATAAGGAATGACACAGTGCTGCTTGCCAAAGCTGAAGCCCCTACCATAGGGCACTCTGTAGCCTGTGCCCCTAACTTGGATATCTACATAGACACTCAAGCAAGGGGGCATGTCTATGTGCCTCACCCTGCTGAATACAGCACAGACGAACTCAGGCAGCACTGTAATTAAGTGGGCCACAGGTCCCTGCCCTCGACTTGAACCATCTCTGACAGCAGAGCAAGGTGCAAAGTGTGAAAAACCATGCTGGCTTGTGCCTTTTTACACTATGCATCCTGCCACACTATGACTAAATCATCCCTTTTCTCTAAGAAAAAGCCTCAGCTAAAGCAACAGCATGGCAACTGCCACATTTATATTAGAAAACATGCAGTAAACTAATGCTCTTTGCATAGTGCCTTCATATACATTAATAAAATATGGGTATATTTCTGCAATTATATTTCTATCACATCCAGTTCCCTAAGTGGTAGTGCATGTTTAAGCAGTTTTTGCAAATAAACACTTTTTCTTACTTATCGCAATGCAGTTATTACTGTTCTCCTTCAATGCGTCTCTTCTTCTTCTTCTTCTCAATTCCACCTTATGGCTTATGCTGTTTGACAGTGGCAGTAAGCAGCCACTGACTCATATTTCCTGTCGTTTATAGACCACATGGCTCATTTAGCCAACCAAGAGGGAAAGACGCCAAAGGAGGCCAGTAATAAAACAGTGAGCATCTGGAATGAAAATCAAATACTTTAGCTGTGAAACTGATTAAAAGACAGTAAAACTATGTAGATTTGTATCTAAGCATGGCATACCCTTTATGGGCGTCTGTACCTGGAGTCTGATTGCAGAAACCATTCCAGGTACCTACCAAATGACTGAAATGGGACATGGTACAAATAGTCCAAAGAAAAATACTTTCACTGCGCACCTTTAAATTTGAACCACTTCCGTCAGAAGGTCCATTCAACAGTAATGGAGACACACACTCAATATATGCAGTTGGGGTACTTACCCCATTTATTGTGATCACCTTAGCTTAGATCAACATTTTGGGGATGAAAGGAGGGTGTGCCCCCCGCCCCAAAAATGTTGATCTAAGGTGATCACAATAAATGGGGTAAGCACCCCAACTGCATATATTGAGTGTGTAGCAATCTGCCTACATGGTACAAATAGCCCAGGACCTGTGACTTGTTAAAATGTGTGCCAGCGAGGGCATTCAAAGTGCTAAGAGATCTACTGTGCATTCACATCTCAGAGCTTTATTTGTGGGTTCTGATTTTCTTTATTGACACAAAATGCCTAAAGGTAGTGATTTCACAGATTTTTTTTGCTCCATATCCAATAGAGACCATAACATGGCAAAATGAACTAAACAGGAATGGTTCTTCTGTATAATCTAGCAAAACCTTTTAATGATTTACAAGTATAAATTATAACTATGATTTAAAAAAAAAAAAAAATTTAAATAATAAAGGTGTATTGGTGTTTAAAACACATTTTGTAGGGAATGAAATAAAGAACCAGTCATCTTTACACACCTGCCTCCCACTCATATTAGTGAAGCACACAGCCTATGTATATGCCTGTATAAATAAACCTGGTCTGACTGTATGCATCAGGGCCAAACAAAACCATATCACTTCTTCCCAAAACACCACTACACACATCAGAATGAGACGCAAACATTCAGTTTAAAAAAAAATAAAAAAAATAAACAACCCCTTCAAGTCTGCTAATATGCAGCATGATTAATTCTTCATGGCAGAGATGCCCCACCCGCAGCCCACCAGCTGTTACTGGGCTACAACTCACTGTATCCTTTAAAACAGTTCTGCTACTGGAAGATGCAGGGAGTTGTACTTGCCCACAGTTGGAGGATGGCAGGTTGGATATCCCTGCTTTGGGTCTCTCTCATACTGGAGACAGGATGAGACTGCAAACATCAGACCCAGCAGACTGAGTCAAGCTAGCTGCGCTATGTAGTTGTACATGATCTGATTTTCATCCTATCAAATTGTATTTTTAGGCAACTCTATTGTCTGGGGATGCAATTCTTCCACTGGCAGCTTTGGTCAGGTGAAGCTGTGGCATTCTGCCCACCCCCATTACACCTAATAAACAAACAGATCACACAGTTGCAACAGACCAGCTTGATCACTTTACTTCAAAGGAGCATCTAGTGGAACTGAGCAGATGGAAGGCAAGTCTATAGTGTAAGAGGCCTTATACCTCTCCGGCTGTACCTCCAGTCTCTCTCCCACAGTGGGCACTAGGTGCTGGGCTCTAACATTTTGGGGGGCTGCATGGTGAATATCACTGCCTTATTTTAAGCACCACTCTCTGCAGATAAAACCTGCAATGGACATTTTATTTATGTACGGCAGATACCACTCAATGTCTGCACTGCACCACCTCTGCGGGGGTTTACAAACATTTGGGGGGGGGATGCAGTGAACGGTGTTAACCTGAAAAACAGAGCAAATGCTATATTGCAATTACTATCTAATTGCTGCCCTTGTAATGGTCATAATGGTACAAGAAGGGGCTCTAGGGCACTTTACCCATTTTTGTTAGCACTGCCCTTTGTAAGCGCCACTGCTCTTTACTACACCCCCTTATTCTTTGGTAAAGTTTGGGCAAGAGGCACCCCTAGTCTAGAGAGATTTCACAGAATTGGCATTGACTGGGGGCAGAGTCCTGGGCGATGACCTCTCCCTCAGCGCCTGAGACAGCAGATTGCAGCCATCAGAGACGGCACAGGCGGAGCTCCTTAGCCTGTCCTTGTAGTCAGTCATCTTGCTGCTGCTATCAGAGTGCTGGGTTATATCCCTGAGGCATTGGGTCAGGAGCACACAGGCAGACACCACACTCATGGCACCTCCTAGGATGGCAGTCTGCACAGCTTTGCCCTCTGGGTTGAGAATGGCAGCTTTCCCCAGGAACTGGGGCTCAGTGGCAAAGCCCACCAAGGCATGCACGGCCTGCACCAGGGGCCCGCTGAAGAGCGCACATCGGTTGCGCGACAGGTCGCTGGGGGAGGTCTTGACTTCCCTGACGCAGGCCAGCAGCGCGGTGGCACTGGTGCTCATACACTTCACCCCCAGCTTGAACTGCTCCCTGGCAAACTTGTCCCGGGACTTGTCGCTGGCCGCGACGCTGGCATCCGTCAGAATCTTGAGGTTCCTGGAGAGGTTCTGGGAGACTTCCAGCAGCAGCTGCGGGGTCAGTTCCGCCAGGGGCACACTTCGCAGGGTGGCACAGCTCTGCTCCACTTCGTGCCGGCATCGGGTCACTTTGTAGCGGTCCACAAGCCCGGGCTGAGCGGCCTGAGAGCCAGGCACCTCCACGGCGGCCAGGTACGCGGCGTGAGCCGACAGCTCGATCAGGGACACCACCAGATCGCCCATCTCCTGCACCGTGTCGCCCACCTCAGCGAAGCGGCCCATGTTGAGCTGGCTCTGCACATCGTGAGTGAGGATGGACAGGCCCTTGGTGCGAGCGATCACCGTGTCCCGGCACTTCTCAAAGGCCTCTCCGAGCTGGAGCGAACTCTCCGGGCTGACAGGCCGCGGCTCGCTGGACAGAAGGAGCAGGTCGGCCACCAGCTGCATCTTGTTCTTGCACTGCTCGCAGATGGTCAGCAGCTTCTTGCGAGGCTGGGCTGCTGCTCCGGAAGCTAGAGAAGACCGGGCTGAGCCGGAGCCGCCGCCGCTAGCCATCTCTCCCGGGGAAGAATCTCATGCCTTGGCCAGTGGGAGCGGTATCCCGGGGGCTTCCCAGCCGCATCATCCCATGGAGGGTTACGGGCGCTGCCCGAGCACAGTGCTTGCCTTGTGGTCTGCACTCGGTACACAAGCACCCTCCTAGGGCTGAGGAAGGCTCTCCGGCTCCAACAAAGTGCCGCTCAATTGACCCACCCAGCCTGCGCCTCTCCCGGCCCGGATAAGGAACGTGGGACGGCGCCGCCCTGCGCCCGGACGATGACGTCACCCACAGAGCTGCCATACCCGCACAGGGAGGATAGAGGAGCACAGCGCCGCCTTGCGTACTGACTGGGACAAACCGCATGAGAGCGCCAACTAGTGGTCAATAGTGTGTAATGCGCAAACATCAAATCATTCTTGGCAAGCAGTGTATCGTGTGCCAAACGTGGCCTGACTGAAGTTTGTGCTATAATGGTGGGACTCACTCAGTGTCGGACTGGGAACCCAAGGGCCAACCGGAAAACCTAATATACTTTTTTAGCAGTATGTGCTATTGGATACTCAATAGGGCACACAAACAAGCTAAGGCACACATAAATGCTAGGCCACAGCGCTAGTTAATGGACAGAGTTATGTCTTTTGATGCCACACTTTTTCCTGTTAAATTTAAAGCTGCATCATTTCTGGTCATGTGATCTCTGAGGGGGCAAACAGTTGTAGAGTCTTATTATTAACACTTATTTATAAAGTGCCAACATATTCCGCAGCGCTGTACAATAAGTGAGTTTCATACATTGGACATACAGAGTAACATATAAAGTAATGAATAACCGATACAAGAGGTGAAGAGGGCCCTGCCCAAAAAAACTTCTATAGTTACAGCACTACAGGCCCCTACAATACAGTTCTGAGAGTTACCTGATACTCTGGGTGCCAAAAACTAGCATAGCCATCTTTGCCAGTGGCTAAACCTGAACTGGGGGGAGCTGATGGCATCAGGGGAGGGGCAGTGATGCTGGGGTAGACATGATGACATCAGGGGAAGGGCTGTTGCATCACTTAGACACAATTGTCTGGATTTCTGTCTAGTTTTCTCAATGTTTTAAACCAGTTCAAAACCCTATCTCTGTATATTCTGCTTGATGAGTCAAATGCTTTAATTAAAAGTATGGGATCTCTTATACAGAAACCAGTTATCCAAAATGCTTTGAAATACAGCAATGCTAATTTAGAAAAAGAATTACACATTTTTGATTGATTTGCTTTTTCTTTCTGTAATAATAAATTAACTGTATTTGATGATAACTAAACCATGTTGATAGCCAAAAATCGCAATGAGCATCTTAATATTTAATGTTTTTCATTTCTTGGCCAGATTATTGGTTGGGTTTCACAAGTCCGAATATCAAACGGATAGTTAAGACCTGGAAAAGCCTAAGAAAAACTGAACTGTCAAAACAGGTGGCCACCCTACTACAAACTGCCAGCTGCCAACTGCAGTGTCCAAGCACAATGTGTGCATTGTATGATGTGCAGTCTGCAGGGGATGGTTCAGTGCTTGTACTTACACTATGTCCATACTATTGCCTAGTGGGCTAAGCATGCAACTGTCTACTCTACAATGTAGTAGTTTAACTACCTCTGCAGTAAGAGAGACCCTTACATACATCATGATGCAATAGATCATTGCCCCCACCAAGTAATGACAAGCGGCGGGGGCAACTAGGGGTAGGCAGGAGTGGCTCCTGCCTGGCACCCCCAATCGTTGTGCGCTAGGCAGCTGCCTCTTTTGCCTACCCCTAGTTCCGGCCCTGCATCTGAGCACGAATGGCATATCAGGAGCGGGATTCCACCATCCTGCAAACTTTTTGGGTTGCAGATAATGTGTCCTGTATGGACATTTCATCTGAAGTTTTATCTGTCAGTGGATGCGGGTATATGATGACATATGCAAAAGTAAAGATAACCCAAAGCTTCTCTACACTTCCTGCAGGTCAGTTTGTTTGGGCTGAAAGAACAGAACCGTGCGAATGGCCGATAAATCCAGTTGTACAGAATCCATCCACTTACAGTTAGACAGTTGACAGTTAGTCAATCTATCAGATATGGTAGAACCCCCATTTTATACTTTTTAGGGGACCCTGTAAAATCAGGGAATGCATTATTCATTATATGTTGGCGGGACCAAAAAAAAAAAAAAAAGTGTGAAATGAGGGAAAACTGAAATTCAGAGTATGTGAAACAGAAATTTCACTGTATAATGGAGAAACTGTGTGCATGTTGACATCCACAGAAACAATGGCATAAATACAATTCAACAGAATCCGTAAGGGTAAGAACCTATGTAGCGAGTTACTCGCCTATGATAGATCTCTGCTATCAAGGGCGACAGAGACTTCTCTTGTTGCCAGTGGAAAGCCTTTTCGAAACGCTTACTCGCCTGTGACAGCAGAGATATATTTTGGGTGAGTAACTCGCTCCGTGGGTTCTTACCCTAAGAGTTACCTGATTATGACTTCCCTCCCCTGGTCTCCTGTCACTATATATCATTTCCCAGTTTTATAGTTTCTCTGGCTTAAATTCAGTTCCCCGAAATCGCAGCGCCGCATATGCTATCCCACCGGCGATTAACATTCTCGCCGGTGGGATGGCATTTTGGGGAGATTAGTAGCCCACGACAAGGGAGATTTGTCGCAGGTGACTAGTCTCCCCGTGTGCCAGAGCCCTTAAGTGTGCATATTGGGAGAATATCTGCTCACTTGGTGACTTTGCCAAATGAGCGAATCAGATGGTTTTAGAACGGTGTAGGCTTTTACTGTTCATATAAAAAATAAACTTACAGATCACTTGGGTTGGACTCTATCCCAGCAGTGCTTAGCATTGTAATAGCAGCTAGCTGAGCTGCACATGTGGAAAAAGGAAATGGTGTATCAGCAGTCAGGACTTTGTGAAAAGATTGGACAATCAGGCAAGGTTTCGCTTTAATGTTTTAAAGCGAAGAGCCATGTGCAAATCTGCTTTATGTGTTATCTTATCTTCCCATGTGTATTATGTCAATAGTTGTCCACCAAGAGCCAGGGAATTTCAAGCAGATATATTCAATCCATCTCAAACAGGAACTGCAGACTAATCTTCCTCTTTTTTTAAAAGAATTAGCCATAACATTTCCCCAAATCAACACTTTTTTGACAGCTGTGTATACAAACACACACACATATACTGTATACATATACAGTATGTGTACATTTATATATACTTTTATTATAATACTGAGTATCACACTGCCATTCTGTACTGGGGGTCACTGGGCTATCCTATAACAGGCTTTCAGTTTGTTTTTACTAATTACAGTGGTGGTCAAAATTCCAAGTGTACCATTAGCTTAAAACTGGCTCTATGTTAGTTAGCAAGGCCCTGTTTTTAGAATTCAGATGTCCATCTGTCAATGCACACACTGATTGTGAAGAAAAAATGCACATTTATGTGTTTTTGTGCTTGTGTATGCACTGATATGCATATTCTGTGTCTGAAAGTTCATACTAAAAATGAGATGGAAGGCAGGGTATTGTGTTTTTTTGTTTGTTGTATTTATAGAAAATGCAATGGTGTCACTATGGCTATTAGGTTTGTCACCATTTTAAAAGTAGGGTGGAGTGATGATGCAATATGGTTGGACCAATGACGTAAAGGGGCAGGCTGAAGACATAAAAAAGCAGAAGGTGAAGCTGTATTCTAAACAATCTGTAATTGCTGGTAAATTAGTAATCTACAGTGGTTCCTCCCCATTTCCCTGCCACACCCTGCTCCCCCTGCCAAATCCACCCATCTATGTCGTACCTCCAATCCTTTTAATGTCATAACGCAGCCCATCCATGTCCTGCCCCTTCCTCTTAAATCATCTAGCTTCTTTTCAGTGCCAGGAAGTATTGCCTCCAGCAAATGGTGGAAACATATATAAAATCCAGCTGGAAGGGCTGTACTGATTAAAAAAGTTTAAAAACAATGAGGGCCGTATTTATATATCGGCACCCAAGACCCAAGGGCCTGTACCTAATGCAGCCAGGGGCAGATTTGAAAGTTGAGTGCCCTCAGGCTACTTACATTCCCACTGCCCACCCCCACATTTGCTTGCACCCCCAGCCCCGTCCCCCCCCCCAAAAAAAAATTAAAAATCTCCCCAACTGCCGCTAGAGACTTGCTGTGTAAATCAGGTGGTGGAGCTGGTGGGTGAGGAATCAGGCATATTGTTGGCGCAAGTGACATCATGCTTAATGGAAATGATGTCACATGTACAAGAAGTGCCTTCATGCGCAGCTGGGCACAAACTTAAGTCTGGGTCTGGTGGCCACCCTAATGTTTATGAGCCCCTTACCATGCAAAACAGATATTTAAGAGGTGATTTGTGAGGTAGCAAGCCAAGGTGTTAAAAGTCAAGAAAAAAAGTCAGACAAAAACTCACTGTATATTATCTATATGTATATAGATATGTATAATATATATGTATAAAAGGGTCTTTAGGCAAACTATCATATTGCCACAATTTTCAAACAGGAAATATTTTGTGAAAATATTATTTGAGCTTAAACACAAGGTTTAATTAAAATAGCTGACGATTTGGAAAGTTTCCCCACGGATAACACCAAAAGGACAGCCTAGCTGCTTTAAAAACCCTAGCTACTGTTCAGACTTCGCCCAGAATAAAAATGGACGCGGGCGGCTTTGAAACGTCATTTATCTGACAAACCAATAGATGCCGCGTCCTTACCGCCTCTTCTATTCCAATGAAGCGACCAATAGGGAGAGGTCAGCGTGCCTGGGCCCCACCCCGTTCCCTGAAGCGCAGCTAGAGGTGGAGGAAGATGGCAGCTATGGGATTGCGAGTGGTGTGTCTGTGCCTTGTGCTGCTTGTCGGCCTTACCGCGGCTGCTGAAGAAAAAAAGAAGAAAAAGAAAGATATTCGAGACTATAATGATGCGGACATGGCCAGGCTGCTGGAGCAATGGGAGGTGAGCCGTGTAGTCCCGGGAGCAGGTTCTGGTACCGCATATAAAGGGGATCCCTACCGTGACTGTTCCATTTACATTTATCACATTCGAAAATGTTTTTGCTGTTGAAAGCAGCGTTTGTTTATTCCTTTCTGCTCTCTTAAAGGAGTGGTTCACCTTTAAGTTAACTTTTAGTATGTTATATAATGGCCAGTTCTTAACAACTTTGCAATTGGTCTTTGTTACTTATTTTTTTTTGAGTTTTTTTTTAATGATGTGCCACCTTCTGACTCCACCTTCTGACTTTCCAACTTTCAAACAGGGGTCACTGCCCCAACAGCCAGAAAACAGTTGCCCCATAAGGCTACAATTATGTTATTATCACTTTTTATTACTTATATTTTTATTCAGGTCCTCTCCTATTCACTCCCTGGTTGCTAAGGTAATTTTTTCACTAGCAACTAGATATCTGCTGAAATGCCATACTGGAGGGTTGCTGAAAACGTGAAATAATTTAAAAAAAACCCAAAGAATAAAAACCAATTGCAAATTGTCTTAGAATATTGCTCTCTGCAGCTAACTAGTGAACTCAAATGTAAACAACACCTTTAATCTAATCTTGGCAGAAGTTTTTGAGAGTCAGAACTAGTGGTGCAGAATGATTATCAGCCAGACTGGTATTGCTGTCCCTTACTCATACATTGTCATTTGTTACTTTTATTGTTTTAAATACTTTTTTTTGCCTGTAGCAAGATGACGATATAGAGGAGGGGGACATGCCTGAGCACAGAAGACCTCCAGCTCCAGTGGATTTCTCAAAGATTGATCCAAAAAATCCAGAGGGTGTCTTAAAAATGACTAAGAAAGGCAAGACCCTGATGATCTTTGCTACAGTGTCGGGAGAACCAACAGAGAAGGAAACGGAGGAGATCACCAGTCTGTGGCAGGGCAGCTTGTTTAATGCCAACTATGATATCCAAAGGTAACATTGCCTTAACCTCTTCCCTTCAAGCAGCGGTTCTTTTAGTATAAAAAGTAACTGTAACATACAATCCACATTATTGGCAACCTATAGCTTTTTTCTGCCAGAGAGGTAGATTCTATGTTGTTGGCAGGGAAAGGGTTACTGGTAGTAATTAGGGGGAAATGGAACCAAAACTTCTGACCTAAAGCCCATGTTTGTGTATAAGGGGGCAGAGTTTGGTCTCATTGTTGGTTAATGAATGATATATGGGAGCAGGGGGGACACAGCTAAACTAAAGGGTGCCAGTGTGAAGTTATACACCATTGTTTATAGCAGAATTCTGTTGTCAGTGGGCTGCAGTACATCCACTGTAAGCTGGTGGTAACAGGCTGACAATGCTGTAATTGCAATGATGATTCCCAGTAAGGGTGAAACTCCACAAGCAGATCGACAAATGCCTCCAACAAGTCGGGTGTAGTCGCGTGGGTCAAAATATAATGGGACCGATGCAGAAATTTGATATGTAAACTACATGTAGATGCATCTGCATCCAACAAGATAAATTTCAGTGGTGTCAGAATTTTTTTTTCTCATTGAAATACGTTGACTGTCGGATGTAAACTCATGAACAAAAGAAAACATCTGACTTAATCTGATCTGACATTACATTACAGCCTATTGGAGTTTAGATTTTGTCGGATCCTACAAAATCTCGTGCTGTTGCATGGTGGATCAAATCTCACCCACAATATTTAAATAAATGTACTTGTGGAGTTTAGCCCTAAAGGTGAAACTGGTCTACACTTGGGAATCCGATCAGCATACTGCCCTGACTGTGACTTAAAGCCCAGTGGGTGAGGCTTACACGTTAAGATCCACATATTTAGCGAGGTCGCCAAACAAGCGAATCTTCTCCCAATGTGCCCACCTAAGGTAGGCAATATCAGACTAATTTGATCGTTTGGAAAATTGAACCCACCCAATCGACACCTGGACAATTTTCTGCCAGATATCGATCAGGGAGGCCCATGGGAGCCCCCATAAACAGGTAGTTAAGCTACGGAATTGGTCTAAAGGACTCAAATTAGCATCTTAAATCTGCCCTTGTATGGCCACTTTTAGTTTTAAGGGTATTCTCATTATTTGGTCTTAGGCCTTTCCTTATTCGTATTCTATAATAATTTTAAAAGTGCTCCCTTATTACTTGGGTAATTAACTTCTACCTAATTACCAGACCAAACAGGTTCAATTCCAAGCCTGAGAGCTTCAGAACAAAAAAAATAAGGTAATAATCGTAAATAATTAAAAAGGAAAAATGCAATGACAAAAGAGGCCAACATTGTTCTTAAGGCACTATTGAGCAAGTTTTCATCTCTATATTGTTCATTATCTAGCTAGTTCTGATCCCATGCTTTCCATTGTCTGTCCCCCCCAATAGATTCATTGTTGGTTCAAACCGTGTGATTTTCATGCTCCGTGATGGGAGTTACGCTTGGGAGGTTAAGGACTTCCTTGTAGGCCAGGAGCGCTGTGCTGATGTGACTGTGGAGGGCCAAGTGTACCCTGGCAAAGGAGGAGATGGCAGCTCAAAGTCTGACAATCAGACTAAGCCACAGAAAAAGAAAAATGGAGAAAATAAAAAGGCAAAGTCATCCAAAGAAAGTAACAGAGCGTCCTCACCAAAGGAGGATTTATGACCCATGGATCGCTGTTTTCGGATTGGACCTCTGGGTAAACTTTTATCCTTTCCAAGATTTTTTATGTTGGAGAGCAAACGGCTTTAAACATAATTCTGTCCTGTTATTGGAGAACATTCTCTTGCCTGCTGGGAAAACCGTGCCATCTGTTTGATTTGTGTGGGACACAGCTTGGCCAGGGCAATAAACATCTTTTCCTCCCAATAAATGCAAGATGTCATGTGCAACGGAATGAGCCCTAAACTAGGAAGCGTATTGTCTCTGAGTCCCTACCAGGAAGTGTTCCCATTAAAATTAGGCACAAAGGGCAAATACATGCATGAATGGATGTTGAATGATTTACTGGGTAAATGAAAAACCTGGTTTGTTAACCAGCTAGGCAGTATTATAACAGTGGATTTTTCATAGTATTAGTTACTTAGAGGGATAGTACTGTCACACTGTATTAATGCAGAGATCCAGTTTTTATGAAATTGTGTATTTGAACATACTTTGCATTTTATTTCTTATTTTTCTGTAACAGTCTTTGTATGATGGAGGGTGTAACAATAGATACGTCTTATTTTGATGACCGTGTCCCTTTTAAACACTTGCCACTGGTACCAAGTTTTGAATGTACTGATGATATGTTACAGTTTTTTGCCCAGCATTTCATGACTTTCTTCAATACAGCTTTTTTTTTTTACACAGATGTGCTATATAGTATATATATATATTTTTTTTTTTAATGTAAAGCCTATTTTAGTTCTGACATGGTTATAACTGTATATAATATACTGGCCATACACGGACTGACTTGAGCCTTTCAGATTGAATTGGCAGCTTATTGGCCCTTGTATGGTTGGTACCTGTGTCATGGCCTACAATATCTGGCCAGATATCAGGCAGTTTTGAAGAACCTTTTGGTTGAGTATAACATTGATGCATTGCCATGGTCCTCACTGATAGGCCTCTGTGGATCCTTTAGTCCTTGTACATTTATATCAGCCTGATTTGGCCCTCAGGCAGGTGACCTAATAGGGCAAAGATCCGCTCGTTTGGTGACCATGAATGATTTCCCTAAAACGGTGGTCCCCAACTACACAATACCACAATCTAAAAGGGCAGTATCAGGGGCTTCATGAACTTCATACCAAGCAGTTACCAAGTTTTTTTTTTTGCATGCTGTTATTCATATTGCCAGATCATTGGTTAGGAGCTCAGCTTGCTTAACCCCAGGGTTGGGGAACCACTTGCTTTGATTGGAAATATAAAGAAAATTAGCACTTTTTTTTTCTTTCTTGCTATTCTTTGGGTCTGTACTACCAGGCATTATTATTTTTGTTTTGGGAATTTGTTATTAGAAAATCACCCAGCATATGGGCTAATAAACAGGCATAGGATAAATTAAGTACTGTGTCTGTGCCACAAGCAGAAATGCAGTCCTAGAAATTCTGCAGTGGGATCTCTAGTCATCATGCTCTGGTCCTCTGCTTATTGTCCCATTATTATTATTATCATGAAAAACCTCTCAGTTCTACAAACCCCTGTATGAGGCACAGTTTTAATGTCTTTCCTTACTAAAATTGGATGACACCCCAGTTCCAAAGTGGTGCAGAGAAAAAAAACATGTCCTAGACTCCCAAATTGCATCATGCCTCATCAGTTTCATCTGACACAGCAGTTTAATGTATAGCAGCCAGTTAAGATTGGGAGGAAATCAGGAAAACCTAACCACAAAACTGAATGACATGGATTCAGTTTAAAGGGTCACATATTAATCCAGTTTTACTATAAAACTGGGTAACATGGTGTGTAATTTCCCATTTTCAGCTGCCCTGGGCAACTTAAGTTTCTGCCATCACATCCATTAAACTTTGCTGACACATCACCCAGTGCTGCGACTGATCAGGTGCATCTTGGTTGGGAACTAAACTCAGCCTGGAAAATGCTGGCTGCTTGGCCCAGGCTCTAAGTACAGCAGATCTTGTGCATTTCATTTAAATGCAATCTGTTTGCAATCCATGCATCTCGGCTACCTTGCTTTTAGAGATGTCTCTGGGTAATATTCACCAAAGGTATTGCTTTAAATATGAGAGAGAAGAAAGGCAAGGGGAAGAAAATTGGAATATGGAGGAGAGATATTATGAAGTAACTTTCATGGAGGGGTTGATTCTAGCTTTCCTTAAAATTCCATCCAGGGATGCCATATTGGTTTTTTACACATTTTTGTAGCCCCTGTCTGTAGGACGAGCCCTCAAGCACTTTACATTAGTGACAGTATGTAACAGTTTGTTGGATAGAGAGAGGTTTGAAAATCCTGTCTGGAGAGGATCACATGGGTGCATTAATACTGTCCCTGGCAGATAGGTTTCAGTTGGCCTTCAGTATAATGTGATTGTTAGGCCAATCATATCGGTGTATAGCCATCAGGGGCACCCTAGGGTCTGCTACCGCCTCTACCAACAGCTCAGACGACGCTAACCCACTGCACCCACACCCTATGCCCCTTAGAGCAGGTTGAGTGTGTGGTATCACTATGCAGAGAGTATGCAATTCTTTGCGCTGCAAAACTCATTTAAAAAAAAAAAAATTCAGTATTAAAGCATGGAAGTTTGGCTCTTAAAGTTAGCAGAAGTGGGTTGGTAAAGTGGTAAAGTGCCCCCTGAAGGCCAGCTTTACACTGACTCAGTCTGAAGGACAAGTTTTCCATATTGACTTTCTTATTCTTGTTCCTGCTGTTCAGGATTGATCAATAATCCTAGTGTCCAGGTAAGGCGGAAATTCCTTGCAGGAGAGAGACCGGATACACAAGAAATAAAAATTTTCTGTAGAGCTGCTTAGATTCCTGTAGTCTGTATGTCCCAATGTCTCCAAATGGCAAATATGGACAATGTCACACAACTGAGCAATGTGCAATCATGGTGAAGTTTAATTTAAGATACATGCAGTATCCCAAATAGAGAAATACAGATTTAATATTAGCTCTGTTAGCTCTGCCCAAGGACTGATGTTCTGTGTTGCAGTTAAGGCTAATGCCACACGAGGCGTAGGGCGGATATTTGCGGCAAGCGTAAAAGCGATTGCTGAAAATTCCTCCCTACGCCTCCTACATGTGCCTGCACTCGAATGAATGAGATACGCTCGGGTGCAGGCACATGTAGCCGATATACTCATGAAAAGGCGAGATAATGCCAAGTCTCACGTTTTCATGCGTATTTCAGCTACATATGCTTGGGCACATATATACAGCAGCAGGGGTACTTAGGGCATGCTTTATCAGAATTCCTTAAACTCCTTTTAATACATCCATTATGGTATTGTAAGGGCAACCATGTACAGTCAAGCAAGTGCCTACACTATCATTCTCTGATTACTTGGCCAGACTTCCATTCTCTGCTCATTCAGAGAAGCACGGAATATAACTTCCAGTTCAGTGAAGTGCCTTGAATACACAGGAGCCATGAATAATATATACTCGAATATAAGCCGAGGTACCTAATTTTACCTAAGAAAACTGGAAAAACTTATTGACTCGAGTATAAGCCTAGGGTGGGTAATGCAGCCGCTACTGCTAAGTTTCAATAATCAAATAAATAACTGATAAATAAATAGATTACTTTAGGGAAAGAAAAATGCTACAGCAGCAGACAAAAGCAAGTTTGGGAATGCTAAAGAAGCTGCCATACTAATTATTAAGTACTTGGTCGTGTGTCCGTGCGCCCCAACCCCCATCCATTCTCAGCCAGTGACACGGGGGTATGTGCCAAGCCTCTGGCTACTCCGGCAGTGATGGTGAATGGTAGATGGTGAAGATGTAATGCGCTCGGCGCACCCAACCCCCCCCCCCCCCGCCCCCCATGGACGGATGTGTTCTGTTCCAGATCCTAACTGCTGCAGAGAGACCTGCAAAGAGTTAAGCTAAGGGAAGACGTGTAACTGAGAAGAAGAGAAGCATCCCCTCGTAGATAATTAGTGAAGACAACGTAGAACAAATACAACCCTACCCACCATGTGAATCAAGATGGTTGACAAAAAAAATGTTGATCTTCCTTGTACTGTATATTAATAAAATGTATTCAGATCAGATGTTTGTAAGGCACAAGAAATATAATGCAGAGTACCTCGGTGTCCGTGTGCCCCCACCCCCATCCATTCTCGGTCAGTGACACGGGGGTATGTGCCAAGCCTCTGGCTACTCTGGCAGTGATGGTGAAGATTACAAGAGTCGGCA
The DNA here is from genome assembly GCF_000004195.4 of Xenopus tropicalis. Classification (NCBI taxonomy): domain Eukaryota; kingdom Metazoa; phylum Chordata; class Amphibia; order Anura; family Pipidae; genus Xenopus; species Xenopus tropicalis. Next base: position 108,691,524 of record NC_030679.2, read on the forward strand.
GGACGGACACAAGTGGAGGTAGGGGGGAGGTATACTCGAGTATAAGCCAAGGGTTACTTTTTGAGCACATTTTTAGTGCTGAAAAACTTGGCTTATACTCGAGTATATACGGTATCCTTATACTGTGCATAGTGGCACCACTCTTTTGTATGGCTCATTTCATCACAACCCCATATTGGAAAATATAGGACATTAGAAATCACCTCAGAGTTCCATACCCAGAGGTCCATAGCCACAAAACTATTCAGTAGCATCTAATACCCTTATACTGGATAACTGGAATATTTATTATGCCTTATATCAGGGATCCCCAACCTTTCTTACTCGAGAGCCACATAAAAGTTCATGGATGCACACTATCAGCTTACAGGAGGCTTTATTTCCTAGTCCTATTCCTATTCAACCAAAACTTGGACTGGGAGCAACATCCAAGGGGTTGGTGAGCAACATGTTGCCCCCGAGCCACTGGTTGTGGGTCACTGCCTTATATTAAAGGGAAACTATAGCCCCCAGAATGAATACCTAACTAACAGTTTATATTATGTTAAGTGACTTGTGGCTAAAAATCTCACCAAATTGCAATGTATATATCAGTAAATATTGCCCTTTTACATCCTTTCCCTTGATCCACCATTTAGTGATGGGCTGTGTGCTCCCTCAGAGATCACATGACCAGAAATAATGCAGCTCTAACTGTAACAGGAAGTAGTGTGGGAGCAAAAGGTAGAACTATGTCCATTAATTGGCTGATGGGGCCTAGCATGTACGTGTGCCTTGGCTTGTTTGTGTGCACTGTGAATCCTATGATCCCAGGAGGCGGCCCTTAATTCTTAAAATGGCAGTTTTCTTTTTAGGAGTAACCAACAGCACATACTACTAAACAAGTATATTTTTATGAAAATTATTTAGATGAAGCAGGGTTTTACATATGACCTTGTTTAGGGAATATATTTTTATAGAGACCTACATTGTTCGGGGGTATAGTGGGAGGTACTTGTTTTTAAAAGGGTTGTTCACCTTTAAATTAACTTTATGTATGATTTAGAGAGTTCTATTCTAAGATTTGCAGTTGGTCTTCATTTTTATTTTTTAAAGGTAGATTTTATTTGTTTTACAAAAGTTCATTTTTATTTTTGACATTTTGTTTTTGTTTAGTAGCTCTCTAGTTTAGAATTTCAGTAGCTATCTGGTTGCTAGAGTCCAACTTACCCTAGCAACCAGGCAGTGGTTTGAATGAAAGCCTAGAATATGAATATGAGAATGAATAGCCTGAATGAAAAATAAGTAATGAAAATAACAATAAAGCTATAACAATAAAATTGTAGTTTCATAGAACAATAGATGATTGGCTGCCGGGGTCACTGGTCCCTATTTGAAAGTTTGAGTCAGAAGAAGGCAAATAATTCAAAAACAATAAAAAGTAAACAATTAGGCCAATTATAAAATTGCTAAGATTGGACATGCACAATATTAAAGGCCAATCTGACGGTGCGCTGACCCTTTAATAGCAATTGCTGCTCAAAGCGGCATTTTTCCTTTGCAAAACTTTAAAAACCACTTGCCCAGCAGGGGGCGCCATATGACTAGCAAATCTCTCAACTGCGTTTGTCTTCTGAATGAAAGGAAAATTAACACATTGAAAGAGCCGTTGCTTTATGTATTTCAAATGACGTGCAGCCATAGTCAAATGTATGTTTATTGTACAAAGCCAGCGCCAAGTCCATTATCAAAATCCTCAAAACTTTTAAAGCCCTAAAATGCAGCTTTGGGGTTTTACCAAACAACTCCCTAAAGCTCTCAGACTGATGAGAAATTAACATTAAAAAACTTGAAGTGAGCCACAGGGAATGTGCAAGCCAAAGCGGGCAATATAAGGGGCACCTACAAACATAATAATAGGGATGATAGCAACAATCCTGTACAGAATAAACGATTATCTTGGATACCAGATCATAAAAGACCCATTTAGCTGTCACCAAACCAGTCTATTAATGTGGGTCTATGCCCTTTAAAGTGGACCTGTCACCCAGACATAAAAAGCTGAATAATAAAAGTCCTTTTCAAGTTAAACATGAAACCCAAATTCTTTTTTTTATAACACCTCTATACCCATTAAAAATCCCAGCTGTCAATCATACATTGCCTGCCCCTCCTCTATACCTTAGGCATAGAGGCGGGGCAGACCATACCTTTAGCTTTCCATTCAGCACTTCCTAGATGTCACTGCACTTCTCACTTTTCCTCTCCCTCCTCATCACCTAATTATGTAGCCAGTGCATGGGTATGGGCATCTGGTCATCCAACTAGATTTTGGCATGATACAAAGCTTACCTTACTAACTCCACAAAATAGTGCCTGCCTGCTTGCTGTGTTTGAGTAGTTCAAAGACTAAAGGAAACAAGATTTATACTATCTATATAGTGTAAGTGAAGTTTATTTTGCCTGACTAACATGATAGAAAAGAATTTGAAGTTATTTCTTAGGGTGACAGGTCCCCTTTAAGGCGTCCTATTGTGAGAATACATTCTGGTCTCTAAATACCATAATTCGTTTTTTCCCTAGTTTTTAAGTTATGAGAAGTATTTACATTGATAATTTAATGAATCTGAAGGCCGGCTGGCTGCTGTTGTAGGAAACTGATTTTGTTAGAAAAGGAAAAGGTAATGTTTCTCAGCTTAGAAGGGTAAGTCAGTAGTCAGGAGACATGTTACTGGTCAGTTCTAAGCAGAGCAACATCACAAGGCATAGCTTTCTCACAAACGTTTCTGATCTGCTAATTCTATGGCCTGGCACCCCAAAAACACAAATTACTTTTATTCACTTCTTAAATAACATGAAGGATTCACTTAAATTTACATCTGAATATGACACAATTAGCTTCCTACATGGCAGGGATCTACTAGAAACTCCCCCGTCCAGGGAAGTAACAGATAAGAACTGTTTATTACACTTTGAAAGTGTTCACATACTTTAGGGCTGGTGGGATGGCATATGCCTTGAGAGGAAACTTCCACGATTTCAGGAAATCGTGGCGCTGCATATGCCATCCCACCGGCGATTTACATACAAGCTGGTGGGATGGCATATTGGGGGGATTAGTCGCCCACGACAAGGGAGATTTGTTGCGGGCTACTAATCTCCCCATCTGCCACGGCCCTTAAAATGCTCCCTTCCATATACCCAATTCTCACGGGTCAAAAGAACTCTATCCAATGAGAATAAGTATAAGGAGTAAGTGAGATGGCCAATCCCTTTAGAGAAAGGGGGTACCCTGTTAGAAAAGGGTCTGACACTGGTTGAATATAAAAGCAGGGAGGGGCTCTTATGTCCCTCTAAATGAAATGACCCTGGGATGGTTAGGACGGCCAGCAAACATGTTAGCGGGATAATCCATTAGCACTGGCGCTGCTCAAATCTTGTGTGACTACTATACTATCTTTCCATCTAGCATCCTTAATGGCATTTAACAGAGCAAGGAGCCCACAAGATCGGCTGGTTAAAGCTGCCATTGGCCCCTGAAACCACAACCAACCCGATTCCTTTCTCAACCAAAGTTTGGGACCTTTCCTTGTCTTAATTGCACACAATGTAAATCAGTTATTAAGGGAAATGCTTTCCATCACCCTCATTCGGGCAAAAGATATACAATACGTAATTATTTCACCTGTGATTCTTCATTTTTAATATTTCTATTAAAATGCCCTTGGGGTCTCATCTATATTGGTGAAACCACACAAAAGCATAAAGGCCGCATTTCCAAACACAAGCCAACCATACCCTTCGGTTTCCAGCACATTTTTAACAAGTGAAGCTCTCTGTCAGTCAGTTATATTTCAGGTCATCGACTCTTTGGGTCCCTAGACTTGCTGGTCATAGAATTCTTATGCTTTAAAAACTAGAGATGCAATAGATCAACAGACTGGATGCTATTTGGCCAAGAGGGCTTATTAGAGATTGCACTGAGTAGGTATGTAGTCCTGTCATTGTTTTTAACTAACATTGTTTCTAACTAATTTTATTCTCTCTAAGGATCTACAATGAACACCCTGAGTGTCAGTGCCTATGGGTGCATACAATGGAGTGGCTCAGGTGCCAAATGCTGTATGTTACGTTGGTACCAGAGGACATACCTCCTAACAGTCCCGATTTTAACAGCTCACCCAGCAGTCTCGGATTACTTACTGAAAAGTCCCACATTTCCCTTTGATCTCCTGCACTGAATGCTAAAAAAGATACAATGTTTCTCAAACTTAATTAGATAAGTAGCTTTTGGCAGAGAGCCCAGAAAGTTAACAGCCACATCTGCACAGAGATACAATTGTAACTAATAAGCTAAACAGGTCTCTGGGGGAACTGAGACTTGCAGCTTAAAGGGCAATTGTACCTCTTTAGCAAAACTAGAATAACACATAAAACAAGACCCCAAACCAAATTTTGTAAAATGGGAGTGGTATTTAGTGGGTGTGGGCAGGAAAAAAATAGGCGTGGTTTTGGGAGGTATCTAGGGCATGGATAGATCATTTTATTCCCCTTATATATGTTCCCACCTAGATAACATAATTTACAGTAGCTGAAATCCCAACACGTTTCTACTGAAAAGTCTTGTATTTTGATGGATATTATTAGAAATTTGGATTTTATATTATGGACTTTTCTACCCTGAATCTACACAGCAATTTTAAAGACTTTTTATTTTAATATTGAATCTGCTGGGTGGGGGGGAGGATTGGGGGCAGTCTTAGCCTCCTTTCACCATTTAAATTCACTTTGCTTGTTACACCATTTAGGCTGACAAAGGGCCCAGTATAAATGTTGCCACGTTGGTGAGATGATAAAAAAACTTGTCACTGCTTCACAGCATCTGACGCGCCTGCACTATTTTTGTTTTTTAAACTTTGAAAATTGAAAACAGCAGAAAATTGAACAGCAGGTGGCGCTGTTGTATCAAATGTGTTATATTTGCAGTGAAAAAAATTTAAATTGCAAAAGTTCGCTCTTAGCAATTTTGCATGCATTTTGAAGGTTTACATTTCCTTTAAATTCTTTTTAGTGCAAATAGATTGATTTAAATGTACTTTGAAATGAGAACATAAGGGAATCCATTGTCTTGTGTTCCCCTCAGCCTCCTGATTTGTGCTCTCATACGCGCCAGTCTCTATTTACTGCTGCCCTGCAGTATGGCCTGATGGCAATCTCCCACTAAAAGGGGAAGGCACCAACATTGGTGCAATGAGTAGGGTTTGTGCTGTATATTTTGCTTATTCTTACATTAGGAAATTTTAATGGTTTTTGCTATTTCTTACTCTGAACAGGGCAAATAATTGTTAATAAAACTAAAGCTGCATTCTACTTTTTAGATAAAGAGCAGAATGCGACTTTTATTTTCAAATTTGAACCTGTTTAGAGCAAGAAATTGGCAAAATGTATGTTCAGTACAAGCTCTATGCATTGCACCAGTGTTGAAAAAGGGGATGTACTGTCCCTTTAAGAAGCATATTTCTGAAACTCTGTTAAAACTGAATTGCGGCACAGTGTTACATTGCACATTGTTTGCAGTATAAAAGCTGTGTAATGGATGTTTGTGTGTGTGAGGTAAGTATAACATTCTGGGTTAAAAAGAGGCGTCAGCTTGAAAAGAAATCTGTGTAAATAGTGGCATTGCTCACGGCTGTCTATTTACACCACTTTTTATGCCAGAATTTCTTTGCTGCCTGAATTTGTCCCATTGACTTGAATGGGTCACGCCAGGTCGGAGGTTGTGAATAGTAACGGTGCTAATTGCAGAGCCAGCCTGGCGTAAATAAATGACGCACTTTTATAAACACGGCTTCATTTGCTCTTTGTAGTGAATGATTTCCAGGATTGTAATGCACGGTGTGTAAGATGACAACAGAACTATATAAATACAGAACTTTAGAAATGGCCCATTTATTTCTCACCAATTTTTAAATCATCATCATTGCAATTACAAACCTATGTCCCAACTGTGTGTGTGGGGGGGGGGGGGGGGAGGTATGGGGGGGCTGTGGGCCATTCCTTGACTACTGCTTAGAGCCAAAGTTTGTCTTTAATGGTCATTTGTTCACACAAAAAACAAATTCAAAATAGGTTGTGGCATTTCAAATACACAGGGGCCCAAACAGCCCCCCATGAGCCCAATAAATAGTGACTGTCTGTGGCATCTTACAGCAGCCTCTGTTTTCCATGTTTCATTGTAAACATGGAATATTAAGAGATATTTAATGGAACAGGGTCCAGGCCTGAAGGACAGTAGTACATTAGTGCAAAAACTATAAAATCTTCTCCCAGCTCACCTTCAGTTTTTTTGTGGATTTCAATGAGGGAATGAGGACAGCCTGCCGATTACAAGGGTGGGCAACCTCCCTAAAACAACTGATTTTCCTATGTTTCCTAGGCATTGGCTTTGATAACTGCCCATGAAATGCAAATAAAGGTGATCTTGAAAAACATAATTCTTACATTATATCTACTCTGCAATAAGTACAAATACATTAGAGGGGATTATAGGCAGATAGGGGGTGTTCTTTTTTCCAATAAAAACAATCAACGCACCAGAGGCCCCCCCTATAGATTAGAGGAACAGAGCTTCCATTTGAAGCATTTTTCACGGTGAGGGCAGTGAGGTTGGGGAATGCTCTTCCTAGTGATGTGGTAATGGCAGACTCTGTTAATGCCTTTAATAGGGGCCTGAATGAGTTCTTGAACAAGCATAGTATCCAAGGCTATTGTGATATTAATATCTACAGTTAGAATTAATGTTTGTATATATAGTTTATGTATGTGAGTGTATAGATTGGTAAGTATGGGTTTATGTATGTGAGTGGATAGATAGGTCAGTATGGGTTTATGTATGTGAGTGTATAGATAGGTCAGTATGGGTCTGTATGTGAGTGTATAGATAGGTCAGTATGGGTCTGTATGTGAGTGGATAGATAGGTCAGTATGGGTTTATGTATGTGAGTGTATAGATAGGTCAGTATGGGTTTATGTATGTGAGTGTATAGATAGGTCAGTATGGGTCTGTATGTGAGTGTATAGATAGGTCAGTATGGGTCTGTATGTGAGTGTATAGATAGGTCAGTATGGGTCTGTATGTGAGTGTATAGATAGGTCAGTATGGGTTTATGTATGTGAGTGTATAGATAGGTCAGTATGGGTCTGTATGTGAGTGGATAGATAGGTCAGTATGGGTTTATGTATGTGAGTGTATAGATAGGTCAGTATGGGTTTATGTATGTGAGTGTATAGATAGGTCAGTATGGGTTTATGTATGTGAGTGGATAGATAGGTCAGTATGGGTTTATGTATGTGAGTGGATAGATAGGTCAGTATGGGTTTATGTATGTGAGTGGATAGATAGGTCAGTATGGGTTTATGTATGTGAGTGTATAGATAGGTCAGTATGGGTCTGTATGTGAGTGTATAGATAGGTCAGTATGGGTCTGTGAGTGTATAGATAGGTCAGTATGGGTCTGTATGTGAGTGGATAGATAGGTCAGTATGGGTCTGTATGTGAGTGTATAGATAGGTCAGTATGGGTCTGTATGTGAGTGGATAGATAGGTCAGTATGGGTCTGTATGTGAGTGTATAGATAGGTCAGTATGGGTTTATGTATGTGAGTGTATAGATAGGTCAGTATGGGTCTGTATGTGAGTGTATAGATAGGTCAGTATGGGTCTGTATGTGAGTGGATAGATAGGTCAGTATGGGTTTATGTATGTGAGTGTATAGATAGGTCAGTATGGGTTTATGTATGTGAGTGTATAGATAGGTCAGTATGGGTCTGTATGTGAGTGGATAGATAGGTCAGTATGGGTTTATGTATGTGAGTGTATAGATAGGTCAGTATGGGTTTATGTATGTGAGTGGATAGATAGGTCAGTATGGGTTTATGTATGTGAGTGGATAGATAGGTCAGTATGGGTCTGTATGTGAGTGTATAGATAGGTCAGTATGGGTCTGTATGTGAGTGTATAGATAGGTCAGTATGGGTTTGTGTTTGCAGGATTAACTTGGAGGGGTTGAACTTGATGGACTCTGGTTTTTTTTCAACCCTATGTAACATATATAGTATATTGTGAGTGGGTCCCTAAGCTCAGGTAAATGACAGCAGCACAGAACATGTGCAGGGAGTCAGCAGAAAAGAAGTTGTGGGGCTACTTGGGGCACCTTGGTGCCACAAATCTTCCCTACTAAAGGGCTGTGATTGTCTTGGGCTTGTGCTGACCCCAAAATACTGTATAATGTGCAGCATATCTGCCTTACTACTTTAGTTAAGCTTTAGTTTTCTTTTATAAGTATTTCTGTCCTATGTCTCTTGGTAAGTTTTAGTTCCCCTTTAACAGAGGTCAGATACAGAAGGGAAGGGCAGAAGCTGACAAGCAGAAAGCACAGAAGAAGAGTGAAGTAGGCCTACGCCAAACCTGGGATTATATCTGTATTTATGAGTCCCCCTGATATATCGACACACACAAGATGGTACAGCACCCCATATTTAATTGTGCAAATGGGTCAAGGTCTTGAAGACCATCTTTATCAATATATATGCCCCCCTCTCTAAAAAGCTGGGCAACACTAGTATATCATTTTATTTCTGCCTTCCACCAGCACCCCTACAATTTATTGTTTAAGAGATGTGGGTTGTGGGGATGTATGGGTGACTCTGGTTCTTTAAATTATCCCATTGATCCTTGACACAAACAGCATGGTTTGTGGACTTTTCTAAATAAAGCCATATTAAGTATTATTTGTATTTATTACCCCTTCTCACAGGATATATTAATGATGATTAACAGTAAAATAAATGAAAAATACCAGACTTATTTTGAACCTTTATTTGGGAATTCCAAACAGACGATATCCTGTGTACAAGTCAGAATCAGTAAAACAGATTTTTTTACACGGTTTTCAAATTTTGTTAATAACAGAAATACTGATTTACAAAGAGGATCTCTAAAAATAACCATTTATTCTAAACCTTTACATCTATGGGATAATGACACATCTAGTCCATTCCCAGCCTTCTGATGAATAAATAAATACAAAATATATATATATTTCTTTTCACGTGAAGAAGAGGTCTATAAGAAATATTGCTTACATACAAAAACACTTTACAGAACTTTTACATCTATTTCCGAAAAAGGACCAGCTATTTCGGTGCCTTGAAAACAAACAAACAAGAATACACAATTTTTGTACCAGAATTACCACATCCAAGTCATTGATTCTATGTGCGCAGCAGATTATCTGCTTATCCCATTAGCAAAGCTGGTTTGGGCAAAATATGTGTCCACGTCAACCTATAGCTACTCTAGAGTGCTGTAATGGTGATTTGCTAATGTCACTGAAACCACCATATAGTGCAAAGCAAAACAACTGGAACACCGAATGCCATATCTCCCAACTTCTACTTCTATTCAGTTCAATGTTATGTGATAAATGAGCATGAATATTTTAATACGCCAACAACTAATAACCTGGTGTGTCCATAAGTCACATGGTGGTGGCTAAATAGGTGACAATGCCTTGTTCTAAGGGGTCTGCTGTAGGGAACATTAACGCAGCAGTGGCGTTCCACTGACCACTGCTGAGAGTACTAGCAATATGTATACTCATGGCTGATAATGGCTTGAAATGTACACTAGACTGCCCCATCAAGCAAACATGATTTAGCACATCGCTGGACTATACATAATAATAGAATTACAATTATAGGATTAGATTTTGTCTGCAGAATTAGAAAATGCATGAAATTGTTATATATAGAAATGTAATAATAAAAAACAGGTTAAAGTGAGATAGTGCTGAAGTTACTGTTAATAATGCATCCAACTAAGTCTGCTTTGGCATCAATGGGAAAACAGTGTGTGTTGGTGGCCTTCCTCACATTGCTATGGTACAGTGTCAGGGGGACATGTTTAAACCTACTCCACTTTCTAAAATTCTTAAGATCCAAATCCTTCCCTAAAGCTTGCCATACATGTTAAGATTTTTAAAAGATCTTTTAGTTATTGTAGGACTAAGCTTTTCCTGAAATGAATTTGTGCATCAATGAAAACGACCATTTCAAGCGATATCAGCTAGTTGAAGCTAGGAGAATTACCTGCTTGGTCCTGCAAACAACTGGACAATGGGCAAATTTAAATGCCAACGACAAACATTTTCAACCCTGCACAGTTGATTTTCTGACTGATGTTGGATGAAAAATCGCTAAATGTGGGATTGCTAGGTGCCCACTAACCTTATGATAATTTGATGGATTTGTTGTCAAATTGGTCCTTAGGGAGAGAAAAATCTTAACGTATTCACTGGAGATAGGTTCCAATTTCTGCCCCAGTGTGATGCATTGCTGCAGATGGGTGCCATCATTTCCATATGAACCTACTGGTTCTAGTACAATGAGCACAAGTCAGTATGTCATGAATTGCTCTTTGCATAGGGATCAGCAGGCAGCTCAGAAATCAAAGTCGCTCTCACTGGGCTGTTTGTCACCTGCCCCAGACATAAGCTCTGAAAGCTACGGACAACTTCAAATGTGCCTCATCTAAGAAATGGCATATTCACAGCAAATGGGCACTTGTACATAATTCCACAAATTAATTTTACCAGTGTAAATGATCTCCATATACTGGTTTAGTGCTATATAGTGTGGGCCCAGAATTGATATACATGGTCACCTTTATAGCATATTGTGTAAATACAGTACAACATGCCCAAATGGGTGAATTCAGGTGTGAAGATAACCCTAATATTTTGGTACAAAAATATGTTTGATGCAAACAATCTGATCCAAAATAAATCTCACACACCACAATACAGTAGCTACTATACTGAGCCTTAACAACAGGAATGCATAAGGAGTTACCCCTGGTATAAGTCAAGGTGTAAATTTCATCTGACAGCAATAAGATCCCATGAATGGAACAGCTTTTCCAAAGGACCTTATCTAAGTGCTAAGGACAGGTTTCTGTCTACATGGGGACAAGCATGGCATGGCCTGGCACCACCTGTATAAAGAAAGCACATTCCAAATGCAGTCCTTGAGAGTTGCAGTTGTACATTCTGCCTAAATGTGCTCCTCGCTGTTCTGGCAGTGATGATAAAGGTAAGGCCTCAGCTTTATAATTTCATTTTCTTTTTCACAGGGAATGGAATGGCTTGAAGGATTTTTGCTGCTTCATTGTTGGTAACCAGCTTGATCCAAACAGGACGAAAGTGTCCCTTATAGCCTACAAAGGCCATTTTCTCTGGAAACAGAATACAGAGAATACATTTAGCCTATAAACTACATAAAAAGTTATTAAGACAATGCCTTTAGAAATAAAGATATACATAGGTACCTACATACAATTACCTATTATATTATTGTCTCAAGTATCTGAAAACAACATATTTAATTCAAGCCACAGTGCGTTTTTTGTTTGAATGCTTTATGTGGTATGCACAGGGCTATAAATGGCATTATCTCCTGTGTGTTACCACATTAGGCAATGCAATGCAGGGCAATCTATTTGCCTTTACAAGCAATGGCTTTACAAATGCCCTTAAGTCCCAAAAATCTGACTACCAAACAGCTTTCCAGGGACTTGTGTTTGTTAGCTTCCGAAGCTACTGAACCTTTAAAGCAATGGCGCAGGTGATTTTAGTAACTTGGGTGCCAGGGCTGAAGTTGGCACCTGCCCCCTGAGATACTAAAAATCCCTGGTGCTCAAATCATTGCCCTTAAAATCATTCACAATAGAGGTCCATAGTGACAGCTTTAGTCAGTTATGTCAACCTTGTGTCCCTTCAGGCATGGAATACTAAGATTTCCCGATCTGCACAGTTGTGTGGGTTGATATGGTTGGACAATAACAGTCCGCTACAGGAATTTGAAGCACTAATGCACATTAAGATAAATAAAGAAACTTGGTACCTTTCAGCTTTATATCTGCCTCAATCCCAAGTCTGCCCAGAACCTTCACCCATGGGCCTTTGGGATACAGCCTTCCCTTGGAGACAATGACCACCACCGAGCTGCAAACAAAATATTTGAGTTTTGTCATGGTAATAGCCCCAACAAAAAAACTGCTCTTGTACAACATATTGAACAGATAATACTATTTGGGAGTATCTGTGGCATTTCATAGATGCAAAACAAATGGAAATGCAGAAACGAAACCTCTGGGCATTCCCGCCAGTTGCAGCCCAAAATCATCTGTAGTCAGCAGACTGGACAGCTCTGGTATGAAGTGTTACTGATATAACTTTGCCATAGTATACCCACTACCAAGAGAACTGGTATAACTGTGGGGTGCAATGGAGTTTTTTTTTCAGCTCCTTCTGGATACAATTATTGGTCTCTGGGGTGCAATAGAATGTGGGGCCCTGCGCTTTGCTAGCACTCCCCAAAAGACAACGCTGGAATTGCTGCAGTTCTGACATCTTTCCCTGAACTGTTTCCATCTTGTTGTGCATAAAGTCTATTTGCTTTTATAGAAAAGTAAATGTGGCAGCAGTGGATCAAGTCTGGTAACATTAGCTGTGCCAACAGTGAGCGCCAGCAAGCAGAGGGCCCCGCACTCACAAACATGCTAAACACTGTCTCATAATTTCACACATCACAAAATAGCTGTTTGCAAAGTATGTAACATCCTGTGACAAAGCCACATCACTCACTGCTAACATTAAAACAACAAAGCTTTTGCTATGAAACCTGTTAGAAGTCAGTGAATACATTACAGAAAATACATGACCATGCACCCTGTAAGGAATATCCAGAGGGTTAGCAGCTTTATATTGGGAGAAACTTGAAGAGCCACATCTACTAATTTAAAGGGTATAAAGCATACTCTATAACAAGGCACTTTTTATATTTTTCAATTTAACTCATTACTTTATCATTTTTGCTAGCTCAGTAATAAAGTCAATTCCAGAAGTGCGCTGTCTGTAATATGTAATAAGTACAATACTTACTCGTCCTTGATATTTGTGACGTAGTTATTGAATTGTGCTGGAATTCCTTGCAGAATGGAGGTTCTGAAGCTTGTACTGTCCACAACTTTCCCACTGTAACCATCAATTACAACAACTTCAATCCCATCATCCTGCATAAAAAACTTTGCACCGTCCACCTGTGGATACAAAATTAAAGTAAAAGTAACACAACATTGTCAAGTGACAAATTTAGCTTTTGAACACTTTTATTAAAAAATATATATCAGAGAAAAGTTGCAATATCACAAGTGGTTATTGAATAAATAACTACCCCAGGACCCCAGCAACGCAAGACTGCTAACCAGGCCTGGAATTCAAAACAGACCCTGGCATTTCAAGTACACAGAGGCCCAAACAGCCCCCACAGGCCCAATAAATAGTGACTGCCTATGGCATCTTACAGCAGCCCCTCTGGCATTTGCCTGCATCCACATATTGCCAGTCCGGGCCTGCGGCACCATTTGTCACAGGTATCAAATATAGAATAAATCTTGAATCACTTATTTTCCTATTTTAATGCTTTATGATGAAAACCATGGTCTTACCTCAACGTAGGCAAAGTCATCGTTCAAATGGAAGTATCTGGTGTTGTAAGTCTCAACTTTTACCTCCAGAAAGTGATCACTAGAGGATGACTGCAATGCAACACATGATTATCATTAAAAGGAAACACATTTTGGTAGAAATAATATAAACATGAGTTATATACTAGATGGTAGTGTGTTGGGGGGATCCTAAATGGAGAAGGATCTGGGGATTCTTGTAGATCGGCCCAGTCTGACCCTGTTGCCAAATTGAAATATATATCAGTAAATATCGCCCCTTTTATATGCTTTCCCTTGATCCACCATTTAGTGATGGACTGTGTGCTCCCTCAGAGATCACCTGACCAGAAATAATGCAGCTCTAACTGTAACAGAAACAAGTGTGGGAGCAAAAGGCAGAACTCTGTCCATTAATTGGCTGATGTGACCTAACATGTATGTGTGCCTTGGCTTGTTTGTGTGCACTGTGAATCCTATGATCCCAGGAGGCGGCCCTTAATTCTTAAAATGGCAGTTTTCTATTTAGGAGTACCCAATAGCACATACTACTAAAAAATATATATTTTTATGAAAATGGTTGATTTAGATGAAGCAGGGTTTTACATATGACCTTGTTTAGGAGTATACTTTTATAGATACCTACATTGCATATTAAATGCTTCATGAGAAAATATCAGAACTAGTTCACTTTAAAATATAATTGTAGTATGATATAGACACTGGTATTCTAAGACAATGTGCAATTAGTGGTACTTCTAAGTTTTAAATTATTTAAAATTTTGTAAGGACTTCAGTTTGGTATTTATACTGCTATCTGGTTCCTAGATCATCCTTTCCCTAACAACTAGAAATATGTACACATAGGGGCAGATTTACCAAAGCATGAATTTGAATCCCGGATGGCAAAAATTCAGAAAATGAAACAAAAAATTTTGTTTTCTTTTCGTCGGCGTCGCGACTTTTTCATCGCCACCGTGACTTTATCATATTTTGCACGACTATTTCGTTGCCGTTACGATTTTTTTGTATTGAACGATTGTAAACGGCAGAAAAACCAATCCGATTTTTTCGCGACGGCGACGAAAAAGTCGCGGAACATATGAAAAAGTCGAGACGGCGACTAAAAAGTCGCAAAAATTACCGATCATTACGAAAAAAACGCATTCGGATGCCTTCGGACCGTTCGTGGATTAGTAAATCTGCCCCATAGCATAGGTAGTGAGATTGAGCCCACTAATGAAATATTTTATGCACAGTTGAGGTGATGCCTATATGCTACTGCTGTAGAGATGGCCATACACAGATCTGTTCACCCCCCATATGCCCACCCGAAGTGGGTGATATCTGGCTAATCCGATCGTTTGGCTCTGCAAGCCTTTGAAGCAAGGACCACATCAATAAGCCGATGCAGTCCTTGATCCAAAGGGAAAATTAAGGTAGCCAGGCAGATTGAGGTAGCCAAACAAGTGGATCATTTTCCTCATATACGCACCTAAGGTGGGTGATATCGGGTTAAACTGATCATTAGGCCCTAGGGCCAAACAATTGGATGACGATGAGGGGACGCATAAACAAAAAACACATAAACGAAAAACGCATAAATAAGCCAATGCAGTCCTCAATCTGACCGGGAAATTAAACCTGCCTTATCAACATCTGCCCCATTTTCAGCCAGATATTGGTAGGGTAGGCTTGTCTGAGAACCCCATACACTGGTAGATAAGCTGCTAAATTGGTCTGAAGGGCTTGAATCTTCATCTTAAATCTGCGCATGTATGGCCACCTTAATTCTTCTCCCACATATAGTCATCAAGTAAAGTCAGTCAATACATGGCCAATGTTTTTTTCCATTCAAAGTGTATAGATATATTACCAGATGGCTTGGGTTCAGCTTCCTTGGCATTGGCACATCCACCACTGGAGTCTGAGCATATTTTGGATAGGCCAATGCTTGGCAATCACTGACGCCTGCACCCTTTGGGATTAAAGCTTTGATCTTTATCCTCTCGCAGCCTTTCACAGAGCAGTAGGCAAATTTCTCCTTTTCATTTTGTGCCTTCAGAGTAATGAACAGAAGCCTGAAATAATTAGATGGTGTTATTGGTTTGGATCCGTATATTTTTGAATATCTCTGGGTCAGCTTGGTTAAAAGGTATGATAGTATTTACAAGATAGTACTAACCCAAACAAGAGAGTTTAGAACAATATTCCTGGACTTAAGGGCATTTACAAAGACTACAAGCTGGTGCTATTACTTAGGACTGACAGAAAGCCAACAACCCAATTAGGAGAACTCCTTCTAGTTCAGTGCTTCCTTGAATAAGTAGCAGTGATTAAGTTGTGTATAATCAAGTTCGTGTGTGAACTATTTACCCCCTTTAGCTTTACATACCCTGACTCTTCATCCCAGTAATAATAACCCCTGCCGGGGTGGGCCTGGTAGATTTTATCCATCTGGAAGGTTCGTACAAAGGTTGCTGTTTTGTAGGTTTGCTTTGTGAGACGATTGTGGATGTCTGAGAGGATGGAAAATGTTGTCCCTTTAGGATAACAAAATCCTATTTGAATCCAGTTTTGCCTAAAATAGGAGAATCATGAGTTACCACGAGTAATAGGAACCTGACATTAAATTTCCTTAAGAGTTTATCAGCCAAAAAAAATATTTCATTTTAAAATGGCTATTTTTTTCCTGGCTCAATGTACACTGAAAGAAATTGTAGCAAAACATTTCAGTTAACTAAAGGAAACTATTTTATAGAGCTGGGAATCTAAACAACACCACTGTAAAGAGCACTTCAGGTTAAATGTTTTATCTCCTTGAATTTTAATACATGAGCCATATCCCACTCATAAATACTGTTAGCTTAACACACATTTACGATTGCTGGCAAACATTCCTGCTCATTCACTCAGGAGGCAGCAGAATAGGTTCATTAGCAAATTTCACTAGCACAATTATTATTTTTCTTCCAAACCCAAGGCTCAAAAGTTGTAAAACTTGTATGCCTCACTTGTCACTAATTTACCGTGGGACCACAAACTGTGAGATGTATACTGAGCCATACTGACCTCTGGAAATTGATAAGCCAGATTGTGAGCTCCTCTGGGGCAGTTTTATCCCAGTGCACTGTGTAGCCTTTCTGGAGAGTAATCACAGGCTGGTATTGCTGATAATGATGGGTTTTAGCCAAAGCTCCCTCCAGATGCATTGGATGATCTGGATACTCATCTTTAATAATCTTCATTTCTAGGTCAGCTGGTCTTCGGGCCTGGATGTAGACCTGCAAAAAGATACTGGCATGTCACTTTGGCTTCTGAATGTGTGTAAGGGGTTTATGGCATAGACATTTATATTCTGAGACAATCTGCAATTGTTTTTCATTCTTTATTTTTTGTGGGGTTTTTTTATTTCAGCAGATCTCCAGATTGGAATTTCAGCAGCTATCTGGTCACTGGGGTATTTTTTACCTTAGCAACCAGGCAGCAGTTTGAATGAGAGTCATACAAGGGAAGGAGAAGGTCTTAACTATATGCCATGCTAAGATTATTTCTATCTGCTTTAGGAATCAGTGTAGCAGCAGTGCCATGTAACATTGCTAGTTCTGGAACAAGAAGTGATAATTGTACTCACTTGTGCATAGTTTCCACTGCAGATGGCTCCCTTCCAATCAGGCACATTAAGGCAGTCAGGGTGTCTCAACAACCAATTATCCTCCTTCACCAGGTACGCCCCAGGATATTCTGATACCGAACCATCCAAATCATGTAAAACTGTTGTCTTGTCCCCATCCATGTTCATCTTATAAAACCACGGGCCAGGTTCCCCAAAGAAAACTCTGGATGAAATCTAAATAGAATGAAAATGTCAGGTTCTAATACAATGATGGATAGGAGACAGAGATCCAAAGAATTTTCATAAACTCACAGAAATGAAGGTACATGACATTATTTGTGGGGATTTTCCCCTCTCTTCAGCATTAGCTTGGCATCATATAACACGGTGGAAAAGCCAAAGCAACCCAAGCAGAAATACATGCCGCCACTCATCACCAGTAGTTTTATTTTCTTCATACTCTTCTATAATTGATTCCTTCATGTTATTTATTATTATTATTATTATTATTATTATCATTATTATTATTATTATTATTATTATTATCATTATTATTATTAATAATGCATGTTAATAATAATAATAATAATAATAATAATAATAATAATGACAACACACAGGAATTGATAGACAATTATGAGTAGAAAGTGTGAAGAAAATAAAACTACTGGTAATTGAGTGGGGGCATGTATTTCTAGGGGCAACAGAATTTAGTGGGTTTTTGTTGATTTTCTATAAATACTGACTTAGCCAAGGTAAACAATATGACATCTCCATAGTTATTAATTTGCACATGGTACATTCCTAATAAATAGTATTTTCCAAAGTATTTTCCTTATTATTTCCCCTTTTTACTTTAAAATAATATTTTAATTGCATGAGTAAATCTTGTGAAGTAAAAAGCCTGTTTTATTACTTTTAACTGAACACTAAGGGCAAATTATTTCATTTCCATCTACTCTATCCTTGTAAAAAAGTCACTCTGGTTTTGTTAATGGAAGCTCTTCTCATAAAAGGCAGAGTTTTTGTTACTGTAAACAGACATTTAGGCTGGAGTATACGATTTTATGATTCATTTCAAGCAGGAAGAAGGTACATTCATCCAGATGTTGTTTAAAATACAAATACTAGCATCCTTGGACAACTGCAGGCTGCTGTTACTGGGAATCGGAGAGACATAATGGCTGGAATACTATTAGATAGATATCCTGGATTTTACTGCAAGATACAGCCATGAAGGATTTATTTTTACACTGATAGCACTGATCTAGTTGTTTGGGCCTAGGAACTGAATAGTTGGATCACAAGAAGGCTGTGGAGGAGTGCTGTTGGAGGTCAATGCTTGGCTAGATTTTAAGCCCTGACAGACTGTTATGCTGTTGCTTTGGTTGGTGGTCAATCAGATTAAAGGATACAGAGCAACAATCACTAAAATGCTGCTCAAAAGAGTTAATTTTGGATTTGATTTTTTGTCATATAAAAGGCTAACGATAATGAAAGCCCAAACCCCTGTTGCATTTAAGCAGGCAGCAAAATATAACATGCACTGGCTAGTTTATAAACAGTGCTGAACTGTTACTAATTGATTAAGGGAAGCTAAACTTACAGGCACATCCTGAAATATAATATTAGTCATATTATTCTTGGGGCAGCTTTGCCAGGAATTGTTGAATCGGAATCCAATTGCGCTGGTGTGACGTCCTTCCAGAGATACGAATTTTCGGAAGGTGCAGTTCTCAATGTTAATTGGCCCATCATAGATCTGAATTCCACGGATTGGGAAGTTTCTAAGAGAAGATATTCATGTCACTGACTTGCATGGTTTCTACCTTTACAAAAAAACTTTTCAGAAACATCCAGGAACTTACTGGCCCCTTGGGAGAGTTCTTCCGCTGTGGTCAATGCCCCCTGGTCCCCAAACTGAGTTGTCTGCCATTTCTGTCCCCACATTGTTACTCTCACCAACAAATATACTGTTTTTAATTTGTTGCTTGGATCCATCATCATCTGGGAATGTTCCCCCACTGGAAGCAAATTACATTCAATTAGATTGCATAAAAACTAAGCGTCTGGAACAATCTTTAGGATAAATGTATGATATTCACCTGGCAAGTGTTAATCCAATGCCATTATCCGAAAATCTGGATATTAAAAAAAAAAAAAAACAAAAACAAATGAGAAATAACACCAAAGTATTTTAATCCCATTCACAGCATTTTCATGCAATGGTAAGAAAAAAATATTATACAGCAACTTTGTAACAGAAACTGTAATGTGTGTGCACATAGAGAGTGCAAACAGCTTAGGCAGTACCATGGCCCAGTAATTACCTAACTTTGATGGGTCTGGTGCAACCAGAACAGGAATAGGATCTGCTAGGCTGCTGCAGGCATAAGTGGTTTCCAGGGCTTGTGTGTATAATCACAAAAATGCACAAAATAGGATGTTATTTGCACAAGAGCTAGTTCAGGAATTGTCATTTGGAAACACACTGCCACATTTCCATGTGACAATCACCTGAGAAGTGCTTGTATGAGTGTGGTGCAATTTTCTACTCTTGAGCCCAGCATTAAAATACATAAACTGTATATGAAGTGTAAGGGTACAAATAACTTCTTCAGCTGCTGGCAGAAGTAAGAACATTAGTACAGGACAGTAGTACTAGATGAATCAAAAAGCAATGTTTTCTCAACTTTTGGCTGCTGCTGTGTTTTCTGCTTTATTACAAAAAACACCATCTGCCAGTGATTATTACAGGAGAGTATATGGAATGCTGGCGCAATAAACAAGACGCCTAACATCACAGGCTGTGGAATGGCAAGACTCACTGGCAGTTATCCAGCCAAACATCGCCTCCCCGCAGCCAGGCTCCATGGTCTTGGTTCTTGTAAGCAATAAAATGCTGGATTCTTGCAGGTACTCGTGGCTTGAGAGGATCAGCATCCTGATGTGGCCCATACCTGCACAGCAAGTGGAGATGAGAAATACAGGCTTCAGGGAAAGGGCAAACAAACTGGCTTATGCAATACCCTTTCATTCGTTTATTGTAACCGTAATAGTGCATTTTGCAATATTTTTAATGATCTATTTAAAAGTTTATTGTAAGCATATAAACCAAAGACTTAAATGTATTTTTATAGTGATAACAGAATTGTGTATTGTATGCTGGTTACCTCATTATTTTATGAATTTTTAGCATTGTCTATATAAGACATTTTTAATGCATAAGATTAGTTGCAGGCCTGTGATCTGAGGCTTGCGACATTGCAAAATATTGTACTCAAAAGCACAAAAACATTTCCCCGAAGCAACAAAACATTACCCAGCTTAAAAATAATGTTTGTAGAACATGCTGGTACCTGCTCATTTTGGCAAGTAAAAGGCCTGTGGCACACTAGATGCCATGGTGGCCAAAATGCCCCATTTATCATAGGTTTTTCGATTTCCTATGAAACAGAATAGAATAAAAAAAACTCTGTTGATTGTGATAGACAGCGCAGCTTTTGCATCCAATCGGATATACAGAATATAATGTCAAGCGCTCTGCTCAGAAATAGTGGGGCCTGGCCACACCCCTGATGCACCCAACCCCTTACTCCTATCTGCTAAAACCTGCCTCTATATTAGGAAGCCCCACACCTTTAATCATTGTCAATGATCTGTGTCATTGGCAGTACCCCTGCCTGTTACCCTTATAGTGGCCCTGACCACTTATATACCACATTCCTTGCTTTTCTGTTCCTTTAGCCTCTACATTCTTATGACAATGAAACTTAGACGAATGAGTCGGTTAGCTGGGATTTATAGATTTCAAGGAAAATGGCATATGGAAAATTACCTTGCTCCAACCAGTGTGAGAATTGGTCTTTTATCTTTGTCATTGGCTTCAGTAGTCTTAACTCCATTGTCAATGATCATTCCAGCCTGCACAGACACAAAATAGAAATATAAAATTATAAACTGTCAGACATTGGGAACAAGCAGTTTGGGTAACAGCAATCTCTATATGTCCCAGTCCAGTGACCAACAGCAGCTGATCAGTATTTAGCCTTTAATGGTTTACTGCATGTTGCTACATAATCCTCCTTGAGTCCACCCACTGCCCATTTATCTGGAATTCATAGCCTGAGCCTGTGCTTGCCTGACGTTCACTCACCCTGTAGTTGGAATGAGCTCTGTTGTTAAGGAATTTTCCTAGTGGGGTGTGTTCTGAGTGCCCCGGAGGGTACAATCCTTCAGATGGTCCAGTAGGCACATGATGGAAAACAAACCAGAATCCAGTTTCCTGCAAAGTCAAATGAAGTTACACTAAGATGACTTTACACTGGTCAATCAACTCAAAGCACTGGGCTGTCTGACTTTGTAATCCATCAACTGAAAAGGGAGAAAAAGTTCCTGTTGTTTCTCTTATATTCATTAAGATTTACTGCACACGTAAAACATGAAAACACATAAAAAATATGATGGTAAATCATATATTTCATATTCTGAAAGTATTTTAGAGCTTTGTTATAACATTGTTGGCCATAAAAGTGAGTGTTGGTGACCAACAGATGAAGGTGAGAATTATGAGAGTTAATGGTGCCTTGAATTGTTTCACATCAGTGAGCTATTCTCTGCAGGAGCCTGAGCTGAAACTAAAGCACTGGGTATCAGAAAATCTATTCCAGATGGGTTTCCAGTTTATGGCAGCCTTCATACTGCTGAAGACAACTTATAAGAATGGCTCTTTTGTTTCCTATTGTATAGCCCATGGGTGGGGAACCAGCAACCTTCTGGTTTCCTACATTTTTCCAGCTACCATCATGCTCAGTCAGCTGAAAAGGAGAGATGTAGCTTCATAACAGCTGGGTGGCTGCCACTTCTCTCTCTCCTCAGAAATGTTAAACTATACTATTATTGGCTTTCTTAGTGTTTTACTTACTTCAGACCCTGCAGCTGAGCAGTTGATAAGGTTGTTGTTGGGGTTCGCCATCCAGAAGGTGGAGACAGCACTAGGTACAAACCAAAAAAGGAGCATTAAATAAAAATACAGGGCACAGTAATTGACTGGCCATATATCTCATTATATACAGAGTTTTAATGTATTCCTTTAAACCAGTGATCCCCCCAACCATTGACTTTTGAGCAACTTGTTGCACACCTCCCCCTTGGATGTTGCTCCCAGTGTCCTCAAAGTAGGAGCCCATTTTTGCATTTCTGGCTTGGAGACAAGTTTTGGAAGCACAGAAACAGTTTTACTCCAAGCTGAGCCTCCTGCAGGCCAGCAGTCTACATGTGCTTCCAAACAGCCAATCACAGTCCTCATCTGACATCATCAAAGAACTTTTTTTATGTTTGTGTGGCTCACCAACACTTTTTACATCTGTAAAAGTGTGGCTCACATGTATCAAAAGCTCATATGTGTTTTTCATAAATCAGGTCTTGTCCTAGAATGTCACAAGTAATTGCTAGTAAGATTAATAGGGATGCGTCTCCTTGGCAGACACAGTTATTATGCTTTGCCTTCATAGAACATAATAGCTGCTGTATTAGGTCCAGAGCAGAGACTGTGAAATGGAGATTCTTAAATATCGAGCAGCTTCACATATTTCATTTTAATAAGGAACAGCCATGGGTGCTTTAATGCACGAGTAACGAAATCATTTTAAATTACCTAGCATAATACCCTATATGTATAGTGCTGAGAACATTAATTAGACAGTATACAATAGCTGTATACATGCAATTTTGAATCATTTCATTGCTTAGCTTGCAATATTATAATCAAATCTAACTCACAACAGAAATTTTTCCAACTTTCCCATTTCCAGGCATGGAGGACAGAAGGTTGAGTAACAGATGTACTTTAAATCCCAAGCCCTTATGTTTCTGACCAAGATGGCCTTGCTACTTACTTGCAGTCCTGCCTGGGTCTGGCTACATATCCTGGGTATGAACCATCCAAGATGTTTTTGCACATTGTATTATCTCTGTCTGATGGTAGGAGAGTTGCAGGTTTGGTAAGAAGACCTAAACAATGGTCAAAGGTGTTACGTTCCTCAGGTCCATCCTCTGTGAAGAAGCAGTGCCCCAGGCTGTCATAACCCACAATGTCTTTGACCTGCACAGAAGCACAAGTGTCCTCTTAGCATCTCCAAGAGAAGAGGCAGCAATAAAAAATATAGTTACTTATTTATCACAGGCTTCCATATTTTGCAAATTTGGAAGTATCCTGTTGCTCATTTTATTTTATAGAAGAGTTTAATAGGCCAGATGCTGTTTTATTGGAAATAATATTTGCCTCACTCTGTTGCTTCCTGGAAGTCTTATAAAATGAAATGTACTCTGCCGTCTAACCTAAACACCTAAATCAAATTGCTGACAATCTAATGTAGAGGCACCTAAACAGCTGTGAGATAGCAGGAAAAGTATGGCAAGATGGTTTTTGTAATGTATACATATATATATCATAAATATTAGAGTTGCCAGTACAATAAGAGATGGCAAGATGCAGTTTGAATGATAAATATCAGGCCCAGCTCAGGGACTTTGGTATCACAATCTGCCACTACTGTGGACAAAATGGATTCAGATCTAAGTTAAGTAAATGGACTTGATGATAGTTCCTACCAGTAAGCCATTAGAGCCATGAACAGTGATGCAGCGAGAAAAAGTGTGATGGATTGAGATATCTTTCACGTAGGTGGGTGGGAAATAGCCTCCTTTTTCATCCACATTGCCGGCGGTGTGGAAGTGGATAGGGTAGTGTCCCATCGTCTGCTGTCCCATGTGTCTGACCTCCATTCCTTCAAGATGTACAGCCTTGAAACCACGTCTAACCTGTAACAGGCATATCCCACATATAAGTACAGTCTTCAAAATACAGTGTATGTGTTTGTGATGGAACACACACGCTCAAATATCTTTTGTTTATAAATGTGGAACAATCCCTTAATATCAATTCTGGTTCAATAGGGCATGGTACAGTACATGTAGATCAATATGAAATATGTGGATCCTTGGGAAAGAAAATACACAAGTTTCTTTAGCAATGAACTTGCATGTTTTCTTCCCCCATACTGTACTGATATATAAGGACCTATCCTGTAAGTGCTGACTCAAATGGAAATAGTTTCCTACTACATTAGAAGTTGTAAACAGAATAAAACTTACAGTGAAAATTGTAATTGTACTTTTTAAAGATCTGCCTAAAGTTGTTTTTGTATTTTTTTTTATAATTTTCCCAGAAAGACATTTTACTATACACTGCAAAGTGGTGCAAACAATCAAACTCATTTTCTACCCTTTGGTGGATGAGACACTAAATGCCTTTGCAGGTTCACAATAGTGAAATAAAGGCTCATATGCAGAAAGGAAAAACTGTTTGCGTTGTGCATATGTTTCCTGTTAGCGACTTTTATTAAATTCCCTTATAACTCTCCTACTAAATCCAAGCCCAAGGCCTTTATTATAGAAGAGTATAGTGCCCCAGATCATGCGAAATGAAAGTTCTATTGACCCAGGACTAAACCTGAAAGTGAATGTCCATGAAAAAATGCTTGCATAATAAAATAAATTGTAGTTCAAATCAACTTCCCAACTTTTTAATTGCTTTTAAAAAGTGATTTTACCAAGGAATTTGTTTAAACGTCTTCTCAGTTGCACTAAGCAGCATCCCAAGAACTGCCCAGAGATAACTATAGAGGGAGAGACAGATCTCAGGCACTTGTGCTTTAGCCATATAATATCAATTCTACAAACCTTGAGATGGCCTCCAAATGTGTCAAAGTTGAAGTATTTGCATACAGAAGAGTTATAACAGGTCTGCTCCATTTTTCCATAAATCACTATGTTCCTGCTGAGAAGTCCCACTTCTGCCCTCATATCAACACCATCCATATGCTCACCGATGTGAAGGTACTTGGCTTTACCTGTAGAAATAGCAAGTCTTTTACCTTACATACTAAGTTTAAGCCTAATAATTCCTGTTATCATTTTATTTTATTATTTATTTTATTTTTTTTTACCAGTATTTTCACTGATTGCATTGCGATTTCTTCCGAGATATGTTTGCTTTGGGTGGGTCTTTTATTTAGAAAAGTTATGAGCGGCATATGGGCCACTGCAATGAAGGGGAGACCCAAAACCCAATTCTGTTTGCATTCCTCTTTCTGTACAGTGCAATAGACCCCCCTTTGACAACTACTGCATGAGATTACAAAGTTACCTATAACTCCAGTTACAATGAATATAAAGATCAGGTACTGAAAAGTATCCCTGCCCTGCTTCCGTAGCTCTTTTGAAATATTATATTCCTTTTGGTCTCTTATACTTACTTTCAAGGCTAAAAAAACATCACAGAATTCCATTGTCCCCCAGAATTAGGGTGGGACCCAAAGCCTCCACAGCATGTCTGGGGGAAAATGCATTCCTAGGCTTCCTTCTGAACTCCCAAGATTTTTTTGATTATTATACTAACACTTATCTGCAAAGCTTTTCAAATTCCCAGTTAAAGGGACAGTAGCTATTATTATTATGCCTTGTTTATATAGTGCTGGAGTATTCCACAGCACTTTACAGAGATTATACAGCATTCACATCAGCTCCTGCCCCAGTAGAGCTTACAATCGAAGGTCCCTTCTACATTCATACTAAGCCAATTTAAGCAGAAGTCAATTATAGTCAGAACTGGAAGCAACCCAGTTGAGGGGCTTGACTCCAAAAAAATCAAGGTGAGTTAAATTAGGTGAGGAGGCCTGTCCTCATTACCACGACAATGCCAAGGTATAAATATATAATACTGTACAGCCACCAATGTACTTAGGAGTAAAAGTTGCCTGTGCACCCAGACAGGTTATAGTAATAGGAGAGCAACATTAATACAACAGTAATGCAGATGCCAATGCTTCCAGGCAAACAAGTTAGTTATTCTCCATGCACTGCAATTAAAAAAACATCCCAAAATAGCTGCTGAGATAAAAAGAGCCACATGTGGTCTCGCATAGCAGCACAGGGCTTTGCGATCCCAGAAACCAGGGTAAGTGGCCTGTCAGCTTTTAATTTGAACCAAACCCGGGTCATGCAAAGTAGCAGTCTCTGCAAAGAATGCCAGGCATCCACTGCACGTGTTCTATATATAAACTGTTTTTGTAGACTTGGCACATCTTATAATGTAAAAGTTATTTCAGAACATTTAATTCAGTGAAAAAAAAACCCTTTAATGATGTATTTAAAAATGGAATGCCTTTAATTTGGAGCCTGGAGAAACACGCCTATACAAACAATATGAGCAGCAAAGGGACGATTTTCCATTTCTCAGGCAGCCAGAGATGGATCTGGGTAAGGGAGCAAAAGCCCAGGATTGGAAAACGAGAAGTTTAAATTGAAACAAGGAGCGACAGAGGCAGAGATCCTGAGAAATAGCGTGAGAGAGGAATATGCGGCTGGCATACTGTGTAGCCAGCTGGGGAAATGGGATACAGCAAGCCACAGACTGATGATTAGCCTGGGGATGGGATTCATATTGGTCATTAAAATTAAAGCATACATTGATGTTTGTGTATCCTTTATTTTGTGGTAAAATTCTGTAGAATAGGCAGCTGCAGGGGAAGCTGCATCTGTATACTAAACTTATTATGAGGGTGGAAATGTGCATGTGGAAATAACGAATGGCTTTTGCATGCATTTTATTAACATATCTTGATAATGGTAGGTAAAGCTATTTAAACCCAACTCAGATAAATTTGCATGATTTTAAATATGCCCAGTGCTTCCCCTGAGTGTAGGAGTGTAATTATAACCAGTGCAATCTGTAGTCATCCACACATCTTTATATATATATATATATACACACATTTTTTATTTTTTGCATTATTTGTTTGACACCTGGTGAACCACAAAATAATAGAAAAAATGGTTTAGGCTAAGTGAATCTGATCTCAGATCACACCTATCTCTTCTTTTACTACTACAATAATGTTAACAGATGCTCCATTCAAGTTTCCCAGTTTTTCATATGTATTGTATTATATGTGTCGCAATCATTTTACTTCTGTTCTCAAACTCTTTCTACAGTTATTTTCTGCCTTGCTAGTGAAATGATTCCCAACCACTGTGTCCCCAGCCAAATCTACAACATACTTTATGGAGGAAAAACACAATGATATAGCACCAAGGCCTGCCTAAGCTTTCTGCTTGTTCTTTGTGTCAGCCAATGGAGCTACACACTCCACACCAAGAGAGTTGCTGCAATTATAGTATACCTTGTACATACACCATGAGCAAACTAGATAAGTCATTACAATATCAGTATGGACTTTCCAGCCTCAAGACACTGAAGTTGCAGTGCAGCAAAATATAATGTATGGCCCTCCAGATATATTGGAACAACAACCATTGGTAGAAAAAGGCTCTCATGGGGTTCTGGGAGATGTAGTAAAACAACCAAGGCCAAACAGGCCTGCCAGAGTACTAGAAGATATTCCAGTGGGCCCCAGCCAAGAAAAATGTCCTTAAGCCTTTTCTTTTTTTTCCATCATAAGTCTATATGACCCCTAATACATTTAGTACTGTCTACATCTAATTGTTGTGACAGGGGGCCCTCAACATCAAATTCTCTGGTGGTTCTTAGGAGGATCAGCCCAAAACTGTCAACAGCATATTTAGTGCCACATGTTACCCATCTACTGTGCTCTCTCCAACTGTGCTGCGCTGTACAAATCCACCACATGACCACATAAACACAGCTTTTTTCCACTCCTATGTCTAGCAGAATCCACATAGTACGCACAAGATACTGGTTTTACACTGGGCTGAGATGTCAAATAAAATTAATCTCCAAAGAAAATACATTATAAGATTTCATTTTAAATTTCCAACAAATCAGTTTCCCCTGGTCCTGCAAAAGTTTATTTAAGATTTAGAGAGTCCAAAATCTGCTAATCTTACAGCTAAGAGTCATTTTAACCTTATTAAACCAAGTAATATAAATAAAGAAATGATGGGAGGGAAGCTTAGCAGATTTGCAGAGAGTCAGCAAGCATAGTTTCCTGGAAATTCACATGTGCTCAGCATATATGTACTAGGAGTGGGTTGATAGACAGCCTGTGCAAGAATTAACTGAAGATTAAAAGCTAGAATGGATGTAATACACAGTCAGATAAAGGGGGGAGCTGCCATAGCTACACGATTCAGTCTACTGGTTGCTAAAGAGTAGTGATGTGCAGCCTCCAGGTGCCAGCATAAATCGTACGACAGATTATCTGGCTTCCATTACAATAAGTGAAAACTGAGGTTCTCTTATAGAATTTTTCATCCATTTGGGACTTCTGCCTATCAGATCTGGGCATCTGCCTGTGTCCCTATTATTCTCCGTGTGCCTTAGAGCAAGGTCACGTGGAGCGTGGATCCACTCTCAGCCCTGCTTTTTTCCCTTCAGATCCACTTCTCTACACTGCTCCGTATGCCTGCGCTGAAAACAACAGTATCCGCCTCAGTGTAGGCATACACAGCAGAGCGGATCAGAGGTTGGCCTGAAAAATGTGAAAGCAGGTGCTAAATGTAGATTGTAAGCTTTACAGGGCAGGCATTCTCCTTGGCAGAAACGCTGTGTGTATAGCACTGTGCTGCCTCATCAGTATTTCTGTATAAGTATTTCTGTATCAGTATCTCTGTATCAGAGTAAATAAAATAACAGGTTTTGCAAAATGTGGAAACAAGATGGTTAGTCAGATATCATTGTGGTGCCTCTAAGGCAGTGATACCCAACCAGTGGCTTGTGAGCCACATGTTGGTCACCAACCCCTTGGATGTTGCTCTCAGTGCCCCAAACCAGATAGCTATTTTTGAATTCCTGACTTGGGGGCAAGTTTTGGTTGAATAAAAACAAGATTTACTACCAAATAAAGCCCCTGTAAGCTGATAGTGTGCATAGAGGCTGCCTAATAGCCAATCTTAGCCCTTATTTGGCTCCTCCATGAACTGTTATGATGCTTGTGTTGCTCTCCAAGTCTTTTTACATTTGATTGTGGCTCACGAGTAAGAAAGGTTGGCGATCCCTGCTCTAAGGAAAATAATCCCTAGCAGCTGCTATTAAAGCATCTCTTGTTGGACATCAAAGCAACATATCGGCAAAATGTTATGTGCATGATTATTATCCAACATCCATCACAGTAAAGTTGCGACTGTTTGTATAAACAGCAGCACACCAACAAAGTTATACTTCTCAGGGTTTCCTGAAGGTGATGGAAAGTGTAGTTTAACAGTTGAATGTTTTTATTTTGGATATAAATGTAGTTATCATATAAATTACAGTTTTTTTTAATTTACTTTGATAAAGTATAAGCCTGACCAACTATGCTGGAAAGCCCTTCCCTCTAAACTTATTGCCTCCCTGGTTGCACTTCAGTATAGTGTTTGTGCAATGAACTCATAGCCCATAAGCATGCTGTTGCTGAGCCAGCAATGTTGGTACACCCAGACTGCAGAACTAATTGCCAGGCACTTCCATTCCTCCAGTTGAGCCTTCTATACCTCTACCATAATGGAATAGTGCCATGAAATATCTACAGAAAAATGTGCTGATTAGTTGCCAACAAGCTCAAATTAGTATAAAAGCCAGTATGAGATATATAAGACAATCCAATTCCTGACTCATAGCGCAAAGATTTAACAAGCCCACGCTAGGATTCTAGAACATTACAGCAAATATTCCAAAAAGGATTTTTATTCCCAAGTGACAAGTGACTAAATTTCATGTTTTGATGTAAAATCACAGCATGGCAAACTCCTTCCTTAACTTTCTGAATCCTGTCAAGAGAGGGGGTCCATAACTGTGGGGCTGGTCGGCTAAGGGGTGCACAGATCTACAGCTCTGTGGACCTGGAGCAGGGTGTCTACAATGACAGACCTTGTTATGGGCTTGAACCCAAAATAACTGTTAAAATCTGCCTTAGCTGCTAAAATTAAAATCCAAGGCAGCAGAAAAAAATGCAACAGACAGGGCTGCCATCAGGTGGTATGGGGGTACTGCATTCTGCTCTCATTTTATGGCTTAGTCTAAAATAATCATAGAAGGTCACAGGCCACCATCTGCCCACAAGGCCCAGGATAAGCTAGTGGCTCTGTTTTTGTTCTCTTGCTATTTACTTGTGGTTTCTGCTGCTTCAGGTTATACTTTGCCAATATGCGCAATATGGAATGCATTACTGGGAACAAAGGATTATCCTATGATCTAATGCTAATTACATGGAAGATGCATGTTGTATGTACCCCCTGCGGCTCAGAAATGTTAATTGCTTATTAGCCCCTGGTTTTCTTTCACAATATTGTCAAAATGCTCCTCTTCTCCTTTACCCAGGTATGTCAGTGTAACATTCTAAAAATGCCTAATCTGTTTTCTCTTGATACCGAACAAAGCTTGTAATAGTCACATTTTAACCTATAAATTATACTTAATCCTCTGTTTAGAAAAGGAATGTGCAATGACAGGAAGGACAGCTACTGAAAGGTATCTGGTGGCCTGCGATCAGAAAGGCTGGAAGATTGACAAATTCCATGTTTTCAACACCCTGCCAAATAATATATCCCTGGAATCCCTGTGAACATAATTCTGCTGAATTAAAGATAGCACATGATTAATAATATGATGCTCTTTTGTTTCAAGACGTATATAGAAACAATGTCTCCACCCACTAAAATGTAAAACAACAACATTCTGGTTATGGCAGAATTAGAAAAAGTGTGAGAAACATTTTTATCTAAAGCAGAGGTCCCAGATTTTGGTTCCAATGCTCCTATGATTCTCAAAATTTGGTCAGGGTCCCTCTTAGCCAACAACAAGGTAACAGAGATATGAAAACACTGCAGTATCAATAATTCAGTCATAGTTCCAGTAATATCTAGAGCACCTTATAAGTGTTTCATCCAAATCTCACCCTCTCTGACCCTCAGGCTGGGGTTTCATGAGTATCTTAATGGGTTGTCACTCCAAAGGTGGCCATACACGATAAGATTCGCTCAGTTGTCGAAGGTCACCAAACAAGCGTATCTTTCCCCCAATATGCCCGCCTTGGGTGGGTGATATGCTAATGTGATTGTTTTTACACTTATTGGTTCTAAAGAACCAAGCATGGATTCATTCACATTAGCCTCTAATGCTTTGGCGCTGGTCACATTTATGAGAATAGATCAGGATCAGTTACTTTCTGATACTGATGTGATTCAAGAATTTACACAGCATTTGTCTAGTTTTATGGAAAAAGTACACCCAGTTCTAGTGAATGGATCTGGATGTGTTGCTACTAGTCTGATTGCTGAGGTCAGACCAAACGTACAGCTTGCCAATGTGCCTGTATAATATCTCATCTACACATAGAATGCAAATTCTATTAACCTTCAAACTCTGTCAAATGTGTTTTGCTGCTTTGTATGCAAACTCACATACAGAGATAAACTGGATATTTACCTTCCAGTTTCTTACATGCAACAAAGCTTTGGGGTCCAGCTGTAGAGATGGACACACTCTCCCCACAACAGCTTCATTTGTGTAACAGTAAATCTTGTTAGTAGGACTTCTCATATACTAAATCTCTATGGCTCTCTGGCTGAACCTTTTGTTTCTCTTTTTGATTCCCTTGTCCCTGTTTCTCAGTAAGGTTACACTTTCCTAACAGCCTTTATTTTCTTTGAGCAATTTCCAAACTTTACTTTGGCCATAGACTTCCCATCACGACGGGTGGATACAATTATCCTGATGCTCAGTAAAGTTTAGGCCTGTACCCCATACTGTGTTGGGATATCAAAAGATTAAGGTGATTTAGTTAATAGTTAAATAAACAAGAAATTCTCTGCTATAATCGTGTCTCTTTATCTGCACAGCTTCAAAAATATACAGGGTATGCAATGGAACAGGTTGAGACATTTTATCCAAAACTGAAACTTATTATAGTATATATACACTTAATGTAAACTTCTAGCTAAAACCAAAATTGCTTATATAAAAAAGTATTTTGTAACATGCTGTGAAATACATATAAAATGGCTTAATGTTTTTCAGTCTATTTCCCATGAATATAACAGAAATACATGAAAATGTCCCAGAGCTTCAGATATATGAATTTGCCTTCAGTATTTATTTTTCTCATCATTTAAACAGTGCATGGTAACCGCAAATGCCAATGAAGCAGATGCAAGAGCAGATAGGGGTACTGTAATTGAATTGTACCCTCCATAGCTCTACACTGCTAATTAAAAGCAGTATACAAAAACCTAAGTGCTTTATTTAAATAAAAGGGTATGCATCTACACCTTAAGTGCCCCCTGAGAAATAGCAGTTTACAAAGAGAGGATAAATCTTGCAAAAATTGAGGCATTGACTATATATAATGATATTGTGCTGTGTAAGTGTGGAACAGAACGTGGGATTTTACATAAAGGTAAAGACAGTGCCAACAAAAGTAGAGTACAAGACTTCAATTTGCCACACTAGCAAACACTGCTATCCAGTCAGTGCTCATGTGTTTGATCATAAACTCCGGCCAATTACTGTATGAACACTTCGTCAGTGATCTCCTGCAATTGTGTTACAAGTGACACTGGCTCATCTGGCTACAGACATAGGTGGACATGGTTGGTCACTTCTGGAGACAAAATGCACTACAGTATGTTTGGCCCCCAGATTAGGAATGGGAAAAATGCATATCAACTTTGATCATGTTTCTATAAAAACTCTGGTAAACCAAACATGCAGCTACCCTTCTTCACCTATAGCACTTGACTGAAAAACAAAAACACACAACGAAATTAGCTGCAAAATGCTGAATTACCTTCCACTTTGACCTGATTAGGAGAGCAGGCTCTGCAGGGCATCAAAGTGAATTCTTCAGTCTGGTGCATGGAGTAATCAGTACTGGCCACAACAATGACATCTCCTGCTTTCCAAGAGCGAGCGTTGTCTGCCAAATGCAGGATGGTGCTATTCACATTGGTATCTATCGACACTATCAGCCGGGGTCTCGCTGGAAAGTAAACACATAGCCATTTTTGCTCCAAGACAAAAACATAAATCTTCTCATCATAGTGGCAGAATGTCTGAAAAGAGTGTGGAGGATTATCTAATAACATATGGCAGGTAATATAGCTGTTTATGCCATATATAATAAAAAACAATTTCCAGTAAAGACTGGGTTACAGGGGTCCTAGGCAAAGCAGAAAGAACTGTGGCAAAAGTTGCACATATTACTGAATAACCACAGGCTTATGAGATTTTGAAACAGTTATGGAACCGCAAACAACAATCCATGATTCAAAGCTAAATCCACCGCAAATATGATTATAAAGATGAGCCTTGTCCCATGCAGACCAAATTCCAATGAATTTAGCACTCGCAGGGAAACATGACGTTCTCTGGTCTTAATCGAATAATGGAATAGAATATTCATCCTGGAATAACACCCCTGAATTCCACGATGCATTTAATATCCGTTACAAATCCATTTTGTTAAGGGAAAAAAATATGTAAAAAGTTTTTTCTAAGTTTAAACGTGAAAGAAATGAAGAGCTGACAGCTGAGCAGAGTGCCAAACACAGCCAGGCATGTTTTCCAAAAACAGACTGAACTCACGCAGGCACTTACTCCTCTTCAATAATTCTGTGTGTCTAGAAGGGCAGGAGCCACAGACAAATCTTGAGTAAAAAGCGCCTATAGTAATGTTCAGTCAGGGTGCCTACAAGGTCCTCTATACCTTTCAGTTGAGTCTCTCCCTAGCATATATAACAGGTTCTGTTGTGTTTAAATCTTCAGTTTATGGAATCAGAGGACACATTAAATTGTTCAGCAAGAGTTTGAATGAAGGATACATTAGATTCAACTACAGCACCAGCAGAATTTAAGGAACTGAAAGATTTGCTTAAGATTGTAATCATTGTTGGCCAAGAGAAGAGCAAAAGCATGTCAGTAAAACTGTATCCAGAATAGCCTGAATTCACTGCTTAAGTTATCAGCCTCCAAGGAAATAATAACAGCAGCTGTTTCAGGATAACATTTTACAGTTTTTCATTGATGTGTGGATTGTAATGGTTCCCCCGACCAGTTTTAACATTCTGATTTCTCTGGATGAAGAAAACAATTCCAGTCATGCTGAAACAGCAGGAACATTTCAGATTTTTCTGCATAAGGACTTTGCTACAAGGGAGGTTTTTGGCTCCATCAGGCTTTTACGGCTGGATGGCCAAGAATGGCAGATTAATATCTCAGCAGACTGAGTGTTGGAAGTGTGGCGGTACAGGGTAGAAACCAGTGCAGGCATGATTTCTGGGCTGGCACCAAACCCTTGTCTGTAACCCATATTATTACCCACTTGAACTTTCTACCTGTGCAAGATCATGGTCATGACCTAACACTAGGAACTCATGTTTTAAGGGGACAAGAGGAAGAAAAATCAGATCTGACCCACACATAATGAATCCCACATGCAGCAGGTACATTGTTTGCCTTGTCCTGTCCTGTGAACCATCATCTGTACCATAACCTTGTCTTTTAACACTCATCTTAAACTATTCCCAAAAATCTGTAATTATTCCAACTTACCAGGTTTTCCACAAAGGAACCGGACTTTGTAGTTTGGGCACTGTAAACTGATCTGGTCATTCTTCTGACACTCAAACCTATAATCATGTCCACCTTTATAGACCACTTGTACTGGAATACTGGTGCCATCAATGGCATTTACCTGGTAAATAAACAGATTGGGAGTTACTAGATAACACTGTCCAACATAGGCCACACTCACAATGATCCCAATAAAGGTGGCCATACACGAGGCGATTTCGCTCGTTGTGCGATGAACGATTATATCGACAAACGATCGTATAGCGATCGAGTTCCCATACGATATGCCATCCACGGGCAACGATAATTCGGGAAAGATTTCGTCGCATCATTATCGTAAAATACGTACGATCGTACATCTACGTACGATCGAATGTCGTTGACTTCCGCTGCTGGCAATCGTGACATGCGCAGAGAACAATCGTTGAAAGACAAATGTCTGACACTCACACCAACTGGCAGATTTTATTGTTAAACGACCAAAATTTTTAAACCTGGCCGATCGATTTTGGGGACGATAATGTCGGCTCGTTTAGTGGGCCGACGATCGTTCGTACACCACCAACTATACGATAACTTAACGATAGCATCGGATTGTTCGGGAATCGGTCGTTTGTAAGTAAAAAATCGGTCCGTGTATGGCCACCTTTAAAAGGTGGCCATACACGAGGCGATTTCGCTCGTTGTGCGATGAACGATTATATCAAGAAACGATCGTATGGCGATCGAGTTCCCATACGATATGCCATCCACGGGCAACGATAATTCGGGAAAGATTTTGTCGCATCATTATCGTAAAATACGTACGATCGTACATCTACGTACGATCGAATGTCGTTGACTTCCGCTGCTGGCAATCGTGACATGCGCAGAGAACAATCGTTGAAAGACAAATGTCTGACACTCACACCAACTGGCAGATTTTATCGTTAAACGACCAAAATTTTTAAACCTGGCCGATCGATTTTGGGGACGATAATGTCGGCTCGTTTAGTGGGCCGACGATCGTTCGTACACCACCAACTATACGATAACTTAACGATAGCATCGGATTGTTCGGGAATCGGTCGTTTGTAAGTAAAAAATCGGTCCGTGTATGGCCACCTTGATGAGAAAGCAAATAAAATTTGCTTATCTTGAAGATATCATTGTAGATTTGCTTAACATGTCTCATTTTAATGAACTCATTGCACCTCAAGATAGTCACACTAACATCTCACCACTAGAAGTGTTGTATTCCTGTAGTTACTGAAGCAGATATACAATTTACTGTATGAGCCATAGCATAATATTTGTGGAAAAGACAGAGCTAATGTTCTGTGCTTTCAGTCACATACAATGCAGCCTTTGTTTAATAATGTATTCTACATTATGAGATTTGGGCTTCCTGGTGGTTAACCCAAACAGAATCTTAAAACCCCCTTTTTTGTCTTGCTGTGAGGTCTGTTGATGGCAGCCAGCCCAATCTTAGTACCTAGAGAGAAGTGAGGGCAGGGCTCCTGCTCACGCCACATGGTGCGCTCAACTGCATTCTTGATAATGACAATGATAATAAATGCAGCCACTCCTAAGGAGCTTAAGATGCCTACCATGACCACAACAGAGGTGTAATTGGATATGCAGCAGGAAGGCAGGTTTCCTGGCAGGAATAAGAAGCCAGTGCTGCTGAGTGTGAAATCCTTCCGTTAATACATAATAGGCCAAAAACATTCTCATGTCATAATTGGATCTACCAGACAGAATTGCTTTGGGCTGTAAGCAATACCTTCTGGTTACAAAGCAGGAAAAAAATAATAAAAATAGTTTGTACCCCTCCCATTGTACAGTGCTGAGAGATATGTTGGTGCTTAATAAATGCATAGTTGATGGAATATCAGGAGAAAATTGCCAATGCCAGACCCACCTACACACACTTTCAGGGAAAGGTAATAAAATGTGCACAGTTTCTGTACTCTTAGGGGTATATTTATCATGCTGTGTAAAAAGTGGAGTGATTCATTACCGGTTATGTTGCCCAGGGCAACCAATCAGCAATTAGATTTTAACCCCCTAATATATATATATATATATTTGAAGACTTGTCAAACAGGATGCCCACTGGCAAGATGAGATCTATATAGTGCAGAAAAGGTATTATTCAAACCTTAATAAAGGTAGATTGAAGTATAACCATAATCACATAGTTTTAAAATATACAGATAGACTATATAAAGTAAGTATGTGCTAATTGTGGCCCTCTTGATGTTGTTGATTTCTCCCTTATCAGCTGTTGCTGAGAGCTGTACCTGATTTTCACTTAGAGCACCACATTACCCAACCCTGCCTTAAATATATAGCAAACAGTTAGCGGTATAAAATACCTGGATGTCAACAGGGTGTGTGCAGATCTTCCCAGGATAAACAGCCCTCAATTCAGAAAGTTTCTCCCAGTCACGGTACATTGTGTTGTCATACTTGTCAAACCACTCTGTCCATTCCACATCTGGAGAAATAATGTAATAAGAGTTGGATCCATGGCCCTCTCTCAAAATCCCCTCTCTGCTACTACATTTATATAATATCTTAAGTTCTCTAGTCTAAATAAATACTAAAGTTACAAATCTTTTAAACAAGAGACTTGAACAGTGACAGTTTACATTTCACCACATCTTGGGGCAAGGACACACAGAGCTACTTAGTAGCAGCTACTTGTCACAGCTACTAAACACTAGAAAATACCCTGCCATAGACTATATTGAGAATTGCCTCTGCTAAAACACACATAGAGACAATAATCACTAAATGATCAGCATTGTCTATTTTTGTAGCCACGGCAAGTAGCTGCTACTAGTAGTTCTATGTGTCTTCACCCTAATACACAGAATGTTCACAGAATAACTAATGGATATATCTGTGCTACTGAATACAGATGCTATGCCTATAGAAAGTCATAACTGGCTGTATTGGTTGGTTGCACCCCTATGCCCTCTGTAAGGGTGAACACACACAGAGCTACTAGTAGCAACTATTTGTCATGGCTACTAAAATAGACAATGCTGATGATTTACTGATAATTGTCTCTACGTGTGTTTTAGCAGACACAATTCTCATTATTTTCTATGGCAAGGTATTATCTGGAGTTAAGTAGCCGTGAAAAAGTAGCTGCTACTAGTTGCTCTATGTGTGTAATGATACAGCAAGTTCTGTTTAACCTGTAATGTGAAGGTCCCCTAGGACTAAAAATTACAAGCAGCAAGTAAAATCTTTATAAAAGCTAGATAAAACCACACAAGGGGAAAATAAAGCATTCACCTCCTCATATTACCATTACTATCACAAATACAAAAAGAAAGCAAAGTTATGGTGCAGTTACATTTTACTCTGTAAAAAATGTACAGGGGAAATATATACCCATATATTCTGCAGAAGTAAAAAAAATGGGGTATGTCTAAAATATATTTCGTCTGTTGTAAATATATATATTTCTAGCTGATGTCAAGAGACCCGGCAGCATTTTCAGGCAAAGCAATTAATATTGCCATATTGAAGTTGGAGCATGGACAGTGCAGAGCTTTAGTCATCCAGCAAAGGCCAAAAACTCTGGCAGCTACGGTAAGCAAATAAAACAAGGGAGTTAAAAGAGACTTCTGTCTGCGGCACACTAGCAACTCATACATTTTCCATCTGCAGCGCTGAGTGACCTGAATGATGTGCTCATGCTTTCTGCAGAGATACAGCTTCTGTAATAAATGGGCAATGTGTTGAGAAATCTACAGACTGACCAAGTATGTCAGGTTAATAAACAAGTCTGGTGTGTAGGAAGGTATAGGGCTATAAAGCTGTGTATAAGGCTGGGGCCCATATCTGCTTCAGTTATGCCCATCTGTAAAGGATCGATAAATGTATATTTTGGGGACAAATCAAAACCGGAATAAAGCAAACTAGGTGGATCAACGTTTACATTTCTGAAGAGCCCATGTTTTTGTTACACAATGTAATAATATGAACTCTAGCATTTAATTAAGAAAACACATAGGCCAATGTGCCTGATCAGACAGGTAATTACTGATATCAATAGTGAATTATTCTGTTGACTTAACAGTACATGCTTCTCTTTGTCATTCTGTGACTTACCCTGAATCCACTCACTGGTTAAAGACACGTTAAAGGCTTCACCATTTTCGGCTCGAAATAGTTTGTGTGCTGTGGCCACTGCAGAGCCCCTGCTTCCTGCCAGAGCCATAAAGAGAGCAGGAAATTGGTTAAGCAAATAGCTAGTGACAGCATGGAATCTCTACAGTTCTATGGGGAAATGACAGGAATATGCTACTGCAAAAATCCAGATTAAATATGATATGTCTTTGTACCTTGTTTTTATATCTATTTATTCAGAAGCTGCCATGTTTTAAAGATTGGTCTGACTTAGAATATAGCAATTTCATATACCATCTGTGCCTGTGCAAGTACAGCATATATGCCTGCAGGTAGTGTACTCTGATCTACAAACCTATGCAATTTGCAGTAAGGCAACCAAGAAACAGATTGTAAATATTCTATATTAAAAGCTCATATGTCGCAAAAGAAGAAGACAGTAGTTGAAGTTTTCAGCCTTCAAGATGGGATTTCACCCTAGTATGCAAAATTAGTTGGAAAAGGGTTGGTTCCCATCACTCTAGTACAAAACCAGACTGTAGTTTTGGTCTAGTACATGGTAAAGTTATACATCAGATCACAGAAGTATATTACATTTTAGAGTATCACAGATTATTATGCAGGCATGACTCTCACAATACCTTGGTATTCAACATGGTCTTCCACAGCACTTGATGGGTCTCCTTTAACAGTAATAAAACACCAAGGGTGCCTAAATAGACAGGGTGACAGCTTTAGGAACCAGGACAATAAGCACGTACTAGATATCAATAATTTAAATTAACTTTAGTAAACCCCCCCATTGCAAAACTGCTAACTGTGAATGTGGAGACAGAGAATACACATCTATGACTAGCACAAATATCTTAAATTAGAATTAGAATCTTGAAGGAAGCTGTCTAATTTAAAGCTCAGGCATTAAATTTACGTTGTTCTGTGTTGCTAAGTATGTGGCATCTTCATTTCTCTTGGCCTTGCTGAGGCCTTTAGAAAGAAGGTTAGCGATGCTTATGAATATATGAAGGGACTTAAAAAGATAACCATACAACTGGACATAGATTATTCCACTGTCTGAAGTAGACTTCAAACTTCCAACTTGCCCAGGCCATGTCATTCCAGCAGGAATGAGAGAGCAGAACACAAGATTCTCAAAGTCTCCAGAATTTCATCATGGGACCTACAGGTAGCTATAGTCACTACTGACTACAAAGTGCACAAGTCTACCATTAGGAAGAGGCTGCACAAATTATATCTACACCAGAGATCCCCAACCAGTGGCTCGTGAGCAACATGTTGCTCTCCAGCCCCTTGGATGTTGCTTCCAGTGTCCTCAAAGAAGGTGCTTATTTTTTGAATCCCTGGCTTGGAGGCAAGGGCCAGGGAGCAATGATAAAGAGACACAATTTACTGTTATATCATGATGTAATGGTGCATAATTGATTTGGCAGTAATCACTCACCGGAATCCAAGATGCAGAAAATGCTGGCTGCCCAGTCTTGTTATGGCTTTCCTTGTTAAGTCATCCAAGTGCCGGGAGCCCTCATCATTCACAGCAATGGACAGGATAGTCCCATCTGAGATGGATTTGAGATAGTGAGTCAAGCGGATACTCTCATCTCGGGATTTGTATGTGTCAAACCTAAGAGAGAATATATTGCAAAGTTTGTTACAGAAAGTGACAGCGTCTCTTGTTTACAAAATAATTACTTCCCCTGCTTTTCATTATATACAAGTCTACAGTAAAATATTTTATGGATAATAACACAAATAGGAATGATTCATTGCAGTCTTATGCTGCTCTACTACCCATCTGCCTCAAACCCCCTCAGTGTAGGATCCAAAAGCTAGGGTGTTCCTGAGCTCTCAGGCAACCAAACTAAGGCCTGTGTGGATTTACTGTGCAGTCATTTATGAAGGATCTCTTGCAGATATGGTAATCCTTGCTACTCAGCAAGAAAATGCCATACAGCTATTGGTTTCTAATTCTATAATTGGCCATTATAGTTATCCTTAATCAATTTTAAATGACTTCCAACACAGATTTCACCTGTGCCACAGGAAATTGAATAACAGAGCATATAAAGAAAGAAGCTGGGGCAGAAGGGAGCCACAGCATAGACCAGAATTGTTGCAGAACTCTAGAAACACAATATCCTATCACACAGTTAGGGGGTGCAGTCAATATTACAAATTTCACTGAGAACAGACAAGTGGCCAAGAGACAAGATATGCAGTTGTTGGTGAAGTTAAAGTGAGGCCGTGTTGCTATAATCATAAGGGAAAACACAAGGACCTCCTAACAACACAACAGCTCAACACTTACGGGAATTAACTTCAAGATGTGTGCTATTATTTAAGTAAACAATTCATGTATGAATTAAGCATTCTATTAACTAATTCCTTTTTGTAAGTATTGTTTTGGGTGTGTCTCACCTTAGGTGTCATACCCTATTACCATCGATCTACGGTTTGAATTTAGGGAATAAAACGAGCATGTGCGATGTCACTATCTGGACATGAGGCTTATACAGGGTTCAAAAGTAGTTTATAAAACAAATTGGATCTTTCTTGCAGGAAGACTTCATATATATCTTCCGTTAAAAGATATGCCCCAGTTCAGTGAAAGAAGGCTGTTTGTTCAGCTTCAAGCAATTACTTTCATTTGTTGGTGGAGGCAGTGGTAGCACAACAATGGGAGAGTGCCAGTCTGGATATAAATACATCTGATTTTGCAAGGAATGATTGTTTCGCTTGTATACAACTACTAAACGATTGTTATAAAATCTATAAAATCTACTTATGATTTGTCATACAGTCTGTACCATTTGAAATGTACCAATAAACCTTCTTTGGCTAAAAAAAAAAAATTGCTTGGGGGATGGGGTGTAGTTCTGTAACACCCTGGGAGCCGGAGGCTGCTTATCCATGGTCTATTCCATATTATATTGATTTTGCTACAAAATTCTAAGAAATCAGCAATGACACTCATCAAAATGAATAGTGACTAGATAGAGTGAGGACGCACACACACAAGACAAGACGAAACTAAGCATCTGTCATTGCCCATTATTGCCTGTATTATATAACAGAATGCTCTGGAATGTAATCCACGAAAGAGACTGCAAATATGTTAAGTATAGCAGGTTATATAAAAGTATGTCTGGACATGCACACAGAATCTGCAGAGAAATATTTCTACTTGGATAACATAATTAATGTGCAAACCTATCAAAAGTATTTTCCGTTTCCAAAAGCCAAAACTGTGACTGCAAACCTCCTAGGAAATCTGGCTTTTCATAAACCATTTATATTATTCATTAGTGCTAAAGTAATAGGCAATACGCATAAATACCAATTCAGTATATAAGGGCAAATGTTTTGAAAAGAAATACTTAAGAATGATTATATTAAAAAATAATCGTCCTTTCCCACAATTCATTGAAAAAAACCCCACTCCAGCTAAGATAAGCATAGCCCTGTGGCAAATGGTGGCACATATAAATCAGTGAATATAGTGCTTGAAGAAGGATGGCATTAGCCCAGGGACAAAAGTAGCAATTGGTGCCAAAAAACACCTTTTCACAGGGCCGATTTGTGCA
This sequence comes from Xenopus tropicalis, assembly GCF_000004195.4. NCBI lineage: Eukaryota > Metazoa > Chordata > Amphibia > Anura > Pipidae > Xenopus > Xenopus tropicalis. The sequence goes on from NC_030679.2 coordinate 108,734,002, forward strand.
AAGTTGCAACACTGGCATTTATTAGATTCCTAACTGGTTGTTAGCAGTCCTAAAATGACTTGTGATCCAGGATCTTTGAGCTAATGATGCACAGGCAATCTAGGTAATTGAGGGACCCATGGAGCCTAGTGGTCCAGAGTCTGGTTGCTCTGGAAACTTACTTATGCAACCTTTAGTTCACCTATAGCCAAGTGAGAAGCAGACGAAATTTCTTCCTTGAACTTGCTCTCCATACAAGAGAACTGCCTGAAGCAAGCCTCTCACACATAAATACCCCCAAAAAAAGGCCAACCAGATTATTACTACAGTAGGTCTGATCTGCCTACAGTATCTGATGACCAGTATATAGACTGATTTTTAGACAAATTTGCTGAGAGACCCTGTTTTATTCAGTGAAATAAAGAAAAATTGGTGGATCAGTTCAACACTGCTTTTTGGGAACCAAATAACCACTAGTTTAGGTTTATGGGAGATGTAGCTAGTTAAATTAATAAAGCTGTTTTAATATAATTGCATTAAAATTTGAGTATTAAACTATATTAAGAGATTCTGATGCAGAGACTGAGGCCTTTGTACATGCCTTAGCCACTTGCCTTTGTTCTTAACCCCAGTGTTGTAACTTCATAACTGCAAAATACACAAATATTAAAAAGGCAATAACATAGGAAAAGTACAAATTGCATGTTGATTATTGTCTCACCTGTCAGAATGAATCACTTCCCCTGTCTTTGGGCTAATTGTATGAATAATTATTCCACGGTGACCCCAACTCTTCTCAAAGTAATATCCTCCTTCGCTCATTCCCCCAGGATGCAGAGTCTTGTTCAGAAATGTCCAGGATAGCTTTTTCTCCCCATGAATTTCAAGAGTTCCTCCTACTCCGGCTCCAATGAATTTTTGGCCAAAATAATCATGAGGTGGCTCAACATCATCTGACCTATGAATGTCACCAAAACATAACATTTATAAACTCAGCTGAATTTGTGTTTGTGCAATAATGGCTGCAGTCCTTACAAATACAAATACATTAAAAGTACATGTATCCAAAGGCACTCCTAAATGCCAACTGGCGCCACTGTGTCCGTCTTGCCTCCTATTCTAAATGACGCATTAGTGTTCCTACTGATGCAGGGAAACCCTGGAGCTAATTCCAGGGTTCCCTCTAAAAGCTGCATTAACAGTTGCAGCATCATGCGCTGATGATATTTTATTAAAGAGTGCCAAAAATGACACAAATATGACTCCAGAAATTTTCATCTTATTTTTTCCAATGCGTCAATCATGTATCTGCAATTGTGTGAGATGATGCTCCCCTTCAAGGAGGCAGTAATGCTAGAATTATAGTGAAAATGCTGCATTCTGGGTAAAAACAGGGCAAATTGCTTTCAAAACAACACTTTGCACATTGTACTTACTTATGTACATCTTTGTTACTTCTATTTCCTCTATAAAAATACATTATTGAACTACATGTTTCTCTGGTTACAAATGCTTTAGCTGGACATAAGCCTTACGTTTACCTTCCATAAAGGACGATGGTAAAATGACCTTGGAAAGGACAGTCCTCACTCCCTATGTGCAGCTCCCCTCCATGCTCCACCAGTATAGATCTTGTGTGCAGGATTATAGGGTTATCAGTGGCTTTAATGACAAGTTTCCCTGTAACAGAAGTAAGCATGTTCATATTTCCCATGTAAAAATCTCATTTCATGCTACTATTGCAATGACACACAAGAGATCTGAAGCCTGTGGAACTGAAGCCATTGCTTGGTACCTATTCCATGGCAGACTGCTAGGATTTGTAACCGAACAGCTGGAGAGCCACAGACTGCATATCCCTAATCCTGGTTATAGGGAAGTGCAAAGTGGCATACCTTGCTATATTTCAGCATGTCTCACTTCAAATATTTAATTTTGTAAGTAAAAAAAAAAAAGAGCTAATGCTGACTTATATATTCTTACAGATACCTTGATTGGCAGTTTATAATACCCAGAACAAATGTTTTTCAATTACAGACCTAAAATTTCCCAGATCACCATATAAAATTCCATTTATCAAACTGCATATTAATTTTAGCAGATTGTGTAGGTCAGTGTATAATGCCAGACTAACAAGCAGTTGTTGCTTTGGAAATGCGTTTTTTAAAACCACTTCTTACAGCATAATTTCCTTGCTGCTCGAAGTTTGGACTTTGTCTTTATTGGGTTGCACCTTGTCTAAAATGGTCAAAAACAAGGGTGTCAGTTGTGGCTACTGGGTGGCTTAAAATTAAATACATTGTGACTGGATGATTTCAGAGATCACAATGACTGACAAAAATAATCACAAACTTTTTGCACTATTTTTTTGGAATAAGTGATTTTACAAATAAAATAAATAAGCCCCATAATGATTTTACATCATGTGATATATACAGGAATCATAAATGAGCCATCAACAAAACCCCACTATACAGAAGTGGAATTTTACTAGTCCAAATAGTACGAAGATGCTGGGGACATCATTCAGCAAATTTATACTTTATTCAGCCAAGGGGAATTCACTTTGTACTGAACAATGAGCCGCAAAACTCTTTATGAAATAGCTTCTATTATGTAATATTTGTTGTTTGACAACAGTTTTCATCTGAGATAAAAGAGTTAAAATAATCAAAAATGATTCACAGACAGGATGCTCTGTCCAGTCATCAGTGAAATCTCTGCAATCTGCAGAGCTGGGACTGATCTGGTTCAGCAGCTGGAAATCAGCTTAAGAAATTACGAGCTGCCAAACCATCTGGTTCAGATGATGAACAAGAAGAGTTTAAACAAATAAATCCATTAAGCAGCAAATTTCTCCTTGAATATGAGGCTAGTGGGACACATTTCTACTACTTGTCAGATTCGGCATATCTTTTATCATACCTCCTCCAGTGATATGCACGGAGTGCACAGTGGCAGATGAAGTGAGAAGAAGCTTTGTGGTTCCATTGATGGTCACGTAATTGTCTTCATTGTGGCCAGGGCTCCAGGGCTGGAGCTGAGGATCATCTTCAGGACATGTACCTATTAGAAAAGAGAAATTAACTGTAGCAAACATTACTAATATGCAATCCCTATATGTGGACAGTAGGGTGAGCTGAAGGCAGAATACCTGCACAAGACAATTCTCTGCCATAGGGTGGCCATGGATAGGCTTATGGTCAAATAAAAATCTATTTTTTTTTATTTGGCCATCCTCAAAAGATCTTTTAATCTGTCAAGACATTTAAATGGCCGTCTATAAAGTCAGGCAGTGGGCACTTATATACTGGGGGTCAAGGCTCAGACCGATATCATCATGTACCTAACAATTGGTATATGAATGGCTACTTCAGAACAAGAATTCAGAGCAACCAATCATATTATTGCTTTAATAGTTGTGGCCAGTCAGATTTTAGAAGTTCTATAAATACACTATTTTATCACGCCTAAGCTAAATTAAGGGCACTAACGGATAATTGTGCTTCAGTCTACCTAATTCCCTGCACAGGAAAACTGCAATGTTGCATTATTGTTCAGTAAGCTGGAGGGAAGCCAAGACTCTGTTATGGTGTCCAATAAATATAAATAAAGGAATGCACTAAAAGTGAGTGAGTTTCTCTGTGGTTAGCTTGAATCTCACATTTTGATATATCTGCCTCTGATTCTCTAAATCCCTAACATTGCATGAGTAAGGCATGTTCCTTTCAATGTGCCGCACATAGAGCATGTTTGTGGTCAATCTAAGGAACTGCAGAGCTTTGTGATTTAAAAATCATAATGTGTTTGTCTTTCCCTCAGGAAATGCCTAACCTACTTTCTATTAGAGTATCAGAAGCAAGACTCACAATAATAGCATTACATACAATTTAATTGGCATATCAAAAAAGGTGAAAATTAACCCTTTGGTATATCAAACATGCATAATAAATCATCTATCTGCCCCTTTCCCTAGCAAGCATTGTGACTCTATAGCAAGCACTCCAGGAGTTCACAGCCCGCTGCAAGTGACATTACTGGCATATATATATATGAATACATAGTACTCCAGTGTATCTGCTGGGGAATTACCTTCCACATCAATAGACGTTGCCTGACACAGAGGGAGGTCTATAAAATGCAGCCTTAATTATGTTACAAATTTAGTTGTGCTAGAAACTAGCTATAAATCAGATTTAAAATTACCTAATCTTAATGTACACATCCTTTCACAATGATAATTATGCATGTGATAGAAACTAGATTGGCTGTGAATCAACATTAATATTACATAATTTGAATGTACAAATCCTTACACAATTACAATTATATGTGTCTGCTTAGACTGCAAATCCTTGCCCTTTCCAGGTGTGCAGGGCACATTGAGAACATCCTATGTAACCCTGCGTGCTAATTCATTTGTTACCTGACTTTAGCGAACTTACCTGTGTGCCCAAGCGTAGCAAACAATGCGCATATCATCACACACAAAATTCTATTAACATCACGCAAGCCCATATTTTTGCTTGTGAATAGCAGAATTCCAGATTCCTGTAGAAAATAAACAAACTGATTCAAAACCATGAAAGTAACTAAAATTAACTAAACACTGATATAATTATATTCTGTCAAATATAATTCTGAAATATTCTAAAAACAAAAAAGTAACAAACCCAGAGCAAACAGAGATTAAAATGTAATTTTTGTATAAAGCTATCACTATCACTATCACTAGCAACAAGAACAGCCTGGTTGTTTTAGGAATACCATAAGCAGTACTTTTCTGGCACTCACAAAACCCAGGCAGAGTTGTCTTCTACTGCTTTGACAGGTGTCAGGCCATGAGAGGTAACAGGAGATTGTAATCAATCACATAGCCAAAGAATGGCAGAAATAGCCCTTGAACATACCAGTCCTCGTGTACCAGTAATCGGATACTTACCAAATCTGTGGGCTATGTGAATTTAAGTGTTAGTAGATTACCACAGCCAGAAAGTGTTACAACTTGGGTAATTATTAAGTGTGTTATTATAAAAGCCTGTTGTATTATTATGGAGCTCAATCTGCAATCACTTCAACTGAGAGATCATTTGCTGCACTTGCTGTTTAAGGAAAGGAATAAAGCATTTTGCCAGGACCTGCTCCCTCTCGTTGGATAACCCCCTGAGCTGGAAAATGGTTTTCTAAATTTACATTTATAGCATTTTTTCGAGTTCTGGTTTCCATTTCTGTATCTTTTTTAGCAACTTAATCCATGTGAGCAAAACACTTGCACTGGCTAGTAATATTTTCCTATTAAAGGAAACCTCACACTCAATCTTCCAGAAGTCCAATAGAAAATGCTTTCATATCACTAAGTTAGGCTGCAGAATGGTAATGCCAGTTGGGTCAGGAAATACTGGACAGGCCCTGCTAAAGCATTTACTAACTTCATCAGTGCATCCCCTAGAGGAACGATGCTCAGTCTGCTTTGGAAAGATGTCTGGCAGCAAAGCTTGGATATATTAGGATTCCTGGCAAGACTTGTGCTGTCAAATTATTTCCAGCTGTTGATTCCCTAAGACTCATCAGAAAGGCAAGATCTAAGCAGAACGAGCCGGTACTTCTGGCCCGTGAGATCCAGAGGGCACCCTGAGGGACCGGGTGTGTTTGAAGACATCACTGAGGGTGGGTGACACAAATATCGGTATGTACACTTAACCCCTTAGGAGCATGCCAAAGAAACACAATTACAGTGAATTCTGCAAAATAAGGAATATTTATCAGTTGGTCTGCAAAGATCATTTATAAAATATAACAGAGCTAGCAATGTAAAGTATCTGTGTTGCTCATGGAGGGGAATTATGTCATTGTTTCACCTTGCTCAGAACTATTTGGCAGCACAATCTGCTTTTACCACACAAGCTAGTGATGTATTGACTATAACATATGGTGTTTCTATGCATGATTCAACCAATATTATAAGCATGTCTTTGTGGGTCACGGATGCACTATGCAAATTGGTTCATATTTATTATGTATCATGATTACATATGTACTAGATGTTTTGGAAATAAAGGATGTACATTGCAATTAGGTGCTCAAGTGCTAGCCAGATCACAAATATGAAGTTCTCCTTAGCTGTATGAAGGGAAACAGCCTTAGTTACAACCAGGGGGTTATATTAAAGTTGTTTGAACTATAACAACATAAAACCCTAAGTATTCTCAGTCACTGGCTGTAAGCTCTGTACTTAACAACTGGAGTTCCCCTCCTTTGACAACCTTGCATTTTAGAATATTTCTATAGCCTAGAAAAAGTTGCATTATTAACAACTTGTCATTGGGCCTGTTCTGTCCTTCTATGTGCATAAGAAACAGGACAACCATCAGAAAGTACAAATTAACAGGACTACTCATAGCATAAAAAATTAATATATCCGTGGCAGTTATGTAGGACCTAGAAGGTTAACAAGCATTAATGTCCAAATTGTCATAGTCTGCATAATAGTTTATGATTACACAGAAAAAAAATAAGCTGGGGCCAATGCCCTCTCAGCCCTATACTACAAGCATTCCAGCACTTTGCTTTGCTAACAGGTCTTGGCAGAATGAAAAAAGAAAAAACTCCCTGTGTAATCTGGCCAGTTGCTTCACACCTTGTACAATGATGCCCCACCTAGCCCTTCAACACTGCTCTTAATCATTAAAATAAGTGCAGAAGAGAAAAGTCTGTTTTTCTTACAGTGACAGAATGTGACCGTTGAAAGATAGATCATTGAAGCTTTTTACAAAATGCATAAATCAAATCAGCACAGAAAAACCCCTGTATTTTGGCCCTGGCAAGCTCCAGTACATAGCAGGAATGCAATAAAGCAAACAGTACAGCTCCATTCTATATACAATGAGAGAGAAGTGAGAGAAGACAGTGTAGTGAATAGCATACCTGTGCAGGGTTCAGGGGGAACACTCTGCCATACATGGATGTCCAGTGAAAGCCAAGTGAGTGTCTAGTGAATGTCAGGCTGGGATCCCAGTTCTGTGTGTGTGTGTTCTCAGCTGGCTGCCTGGGCTAACGCTCTGCAAGTGCTCCCTGTACTTAGCTGATGCCTTATACCATCTCTATCTATGGTGCTGTCCTTGCCATGCCACTAGTGTTAATTACAGGACTGGGGCAGAAAGCTTTCCAGGCAGCTTTATTTCTCTGTGCAATTAGCATCACAGCCAATCATTAGCAAAGACACCTCCTGTGTCCTCCCTCACCCTCTGCATGGTTCCATAGGTGATCTGTTGGTACACAGCAGCTGCCAATATCCTCATGCCAGATAACACAATAAACACCATACTTTACTCAAGTCTGTCATAGGGAGTGAATACCTCAAGTATGTATCTTAACCACGGGATGAAACACGATATCAAACACATGTAATAACGCTGACTTGTTATTAGATTTGGCAAAAAGCTGCATGAACATGCAGAAAGCAGTTCAGCATGTGATAATCCCAAAACAAGAATGTGAGAGACTCTGAAAAACAAATACTCAATTTGAATTTAAAATAGGAAGATAAAATCCAAACAGGCGACAATGCAAAGAAGCCAGGAGTCGGAATACCTGATGAGTTGGACTTGGCCAAATGGTTCCTGAGATAAGGCTGATTTCAGGACACATTGTACAGCATTTCCTAACTATCAACTGTTGTCCCACTGCAGTACAATCTGCACACTCCCTTATGGTCAAATATATTACTTACAACTAGAGATGATACAGAATATTATTGTAAAATAGTGTTAAAAGAAAAAAAAAAAAAAGTATCTACAGTACATTAAACTTTTTAAACTGGGATTTCAAATAACAGTACCAAGACCTGAAGAAAATAGGATGCCATCTATCTAAATGAACTAGAGTGGAGCAAAAGAGACCATAAAGGTTATTTCTTTCCAAACAGCATAATTCATAATTCCTGTTCTCTGGTTTCTGCTACATTATTTCAGGAGTTACAACCAGTAGTTCCGAGAATATAAAAAGACAGACACCGCTTTTGGTTATTTATAAACAACTTTAAAACCACTAGATGTGTTTACTAAATGTATATTGGAAAGTTGCTTAGAATTACATTTTCTTTTAAAAAAACGTTTTTGGGAGGGGGTCGCCAATCTAGGTTTAAATATATATTTCTATGAAAACAGCATATCTTATGCATATGAAAACTGCATTAACTGTTTAATAACATTTTTAGTTCAGGAAAAGTTAACTTGTGGTTCTCCAAATTTACAATTACAACTTCCAGAATTCACAGCAGCACTTAGCTGTTAAAGGATTTAGGGAGTTGCACAGTGCAGTTCAACTTCAGCCTCTCTGCCCCCAGAGTAGAGAGGCTGGTCAGAAAGACTGCATATGAATGGAGAAGAAAGTAGCCTCCTGACACACCTTCCTGCAGGTATAAAAAGTTATAAAAAAATAAATAAATAAAATTAGTAGCCGAAGTGCATATAATGTACCTTAGTATGGTCACAAATATGGTACAGAGAGCAGGTATCAGTCAGTGTCCCTTCTATGTGATGAGACCAAACAGAAAACAGCTATAAAGAATGAACTTACCGTTCAGTGTTGTACTGACATGATATAGAACATTCAGTCCCTACTACCAATAGCACACCATTTCACATCAAGATACATAAAAGGTCACATTGTAATTCCTCTGATTAACCAATATGTGGCAGATGCAACCAAATACATTCACCATGTGCAGGTTTTGAGACTACACACTATAATAGATTAAACAGACAAATCATTTATTAACTCTACAATGTACAAAGAGATGAGAAAATGATTAAAAAAAAAATTATAAAAAAAAGTTCTGTCAATAGATCATGAATCTGGGCTAATTTGTGTACCCAAGTGCCAAGTCATTCTCTGCAAGCAGGGCAAACAGGAGTCCAGTTTCTCATTGCTGCCCAGAAATGGGTACACGGGCCTGATATGAACACTGTTTGGCTTTGGATGCTAAAGTTTTGGGGCCGGGCATCTATATTCAGTCAACATCAGTGGAAGATAAAGGTGAATCGATGCAGCTTTTCTATCTGCACTGTTATTAATGATTTTAATCCAGGATGGAGTGGAAAGCCCTTTAAATCCTACCATAGCAAAACTACCTGGAAAAGAAAAGCAACAAGAAGTACAATTAATATACTCAAATATTGCTGCCTGGACATAGTAGACTAATATTATAAAAAAATACAATAAATTATAGCATAATGTGGATTCAGTTAAAGCAAAAAAAAAAAAATGTTTCCTAGACCTTATACACTTTCCACTGTGATGTTATAGGAGTATTAGTCAGCATATAAACAAATTACCTTTCTTTGGAAGTACAATGGGTTTGGCTGAGCCAATTTTAGTAAAAACAGACATTTCAGAACTAGGCGGAGTCTCCACAATGTCCCTGGAGCAAATAAGAACGACTGATCTAGAGGGTGGGAAAAGAGTTCTTACTGTGAGTACATATTTACAGGAGCCACATTCAGACTACAAAATGTAAGCAATGTAAGTAACAAAGTAAACCTATGAACAGACTGGCATGTTGTATCGAATAATCCAGTCAGCTGAAGCATAGGACGCCGTTCCCTATCATCGAGACACTCTATTCGCGTTAGCATTGCAATTTTGCCAAAATTTATTACTTTCAGTAATCAAACAGTGGAAACACTGTAGAGGGAAATAATACTTTGTCACAAAGCTGATGTATCTGCTATCACTAACACAGTTGGCAGCTGTGGGAGGTGAATGCCAGCCCTAAGAATGGCACAGCTGATATGCTGCAAGAAGATCTAAAGATTAGCAAATCGCTCAATGCCGTCTGGCTTGTAGGCTTAACATGATTTATCAAGGAGTATCACGACAGCTACGTTAATGATAAGAAATTCAGCTAAAGACAAAGTGACTGGACTCATAGCTGTGGTATAAAGAATGCATTCTATTTCACTATACAATGTTTTTGAGTTCCTCACCTTAGTTTCATTGAGGTCTGAATGTAACTGGCAATTGCTTTTGTTATCTTCAAATCACTGATCATTTCAAATTGCCTCTTGCTTACAACAGCTCCAGAGCAGGCATCTAACACCAGGAAGAAAAGCCCCTTTCTCTTGATCAAAAAAATGTCTTCATCAACCTGGAAAGGGAAAAACAGGTCAAAGAAAAAAACAAAAAGTTATGCATAGAATGTGGCTAGCAGCAGAGAGCTGAGACAGCAAAACCAGAAACCAGGTAGCAAGATCTCTTGAGAAAATCAAAAGCACTGACCTACCAGTTGAAAGCTTTTATTACATAAGAATAAAGCATCAATAATCCAAACAACAATTGCATGCACACTAAAGCTTGGGTCTTGTTTTATGTTTGATAGGCTCCCTGCATTGGCATCAAATAACAATAATATTCCAAAAGGCTGGTGGGTAAAGTATGGGATATAGGTACCACATTTATTTATTAAGAAACTGAGCAAACTATGGAGAATCACGAGCAAAGCTTCCAAGCATTAAACGTTCTGGTCAAGTACCAAACATTTGCTTTAAACAAAATCTCACAACACTTTAGAACTCTGTACAAAAAAAAGCCCTTTTTGGCATATACAGACTTTTGCTAAAGCCTAAGCAGTGTAACCAGTCAGTAAATAAGAAGGCAGAAGGTTTACATCAAGAGATGTAACAACCAAGTTAGTAAGAAAGGCCTATAAATTAATTTTTCATTACCTTGATAAATGCAGCTTTCAGTCCATTTACATTATCTGCCATACGGAGGGATTGGATCTGTATTCTTGTATATTTCATAGATGGGTTGCTTGTTATTGCTACCTATTGGGGTACATTAAACAAAAAATATTTCCCAAAATATACAGAAAGGCTTAGTTATATATTTTCAGCGATGTGGAAAAATCATCAGAACTTTAGAGGCTAAATATATTACTCTGCAGATGTACAGCAGAGAGCTATGCACATTTAAAAAGCTGTACATTTCTGTGGCATCATCACCGTTGCAGTAAATTCCATAACTACCATAATACCATCATAATAAACCTCTTATTATAACGGCAACACCTCCTTTCCTTGGTTTCTACATAACTATGAAGTTATCATTAAAATAACATTATGTGTCATTTACCTGTGGAGCACCACATTCACTGCATGGCAGGGCAAGTCGGTGAGATGCAAAGAGTCGGCGGGTATGGGTATAACTATCTGTTTTAGGAAATGGGTTCTGAATACATTCACTGGAATCCTCTAGTTCAAATTGAGACACTATCTTAATTCGCTCACAGCCATGCTGGGAACAATAGCTGTGCCCACTGCGGACTGAGTGTGCCTGTAGGTGTATGAACAAGTACCTAAAAGAGAAATTAAATATAGGAAAGGTTTAACACAGGCTAGCTAGCAGAAATCTTCATTTACGAACATGCTGGCCTATGTTACTAATTTGAAGAATCTTTTCTACTATGAATAAAAATAAGCCATGGATGCAGTCAAGGTCTATGGAGTATACTGGGTATGGCAGGGACATGACAAGGAGCAAGCTATAATATGTTAAAACATATCAGAGAGGTATACAGTATTTAGCAGATAAAGGCAAATCATTTAGGTATCTAAATAGACACGTTTGTCACTGCAGATTGGGAAAAAGAATCAATGGTAAAGCAAATGTCACGCAACACTTCATTTCTGGCTACTAACTGCGAAAAAGCCAATTCACCCCCTACAGAGCTATCCCCAGTATTTTGTACATACTGTATATAACAATATGTGAACATGGAGACAAGTGAGGTAGCTAGTCATCCTGAAATCATAAGCCATACAGGGTGCTTCCTAGAATGACAAAGTACGCCAGGTGTGACATTTACACATTATTGTGACATGCATGCCTGGGAGTGTATAAGGATCCCTGATAAGGTTTGCCCTCCAGGGAGTTGATTCTGGAGTATAACAAGTTCCAGCAAAGTGTAGCGTGCAGAATCAGAACAGGAGCACTGCAAAAAAAAACGAACTGTACTTTTATATGTCAGGATATGTAGCTAAGTAAATAAAAAGTATGTTTACTTCTAATCTTGGAAAGAGAAAGTAAAATATAATAATTATGACTACTGTACACACACCAAGTCAGCCTTCACTTGGAGGGTCTCACATCTAGTAGCTTACCCAGATTCCTGACTGAAATGAAAAAGTCTTGTCTCTGACTGATTAAGAACCTGGCTGATGGTATGAGCCCAGGAATAGTGTCTTACGCTGTGTATCCTTCCACTGTGACGATCATAAACATCTGACATGACCTGGAACTGTGCACTTCTGGGATAACACAAGGCAATCTGAATCCAGTCTCCCCTGTCACAAACATAAAGTAGGTCATTACTTGCCATGTAACAGTTATTATTTAGAGTACCAACTATCCATTAACATCACAACAGCAATGTTGGTGCTACTAATATTGACTGGTCACAAGCTACTTGTGGTGCTTTTTCTTTTTAACGGTGGGACACATTCCAAGGTGATGCCCCAATATTTAAATTCCCACTGCTTGCAACTCCCATAAAATGTTTGGTAAAAGGGGAAACATTCTAATAAAAAAACTAATGCTACCTAGAAGGTCAGAATTGTGGGAGATATAAGCATGGAACTTGGAAAGAAATGTTTAACAGAATGTGCTATTACCCCATGATGTTTAATCTCTAGCAGAGGCTCCCATACTGTGCTCTGTAGACCTATGGCAGCCTGCAAATCTACTTTAAGGGGATCAGGGGACAAAACCATTAACCACATCCATACTATTTCATATAATGTATACATGCTTTTGTTATTGATAGGCTTATGGTAGTATCACAGTGACAAAGCTTAATTAGGGAGTAGGGTTGGCCAAACAGCTTTTTTCTTATTGAGTGACCTAACAACTGAACATGCTGATCTGATGCATGTTCCTCATCTGATGGTGCATCCATCCACCCTCTGAGAGGGGGCGTCATCAGATGAAACATTCACTTAGACACGTCAGCTGTTATCTTATAATGGTTCATCAAAACTGCATGCAATACACAACTATATGGCCAGACAGTGTAATGTCAAAAGTGGTCAAACTATCCCACAAAATCTGTTCATTTATGGTCAGCTGTATTGTGCCATTCTGGGAATGATAGAAAAATGGTAGAACAAGCTGAGATATCTGTGGAACTTAAAAGAGGGTCAGGGAAGCTCCAACAGTTGCAAGCCAGCGCTCTAGAATGGTGCGGTACTACTATTTTCTATGATTATCTGACATACCACATTTGTGGGCCAGAGTATATTAATATCATGACATAATATATTGAGCTCTTTAACTTGCTAGGAGCTGTAAAAATCTACATCTGGCCACTGGGCTTCAAACTGGATGACCACACAATGGAGAGATTAACTGCCTCTGACCTTGGTTGGCTACAACACATTGTGCAAGTCAAAGACATTTCATTTGTCTGGTAGAGCTCAAGCTTATGATGGCAGTGTATGTTCAGGTGACAGATTAGTCTGATGGAATGCTTAACATTCAGTAATTTCCCTGTGAGATCTGCCTCTAGCTGCTTTACTGTAGTAGTCAGAGCCCAAGAGCATGCCAGGTTAAGAATCCAAGTGCAGGACAGCCAAAAAAGAAAATTCCTAAATCTAAGAGACATTCCAAAGCTGCAAGGGAGCCAGACCTTAAATGTTCCCCTCTTTTAGAGCTCTTAATTATTGTATTTATTCCTATTAGGCAGGGATTTAAGAGTGGTCAGATGAAAAAACAATACACATATAAAAGTCTTTTCCCAGAAGATTACTTTTATAACAGAACTCATTTTAGGCAGCAGTTCCAAAGCACAGCAAGAACAAGATGCTTCTTTCCTCCTGAGCTTTGTCTGCTTTGCTAAGAGGGCACCCCCCTGGACTCTAAATGCATCTGGGTCATTTCTTAAGCAATTCAGTAAAAAACCCAGTGTTATTTCAGAGAGCCCATGATACCTAACTTGCCCTCCTTTAGTCTTTGTAACCTATGCAGGCATAGATTTAAAACAGTGCAAGAAGGCTGGGCCCCTCGGTTTCAGAAAATTCAAGGATATCCAAGCTTCTGAACTACATTTTATAGAATCCCCATACAGGATGGATATACCTGATTTAAAGGGGAAGTTAATTCTAAAATGTTTGTGAAGATTCCCATTCCTTGTCCATCAACAATTGGTATTGCCAATTTTTAAAAAAATAGTACCCATGGGACTCCCTCAGTCATTTACACTTTATTTCTAGACACTGAGACAGTTCTTTAAACACACTGGCCCCACTGCTCTACACAGTCAGGGCTGCTCCATTGTTCTGGCCAGAGCACGCATGTGTGTGACGAGCTGATGTTCTGTGCATACCATAATCCAATAGCAGTGCACAGAACACTGAGAGCACTGGCAAGATAATGCTACCACAGTTCAATATCGAGCAACTGAATCAGCACACTATTTAAATGTTTTTCAAGCAACTTATCCTTTAGGTAGATCATTTATTTCTAAAGTTGCCCCATTTTTTGAGCTCTGCCTGGTTAATCAGTCATTATACTATGCAATGTAATTTGTCACATTTTTCCCAGGATATTTCTGGACACATCTAAATCTTGGTTCCCACAGTTAATCCCATTGATGAAATTTGTCTAATATACTAATTTTTTTCTAGCAGGCATTGTTATAACTTAATGAGGGTATTTAAACTGTGTCAATGTAAAGTCAGATTTAAAGCCATGTAATAAAGACATTACCAATGAAAACGTTGAATCTCTTTGGGTAGAAATTTCAGTAGGGCTGAAGGTCACAAAGAAAATGATCATTGGAGTATGCTATAAACCACCCCGTATAGATGAGGGGGATGAGTCCCAGCTACTTTTGCAAATGGAGGAGGCTTCAAAATTGGGTCAAGTTGTTATTATGGGGGACTTTAATTATCCGGACATTGACTGGAGTAATGGGGTGGCTAAGTCAGAAAAAGCTAGTAGGTTTGTAAATATGCTAAATGACAACTTTTTATTTCAGGTGGTTCAAGAACCTACTCGGAATGAGTCTATTTTGGACCTGGTAATATCTAATAATACTGAACTTATCTCTAACATTTGTGTGGGTGAGCATTTGGGGAACAGTGATCACAACATGGTCTCCTTTGAGATAATGCTACAGAGACAGCTCTATAAGGGAGTAACTAAAACGCTCAATTTTAGACGTGCAGACTTTGCCAGTATAAGGGCATCTCTGCAATGTGTCAACTGGGAAAGGCTTTTCATGGGGTTAGACACAGAAGGAAAATGGAACATCTTTAAAACATTGCTTTGCAAGTATACACAACAGTATATTCCCCTTGTAAGCAAGGAGAGGCATCGCAAAGCAAAACCTTTATGGCTGAATAAAAGAGTTAGGGTCGAGGTTGGTAATAAAAAACGTGCTTTTAAAGCATTCAAGTTAGCGGGGACAGCGGAAACTTTCATCAGGTACAAGGAAGCAAATAAAGCATGCAAAAAAACTATCAGGCAAGCTAAAATTGAGATGGAAAGGGATATTGCAGCTAGGAGTAAAAAGTTAATTATGTGAATAGTAAAAAAATGAAGCAAGAAGGGGTGGGAACTTTATTATCTCGGGGGGGTACGTTGGTTGATGAGAACGGGGAAAAAGCAGAAATTTTGAACTCTTATTTTTCATCTGTCTATACATCTGAGGAGCCAGATAATGAAGGCTTCCCTTTTAATATACCCAGTGCTAGTAATTTAGCTACTGACGCATGGGTCACTCAGGAGGAAATTCAAAAGAGACTTGAACATGTAAAGGTAAACAAAGGTCCAGGACCGGATGGGATTCATCCCAGGGTATTAAATGAGCTGAGCGCTGATTGCCAAGCCTCTTCACATAATTTTTCAGGATTCGTTGAGGTTTGGCATGGTGCCGAGAGACTGGCGAATTGCTAATGTGGTGCCATTATTTAAAAAGGGATCTCGTTCTCAGCCTGAAAACTATAGGCCTGTTAGTCTGACATCAGTAGTAGGAAAGCTTCTGGAAGGGGTAATAAGGGATAGGATAGTTGAATACATTGCAGTTCACAATACTATTAGTTTGTGCCAGCATGGTTTTATGCGTAACAGATCTTGCCAGACTAATTTAGTTGCCTTTTATGAGGAGGTGAGCAGGAACCTTGATGCTGGAATGGCAGTTGATGTCATCTACTTAGATTTTGCTAAAGCGTTTGATACAGTACCTCACAGAAGGTTAATGATCAAATTGAGGAATATTGGCCTAGAACATAATATTTGTAATTGGATAGAGAACTGGCTGAAGGATAGAGTACAAAGAGTGGTGGTAAATGGAACATTTTCTAATTGGGCCAGTGTGGTTAGTGGAGTACCGCAGGGGTCAGTCCTTGGTCCTTTGCTTTTTAACTTGTTTATTAATGACCTGGAGGTGGGCATAGAGAGTACTGTTTCTATTTTTGCTGATGACACTAAATTGTGCAAAACTATAAGTTCCATGCAGGATGCTGCCGCTTTGCAGAGCGATTTGACAAAATTGGAAAACTGGGCAGCAAACTGGAAAATGAGGTTCAATGTTGACAAGTGCAAAGTTATGCACTTTGGTAGGAATAATATAAACGCAAACTATCTACTGAATGGTAGTGTGTTGGGGGCATCCTTAATGGAGAAGGATCTAGGGGTTTTTGTAGATCACAAGTTGTCCAATTCCAGGCAGTGTCATTCTGTGGCTACTACAGCAAATAAAGTGCTGTCTTGTATAAAAAAGGGCATTGACTCAAGGGATGAGAACATATTTTTGCCTCTTTATAGGTCCCTGGTAAGGCCTCACCTTGAGTATGCAGTGCAGTTTTGGGCTCCAGTCCTTAAGAAGGATATTAATGAGCTGGAGAAAGTGCAGAGACGTGCAACTAAACTGGTAAAGGGGATGGAAGATTTAAGCTATGAGGTGAGACTGTCGAGGTTGGGGTTGTTTTCTCTGGAAAAGAGGCGCTTGCGAGGGGACATGATTACTCTGTACAAGTACATTAGAGGGGATTATAGGCAGTTGGGGGATGTTCTTTTTTCCCATAAAAACAATCAGCGCACCAGAGGTCACCCCTATAGATTAGAGGAACGGAGCTTCCATTTGAAGCAGCGTAGGTGGTTTTTCACGGTGAGGGCAGTGAGGCTGTGGAATGCCCTTCCTAGTGATGTTGTAATGGCAGACTCTGTTAATGCCTTTAAGAGGGGCCTGGATGAGTTTTTGAACAAGCAGAATATCCAAGGCTATTGTGATACTAATATCTACAGTTAGTATTACTGGTTGTATATATATAGTTTATGTATGTGAGTGTATAGATTGGTTAGTATAGGTTGTGTGCTGGGTTTACTCGGATGGGTTGAACTTGATGGACAATGGTCTTTTTTCAACCCTATGTAACTATGTAACTATGTAATGTATCACCCGAAGGATACACTAAAACCTTTATCACAACTTCATAATATATGTACTCTATGTCTTAGACAAGTCATCAGGATAAACATATAAATGTACAGCACATGAGAACACAAGGATGTTGATCATTATAATATAATCATTTATTGTTATTAGGGATGCACCTAACCCACTTTTTTGGGTTTGGCCGAACCCCCAAACCCACCCAGGTGGATTCTGCCGAATCCCGAACCAAATCAGAATCATAATTAGCATATACTAATTAGGATTGGGAAGGGGTAAACATTTTCCTCCTACCATTTAACCCTTCCGAATGCTAATTTATGCTAATTAGGATAGAGATTCGGTTTGGCTGGGACAGTGGATTCGGCAAAACTGAATCCTTCACAAAAAGGCTGGATTTGACCTGAATCCCGAACCGAATCCAGGATTCGGTGCATCCCTGATTGTTATATAGTGCTGCTTCTACAGGTCTTAAGGTGTCCATAATCGGTGAGGTTACCAAACAAGCAAATCTTTCCCCCTTTGTGTGGGCAATATTGTGCTAATGCAATTGTTTGGCTTTAGGGCCAAACGATCACATTACAATGAAGGCAATATAAGATTTAGAAGTGAAGAACACATCAATGACCCAATGCAGTCCTCAATCCCACAGAAGAATCAAGCCTGCCTAATCCACATCTAGCAGATTTTTGGGCATATATCAGTAAGGGAGGCCTGTTGGAGGGCCCCATACACGAAAAGATAAGCTTCTGAATCGGTATGAAGGGCCCAAATCGGCAGCTTAAAACTGCCCGTGTATGGCCACCATTACAATCTAACCTGATGTACCTGTGGCCTTGCCTATGGGATCTGAACACAATACACCAATGGAATCACTGATCTGTTCCTTTAGTTTGATTAGTTACATACTGCATTATATTCACACAAACACACAAGCATGCAAAATATTGGTACATATCAAACACACTCAACTATATATGATAGAAAGAAAACCTGTACCTATTCACCAGAACCCAAACACATAAGGAACCTATCAAGACTATGTTGAGAAGCAGCAATGAAGTTTTACAGGAAAACTATAAAGACTGTATTTGTACTGCAGTAAAAAAACACAGTAGGAAAAGCTGCTTGCCAAGTACTGAGGTCTCTGAAGATAAATAAACAGCAACAGTGATATTAACAAAGCTCTTGTAGAATGGACACACATCTCTTCTGAGAATAATGCCAGCAGGCTCATGCAAGTTCAACCAACTGCGCCATGAACAAAGAAACCGCAGCTGGTTGCACACTGCAAGGATGCAGCTTCTTTTTAACTGGCTAGCATGCATAGCCAAACCTGCTGAAGTGCATTTGTCTGCACTCATGCCTTCAATTAAAGCACCAGCATTTCATGCAAGTAGAAGATTCTCAGTGCATCCATGAGAATATCAATTTGTTTTTGGAAAAGTTTTGGCAGCAGTAGCATTTGCTTTTGAGCTGTACTGGAGCATAGAGTTCTGGCAGTTATCAAAAATGACAGAGAACAAAGCATCATCATCTGGAAGCCATTCAAACTCTTGGCTTTGATGACAGCCTTGACTGAAGACTTCTGAATCCGTCTAGTTAATTGTAAAAGTTAGACAGGGACATCTTGTATATAAATACTGCTAGTCACGTGCCACCAGTGGTGTCTGCAGACTGTCAGGCAATCTGACAAGCACATGTTCTGCATGTGGCTAAAATAATAAAACTCTTCCCTTTCCCATAATTTATATATAAAAAATGATGTATTGAAGCACCTGTAGTGACTTCCAGTATTCAGTACCATATAAGGTTCCAGATGCTTGGCCCAAGTGAAAGTACTTATTAAGCAGGCCATGCAGTGGGAAACTGTTTAACGTCACTAGGAGTATGACAGTGAGCATACTGGCAGTCATTTTACTCTGTCTAAACGTGGGACTGATGTTATTTTGATCTGATCTTCAGTGTTTGTGAGTGGCTGTCTGAATGTCAACACTATATTTGCCATAGGTCACGTGTTTTTCATATATTGCTACAGCAAGTGGTGTCAAGCCTATAGGGGCACTTTCACTGTTTTACTAGACTGAACATAAGATAATAAAATTTTTGGTTTAGCCAGTTGTCACTAATGCTCACGTTATCTCTTCCTGACCTGCAACAAGCAATTGCAAAACCCGCACTCCGAATGCAATTAACTTAAAAAGGGTTTTTAAAACACCATAAAAAGTAAGCTTTATAAAACAGTACAGGGACAGCATATTTGAGTTGTCTAGACAGTTCCCTTATCATTAAACAAATCTAAGCATTTGCATTAAATATTGTGTACTGTGTGACACAACATGTTTCTAAAGACAGATGGTAAGGGACCTTCTCCTGGCAAACAATAGCCTTTAACAAAATGAGAAGGTGTTTGTTTTCCTGTTTGAGTCTGTGTATGTTACAACAGAACTGGCAGCAGACATTCTGTATCTTGTTTCTTTATTGTTTAAGCACGGGATCCAACCTGTTCTAACCAACCAACACATCAGATAGAGCCATGCACCCTTACATTCTTTACAAATTTCACATTTCCTCATGGTTTTAACAAACAAGAACAGGTATGAGTATGTTCTTACCTGTTAAAGTTGATGGGGTATAGGATGACCTCTCCAGGAGACTGACCTTCCCATCTGATAATATAGGATTGATGCAGCATGACCACTGGTTGGTACTGTTGATATGGTGCACCCCGGTTAACGCCAGAAAGTTTTAAAGGAACAGAGGGATAAGTTGCTCTAGAGACCAAAATGTTCAGATTCTCAGGGCGTCTGGCCTGGATGTAAAGCTACAAATAAAGTAACATTTTTTTTAGACCTAAATCAAAACTAGGATATTTCACTCATCAATCATCAGTTGTCTCTAAATTAAGACATTGCCTCTCCATGCTCAGCCAAAGCTAGACAGCTGTACCTTGGACATCCCTGCCCTAGGGGAAGCACAATAAGGAGAGAACTAAACAATACCATACACAGTCCCAGATGAATATACAATATAGCACTGCTGTCCAGCTGTTCCATAGATTGGTCTACTTATTCACTATACTTCATGTTTGGATGCCATTAGCCAGAAAGAGGGTGGACCTCCAACTGGACAGCTCTGCACTAGAATAAAGGCTGTGGCCTTGTGCCCTTATGTGGTCATGGAACTCCTCTGTGACTTCTAATATCCTTATAATATACATCTGGTTGAGTATGGGTATCAGTAGTGAATGGGAGCTTGATAAATGGAAATATAAAGTAAAAGTTATATTTTTCATGCTCAACATAAGGAAAATTAATTAGATGAACCAAGATATTGAGAACTAAGCACACTTAATGTGCGGGGTGCTTAGAACATGTGGTGTCAATAAACATTAGCCTTTATTTTAATAATTTCTTGTACAGAAACATTTAGGGTCAGTACAGAGCTACAAAGCCACAGAGCCTGTTCCAATTTAAATAATGAAACATAGTAAAATCTCCTTTTACTTTGCCTGGAAACATGTAAAAAGGCAAGGGGCAGCAAGTAGGAGCTAAAGAATGCATGGCAAAGAGAAAAGTATATACTGCAGTTATTTTTAATGGGGAATTACCTCCACACTCTATTTACTAAGCAGGGAACTTGACAAGTGACCTGAAACAAGTTTTAATAATCAATTTGCCCAGTTTACAAATCGAAATTTGCAAGTTAAAATGTATATTAAACATAAAATGATCTAAATTCACTAGGAACACTGGCAAAGGTAAAATCTGAACTAGAGTGTGCTGACTTGCAAGAGATATGGATACAGTGCAGCATAAGAAATGCACATGGCAGAAGTAAATGAAATAACCTTCCATCATTTTAATTCTATTTAGAGAAACTGACCAGGACATAGGAGGCTAACAGCAATGGATGGGATCAGCCTGAAGGTGAGACATGCAGATTGAAAATACTTTTAGAAATCTTTATAGAAATTGGACCTGAAACTTGTGCCTTAAATAAAAAGGTAAACAGCAGCTCTCTCTAAACACAGTTTTATACTGATAAAAAAACACTTTAACATTTACCATGACCCAGAACAAAACTGCAAAACTGGCCCTTTAATGCTTCCCCAGTGTTGCAGTTTTGTTGTGTTTTGCACCAAGCACCACATTCTGTGGGGTGCAGAGTGCAATGCTGGCAGGTCAAAGGCAGCCCTCTCCTTACTGCCTGGCATAGGACCTGTACCTGCTAATGCTATTGGCACAGCGTAAAGAGCAAAGAACATGCACACTTTGGACCCTGGCATGCCAAATTCAAATGACCCCTTGTATCTTCTTTACCTCAAATTTCTACTCATATTGTAAGGCAGGGCTATCAAACAGGAGGTTTGAGTGCAGATTCTCACTAATAGGTAGTATTTAAGCCATTTATGAAATACATGGCAAAATGTGTCATTTATTATAAGGCATAATGCACCCCTGCCAATCATGTCCACTCTGGCATTGTCCCTTTATACGGTTAGGGTTATGGAACCCAATTACTTCTAATATCTTTATCATTTACTGCAGGGATTACATGACCCCATATGAAATAGAAACTATTAAAAATATACATGACAGGAATGTTAAACAGAAGCAAATTACTGTGGGTGTAATGCAAGGTACATTATAGCCTCAGGCTAAAGCACCTAGACAAAGGCACACACTAAATATAATACATTAACATTGGGTGGGGGGGGGGCAAAAAAGTGATATCCACCCTACACAGGAATGTAACCTGCTACTGTCGTCAGAGCAACTGAGTAAACTGATTTTGAAACACCAAGGGCATGTATTTAATATTCCACGTCAGTATTCTGTGCATTCCAATGTTATATTTAAATAAAATGCATGGGCTTCCCCAAAGTCCCTTTCTTTTTATTACAATGTATAAGATATGTAGGTTTTACTAAAGAGTGTGCAATCTGCAGCCCCTTATCTAGTTCTTGATTTACTCCAAGCACCCCCCTTCATGATTAGAGAGTTGCAGTTTAACAACACTTGGAGAAGAGACTGTACATCATTGAATTAATATTTTCATGGCCACAGCAAATAGTTGATTGCCTCTCCGGCAAACTGAAGCACTGTATAATGATCAGAATAGATTTGGGTCAATGTTAGGGTTGCTGCTGAGTTCCTCTTTTATAAAATACATATTGAAAGCCTAAAAGAGCCTTGGCTTCATATGACGCACAATATAGAACATAATTGTGCAGAGATCCCAATTATCCTTAGAAGTAAATGTTAGCAAGAACATTCCCTGGTCTTGGTTTTCTTTGACGGTATTAGCTGCTCAGGAAGTGATACGACCACTATTTTGGTAAGTCTCCACCATTAGACTTCCAGACACAATCCAGTCCTGCTTTAGGTTTGCAATGGAAAAAAACGTGCTTCTGGAGTCTGGGAAATTAATCAGTGATGATGTGGAACTAAAAGCTGTTTTTCTTTACACTGGATAGCGACTTATAAATACTTTGCT
Organism: Xenopus tropicalis; assembly: GCF_000004195.4. Lineage (NCBI taxonomy): Eukaryota > Metazoa > Chordata > Amphibia > Anura > Pipidae > Xenopus > Xenopus tropicalis. The sequence continues at coordinate 108,756,932 of NC_030679.2, forward strand.
GTCAAGGCAGATTGGAAAAATGATATATTATCTACTGACTCAGTATTAATGAGCCAAGCTATCATGTCAGATGTTAAGCCAGCACTGGGGAATTCCACTCTCACCCTTAGCTAAACAGTGCAACCTCCATATAATATTTATTTTTGTTATTATCATCATGAATCAGGCAGTTATATACAGCTTTGCACACTGAGTTTCTTTGGCACAATCTAACTTTGTTGCAGGGAGGTTATGTGATGCCCATGGCCATAAGGGACTGGCACAGGAATTAATGCCAAATTTCCTTACACAGAGGCCTAGGAAAAGCATCTTTTTAATTAGCATACGCAAGGCCATGTATATATATAGGCACATGGAGGTATGTGCCTAGGGTGGCAGTTTTAAGGGGTGTCCTTGAGTGCTGATAAAAATAATATGTAACTGGACTAAATCTGGCAGTGGAACTGAAGAGGGCTTTTGCATGTCTTCTTGACAATGACGAGAAGGGCGAAGGCTGAGGTGCAATAACAAGGACAGCACCAGACCTAAATACAGCCCTGAACATAAGATAATAATACTTTGTATAATAGACCATGCTTTAAACCACACATGCTTTATAGAAGCATGTCCATACTTTACAGTTCTAGCTGCGGGTAAACAACTCCCCCGAATCGCAAAAGCCAAACACAGTGGGCCATATGTGGATGTGTTATCTACATACACATAAGGAGGTCTTTCATGATTGTACAATGCTGTTGTGGAGGCACAACTTTTGCATGAAAAAATATGATTCTTTAAAAGGTACTGGTTGGCTTACCTGGGCATACCTGCCTGAACAAATCACTCCGTTCCACCGTGGCACAGTGAGGCATCCAGGGTGACGGATCAGGTAATTATCTGCCCTTCCTATAAAGGTATCAGGATATCCAGTCACTGAGCCATCCAAATCATGGAAGATTGACACTTTATCACCATCAAAGTTATTTGAGCCAAACCATTGTCCTGAATGACCAAAGAAAACCTTCAGCCCAACCTGGAGGCAAAATTCAAACGTTAACATGAGAAGAAGCAGCAATATCTAAGACACACAGCTATTTATACAGCTGGCACAAACTGCAACAAGATTCATTATAACTTCACAATGGTTAATTAGTGGGATTGAGAAATATTTGCCAGCTTTCAAGATGAGAGAGTTATGTGTATCTGCTGCAGATAAATGGGGCCAATTAGCGGGGGTTGTACACATGTTATTCCAGTTACCCAGGATTGATGTCATTTGAGGGGCCATGTGCTGTGAGGTGCCAGTACAAGTGAAAATGTTTGAATTTGTGCCTGAATTGCTATTACAGTGACATTTCCACTATTTTTATATTTATGCATATTTTTGGACAGACAGAACAACTTAAAGTACATACTAATTTTTTATTGCACATTACATTCAGTAATAAGAATTAGATCTTGAGCATCTGTGAGTGTTTATGCCATAGGAGAGTAAGTGATACAACTTGTTGGTAATATTCCTGCTGGCTTTACATATTTAAATAGTACTTGAGGCTGAAAAAATACCTATGTCAATCAAATACAACATTTTGCCCAGGTAAATAGAAGACATTCAGCTTCCTTTACTTTTATGAGTGTATGAATAAATGGGGAGTTCTTCACTCAGTGTCCACATTATCAGTACTCAATGCTGTATAAATCCCAGCACTTTTTTAGTAGATGCAAAATACTCTCAATTTTGCATGAAAAAAAAATAACTGGATAAAACTAGAAATGACAAAGCAGGTCAAGAAAATTGAGGTTGGGGGCAAATATGTAAATGTTCTTCCTTGCAATGTGCAGCTAGATAAGGACATGTTACTAGAGAGACATGGCAGGGAAGTTTGCAGGCTTTCCATGCAAAACTTTCATGAATGGAACCAATTTGTAACTTAGGGAACACCAAGTCCATATGCACAAGGTTACGTATTAAGAAATGCCCAGGCTGTAAGTGAAGTTCTATTGAAAGAAAGGGCATTTTTAGAGGCTTGCAACTTTCTCTTACCTCTTTTGATCTATAACCTGGATTGTGGAAGAAATTCATATAAAAATAGACTTGATACCTGCTAAATGCTCAAGCAGTGCATTTTTCGTTAAACTGATTTCAAGCATTTAGAAGCTTGAAATACCAAGGATTCATATGCACTGGGACTTGTTTAAAATACCTTATGTGTTAGTCCCTGGGATATTAATATAAACAGAAACAGGGAATATTACTGACACAGTGACAAACTGGATAAGATAAGTGACAAGTGCTGTTAATTACATTTGATGTAAGTTAGAACTTTGATTCAGGAGTTTATGGTTACTGGGAAACCACACGTACTAGCATAACAGTATATAAACAATTTATCCATACAAATAAAACATGATTATAAGATAAATTAGTGTGGATTATTGAACTAGTTTTAGGGCCGTGGCAGACGGGGAGATTAGTTGCTGCGCGACAAATCTCCCTTGTTGCAGGCGACTAATCTCCCCGATATGCCATACCACCGGCTAGAATGTAAATTGCCGGTGGAATGGCATACGCGGCGCGGCAATTTGACGAAATTATTATTAACATTTATTTATAAAGCGCCAACATATTCTGCAGCGCTGTACAATAAGTGTGTTTCATACATTGGACATACAGAGTAACATATAAAGCAATCAATAACCGATACAAAAGGTGAAGCGAGCCCTACCCAAAAGAGCTTACAATCTACAAGGAGAAAGGGTTGAAACACAAGGTGTGGGAGTGGGCAAGTTGTGAGAGGTGTGGCACAGGTTATTGCTTTTAGCATCGATTTACATTCTAGCTGGTGGGATGGCATTTCGGGGAGATTAGTCGCCCGCGACAATGGACATTTGTCGCGGGTGACTAATCTCCCCATCTGTCACGGCCCTTAGGGTGAAGACACACATAGCTAGTAGTAGCAGCTACTTGTCACGACTACTAAAACAGACAATGCTTATCATTTACTGATAATTGTCTCTATGTATGTTTAAGCAGCGGCAATTCTCTGTATTGTCTATGGCAGGGTATTTTCTGGGGTTTGGTAGCCTTGCCAAGTAGCTGCTACTATGTAGCTCCGTGTGTCTTCACCCTTAAGGTGGCCATACACGCACCGATAATATTGTACGAAACCTTGTTTCGTACGATATTCGGTCCGTGTATGGTATGTTGGCGAGTCGACCGATATCGCAGGAAGCTGCTGATATCGGCTGACTCGCTGATCGGACCAGTTTGAAAATTTTGATCGGGCGCCATAGAAGGCGCCTGACCAAAATCTCCCTTCAGCGCTGAATCGGCAGAAGGAGGTAGAAATCCTATTGTTTCTACCTCCTTACCTGCCGATGGTCGCACGAAACATCGTAAGATCGCCACGTGTATGGCCAGCTTTATGCTTACATCAGAAGGGGGTGGGGGTGTTGGTTGCAGCCTGGGGATAATGACAAAAAATAATGTTGAGAATGGGAGTTCACAATGGCTGAAGAAGCCACAAATATGAATTCCTTCTCTACGAAAGGAAAATAAACCAGACCAGAGTCTGGCATTTCCTCTGAGGAGCTACAAGCATGTTTATGTATTACCTTAATGCTTGAGCAATCTAAGTGGAACAAGCACTGATAAATAAAAGCCTAATCAGTCAAATAAACATGAAGTGGGAGAGTTCTACTAAAAACCTGGAGCTGTTGTGGAAAGGAAAGCTAACGCTAGAGATGATGCAAAAATCAAAAAGGTTATTAATATTCATAATAATCAGAATAATACTGATAGCTGCACTAAAGTCCAATCTGCGAGATTTCCTGCACATCACTGCAGACTTATGGCTTCTATTGCACAATCTATTCCACGGCTCTAGGCTCCTACTAAATCACCTTGTTTATTACATGTCCAGAGCTAAGAAAATAATTAGGAAATATAAGAAAAGAAAGCAACAGTCACTATATATGGAATTGTACATGCTGTTCAATGTGATGAGAGCAATCCGACCTGTTTCTTGCTGTTACACAATACATATGATCAACAAGCTACAGATTCCCCACCACCTTCCACCACAATCTAGCCACAGGATTATTTTAACTATACAGGGTTCTCAGTTTATGTGCCACTGAAATATCTTATACTGCCATTGGGCATCATTGCCTAAATTAGGCACATTTGGGCTTCATCCTCTAGGTGAGGTACAACATAATGTTTAGGTTGGCTGCAGCTCAACTAACTTGTAGAACAAGGATTCATACTCCATGGATTGGAAGTTAGAACATAAAACAGGTCCCCATGCTGTTTCAGACGAGTCTCTGTGACCTCAGGTGTATACCTGGTTATAAGTTTTTTTTGTGCCAGAAAGCAGATTTCACAACTTAATTCCAGTTCCCTGGCAGAAAGGATTAAGAAACACTACTGTAGAAGCAGCACTACCTATTTAGAACCACTAGTTTTGTGTAAAAAAATGCAAAGATAAGCAATACAACAACTCCCATTATAGTGCAGATAAGAAATGCTTTATAATAATATTATATATTCTACTTAAAAGAAAGGTAATCCCTATTTATAATAAAGGTACAGATTCCCTGTAAGAAAGTGAAGTTCAGCAATCGGTCACACACTTCAGTTGAGTCACAATCAACATCTCAGTTATCACCCAAGTAGATAATGTTGTTACCTTCATTAAACAAAACAAAGTCTTGACATTTATTTTTGACTTCTGTTACCACTATGGTATTTCAGCAAAAGCCAAAGCAAACAGAGAGTTCAAAATAAAGTACAGTGTTAACAAGTTTTGTCCTGATTTTTGGCACACACTGTAAAATATTATGCATTTTCTGTATGTAATTATTTTCTGCATGAAATACCTCTGTAGCCAGTGAGTGACAGATTTTCGTGCAGCCAACATGGGGGAGGCCAAACCTCGCTAATCAGTTATTTTAACAAAGAGACTGGGGCTATTTTGTTAAGGTGGCTAATATGGGTATAGTGGTTCCACAGTAAGCTTCATCAATGAATCCTTACCATTAAAAAAAAAAAATCATAGTAACACTCTTTTCACAAATGTGTTTGCTTGACTTTTAAGTACATTTGCCTTGGAACTAAAGTGTTAAACCTTTAGGGTGGAGACAAATGGAGCTACTTGTCACAGCTACTAAACGCCAGAAAATACCCTGCCATAGGCAATACTGAGAGTTGCCTCTGCTAAAACACACTTAGGGCGGTGGCACATGGGGAGATTAGTCACCTGTGATAAATATTCGTTACCTCGGGCGACTAATCTTCCCATAATGCCATCACACTGGCAAGAATGTAAATTGCCGGTGGGATGGCATACACGTTGTTCCGGTTTCCCAAAGTCGCCTGAAGTTTCCTTGCAAGGCAACTTCGGGGAAACCGAGGCGACGCGTATGCCATCCCAACGGCGATTTATAGTCTTGCCAGTGGCATTGCATTTAAAGGAGATTAGTCACCCGCAATAGCAAAGATTTATCGCAGGCAACTAATCTCCACATGTGCCACTGCCCTTAGAGACAATTATCAGTAAATGGTCAGTATTGTCTATTTTTGTAGCAGTGACAAGTAGCTGATACTAGTTGCTCTGTGTGACTTCAGCCTTACAAGGTAATTTAAAGCTACAGCTTACTTACCTTGTGATGGATACTGGTCTATACATTAAGTCATCTAGAAACCACTAAGCTAGAATGTAAATCACCGGTGGGATGGCATATCGGGGAGATTAGTCACCCACGACAAGGGAGATTTGTCAAGCAGCGACTAATCTCCCCGTTTGCCACAGCTCTAAAGAGAAGGATAGGCAATGGGTGTCACTTTGGCAACTGAGCAATCATAAAGATGATTGGAATTGCAGTACTACAGAAGCTCAAAGCAACTCACTGCATTCCCTAAGTCTAGATAGAACAACATTCTAAGCCAGTGTTTTCAGAACAGAAACAGTTTGGGGTCCTTAAAATACTTTGGAGGGCAAGATCCTGCTCAAAGGCCTCCAGCTGGAAAACTCTTTCCTAGACTAATGAGTACAAAAATGCTAATTTACACATCTGTTATAGAACTACATCTTTAACAATGCTCTCTAGAGTTGTTTGTTATCAGCTAGACCATGGATGTTTCCTTTTCCCCTTCTGATGAGCATATTCAACAAAGAACTCCTATTCTAATCAGCAAAGTGGCGTCTGTGTTTAAACACCCACTCTCACTGGCAGGACAGATTCTGTTCATAAATTTGTTGTCTTCTGCTAAGAAACTTTTGGCTTTCTATAAAAAATGGTTTAATAAAACTGGAAAGCTGGTGGGGAACATCTACTGTCTACACTGATAAAGCAGATACCTTGAGCACTACAGGCTTTGATGTGCCCTTTCATTTTTCACCTCAGTTTATATGCAAGCCAAATATGATACAAGAATGGTTCAGTATAACAAGATAACCCAGCAGAGTAAACATTCTTCGTTGAATGAAGAATGCAGCAATAGCACAGAGGACTTGTCAAACCCACTGATGTCAAGTTTAATTGGAACATTAATAGAACTGCTATTCTAAATAATGCATGAGACTTAACTGATACAGATATGAACTGCCCAAATAAGTTACCATCGTCTTCCTTTCGATCACTTATGCTGCTTTGTAATCCCTTTAAAAATATATATTTTAAAAATTTGCCAGCCATAATGAAAGCTAACTCAATTGGCTGGAATATTACCTCTTCTTCTTGCATTCTAAAAATTGGCTCTAATACTTTTTGGCAATGCAGATGTTTGGTGTCTGCTACACAATGGGAATGAAAAAACTGTCCAATAGGTTTTTTATAAAGTGTAAATAATAAGCATGTTAACCAGAACTAATCCTTTTGCTTCTTTCAGTGCTTTGTTTATATACAGTGGTAATCCTCTTAATTAATTTCACTCACATTCCATTCCATCCTGACCAGGGACACATTGTTCTGTGGAGTTATCTGCCAAGAATTTTTCAAGGAGAACCCAATAGCGCTCACAGGTCTGTCAAGAGTTGGGAGAAATTTCTTGAAAGTGCACTTCAGGAGCCTGACGGGCCCATCGTATATTTGGAAACCACGAACTGGGAATGTCCTGTAAGGCATTATTTACCCCTTCAGTTATACTGAAGAAAACAACATAGAAAGAACCTAACCGTAAGACATTAGGTCAGGCATAGACAGCCTTTCATTCTCCAGCAGAGATTCTGGGAGCTCAGTACCAGCATTTGCACCAAAATTTGCCTATGCTTGCTTTAAGAATTAAACTAATACTATCAAATTTCCAACATTTACAAAATAATAAACAATCTTAACAGTAAGACAAAAGATAAGGTCCCAGCAACATTCACTTTCTCTTACTAGAATGCTGTGAATTTTGTTAGCTACAGGGCTGAAGGATGCCTTTCAAATTTTCTATTATTCATTTTACAGGTTCTATACCTTGTGAGCATAACAAAGTAAAATAGCATGACAGCAGAGAGTATGCAGTACATTGCATATGCCAGCCAATGATTAAGGGTTAAAACCCGAAAAGCAGGCCTTCTTTTGTGTCCTGCAGCAGATTTTTATCTTTTTATACAAACAATAATGGAATGATTTTAACCTTAGAGAAGGAGTGCAGCCCCTTCCTACTTTTTGCTTGCCAGAACACGGCATATTCAAATGAAAACTTGTTACAGTATGAATTAATATTCTTCTCAACCATGCTAAAGTACCAAAAATTTGACACATTGCTATTAAAACAGGCAAATGATGGAAACAGAAGTGAACAACCTACTTGTTTCTTGGAAATGATCGCTGCTCCCCCAAACCCCCACGTCCCCAGTAGATGTTCTGTCCACCTTGTGATCCCACATTCTCGCTCTCACCCACAAATATGGAGTCTGTGATCTCCAAGCTAGAGCCTTCATCAGTAGGAAATGTCCCATCACTGAAAACAGCCAAAGAAATATCCATTTATGCAGCATATTTCACTTGGATGCAGAGTATAGGGCGGACACTAATGTTATCTCTTTATGGGGTATATAAAACAACGGGTTATGGATATTTAGATCAAAACACTTTGTGCACCATTGTCTTTGACTAGCTACACATATTTGCAGCTTTCAGTTGTATTTGACTAAACATGTTGACAATAGATAAATATTATGTTAGTCAATGTGATTTTATCCATAGTGTCTACTAGAAGTATAAATGTAAATGCAAAAGCATAAACACAGAAACACAAATGTGGCCATTTAGGAGCTACGTTTGTGGATACTGTAATTGCCCATTCAAAATGTAATAAATTTGCTAATTTAGTCATCAAAATGGATGGCAATATAGACCTGATCCTATGATTTGGCGAATGGCCAGAATGAGTCATCAAGAACAGCCAGTGCCTCATACAAGTGCCAAGAATGGGCATAAGCAGATCAAAGATTGCTAGAAGTCTAAACTGGATCCAGAGGTAGCTATACAGTCAGCTATGGTTGAGAACCAAGGTCAAAACCAGCCACACTTCTTGACCAAATGTGTACATATATGGTCATTTTCACCATGCTTTTTATAATAGAAAATTGCAAGAAAATGTGACTTATCAGTCAGACTCATTTTAAATAGCTAGACAGCGAGATGTTCCAAATAATTTGCACGTGTGAAATGAAAGCAGGGTTCAGAATTAGATCTGTCAGACAAAACAAACTACTGTGATTCTGCGATTCCAAGATGTAAAAAAACATGAAGTAGAAGAAAAAGGGATTAGTGCCATATACTATTTAAGGAGAACGTTTTGCTACAGAGAAATGAACACATATAAAACAGGCAAACGTTTCCTAAAGAGTTATAGCCTGAACATGCAGTTGTAAATTACCTCTATATTCTTTAGCCATAGTGATATTGCAAATAGCAGCAACAGCTGATGTGTTAAACTTCATTAGATGTATATGATACCTCCAATGTAGTTCCACAATAGCTGGAGGGCTACAGCTACGATAGGATATGTAGAATACTGGTTAAATATAGACCATCAAATCTCATAATTGGCTACTCACCTGGCTAAAGTTAGTCCAATGCCATTATCAGAAAACCTTTAAAAAAAAAAGTGTCAAATCAATTCAAACATCTTAAGCAAAATCCTCCTCTGTGACACACATATTGCTCCAAAGATTCCCAGGCACAGCAGTAATGAAAACTGGGGCAGCTTTACACATTAATCCTTATCTACAATACTTATATTGAAATACAGAAATCTCTGCTTGTTAAAAAAAAACTGAGACAGCAGGCTTCTGAAACTAAGCCTCAGTAATGCAATATAAGTACTTATGTATTCCCTTAAAATTGCACCTTTTGTATACATTTACAAACATAATTTTGGTAACTTACCCTGAGTTACGGAAAATAATGTCCCCTCCTCTAGCCCATGCACCATGGTCATTGTTTTTGAAAGCTATTAGGCCATCAATAACAGCTGGTATTCGAGGCTTGGTGGGATCTGAATCTTGATGGGGACGAAACCTAAGAGTATAATATGCAATAGCTACATCAATTATTTGCTAATAAAACACTTACTATAGTTAATATATAATAAATATTCTAAATAAAGCCTTTTAGAGCAGAGGCCCTGCTCCTAGATTGGCCATCTAAAGGGAGTGGTAAATAAACTATGTTAGTCATACAAACTGAAGTATTTGTTCATACCTATTTATAACTAAGATTGACTTAGGGGATGCTTATACAATAAATATATTGTATTGAATAGTTACACAACTGTGACAATGCCAATCTAAGCAAAATATTTAAGGTACAGGTCACGAGTGCAGATGCAGCTTATTTAACATTTTTCTCTTTATGTATCCTTTCCTTTATTTCTATAATCCTTTCTGTTATCATGTGTTAGTCTGTGTAGTATTCTCCCTGGCTTGACCAAGAGTGCTACAGAGCTGTTAAGCTTAGTTTGAGAATATTTTAGCTATCACCAAGACACTTGCCGTGCTCTTTAAAGGGCAACTACAATAGCTATAAAAATGCACATAAAAATGCACATAAAAAGCACGGCTCTTTTTAACTTTCTGTAAACAAGGTTTTTAAGCATGCCTGGTTGACAAACCAACTGATTTGCACTGTACATATATATTGATTAGGATGGCAAGAGAACCATACCCGCTATAAAAATCATTTCATATATTTTTATCAATATGCATATGACCAGTTTAAAAGACATGACTTTGTGCCGCTTAACAATCCAGCATTGGCTCCTACCCATAACTGATATAGTTATTTTTGGGCATTTATAAATAAATAAGGAGATTAGTAACCTGCGTCAAATCATGAGAGGCAGCTTCAGGCAATTTCGGAAAGCCAAAGTGATGCATATATTTTCCCAAATACGATTTACATTATTGCCTGTTAGAGGGCTACTAATCACCTCATTTGTCGTTTCCCTACATCTGCTTTTGGAGGATGCTGCCAGTTGTTATTGAGCTAGAGGCCTCTGATATCCCTACACCTGATGCATTAACATCCTCATCCATACTAACCACCATAAGCAATGAAAACAAGCACTCACCGGGCATTATCTACTGTCAGATATTCCCTTGGATTCTCAGCATTTGCTACTGTGGTTTTGACTCCTTTGCCAATGAATAATCCGGCCTTACAAAGAAGAAAAAAGAAAAAAAAGAGGTTTGTATGATCACTTGTAAGGATAAGGTGTACTGGTTTAATACAATTTTAAATTGATTAGAGAAAAAAAATTCATTAGAGATATTAACTTACCTTGAAGTTGGAGTGTACCCTGTTGTTGTAAAACACCCCCAATGGGGTAAATTCTGAATGTCCTTCAGCATACTGTCCTTCACAAAGGCCAGAGGGAACTCGGTGGAATATGAACCATATGCCAACATCCTGCAAATAGTACTAAGGTGTAAGAGACAGGAGGGCTAAAAGGAGACAAAGAGCCTTTCACAATGCAAGACATGCAGTGCAAAGCCTTACTGTAAAGACTTTCCTCCAGGACATGTTTGATAAGTCTCTAATTAAGGGCCTAGAGTTTGATGAGTGAGACACAAGGATAGTAGATGACTTGCTATGTGACATAAGGGTGACACCAGAGTTAAACCCAAGTCCTTAGTAAGCAATTTAACCCAGAGCTTTTTATATAACTGGCTAGAACTTTGAGCAAAGTAAAATGGATTAGGATTATTGTAGGTTCATAAGGAAATTATGTAATTAAAAGGATACCTTACCTGTGCCCCTCCTGCAGCATTTCCTATTAAATTGTTATTAGGGTTTGCAATCCAAAATGTGCTGACAGCCCTAAACAGAGACATGAAAATATACTTTAAAAAAAACAAACAAACAAACTGATGCATTATTTTAGTTGTGTATATTATGTGCACATTTTCTACAGACTCACATGCAGTCAATGCTAGGCACAGGAACATAATCTCCATAGACAGAATCTCGGATAGCAAGACACATGGCTTCACTTCGGTCTGTGGGCAAGATGGTCCCAGCCTTTGTCAGCAATCCTAGATTGTGATAAAATGTATTTCTTTGTTCAACACCATCCTCAAGAAAAAAACAGTGCCCCAGTGTGTCATAGCCAATCGTGTCTTTCACCTGCAGTAAAGGGAATAAAAATTATTCAGATAGATATCTTTTTTTAGCTCTGGGAAATTAAACCACTAAATATCATTATGCCTAGAATTAACAGCTCAGTGGGATAAGTAGATGACTTTTGGCCCAGCTACTTAGTTGTGCTGCAAACATAACCTTTCTATGCAAGTGTTTAATGCATGTAGCAATTTTAAAGAGACGCTATGTTTCTTCTTCCCATCAAACTGATCTCAGCTATGCCCTTGGAGATATTGTTGGGTCAAGCACTCGACCTACTGCCAAATACGCCTCTGCATGAATATTTAATTGTTACGAACCTTACAGTTAAGAGCATTTTTCTCTTCTTGCATATTCTAATGGAGGCATTTTGAGACAAATATCTGCTGCACTTAAGAACAAGTAATGGAAAGGTCATTCCATTTCATACCAGAAGTCCATGGGTCCCATGAATCACCACACATCTCGAGAAACAGTGGTGGATGGAAAGATTGTCCACATACGTTGGAGGGTTATAGCCCCCTTCCTCATCTACAGTTCCTGTCATGTGGAAATGAACTGGGTAACTGCCCAAGATTTGCTGCCCCATGTTTTTTAGTTCTACTCCTGACAGATGAACTGATGCAAATCTTCCTTGAATCTGGGGATTACAGATAAAAAAAACAAATTAATTTAATGATGCACCAATGCCCCCCAATGATAGACTATAGAGGCAAAGTCCCTTCTTTTTTCTGACTTTACATGCCCAGTGTCATGCAAAAGTTTACCCCCCAGTTGATGCTGAACTAAAACTGCCACTATCCCTCTGCTAGCAAACCTTGTAAAAGAATCTAGGAGCTGTAGCTCTGCAAAGGATTACCTAAGTCAGTGCTGTCCAACTTCTATGGTGCCGAGGGCCGGAATTTCTCTAGCATACATGGTGGAGGGCCGCTAATGGAAGCCAGTTTGACCACTCCCCTTTTTGAAACCACACCCACTTCAAACCACACCTATTTTATCACAATGGTGGTAGCACAGCAAAATCCCAAATGCTTGGTCCTTACTGTGGGGATATCAACCATCATTCATATGTGAAAGAATTATGTCATATTAAGATAAACCCTTAAATTCCATATGCCTCCTCCTCCCCTGTGGATAGCAGAGCAACCCCCAGTACATAATTACACACCTTAGGGACCATTTAATGGCTATTTCCAACTGCTAACAAACTCCCACAACAAACCCCTGCCAGGTTCACCTCCCACAAGCAGCATAGGGCAAGCAGAGTATGGCACACGCAGGCAGCACTCTGCCTGTCCTATGCTGTCTGTGTGTGCCATACTCTGCCTGTCCTACCCTGCCTGTGTGTGCCATACTCTGCCTTCCCTATGCTGCCTCTGTGTGCCATACTCTGCCTGCCCTACCCTGCCTGTGTGTGCCATACTCTGCCTGCCCTACCCTGACTGTGTGTGCCATACTCTGCCTGCCCTACCCTTCCTGTGTGTGCCATACTGACCTATGCTGCCTGTGTGTGCCATACTCTACCTGCCCTATGCTGGCTGTATGTGCCATACTCTGCCTTCCCTACCCTGCCTGTGTGCCATACTTTCACTGTGTGTGCCATTCTTGGCTGGTTTGTGCCATACTTGGCCTGTGTGTGCCATACTCTGCCTGCCCTACCCTGCCTGTGTGTGCCATACTCTGGTATGAAGGTGTGAAAAACACAGGGGATTACATTTTTAAACAATAGAGAGGGATTACAGCCTGAATCTGAGGTGAGAACCATGCAGGGGGCCAGGTAATCACAGTACTGATACCATTTAATGCTTACTCAAAGGTAAGCCATCAAAGCAGCCAGACAGGTGGGGGGCCACACAGAGGGGGGTCGCGGGCCGCATGCGGCCCGCGGGCCGCCAGTTGGACAGCACTGACCTAAGTATTCTGCACAGAAATTTGTTACAGCAGCATACCAACAGCTTCTTAAACTGTTATCTGTTGTGGCAAAACAGATAGAAAAGGTAACAACATAGCTTCCAGCCATTTGCTCTAAATCAGTGCTGTCCAACTTCTGTTGTACCGAGGGCCGGAATTTTTCCGACCTACGTGGTGGAGGGCCGATAATGGAAGCCAGTTTTGACCACTCCCCTTTTTGAAACCGCACCCACTTGAAACCACACCCATGTTATCACGTGACCATACCCATATTAATGGTTGTAGTACAGCAAAAACTGCCATACTCTGCCTTCCCTACCCTGCCTGTGTGTGCCATACTCTGCCTGCCCTACCCTGCCTATGTGTGCCATACTCTGCCTTCCCTACCCTGCCTGTGTTTGCCATACTCTGCCTTCCCTACCCTGCCTGTGTGTGCCATACTCTGCCTTCCCTACCCTGCCTGTGTGCCATACTTTCACTGTGTGTGCCATTCTTGGCTGGTTTGTGCCATACTTGGCCTGTGTGTGCCATACTCTGCCTGCCCTACCCTGCCTGTGTGTGCCATACTCTGCCTTCCCTACCCTGCCTGCGTGTGCCATACTTTCACTGTGTTTGCCATTCTTGGCTGGTTTGTGCCATACTTGGCCTGTGTGTGCCATACTCTGCCTGTGTGTGCCATACACTGCCTGTGTGTGCCATACTCTGCCTTCCCTACCCTGCCTGTGTGGCACACACAGGCAGCCTACAGTGACACAATGCTGGCACTGCTCCTACAGTCTGCACAATAACTATATATTAAAAAAAACTTTTTAATTGCAGTACCACCTCAGTATATGTTCTTTTTGTAGTGTGCAGGGATTATTTGTGGGTTTCTACTGCTCCTGAGGTGTGAACAGGGGAACAATGTGGGTGATTACAGCCTGAGCCTGAGGTGTGAACACTGTAGGGGTTGAACAATGCAGAGATTAAAAGGTGTGAACAACACAGGGGATTACATGTTTAAACAATACAGCCTGATTACAGCCTGAATCTGAGGTGAGAACCATGCAGGGGGGCAGTTAATCACAGTACTGATACCATTTAAAGCTTACACAAGAGTAAGCCATCAAAGCAGCCAGACAGGTGGGGGGCCACACAGAGGGGGGTCGCGGGCCGCATGCGGCCCGCGGGCCGCCAGTTGGACAGCACTGCTCTAAATGATAAGAAATTGTAAAAAGAATGTTGTATTTTCCCATTGTACAAAGTCAGTTTGTGTTGGATTTTGTAGTTACAAGGCACTTACCTTGACTTGTCCTCCAAAGGTATCATAGTTGAAAAACTGACACTGGTTTTGTCCATAACATAAATCTTCCATTTCACCATGGATAAGAACATTTCTTGTGAGAACCCCAACCTCTGCTCTCATGTCAATTCCATCAATAACTTCACCAATATGCAAATAAAGTGGGCTACCTACAAAACATTTTACATTAAGCATAATCTCATTAGCTTGTTGTTGTGAGATTTAACTTAAAGCATCAAACACAAGAGGTAGTGGTAAACACTGTAATATCCACCACTCTATCAATCTATCGACAGCAGGTTCGCGTGTGCCAGTAGGAGCCAATCTGCTACCATGCAATTCTTTTCTCATAGACATGGCTAGCCTACAGTTTAATATAATAGAGTTGTTAGCCTAACACAATGCATTTACATATGGTGGCAGAGGGTGAAAATAATTAAACTGTGAGGGCTGCAGAACTGCATTATTTCTGCAGAAATAAAAAGTAAAAGTAAATTGCCAAAAGGAAGAACTGAGTACGGCCTAAGTGATAAGGGGAACTACTACATTATATGTTAGTGAAAAAAGATGATTAATTATGTATTGTCTAAGAGAAAACAAACCTTGATACACTCTCCATTCATTAATTAAGATGTGAGAGCCAGATTACAAACCAGCCAATATGCTCATATTAATACTTGGCCATATGAAGTAAATGACTCCTTATAACGACACATAGGCACAATTTTACTACTTGCTCAGCCCAAACCTGCAAGGTGGCTTAGCCCATCAAACCAAAATCAGTCACCCTGATGAGATTCATACCCTGTTTTTAATGTCACATACCATTTTCCCCCCGAAGGACATGTCTTCCATTTCTTCAAATAAAACAGCAGTTCTTTGCTAATGAAGCAATGTGCTGTGTAGACTGTCTGTATCTACAAATAAACATTGGCCTTATGAGACTACTCCCCTTACTAAGCCAATTATTAACTTCTAATAGAAGTTAGGTGGTTGAATGTGATCATTGGAATCCCCAGATTTACATGAAATACTACAAATCTCAACAGAAGAAATGGTTTTAACTTAATATTTAATGTCTGTCACATTTTGGGTCATTCTTCAAATGTTGGATTATTTTTCTTACCGCTAATTTTGACTTGATTACTTCTGCATTCAGGGCAGGGAAGCAGGGTGAATTCTTCAGTCTGATGCATTGAGTAATCGGTACTAGCAACGACTATTCTGTTACCAGGCAACCAACTTGTAACATCATCCAGTAATGTGAGGATGATGCCCCTCGACACTGCCACTCTGAATCCATTTCGCGGAACTCCTGAAGGACAAAAAGACATTGTTAACGTTAGAATATTTTATGTATCCTTTCATTGGCTTTTAAAAAACAGCACTTTGTATATCCATGCATTTATAATACAGTATAACTACTTTTTCTCGATAATGCAATCAGGTACCTGACATCTGGCTATCTTGAAAAGTCACTGACCTAGAAGACTGACGTAATTTGGTCATGTCGCTAAGATCCATTAACGCTGCTGACTCATCGACCCTTGCTTTACAGTGGAACAGAGAAATGGTCCCCCACATTCAAAGACTAACTGTATGTGACAGTATGCAAAACATACCCCACCTTTATGGAAGTGACAAAGATGTATTTTTTTTTTACCTAATACTGGCTTTGGCTCCTCTGCTGTACATATTAGATACCTAAGAGCCTATTTACAATGGGCTAGGCACACATGCATTAACAATAAATAATGCCAGTCTTAGAGCCCCTTGCACAAAGGGATTGGGCCTAGAGTGTTGTTACTGACCAAAAAAGGCAGATTAAGGATGACCTGTTCTTAACGCCTGACATGAGCAGGACACAGAATAAAAATTACGTTTTGAGAAGATGCCAATTCTTAAAAAAATGGGGTGCATTGTGCACCATTGGTCATTTTTGTACATAACACTGACCCTTTACTTTACTGAATTCATTTGACTTTGTAACAATATAGGGCAAGGATCATATATAGAATAGTAAACAAATACAGTGAAATAATAATCAACCATAAATAGTACTCTGTATTTATAAATCGAAACTGGCAATTAGTTTTAATATTGCAAGAAAGGGAAAGCATAGCATTAAGTATGTCAACTAAAGAGGGATAATGTCTTATCTTGCAGGGAATCTCAGAATAGGTTGATGTAAATGCAAAATACAAAGCAGAGCAAAACATCTGTAATAGACATTAAGCCTACTCTCGTTATTAACTGCCTGCTGATGTCACATATTTAGGGAATCCCCAGCACCAGCTGCCAAAGGCAACAAAGCATGCTATTACCACTACAAAGGGTGATTTTGCAGCTCAGCTCCTGGTTTACAAATACAGTGTAACATTTGCTTCTTTTTTTTGTTATAACCCATTAACTATTTCTGCTGCAGTGTTTTGCTTAGAAGAGCTTGCTGTTTCAGAAAAAAAAAGGTAAAAAAGATTTACCTTTAATCCAGCCACTGTAAGCAGTTACAGTGAAGTGCAGCCCCGAATATGTCTGGAATTCCCTTGTGGCAGTTGCAAGACCAGTGGTCCCATTGCTCTCATATTGCTTTCTGTCCTCTGCTACCATCAACAGGTCTTCTCCAAGCACCCCAACTAAAGCCCAGGGCTGCCTGAAACATACCAGAGACTTAGCAACAGAAATAACAGTATGATAAATAGAGTTATGAACTTACAAAGGCAGCAGTTGGGGAAGAGGAACAAATAACAACAAAGGAAGGTACCCCCAATATAATGAACAAAAAAATATCCAGCCTGTAGACAGTTTGTATTGTCACACAGTGTAATAATATGTAATAATGAAATAATATATTGCTATTTCAAAATGTAATTTATTTTCTTTTAATGTAGTAATGTAATTTATAATTCTGCCAAGGACAGTTTCTAGACAAAAGTCCCACCTGAACCCAAGGATGTCAGTAAACACATTTTCTACCCTGCCTAAACTTCTCCCTGTATACATAACACTTAATAAAGGATCTAATTTCTATAGCAATAATAATACAGCATTCCACTGTGAAGCCAACAACTCCCCAAGTTCTATATGAGGAAATAAGACATAAAAAGCTAAGCATGTCTAACCGGCCAATCTTTATGAGGTATGCCACAAATAGAGGAATTCCTATCATATTTGTTATGCTTCAAACCCATTAATTACACCTAGTTAAAGAAAATATTTATAACAGAATACATCTGGGTGTTACTTGCGTGATAAGGGAATGTAAACTACCACCTGATGGTATGGTGAAAAGCCCCCTCTGCACCTATAATCCCAACCAGTCTGAACCTATATCTTGGCGCTGGGCTGTTTTGTCACATTCTTGGCATTGTTTCCATACCTCAGTTTATAAACAGACGCCCAGGTACCGGTATATTATCTGCTTCTCTTCTGCCATCATATCTTATCAGGAGCACAGGAGCTGTCCATGGTGGAAAAAGATGCAGCTCCTGTTCCCTACTGTTCTCTTTTCTGTTGCAACTAACAAGACTAAGGATATTCTGTATAATGTTCTTTTGGTCTACAGAAGGTCATCATCATCTTCATTTATTTAAAAAGTGCCAGCAGATGACCATTCCATGGTTTTCTGCAGTTTTGCAAATCAGTTGCTACACTTTGGTGACTACGCTAATAAAGACACATCCCTGAGAATTCTTTACATTTTTTAAGTTATCCTCTCAGATACCTATACTACATTCTGTTTATAGTGCAAAGTAAAAAAAAAAACAATGTAAACTCTCACATTCTAATCCCTCTTAATCTTTGCTTAAATTAATTGAAACAAGAGTAATTAAAGGAACACATTTGACATTTTATGATTGAGCTCATTATGTGTTATGGTTATAGTATTGTTATAGGGCTTCAAGTGGAGGAATGCTGTTTTTTTCAGTCCCCTCAGACAGCTGGGTACAAGGAGCACCAGGAACAAAATGTAAAGAAATAACAGAATGCAAGAACAATAAAAAAGTGGAACACTAAAGATAATTTTTCCTTGGCTTTTTAAGGAGAAACATGTTTTCAATATAGGTACTCTAAACAACTTTTCAACTGATCTTCATTATTTATTTTGTATGGTTTTTGAATTATTGACCTTCCTATTCTAACTCTTTCTTCTGCCTTGTTGATTATCATTTTATCTCTATTGCTTATATTTATTTTCTGGCCATCTACTATTCATCTTGCATTTTGATTTTTAACTTCCCCTTTGTTGCTATGGTCATTACCACTAGCAACCAGATAACTATTCAAATCCCAAGCCTGAGAGCAGAACAAAAAATATTTTTAATCTACAAAATTTTAGAAAAGTTTTAGAAAGTTTTAGAATTCTTCATGTCTACACCACATTAAATAAAAATGTCAAGGTGAACAACCCCTGCATGCAATATTATATACCTTTAAATATACATTATTGTAGATGTTGCTGAACTACAAATCTCATAGTGTCAATGATACTAGAAAGTGTAGTCCAACAACAGTCAAAAGGTGACTTGGCATCCTCTATATAAATGATTTAATGATACAAAGCAAACATTAAGAATACAAATCAGGGTATAAAATCTTTAAAATGCAACAAAGAAAATGGTATCTTATTTACCTGTAGCCCAAGTGAAAGATATATTTGCTGCTCAAAGCATCTCTTAGAAATTTCCTTGTGTCTGGGGTTAAGCTCTTGGCTGCTGAGTCACCCACTGCTGCTGCCACTATCTTGCCTGGACTCTGTTGAGCAAGGAACTCCTCCAGCCTTTTCCCTTCATCCAGAAACATGTGGGTGTCAAAGCGATCAGCAGCTATTACTTGACCAGTTTCAGGGTCAATGATTCGTATGTTAATGCCCCTGCTGCCCCATTGCTTCTCCCACTTATATGGTCCATGGGGGAGCCCTCCTGGATGTAAGGTTGCATCTAACAAAGTCCATGATAATGGTTTCCTTCCATGTAATTCCAAAATCCCTCCTGTATCTACTCCTAAGAACTTCTTTCCAAAGTCTTCTACATTGTCACCTTCTGTAGACTTCCCATAAAGCGTGATGGTAGCATTGGACCTATAAGGACACTTTTCTGAGCCAATGTGAAAAGATCCGCCATTTCTGATTAAAATATACTGTGCTCTCAAAGTAATTGGCACTAGGTCATCTGCAAACACTAAAGATCCTGAAATGGAAAGACACAGACACTTGAAGCTAAGTCCTGACACCAAAATTTAAATAATGCATTTTAATCAATATATGTTAAAAAATATGATTTATTTAAAAGAGAATTCCTGTATTTTTAAATTTGATTGTAAAAAAATCAGTCTCAGGTGCATCATTTCACATCAGAAGACACATAAACAAGTGGAAATAAACCTTTGAAGACTACAGAATTTAGAACAGTGTTTTGGAATCCTACGTTAGGTCTTCAGATAACTGGAACTATCTAAGAAAACCACAAGATTTAGGGTAGGGGGTACCCTGGAGCAGCTTGTGAGGTTCAGCCTATATTCCAAATGTTCATCACATATAAAAAACTAGGGACATGCCTAGCAATTCCAAGTAGAATGGATGCCCTGATTCTAATACTGATACAGTACACTAGCAATGAACAGCAGATCAATTTCATAGCAAATATCACACCTGTATGAATCTAACTGACCATATTATAACTAATATATGCATATGTGGTGCATAATAGAATCCCCATAAATGCATCATATATTAACCTGCAGTACTAGGGGGTAAGTGGTTTAAGTTTTGAAAATGCTAATAGCTGACCACCCAAGGTTAAAAGGACTAACCTCCATTCTGAATAAGCAGTGAGTGGAAAGTGGCTGATGACTCCAATCGTAGGGCAACACCATAACCGATAACAGCTGATCTGCTTCCATCATGTCCTGGGTTCCAAGGGATCAGATGTGGCTTCTTATCTGGGCAATTGTCTGTAAAACACATTCATCTGGTATATTCTGCAAGTAGCAAAATGAGGCACAGAAACATGTATAAAGCCCACCTCTCACACACACAAATGCTGAACAAACAAGCTAGACCCACCTAGAATACCCAGACAATATTGCCATTAGCACCCAGACAGCTGTGCCAAAGGGAAGCAGACAGAATAGAGCAGCAGACAGATGCAGGCTTGGGAGTTTGCACAGAGAGATCAGCCAGGGATAGCAGGATTTGCACAGATAATAATAATAACCCACCTGTTGCCTTCACTTTCTGCAGCTTGTGTCTGCAGCTATTCCTTTGAGCAAGAGACAATTATTCCAGGGATCGAGGAGCAAGAGGAACAGACTGAACATATAATTGTTACTAGCAAATAAATGGAGACCATAACGACAGGCTGAGGTAAAACAGCCAAAACCAACACCCTGAGCAAATGATTTGTCTGAAAAGCCTGGACCCGACTTAATTTGCATCTGCCACATATTGGATTTGTCATTGGAATGTAATGTTAAGTACCTGCATATTCAGTAGCGCTGTACATACATGTCATGAACAAAGTGACACCCAGAAACAGGGGGTGCTAACGGACCCTGCCCAAACGGGCTCACATTCTAATACAGTAAGTATTCGGGGTACTTACACCGTGCCCCCACCTGTAGCCATAAGGATAGGCAAAGACTCCGCTTATTGCTCTGCATTTTCATAATGCATTTCATACACCTGGGCACCTTGCTGCCAGCTGCCTGGCTGTCACCTTATTTGCCCTCAGAGGTACCTGAGTGCCAGTCTCACCTGTGTGGGCTCTGTGTGGGCTCTGTGCGGCTCCCAAAGCGCAAGGTGGAGAGCGGAGCTGTGAGTAGCGGAGTTAGAGGAGTCAGTCCTCGCAGTGAACTGCTACCGTGATCTGTGTCTGCACCGGCTGCTCCTTATCCCTGGTCCCTAGTGCTACCCTATCTGCTCCGGAGCCTGCAACTCTCTTATATATATAGTGCCCGTCCGCTCTCCTCCCTTTATCTCTCCCGCACCTCCTTTCATATTTCTGCCTCCCTCTCTCCTCCTCCTCCTCATGCTTTTTAATCTCCCCCTCCTTGTCATATTCCAACTCGCCCCCCCCCCACCCCCCCCGTGTTTTATTCTTTCTGTGTCTCTCCTATGCCCCCTCCCTATCTCTCCGCACTCGATTCTCTCTCCCACCGGTAACCTCAGGCAGACAAGCCTTTAGCCCCGCCTACCGTGACGCACCACATGCTGCACATACCATTATTAAAGGAATCCCTAGAACAGCCAGAGGGATGGAGCGAGAAGCCGGCAGGGGGTGTCCCTTGCACGGACTTATAGGAACCTCTGTACGGAACCCTATATAAAATAGGAAAGCTACAGGTAAAAAAGTCCCGTGGTTGCACTTCGACAATTATGGAGTTTACTGTACATGGGTTGCGCGGTTACAGCTCAGACGTCCCGCAATAGAGCCGCTGTCAGCCCGCCGCTTTGGGATAAACTATAGCGCAAGTCGGCGCGCACCTGCGTTAGAGCCTCGTAATGGCATTTTCATACTGTATTCGCGTTAAATGAAGTTGAAGCAGTACAAAGTCTGACTTGGGGGTGATGAGCTGCACCCCTCACTTTCCTAATCGCACTTTACATCTGCTGCCACCTGATCCCTAAGGGGCCTCTGAGGCAAGTTGTAGAATGGCCAATCTATACACACAGAAGCCTTCGTGGTTGCCAAGTGCCTGGCAGTGTTTATTCCCAATAAAATGTACCCTGGTCATAATCAAAAGCCACTACTATTAAACACTACAGATCGCTAGTAATGAGCTTCCCCATATAATGCTCCTCACCCCTTATAGTTATGTAGTTACATAGGGTTGAAAAAAGACCAGTGTCCATCAAGTTCAACCCATCCAAGTAAACCCAGCACACCTAACCCACACCTACCTATCTATACACTCACATACATAAACTATAAATACAACCACTAGTACTAACTGTAGATATTAGTATCACAATAGCCTTGGATATTCTGATTGTTCAAGAACTCATCCAGGCCCCTCTTAAAGGCATTAACAGAATCTGCCATTACCACATCTCTAGGAAGGGCATTCCACAACCTCACTGCCCTCACCGTGAAAAACCCCCTACGCTGCTTCAAATGGAAGCTCCGTTCCTCTAATCTATAGGGGTGACCTCTGGTGCGTTGATCATTTTTATGGGAAAAAAGAACATGCCCCAACTGCCTATAATCCCCTCTAATGTACTTGTACAGAGTAATCATGTCCCCTCGCAAGCGCCTCTTTTCCTCATAGTTTAACTCTTCCATCCCCTTAACCAGTTTATAATACACACTTACAGGGCTCATACTACAAGTTAGCAGGACACTCTGCCAAGGGGGCCCAATTATTAACACTTTTGGCAGAGGGCAGAGATTCATGCCAGTCATGCTTATTTGTTTATGCCAAACTCTAGCAATGCTTCAACTGATCCCTGCCCACAGCAGATGTATATATTATCCTAATTATTTTGAATATGGAGATGCTTCTGAACATCTAAACTATGTTACTTATAGCTGACCAACATGTAGCAGGGCCCAGAATAAAGATTACACTGTTTGCTAAAGGTGGCCATACACACACCGATATTATTGTAAAATAATCAGCTTGTGTATGGTGAGAGACTAGGTGAGTGATATTAGCAGAAGCCTTGGATTTCGGTCATCTCATCAATCAGGTAGGACTGGAAATTTTGATTGGGCGCCTCTGAAGCAAATGTTAATAATGAATGGACAGATAGGGGTAGAATTCTTTTGTTTGAACCTGCATATCTGACGATTTAGTGCTTAACATTAGTGGAGTAGAGGAAAGATCCAGGATGTAATTGTAAGGTATATGAACGCCTTAAAGGGGTGGTTCACCTTCAGATTAACATTTAGTATGGTGTAGAATGGCCTATTCTTAGCAACTTTTCAATTTGTCTTCACTATTTATTTTTTTTTTTTAGTTTTTGAATTGTTTGCCTTTTTCTTTTGACTCTTTTCAGCTTTAAAATGGGGGTCACTGACCCTGACAGCAAAAAGACTGTTCCTCTTTGAGGCAACAATTTTACTGTTATTGTTACATGTTATTACTTATCTTTCTACTCTATTATTACTTATCCTCTATTCATATTACTGTCTCTCTTTCAAAGCACTGCCTGGTTGCTAGGTTAAACTGGGCTCTAGCAACCAGATAGCTGCTCTCCAAACTGGAGAGCTACTGAACACAAAGTTAAATAATTCAGAAACCACAAATAATAGAAAATGAAGACTAATTGTAAGTTGGCTCAGAAAAGCACTCTCTATATCAAGGATGCCCAACCTTTTTTTACTTGTGAGCCACACTCTTTGTGCCAGTTCTTTGGGTAAGCCAACTAAGGGCTGTGATTGGCTATTTGGTACCCCATGTGGGCTGCTGGCCTGCAGGAGGCTCTGGTTGGGGTAAAACTGTGTCTCTGCTTCCATAACTTGCCTCCAAGCCAGAGATTTAAAAATGGGCACCTACTTTGAGGTCACTGGAAGCAACATCCAAGGGGTTTGCTGAGCAACATACTGCTTACAAGTCGCTGGTTGGGGATCACTGCTCTACATCATACTAAAAGTTAATTTAAAGGTGAGACAAGCTACATGGACAAACTACATGGACAGTTGCAGGTAGTGAAAGATCTTAGAATCCAGAGCCTTGCATCCCAGGCTTCCTGTATTGCTGCTTCAGAGCAATGTAACACTAACACTCCCTCTGCTTGCTTGCCTGCTGGCTTCCCTTTGCCCTGAATGGAAATTGATGTGGGCTCATGGTATGGGTAATTATTACAGAAAATGCAACAGTATATTTTGGGTGACAGTCACCTCATGTGCTGGATGAATCGTGGCCCTACACTTAATAAGTACACCCAGGCAGCATTCAGTTAATAGCACACAAAAGGCTCCACTACCATTGGAAGAATGCCAGTTTCTGCCCAGTACTGCTTGTATCTGTCTGTAGCTGTGCACAAAGAGGAGTTTTGGCCTAAATGTGCTCATTTTCATTCTAAAATCTGCACTGTGTGAATGGCAGGAGGCAGTATGAGGCAAGCGCTGGCATTTTTACACTGGCATTTTATCCCAATCACATAAAGTTCATACAAAGCAACCCACTGCAAGAATCAGGTGTTTGCCTACTACAATAAACTGTTCCAGTTTTCTAATCCACATGGCACACAGGGCATATTTTCTTCTATGGTACTTTTCAGCTCAAATGTGTGTTTTTTGGCCAAATCCCCAGTAGCAGTCATAGGCAGTTTTCCTTTCAACTAAATGACACTGGCTCTGGCAATATGCACTGGCACATTTGGGTGCTTTGGCATCGTAAAATAGCACCAGTGGAAAAATATATCCCAAGCACCAAATACTGTACAGGTCATAAACAGTTAAAGGTAGAACGTCACATCTGACTTTCAAGTAACAGTCATATTTGTTGCACCATTATGCCCATATCTGTTCCTTCCAGTTTGGATGCTTTGTGTTTTGTCATCAGCTGCTTATGAAATGCCCACGTGCCAAGCTTAATTGATACAACTGCAGTATTGGGAAAACATTACAAAACATGACAGACGCACATTTTTTCCATTAGATCCTTACCCAGTTTGTTGTGTGCGGTTAACAAAGAAGGAGGAGGGGTTTGTTATTACAACACAGTAAACTAAATGAAGCCAGATTTATACTATTTAAAGATACATCACCTAAATGAGTTGTACATTCTTTGGATTCCCAAAAATTTCAACACTGTTCCCGGAGGTGTTTTGTTTGTAACTCTTATGTTTATTTCCTACCCAAATCTGAACCCAACGAGACCATGTCTCAATAAAATGTATTTATGTAATAGATCAGGGCACCCCTTTTAATACTTTTAAATGCTCATGGAGTACTTGTTTTGATTTCAGTCACTCTGATTGATCTGTACATTTATGGCACCTCAGGGGACCTGACAGATCAGCTCTCCCTGCAGTCCTGTAGAACAGCAGATTGGCTATAGGTGGCCATACTTTACTTGTGGCCACTTGTTTCACAACTGATACCATACAGTGTTTTGCAGCATATTCCAAATAAATACTTTTGTATACATTTAATGATAATTTTTAATTATTATTTACAAACAACCTGTAGAACTTGTAGATATTATTTTGCTAATTCACTAACTCTATAGCAGCGTAGGAAGGAAATTACTTTTCTGGGTCATGCTGATTTTGAGGGTTTGTAAGGGTGAAACAGCCATTATTGGGAGTATGGGTGTTTGGATGCCAGTGGCCCTTGAGTTACTCCTACTGATCTTTTCTGCTGACACATAAAAGAAGATCTTTATGCGTTTGGACCCCACGCAAAATACATTAAACTGTCTGATTTCTCTGGAAATAAACTAGAATTTCTATATTTACTTTGCACAGACTGAAGTAATTACTACTACATATGCACAGCACACAACCTTTCTTAAAATAGAAAACAATTTAAAAGATCTGCAGCTGTACACATTGTCTGTGTGATATACTTACAATACTCACTTGCGTATGATTACAGTGAATTATTTATGAGCAATCCGTTTTATATTGGTATGAGCCAAGGGGCACTAGGCAGATAATTGTCTCCAAAGGGTGTCTTAAACCCCAAAAGCCTGAAAAACCCAAAAATGTGTTAGCCCACTGTGCAACCACTCTATCCAACCCCATTATCTTCCATAAAGTACACTGTAAATGGGTAGTATTTCTGCTGGGGTTTGGTGTCCTCTGAAATACATGGCAAAACAGTTTAAGATAGGACTACCCAGCCTACAGTATGGTTCTTGAGCTGTTGGCAAGCTGCAACATCCTATGACTACCTTGCCCTACTAAACATGCTATGCCCAACTCTTCCTACCTACATCTGGTGCTCTACAATGCCACATTATGTGTACACTTCCTAAATTAACCTGAGGAAGCAGCTACTGCTTTACTTTGGGGGCCCCAGTAACCACACTGAATGCACCTATTTTTTCTGTTTACCAGTTCACATGGCAGGTTTTATTTCCTTTCCTCAGGACCTGGGTGTGATCACATCTACACCCACTGTAGTTATATCACCGGCAAAAAGGCCAAAGCACAAGGGTTTTTAACCTACTACTCTCTATTTATTACTTATGTTCAAATCCAAGCATCACTTTGATTATGAAATGCTGGTGGTTGTAGTTTAAGAAAACAAGTTGTTTCTGAAATAGAAAACTCTTAATAATTATTATACAAATTATTATACATTATGTCATTTGTGGATGAAGGTCCATTCTGAGACTGGAGGCAGTAGCAGTGAAGCTCTAAGGCAGTGCTGTCCAAATTCTGTGGTACCGAGGGGCGGAATTTTTCTGGCCTACATGTTGTAGGGCCGATAATGGAAGCAAGTTTTGACCACTCCCCTTTTTTAAACTGCACCCACTTTAAACCACAACCATGTTTTTACAAGCGCATTTAAGACCATACCTACATTAATGGTGGTAACACAGCAAAATCTCAAATGGTTGGTGCTCCCTGCCAGGTTCACCTCCCAAATGCAGCACAGGGCAGGCAGAGTATGGCACACACAGGCAGCATAGGGCAGGCAGGGTATGGCGCACACAGGCAGTATAGGGAAGGCAGAGTATGGTACATACAGGCAGCATAGGGCAGTACTCTGCTTGCCCTATGCTGCTTGTGTGTGCCATACTCTGCCTACCCTATGCTGCCTGTGTGCCATACTCTGCCTGCCCTATGCTGCCTGTGTGTGCCATGCTCTCCCTGGCCTACCCTGCCTGTGTGTGCCATACTATGCCAGCCCTACCCTGCCTGTGTGCCATACTCTGCCTGTGTGTGCCATACTCTCCCTGCCCTACCCTGCCTATGTGTGCCATACTGTGTTTGCCATACCCTGCCTGTGTGCCATACTATGCCTGCCCTATGCTGCCTGTGTGTGCCATACTCTGCTTGCCCTATGCTGCCTGTGTGTGCCAAACTCTGCCTGCCCTATGCTACCTTTGTGAGCCATACTCTGCCTGCCCTATGCTGCCTGTGTGTGCCATACTCTGCCTGCCCTACACTGCCTGTGTGTGCCATACTCTGCCTGCCCTATGCTACCTTTGTGTGCCATACTCTACCTGCCCTATGCTGCCTGTGTGCGCCATACTCTGCCTGCCCTATGCTGCCTATGTGTGCCATACTCTGCCTGCCCTATACTGTCTGTGTGTATGGCACTCACTGGCAGCATACAGTGACACAATGCTGGCACTGCTCCTACAGTCTGTCTGAGGTGTGAACGGGTGTACAATGTGGGGGCTTTACATGTTTAAAAAATACAGGGGTTTACAGCCTGAATCTGAGGTGTGAGCAATGCCATATACCATTTAAATCATACACAAAGGTAAGCAGTCACAGCAGCCAGACAAGTGGGGGGGCCACACAGAGGGGGGCTGCCATTTGGACAGTCCTGCTCTAAGGTATTGATAATAATATTGGCTATGGTATTTCCATAGCGGAAATATCATGATTAAAGATCTTATATATCACAATTAAGGAATGAATTCAAAGTAATTAAAAATTCTCAAAAGGCTTAAAAATTCTCGTAACTACCTGCACATTAGGTGACATGAAGTGGGCAAAACATGCTGGACAAAGGATCAAAACAGTATATATATATATATATATATATATATATATATATATATATATATATATATGCAGAAGCCTAAATGTGGAGTGGGGTAGGCAAAATGCTGACCTGAGAATGCCCAGTAGCTGAACTCTGTAGCAAGCTGAATGGTATACTTGTGGTTTTATCAACTATGAAATTCTGTTTTTACGTAACCCTATTTCAGCATTTTGTCCTGGATGTTTGAAATATTGAGTAACTATTTGTTGGGGGCTTTGGTGTAAACCTTGTAACCTCTGTATTTTAGATGGAAGGGTATGAAGTTCTTTGCTACAGGAACCCCGAACCTGTTCACAACAGAAAAAACAACCCTTTGGTTTGCCTCTAAAAATTAATCTGGTCAACCCAACTCAGAACTTGAGACAGCTTGAGTATGGAATGAACATCCTTAGTCTTGTTTCTTTTATTTAGCTATGTATTAGCATCTATTCTGATCATTCTCTACAAGCCTGTGGGCAAGGATGAAGACCCACATTAACTTCCCCTTAGAGTGCACTGTGCTTCCTGTAAAATAAAGGCACATGGTACCATTAAATGTACCATTAGTTTGCCACAAAAAGGTTTTCTAAACTCTCAATCTCCAAAAGCTGGACAACATTTGGCTTTAAAAGAGCAACACACCTGCTCTAAATCATGTACAATATATCTTTATTTTATATATTTCCTTTTATACCTTTTACTTCAGTGACATTTCAGTGCCACAGTGACATTTCTATGCTTGCATTAAAGGTAAAATTAAGGTTTCCATTTCTGTAGGTATGTACATACACAAGTACAGGGTGCCACCTGTGACTTCACAATCATTGCTGTACTACAACTCTTAGCAACTTACAACAGCCAAAGTTGTAGTAGCCTGAAAGTATGTCTGAGCACCTGAACAGTCAGAGATTGCAGCTCATATGCACTGTCATGAGACATCAACTGACTTCACATCAGCATTTTCATTTTTTTCAATTCCCATTAGTCTAGTTAACCTACTTTAATTTTAGAAACATATTTCCTGTTCGGAAACATACACTTTACATGCAGTACAAATTATATATACAGACATGAAGGAACAGCACGTATTTTACATCTCTTTATCCTTCAGTATATCTGGAAATAAGTCTAATGCACAAAACATGGCTCTGCCTCGCTATTAGTGAACCACAGACTCCCTGCTAGAGGATTTTGGGAGTTTGAATTCAGCAAAAGCTGAAAAAAAATTTGCCAATATGTTAAAAAAGGATTTTATAGTTTTAGAGGTACCTGGAATAACAGATCAGCTTGTACCTGAAATCTTTCATTCTGGGCCCTTTTCTACTGCCTTATGCATTCTATTGTACCAGCCCACAAAAACCATTTGTGTAGCAGCTCCATTTCAAAGAAATGTTGGTTAGTATACTGAGAAAGAATGGTCTGTGCTCATAGTAAGCTGTGGCCACATATTATATTGTCGACTTAAAAGAACATTAAAATCATACCTATTAAAAAGGTTATTTTCCCTTAAGCCTGGTTTATATTCATTTTTAATATTTTTCCCTTCTGGTTCAGGGTAGAAAAAAAAAACTAGTGGGAAAAGGAAATAAACTATTACAAGATTTCAGTGTGTATATAATCCTTATATTACATGTTATGGTTTTGTGGTCCCTCCCATAACCCACTGTGTCTCAGTGGCAATGTGTTTATTATTCCAGGATTAAAGGAAGAACAGAGATTTATAAAATACCCAGGAAGGTGTTAACCAAAATTTACAGAATAATCTGGGTGGTGAAAGAGCTGTTTCCCCCAGGCTGCATTGCCTACCTACAAAATGTGATTCCAGACACATCAGGTCAGACCCACACAACCACACCAAAGTTCATCTGTGCCAGGGAATTGTATATTCAGGAAAGAGGGTAAAAAAGTAATAATAAACAAAACCAGTTCCAAACATACAAACCACAAAATATGTAAAGTGCAGGGCTGATATAACAAAAAAGTAAGACCCTCCAATATGCTGAGTTCCGCCTGAATTTATCCAGAAAGGATCTGGGCCTAAAGGCAGGGAGAGTTTGCAATCTTATATCTTGGGGTTTTGTGGCCTTTTTACATTTAGGAAATTGCATGAAGGGCCCCCGGATTCTCTGTTTTATTTGTATTCCTAAGATTGAGTTCCACCCATAATAACAAAAAGTCTGTAGCCAGTAACAGCCGTTTCATATATTGGAAATTACATTTGTAAATGTGCTAATATAAGACTATCATGTATTCTTTTGCTTACTATTATATAGGGATGCATGGAATGCATGATTCAGTTTATGATTTGCTTGAATTTTACACTTTTTGCAGGATTTACAGGTTTACAAGTGCAATTGCCATTTTCTAATATGATGTCCTACTATTATTTGATAGCTGCTAACTTTAGTTACTTCGGGTGGGACTCACTCTATGCAGTTCACTGCCATTTTGTTCACTTGTATGCTTCTATGGACCCACTGTGGAATGCATTGGTTACCATAGGCTACTGCCCAGTTGTGCAGGCAGGAAGTGGTAGTGATGCCATATTCTCAATTGACTGGTGCCCTGTGCTTTGGAAAAATGCTAAAAAAATAATTCATAAAAATATATGTAATTCACTGTCCAACTAATATTTTTCTTCCTTTTATTTTACTTTTAATTTTTTTGTCTCTTGATGGAGGCCACTATAGGGTTTCTAAATATAATAATAAAAATGTTATATGATGCTTCGCAGTAAATTAATTGTGAATGAATGAATCCTTCTTTATTGTGGACAAAATCATCTTATATTTGGCTGTGATTTTCTTGTAACTAGTGAACACTTATAAATTGTATGTGTGTGTGCGTGCATGGCATGAGTGTGAAATGATAGAAGGAGATACTTGTCCCAGACATACATTTGGCAGGGAAATCAGGGCTGTGTCCCTGGTGTATTAGGACATTTCCTCTACGGTAGCCTCCCAATGCTACATCTGTATCCGTGGGACTACACATGAAGAACTGTTATCAGCCTCCTAGGAGTTCTGCCCAATCAGTGGGTGGGATATGGGAAGTTTTCTTCTAGGTAGAAAGAATAATCCCATGTGCAGATTGCTGTCTTCTTGTCATAGCCACAGCTCATAAATGTAAACCAGATCTTGGCTTTACCTCTTCCCCATGCTGCAAACATCTCAGTGCCACACATTCCAGTCCTATCTCCGGCTTCCTGCGTTTCTTTAGGTTGCCGATAACTGTAAAACTTGGATAACACAATCTCCAATAAAAAAAAGTCTCCCAGCTGTGGTAAGGCTACCAGATCATGTGAAAATTGAGGGGGCACGTATAGGAAAATCAGGTAATTTAAATGCAATAAGTGTTTGCTACATTTTTACCCTAATCTTGCACTCTGATTTTACATTATGTGGCAAAAAATAGAGTAAAATAAGAAAGAAAGTGTTTTCAATTTGTTTTGCCAGAGCAGAAAAAATCTTTTTCTGCTGTTTATTATTATTGGTGACAATTTATTTCCTACATGTAAATGATCAAGACATATTCTCAGACCAGCAATTTCTGGTAGAGTAGGTGTAACGTCAAGTAAGGCCGACATATTCATTCTCAGCAAGTGTCCTGTAATACGTCATACATTCTGTTACATAAAGTGGCAGATTTATTAAAGCGGCCTTTTAATTAATGAGGGAAAAAAATCATGAAAGGATTAAACTTGACCTTTAATAAATCTGCCACTTTATGTAACAGAATGTATAACATATTGCAGGACACTTGCTGAGAATGAATACATCGGCCTTACTTGACATTACACCTACTCTACCAGAGGGGGCAGCAACGCTTCTTGGCTGCAGTGTCCTGATAAGTCCGTAAAACAGAAATGAATCCCATGCCCTGCAGTTACACATATTGCAGAGGTTTAATTTTAATCCATCAGGATAAAGACTCAATTGCATTTGAATCACCCACTAAAGTTAACTTTAATTTGTTTCTAGTTCAACTTTGATAGTACTATTCCCATGCAAAGAATTATTTGGGTATAACGACCTAGAGATTATAAACAGATGGTGTTGAACAGCATCCAAACAAGAAAAAGTACTTCAATATTCTGCATTAAACATCCATCAAACTCCAGAAAGGGCAGTCTGGTTCATGCTATCTAACTGCAACCATACCCTGTAATAAATTAGCATTTAATGGAAAATAGGCCCCTTTTATAAGTTGGATTTATTTCACATTAACTTTTTTTATGTGGATTTTTGTATGTGGGCAAAGTTGTTGCACAGACAGAACATTTCTTCATTTGATATAAGTAGCAAAGTACTGATAATGGTAACAGCAGACAGGGCTACTTTGGGCACTATAATCCCTGAAAAAGCAGATCAAAATAGGCTGAAGTCGCCCCATATAGACCTGAATATAAGTCATGTCAAACTTGAAAAATGGCAGCAGCCTAAAAAAAAAGAGACAAGCTTTAGATCTATTGCTCCCTAAAAAAATGCACTGACACCAGCCCAGAGTGGCAATGTCTAGGGTTTTGCAAATGCCAAACGGACTGACAGTAACTATTTACTGGGCCTGTAGGGGGCTGTTTGTACCTGAAAAGCGAGGGCCTATTATGAATCTCAGTACCTGACTGACACAAGGGCTTGTGAAAAGGTTCAACAATTGGTGGGTTGATTTGGGCACCATACTTTCAGGCTAAAAAAAACCCCAACAAAACTTAAATTGCCTGCTGTAGCACTGTGTGTCATTCCCCCGAATTTCATCTTTTCTTAAAACTATGCCTGATGCTGGATTTTGCAGAAACTAGCTGGAATTATGGGGCATATTTATCAATGGGTAAAATTATGCCACTCTTTAATCTTTTCTATGGGATTTTAAAGAGCCATTGATCAATGGGTGAATGAGATGGGTGAGAGATAATAAAGTATCTTTAAATATCCCATAGAAATGAATGGAGAGCAGGGGAATTTCACTCTAATAAATATGCTCCATAATTCCATCTAGTTTATGGACGATTCAGTGGCAGGCATAGTTTATGTTCCCCTTAATTTTGAAATATGCTGCAAAAACAGCACAAACACTTTATGAGGGACCTATTCACATACTTCCATTTGGGGAGTCTGCTCTTTCTGGGAGAAGCTATATTTCTGGAATTTCAACTCCACTATCATTTGTTTTGCCTGCAGCATAAAGTTGCACACATTATTGCCAGTAGTTCTGTTTCTTTTGGGAACTGCAAGTGACTGAAAGTAATGCCACCATCAATACCAGGCTTGGCTGGCAATCTGTGGGTTCTGGCAAATGCCAGAGGTGCTACTGTAAGATACCATAAACAGTCACTATGTAGTGGGCTGATGGGGGGGGCTGTTGCCAGGACCTATTTTGAATTCCAGTCTGGGCCTGATCAATACTATATTTTAACTGTGATAACAACTGAATTAAGCATTTACTCAAAGTGGTAAATCATTTGTTGTGCAGTTGTCACATGGACTTTCTTTATTGGAGAGATACTGACACCAGAAATGAAACCTTTTTTACATCTGTCATAACATTGACTTTGCATGAGCTTTATAATTTTGCCAAAAAAGTATTTCCTGATGTTTTTCCATTCCTTATCTGATCCCCAATGTTCTTCTATGAGGGGGCAGCCATATTTGTGCAGCAGTAGGCTGTTAGCATTAGAAGCTATAACTGACAGGCTGAGAAGGGACAGTCAGGTTGGCAAAACAGGTTTAGGAACTTTAAGCAACAATTACTTACAAAAGCAGCCCTAACAGTGAAAAAAGATCAACATGGCCTATAGGTAACTTTTTATGTAGATTCATAATTTGAAAAGTAATTTTTTCGTGTCAGTATCGCTTTAAGAATTATTATTGCTCAGATATCTATAACGTATCTTTTAGAATATCTCATTGGACATAGATGGCATCTAAACATCCCATAGCAGGAATAAATTAAGCTGGCTATTTAGCCAGTTTTTTGTAGTGCTGCCTCTTTGTGGATGCCTGACTAGGTGTCACTATGCAACATAAGCTTGACACTCATGACCATGACACCAGGTCACCAGTGCAGGCAGTCAATCTGCCCCACGCTTAAAGTTGTGTCTGCAGCCAACAGCATTGAATTCACCCAGAAGCAGGCACACGCCTGCACCCAATATCCGCCAATAAATGCAAGACTTGGTGGATTTGTTGTTGAATACATCTGGGTACACCTGAATCCAGGTGAATTTAGTGCTTCCAGGTGCAGGCACAACTAGAAAAATGTTTAAGTGTAGAGGCGGATTGTCAACCTGCGCTTATCCACAGACTGACAATCCACCCCATGTACCCTTGCCCTATGAGCAACACTGGACTGGCCAGTAGCAGCTCAAAACTGGGATTAAGGCACCCGGGTGGATTTAGTGCTTCCAGGTGCAGGCACAACTGATTTAGGGTGGATGCACCCAAAACGCGCCAGGTGTTTGATGCCGCTGTGTGTTCTTATACTGTGCTTATAAAGATCCATATTTTTAACTCAAGTTTTTGGAGTGCGGAGACCTTTTTTTTTCACCCTCTGGATTGACACAGCTAGGAGACTGCACCTGACTTTCTGACCAGGACACTGTTTCACAGGCTGCTTTTCCATGTGGTGAGTTTGAGCAACAATGACTTTTTACTTTTGTATTTGTTATATACAACTAGAAAAATGTTTATGAGTAGGGGCGGATTGTCAGCCTGTGCTTATCCACCGACAGAGCTGGGATTATGGCAGGGACTGTATAGCTAGAATGGCTATTAAGGCCTAATAAGGTAATTAGGGTTTTTATGGTTTTTATTAAAAACTTCACAAGAATAATTAGGATCAGGGACCTTGCAGTTTATCACCTAACAAGTGGGAGGGTGTCCAATCTTTTGCACATGCCACAATTTCTATTTAGTTTGTTCCTATGTTGCAACATTCATAAAATAGATTAGAACCGCACATTTGCAAAAATGTTGTTTTTGAACAAAAAGGCTTATTTATGTCCACAAGCACAGTTGTGGTCCCTGCAATTTACCAACAGTCAGTTGCACGTAAAACCACTTTCATTTAAGGTACTTTAACCAAAATGCGCTCCTTGCACTCCCATATAATTGCCGCTTAAACTTTCCTGCCTTCCTTTCCAAACTAAGAGCTAGGGGGGAATCCAGGAGCTACCAACCACCTCCTGACCAGGCGGTAGCTCCAGAGTTCCCTCAGCACCCTGCATCAATAGACGCAGATTACTGAGGGAACCAATGCATCAAATGAATAGGGCACACACCTCACTTGTGCTCTGGACACTGATAATGATGCCAAAAATATTTGGTGCAATTGCACCTGTTTTGCGCACATTTGTGTCCATTGCAATTCAGACACAACTGTGAATTGCCCATTTCCTTCCACAATGACATCAGAACTCTGCGGAAAAAATTGCACTTTGCTCACTGCACTTGTGGATGTAAAATATTTAGATTCCGGCAGTAGTTGTTCATTACTTTTCATTTACAACAGTGCTGTCCAACTTCTGCGGTGCTGAGGGACGGAATTTCTCTAGCATACATGGTGGAGAGCCGCTAATGGAAGCCAGTTTTGGCCACTCCCCTTTTTTTGAACCACACCCACTTCAAACCAAACCCATTTTATCACAATGGTGGTAGTGCAGCAAAAACCCAAATGCTTGGTCCTCACTGCGGGGATATCAACAGTTATTCATATATGAAAGAATTATATTATGTCATATTAAGACACACCCTTAAATCCATATGCCTCCTCCTCCCCTGTGGATAGCACAGCAACCCCCAGCAACATAATTACACACATTAGGGACCATTTAATGGCTGTTTCCAACTACTAACAAACTCCCAGAACAAACCCCTGCCAGGTTCACCTCTCACAGGCAGCATAGGGCAGGCAGAGTATGGAGCACACAGACAGCACTCTGCCTCCCTTATGCTGCCTGTGTGTGCCATACTCTGCCTGCCCTATGCTGCCTGTGTGTGCCATACTCGGCCTGCCCTATGATGCCTGTGAGAGGTGAACCTGTGTGCCATACTCTGCCTGCCCTTAGCTGCCTGTGTGTGCCATACTCTGCCTGCCCTACCTGTGTGTGCCATACTCTGCCTGCCCTTAGCTGCCTATGTGTGCCATACTCTTCCTGCCCTATGCTGCCTGTGTGTGCCATACTCTGCCTGCCCTATGCTGCCTGTGTGTGCCATACTCTGCCTGCCCTACCTGTGTGTGCCATACTCTGCCTGCACTACCTGTGTGTGCCATACTCTGCCTGCCCTATGCTGCCTGTGTGTGCCATACTCTGCCTGCCCTTAGCTGTCTGTGTGTGCCATACTCTGCCTGCCCTTAGCTGTCTGTGTGTGCCATACCCTACCTGCCCTATGCTGCCTATATGCCATACTATGCCTGCCCTATGCTGTCTGAGTGTTCCATACCCTCCCTGCCCTATGCTGCCTATGTGCCATACTCTGCCTGCCCTATGCTGTCTGTGTGTTCCATACCCTCCCTGCCCTATACTGCCTATGTGCCATACTTGCCTACCCTATGCTGCCTGTGTGTTCCATACCCTCCCTGCCCTATACTGCCTATGTGCCATACTTTGCCTACCCTATGCTGTCTGTGTGTGCCATATACACAGGCAGCATAGTCCAGGCACTACATACAATGTCTGAGGTGTGAACAGGTGAACAATGTGGGTGATTACAGCCTGAGCATGAGGTGTGAACACTGCAGGGAGTGAACAATGCAGAAACTAAAAGGTGTGAAAAACACAGGGGATTACATGTTTAAACAATACAGAGGGATTACAGCCTGAATCTGAGGTGTGAACCATGCAGGGGGCCAGTTAATCTGAGTACTGATACTATTTAAATCTTACACAAAGGTAAGCCATCAAAGCAGCCAGACAGGTGGGGGGCCACACAGAGGGGGGTTGCGGGGCGCATGCGGCCAGCGGGCCGCCAGTTGGACAGCACTGATTTACAACATTAAACAAATATGTAATTTTGCAAGGGTGCCCAAACTGTTGCATTCAACTATATATATAACTAGAAAGGGACCTTTGAGAATAAACTTCATGTTGGTTTGAAAAACGTGATGTCACTGAATGAAATCTGATTGGCTGTTGTTGGCTCCACCCAGTTTTTCTAACCTTAGACCACTGTTACATAGTAAAAACCACTGTGTAAAGTTTAGGGAACCTGGTTTTAATAGTGTCTGAATGGCAGCAATTTAAATTTCCCCACTGAAACTCTTTTTCTAACTGCAGTTACCCAGTGACCCTAGGATTAATAGTTAAAGAACGGCAGCAGTTTAAATTTAAACCAATAAAAGTCAATAGGTAAATTGTGATTGGTGGTTAGTGGGTGTGCCCACTTTTCTAACCTTGAGTCGAAGTCACCCTGGCATAAATAGTGTGAGAATGGCAGCATTTTTAATTTAAACCAATTAAATTCAATGGATGAAATCTGATTGGCTGTTAGTGGCCCAACCCACTTTTCCTATTTTTGTACTGCAGTCCCCCAGTGACCAACTTTGCAAAGTTTTGGGACTAACTTAAAACTTGTGGAACTAACAGCATTTTACATTTTACCATTGAAAGTAAATAGGTGACATGTGATAGGCTTTGGTAGCTCTGCCAACTTTTTCTAATGGCAAATACCCAGTGGCTAACTTTGCAAAGTTTAACAACCCTGGAATTAATACTTAAATAATGGCATCAGTTTAAATATAAACCGGATTGGCTGTTGGTGGCTCCACCCACTTTTCTTAACCGTTAACCTCAGTCTCCCAGTGACCAACTGTGAAAAGTTTGGGGACACAAACATGTGAGAATGGCAGCAGTTAAAATGTCCCCATTAAAATCAATAAAATAAATGTGATTGGCTGTTGGTGGCTCCGCCCACTTTTTCTAACCTTGAATACGTAGTCACCCAGTGACTGTGCAAAGTTTGGGAACCCTGGCATAAATAGTGTGAGAAAGGCAGCAGTTTAAATATAAACCAATGAAATTCAATTGGTGAAATCTGATTGGCTGTTGCTGGCTCTACCAACTTTTTCTAACCTTTAACCTTAGTCCCCCAGTGGCCAACTATGAAAGTATGGGGGCACTGGCGTGAAACGTGTGTGAATGGCAGCACTTTAAATTTCCCCATTAAAATCAATGAAATAAATCTGATTGGTTGTCTGTGGCTCCA
Source organism: Xenopus tropicalis (assembly GCF_000004195.4). NCBI lineage: Eukaryota > Metazoa > Chordata > Amphibia > Anura > Pipidae > Xenopus > Xenopus tropicalis. The sequence goes on from NC_030679.2 coordinate 108,795,574, forward strand.
CCCACTTTTTTTGCAAACCTTGGATTAATAGTACAAATAGTATAAGAATTGCAGCATTTTAAATTAAAAAAAAAAAAAATCAATAAATGAAATCTAATTGGCTGTTGGTGGCTCCACCCACTTTTCCAAACCTAAAACTGCAGTCCCCTGTGCAGAGTGCAGGACCCTGACGTTAATACTGTGAGAATGGCAGTAGGTTGAATCTCTCTTGAAAGTCAATAGGTAAAATCTGATTGGCTGTTGGTGGCTCTGCCCACTTTTTCTAACCTTGAACTGCAGTTACCTGGTGCCTTACTCTGCAAAGTTTGGGGACCCTGGTGTTATTACTGAGAATGGCAGCAGGTTGAATTTCCTCCATTGAAAGTCAAAAGGTAAAATCTGATTTGCTGCTCGTAGCTCCACACACTTTTGAGCATCCAGCAAATAAGACTGACCCCATGACTATGTGATTCAAGTTTGGTGAGTGTAGCTTCAAAGCTGTAAGGCGGTTTAAATCTCCCCATAAAAGTCAATTAATGAAATTTGATTGGCTGTTGTTGGCTCCTCCCACTTTGGGGTCATACAACAAATGTCGCTGTTTCATTTGGGTTGACCCCATGATTATATTATTCAAGTTTGGGGAGTGTATCTATAAAGCTGTAAGAGTGGCAGCAGTTTGGGGGGTTCGGAGCGGCGCCACAAAAAGATGGGGGGCGGGATAGCTTAGAAATCACAAGCAACCTGCTCCCCTATAGGGCGAAGAAGTGTGGAGAGTCTGAGTGTTGTACCCCTAAAGCTGTAGGAGGAGTAGCGTTTAGAAATCAGGGGTTCTAAGAGTAATAAGAAGAAGAAGAAGAAGCGGAAGAATAAGCTACAGTGGAAGAACAGTATGTTGGGTTTTCAAACCAACATAAATATACAGTATACAGTGAACAATTAGACACTGTAAACTTTATGCATAGTGTCATACATGGTTTCAGTATACTTTTCTTTAGAAAGGAGATGGGTTACCAACTCACACACCCTCAACCCCCTACTGATGCCCCAACCCTTGCATCATTCCACTGGGTTTTGAGCAAAATCACGTGCAACATGTTCATGCTGGAGCTGTACAACATATTTTGTGGCTGGGCCCACTGAGGCCCTTATGAGCAGTGATATTTTGCAATAACTGTTTTCATTGCTGATTTGGTGGTTTAGACTAACATACTGTAAAAAATAATGAGTTACATGTTCACTAGTGCTTTCTTAAATATGCTGTCTATGTAACAAAATTTTCTTTTCTTTCCCCCTGCCATTACTTATAGAGTCATTCCTATAATTTCTCCTAACTTTCCCAGTACTGAGTACTTCTGAGTTCTACATAGCTTATCTGCTGTGAGAATATAAGCCCTAAAGCCCTATTTTGGATAGAATAGCCACCAACATGGCTACACTGCAGCTTTAAAATATATCCCACAGTTTGCAGAATTGCAGTAACTCTTTCACCAGTAAAACTCGTTCTTTCAGATTTTTTTTCTGTATAAACTTGCAGACCATTACGTAGGTGAAATGTCTATTTCTGATACCTATCATTAATATTCTGTGCATGTTGAAACATTATTTTAAGTTATAATCAGTACTCGGTGTATTAAAATATCTTATGTATTTTGCTACATGCAGCCAAGCCATGCCAGGGAAGTAGGGAAGCAGGAGGAAATTCTGCAGAGCATGCCTAGTCTATCCAAGGTAACCTACCCTTTGGTTTCACTCCAGCCTCCTTCATTGGTTTTCCTGTTTTGAAGATCTGCTTCTTCAGTACCGACAGGGCTTTAGCTTGTTGGGATTCAACCAAAAATCCGAGCTCCCCCAGGAATATTAAAACTCTGTGAAGTAGAAGTGGTTTCACGTGCGCGTGTAACAGCCTCAGTGGACTAATAAGTGTGTCCCTTGGCTTTAAGTCCTGGTTACAGTGATGATATGGGAAGACTTCAAAAGCCAAACTAGGCCCCAACATAGTCAATAGAATATGTCTAGTGAGCTTAAGAAGACTGTCACATGACCATAGCTTGCCCTTTTTGTGCAGAGTTATGTTGTATCTTGGTGCAAACACTGGGTCTCCTTCAGTCAATGCATTTCCCCCATGGACATAGGAAAGTGATGGAGCTTCATTTCTAACCACACTCAACTCATCAGGACCCAGGTTTCCTACAGACATGTTGGCATTGATGCTGTCTTCTGGAAAGACTGAAATATCAGCAACAAAAAAATAAAGCCAGTGATTATTTTCAGATGTTATATCTAATATCTCTCTTTTTTGAGGAATCAAGACATTAACAGAATCAAGACATTCAAGAGAAAGTAAAATTTAAAAAAATATATTACTGCATACACGGGCAGATTTTTGCTGCCGTTTTGGGTCCTTCAAATTAATTCGGCAGCTTATCTGCCCATGTATGGGCACTCCTGACAGGCCTACCCGACCGATATCTGGCCTAAAGTTGGGCAGATCTTTATCACACAGGTTTGATTTTCCCTTTGAATTGGGTGCCGCATTGGCTCACTGATGCAGTCCCTGGTCGGAGGGCCTGTGTAACCGCTTTTTACTGCATATCAGGAGATGATCGACTTGTTTGGCTACCTTGCCAAACAAGCGGATCGCACCTTGTATGGCCACATTTATGCCTGTTATATTAGAGCTCTCTGTGCAAGCTGAACTTATCTTTCAGACTCCCCGAGAATAGATCCCTGTTTCTCTAAATACTGAGCTTGGCAATTTGCTTTGTCCTCAGCAGTGTGGGATATGCACATGCACACCTGTAGCCTGCCCCTTGTGGTGGGCATTTAGTGGGCTGGTGGGGGCTGTTTCGGCCTATGTGTACTGGAAATGCCAGGGCTGGGCCTATTTTGAATCCCAGAGGTATGGTCTCTAACATAATAGACATTAGCTTGCTGGTCATGAGAAGTGGCACAGCAGCAACATAGCTAGTTTTTCAGCCAAATTTAAAAAAAATGGACCTGAGCAGGTGGCACAATGTTTAATGTGTAGTCTCTTTGGTCCTTAGTTGTTGCAATGCTTATTGATGTGTCTACAAACCAGATCTTTGCAATCTGGTTATCCACATGCATGACTAAGTTGTACACTGATTTATTAAGGTGGCCATGTGCGAGCAGATTTCAGCTGTCGATTCGAGTCCTTCAGACCGTTTCAACAGCTTATCTGCCCATGTGCGGGGACCCCCGATGGGCCTCCCTGACTAATATCTGACCAAAAGTAATCTGAAGAAATTATAAGGGGGAGTTAGTTAAAATGCACTTTAGCACATTATCACTTACCTGAGACCCAGCGCCAGTGCTCATGTTTGCTGCAGGGTGAAGACACACAGAACTACTAGTAGCAGCTACTTGTCACGGCTAAAAAAATAGACAATGCTGATCATTTTCTTATAATTGTCTCTACGTGTTTTAGCAGAGGCAATTCAAATTATTGTCTATGGCAGGGTATTATCTGGCGTTTGGCGTCTTTCTGCTAAAACACATGTAGAGACAATTATCAGTACATGATCAGTATGGTCTGTTTTAGTAGCTGTGACAAGTAGCTGCTTCTAGTAGCTCTGTGTGGCTTCACCCAAAAGGTGCACCAGCCTGGGGTACTATTGTAGGAGCACAACTGAACGGTCTTCATACTGTTTTAGGAGCCTCTGTGTGCCCCAAGTATCCGGTATTAGATAGGATCCCAGAAAAAGGTATCTTGGTGCTCTTACATTAGTACCCTGGGCTAGTGCAGTTGTCAGTGAACAGGAGCATTGGCCTGGGGTAACAAGTATGCATTATAATCACTGGGGGTGCATAAAATTAAAATGTTACATGTAGATTCCTTACATTTCATATTGCTTTATATTCCGAGCAGTGACACAAAGAACAATTCTTGCTTTTTACCATTGCCCTAAAAGGAATTTATTTCCATCTTTTCACACTTAGTTTTTACAAAAGCACTAAAGCGCTAAAGAAACACAAAAGCAGAACTAACTGATACTCCTACAAGAAAGAATTATTTTAGAATACTCCATAAATAGGTATGTAAAAATATTGTAAATATTGCAAATCCATGTGTTTAACTGGCTGGCAAGCAACAGTCTTCCTTTACCCTTTAGTATTTCTGAAAGTGATGTTCTGCTGTTTACAGTGCCGTTACAATGGGAGGCCAGAGCAGACATCATAGTATACAAAGGTTATTTTCCTTTTACATAGTTAGTTACATAGTTACATAGGGTTGAAAAAAGACCATTGTCCATCAAGTTCAACCCATCCGAGTAAACCCAGCACACAACCTATACTAACCAATCTATACACTCACATACATAAACTATATATATACAACCAGTAATACTAACTGTAGATATTAGTATCACATTAGCCTTGGATATTCTGCTTGTTCAAAAACTCATCCAGGCCCCTCTTAAAGGCATTAACAGAGTCTGCCATTACCACATCACTAGGAAGGGCATTCCACAGCCTCACTGCCCTCACCGTGAAAAACCACCTACGCTGCTTCAAATGGAAGCTCCGTTCCTCTAATCTATAGGGGTGACCTCTGGTGCGTTGATTGTTTTTATGGGAAAAAAGAACATCCCCCAACTGCCTATAATCCCCTCTAATGTACTTGTACAGAGTAATCATGTCCCCTCGCAAGCGCCTCTTTTCCAGAGAAAACAACCCCAACCTCGACAGTATAACCTCATAGCTTTAATCTTCCATCCCCTTTACCAGTTTAGTTGCACGTCTCTGCACTCTCTCCAGCTCATTAATATCCTTCTTAAGGACTGGAGCCCAAAACTGCACCGCATACTCAAGGTGAGGCCTTACCAGGGACCTATAAAGAGGCAAAAATATGTTCTCATCCCTTGAGTCAATGCCCTTTTTTATACAAGACAGCACTTTATTTGCTGTAGTAGCCACAGAATGACACTGCCTGGAATTAGACAACTTGTGATCTACAAAAACCCCTAGATCCTTCTCCATTAAGGATGCCCCCAACACACTACCATTCAGTAGATAGTTCGCGTTTATATTATTTCTACCAAAGTGCATAACTTTGCACTTGTCAACATTGAACCTCATTTTCCAGTTTGCTGCCCAGTTTTCCAATTTTGTCAAATCGCTCTGCAAAGCGGCAGCATCCTGCATGGAACTTATAGTTTTGCACAATTTTGTGTCATCAGCAAAAATAGAAACAGTACTCTCTATGCCCACCTCCAGTTCATTAATAAACAAGTTAAAAAGCAAAGGACCAAGGACTGACCCCTGCGGTACTCCACTAACCACACTGGCCCAATTAGAAAATGTTCCATTTACCACCACTCTTTGTACTCTATCCTTCAGCCAGTTCTCTATCCAATTACAAATATTATGTTCTAGGCCAATATTCCTCAATTTGATCATTAACCTTCTGTGAGGTACTGTATCAAACGCTTTAGCAAAATCTAAGTAGATGACATCAACTGCCATTCCAGCATCAAGGTTCCTGCTCACCTCCTCATAAAAGGCAACTAAATTAGTCTGGCAAGATCTGTTACGCATAAAACCATGCTGGCACAAACTAATAGTATTGTGAACTGCAATGTATTCAACTATCCTATCCCTTATTACCCCTTCCAGAAGCTTTCCTACTACTGATGTCAGACTAACAGGCCTATAGTTTTCAGGCTGAGAACGAGATCCCTTTTTAAATAATGGCACCACATTAGCAATCCGCCAGTCTCTCGGCACCATGCCAAACCTCAACGAATCCTGAAAAATTATGTGAAGAGGCTTGGCAATCACAGCGCTCAGCTCATTTAATACCCTGGGATGAATCCCATCCGGTCCTGGACCTTTGTTTACCTTTACATGTTCAAGTCTCTTTTGAATTTCCTCCTGAGTGACCCATGCGCCAGTAGCTAAATTACTAGCACTGGGTATATTAAAAGGGAAGCCTTCATTATCTGGCTCCTCAGATGTATAGACAGATGAAAAATAAGAGTTCAAAATTTCTGCTTTTTCCCAGTTCTCATCAACCAACGTACCCCCCCGAGATAATAAAGTTCCCACCCCTTCTTGCTTCATTTTTTTACTATTCACATAATTAAAAAATAATTTTGGATTCTTTTTACTCCTAGCTGCAATATCCCTTTCCATCTCTATTTTAGCTTGCCTGATAGCTATTTTGCATGCTTTATTTGCTTCCTTGTACCTGATGAAAGTTTCTGCTGTCCCCGCTAACTTGAATGCTTTAAAAGCACGTTTTTTATTACCAACCTCGACCCTAACTCTTTTATTCAGCCATAAAGGTTTTGCTTTGCGATGCCTCTCCTTGCTTACAAGGGGAATATACTGTTGTGTATACTTGCAAAGCAATGTTTTAAAGATGTTCCATTTTCCTTCTGTGTCTAACCCCATGAAAAGCCTTTCCCAGTTGACACATTGCAGAGATGCCCTTATACTGGCAAAGTCTGCACGTCTAAAATTGAGCGTTTTAGTTACTCCCTTATAGAGCTGTCTCTGTAGCATTATCTCAAAGGAGACCATGTTGTGATCACTGTTCCCCAAATGCTCACCCACACAAATGTTAGAGATAAGTTCAGTATTATTAGATATTACCAGGTCCAAAATAGACTCATTCCGAGTAGGTTCTTGAACCACCTGAAATAAAAAGTTGTCATTTAGCATATTTACAAACCTACTAGCTTTTTCTGACTTAGCCACCCCATTACTCCAGTCAATGTCCGGATAATTAAAGTCCCCCATAATAACAACTTGACCCAATTTTGAAGCCTCCTCCATTTGCAAAAGTAGCTGGGACTCATCCCCCTCATCTATACGGGGTGGTTTATAGCATACACCAATGATCATTTTCTTTGTGACCTTCAGCCCTACTGAAATTTCTACCCAAAGAGATTCAACGTTTTCATTGGTAATGTCTTTATTACATGGCTTTAAATCTGACTTTACATAAAGACAAACCCCTCCACCCTTTTTAATCCCTCTGTCCCTCCTAAAAAGCGTGTACCCATTTAAATTCACAGCCCAGTCGCATTTTTCATCCCACCAGGTCTCAGTGATACCAATTAAATCATAATTTTCAATACATGCAATAGCCTGCAGCTCCCCTATTTTACCCGACAAGCTACGCGCATTAGCCAGCATGCAGCGGAGATTACTACTTCTTCCTCTGATGCTTACATTAGATAAAGGACAGTTAGAGCTAAGGTGAAAATTAGTCTGTTTCCCTTGTAACAATGGAAGCTCCTTATCTGATAAACTATATGCCCCCCTCACTCCTCCCCCACAACCCTTTACTGGTCCCACTGCCCCATCTACACTAGCTCTCCCATAAGAATCTAGCTTACCAACCCCCCCCCCCCCTTGTCTAGTTTAAACACTCCTCCAGCCTCTTAACCATTCTCTCCCCTAGCACAGTAGACCCCCTTCCATTGAGGTGCAATCCGTCAGGGCTGTATAGATTGTACCCCAAAGAAAAGTCAGCCCAGTGCTCTAGGAACTCAAACCCTTCCTTCCTACACCAAGACTTTAGCCACGCATTTAGCTCCCTAAGCTCCCGCTGTCTCCCTAAACTAGCACGCGGCACCGGCAAAATTTCCGAAAAAATGACATTGGAGGACCTTTGCTTAATTTTAGAGCCTAGATCCCTGAACTCACTCTTTAAGGTCCCCCACCTACCGTTCATTTTGTCGTTAGTACCGATATGTACCAAGACAGCCGGGTCATGCCCAGCCCCTCCCAATAATGTGTCGACCCGATCAACCACATGCCGAACCCTGGCACCAGGAAGACAGCAAACTGTCCGGTTGAAGCGATCCGCTCGACAGATTACCCTGTCCACTTTCCTAATGATCGAATCCCCTATAACCACCATCTGTTTAGGCCTAGGTCTGCTCTCCTCCCCACCACTACTAGAGAAACTGGTCTCCCGGCTGTTAGAGAGATCAGCCTCATCTAGAACCGCCAGTCCAGAGTTCACACTCCCATCTTCTTCACACAATCTGGCAAATCTGTTGGGATGCGCAAACCCTGGAGCAGCCTCCCTTTTCCTTTTCCCCACACTCGATTTTCTAACTGTCACCCAGCTTACTGCCCTATCATCCTTTCCTTGCTCCCCTCCCCCCATACTATCTGACCCCGCTAGTTCTTGTTCAGTTAGCAAGAGACTTCTTTCAAGATTGTCAATAGAACGCAGTGTTGCAACTTGTTCCTCTAGAGCTCTAACGCGAGCCTCTAAAGTGGCAACTCGCTCACATCCACAACAGAGGTATGCACTTTGGAACTGTTGTTCCACAACTGCATACATGCGGCAGGCTGTGCACTGTGTCATACCTTCAATGTTGCTGCCACTCATTCTCCCAGTTACAGAAACAGTTAAACAAAAATTGGTGAAAAGGCTTTAAAATAAATACAAAATTTTTTTTTTTTTTACCTTGTTTTAACTCCTTTAGTTTGTAACTCCTGTGATTATAACTCCACTTACAGAGCACCCACTAACTCCTGTGATTATAACTCCACTTACAGAGCACCCACTAACTCCTGTGATTATAACTCCACTTACAGAGCACCCACTAACTCCTGTGATTATAACTCCACTTACAGAGCCCCCACTTAAAGAGCAATCACTTATAGAGCACCTACCACCAGAGCAAGCTCCACTGGAGTGCCAGTGGTTCTATTTATACAGTCTGTTAAGGTGAACTAATCAAACCCCACCCACCTCAAACTGAGGGTAATTACAAAGGAATGTAACTCTGGCAAACCTGCTGTAAGCCTTATAGTTAACCAAACTTTGTAAATTGGCACCAAAAAGAGCAAATACTTTTGAAACAATTTAAACCCAACAGTTAAAAAACACAATGATTCTGAATAAAGTTAATAAAAAATACTTATCCCTTTTTTTTGATGAATTGAAAAAGCAGTTGATTCAGTCAGCCACCAGCCTGTTAGTAAGTTTTAATTGTTTTAATCCATGACCACAGTGTGTTATTTTTGTGGTTAAGCCCATGTATAAATAAAGTCTATCATTTTATTATTCAAGAGCCTTTAGTGTGGCAGTTTAATTTGTGTAATTTGTAATTGAATACAAAGGATATCTACCTGCAGAGGAACAATTTAAAGTGATTTATTACATGTAGAGCACTTAATATATTTTGAATGCTTGTTGCCTGATGAATGCCTGAACTATTGCCTGTCTGTGTGACATATTATAAATATGTCTGGGTGCTGTCTCGTATCACATCACATGAGAGTGACTTATTGCATTCTTTTACAATAAGTCACTTTGGATGGAAGCAGATTAAACATATAATAATATTTTAGAAACTCACACCTCCATGGGTGAAATAAACATCTATAATATTGTAAAAGATACATTTATTAAATGACATGGTATTTAAAAAAATACCATGTTTCTTTTTGAAATAATGTATAACTTTACGTCTAGTATTGGTTATTGGCTGTTTTTGAATTTAAATCTAATGTATAAACACATTTATTGTAGAGCGCAGCAGGATATGTTGGTGCTTTATAAATACATGTTGATAACACCGTACACTGTAGCCTTTAATGTAATGTTACTCATCTATTATAATTATTATCCTGTTATCAATGTTATCAATTAACCTGTCTGTAGGGTTTGGAGTCTGGGAGAAACCGGTGCCTGAGGAAACACAAACAATCACAGGAAAAATGTAGAAAGTAGACTTACAGCTAGGACACACAGAGCATTGGCTCCCCTGTTCGAGTTTTGTTCTGCAGGCTGAGAAAAGCTGATCTGCTCCTATCTGCCACTATCTGCCTCTGTTAACTTTATTGACTCTCACGCTTCTATCTGTGCATAGATACACAGAGAAGAATTGGAAATTATCCCCAAAATGCCTGCCTTCGCGTTTTTGAGCCAACCTCTACTTCGACTCTGTACCTACACGCAGGTGGAAGCTGTAGAGCCAACACTCTGGGGCTGATTTACTTACCCACGAACGGGTCGAATGGAGTCCGATTGCGTTTTTTTCGTAATGATCGGTATTTTGCGATTTTTTCGTATGTTTTGCGATTTTTTCGGATTCTTTACGAATTTTTCGTTACCAATACGATTTTTGCGTAAAAACGCGAGTTTTCCTATCCATTACGAAAGTTGCGTAAAAAGTTGCGCATTTTTCGTATCGTTAAAACTTACGCGAAAAGTTGCGCATTTTTCGTAGTGTTAAGTTTTAACGCTACGAAAAATGCGCAACTTTTCGCGTAAGTTTTAACGCTACGAAAAATGCGCAACTTTTTACGCAACTTTCGTAATGGATACGAAAAACTCGCGTTTTTACGCAAAAATCGTATTGGTAACGAAAAATTCGTACAGAATCCGAAAAAATCGCAAAACATACGAAAAAGTCGCAAAATGTTCGTTTTCAAGTCGGAACTTTTCCAATTCGGGTCGGATTCGTGGGTTAGTAAATCAGCCCCTCTGTGTGCCCTAGCACTTAAACTAACAGCAGACAAGTCATTTTCTCCACTGGCATATTAGTGTGAAAATGCTAGAGTGTGCATGATCCCATGCCTGTCAGGGCACACACACAGAGGAAACAGAAGGCACTAACAGGAGCACCAGCCCAGGGTAAAAGGTAAGCAATTAAATTCACAGGGGGTGCCTAACATTTTGGCACCCCCAAGTGACTTAGCCTTTCCTTCTCCTTTAACATAACATAAACTATCTGTTGGTTAAACATTCTTTCTGGGGGTATAGGTTTCCTTTAAAGTCACCTGTCACTTCTACTATTACAGGTATGGGACCTGTTATCCAGAATGCTAGGGACCTGGGGTTTTCTGGATAAGGGATCCTATACCTGTACTACTAAATGAGTTTTATAGTGTATCTTTAACAATAAGTGTACTATGAGATTGTAATTGTGTTGTTTCTTAGTTGTAAATACTGCAACAATAAGCCTACTGAATTCAGACTGGAATATCCAAAATTTGTCACAAACTGCACTTATTGTAAATATCTGCCTCTGCCTACGCTTTAAGGTGGCCATACACATAGCAATTCTGATCTTTCCTGCAACCATCGGTTCATTTCCCCCACTGTTGTTCAGGGCTGAATCGTCAGATGTGGAGGTAGAAAGATTAGGAATTCTACCTCCACTTGCCGATTCAGCCCTGAATGCAGATTTTGTTCGGGGACCATCAAAATCTTTTAACCCAGTCAATCGACGAGACAACCAATATCCGCAGCCTTTGCGATATCGGTCGTCTCTTTGATCCGCCCTACACACACCGAATATCGTACGAAACCTATCATTGGTGCGTGTATGGCCAGCTTTATAGTTGTGCAGTATATGTGAGTGTTATAGAGTACAACTGCCCCTTGAGTAGGATAAATACTTTCTCAACTATTCCTTACTTAAACCATACCTAAGGCAAGAAAAAGAATATTTCCCCCCAGGTCCCACTATGTCAGGAAGTTGCCTGCTGTAATATTACTATTATATGCTTTATATCAGCAATAGATATGACCTCTCTGTGAAAACTTTCCCAGCTGGAGTACACAAAGCATAGGTTTGAACATGCCCTATGTAACTAAGTAGAATACTAATCTTTCCCAGAAAATCATCCTCTGCCTACAGCCCATCTAAATCCTTCACAATCAGCCAGCAGAATCCTGGTGTAAGCATATCGTGCCTACATGTGAAGGGAAGGTGCCATGACCTTTATCATGCTGATGTAAGCTGCAAGGTACAAACTTATGACTTAGAACAGCCTCCTCTATCAACAGCCCTGGTACTGTAAGAATTCAGTATCTTTAGGGCTCTGGCACACGGGGAGATTAGTCGCCCGCAACAAATCTCCCTTGTCACGGGCGACTAATCTCCCCGAACTACCATCCCACCAGCGAAAATGTAAGTTCAGTCTTCAATTGCTTTATGTGCAACTTGTGGTCTTCCAGTTGTTTAACAGCAAGTTAAATATTCTAAAATTATTTTGGAAGCTGCAGTTTGGACATTCTTGCTTAAAACCAATCTGTCAGACCAAGAAGCTGAGTTCTTACAGGGGCAGACACACTAGTTTATTTAAAAACTTTAATCAAGGATTAGATTGAGCCTACCAGTCACACAGTTAATCTAATCCTTTTTTGTCAAGAGTCCCATGGACATCTCCTGCAAACCAGTCCCGATACAACCATGACAATGAAAAATACAGCTGGCAATACACTGGCTGACATTGTTTGCCAACTCGGCCACTCAGAACTATATCCCTAACTTACTGGACCACGTAGGGTTCCACAGGGTGTTTCACAAGCTTAGCCTCTTCTGTGATACTTGTGCGTCTTTCAGTAATATTCATAAAAATCAGACAACCAGACGCACAGCTAAGGGCCTCAGTGATATACTGGAGGTCCCCTTCTTATCATCTCTAAAAAGCAACTTCCCCAATTACTACTCATTAATGCCAATTAATACCATTATCCTTTTATATACCTTATGTCCTGTGTGTGACATTTCAAAATTAAATGGTTTTCTTTCTTGTACATAGAAACATTTATTTTTGTCCCTGGGTCCCCCTTGCACCCTTGTGCCAAGTTCAACCCTGTAGCTATAGCCCTGCAGCCAAGCCTAGACAGATACATTCCAGCCATTCTATTTTCTAAACCAGTGATCCCTGACCAGAACAATCAAGACCTATCTGGCTAGTTCAGAGTTGATCATCTTTTGGTTTAAGGCCAGTCTGATTGTTTGAACACCCCCATAGGCTTGCATACTTAGCAATCCATCCCATTTGGTCTAATAGGAACAGAAAGATAATTTTTTACAAACATTCTCTTTAAATACAGTGCTAGGATCCTGAGTTTAATACCGACCAAGGCACTATACTACTTGTATCTGTACTGCATACTATATTATGGTCTCCATGTGGCTGCATATGATTTCTCAGGGTTCTTTGGTTTCCTTACACACTCTAAAAACATACAGGCAGGTAAACTTGCCCCTAATACAATTAACCCTACTGTTTTGTTAGAATATAATATGAACCTTAAGCTGGCCATACATGTCCTGCTAAATGTTGCTGACTACCCCTTCAAAGCGAGTCAGCAGTTTATTGGACTGTAAAGGGGGCCCTCCCAACAGCCTGTCCAACTGAAATTTGACTGAAAATCAGCAAGATATATATCAGACAGATCAGAAAATACCACCAAGGAAGGAACGCTACAGCATGCTGATGGAGTCTTCTCCAATAAATCTCTACAGGCCCATTATGATCCCATTTTGGCCCATGGGGTCGGTTATCTCAATATGACCCAGCCTATTGGTAGCCAAATCATGTACTACTTTAAGGGTTGTGACAGACGGGGAGATTAGTCGCCGCGAAACAAATCTCCATTGTCGTGAGCAACTAATCTCCCCGATATGCCATCCCACCGGCTAGAATGTAAATCGCCAGTGAGATGGCGTCCCTCTCAAGTTGCCTTGAGAGGAAACTTTGGCGATATTGGCGCCGTGTATGCCATCCCACCGGCGATTGGCATTCTAGCCGGTGGGATGGCATATTGGGGAGATTAGTCTCCTGCGACAAAGGAGATTAAAAGCTGTGGCACTGGGATACAGACTGATTTAAATGAATAACAATCTCTACAAAGTGCTGTGTATCTATATGCCAGATAATTATGTCATTAATATTATTTGTCCTCATTGATAGTGTGATATGAGGTAAGTTTATGGTCCTTTGTTACTGCAGTGTTTGTCAATAGGGTAATATATAACTGCCTGTGACAATTCCATAAGAAGCTCTGCTGAGAGTTGCAAGATAGATGCTATTACTGTGTATCTCTGACAGATCTCTAGCTATAAGCATTTGTTCTTACAGCAGCTGCTTAAGGCAGCCCCTTTTTTTAACTAAAATGATTTCTACTGTAGATCCTTGTTTATCCCTGGAGGGGATCACATTACACACACTTGGGCTCTGTTATGTGATCTTACTTCTATTCTTTAGCATTTAAACCAGAAACATGCTTTCTGCTTGTATTTAGCCCCCAGGTTTCCCCACCCCCAGAATCATCTACAGCTTACTAACAGTTTAGATTTCCAGCTGCACATCTCTGCCAGCACAGAAGCATCAGAAGGAATAGGAACACTTGTGAAAGGCTGGGTGATGAAGGCAGAAAGGCTGCAAGTTTTCCCATAGGTATGTTTCCTCTCCCGGAGAGATAGGTGACAGTGAGAATGTCTTGGTGTCTGCTCCACTTTTCTCCTGGTTGATAAGTAGGTGCTGGGCATGAGTCACAATTATGAGTGTCAGCAGTGTCCCCGTGCCATTGCCTGTGTAAGTGGATCTGCAGACAGTCTTCATCTACAGAGGAAGGAGACAAGAGTCCATGTGCACAGCATCCCATATTGGCTGTTGGGAGCATGTTTAGACCTGTAACATATACAAGAGGGAAAACTCAAACAGCTGTTCTCTCTGCACTGAGAAGTTGTGCAGTTACTTTACTTTAAGTGATGGAAGTGTCTGTCAGCTAATTATGTCCCATGTTATCTGTGCTCCATGATCCCTAACCCCTTCCTTCCTAGTACTTATTCTCTCTGGAAGGGTAATGCTTGCACATGCATGCAATAAATAAATAGAAAAATGAAAGGTTTTGATGCATGCTATATACATTTTGGCAGTCAGAAGTTTAATGACAGCTGCAGATGGGACACCCCTTTTGTCACCCCTGTTAACAACTTCAGCTTGCTTGTGTAAAGACTTTATTCCTCCTTAACTTTTTGTATCTCATAGAGTCTCCTATTCTCAGCAACTTTTCTGTTGGCATTATTTTTTATAGTCTTTGAATGATCTGATTATTGGGGTTCACTGATCCCAACAGCCAAAAAAAATTGTTCTTTGAGGCTAAAATTTTATATCTAGGTTTAGTTTCTATTACCAGTATGGGATTTGTTATTCAGAAACCCATTATGCAGAATGCTCTCAACTACGGAAGGTCCATCTCCAACAGACTCCATTTTAATCAAATAATTCAAATTTTCCAAATGTATTCTCTTTTTCTCTGTAATATTAAAACAGTACCTTGTACTTGATCCCAGCTAAGATATAATTATTTTTTAATAGAGTCAAAACCATCCTATTGGGTTTATTTAATGTTTAAATGATTAGTATATTTTAGTAGATTAAAATTATGGTGTTCCAAATTACAGAGGCATCCCTTATCTGGAAAATCCCAGGTCTGAGCATTCTGGATAACAGATCCCATACCTTAACTTATTATTCTAGTCAGGCCCTCTCCTATTCATTTTACAGTCTGTCATTCAGACCAATGCCTGGCTGGGTAAACTCGACCAGAGCATTTCAGAAGCTGAAATTCCAAAGTGGCGAGCTGTGAAACAAATTTTATATTAAAAAAAATTAACATTTTTCTCAGAATATCACTATACTAAAGGTTAATATGAAGGTTTACTAGCACTTTAATGTAAAAGTATCACATCTGCACCCTCCATATAACTTACATATGGCACTATGTTCATTTTCAGGGTCAGGTTCCCACTGTATACCACTAATGGCTTAATTGCAATTAATCATCATATGCTCACAGTTCTCACAGTTAAGATTACAGAGGCACAGAGCAAATATAGGAACCAAACAAAGCTGTAAAATTATACAGAACAGGGGTCAAAGAGGGATACATTTAACAACTTAGTGCCCACACTTCTCTGATGCTGAAGTGGAAATCAGACACAGCAGGAGTTAAGCAGGGAAGGAAAAGCTTCATGAAAAGAGTGTACAGACCAGATATCAAGGAAGAAAAGAAAAGAATCTGTCTGTATGCATGCATATCTCTGTAGAGGTGTGCACACATACGGACAGGGACAATAGGAAGTAAGCAGAAAAAGAAAGAGATACAGACAAATATTAGGGAGGCATCAGGAAAGAGATACAGAGAGGGATGATAGGAAGAAAAAGGAAAAGGAAAGAAATGCAGACAGGGACAATAGAAAGGAAGGACATACAAAAAGAGACTAGAATGGAAGCAGGAAAGAAAAAAGATAGACATGATACAGATACAGACAGGAGCAATAGAAAGGAAGCAAGGAAAGAGATACATACAGGGGCAATAGGAAGGAAGGAAATAGATACAGAAAGAAGCAATAGTCAGGCAGCATGAAAGTAAATATGTAACTGCAAACAGGGGCAAAAGCATGGAAGCAAGAAAGAAAAAAAATACAGACAGGATCAATAGTTAGAAAGAAGGGAAGGGAAATAGATACAGGCAGGGGCAATAATTAGGAAGCAGGAAAGAAATAGACACAGACAGGACCAACAGGAAGGAAGTAGGGAAAGAAAAAAGATACAGACAGGGGCAACAGGAAAGAAGCAAGGAAGAAAAAAGATACAGACAGGAGCAATAGGAAGGAAGTAGGGAAAGAAAAAAGATTCAGACAGGAGCAATAGGAAGGAAGTAGGGAAAGAAAAAAGATTCAGACAGGAGCAATAGGAAGGAAGTAGGGAAAGAAAAAAGATTCAGACAGGAGCAATAGGAAGGAAGTAGGGAAAGAAAAAAGATTCAGACAGGGGCAATAGGAAGGAAGTAGGGAAAGAAAAAAGGTTCAGACAGGGGCAATAGGAAGGAAGTAGGGAAAGAAAAAAGATTCAGACAGGGGCAATAGGAAGGAAGTAGGGAAAGAAAAAAGGTTTAGACAGGGGCAATAGGAAGGAAGTAGGGAAAGAAAAAAGATTCAGACAGGGGCAATAGGAAGGAAGTAGGGAAAGAAAAAAGATTCAGACAGGGGCAATAGGAAGGAAGTAGGGAAAGAAAAGAGATCCAGACAAGAACAATAGTTAGGAAGCAGGGAAAAAAGAGAAGCTACAGAAGAAAGTCCCAGGGAAGATGACAGTCACTGAAGTGGACTGGAGGAAGGAGGAGGAGTGGGTTATGAAGGGGCGGGTTAAGCTCCTGAGATCCAGAGTGTAGGAGAAGCCTCCTGTCAGAGCAGGAGACCTGGAAAAGTGAAGTGAATGGGAACTGCAGCCCTGTGTCCCTGTGCACCCCCCGGACCCTGGGCAGCATCAAGTCCATTCCCCCTCTCCCACACCGCTGCCCCTCATACCTCTCTCACCGGTCACTTTGCTCCTCCTTTGCCGCCGGTCCAAGCACATTTGCCCTGCATCCCACTCCGATTGACAATTGGCTTTGCTTGGGGCTTAGCAGTTCTCAGCTGGCAGCCCCCTCCCCTTCCCCCTAGTGTTCTGGGTTTAACCCTGCTCTCCCCCTCTGTTCTGGTCCTGCTCTCTCCTTACATTACACACAGTGAGGCGGCAGAGCCTCCCCCATATAGTATCACTAGAATATGATAAAGCGCACTATAATCATGTATCCTGCCGCCGGCAGCCTAACGTGTTCTGGCTGCTCTCTCTCTGCTAGAACCAGAAGGGAGATTTGGGATGATACCTGGGAGGACAGGAGGGGGGGGGAGTGGCCAAAGATTTTCTCATTTGCAGATGGAATATTTTATTCCAACTTCCCCCCCGCAAGCAACATATGCTAACGGAGGGGGGGAGGACGGATAATAAATGACAGAATATTTTTCTGTAACAATGACCAGCGGCATATTAATAGCATTTACTGCAGTGCAACATTTACTGTAGTGTAGTGACATACACATTCCTTTTATTCACTATACCCATTGGGACAATACCATGTTCCAGCAAT
This sequence comes from Xenopus tropicalis, assembly GCF_000004195.4. Lineage (NCBI taxonomy): Eukaryota > Metazoa > Chordata > Amphibia > Anura > Pipidae > Xenopus > Xenopus tropicalis. The sequence continues at coordinate 108,813,266 of NC_030679.2, forward strand.
TAATTATCAATTGATTTTACCATTGATTTTAAACATTCTTTAGCTCTCCTTTATTCCCACTAAAGAAATATAGGTTCAGTTAAAGGGGTTTTAGTGGATCCAGTCTGTATAGTGACTACTAATTCATTTGGCCAACTTCCCCTCCTGCTAATGACTGCTGTACTTGCCAATATGTCTGTGTCATTTACTGGGAATACTGGGTATCTTCTTCATTTTCATTTCTGAAGCAGCAAGGCATGAACAAGTGTCAATAAGTCAAGCCTCAAGCTCATCATGGGCAACACGTCCTAGGTGTGGGATCAATCCAGAACAATGGTGCTAATTACAGCCTCTGGGTTTGCAAGAAAGACAGACTAATCAATAAACTCTTTTGCTCAAGTGACCAGACAGAGTTAAGAAATTTGACGTTGATAGGGGCTGCACTTTTCTAACTTCTGACTAGACAGGCTGGAAAGGCCTAATGTGGCAAGCTCTTTGGAGTTGCAGGATGCCCCCATTCTCTGTACAAACTGGAATCTGTAGTGCTTAGTTCTACTTAAGCATATTTTTTATGATTCAGAGTTTCACAAACCTGATACGATGCTGGAAAGCAAACTGACACTAAAGCTTTCCTTTTACAACCATACCCTGGCCATACACGGGGCAGATTTTAGCTGCTGATTTGGGTTCTTCAGACCAATGCGGCTGTTTATTTGCCCATGTATGGGCACCCCTGATGGGCCTAAAATATGCCAGATCTCATCATGCAGGTTTGATTTCTCCATCGGACCGGGGACCGCATTGGCTTGTTGATGAGGTCTTTGGTCTGGAAGACCATAAACCCGCCATTTTAATTTGATTGTTTGGCCTTAGGTAGGCAGACCAGAAAAAAACTACATCCAATGCAACGTGCCTATCAGAAGGGAGCACTGCATGCTGTGTGAAATTTTTTCAAACACATTGACTGTTGGATGTAGATGCATGCATAAAAGACACAATACAACTATACCTGATTGAAAATGCATTACAGCTGTGGGGATCAGATTTTGTAGGATCCTACAAAATCTTGTGCTGTTACGTGACAATAATCTGACCCACAAAATCTGATCAAAATGTCCCATGTGCTTTAGCCCTATAACTACACAAATCCATATGAAATACACCCCTTTCAGGGCTCTATTTAGGTCCAGCGTTACCCTAGGCACTGTACCTATCTACACCCCTAGGTTGCAAAAGTGACGTAAGTCAGGTTAATGTAATTTTCTTTGGAAGTTATGTAAAATGCACCTACGGTCACCATGGGAACCCTCACCCCCCAGCTCCGCTGCCTGATTTGGCCAGGAAGCATTTGCTGCCCTAGGTACAGGCCTTCAGGTGCCTTTATATAGATATGGCCCTGGTTAATTTACTTCCATCTTACTAAAAATAACATAACTAGCTTCCCAGCTCACTGAAGCCCCATGTTTCTGTGTTACAATAAGTTGTACTTGGACTCTACAACCCACTAGGGTAGTTGAGGGGCAGATCAATTATTCATAAATGTTAATAAAACAAAAACATTTTAAATAATTTTAGCTGGTATAAAACTAATTTTAAAAGATGAATCCAGAATACAGTGTGAAGAGAATACTGCAGAACTCAAACAATCCTGGTAAATGTAAGCCTACAATTTAGGCCAGTGGGTTTCAGACATTCTGGTGCTTAATTACTAACAGGTACCATCTGCACAAGAGTAGTAACCCATAGCAACTGAGCAGACATTGTTGCTCTAGTGCAGTTAGAATAATGAAAGCAAATGTCTCGTTGCTATGGGTTACTGGACTGTCTCTTGTTGCCAAAAAAGAAAACTTTTGTGTACAGACAATTTTTTAACTGCTACAACTGGTACTAAACATTATGAGATTAAAAAAATAAATACAAAATTCCAGGGATTTAGTTTAATAGAAAAGCCCATGGGCACCCTTTAAAGGGAAATCAGCACCTAAAACAGTAGGGATGGTAAACTCATAAGAATTCATCAGTCCTGAACAGGACTGTGACCTAACATCCTTGGTATGTGTGTGTGAGCAGGTCACTAATCACTGTGTATTAGACAGGGTTGTGAATACTAGAGGTGCTGGTAAATGTGCCACCTGCTTATAGTGTAAATTAGATGCAAATGCTCATATTAGTACAGTGGCCTCCCAACCATTGACTTCTACTTAATGTTTATGTGACTCACAAGTGTTTCTTTTCATGTACTAGGTTATTGCTTTCATATTCAATAGGAGCTGATGTGAGTGACCCTGTTCTGATGGGTGCATCCAAGCTATTTTACATTACATTTGGACCGATGACTGTCATGTAGTTTACTGTCAACTATTTGGCCTCTGTTACTGATAAAATATTTGAAATATATTAAATATTAGAAGATTTTTTTACAAGTGCAGACCAGGTGTGTTGTGGTGCTCTCAAATTTGACGCTTTCAAATTTGACCTTTTTTTACTTCATATATACGCCACATTCTTTCGTGAGCCCTCTTCAATTTTTTTCCAATAAGTAAAGTGGTTGTTCACCTTTAACATTTAGCGTGAAGCAGAGTAAATATTCTGAGAGAATTTGCAATTGGTCCTCATTTTTTATTTTTGTGTGTTTTTTCACTTATTTCACTTTTTGTTCTGCAACTTTCAATACAACACAACTTTAAACACAAGTTTAGCAGTTATCTGGTTACTAGGATTCATATTACCCTAGCAACTAGGGAGTGGTTTGAATGAGAGACTAATATATTTACAGGAGAGTACATGAATAGAAAAATAAGTAATAAAAGTAACAATTGTAGCTTCACAGAGCAATAGTTTTTTGGCTGCTGGGGTCAGTGAGCCCCATTTGAAAGTTGGAAAGAGTCAGAAAAAGAAGGTACATAAATCAAAAGCTATAAAAAAATTAATTAAGAACAATTAAAAAGTTGCTTGGAATTGGCTATTTGAAAACATACTAAAAGTTAACTTAAAGGTGAACCTTTAATGGCATATGGTTAATGTGATATATACTGTATAGTGTGTGTGGAAGCAGAGACCACATAAATGGAAAGATCTCTTTGGCTCTCCGATTGTTGCTGAACTGAAGCTTCCAGTATCCTCAGAGAATCATCAAAGTTTTAAGAGCTTCAAGCTGTAGATCCCTGCAGAGATAAAAGTTCATGCCTGACATCCATTAATAATCATCACAAACAAAAGGAAGACATAGCCCTGAGCAAAATACAATTATAGCTGTAGGTAGCAGAGGGGGAAAAATTACAATGTGGCCATAATGAACTTAAACCAGAGGAATTACTTACCAGCTCTACTTTGGTCTCTTCCAATATTTAATAGGCTCCATTCTTCATAGAAGAAAGAGCGAGTTTGCTTTGTGTGCATGGATCCCTGGAGTGAAATAATTGATCATACCTAGTGCACAGTATGGCTCAGCACACAGCAAAGCTCTGAAGAGAAACAGCTGTTACAAAGAAGGGAAAGATGTTTAACATAACCAGCTCCATGCGGATTCTGTGAGTCAGCTAAACTTTGCCTCCCCAGCTGCTGTTGGACTAGAACTCCTCAACTACATACTGCAAAATCATCTACATGCCAGGGATCTTCTACATGGGGTTAATACTGAACTTCTTTTGCCACCATCTGATAGCTAAACACTTGAGTTAGGTCCAGACTGAGATTCAAAATAGGCCCTGGCATTTCAAGTACACAGAGGCCTAAACAGCCCCCCCCCCCCCCACAGGCCCAAGAAATAGTGACTGTCTGTGTCACCCTACCACAGCCCCTCTGGCATTTGCCTGAATATGCAGATTGCCAGTCTGAGCTTGACTTGAGTATTCTATGTGTTGCAATTTAGCAGCAGATATACTGCATAGGGTGAAATCATAGCTTAGTGGTTAGCACTGCTGACTTGCGCCATTTTTACCTTTTGGCAAGGAATCTTCTCTCTGTGTCTGCATGGGTTTCTTCTGTACTAAATAAAGTCAGATTTATTGGCTCCTGATGAAAATTAACTGTTATGTGACAGGAACCTTACATTGTGATCTCCACTGGAACAGAGAATGATGAACAGTCTGTAAGTGCTGCATAAATATATTGGCATATAATACTGTTCTGTCAGATCCTAGGGTAGCCATTTTCCTGGAATCTGGTACTTGGTTATGCAAAAATAATCATACACACACATCAACACTAGACAATTGTGTTCTCTTGCAGACTTTGTTTGACTTTTACAAGCACATGTGAAAATCTTATCCACCAAAAAACACTGGCAATCATAAAATGAAAATGTTTAGAATGGACAGAACAAGGAGTTCCTTTAAAAATGAATCTCGCCTTTGTTATCTATTATTATTTATTATCAATGAGTACAGGTTCTTATACAGCACCAACATAATCTGCAGCGTCCGACATTAGAAGGGTACATATATCAAGCCCAGGGCTATAATTAGGTTTATTGCTGCCCTAGGCACACAGACAAGACTGAGACAAAATATAAGGCTCTAATTTTTGAGTCACCTGCGTGCCCTCTTGTGGACCCCTGTTCCCCGTGCCCCCCCCCACACAAGGTGTGGGGTTTGCCCCCTATATAGTTACACCACTGGAAAGATGCTGTTTGCATAAGTATTCAGGTCCACATTCATACTGCCAAGACTTTTTAAGTCCTTTGGAGTAAATATGTATTTGCAGAGTGACTATGGCACATATTTTTCAAGCAAGTTTTTTTAGTGAGTCAGAAGTCACTTGATCAGCTCAATTTTAAATAACAGCACAGATTCTTCTTTGGACTCATCAGGGAATTGACTGGGCCATTGTAGAACATTCACCTATTTGTTGTTAAAACACTCAGTGGGCAATTTACCAACCATCGGATTTTTAGCACTAAAAGTCACAGAAAAAAAGTTGCAACTTTTCCATAATTTACTATGCATCAGAACGGCTAAAACTCCAAATTTGACAATTCACCAGCTAAAGTGAATGGTAGATGCCCTTCCCTAGAGGATCCTTCTTCTGCTTCAAAACTTTCAGATTTTGTACGCTGTTTTTTGTGCAACAATTCAGTCACTTTTCCAGTGCAGACTTTTTCAGTTGAGACTTTTTAGTAAATGTAGAACAGTTGTGGAAAGAGTTTATTAGAATGAAAAATGTTAGAGTTTTAGTAAATCTGCCTCTATGTGTTACTTTGCCTTTGACTTTAGCAGCCTGAAACTGTTTTTTTCAGTATTTCCCTTTATTTAGCACCAACAATTAATTCTTCCATTCATTTTAGCAAGAGGCCAAGTTCTGGCAGCCCCAGAGCCCTGTGGACAGCTATGGACAGTGTTATATTTAACCCACACATATTGCTTTGAACTTTGCCAAAAAAACTGTATCTTTATCAAAACATCCCCACATTACAGATGGGCACTATGATGCTTTTTGACAAATGCCAGCTGTTCTTTAGTTCACATGACTCTTTGTGAGAGCTACTTTCATGCCATCTTCCCATTCTGGCCAGTGTTATTAAAAGCTCTTGGTATGGTTGACCCAAAATGTATATCATAGGACAAGGACTGAGCATCTTCTTATATAAGATTTAATTTGAGCAAAATACAGAAAAATACTGCAATAAACCTTGTTTTAATATACTGAACAACAAAGCATTAGATATGCTGTTTTATGAAGTATCCAATACCCACAAATATTTATTAATATTAATCAATGATATGTTGTGTAGAGTCACATTTTGCAGCAATAACAACTGATTGATTTGGGGTAAGCAGGTTCAGGAGTGATTTTGATGCCTTCTTCCAGGTAAATTTGTTGCAGGTTGCTCAGTTATTATGGATAACATCAATGTTCCCTCTAAGCTGTGCGCTTGTGCTCACACAAACAAATTTTGAGGCCAGCGCACACAACAAATTGTGGTGCGCTCAAAGAATTTATATGAAAACCTGACCTGAGCACACAATTTTTAAAAATGTGAGCACTAAAGAACTTTTTTGTGCACATAGCTAAGAAGAAATTAGAGGGAACATTGATGACACTTGACATCTCAGTGTTCAAATATTGGAATGGACTGAGATCAGGGCCTCAACTATTTACATTTTTCTTATTTAGGCACTGCAGTGTTACTTTGCCTAGTGTTTGGGATCATTGTTCTACTGAAACATGAACCTTTTTCCAGGTTTTTGCTTCTCAGCAAAATAAAACAAGTTTTATGGCAGTATTTTTGTGTATTTTGCACAAATTCATCCTTCCTTCTTACGTACTATGCCCAGTCACTGCTTATAAAAAACACATTGACTTTTGTATAATTTAACTATTATGCTTGACATGTTTGGTTTTTAATTTTTTTTTTTTTTAAAGGAGTCTAGAGTCGCAATTTCTTAACATTGGTCTTAACATGTCTGTGATATTACATGCGGTCCATCTATGCTGATAGGTGGAGACACATGGGCCAGAACGTATTGATGCCAGGATAAATTAAAATAATTCCCTTCTGTCCAAAACCATGAAAAATATGCTTAAATGGCAGCAAAGATATGTAGCTGAAATAAGTGATGTCCTGGTCACCAGAAAACCTAGCAAGCATATTAGTTAAGCTATAAAAAAAAGTGTTTGTAAATGCATCAAGCTGCAAATATTAGGCCCAGAAAAACATTGTCCTATAGTAAATGTTATAAAATCCAGGGAGGAACTATACGTTTATTTACAGATTTTCTAAGGCCCCTTTTAGAATATACAATGCAATGACTGTATATCAAATGACTGAAACGATGAAAAGTCCACAGAAGGGCAACAAAATTAATTAATTAATTAATTAGGGGAATGGAGGATTTCAGGTATGAAGAGAGTATGAGCAATTTGACATTGTTTATATTAGAGACGATGAGCATATTGAGGGTCTTTAACTATATTAAGGCTTCATCTAAGAACATTTTTTGGGGCTTATTTACTTGCATTGGAAATTTTGGAGTACAATAGTAGAACAACCCTAGACCCAGATGGTGAGTGAAAGAAACTATATAGAAATAAAAATCAGCGCCAACTGGGGCTAAGTTGGGACATCAAACTTTGATCCACTGTGCTTCTGAGGATGTGTGTTAATAAATGATGCATTTGTCGATTTGTTAGAGACATGTTACATGGGTGAGACTTGGTGGAAAATGCATTTTGCTGTGATATATGCCTTTGCTTTGCTGATCTAGTACTAATACAACACTGTGGGGAATGAAAATATTATTATACTTGATTCTGTTGTGTTCTTGGCTTTACTTTATTCCCCTTAATTGCCTCACAGTGTATAACATTCTTTGTGCTAAGTAACGCAATCGGTTTATATGCATGGACGGTCCTATAATATTTGTTTATACATGGTTTTGGAAATGTGCGCTTGTGTATGAGCATGTGTTTACTTTTAATTTGGTATAAATAAAGCATATGTTTTTAAACTATAGATCCTGATGATGCTAAGCTCCAGTAGGGTTTTATCAACCTCTGGATCTAGGGATGTTCAACTTTTTCTGTACTGACTATTTTACCCTCTTTCTATTAGGAACAATATCATTTGCAGATTTCAGTATTAATATATTCTGCACTTGGGGGGCTCTTTTCTTTTGTTATAGGGTTCACCTGCCCTAGCAAAAAGTTTTTTAATGCTGAGTGCAGTAAAGTGTTGTAGTGCCCTTATTGCCATAGCCATGCTGGCAGAAGTTTCAAAAAAGGGTTGGCTTCTAAAAGCTGTAAAATGTAGAGTTAATACTTTGTTCATTGGTGCAATAGCTGTTGGCAACACTTGCTGGGAACTGTTGTTCAGCCAAAGCTTGGGGGTAGAAGGCTAGACATAACTTGTGCACCTTTGTAGCCCTCTGCATTCAGCACTAAGTGCTGCTTTTAAATAAATGTCAAAAGATGTAAGAAGAGCTTAGCTGCTGTTACCACCCATGACCGGGTTGTTGATAAATATGCCCTGTTTAGTCTTGTGTCAAGAAAGAAAACATGCAGTATACTAGATATTTTTGACCAAGAGACTTGACCAAAAATAACATGACTTGGAGATGTGTGCTTGTATTGTTTGCAGGCATATATTTGAGATATACATTACTTGTACCATCCATAGACTCACATCTCCTTTTTAATTGAGCCTTACTGGATGTATATAGACCTTGCAGGATATCAGTTTAGTAACACCTTACACCTAATCTGTTAAATTTACCTATTCCTTATAAAACATTGATGGATTTTACTTTACACTGATAGATTGATATCCCCCAAACTGGTTTTGTTTTGCCCCCTTCCCCCCCCCTCTACAGACCATCAATAGTTCTGGAGGGAACATCTTTCCTGTAAATAATTTATGGACAGAACCCTTTCTCACCCCCTGCAAGCTCCACTGTAACTCCATCTGGAAAATGCATCCGTGGTTTGATGAGTTTGGACTGTCTTGCAAAACAACAGTGAAAGTCAGAGAGAGAAGGTTATAAAAGAATCGTATAGTAAAAAAAAAAATCAGAATTTTTGGGCAGTAAAGATAAATTAGATCCTGATGTTTAGGAGAACAAAACAAGCCCATATGAAGAATCTCCTGCAGCACATTCCAAGTACTGAATGAAATAAGAATCAATTTTTCAGCTTTAGGTTTGTAAGAAGGAACTGAGAGGGAATGTTATAGATTACACTGGACATATTTTTTTTCCTATTTGGGGAGTAATAAAATAATAAGAGGCTTATGTAATAAAAGGTGCAGTGTTTGCTACAGGTCTGGTCACTGATAACAGTCAACATACTAGTTGTTATAGGTTAGTACCCATGGGCAAACTTTGTGTCGTTTATTGCACATGGCACCCAATCAACTTTTTGGTTTAAAATAAAAATATTGGCTATATAATGCTCATATTTTGACTGTCTATAAATATATCTGCACTAACAGTAAGTATAAAGCAAATTTTTCTTACTATAACATGCATGTGCTGCCTAATATAGTGGACAGAGATCTGAATCCTACACACTCAAGGTGAATATAGTAGAGGTATGGGGCCATTATCTGGAAACCTGTTATCCAAAAAGATCTGAATTATGGGAAGGTCATCTCCCATATACTCCATTTTAAAGAAATCATTAAAAATGATTTCCTTTTTTACTGTAATCAGGCACCAAAATGTTAAACTTTTCCTCCCATATGGAGCAATGGGGACCTCTCCCTCAAAACCAATTGGGTTTATATAAGGTTTATCTTACTAGACTTAAGGTATGAAGATCCAAATTACAGAAAGACCCCTTTTCTGGAAAACCTCTGGTCCCAAGCATTCTGGATATCAGGTCCCATAGCTGTAATATGTCAAAAAATAAAACTATGAAGAAAAAATGACTTTTTTCATGATTAAACTTAAATCAATTTAAGTCAGACTCGCAGTGAGCTATCATTTGGCTGACTGATAAAGGACTGAGTGTTTGTCCGACAAACAAATGACTATGACCGGCCAGGAATGTGTTTAACAGGCTTGGAGTAATTGAAGATAAAGTTCGGGCTTCTGTATATGTGTGATACTAGAATGTCTCAGTAACAGCAGATGTGTTTTTACACTCCTTTTGCAAAGGAATGAATGTGCATATTGATGTAACATATGGTTTTGATAGTAAATGTATCATGGACTCATAGCTCATAGTAAACTGTCTACTTATCTTGGATGAAGTGTTTTGGAAGTATGGGAAAGTAAACGGCCATAAATAATGACACAAATGTTGAATTTTTTTCGGAATGTGCTGTATAACATTTGTGCAAACACATGAAAAAACATTGCAGCTATACACACTGGTATCCTGTGCCAATCCAGGTACCCAGGTCAGGAAAATACCTTATATGTTTCCGTGAGGTGGGTAGGTTGCGGGTGGCTAAATACAGGTACGTTATTTCACTGGGGGTTACTGGTTGAAATCCATAGTAGCATTCAGTTGCCACTTCCACCTTGGCCAGTACCTCATGTCTAGCACTTTCTAGATTGGGGGACAGTCATGTGGTACCAGGATGTTGTAGTATTTGGCTCTTTACTGAGGACATGGTAAGTTATTTGATACACATTATTGTAGCCACTATGGAGGCACATTGTATTTCATAATATGCTTTCTGATGCTTAGTGAGCTGTGGTTGCAGTATGAACTATGGGGTACTCTGTGAGCTATGAAATTTTGCGTTGATGTTCTGTCCTGCTCTTAAATGAAACTATAACCCACAATGAATACTTAACCAACAGATAGTTTATATCATATTAAGTGGCCTGTTAGGGTGAAGACACATGGAGCTACTAGTAACAGCTGCTTGTCATGACTACAAATATATAAAATGCTGACCATTAACTGATAATTTCCTCTACGGGTGTTTTAGCAGAGGTATTTCTCATTATTGTATATAGCATGGTATTTTCTGGTGTTTAGTAGCCGTGACAAGTAGCTGCTACTAAGTAGCTCCATGTTTTTTACCCTTAAAGTATCTTACCAAACTGGAATATATATATATATATTTATATTTATCCGTAAATATTGCCTTTTTATATTTATTTCCTTGAGCCACCATTTTGTGATGGTCTGTGTGCTCCCTTAGGAGATTAGGAAATAATGCAGCTCTGTAACAGGAAGTAGTGTGGGAGTAAAAGTCAGAACTTTGCCCATTAATTGGCTGATCTGCCCTAACAAGTATTTGTGTCCTTGTTTTGTTCGTGTGCACTGTGAATCCTATGATCCCAGGGGCGGCCCTTAGTACTTAAAATGGCCTTTTTCTACTTAGGATTAACCAATGGCACATACTACTAAAAAAGTATATATTTATGAGAATGGTTTTGTTTAGATAAAGCAGGGGTTCACATGAGATGAGTCCTACATTAAAGGTAGCTGCAGTACCGCTTTCACTGTGAAACAGAAAGGTAATTTTTTTATTTTCAAATTGCCGTCAGTGCAGTCTAACTGTGCTTGCAGCATATATATGTGCCAAAGGCTGTACTCATATCCAGAAATACCAAAGCTGCAACAGGCCACAGAAGTGGCAAAGTACAGTCCCAGGATGACATTGAGGTAGTGTGACCCTGGTGGATAACCACATGCCTGTGTGCTAACAAGAACTTTGTATATTTCAGCACTGACGTCTTCTATCTTTGGCAGTGCTGTATGTACAGTAGAGCTGTTGGAGTCATTTTCGTAACCTCAGCTAAGCCAGCCTTGGTCTAATCAGACTAATGACTAGGAAGTTTATTTAAGGGCATTTCTTCATTCCCCGAAGTTCCCAATTCATATATATATATATATATATATATATATATACACACTCCAAAAGTTTTATTGTTAAAAACACATAGAAAAAAAGGCAACATTTCAGAGCATTGACTTTTTTAAAGTGCAGGAGTTTTTTGGTGGATTTTTGTATGTGAGCCTGTACCAACAGTGTGTTTGGGTACTTTTGGGAACTGTTTCTGCACAGTTTCCTCTGAGAGCCGGAGGAATATTGGTCCACAGAGGTGGATGGCCTAGTAGCAAGGACCAGCTACTGTATGCTGCCCTAAACACTGAGGGACTGAAGTGCAGCCGCTTCCTACAAAAGACTGTGTAACCAGCATTTACCTATATTGGTGTATTCTGCCCAAGTGTGGCTGTGTGTGCCCCCTGGGAAGGACAGTTTTGAGTTTCAGCAAGACTGCTAATTTTTGGTTGTATTTGGGATATCAGCTGTATGAACTTCTATTGTCTGTCAAGCCTGCTGTGTTAAATAAACTCACACTAGAATTTGACTGGAATTCCCATGTACCTGTCTCTTACCTGTGTGAAAGGAGCTAAATCCCCACAAATATATGTACAGTGGCTTGCAAAAGTATTCGGCCCCCTTGAGCTTTTCCACATTTTGTCACATTACAGCCACAAACATGAATCAATTTTATTGGAATTCCACGTGAAAGACCAATACAAAGTGGTGTACACGTGAGAAGTGGAACGAAAATCATACATGATTCCAAACATTTTTTTCAAATAAATAACTGCAAAGTGGGGTGTGCGTAATTATTCAGCCCCCTGAGTCAATACTTTGTAGAACCACCTTTTGCTGCAATTACAGCTGCCAGTCTTTTAGGGTATGTCTCTACCAGCTTTGCACATCTACAGACTGAAATCCTTGCCCATTCTTCTTTGCAAAACAGCTCCAGCTCAGTCAGATTAGATGGACAGCGTTTGTGAACAGCAGTTTTCAGATCTTGCCACAGATTCTCGATTGGATTTAGATCTGGACTTTGACTGGGCCATTCTAACACATGGATATGTTTTGTTTTAAACCATTCCATTGTTGCCCTGGCTTTATGTTTAGGGTCGTTGTCCTGCTGGAAGGTGAACCTCCGCCCCAGTCTCAAGTCTTTTGCAGACTCCAAGAGGTTTTCTTCCAAGATTGCCCTGTATTTGGCTCCATCCATCTCCCCATCAACTCTGACCAGCTTCCCTGTCCCTGCTGAAGAGAAGCCCCCCCAGAGCATGATGCTGCCACCACCATATGTGACAGTGGGGATGGTGTGTTCAGAGTGATGTGCAGTGTTAGTTTTCCGCCACACATAGCGTTTTGCATTTTGGCCAAAAGGTTCTATTTTGGTCTCATTTGACCAGAGCTCCTTCTTCCTCATGTTTGCTGTGTCCCCCACATGGCTTGTGGCAAACTGCAAACAGGACTTCTTATGGTTTTCTGTTAACAATGGCTTTCTTCTTGCCACTCTTCCATAAAGGCCAACTTTGTGAAGTGCACGACTAATAGTTGTCCTATGGACAGATTCCCCCACCTGAGCTGTAGATCTCTGCAGCTTGTCCACAGTCACCATGGGCCTCTTGGCTGCATTTCTGATCAGCGCTCTCCTTGTTCGGCCTGTGAGTTTAGGTGGACGGCCTTGTCTTGGTAGGTTTACAGTTGTGCCATACTCCTTCCATTTCTGAATGATCGCTTGTACAGTGCTCCGTGGGATGTTCAAGGCTTTGGAAACCTTTTTGTAGCCTAAGCCTGCTTTAAATTTCTCAATAACTTTATCCCTGGCATGTCTGGTGTGTTCTTTGGACTTCATGGTGTTGTTGCTCCCAATATTCTCTTAGACAACCTCTGAGGCCGTCACAGAGCAGCTGTATTTGTACTGACATTAGATTACACACAGGTGCACTCTATTTAGTCATTAGCACTCATCAGGCAATGTCTATGGGCAACTGACTGCACTCAGACCAAAGGGGGCTGAATAATTACGCACACCCCACTTTGCAGTTATTTATTTGTAAAAAATGTTTGGAATCATGTATGATTTTCGTTCCACTTCTCACGTGTACACCACATTGTATTGGTCTTTCACGTGGAATTCCAATAAAATTGATTCATGTTTGTGGGGGCTGAATACTTTTGCAAGCCACTGTATAAAAACAAACTGCTGTTTCCATGGCATTTCTATACTTTGTTACCTCAAGGCTACTAATTGATACTGTTAAAGGTCTGTCATGATTTTTATGGTGTACTTTTTTTCTAAATAAATAAAATAATTCTTTTTACCATTTAAAATGTTTATCTTGAATTAGCAAATGTAATTTTTTTAATTGTAATATTGGGGTGTAGGCAGCCATCTCATTGTGTCTGAATCTGAGCTTTCAGAAGGAGCCAGCGCTGCAAATTAGAACTGCTTTCAGGTAACCTATTGTTTCTCCTACTCCCATGTAATTGAAGGAGTCCCAAGCTGGACTTGGATTTCTTACTATTGAGTGCTATTCTGGGAGCTACTATATTGCAACCTTCCCATTGTTCTGCTGATTGGCTGCGAGGGGGGGGGGGGGGGGGGGCTGGTTGGTCTGTCCAAACTTCTTATCCTCTCAGCTATCTAGTCAATGCATAATTATAACTCATGTCAATTGAAGAGACCTGCCTCTACTGTAGTTATGGTGGAGGCCACAGAGTGGGGCATTCTTGGTACTTTGGACTGAATCCTTTACCTGGGAACAGCTGTGGCATAAAGGACAAGAGGTTTACCATTTGTAACTTTATGATCTCTACAGAAGTGCAGGCAAGTTACATAAATAAGAATTTACATACATACATTGTTGAGGTTCATGGGAGAGGTACTGTATATGTGGTTCCACTAAGGAGCATTTTTCTTGGGACACATGACGTGGATACTGCCAATACGGATTTTCTTAATCTATGGAGTCAGAGCTTGGGCAAAGCTGCATGTATAACACCAGTTTTAGAGGTTTCATTCTAGTTTACAAAAGATGGGAAGAAGTACTGAAGGGTTTGAATAAGACAATAATTACATTTTGGAAGCAAAGGAAAAGTACAAAATAAATGAGAAACAAATCCCCATTGGATTTAGGAAATGAGTTCTGGAATGAATGCTCAGGCTGGAAATTTAAAAGAATTAAGTTAATATTGCGGGAGAGAAAAGAGTTGTTTAAGGAGACAGGGAGATAATTACTGACTGGTCAAGCACAGAAAGTTCAACTTAAAAATTGACTTGAGCATGATATAAACAATATGCAGTTGTAATGTAATTTTTTGGCTCTGCAACTGTGCAATTTGGCACGCAACCCTTGTGTACATCCTGCAAGTCTGATTTAATCTCAGTCAGACTGCCTAGAATTGGATCAGAGCAGCCAGATCACATAGCAGCATGCATGGCAATGGCACTTGATTCTGACTGTTGCACTGGAATCATGGTATGCTATAATTTTGGCCTAACAAGGTAAGGGCTTGGACAAGGCAAGGGCTTGGACAAGGCCAATAATCCTTCTAAAGCCATCTACAATTAGCCTCAGTGAGGGAAAAAAATCCTCTCTGACTTGAACCAGTCCCTGCATCAACTGGAACTAAGGGTCAATTACACTAACCCCATATTTTCTTGATTGCTTAGAAATTATCCACAATCTAATGTGTATCTGCCTGTGCTACCTCCACAACTTCTTAGTTCTCAATGTAAAAAAGCAAAACCATTTTGAAACCCCTTTTCTTTTATTATGCATATCTGAACATGTGCCATATTATAGCCAGTATCAAGTATCAAGCAGCATTGGCCCTGTTGTGGATAGCAGTCCCCGGTGTCCTGACAACTTAACAGCAGCTACTGTCAGGAATGGAAGTACTGCTATGTGAGAAAGCTACTACAAGGCAGGTCCTGTAGATCTATTTGAAAGCAGTTACATTTGCAGACAAAAGTTGGCTTATAGGTATGCCTGCTGGGTTCACTGTGGGCATTGGTGTTACTGTTTGTGTGTGTGCATGTAGACTCCAATGCACATGTTACAGGGAACATTACTTGACAACTGTGTAGATGCTGAAACTACCTCAGCCTGATCATTTTTTTTAATTGCACAATTAAAATGGATTTACTATAGGCAGTAGGGAGAGAGGAATTAGGAGTCATGTGACTTCATATAGTGTTTTAAACCGTTTATAGGGGCAACACTTATGATCAGTGTAGGGGTCTTCCCTAAACAGTTACATATAGCTTTACAATAACTATATTACAAACAGGAGTCTTATATGGTGCGGATTTATTAAGAATTGTGCTGGCTTTTTTTTTTTCTAGATTCAAGAAAAAGGCGGACGAGAAAAAAATTCACAAGTATTTTTTGAAAACTTAAATAGTCAGGATTTTAAACACAAAGGTGATTAGGGGATAAAAGGCGCTAAGTTTGCCCAGGAGCAGAAACCCATAGCAACCGATCAGCAGGTTGAATTTTCTGGTCACCTGTTTAAAAGCCAACTTTTTATTGGTTGCTATGGGTTACTGCTCCTGGGCAAACTTAGTGCCTTTTACATATGGGGGATAAAATCGCTAGAAAAAAAACTCAGCAAGTGAAAGCTGGCAAGCCTGTATCGAAGTCAATGGGAATTGTCTCTAACACTTATTATTTTCCTAGTTTACTAAAACATTTTGTTTTTTTTTAAGCCTCATTTAAAATTAAATTGAATACATTTCACAACAATGTTTCTGCAAACCAGACTACTTGGCCCAAGTTACTTTTGGAAAAAAAATCCATTTTTTTTTTAATGCTTATGCTTTCTCTTTTGATAAGTTGGCCTCTAAATTAACAAAGGTTACAGACTAAAGCAGCAGTATTAGTGGGAGCCGCACATAAATGCTTAGGTTTTACATGGATGGGGCGAATGTGTTTATATTGCTTATAATTCCATGTATCAAATGTGTGCACATTAGTAAGAGGAGGTGGGGGGGGGGGGAGCTTTGACTAATATTTATGTACTTGGCATGAATATAGTCGTTGTTATCGTTTCCATGTAAAGACTAGCATTCACTATGAAGCTGTGTTATTCATGTTTTCACTGTCAAGTTCAAAATCCTCTTGGCTTCTTACAGTATACAGCTCCCATGCATGTAATATGGCAAATAAATGGAAAGTGTGACTTTATATGAATGTGGTAGGGAGAATATGTTGTGGAAGAGTTTCCAGCAAAGGTAGGTCAGATTTCTTTATTTTGGGGAAAAAAATTACGTAATCGCAGAAAGCAAGTAGAAATAATTTTTTTGGTAATGGAAGAACTGAAAAATCCTACAACCAGAGCTTTGCAAGGGCTAATAAAGACTATTGGACTGTTTACCCTCTGCACTGGATGTGAACTGTACTTTACTGACTGCTGTAGGGTGGCAGGTTGCACATCCCAGGGCCAGATTTGGTCAGGCACTTTGGCACATTTTGACCTTACCACCCAACCATCTGTGCACGTGCCTCAGCTGGTCCATTTCAAGACTACCCTGTGATCACAGGTGCTGCATTGCACCAGTGCAGTTACCCATACAAACCAGTGTGATCTTGGATTGAATCTACTTGTAGGAGACTGATGAACTCGCCAACATTGCTCTTCTCAGTAATTTACACTATTATTAATAGTGGTTTCTGAGATTTTTCACCCAATATTTCCCTGCTGGGGAACTTAGAAAGCAGGGTTAAACTGAAGCGAAGCCGCTTCCCCCATTTAGTCAGAACAACTTTAAAATAAAAAGCAGACATAGCGAGAACTGTGCCGAGGGACATCCTTGAGAAGCTGCGTGCACGGCTGGCAGTAACGGAGAGATGAGGAGCTATAAGCCTGGTATGAGTTTTCAAAGACAGAAAAAATATCAGAAACCACTAAAAACAAAAAATGTACTTTAATTGTTTAAGTGCTCAGAACAGCACCCTGAGCAAGTTACACTGCTGTTTGGGTTATGGTCCCCTTTAACAATATATTATTCCTTTTTTTCCCTGTACAGGGACTATGGAAAATGTTACTTTCTAATACTGTTTATATTAGCATACAAAAACATGTTAATGGCTATGTCTGGTGACCAAACCCAATGTGTGTGTTAAAATAATAAATATGCATGTACCATTATGGCAGACAGAATGGTCTGTGGACACTTACCAGCCTTAATTTTATAGACAGCCCAGCCAATGAAAAGCATGTGTAACTTGTGTTGGAATCATTTATATTTCACTAAAATGGCTTTTCTGGGGTGCCTGTAGTTTTTTTTTTTTTTTTTTAATAGCTAAGGAAGTAGGACAAAGTCACAGAAATGGCCACTGACTTATGGGAATTGCCAGCAAATGCTTTCCAGATAATGGGAGACTACAAATGTATCAGTCCTTGTTTTGGGGCAATCATTGCCTGACAAACACTTGCATAAGTCAGTAGGCGGCTAGGGGTCTTGGAAGCGGGTGTTTGGGCTACTCACAAAATGCAGCATTCAAAGCTTCAAAATTTCCCTGTGTGCCATAGCCCTTAATGCCCTTTTATAGATTAGTATGGCGAGTGCAGATGGTATATTTTTCAGTAGAATATGTATAAGCAGGGTGAGGACTCTTGGCAAGAAGGCATTATTTTGCATTATAAAGACAGTTGGGTGGAAATTGCAGATACAGGTATGGGACCTCCAGAATGCTCAGGACCTGGGGGTTTTCTGGATAAGGGATCTTTCTGTAATTTGGATCTCCATACCTTACATTTACTAAAACAATTATTTAAAAATGAAATAAAACCAATAGGATTGTTTTGCCTTAAATAAAGGATTAATCTTAGTTGGGATTAAGTACAAAGAAAAGAAAATAATTTTTTAAAATGTTAATTATTTGATTAAAATAGAGTCTATTAGAGATGGCCTTCCTATAATTTGACAACAGGTTTGCGAATAAGATACACATATATAAAAAAACAAACAAAAAAAAACCCGTTACTTTCCATGCATTCTTTATTCCAAAACAACCATAGCACTGTCCTCAAGCAACAATAAACAAATCATAATCTATTGCGTTCATTTTACAAAATAATCCAGAGACTCACAGTATATTAAGGCGAGACCACCCCCCCTCACTTTCACTGAAAGAAAACATCTGAAAGTTGTTGCTTTGTTCTCTAAGGGGAGTGCATGCCTTCCCAGCACACAGGGTTAACGCACTGCGTCTACAACTCCCGTGGCAGGACTTGGTTTATAAACCCACGAATAGTGTTACTTCCAAGTATTTAGATTGTGCCTTTCCAGTGTCGAGTGGGAACAAATAAGAAATTAATCAAAATCAGATGTAAAGGAAAATTGTTATTACCCCCCCCACCCCCCACATCGTTGTTTTAAGCATTTAAGTATATTACCCCAGAACCATTATAAAAAACATTTTGTACCAAAAAAAAAAAAAACCAAAAAACCAACACGGGGATAAAATCCATAACAAAATGCTTCCGGTCATATTAAAAATAAGTTATCTAATATTGTGCAAGGACCAAAACAAACAGAACTCTGCAAGGTTCTAGTGGTAAAAAGAACTTGCAGAGATCTGCATGGAATGCATCTTGAAATAATTGGACAGGAAAGCCAGCTTTGGGGTTCTTAGTATTACCTTGTATTACATTTTCCCATAGATTAATATCTGAGAGTACAGTTTGTTTCTACTAAAATGCCATGGGGGCACTGGGGATATATGCTTTTAGACCTTGAATTGGATTTAAGCTGCAAATTCATCAGTGGAGCTTTTCCATAGGTCATTCGTTGATGGCTGAATAATTTATAATGAATATATCTTCCATGGTACGTCTAAAGGAAAATAGGAATTTAAGACAATGTTCCATCACAATACCACATCTATAAATGTTATCGAACAAGCAGAATGCCTTAATCCATGAGAGGAACCATCTGACGATGAACATCGATATTATCAGCTGAAGGAATAGGTCAGATCCAAAAGAGCATTTATAAAGCCAGCTGATCCATAAGAGTTGTAGTGGTGGGACTGACTGGCAGTAGAAGACAGGAGTTCTTCAAAAGGATGTTGTGTAAACAAGTTCCAGAATATAAATGGTGCTCTAGAAAAAAAGGTTTCCAGGATCTTTTGGTCTTTTTAAAAAGTCGAGATTAAGTTACAGCAGCTGATTGTACATTAACAATAAAAAGAAAACAGGTGCCACTGGATGCTTGATCTTTGTAATCCGACCCAGTAGGGTATTTTTGGGCAGTGTCAAGGGACGCCCAGCACCACAGTGGACATGTCAGGTCGGACGTGCCCCCTCTGTTATTCACAGTAAGTGAGGTAAGAGAATGAAGCTCTCAAGAGTTGGGAAGCTCATGCGATATAAACTGCTTAAGTCTCTCTAGATACTGGGCGTACAGCTCTATGTCATTGTGCCCTGCTCCTTCTACCCATAGGGGCTCCACTGCCCGTGGGCATCGCTCGTACATAGCCAATCCATGCGAGAAATCGATTACTTCATCTTCTGTGCCATGGATTATCAGCACCGGGGAGGTCACTTTTGAGATTTTATCAATGCTGAATGGAACAAGTAAAAAGCTGTTAGTTAGATAGGCTAAAATGGATAGGCTACAGTGCATTTTCTATAGGGAGTTAAAAAAAACTGCTGTTGGGGGAAAAAGACAAAGGAGGAGACATTTATACATGTATGGGACCTGCTATCCAGTATGCTTGGGGCCTAAGGGCTCTGGCACACGGGGAGATTTGACGCGGGCGACCCCGTGTGCCAGAGCCCTAAAGGTTTCCAGATAAAGGATCTTTCCGTAATTTGGATCTCCTTAAGTCTACTAAAAATCATTTAAACATTAAACCCAATAGGATTATTTTGCCTCCCATAAGCATAAATTATATCTTAGTTGGGATCAAGTACAAGGTACTGCTGTATTTTTACAGAGAAAAAGGAAATCATTTTTAAAAATCTGAACTATTTGATTAAAATGTAGTCTATGGAAGATGGCCATCTGTAATTCAGAGCTTTCTGGATAACAGGCTTCCAGATAACGGATGCCATAACTGTATTGCGATCCAACTTTATATATGCATGCATAATGACCTAGGGGTGATTTGGTTAATGCCCAGGGAAATCCTTTCATTGTTACTTCTGTTAAAAGAAAGTGCTATGTCGTTTGATGCACACTACATATACACATACATACATAGCATTCTCTATGCCCAGAAACACAACATACAACCCACAAGGTGCTCTAGTGTTAGGGGGTTAAACTTGTCTGCTTACTAAACTGTCCCCCTCCCTCACATAAGCATCTTTCCTTCCATGCTGCCTCAGACTGTATAGATAAGAGTGGGTCAGGATCTCTATATAAGGTGCTCAGCCTATCCCTTCTCAACACTTAGGGGCACATTTACTAACCCACGAACGGGTCGAAATGAGTCCGATTGCGTTTTTTTCGTAATGATCGGTATTTTGCGATTTTTTTCGGCGTCTTTACGAATTTTTCGTTACCAATACGATTTTTGCGTAAAAACGCGAGTTTTTCGTAGCCATTACGAAAGTTGCGTAAAATCGCCCGATTTTTCCGTAGCGTTAAAACTTACGCGAAAAGTTGTGCCTTTTTCGTAGCGTTAAAACTTAAAAGGTGCGAAGTTTCAC
The DNA here is from genome assembly GCF_000004195.4 of Xenopus tropicalis. Lineage (NCBI taxonomy): Eukaryota > Metazoa > Chordata > Amphibia > Anura > Pipidae > Xenopus > Xenopus tropicalis. The sequence goes on from NC_030679.2 coordinate 108,834,132, forward strand.
GTAAGTTTTAACGCTACGAAAAAAGCGCAACTTTTTGCGCAAGTTTTAACGCTACGAAAAATCACCAGATTTTACGCAACTTTCGTAATGGCTACGAAAAACTCGCATTTTTACGCAAAAATCGTATTGGTAACGAAAAATTCGTAAAGACGCCGAAAAAATCGCAAAAAATACGAAAAAGTCGCAAAATGTTCGTTTTCAAGTCGGAACTTTTCCAATTCGGGTCGGATTCGTGGGTTAGTAAATCAGCCCCTTAGGCTCTCACATAAGAAAGTTAATGATACAATTAGATTTTAGCTCAGTATTGCAGCTCCTTCATTAAGTGACATCACTCTTCCTTTCCTGTTACAGATACTTTCCATTGGCTCCACTGCCTCATAGTTCATAACATTACATATGTAAGATGAAAGCTTAGTCATCTTAAATAGGAAATATACTTAAAGGGGAAGGAAAGGCAAAGTCACTTGGGGGTGCCAAAATGTTAAGCACCCCCAAGTGACTTTAACCGCCTACCTTGTACCCCGGGCTGGTGCCCCTGTTCGGAGAAAATAGCACCAGCCCGGGGTACCTGGAGCGCAGCACTTCCTCCTTCCGCCTTCCACTTCCTAAACTGCCGGTGGCCGGGCATGCACAGTAGAGCGAAAAAGCCGACTTAAATGTTTAAGTTCGGCTTTTCACTCTACTGCGCATGCGCGCGCAGCGAAGCCGGAAGGAGGAAGCGCCGGCAGCTACCCCGGGCTGGTGCTGTTTTCTCCTGACAGCGGCACCAGCCCGGGGTAAAAGGTAGGCGGTTAAAGTCACTTGGGGGTGCCTAACATTTTGGCACCCCCAAGTGACTTTACCTTTCTTTTTCCTTTAAGTAGAAATATACCAGAACTAGGGTTCATGTATTTGCAAGAATTAAAGTATTGTTGATTATTGGCCAAAGGGTTGTATAGCCAATAATCTGATGTGGCAGCAATAGCTGCAAGATGACACTGGGACGCCATCTACAATGTGCTGCTAGACATGAATGCTTCCCTTTATCTACCAATGCTGGCTGTAGCTACATACTATGCTTCAGTCCAGGTACATGTTAAAAAAAAAAAAAATTAAAGTATAACACACAGCTTTCATAAGGCATTAATTAACAGTCCAAATCCCTATGGCCACCAGCAAATATAAGCCGGCTTCTGGAATAAGTGGTCAATTAGAAAATTGTTCCAGGCATCTGTTAACCAAAAGAAAATGAGAGAGTTGTAAGAGGATGGACAGCTGTAACTACACTGCATAGTCACCCTTTTTATATAGGGATATGGCTAGCAGAAAACCTGCAGAGGGTTAAACCATTTACAGCTGTTTGCATCCCAAGTTACTTATGACTTAATTTCTTGTTGATAATTCTTCCACTGGCTTCTGCTAAACAGTATTTGCTTTTTTGGGAAACCTGGAAATATTTTATCGGCCAAACCTGCTTCCAGCTTCTGGGGAAGCCAATGTGTAAACATTACATTCTGCAGCCAGCTCTCCCGCAGCTGTAACACTTTGCACCCAAGCAGACTGCATCTTATCCATGAACTCCTTTAACATACAAGCACCTATGTAAGACTTATGGGAAGTATAGCCCCAAAAGACTAGAAACATCCAGTTACTGCATTAGAAGCTGTTGATATACCATAAACTTAAACTGTAGACATAGGTAACAGTAATTAAATTTGTTAGGAGACCAACAGGCTAACATTTTACACTGCACTCCACAACCTGTTCAATAAAGTCCCACGCGCTGCACTATATAGCAGAAAACATACTATGCATGCAATTTTAGATCTGTGGTGAACCTAAACAAAAAATGCTGCATACTATGTCAGGAATCCAATGGTGTGGTTAGTAAATGGCTTTACAAGCAGGAGTCCATTGCTTTGGCAGATGATTAATACGGATTAATATATCCTTTCACTTTACATTACAAATGTTACAGTGGAAAAAACATAGAACAGAAGCTATACTATTCTCACCTAGGGAATGCATCAAAACAGTAGGTCTTCCTGGTGTCAGGAAAAGCAACCCGTAGTCCAGACATCAGAGGTGAGTGAAGAATGACAGCTGCACATTCGTAGCGAGAAGCCAGGTCCACCGTAGGTACAGTACCAATGCTCTGACCATAAAGGATGATATTCTCAGGGGTGACTCCATATCTGCAATGAGGCATAAAATTGCATATTAAGAGTATGCAGCAACACTGCACAATCCATACATACAAGCCAAGTTAAATAAGCAGTAGTGAGGGAAAGCTTGCTAAATGTACCGTATATAACTTAACCACAAACATAACTGTTTATATTTGGGACAGAAAAAAACTCTATGGAAATGTTTCAGCACAGAGGGAATGCTCAATCTTGGCCCTGGCAGCCAAATTATAACACCCATAATCCCCATCCAACCACAAAATACTAAATAGTTGCAGCAGCTTGGACACCATTGATCTATAGAATATCTTAACTACGTGTACAGCTTTAAAGCGTGCGATTAATAAAAAGGGTGTTGAGTGACATTTTTATTATAAGAGTGATTGTGGGTTTAAATAAGCAGTGGAAGGAATAGGTCTTTATGTCCAACTGTTTTGTGACACCAAACCTGTATTTCAGGAAGCTGCCTATAAAATTGAGAGGGTGGTTCTCTATTCAATTACAGGAAGTCAGGAATACATTTCCTACACCTTTTTCTTTGTGAAGCGGAATTCCCCATTTATGAGGCTAAAAGCGTGGGTCTTATTAGCCAGTAAATTAAGTGGAAGGAAGAATGGTTCAGTGCTATTTTTCTGTGACGCTGAACAAATTCTTCAAGAAGACAGCAATAAGGGCGAGAGTGTGGGGCTAATAACCCAATTACAACTGGAAGGAGGGCATTTCCTTTTTTTCTTGTACTACTTTCATGTTTTAACACTGGTTATTAGCACTCTCTTCTAATCCCCAAAGATGTGGAACGTGCGTAAAAGAATGGAGGAGGGTTACTGGTAGTTATTTGCAGGTGTTCAACACGTGATAGGCACGCACAGGCAAACCACGTGATAGGCACCTGTTATTGGCAATGTGTTTGATCAGTCCTATTTTCCTTAATGGATTAATTGGTTTTGCTTCACTGGTTTGTTTAATCAGACTTAATGTCAAGCTCTTCATAAAAAGTAAGTTTGATAGCCGGATGCTAATGTAAAATGCCAGTGCATCAGTAAGTGATACCTGCTTACGTGCAAATAAATGGAAGCTAAATCACATGAGCCTTTGACTAATCAACTCCTTATATAGCTCTGGTGAGCCAGTGGTATAGTAATGCCAAAGCAGGTGAAAACTTGGCAATCACACTCCTGCCAGTATCATCTCAATGTTTCATACCAATGTTTAGGCTGCTAATTACTGATACACATGATTAGAGCAATATAAACAAAGTGGAAAAAATTAAAACAAACGCATGTATTACATATGTATTACATATTTTTAAGCAGTTTAAGCAGTTCTTGTTAATTTTGACTCTACAGTTAAAAACCATTGTCTCTTGCAATAGAGAGCCCAACATCCATCATAAAATCAGACTAAGGACTTTTTCATTGTGGTTAAAAGTAGCGTAGCAGATTATTAATTTATCCCCAGGCTGCTGATATAGCCTCCTTTTCACTGTCAGTTTTTTATTGGCCTGTGTAAGGGTCTTAATCAAACACCAACCCCACAGATTAGGGCTAGCTCCTGGAGTTAAATAATTCTACTGACCCTTCTACATATTTGCATTTATACATATGAGCAGTAATTGATATATTCCTCTAATAAGCAGGAGTGGGTTCTTCTTAAAGATGAAGGCTGAGGGTGAAGTAGAAGATCCAAGAAGCTTAATGGATTACTTTTATGAAGTGTTCCCCAATTACACAGTGTAACATGCCCAAACAAAGGCAATGTAGGCTTGATGAGCTAACTGTCCAAAGTTTAGTTACCATAATTTAGATTAGCCTGAGTTGTTAACTGGATACTAAAAAAGAGCTTTAGAATCCTAGTGTTTTCAGTTCAGGATCCAAGTCATGAGGCATAAGGGGTTCAGATCTGGTGAGGTTGAATAATAAGCTACTTGTCCAAATGGGATACAGCCAAACCCTTATTATTCAACATAACCAAATATGAAACCATAATACCATGTGACTGAAAAATGCTTATTTACAGAAGATGTAAGTTTTGAATAAAGAGCAAAAACAGGAAGAATCGTATTTTGAGTGTGGGGAGATGTGATGCAGTAACCCTCTTTTTATCACAGCTGCTTACCAAAGGTAAGAGCTTTACAACCCGTTACCCTGGCTGACGCATTATTCATAGTAGCATCCATATGGAGGGGCAAAAAAAAAAAAGTCACATTCCATCAGCTTTAACCTATTTATCTAAGTGAAACCTGTTTAATGGGTAGCATATCCAGAGGAAGAAGAAAAATCCATAATGTTCTTGCTTAAACATATAGTACCTGTTATACGAGCAAACGCGCTACAATCAATTGTGTGCAAGAAGCTTTAAAACTTTGTTTTGTATGATTATATTGGCATATGTATATCCAGCTCATGAGTTCATCTCATTATCTTCTACATCAAAAAGTTGTTTTGTATATTCCTCTTTTATATTTTTACATTGTTTTCATATCCCCCCTAAAAGCCTCTACTCCACTGTAAACAATCCCAGAGACATTCAGTCAGCTTAGTTGCTCATCTCTGGACTTTATTTCATAAATATCCATTTCAAGCAATGGCGACCAAGCCCATAACATATGGGGAAGGTTGAGCTTCCCTCACAATAATATATTCACTTTTTAATACAGGACAATACCATGCTGACCCATCCTGGTACAGGACAATTACTGGTAGATGGGGAGTGCAACTAATTATCTCCAGAGATCATGTTTCCACTACTAAAATATGCCTGAATCCAATGGTGGTGAAAATTACACCACTCCAGTTGACTCTTGGCATTGTGCATGGTGACTGTGGCTTGTGTTCAGCTGCTTATCAACTTTAACTCATGCTCCCAACAAATGGTGATGTTGCTTTAAAAATCAGTTTGCAACATGGAGACCAGGGAAGGTGATTTTTTTTCTCCTGGTGGAAGAGCAGAACAATAGGGACTGTAATGGGGATGCAATATACTGTACTCATATTTGCTTTTTTCCACACAAGCACATTTTACAACTGTGGTTATTGTTTTAAAGGAATATAAGATATGCCTTCCTCTCCTTTATTATGTTAGTATACTCTTCAAATTCAAAGTTTTGGTTAATGACAACACAAAGTAATACACCAATATGCAGAACAGACATACAATGACCAGCTCATTACATCAGAGTAGCCAACTTTGCAAACAAAACATACAAAGGAAATTTAAATTGAAAGCGTATACTGAAAGTGATGAGTCTGTGGTTAATTTGCAGTGTTTGTGTATATTCAACATTGACATCATATTTGGACTTGCCATTGGATTTTTACAGCAATCCTTCATGCCTTTCTTGAAAGTAGAAGGGGGGATTGAAATGGTGACAGACTGGAGCCAGTAAAATATTTGGGAATGTTAGATCTGTTGCAAAACCCTACAAAACTGTCATTTTTAATATCATCCGTCTCATTTCTGTATCTCATTAATGCTCCAGCATGTAAACGTGGCTTCATCGAGGAGCACTGAATTATCTTAATAATAAAGCAGAGAATGACAAGCTAAATGCTTGCTAAGAATGCAACTGTGCTACACTGTTATTAGTAATAAATATAAAGCATACTGGGTTTATTAAAACAAAAAATGATTACATGGTGACTGTTTGCATTTAAACCCTCTTCTGTTTGTGAGCTGTGATAGAGGTCTGACCTGGCCAGTAAATCAGATCTGTTGTCCCATGGAACGCTACTTCGACCTTTCAACTTCTATGTATAGGTTTTTAGCATTGAGTTAATCTGATATCAGCCACCCAAGGTGGGCATATCGGGGAAACATTTGCTTGTTTGGCGAAGTTGCCAAACGAGCAAATCTTCCCCTCTTAGCGTGGATGATCAGCTTAAGAGTGCACAAAAAAGCAGAGACAATGTTGCAAAATGACAAATAATACATTTTACCCCAAAGACTGCCATTCTAGACCCACACGAAAGCGCATATTGTGCCTGCCTAAATAGGAGCAAAGTGCCCCAAGGATAGCGACCACTACGTGACCAACTTAACAGTGATAAAATGAAAGGAAATGAATTCTGTAGAGGTGCAAATATGAGCTGTATGAGAGTATATTGGATTAGATGACTTGCCTTCAGTCGCATGAGCAATACTTGTTGTTTAACTTTTGTATAAACACAACTAATTCTGTACCATTGAGTTTTATTAACATATTGCTATTTCAGATGCTTTCTCTTGGCTTCTGCTATACAAATACTGCTCAGTCAGTCAAAACACGCAATAATGTGAAAGGTTGTCTCAGCTAGACTAATGCTCAGCCTGTGTTTTTGGCAGAGAGAAAAGCAATCACAGTTCCGGCCAGATTACTTGAGAGACTCGTGACTGAGCCTTGATTGATTCATCTTGCACTAATTGAAGCAGAAATATAACATTGCACATTCTTGAAGAAATATGGGCCACCTGAGTTCTAGCGCTTAGGGAGGAAGGAATGATCTAGAGTACAGCTTTAAACGGTTATTGAGATCTGGACCATTCATCTGTTTTATAGATAATCTCCATTAATGCCTAAAACCTGAATACAGGCATGCATATTTATTACATATATATGTATGCATATTGGAAAAAATCTACTGCCCACTTTGTATCCCCTTCCTCTAAGGCTGATGCCACACCAGGCGTAGGGCTGATTTTTTCGGCAAGCGGAAAAACGCTTTCCGAAAATTCAGCCCTACGCCTGCTACTTGTGCCTGCACCCGAATGAATGGGATACGCTCGGGTGCAGGCACATGTAGCCGATATACGCATGAAAACGCGAGAGAATGCAAAGTCTCGCGTTTTCCTGCATATATCGGCTACATGTGCCTGCACCCGAGCGTATCCCATTCATTCGGGTGCAGGCACAAGTAGCAGGCGTAGGGCTGAATTTTCGGCAAGCGTTTTTCCGCTTGCCGAAAAAATCAGCCCTACGCCTGGTGTGGCATCAGCCTAAGGTGGTGAACTTCCAAATAAAAAGCACTGGTGGTATGGACTGATTAACTGGGAAACGTGTGGCACCATAAATATGTTGAACAGCAAGAATAAATTACCAAGCTTTTTTTATAGAATGTACAAAGTAACTACTACAATATGTCTACCACAGTCATTCTTCTAAATTTATCGAAAGCAACTAATTTGAACAGTGATCCCCAACCAGTGGCTTGTGAACAACATTTTTGGCATCTCCAAGGAACTTTTTCATGCTTGTGTTGCTCACAAACACTTTTTACATCTGTGTGCGGCTAACGAGTAAAAAAGGATGTTGTTTTACTTATGTCAAGTTGGAACTCAACACACAACTTTTGAGGGGCTCTGATGTGAACCAAATCTTGGCCACAACTTGGGGCCGATTCAAGTCCGAATTACTAGTACGATTTGCGACAATTCGAGTTAAATACGAACATTTCTCATGTGCTTTAAATTTTGCGAAAAGTCAAGTCGTGATTGTACGAAAAAATCGTGGTGCGATCCGAAAGTTATGAAATGTTCATATCCAAACGATTGTATACGGCGCAAAAACTTTTCTGACTTTGAACCTTCAGTGCATGATTTTGGAAGCCTCCCGTAGGACTCAATGGCACTCTGCAGCTACTACCTGGCCCAAGGAAAGTCACGATACCAAAGCTTGAATGAATCCGAAACTTTTGTACTTGGCGCAACAATACGATTTTGTTGCACAAATTGTAGCAAAGTACGAAAAAGTTGTGGAAATTAAAGAAAAAGTCACGGGAAACACACACCAGTTCTAAAAGTTAGAAGAAATATGAATATTTTCTATTCATAACCAATCATACATTGATAAATTGGCCCCCTTGTGTTGGAATGGTGCAATACAATATCTTTTAAGAATACCCCTCTCTACTGACAATCCATTCCGGTGTCACATTATTTCCGTTGTTACATTATGATGCAAAAGCAGCATGAACAAAGGGCCATTCTTTGAAAACATTCACCTATTATATTAATTTTCAATTGTATGCAATGTTTGCTGTGGCTTTAAATATTGTACTAATGGCTGGGTTGAATTCTTTATCTGGTTTGTGTACTTTTCAATGATCCTCAAAAAGCATTCAATAGGTCTCTGGGCGTGGACATTTAGATGGGGGTAATTCAAAGAGACGTCAATTTACCAACAATGTAAAAGTATAAGCCACACCACTACATCTTGTGAAAACCATCACAGCTTTATTGTGCTTGTAGTGCCTATGTTGCACTGTGTCATTCTCTGAGAAAAGAAATGATTTCTATACAATAAATGCTTTTACTCTGGCCACACCCAACCATAAAGATACACAAGCTCTAAGCGGTACAGTGTGTGTGCAGAGATCAGGCCATTGCAGCATTTGGTATTTTGGCTCCACTTATTATCTACTGCTAATAAAGCCAACTAATTGTACACCTCTGCACAATAAAAGCCTAGAGCATAAGATGTCGGTCAACTCCCAACCTCTCCCATCTGACTGATCACTACTGAATCAACAGTTACATTTGAACATTTAAAATTGTTCTCAAATAAAAGGTGGCACCCAGGACAACTTAACCAGAGACTAAGAAAAGGCAAGCACTAAAGACTTAATACATATATTCTGCCTTTAAAGGGAATATGTAGTAACATAGGAATCCCTATGGTAAGAGTGCGGTAACAATATACCTTTGGGGGGATTTTTGTTTTACGATCCTAGACATGCATCTATGAAATCAGAGGCCAGCATGTGGCTCCCAAAAGTAATGATGGATAAACAATGGAAAAATGATTTAGGAGCTTAGCGTAGATTCTAACCACAGAGGGGAGAACTGCTAAAATTAAATATGGGATTTTTACACTGGAAATACTATTCCAGGTTTGCCACGTGTCCCAACATCCTGCAAAACCTAAAGGAAATGTCTAACTACAGCCATATGCAGTAAATGTATTGCTGAGCTCCCCTGCTTGGGAATCCTCTGGGACTATCCCCATTTCAGCATTACACAATACATCCTGAATCAAACAGGAATACTAACCACTAAGTAACTCAGCAGTAGCAAAGACTTATCAGGATAAAGTATGATAATATTCAATACACTGATAAGAACTACACCATACAACGAAAGATGGTCACACATTATAAGATTCTCTCCTTTGGTGAGATGGCCATATCTTTCCTTGATAGTGTTTAGCAGCATTTAAAAAAAAAAAAAAAAAAATGACCATCCCCTTTTGCAAGAGGACCCACTTTAGGGGGAGTGACTTTAGGGGGGGGGCACATTGAACATAACAGTTCAGTTAGTTTGCAAGTACACAGGTCAGATTCAAAAGCAAACTAACTGAGCAGTTATGTCCCATATGCCACCGCCCTCCCCCAAGTCACTGATTGGTTACAGACTGGTAACATCTTAAAGGAACAGTAACACCAAAAAATGAAAGAACTTTAAAGTAATAAAAATATAATGCACTGTTGCCCTGCACTGGTAAAACTGGTGTGTTTGCTACAGTAACACTACTATAATTTATATAATAAGCTGCTGTGTAGCCACGGGGGCAGCCATTCAAGCTGGAAAAAAGGAGAAAAGGCACAGGTTAGGGCTCTGGCACACGGGGGAGATTAGTCGCCCGCGATTAACTCCCTGTTCGCGGGCGACTAATCTCCCCGAGTTGCCTACCCCTGCCATCCCACCGGCGAACATGTAAGTCGCCGGCGGGATGGCAGACGCGGCGGGGCGATTTGCGGAAATCGCCGAAAAAGCCTCGCGAGTCTTTTTCGGCGATTTGCGCGAAATCGCGCCGCCGCGTCTGCCATCCCGCCGGCGACTTACATGTTCGCCGGTGGGATGGCAGGGGTAGGTAACTCGGGGAGATTAGTCGCCCGCGAACAGGGAGTTAATCGCGGGCGACTAATCTCCCCCGTGTGCCAGAGCCCTTACATAGCAGATAACAGATAAGTTCTGTAGAATACAATAGTGTTTTATCTGTTATCTGTTATGTGCCTGTGCCTTTTCTCCTTTGAATGGCTGCCTCCATGGCTACACAGCAGCTTATTTATATAAATTATAGTAGACTTTCTGAAGTAAACACACAGCTTTTACCAGTGCAGGGCAGCAGCACATTATATTTTAGTTACTTTTATACACTTTCATTTTTTGGTGTTACTGTTCCTTTAAAGAGCTGCAAAGGAGGAAGTAGAGTTCTGGCTATTATATTAGAATATTAGACATCGGCTCACTCCAGCCTTTATAAAATACTTTTTTGCCTAACTAACTATATTGAAAACATTTTTTATTTTGCACAGTCTATCTATTGTACCCAGTTTCATTTTTACACTAACTATTCTTTTAAATCCAACTCTTTCAAAGACTTGCCCAGTTTATAAAAGTATGTTTCTGACCTTGCATTACTGTTAGAGGAAGAGAATCTCCTGAGCTGAAGGCATAATGAATGCACTGATCTTTTTTTGGTAGAAGCTTTGCAGGGAGAGTTCAAAGGCCTCTACAAAAGTCCACAAGCCGATGGTTAAAGAAATATTTATTCCAAATTCTCTAAACCTGACCAGGCCTACTTCAAGGGGGAACTTAAACATTCCTTCTAATTGGACCTGAACAGGGCCAAGGCTGAAGTGCTAGCAGTATGTAACTGGGTCACTAGTTACAGAGTACTGCTGCACAAACATTCAATTTAGACAATAACTGTAATTTGCCAGGTCAAACTGTGACTCCTTATGACTTTCCGATTTCCCAAGGCTATTCTTGCAACTAACAAGCCATGAAATGTTCTTAGCAAGTAAACCAACAGGCAGTCACTTAACACCCAGTTGGAAAACAAATCAAGGCTGGAGTTATGCCTGCTCCTCTCACCTTACCTGCCCTGGATGTGTAACATTGCTTAAGGTAATGGCAGATGTGGCAATATGCCTGTGTTACGGCTCAGCAACATTTCTTAGGAAAAGTAACTGTGACAAAAAGCATACAGTGTAGAACGTATATTTGCTCTCACAGATGTTTCTGAAAGCCCATCAGATAGGATGGATGAGATTTGGGGTAAACACTGCCTAGAAATATATGGCCAAATATCTGGCTGATACAGTCAATTGTTCAAATACCTGTAACCTTGTTATAATCAAAATATTCCAAACAAATAACTCAGCCAGTGGGAGATGGAAAAAAAAAACCTTGCAATCACTTGTCAAGTTGCCTAGAATTGCAGGTGAACCCATGTCAGGTGGTTGTTGCCCACATATGGCAACCAGCATTTCTGTGCACCCGTGATTCTTGGTGATTGTCAAGCAAGAGATACAATAATATAACACAAAAGGCCACACTGCTAAGTGTGATTTGTGCAGCAAGTATTTTAAGAAAAAAGGCAATTAGATGGGAGAAGGTTAATACAAACAAGAGAATTATCAGCAGAGGACAGATGGAAGCAAAATGTCAATTCTTTTGGTCTATGGAAATAATTGCAAAGCTTTGTGACTACTCCTCATTCGTCTAAAATGAAAGCAGTACTTTCAACTAATGAAAAAGGCTTATCCCTGATCTCAACCTATAAAAATAATGTAAATAGTCTAATATGACCCCAGATTCATAGCTCCCTTAGTTCTTAAGGAAAGCAATTGCACACTTAATAATGTTTTAAACTGGAAAAAAACCTGCAAGGAATATTTGCTAATCTAAAGTGTCTCACAATGTGTCTAACCACCATGCTAAAGTTAATGCTAAAATTAATGTGAATAAAAGCAAAATAGCACTTTGCTTGTCCTTTAAAAAAAAAAAAAAATTATATATTATATATATATATATATGTATATAAATAATACGGAAAGTCTCCCATAGACTTCATTTTAATCAAATAATTCAAATTTTTAAAATCGATTTCCTTTTTCTCTGTAATAATAAAATTGTACTTTGTAACTGATCCCAACTAAGATAAAAATAATCCTTATTGGAGGCAAAACAATACTATTGGGTTTAATTAATGGTTTATTGATTTTTTTAGTAGACTTAAGGTATGGAGATCCAAATTACGGAAAGAAAGACCCCTTATCTGGAATACCCTTGGTCCCAAGCATTCTGGATAACAGGTCCCATACCTGGTCTGGTTTCTACGTAGCAGTGCATATCTGCAACTAATTACCTATATAGTTCCCCTGCACTGACAGAAATGTTGCTAAAAATTACTTAATGCTTGGCAAAAAAAAAAAAAAAGAACTAGCAGCAGTCAGTGGGAAATGGACTAAGGAGACAAGTTATTTTGAAACCAGAGTACAAATGGCTAGAAGGATGTATGTGCTTCCTTCCATAAAAAGGCTTCCACATCCTATACACGTCATTAGGACAATTAGTGATACGTATAGGGGATACAGGATGGAGTCATGGGAATACCATGAGCAAATAAAGTTTTGTAGGCTCCGCATGTATTTTTAGAAACAGGATAACCTGTGTGTATAACAGTACAGTGCCTTCCATCTTCTTAGGTACAGGGGGTCACCATATAATTTCCTTGTAGTGCACTGTAGGAATTGACCCATGCCAGCAATGTTAATCATGTCTTTTTTTGTTTAAACTGCATACGCAAAAAGAAAATTGGTGGTCACTACAATACTACATTCCCATATTTACATATCTAAACCTATTTAACTAGTTTTTATTTTAGATCTGGCCTGAAATCGGGCAGGTTTGATTTTTCTGTTGGATCAGGGACCGCGTCGAATCGATTGGTCCCCAAACTGGCGGCGCCTATACCCGTTGTTCTAATTTGATTGTTTGGCCCCAGGGCTATGATTAAGGGTTCTTCCATTCAGGCCGTTTGTATCCTAGCAGCTATGTTTTTTTTTATTTAATGGAATAAAGAACACTTTTTTCAGAGAAAGGAGTGCAGCCTTTTTCCCCCATGGTGTTATGGCAGTGGAGCACTGCATGAATATGGCCAGCATCCACCTCTACTTTTGAATGTTGAAAATGGACGACAAGCAATCCGGACTCAAAGGGATCTGTTAAAACTTGAACTTTATTCCAACATGTTTAAAAACTGCAAATGCCTGACGCGTTTCGTGCATAGGGAGCACTTAGTCATAGGCTAGTTCTAACAATATCGAAGAAAGTTTAAATAGTGTTGACTCAATGACGTAGGGGGAGGGTGGAAACTAAGCCACGCCCTCCACCTCTACTTTGTTTCCTAATTATTGTGAGAGCACACAAGAAGTCCGTTCAGAGATATATACATTTTTTCTTACTTTTCCCAGGGCCAAATGACCGAATTAGCCTGGTATCCCCCACCCGTAGGTGGGGATATCGGGAGAAGATCCACTCTTACCATGTATGGCCAACTTTTGTTCGGAAATCCGGTGCCGAAGCACGGGGGTGGAGTGTAAAATGTGTGCGTGTGAGGGGGTTCGCTGTGTGCCATGGCTGTGACCCCCGCATATGGAGGAGAAGTATTAAGGCCCGGTACCTAGGGTGTCACCAGACCTAAATGCAGCACTGACGGTAACTAAAATGCAATTAATCCTTATTGGTGGTAAGACAATGCTATTGGGATCAGTGTCGGACTGGCCCACCAGGATACCAGGAAAACTCCCGGTGGGCCCAGGTGTCATTGGGCCCTCCTGCTCCTAACTATTTTGCTTACTTCATGGTCATTCCCTATATCTTAACGGGAGCAAAGAGGAAAAATAGATGTAAGGCTAGATATTAGCATGAAATTAAAAGTATTAGGAGAGTAAAGTTTTGAGTGAGGAAAGAAGGAAAAATATTTTGGAGAGTGGGTCCATAGTCTATGGTTTTCTGGTGGGCTGGGGTTCCAGTCAGACACTGATTGGGATTATTTAATGTTTAAACAATTGTTTAGTAGACTTAAAGTATGGGAATAAAAATTATGTCAAGAACCCTTATCTGGAAATTCCAAGGTCCAGAGTACTCCAGACCCATACCTGTATGTTGGAATCTCTCTCTCTCACAAAATTTGAGCCTTTTGAAAAAGGTCACCCAAAGTACTGGGTCATAGTCACCATACTGCACTGCACTTTATGTGCTGGGGTTCTGCTTGAACTATTACTCTGCATCTGGCAATGGTACTGTAGAGTCTTCCTGTAGTTGCCCATCTGCTTACAGACTATCTCTACATATGAAACTAACACAGCTACCACCTGTAAAAGACAGAATTCAGCAGAAATCAACATGTTAAAATATGCATGCAAAGCTTAAGAACGCCATGCTCTTTATGTTAAAACATATTTTAGCATATAGTTACTGTGGCTAAAAATGAGGCCTTTCAAATAATCATGTAATTAAAACATAAAGTAGCTTGGTGGCTAGATGATAGCAGATACAGGTTTTATGAATACCTGTGTGTTTATCTTGCTGGTAAAACAAGTGTATTTCCCCGAGAGGTCTAGTTCATAGATTACCCAGAGGGAATATTCTCTGAGCCAGGCAGGAATGCCTTCTGTGTTGTTACTGAACAAAGCTGAGCAAACGCAGAGGGGGAGGGGGGAATCTCCATACAACCAAGGGCTGTGACTGTCCTGTAGGCCTCACACCACCTGCCAGCCAACCCCCGGCCCAAATGCTTGCTGCAATCCAGAACACATCCTAATATATTTAAAATCCCTCTCTAAACTGTACTTGATGATTACAATGTCATATTTAGAATAGGCAGTTACTTATTGTGCAGAATATATTTTGAAGGTGCAGCAGTACAGTTAGATGTAGCCAAGGGTCCAAGCTGCAACTCTCTCTGGCAAAACATTTGCAGGGAATGCACTGTGTGGCCCCCAAAGTGGTTGTTTATTGGAGTCAAGAGGCCATGCAATATTGCTCTGGGCTAAAAACAAAGCAGCCCAGTTATTTACAGAAGGAGCATGGTTGTATCGATTTCAGTTTTGGAAGGTGGGGGTAGGGGGAACTGACATGTCTACTCTCCAGCACCATGGACAGCAACGCTCTCATCTTCTATCACAACTATTTTGTTATATGTTACATATAAATATGGCCTAAATGGGATAAGATATAGATACACATACTGACTGGGGCAAAATGGAAAGCGATGAAGTAGGTTTGCTCAGTTGTTTAACCTGCAGCTTGTGGGCTCTTCTTGCAGCTTTGGTGTTGTGTGTGTGCGTGTGTATATATAAAGAGAAATGTATAAGTCAGTGTGGTACACAGCCATTTGTGCGGCACACTGGGTTATCTTGGGAATATTGGATAACATTTGAGGTAATACACATCAAACTGGCCATACATGTACAGATAAAATTTCATTTTGTATTATTTTCGATATGTGTATGTGTTAGGACGGTCTGACCAATATCTTTGTAATATGGGTATGGGTCGGTTTGCGGATCGGCCACGTTTCCAATTGGAATGTGCTGATGTACCATGATAGCCCGTTCCTGGTGCATGGGCAGCCGAGTAAGCGCCACAGCAAATCTTCACTTCCTGCAGCTCTGAATGTATGGAACAATAGAAAGCCACACGTATAGTATCTCAGCCATAGGGTGATGGGCCTAATACTTGAGAGTACTGGCCAGAGTATGTCACCTTCAATCCTTTGTGGGTGTGAATAAACCAAGCTATATGTGATACAGTAGGGTGCCTAATAGTACAAAAGGGTATTCTGATCTTGAGAAACAAAGAAGCATTCATCATTGAGACATGGCAATAAGTATGTGGTTTGGTGCCACAGAAGCCAGTAGGCCGCTGCTCGGTACCCCTGGCTAATCCAACCCCAGCCCATGGTTACGGTGCCGCACGGTTCGGCCGTACCACGGACTCATGCCGCCGCCTTACCGAGTTCTCAGGGCGTGCCAGGCCGCCTCGATGTCCGCATAGAGGTTCTTCTCGCTGGGCTTGCCGCTGCTCACCCCGTAGCCGGAATAATCATAGGAGAAGATGTTGCAGTTGATCCTGGTGCCCAGGCCGATATAGAAACTGCACATCTGGCCCAGATCCACCGCGTTCCCGTGGGAGAAGAGCACCGTGTATCGGCTGCCGGGGGAGCAGCGCACAAACATACAGCCCAGGCAGCTGCCGCGCTCGGTCCGCCATCGGAACACTTCCACCGCGTCCAACTCCCGCTGCGAATACTGCCAGTCCGCCCGCTCCGACAGGTGCAAGCTGCAGGCCGCCGGCTCCCCGCTACCCTCTTCCCTCGGCGGCTGGGCAGTGCCTGCCGGGGCCTCCATCTCCCGCACGGTATAGGTGGGCTCCGGGGGCAAGAAGGCCAGTTTAGCTGCGATGCGGCTTGGGCAGGGCGGGCAGCAAAAGAGCCAGCACAGCTCCCCCAAAGAGAACCCGTTCATCCTCGGTCCCTGCTCGGGCATTGGGGCGGCCAAGGCCGGAGGAAAGGACGGGACCTAGGAGAAGGGTACGGGGGGTGAGCACCCAATACCGGGGCTCGGCGCTTAGGCTCAGGAGTGCCCGTCCTTGGCACCCAGGTAGCCCGCAGTTACCTCCTCATCTGACTGCTGCTCCCGCACGGCCTGCAGCTGCTTCCGGGGAAGCACTAGGGAAGCGAGGCCGGACACTAGCAGGGAGTGCTGCCCCCTAGCACGGCGGAGACACAAGCTGCGTAGGAACACAGAGCGCAGGTAATTCGTGCACAGCCGCGTTTTAGCTTCTTTTCGGAACTACAATTCCCAGCATCCCTCAGCAGCTCGTTGTACAGCAGCTGGGAAGATGAAGGT
The DNA here is from genome assembly GCF_000004195.4 of Xenopus tropicalis. Taxonomy (NCBI): domain Eukaryota; kingdom Metazoa; phylum Chordata; class Amphibia; order Anura; family Pipidae; genus Xenopus; species Xenopus tropicalis. Next base: position 108,850,972 of record NC_030679.2, read on the forward strand.
TGCGGATACACCGCTATTAGCACAGTGCTATAAAAGTGAAGCGTTTTTCCCAAATATTATATTATTATGTTTGTACATATAGCTGCTTTACGTGATGTTACAGGCTCAGTGTTTTGCAGGAGGCATCCTGGGAAGGAAACATGGTTCATAGGCTAAAGCTAAAGGTTACTAAGCAGATCTCAACAACCAGGGTCTTAGTTTCTTTCTAGGAACCCAAGTGTGTAGCACAGGATTGCCGCGCTTTCTGCCTTTCTGTAGATTTATCTATTCCATATTAATAATAGTGAGATCAAGCATCATTTTTACTGACCAATTTTTAACCCCAGCCTAGCCTGGGGAGATGCAGCTCTCTGATTGGAAGAGGGTTGGTGTGAAGGGAAACACAGGATGAAAATCAGCCACTGCCAAAAATTGACCCATTCCAGCATGGCGGGCAGCTGGGAAACACTTGCAATTGTTTCTCACAGAATATTATTGTAGTTACCTCAAAGAAAGATTTAAACTATGCTCCTGCGGCATCCTATCCTATTTGGTTATGGAAACCACTGTAGTAAAAAGAAAGTCTGGTTAAATGCACAGTTTTCCATTCAGCTCCAACCTAATGAGCAAGTTGGGGTGAGAGCAAACAGTCACACAGTGCTAAGCCCACAATTAAGTCTCTGCTTGGTGCAACTTACATGGATGGCACTTTGCAGCAAAAGACAGGAGAAAGCAAAGGGCAAGGTGATTCCAGACATTTGTCTCACCCCTCAAGCATGTTGTTTGTTTTAATTGTGTCATCAGGTCTGGACTAGGAGTCAAAATAGGCCCTGGCATTTCAAGTACACAGAGGCCCAAACAATCCCCGCCAGCCCACTAAATAGTGAATAGTCTGTTGCATCTTACAACAGCCTCTCTGGCATTTTCCAGAACCTCCAGATTGCTAGCCGGGGCCTGTGAGTGGCTTTCAAAAATTCACTGAACAAATTTAGCATGGGCCCACCAAATTGATCATATGTTAAAAAATAAAAATATATATATATATATATTAGTGGTTAAGGAGTGGAAGAGATTATACGACCAAAGTGATCTTTACACAGAGTTTTTTGTAAAACATGTTTTATAGACAGGTGTGGGCACATCTAAGCACATGAACTCATTGTTTCCGTATTACTGTATAACTTGTATAACTTTATTTATGAAGAGCTACAAGGATACGCAGCGCTGTAAAATCTTACAATTATACACTGGGAGGGCAATGTTATAATAAAAACAATAAATATGTATAAATACACAGAGAGCCATGTGGTATGAGACACAGTAGGAAGGAGGTCCCTGCCCTGTAGAGTTTACAATCTAAGTGGCACAAATTGTAAGGTAAGAGTGCACAAAGTATGGGCATTTGCCCTTAAGCAGAGGACTAGACAAAATGATGTTTTAGTGCTCCAGAATGTAGCATCTGAGTTTTATCTTAAAGAGAGTGAGTGAATGTTCCCTACGGAGGAATTCAGGGAAAGAGTTCCAGAGGTAAGGAGCAGCGAGATGGAAAGGTTTAAGACGAGATGGTGTAAAAAGATGGAGGCCCTAAGAGGAGCAAAGGAGATGACCAGAACGTGCAGAGAGACCAGTGAAGAGATTTGAACATTAGCAGAAGTATTTTGTATGATATCCTTTGCCACGTTATGATAGAGAGATTACTTGGACCTTAACAGGTTCCCTCTAAGGAGAGAGCAGGAGGATCCTGGCAGCAGAGTTTAAAAGTGGCCATACACTGGCCGATTCTAGCTGCCGATATCGGTCTGAAATTGGCCAGATCTCGACTGGGCAGGTTTGAAAATTAGTCGGATCGGGGAGCACATCGGCTCATTGATGCAGTCCCCGAACCGATGGATGCCTATACCCGTTGTTCTACTTCTGGGGCCAAACGACTGAATTAGCCTGATATCACCCACCCTTAGGTGGGGATATCGGGAGAAGATCTGCTAGCCAAGTGAGCGGATCTTTGCGTGTATGACCACCTTAAGATTGACTGCAGGGCAGAGGGGTGGGAGTCTGGAAGGCTGGTTAATAGGAGATTGCAGTAATCTAAAGGTCCCCATACACGGGCCGACTATAGCTGCCGATATCGGTCCCTTGGACAGATTCGGCAGCTAATCGGCCCGTGTATGGGCAGAACAGAGTAGCCTGGCCGACCGATATCTGGCCTGAAATTGGCCAGATCTCGATCGGCCAGGTTAGAAAATCCAGTCGGATCGGGGACCGCATCGGCTCGTTGATGCGGTCCCCAAACCGACTGCACATAACCACTAATGTAATCCGATCGTTTGGCCCCAAGGCCAAACGATCGGATTATTTTTTTTTTAAGTTACTTGTTACCCGATATCACCCACCCGTAGGTGGGGATATCGGGTGAAGATCCGCTCGACATCGCCAAGCAAGCGGATCTTATAGTGTATGGGCACCTTAAGCAGGAAAGGATAAGGGCATGGATTAGTGTTTTAGCAGTAACTAGTTAAAAAAAGGCGTGTATCTTGGCAATATTGTGGAGGAAAAAGCTTCAGGTTTTGGCAGCATTATTAATATGGTTAGAGAAGGAGAGGGACTGGTCAAAAATAACCCCAAGGCTGTGTGCTGAATTAACAGGCGTAATAGTCAAGCCATCAATAGTAATGGTGAAAGGAGGAGAAGGGTTAGATTTATTATTATTCTGCCTTGTTGTACCCACGAGCATGTACACATGGTAAAAATGTATTATAATAGAGAAATGCATATTGGACAATATTCCAATTACTAACATTAAAAAAATAATGCCCATAAACGTAATATATGTGGTTTACATTGCATTTCTATTGATGTCATTCACTTGGGTATAAGGACCCTACAGTTTTACATTAACCCAGAACTGGATTCCAATAAAAATACATAATAGCAAAGGGCACAATATTAAACATTGTGTAGTTACATGAAATACAGAGTATTACGTGATATACAGTGAGTAAACATTATTGAACATTGTTCTTGTAAAGTAAATAATCTGAAGAGATTGTGTCACAGTGAACCGCACAAAAAGCAAACAGACTGGGCAGTTCTAATGGATTTTGGTTGAAGCAAGCAGCATTGAAAGAATATGTCACAGCAAACCTGCCAGAAACAGAGAGCCACAAGGCTGAAAGGGGAATTAGTCTGGACCCTAGATTTTTAAGAAGCCCTTAAGAGTTAATAGATGGCCAAGTTGCAGGCCAGTTACCAGTTCTTCAGCTAAAACAGTAAGCATTCCACTGGCTATAAAATGCTTTTTATATGTTCAACTGTTTCGTGTTGTAAGTATCACTGATCCTAGAAGTGATGCAACTTTTTAAATAGCAAGATATAAAGAGGCAAAAGAGAAGGTTAAAGTACTTTGCAAAAAAAAAAGGTATGTTTCCTCTATAGTTAGACTCCTGCTTTTCAGTGAAATGATTTGTGAGTTTGTATCATAGTTGCTCTTGTTGAGAAACAAACACTTTCATCAAGTTCAACATTTTGTCATAGAAAAAACTACCTACCTGCTAGGCAATCTTTTGTGTAGCACATACAAGAGGCGTAAAAAAGTACTACTTTTTCATCATGAAGCCCTAGACAAATAACTTGCATGGGCCCCAGAGAAATTGTTTTCACAGGGCCCCAAGATATCTGATAACAGCATTTTAAACAAGGGTGCACTATTTAAATAAAGAATAACAGAGTAGACACAGAAGTGCTATGAGATCTAATACACAGGTGGAATGAACTTCCATTCCTGAAGAGCTTACAGTCAATGAGGAAGAGTTTAGTCATATGATACAGTTAAAACCATTCTGATTTAGTATACAAACAATGCTTTTTCCTGAGGGTGGTAATGGCATTCTCATTAAAACCTGCAGTGAAACAGACACAGAGAAAGAAATGCAACTGACAGTCTAACAAGCTATTTTACAAGCCAATACATGTTTAAGTTCAAGTTAGGAATTAATGGTATACAGACCATGTGATCTGCAAATATTTTCGAAAATCATGTTGCAGATTGATTTGCCTTGGAATTTCATTATGGTTAGCTTGTTTGTAGCTGATGTTTTGGAGATGAAAAAGAGCTATCCAAAAATACATATTCCAACTGATAATTAACTACATTAGAGCTCAAGTGTGTTCTTGCCAGGGGGTTTTGTGAGAGGTTCAAACTGATGGACTAATGTGTTTTTCTCTGCTGAGTATGTTTGCTTGTCTACTTTGTATAGACCCAAGGGCTGCACAGCAATTACAAAGAATTGTACACTGTTAATCACCCTTTGACCTACCAGCACTGCTTGGCACTCTCCTTGCAGAGATGTGTAAAGTCTGAAAAGCCTGGGATAAGACAGACACAGACTTGTACTGGGATTTGAAATAGGTCCTGGCATTTCAAGTACACAGAGGCACAAACAGCCCCCACAGGCCCAATAAATAGTGACTGTCTATGGCATCTTATAGTAGCCTCTCTGGCATTTGCAAGAATTCACAGATTGCCAGTCCAGGCCTGGGCAGACATATATAATATTATTATTGTTTCTGTATGTTCTTTTGGAGTAAAATATTACATAGCACTTTTGCACAGTCGCTGACGCATTGAAGCTTACAGTCTAAAAGAAATCTGAAAATTAAGCAAAGAAAACAAAACATTTTGGAGAGATGTCTTAACCTATTTTTTCATAGTTGTTGTCCATATAAAGTAAAAATAGGTTAAACGTTCACAAGCTTTTGCTTCTACTTTTTTACCTACTGTACATTCCGTGACATACAAATGAGGAGCCCATAACCTAACAGGCTTGGTAAGAACACACAGACCAATACATGTAAATCATCGATAAGAAATACATTTGTAGTGTATTACAACCAAAATGTGAAACCCAGAGTTTAAGGAGCAGATTTATGATACTTTGTTCATTACCAATTCGCACTAACGCAAAAATATTTTTAAAGAGTTGTTACAACCTTATTACTTTGCATTTAGTTACTTTTTATTGCTATTCTCGTTAAAATATTGGGTCCTAAACATTTAGGGGGCCATTTACTAACCATCTGATTTTTTTTTCCGATTCAGATTTTTTAACAAAACACTTAAATTTTTTGAGATTTACTGTGTGTCAAAAGGGCGGAAAATCTGAATCCAACAATTTACCAGCTAAAACTTGCCAGATCATGTAGATTTCAATGGCAGATGTCACTTTACTGTCCTGGATGATCCTTCCTTTGTCTTGAATAGTCTGAGATGAGCAGTTATGGTGTTACGCCACAGACTATTATTTTTATTTCTATTATTATTAAAATAACATGGATTTAAAAAGTGCCAACATATTGTGCAGCGCTGTAAAAGAGGGTCTGAATGTATGTATAGTGCTCATTCACAGTTTTATTAGGCTATGTTAGAGGGTTATGTAACAACAAGGCAAAGGTTTCTCCATGTCTCATCACCTGATCTTTATTGCTTTATATTTTGTTTACATGTTGTAGGATGTAAATCTCATGAAAATAGCATTTGGCATGATTTTATTGTAATCATTTTTACCAGTTTCCCTATACTTAAAGATCCCTCCTCTTAACTAACTAAACCTTAAGTGATACTGACACTAAAAATCTACTATTAAAAAATATGAATGAACATTAAGTTCCCTATAGATCATGTTGATCATTTTTCCCTGATAGGGCTGCTTTTGTTAGTAAATGTAACTTGAAGTTCCTAAACCTGACTGTTTTGCCAACCTGACTGCCCCTTATCAGCCTGTCCAGTTATAGCTTCTAATGCTAACGGACTCTTGCTGCACATATATGGCAGCTCCCTTATAGAGGAACATGGGGGGTCTCAACCGGGCAAATAGTTTTAAGGTAAAATTATAAATAGCATGCAAAGATAATGTTATGGCAGATGTACAAAAAGATTTCTGCTGTCAGTATCTCTTTAAGGGACTGTATAGAATTAGAATGTATCCATAAAATTCGCAGTTTGTGGGGTATGTTGCTCTTTGATAATGATATAAAGTTTCCAATACGTATATGACCTGATGTTTGGTGCTGATAATTCCACATTAAGTTAATTGATTTTGCAATTAAGGTAGGGTCGCAGATTTTCTATAATAGTTGGTTTGGCACAGAACCTTTTTGTTGGATCCTTAGCTTCTTTATTATGTCTGTATTTTTATGTACTATGTATGTTTTGATGTATTTACCTTTCTTCTATTGTATAGAACTGCAGAGTATGTTGGTGCATTATACATATTTCTTAATATAATAATAAACATAAATGATAAAGAATGTGAAGACCAGGGCATTGTGTTGGACAAACAAGAGTACACTGTTAATGAGGGTACTGAGAATAACGTTATAGGTATCTTGATTTTATGAACTTGTATGCTAATTGTGCAATTGCCGTTGCTAGTGACAACCAGCTATTAATACTACATTTTTGAAAATGAAAAAAAATACCTGATCGATGCTACTGGCACTGCATTTACCACATATTAACTTGCACATGTTCATTAATGAGCAGTACAGACTTACAGACATTTAGGGGGTTATGTAATAAAAGGCACTTTGTTTGCACAGGAGCAGTAACCCATAGCAACCAATCAGCAGGTAGAATTTACTGGTTACATGTTTAAACATTTTAATGGTTCCTATGGGAAACTGCTTCTGAGCAAACTTTGTACCTTTTATGACATAAGGGGGCTAATGAGCAAAAAGAAGCAAATATAAAGGGGGTGTTAGAATGATATCACTGAATTTTAAAAATGAACCCTGACCTTTGTATAAAATGAGGTTGGGGTTCATGGATGTTGTAGTTAAATAACAACTGGGGCACTGCAGATTAGATATTCCAGTTAGGGGCTTTCATCACCTTGTATGTCAGGGGGCTACATTTCTTTAGGGAGCAGTTATCTACAGTATTTTTAACAGACAAGGTCAATGATCTAACCAGCCTACTGTTTCTTTACATTCCACATGTAAACAGTATCTCAGCTGATATTGTCAGCAGCCACATAATTAACCTGTCTACGAGTCAAAATAAGGGCACTAATTGGCTTCACTTACTTGCAACAGGAACATTTGATGGAAAGGAATGTTATCCCTTTCTTAGTAGCTCCTCACGATCAGTTGTGAAAGGCACGAGGCAGTGCAGCCTCAGTATAATATGCTGGAATTTCTTAGCTGTACAATTACTGCATATGAAAAATATCCTGTATGGTGTTCAATACATCTTTTATCAAGCCTCTTATATTTGTTAGCTGTTTGCTAAATTTTTCTTTAAAAGAGGGAAGGTTATCCTTATGCTTAACTTGCATTAGACTACACTGTTATTATAGTGCACCAATATAATCATGTAGTCACTTCTCTGCTGCTGTGTGTATATGTGTAGTGGCCAGTCTTTCTGCCTTACTCCCCTCTATCATTCAACAAATATCATCTTTACCAAACAGAAATTCAAATCGCTTCATATAGGGAAATCCCTTCAAGCAAGTTGCTTAGAACTGTTTTGGGCAATCAACAAATGAGACTGAAATTTTCCACCTCTTCCAACTTCCAATATGGATACTGCTGCTGATTAATGACAAGCAGAGGTACATATCACTTAAAGGTCACTGTTTGAAAAGCATCTGTATGTGGCAACAAATGCAAATATCACAATTACAAATAGTAGGTGAGAACATCCTGGTGCCTAACATGGGAAGTCTGTGCATGGGTGTCAAGATGTGCACATATCGAGAGTGGCATGCACTGGTAAATTGGTGTAAATCTGTGTCAATGTATATAGTATACATAAATGTAGAGCAATCTTCAATTATTACTCAGCAAATCCTTTTGCTCTAGATTTATTTATACTAGATATACCATGACCTGGATGAATGAAAATCTTCATAGTCATCTCTGTCAACCTGCACAAAAGTGTGCCAAGACTGCTTCTCAGTCAATTGCAGTCAACAATATTCTAGGTTCATACAGATCTGCACTGGAATTTAAAATAGACCCTGACATTTCAAGTACACAGAGGCCCTAACAGCCCAATAAATAGTGATGGTCTATCTATTGTATCGTACAGCATCCACTCTGGCATTTGCCAGAATCCACAGATTGCCAGGCAGCCATTCAAGCTGGAAAAAAGGAGAAAAGGCACAGGTTACATAATAGATAACAGATAAACTCTGTAGAATACAATGTTTTATCTGTTATCTACTTTGTAACCTGTGCCTTTTCTCATTTTTTTGCAGCTTGAATGACGGCCCCCATGGCTACACAACACAGTTTGTATATAAGCTATAGCAGTCTTTCTGAAGCAAACATGAGGATGAGGTTGTAAGCTCCTCTCAGGTCTATCCTCAAGTTCTGGTATGAGAGGCAGGGGATGCCTGTATTTAATTCTTATATTATTTAGACTTGGTTTTAGCTACAATACCTTATAGAACCACCCCTCCTATTGGCAAATAAAAGACCTTTTCCAATAAGAGAGATGGATTAATGACCTGAATCTCCAGTTGAGATATGAGAATATGGTACCTGTGAAATATTCTATGGCACAGTTGTAGCATAGGGCATATATGGAGGGAGGGTCTCTGCCTGCTTTGTATCAAAGATGTATTTTTACTGCAGCACCATGGAAACTTCTGCAAGAGAAGAGGAATCAAGAAGATTCATGGCTAAGGCAAGTAAATATAAGTTGGGAAGTAGGAAGATAACCAGGATGTTATCTGTGAGCTGAACCAACTGATATTATGATCAGGGAGTGCAAACAAGGAAGGCCAGGGATCACTGGGTTGGAGGGTAACTTCTGTCTGTTTCAGAATAGAGCACTATAACCTGTGGGTTTACAGGTGCACTGATGAAAGAAGAGGTAGACCTGAGCAATGGTTAAAGACAATGCCCATAATATTATAGCACTGTGCCTAAAAAAAGACATAGAGGCGCACTCAGTGAGTTTCACCACCCTTCAGAAATCTAAAATTTTTGTATGTGTCAATTATTTACCATAGATAACATGTATTTTAATAATATAAAATTCGATGGAGGGAACAGGTGTTTTCTTTCTTCATAACACTCCCTTATTAATCCATGTAGTATAAAGCTTATACAGAACTTTAATTAAAGTCTTGTTTTTTTAATTACCGTTATTGGCTTTGCAAAACTAGAGTATCCCCTCAAGCAGGGCATGGACACCCCTTGCCTGCACATTACAGTTGAAAGGATTTCAGCAATTTCTGCTTCTCTGTCTCTCACTTGATCATATCAATAAGTGTATATACTAGGCTGTATGGTTACTACTGTATATCTGATTTAGTAGATTATAAATAAATGCTATATTGCTCTTCCTGTTGAGACTTATTGAGATATATTGTCCATATAGGCATAGATTTCCTTTCAACTGTGACCATAATGTAAATCTGTTGCTGGGTTACATTTCAGCTCCACTGTTTCACATTGTCGGTGGGAATTATTTTGTTCTTGTATCTATATGTCTTGAATTTTCTAGAATTTGTTCTGCTGGCTTTTTCCCTGTCCGTATTATTATTTGTAAGCAGTGCTACTGATTTAATACCTTTATAAAGTTTGAATTTTATGGCTCAGTTAATTACACACTATAATGCTCGAACAAGAAGTAAAGGGTAGTTACAAGAGTTCCAAAGGACCTGATACAGAAATTAAGCCAGGGCCTCCATAAGTAACAGGACTGTAACATGACTTTGGAGCTTTTCTTCCCACATTTTATAATTTGTTATGTGTTTTCCTCATAACCATTTATTTTACCAGCTTTATCAGTTTCCATTTGAACTTCTTCGAACTTTCTGTGTTTCACTGATATAATTTTTAAGCACTGGAGAACAAAACTGTACTGCATATTCTAGAGTGGAAGAATTACCCTCTTCTCACTTTAATCTATGGGGGAAATTTACTAATCCACGAATGGACCGAAAGCGTCCAAATGCGTTTTTTTCGTTATTTGCAACTTTTTCGTCGCCATAGCGAATTTGTCGTATATTTTCTGCAATTTTTTCGACACCATCGCGAAAAAATTGTATTGTCACAATGAGTACAAAAGTTTTAGATTCATTCAAGCTTCGGTATCGTGACTTTCCTTGGGCCAGGTTGGAGCTGCACAGTGCCATTTATTCCTATGGAAGGCTTCCAAAATCATTCAAAGTCGGAAAGGTTTTTCCGCCATTCACGATCGTTCAATAGTGGCGACTAAATAGTTGCACAAAATACGAAAAAATTGCGACGGCAACGAAAAAGTCGCAAAATTTTCGTTTCCAATCCGATTTATTCCCTTTCGGGATTCAGATTCGTGGATTGCTAAATCTCCTCCTATACCCACACTCCCATCCACATCTTTTGTAACTATTACATAGTAACATAGGGTTGAAAAAAGACCAGAGTCCATCAAGTTCAACCCATCCAAGTAAACCCAGCACACACAACCTTACTTACTTACCAATCTATACACTCACATACATAAACTATATACACAACCACTAATACTAACTGTAGATATTTGTAGCCTTGGATATTCTGCTTGTTCAAAAACTTATCCAGGTCCCTCTTAAAGGTATTAATATGTGTAACTTTTTTTCAGAATAGTCTTTGCAAGTTGACCATTTTCTTTTGCAATAATCTTCAAATATCTTCAAAGAAGATAACAATATGGCCACTATTACCCAGGTGTTCTAAGACTTGCACATTTGTAATGCTCTATAGGTTCTTAAGGATCACAAGATCAGTTAATTATTGAACCTCAACAACCTGTGACATGAAATTGTCATTCAACAAATTTAAAAACTTGTCTTTATTAATTGTCCTGATCACATTGCTGCTCTAGTCAATATCTGGGTAATTAAATAGACTGAATAGAAACTTAGAGCCTTCCCCCGCCCCTCTTTTAATATATTTATTTGATTTTCAAAAAAGAAAAGGCAAACACAATACATTTGCACCATAAATGAACAGATTGTGAGCCATACTTACATACAACCTTTTCTGTTTGCTATAGGAGCTTAGCCACTTCCTCTTTCTTTACATATGGGGGGCCATAGCACATTCAAGTGGTGTAAGTTGGGGCAAGCAGAGAGGCCTAGAACCTGTGACCCTTTCCCCTTTATGGGCAACAATCCCCTCCTGAGGGTATGCAAAGTTATGCCACTGGCATATGCTAATAAATATCTTGTCTGCTGCTCTACAGTCTCTGAAAAGGTCAACCCATATGCTAAACTTTTTTTTTATATTGTTTATACTCCTTGCCATATTTCATATCCTCCTCCACCATTTTACAACTTTACAGTTTTGTTCCATGAAAACACAAACACATCACCAAATTTTTTTTTATTGGTTATTAAGTCTGCCTCTGGAAAATTTCCTGTGGATGCCCACTCCTCCATAATTATTTAAGTAAGGCCAATGTAGGAAGTAGCTGGACTCTGACTCAGTTACTTTTGGAACATTTATTGAAAGGCAACAATATTTTCCATAATGTTGTACAAGGGGAGATTAATAATTGTGAATGTGATGAAACAGACATTTGGAAAAATGCAAACATCCAAAGTGTTTTGTATTACACACCAAGAGAGACTAAGTTCTTATCATGACTACTCAGTTATTTTCTGGGTCTGTATTTCATCTTGTAATGTAATGCAAAATACCGCTAGCATTTTATGGTAAACAAGTAAAGACAGTTAACAGATAATAGTGTTCTTGCTTGCCAAGTCTGATCTTGTTCTGTGTTTTAAATCTGTAGTTCCTTAATAGGCAGAAGTCAGAGTCAGTTACATTATGTTATTTCCTTGCAATGTGCTGATCTTGTAAAAATGTAACCTGCAGAAACACCGAGCAGCACAATAATAATAATGTCAGAGAATGATAAATGCTTCTGTAATTAATAATATGTATCCTTATGAGTGCACTCTGTGTAAATGGAGAATACTAAACAGAACAGAATGATTAGTTCCTGTTACTGGTAGAAGTCTATTCTATCTGTCTGCCACTTCTCCAAAAACATCAATAACCACCATATATTCACAGTCTTTGAGAAATATGCACAGAAGCAATTTTTGGTGTGCACATCATATGCCAAGGTTCTCCAACCTGTGGCTTTCCAACTGTGGTACTAAAGCCTCCAGTAGTTGTCAAGTTCTGCTCATCTCTGATTCAGATTTATTCTCTATAGATTTGAACTTGGTGTCTGGCCCCTGGCATCTTTCTATGAATAAAAAAGTAGATTTATTCCTATTTAAATGTTTACTGGTTGCCTAAAGCAGAGTACCTGTGTCTATGAGGTACAGGCCCTTTAGTCAGACGCTCATCATGTATATAGAACAGTTTGTGTCCCAAAAGCCTGCAAACATTTTTGTATCTTTATTTTTTTCTTTTCTAACTGCAGGTTTATTCCTGAATCCAGGCCCTCTGGCAGTCAGTTCTGGAAGCAACTTTAATCAGATGAAATACATGGAAGAACACTGATTGGTTACAGTCATCAGTTTTAGTTCCCCATTATTTCCAGTGAACTAATTAATTGAGCATCAGAGAAAAATTCCATCCATTCCACTTCCATTTTAGTTTTGGGGGATGTGATTAAATCAGTACAATACATTTGCAAGGCCATTGATCCAACAGATAATGCAATTTCCTACCAGTCTAACGGTGTTCCGAATTGGTGCCCAAGGGGCAAGAATTTATAACTAGATTGCAATTCAGCATATATTTCAAGTTTCTCTTGACCCAGACAGTATGGGGTCTTGGAATTATCTGTCAATAAATCTTAATAAGCAGTTGTACTAAAGAGTTGAGTACTTTGCAGAATACTTACATTAATCACAGGGGTATACCCTGGGTCCTGCTTTGAAGAGATATATTTACGATCCGTGTGCAATTAGGTGCACAAATGAACTAAAATGCATTTCATTATGTCACATTTTATTTACATAAATTAAGGTATAGAAAAAGTAGAAAAGAGGTTTTCCTTGAGATTATATATTTTTATTGAATGCTATAAGTCACCCACCCAGTAAAGTGCACTGAATAAATAAATATAACCATTAACTTGGGACTGATAAGTGGTCAGTTCATTTCAAGCAGTATTTTTTTTAGGAAAGGTTTTGGCTTTCGCTTGTGCTGGATGATGCATGTTGGAGGGGTTTCAAGTTTTGGATGATTTTATTGTGCACTTTACAACTTGAAACACAGTATGTTGTATTAAAAACTGCTTTTTGAACATTTTATAGAGGGACCCCTTGGTGAGAGGTCATTTATGAAGACAACACACCAGAGAAATCATACAGTATCACAGTTTTTGTACTATCAAACCTGCAAGATAACCCAAGAGCGCATTGATCAATAAAGCAGCTCTGAACTAGGTGAAATGTACAGCTAAACAGAACAGTAACATCAAAAAATTAGGTATTTTAAAGTAATACAACATAAAGTACTGTTACTCTGCACTGGTACAACTATAATGTTTGGCTCAGAAAACCTACTATAGTTTATATAAACACTTTAGGGCTTATTTATGTCAACTGGTGCTTTTCCTTGTGTGTTGTGTGTAAAACAAACCATTTTAATGGTACTTGAGTCAAAATACACTCCTTGCACTTCCGTATTTTTGCACTTGGTGCTGCTCAGTCCTTCCTACCTTCTGAACTGGTAAGGCCACCCAAGTATAACGTACATTGTACCCAAGTATAAAGTACCGTGTCTGTAGCAGAATATTGAACAAAACAATGGGCACAACATAAATTTCACAACTTCAGTACTGCATCAGTGCTTGTTGATACCAGTGGCTCTTCAGTTAAATCACTCCTCACGATGTTGTCTCTGCGCAATCACTTAAATAATAATAATAATAATAATGGTAATCACACACATTAAGGCTCATTTATGTCCGCTAGTGCTTTTCCTTGTGTGTTGTGCGTAAAACAAACTACTTTAAAGGTACTTGCATCACAATATGCTCCTTGTATTTCCGTACTGTTGCGCTTGGTGCTGCCCAGTCTTTCCTGCCTCCTGTTCCAAATTGGTCGGTGCTGCTCCCAGTGACGCAGGGGAACCCTGGACTTACGGCCACATCTGCCAGACAGACCTCAAAAATATTTGGCACAGTTGCGCCCCATTTTTGCAAGGAAGCGCATATGAAGTTGTATCCATTTTGGCCAACTACATGCAACTGCACAAATGCATCAAGAGACTTGCCCGTTGTGTTCACAATGATACCAGAATTCTGTGGGGAAATGGTGTGTTGTGGGAAAAAGAAAACATGGGTATTGTTCTCAAAATTGCACTTTGCACGCTGCATTTAGGTATATGAATGCACCCTAATGTGTGAAGGCTCTGGGTGTCTTAAAATCTGGTTAAGTTGTGCATTAACTGTGTTATTTCTACTGTGGCTTCATTTCTAATTCTTGCTCTATAACAAGCCCTGAACCATACTTTTCCCAGCTCCTGGAGTTTTCTAGTTTTCCAGACACATCCGTGAAGCAAGTTAATTAAGCATCAGGAAGAATTCCATGCATCCAAGTTCTGTTTAATCAACAAAGTATATAAACAAGTGTATAAACAAGGCTGTCATATATTGATGTTTTAAGTTCTCATGTAAATAAGTGTTCACATATTTAAAAGAACCCCCCGGTGCCAAGCAAATTGACATTGCACAACATTCTGGCATTACTAGTATCACTTTACAATATCACAATCTCTTACAGCAAGTAAAGGTGGCCATATACAGGCAGATTTAATAAGCCAATTCGAGTTCTGTAGACTGATTCGGCAGCTTATCTGACAGCCCTATCTCAATGACAGCCCGCCTCACTAATATCTGGCTGAAAATTGGCAAGGTGTCGATCAGGCAGGTTTGAATTTATAGGAGGATTGGAGACCTCATTGATGCAATACTCATTTCGACTTCTCCCATCTCCTTTATTGTAAGTTGATTGTTTGGCCCTATGATTGAATTTGCCAGATATTGCCCATCTTGGCGACATCTAGAAAACTTTTGCTTGCTTGGTTATCTCACCAAACGAGCAAATCTAATAATCAGGCCCGGATTTGTGGAGAGGCCACAAAGGCCCGGGCCTAGGGCGGCACAAGTTTAGGGGCGGCATGCCGCCCCGCCGCAACAGAATTTTTAAATTTGGCTCCCATACGGAGCAGTCGGGACCTCTCCCCACTGCTCCGTATGGGAGTTTAAATGTGCGATTGCGCATGCGCACTCGTGGGGGGGCGGGGGTGTGTGTGGAGGATGTTGCACGATCGTGCATGCGCACTCGTGGGGGGCGGGGGCGGCCTCGGGGCGCACAGAAGTGAAATCCGGCCCTGCTAATAATGTATGGCCACCTTAACAGCCTAAGGGTCAGTGAGAGTTAACCAGGGCCTGACTGATTTTGATACATCTGATGATACATTTAGAGACCCCAGTTAACACTACCACCATGGGCTCTAATGAAATGGTCTGCACTGCATGCAGCTGTGAACAAAATCTGTATTACTGATTATAGTTTAATGGTATTCTACCTTGACGAAATTAGCTATAGAATATATACTTGATGCCATGACTCCAGTTGTTTCACATGTCAGTGATCAGAAAAGAAGAACAGACTTTTCTTCCCTGTAAAGAGCATTTTTAAAGGATTAAGGACAGAATATATAATCCTACCACAGAGCATAGTTTGATGCCAATGTCATATAACAAAGTAGTTATGCTCCCTTAGATATTTTTGATGATCTTTTTGTAATAAATGCAATCATTATGTCTTTTTCTTTTCTTGTACCAGACATTCTAGTTGTGATGACAGCTGCTGTCTTTTTTGTTGTAGGGCTTTTTAGTTGCTGTGCTCTTTAGTATCTGTGCTGGACTATGTTAAAAAAGGGGTTTCTGCTTCAGATACCCTCTGGACACATGACCTACCTGATGATAGTATATAAATGTCATTCTTTGAATCTACGTTGTAAGATATCTGGACCAGGCTCCCCTTAGTGACCATTTTCATAAATTAATTATTTTCTTTATTTATTATGCAGGATATGTAATTACATTTATATTTATGTTTTTTCACCTAATGACAGGCCTGGACTGGCAATTTGATGATACTGGCAAATTCCAGACAGGCTGCTATAAGATTTCATAGACAGTCACTATTCACCAGGCCTGCTGGTGAAACATATATCCATGTGAAATTAAGGGTGAATTTAGATCAAAGTAGATGGAGAGATATTTTAGCAGATACAATCAAGTTCTGCACAGTTACATTGTGATGTTTTCTGAAGTCCAGTAACCAGTCAGATGTTTGTTTTCATAACTGCAGCAGAGCAATGAAAGCTACCTGCTGATTGTTTGCTATGGGATACCCGAGCAGGTTTAGCTTGGCACTTGTTTGTGCATAACTTTTTTAATTTTTCTAGTGAGAAAATTGAGTTCCTGAGGAATTCTGGGTTGTATTATAATTAATAAACCAGAAAACATGATCAGCCTTCCCTCCCAACCTTAACTGTATTATCCCAAGTTTTGCATATCAGCCATGTATTACTAAATACTGTATATGAAAAAAGTCCAAGAACCACAGGTGTAGAGATATTACTAGAAGCTGTAGGCTATGGCAAACTGGGCTTTTGATCCACACTGCTTTATTATCTAATTTGATGAATTAAAATAATTATGTGTAAGTGGTTGGTAGGCAGAGATCTGGATGAGTGACAGGAATAGAAGGTTGTATCTTGCCTAGAAAAAGCAGTTAGTGTACAAATTTTAATCTGCAAAGTAATGGAAGATGGCAGGCATGGGTGCTATACATTGCATATGCCTGGTCAGTCAAACAGTTTCAATCTATAATTACTGGGTCTCTCATCCCAATATTTTCTCATTTTCCCTGGCAAGACTAAAAAACATTAATCAGTGGCCTTACAATACATATAGCAGGGCTGCCCAACTTGAGGCCCGTGGACCAGTTGTGGTCCTACAAAAGATTTTTATGGCCCCCAGTTTGCTAAAATTATCTATAGATTCCATTATATAACATCATCATTTTATTATAATCTGGCCCTTGAACATGCTCTTTGAGAAATATTTGGCCCATTACACATAATAGGTTGGACAGAACTGCAGTATAACATCAGAGTAAATATCTCAAGACGGTGCAATCTATGAAGGCTTCTGTGTGAGTAATCTCCATTATATGTAAGTATGTCTCCAGCTTCTAGTGTTTGCATGTTCCATGAAACTGCTTAGATTAGAGAAATCAAAACCAACAACAACAATGCAGATGTTTGGAATAAGTGGGGATTAGATAAGGAGTAGTGTTCTCTGATTCAGCATATTCTCTGCCATACCACAACTCAAAGTAGCCAAGATTATTGTGTTACTGTATTTAGACTTGTTGAAAGGATGTGTCTATTCATTTCCTACAACTGACTGAACATTAGTAATGCAAGAGTCTAGTAACTAAAGTTTTACTTAGAGTTGTAGGTACAGACTTGTCTTTGGTTTTCTGTTAGTTGTTTTGCTATACTTGATACATGCTACTCTGGAGCAAACAATCACCTTTTCGCCACAAACCAGCTTAGTTGTTAGTTGTGAGAGGGCTGGGAATGGCATTGGAGGGCAATGGCAATGGCAATTATACACTGCATTTTTAGTTTTGTTAACATCTCTTCTGCTGAACCATGGGTCAGGAGACTGACTATTTAGAAATCAATTTCTGTTACATATTAGTTTGGCAGTGGGGCTCAGAGCACTATACTGTATAAATAATAATCCTGATTCTCCCAAACTGTCTGCCTGTTTATTTGCAGCACTTTCCTAACAACTGTGGCTTCTGCCTCTTTCTGTCCCAGAGATCTTATAGAAATGCATTTGCTGACACACACATGACATTTGAAAGTGACACGGTGGTTGCAATGAAAAGCAGTATTTAAAGTATATATTTTTTCTAAACAAAGGTGGCAAGATTCACATTGCAATATGTATACTCTCTATATGAACTTAAAAATGTATTGCCTTTATTACAAAGCCCACAAAGTGATAGGAAGGAAAGGCCATTGGACTGGTGTTTTTTTGAACACCTTACTCCCAATGCAAGAGATTTCTCAGAAAGCTACCCATATGTCCCAAAATCATGTAAAACCCGCACAGTGTGTTAGACAAGATGATACTTCCAGCCTCTGCCTTGTCAGTACTACACAGTATACATAATGTGTATCTCTTCGCAGCCTTTGACACAGTTGACCACCCACTCCTCCTAGACATTCTGCATTCAGTTGGTGTTTGCGATATGGCTCTTTCTTGTTGAAATCTTATCTTTCTGACCTTTCGTTTAAAGTTACCTTCTGAAACTCTAACTCCACCTCACTCCTTCTTTCTGTTGGTGTTCTTCAGGGCTCTCTCTTAGGCCCCCTGCTGTTCTCAATCTATACAACTTCTCTAGAGAAACGTATTCAGTCATTTGGACTACAGTGCCACCTTTATGCTGACGACACCCAACTCTACCTGTCTGCTCCTGATCTCTCAACATGTCAGCCTCTGACATTCGCCTCTATTCTCCTCTCATCACCTCTTCCCATTCCCGATAGCAAGACTTCTCCCGGGCTTCTGCCTGTCTCTGGAACTCTCTGCCTCAGACTTTCTGCCATCAGACTCTCCCCTTCCTTCCAGACTTTCAAACGCTCCCTAAAGACCCATCTGTTTTGGGAAGCATATGCAATGTATCTAAACTGATCAGACATTTATATATGTATCATAAATCATCAATCAGTATCCACATTCCTTTTGTTTCAATGTACCCCTAACCCCTGTAGATTGTAAGCTCTTTCAAGCAGGGCCCTCTGATCCTATTGTTACTCTGTATACCCATATTTGTTAAACTTTTCAAGATCCCTGTTTGTTTAAATTTATTGTGAAGTGCTGGGTAATTTGCTGGCACTAAATAAATAAATGATGATGACATATGATAAGATGCTAGGTTGGATTAAACTGGATGGTGACTGGCTTCACTCTATAATCTTCTGTATTTTCCTTTTTATACTACATGGCCTGTTTCAAAAAAATTCTCAGGCAACCCTATGACTTGAGTGGCTTGTGGTCAATTGGTTTGTTGAGATGGAGGTTTTTATGCTAAACTATTGAAATATGTCACATTGTATAACATTTCCCGCTAACAGAATCCAGCTTGTTAGCAGTATGTCCACAATGGTGATATTAACTCCCTTGTTACCATATTAGTCTGCAATGAAATATTTATCATTATATATTACAGTTTGGATTTCCAAATTGTGCACTTTTTTGGCTCATTGCCAATTCAGTTTCTGTCTGAGCTACAGCTGCTAGATGTGCAATTTAATGGGGTGACTTAAGGCAAAATGCTTTGCATAAAGCTCTGGTTTGTGTGGCTGTGTGATAAAAAATGGCTAACTAGGAGTGCTTTTCAGGATAAATGTGTCTAGGCGCTAGTTAACAAGTACAGGATGCTCAAAATATGTTCATAAAAAAGCATAGTGTTGGAGAAAAGAAAAAAATCTACACTGAAATAAATTCCATCCATTGCCCCCCAACTCCAGTCGTTTGTTAATTTCCCATTGCTTCTCATTGTTTGTCCTTGAGATTCCCCTTAAAACGCCAACTGCTGGAGTAATTATTAATCTTCTTTATCTATATAGCACCAACATATTCTGCAGAGCTGTACAGACATTATACATCATTCACAACTGCTCTTGTGAGGCTTACAATCTATGGTCTGTATTACATTCACAGACACAATAGGGTCAGTTCTATCAGGAACCTTTAACCTGCCTGAATGTTTTTGAAGTGTGGGAGGAAACCGAAGCATTTTTGCACCAAGCTTTACTGTTTTAGAGTTCCAGGGTATGCGGGTAAGATTTCTTTTTACTAGGAAACTGAAGTACCCAGAGGAAACCTACACAGGCACAGAGAGGACATATACACTCCTTGTAGATGGTGCCCCGGCTAGATTTTCCTATCACTTTAAACACAGGGTAGGAGCCCTTCTCTGATGTATGCTCTTCTTCTCCTGATGTATGCCCTTCTCCTGTGCATGGCCTATTTTGCCTTTAAATACTGTGGATAATAAATAGAAGTAGTCCTTTGGGACAGTTCAGCTCCACCCAGTCAGGCCCAGACAGGCAATCTGTGGATTCTGGCAAATGCCAGAGGGACTGCTTTAAGATGCCATAGACAGTCACTATTTATTGGGCTGTACTTGGAATGCCAGGGCCTATTTTGAATCCAAATTTGGGCCTGAACCCAGTACAACAAAAATAAGACCCTAGACGCTACACAACAGACCCATATTTAAACTCACTAGCTTCTAGTTTCTACAGGACTTGCAAGATGTAAAATGGACATTCCCCCTATGGTATGGGAGTAGGTCACTGCCCTAATGAAACATTTACCTCTCAGTTCTTATAATATGGAGGAGAAAGGGCAGTGAGGGGGTAAATCATTAGATAAAGGCAGGCACCTCCAGTTCCATCATGTGAGCAATGCTATGGAGCAGCCAGTGAGTGAGTGTGTAGATGCAGCGCCAGCTTATGGCAGGTATGAGCACAGGCTGCAGCACTCTATGGCTAAAGTGTCCCTCCATATGGCTTTTATACAAACAGCTCCTGTTAAATCTTCTTTTGAACAAAATGTGCTTGGCTTGTTTCTTTTTTTGTGGTGTTTGTTTTGCAAATATGTCTTGCATGTTCCTTTAGCAAGTGATAAATATTCTTGCCTAATGTTGCCTGAATGACACAATAATTGGTTATAGCATTTCTCCCAAGTCATTGTGTTTATCCAGTCTATGATCTTTATCTTCATGGCCTCTTATCTTCTCTCGTGCCTGCTGCTGGGGGATCATCTTTCCCCTCTCTGAATGGCTGGCCCGAGGCAGCAGGTTTGCTAAACATGTGCTGGCAATTCAACCACAATGTTCTTTTTCTGCCCTAATCCTCTGAGTATCATTCCCAAGGCTATTTATAACATAGATGCTGTTTGACCTTTGCTGTAGTTTGTTTGGTGCAGGTGATTTCAATTCATCACTCTTCATTACACATTCCTTGGAACTATTCTTTCCAGGGTGTGTGGAGACATAAGCTGCCTGTATTGGGTGACTCTTGTACATCTCCAGTCTCTGGTGAAGCCTTCTTCTCAGTTGTGGAAGCTTGAACCACAATACCTTGTCAGCATGGTGTTGTGATCGATTGCAAGATCTCATATAACAGACTAGTCCCAATGGAATGTATATCGGCTGGTGTAGTACATGCATTTCATTAAACATAAAAGCACACCAATAAGTAGGACAGCCTGAAAATGAAAGACCTCTGCAATTACAGCACATTGTGAAAAAACGCAAAGGCGAAACATGCTTAAATGTTTACTTTCACTATTCTAACAGCAACAGATAAGCAACTCCTGACTCTGGGTCGGACTGGCCCCACAGATTACAGGGAAAATACCTGGAGGGCCCCACTCGTTGCCTACTGGCTCCCACTGCTAACAGTCCACTTATCTTAAATGATACTGTAGGGACCCATAGGGTTAATATGCCCCTACATTTGTTCTTTTCCTGTTACTGGGCAAAGACCCATGTATCATATTTGGTATTAACATATACCCTGTTATTGGCCCAAGGCTAGACCACACCCTATAGTGTTAGGAAAGGGGTGGTTCTGCCTTCTTGGCCTGCAGCAATTGTTCTGTGTGGATGTTCCTTGAAGCCTGGGATCCACACCGGCCCAGAAGATTAGGCCCCAAGGGAGACCAGCACCCTTGGAGAAGTCAGAGAGCAGGGACCCTATGAAGGAGGGAATAGCTAGATAGACTATCTTGTGTCATAGCACGTGTAACCACGTGAGATAGACAACTTGTTTAGTAAGAGCAGTTTCTGGCTCCATCCAGGAGGATAGAGGATTAGTTCTCCTTTACAGACACTGTTGCCTTATTTTAGGGACCACGGTTTAGATACAGGTTGCAAGTCATTTTAAATCCCTAAACCATCATCGGCCGTTTGGGATCCGGTCCAATAAGGGTGATATCCTAAGGATAAAGAACTACTTTTTACCTAGACCCTCCACAGTGGTACCTAACTGGTTTACTATGTTATCTGTACCATCTGCCTTGCTATAAATCCTCATGGTCTGTGAGTATATTCGCTGAACCCTGCCTCTTTATGATTTGTGCATCAATAAACCTGTTATTTAGTTCATCAGCAAGAGCTCCTGGCATCCACCTGTTTAATTCTTGTACTTTACACATACACACTGCAGTGGGAGGTGTAGCTATACAACACCCACCATATAGCACCTTCCATATTGCGAAGGCCCATCCTGTGAAACAGAGTCACATGTAACCCATGCTCGATCCTAGCTGGACATATTGACTAATACAGCCAAATAGGGGTAACAATATTTTTTTAACTTCTGGCCCCTGATCACCTGCCAATATGCGCTGCCTGTGTGCCTCTTTGCTGGCCCCTTGATCTCCCACCAACCCTGCGCTGCCTGTGTGCCTCCTTGCTGTCCCCCTGATCACCCACCAACCCTGCGCTGCCTGTGTGCCTCCTTGCTGTCCCCCTGATCACCCACCAACCCTGCGCTGCCTGTGTGCCTCCTTGCTGTCCCCCTGATCACCCACCAACCCTGCGCTGCCTGTGTGCCTCCTTGCTGGCCCCCTGATCACCCACCAACCCTGCGCTGCCTGTGTGCCTCCTTGCTGGCCCCCTGATCTCCCACCAACCCTGCGCTGCCTGTGTGCCTCCTTGCTGTCCCCCTGATCACCCACCAACCCTGCGTTGCCTGTGTGCCTCCTTGCTGGCCCCCTGATCTCCCACCAAACCTGTGCTGCCTGTGTGCCTCCTTGCTGGCCCCCTGATCTCCCACCAACCCTGCGCTGCCTGTGTGCCTCCTTGCTGGCCCCCTGATCTCCCACCAACCCTGCGCTGCCTGTGTGCCTCCTTGCTGTCCTCCTGACTACCCACCAACCCTGTGCTGCCTGTGTGCCTCCTTGCTGTCCCCCTGATCACCCACCAACCCTGCGCTGCCTGTGTGCCTCCTTGCTGGCCCCCTGATCACCCACCAACCCCGCGCTGCCTGTGTGCCTCCTTGCTGACCCCCTGATCACCCACCAACCCCGCGCTGCCTGTGTGCCTCCTTGCTGACCCCCTGATCACCCACCAACCCTGCGCTGCCTGTGTGCCTCCTTGCTGGCCCCCTAACTACCAACCAACCCTGCGCTGCCTGTGTGCCTCCTTGCTGGCCCCCTGACTACCCACCAACCCTGAGCTACCTGTGTGCCTCCTTGCTGGCCCCCTGATCTCCCACCAACCCTGCACTGCCTGTGTGCCTCCTTGCTGGCCCCCTGATCACCCACCAACCCCGCACTGCCTATGTGCCTCCTTGCTGGCCCCCTGATCTCCCACCAACCCCGCACTGCCTGTGTGCCTCCTTGCTGGCCCCCTGATCACCCACCAACCCCGCGCTGCCTGTGTGCCTCCTTGCTGGCCCCCTGATCTCCCAACAACCCTGCGCTGCCTGTGTGCCTCCTTGCTGACCCCCTGACTACCCACCAACCCTGCACTTCCTGTGTGCCTCCTTGCTGACCCCCTGACTACCCACCAACCCTGCGCTGCCTGTGTGCCTCCTTGCTGGCCCCCTGACTACCCACCAACCCTGCGCTGCCTGTGTGCCTCCTTGCTGACCCCCTGACTACCCACCAACCCTGCGCTGCCTGTGTGCCTCCTTGCTGACCCCCTGACTACCCACCAACCCTGCGCTGCCTGTGTGCCTCCTTGCTGACCCCCTGACTACCCACCAACCCTGCGCTGCCTGTGTGCTTCCTTGCTGACCTCCTGACTACCAACCAACCCTGCGCTGCCTGTGTGCCTCCTTGCTGACCCCCTGACTACCCACCAACCCTGCGCTGCCTGTGTGCCTCCTTGCTGACCCCCTGACTACCCACCAACCCTGCGCTGCCTGTGTGACTCCTTGCTGGCCCCCTGAATGCGCACTGCCAACTTTTTTCATATCCGAGATGAATACAATCAAAGGAGACATATAGGAAAAACGAAAAAAAAAACTCCAATTTTTTAGACATTTATGAATAAGATAGGGTGCTGGTTTCACTTCCATCTAAAAATTAATACTATCTGTAAAATTGGACCCTTTATTGGAGTTCCCTATAGATATGCTATGGTCCCTGTCCCCAGATATCCACTGTACAGCATTGCATGCATAAGTAGCTCTAAATAAATATAAACAAACATATACATTTAGGGACATTTTCACCAAGGAAAAGCACGAGCAATGTCAGAAGTGGGATGTTATCTCCAGAAGGAATCTATATGACTTTCAGCTTATTCTTTTTTGTTAATTAGCCATGTAAAACACAGGAATGTTAGGCTTCGGTAGATTTCTTTTAAGCATTATGGTAAATCGTATGCTTTCTTGCAGTGTTTTTACCTTTGAAGGAAAAACATGGCAACGAAATGTCAAGAATGGCTGCAAATCATAAACGTCAGCTGGAATTGTGCTGCCTATGGCCATTATGGACATCGGTATTACCTAGATGTCAAAACATATATGTGCAGGTGTGCTTTTTTACATTCATGTAAATGTCAGGCTACATTGCCATAGATGCTTCTTTGCCAGTCTACAGAGCATACACGTGTGCCCGTGTGCCATGGGCCTAATGCTTTGCAGAACATCACGGTCTTTTGGGGCTTTGATGAGTCCTTCCTGAGTAAAAACATCTTTAGGACAGGCTGTACATTTCCATTGAAGATCTTGACTTTCTCTGTTCATGTTCTCTGACCTGCTTATCAGGCAGTCTGAAGTCCAACAGCTGTGCTTTGGCATTGCCTGGATGTATCTTCTCCCTGGAACGATGAAAGGAATCCAGAGGAGAATCTATGGAATGTGCTAGGAGCAAGGAAACTGGTATGATTAGACAGAGGGACGGACAGAACTACTTTGGTTTGGAACTTTCTGGACACAACTGGTTGATAATTGCACAAGAATTCCAGAAAATATTGCAATGCACTGATTTAATACATCAAAACAAAATCTTTTATTAGAACACAATATCCTTCCTCCTGCAGAGGATTTTTTTTGTTATTGCCAGCTCAAGAGGTTTCCACATTTGTATAATGGCTATTAAACACCGTCTTTTTCTACTTCCAAACATCCCAAATATCTTGCTATTGCCATCCAATGCCTAAAGATTTCTTTTAACCTATAGGAAAGAAGATTGTTTTTTAGCTTAAAAGTTAATGTATTTGTAATATAAAACCCTAGCGCAGGGCGTCTCATGTCTGTGCTGCATTTACAGTTTTAGATGCTGTGGTTTTAATATGGTTAAGTATAACTGAACCCAGTGTGAAAAGAAAAATAATATCCCAAAGCAGTTACAGCCATCTGAATAAATACACATTACATGCTAATGTGCTCATATCTTATAGAGCTTGTTTGTTTTCTTTGCATTATTCCTGCTACAAACACACATTCATGCAAATACAAATAGAAACACACACAAACAGACAGATGCAGAGATGGAAAAAACAAGCATAAAGATGCACGCATAAGCATAGGAAACCAACATATTAATTGTTTCAGGTACTCTATGGGCAGTGGTGGGAAAGCTTGCCAGTTTAGAGTGCAGTATATTACAGATGGTCTCTAAAGGGTAATACTAATGTGCTTAGAAAAAGCAGTGACTAGCAGGATAATTCATTGTTTCAGCCACTCCTAATCCTTGTTTGTATGACTTCTTCTGTTCTACACTTGATGCCAAGTGTTTGGTACCCACAGATTGTTCTGTGTAAACTACTATTTATTTGTATAGTATTTGTTTTATGTTCTCCTGGTCCATTTCTGGCCCGGACTGGCAATCTGTAGATTTTGGCAAAAGCCAGAAGGGCTGCTGTAAGATGCCATACGCAGTCACTATTTATTGAGTTGGCGGGGGGTTGTTTGGGCCTCTGTGTACTTGAAATGCCAGGGCCTATTTTGAATCCCAGTCCAGACCTAGTCCATTTCTAATATGCTTTTGAGAGTGCTGAGTAGAAATCAACAAAATTATCTGGAGAGTTCTAAATTCTAAAGATAGAAATGACAGAGGAAGGGGCAAATGGGTTTATTAAGATAAAACATAGAGACAAAGAAAATTTGTGAATAAGGGATAGAGGCTCTGTCCTTATTTCACATGCAAAAGCAATTAGTAGCAATAAATAGTTGCTTTACATGTCTAATTAGGCCTCTTTGTTCTCTCATTTAGTTTCCTTTTGCCTTTTATTATTATTATTATTATTATTATTATTATTATTAAAATTATTATAACACATATTTACAAAACACAAAGATATTCTGCAGTGAAAAAGAAGAGTGTACACATTAAAATTTAAAATATACAAAAAATTATACATTTAGATTACATACAAAAATCCAACCTCTAACCAATTAAGGGCTAAGATACACAGAGCTACTTGTAGCCAGATACTTGTCACGGATACTAAATGCCAGAGAATACCCTGCCACAGACAATATTAAGAATTGCCTCTGCTAAAACACACGTAGAGACCAGGCCCGGATTTGTGGCGAGGCCACAAAGGCCCAGGCCTAGGGCGGCAGAAATTTAGGGGCGGCATGCCGCCCCGCCACAACAATATTGTGACATTTCGCTCCCATAGGGAGCACTGGGGACTTCTCCCCACTGCTCTGTATAGGAGTTTAAATGCCCGCGCATGCGTGATTGCGTCGGCGCGACACGGGGGAGGTGGGTTTGTTTGCGCGGGAGGCGGGGCGCGAATGGGGGGTGGCCTAGGGGCGCCCGGATTTGAAATCCGGCGCTGGTAGAGACACTTATCAGTAATTATCAGTATTGTCTATTTTGTAGCTGCAACAAGTAGCTGGCTACATATAGCTCCATCTGTCTTAGGGCAGAGACGGACGGGATTATTAGTTGCCACAATTTTTAAAAATCCGATCGCAGTGACTAATCGCCATGTTGAGAACAATAGCACTTTCTCCTGCACCGCATATTTCTGACTAAGCGCCCCATCTGTCTTAGCCCTTATTAGGCCCTTTTCTGCCCTTGTGGTTGTTCAGTGACGCTTGCATGAGACCTTGGGGTGGCTAATTAGTGCATCACTTCTAGTGATGGGCGAAATGTTTCGCCAAGCATAGATTTGCCGCGGAAAAATTTGCCGCATGTCCAAAAATTGTCGCCGGCGTCAAAAAAGAATAGTCGCGGGTGTCAAAAGAATAGCCATGCGATGAAATAATAGCCACGGGTGACAAAAGAATAGCCGTGAGACAAAATAATAGCCGCGGGCGACAATTCACTCATCACTAATCACTTCTCCTGAAGGGAAAGTTTTTATAGAATAAAAAACAAAACACATGCCCATGAACTTGGAAGCTGCTTATACAACAGTATAGACTTGGTAATGTTGCTTTGTTGATTTCAGGTGTGTTTTTGTCTCTCTGTGCTGGGATTGGGTCCAATGAAGTATTTTAGGAATGGTTACACAATTCTGTTTTGTAAATTTCACATCTGCCAGGTGCTTTTCCCACAGCTGCGTTGCTAGTATGCCTATGACACAATACACAGGTGTGCAGATTTATGTTCAGAGACCCAACAGTCACATTTTGTATATATATATATATTTTATCTAAGCCTCTGGCTCCTTAGTACATCTGGCGCATAGTAAATCTATGGACCACAAACCTGTTCCTGGAGCGGTGGATACTGAATTACAGAAAGACTCAACCTCACCATTATTAAATAATGTTCAAAAAGAAGATTAAATTAGTCTCATACAGGTAAAGAAATAAGTAATCTTCAAGAGAAGCCATTGTATCTTCTATGATGATCTATTAACAAATTGTATTGTTCATGTTTATAGGAATTCAATTGCATTACATAGAATAAAGTTCCCATTTTATGGGGCTGCCTGATTGCAGAGGTATGGGTCCCAGTTGGGCCCTTAGTGCTCATGGATGGATGCCTGGGCAAGAGCCCCCCATATCCAGTTTTACCAAGGTAAAATGTTCCAACCCTAGCACAACCTAATGGTATAACCCAAAGGAGCCAATGAACCCCCAAAGTCCTTAAAATTCTGATTATGAAATATAGCATGTAACATTAATTTTCTTTATTTAAAGAGGAAACTTTAGCAGTGATATTTTCAGTTTCTGTTACAATTTTTAAGGTTTTTTGCTATTTCATATTTTTGTTTTGTTGCTCTCCAGTATTTGTAAAATAGTTAGCGGGGAGCACTCACCGGACTGATCCCTTCACTCCTGAGTCCCGTGCTGCCACGTCCAGTAACGCCCCTGGTCCAGGCCTGACTCCAACAGTAAGAGAAAAACATATATGAACAGACGGAGCACTTGGGACCTGCTTCTCATTAAAAAGTCATTTTATTGGGTCCATTAAAATCATCTCAGAGTACTATACATACAGCTTAACGCGTTTCATGGCTTCTCGCCACTTCTTCTGTGGTAGCTTCTGAGGAAGTGGCGAGAAGCCATGAAACGCGTTAAGCTGTATGTATAGTACTTTGAGATGATTTTAATAGACCCAATAAAATTACTTTTTAATGAGAAGCAGGTCCCAAGTGCTCCGTCTGTTCATATATGTTTTTCTCTTGCTCTCCAGTATTTAAATTATTGTCTGGGGGCTGGAATCTGTGATTTTAAATATTCAGTTAGCAGTATAACCAAAAAATAAAAGATACATGTGAAAATATCTGAGGAGAAATATAGATTTAAAAATAGAATTATAATAAAATCCCTAAAACTGAATAAGGCAAAACAAGTGCATTTTAGTCAAAATATAATTTACATTGGCTATAAAGGCCTGAAGGGATTTTACACCAGTGACTGACAAGGTCAAGGTACGAGTATAAATCCATGGGGCTGAAGGGAGTACTAACGAAAAATCCATTGCTAACAAAAAACTTAAACGAAAGAGAGTAGATATGGAATTTCTCCTGCTGGGGTCAGTGGTTGAATGTCCCAGATTCTTGTTGTAGAGTCAGATGTGTGAAAGGGTTTTTAACTCTTCAGTGAGGTGTTCAAAGCTTTATGTAAACTCTGGGTCTGGACACATCTTCACAATAAGGCCTGGACTGGAATTCAAATAGGCCCTGGCATTTCAAGTGCAAAAAGGCCCAAACAGCCCCACACCAGCCCAATAAATAGTGACTGTCCTTGGCATCTTAAGCAGCCCCTCTGGCATTTGCCAGAACCCACAGATTACCAGTCTGGGTCTGCTCACAATGCAAAGCTGCAACCGCAGCTCAGTTATAAATGGCCTTAGGCTAATGTCAGACGAGGTGTAGGACGGATATTTTCGGCAAGCAGAAAAGCACTTGCTGAAAATTCCGCCTTATGCCTCCTACATGTGCCTGCACCCGAATGAATGAGATACGCTCGGGTGCAGGCACATGTAGCCGATATATACATGAAAACGCAAGACTTTGCATTATCTTGCCTTTTCATGCGTATATCGGCTACATGTGCCTGCACCCGAGCGTATCTCATTCATTCGGGTGCAGGCACATGTAGGAGGCGTAGGGCGGAATTTTCAGCAATCGCTTTTACGCTTGTCGAAAATATCCGCCCTACGCCTCGTGTGGCATTAGCCTAAGATTGTGTCTGATTTCTATGTCACCTGAGTATAAGCTAGATAGGTAACTGAAGGGTTAACCTTCTCTATGCCTTTGCTGCTTAACAGCCCTCATCTAAAGAACAAAAAAAATAACAGTTTTGCAGGCTAAAATGAGCTGAAATTGTCCCCTGTGACTCCCTTTCATGAGAATGGTAAATGCCTGAAAATTCCAATACAGGCACATTCCAAAATGCTCACAACAGCATTTTTGTGACTGGAAAGTACCTGTTTACTGAGATTTCAGTTGTTTTGCATTAAACTGAATGAACACTGCAGGGGGGCAGTCTGCAACCCTCCTTTGCCAGCTGAGATGTGCCATCATTTGTCATCAGCATTCGTGCTGTAAAGCATTTCCTAACAGACGAAGTAACCACATTGTTCTCTGTGTCTATTCTGAAGAGCAGCTGTTTTCCTGGAGCAATTGCAAAGCTGATGTAACATTACCCTTTATGACTATGTCTTCCAGCTATTGTATTTGGACGCTGTTCTTCCTTACTAAGCCTGTGTGTACTAATGGCCAAGGTATTGGCAATATTGCTGATTTTTTCTGCTGTTTGTGATGCACTTGTGTGATTTCTTAAAAAATAATGTCTCATGTAGCCGGATTCATGCAGTTTTATTGCCCAATGCTTTCTATTTTTAGTGACTGTACCATTACTTGAGGATCTACGTGTTTGTTTTTGCATGTTTGTGTTTATATGTGTGTGTAGAGTGGGAAAGAACTGAAAGTTCTTAGATGAAGTAAAAACACTTAAAACACCATCAATCAAGTTTAGTCAAGCTTTACTACCAGTTATTCACTCATTTCTCACTCTATTTCAGGTGCTGTCTCACGTTTCCTATTTAAAATCTGCAATCTATATTCCCATCAATTGTAATGCTTGTACCAGGTCTGGACCAAAAGCAACCAACCAGTAGGTAGCATTTACTACATTTTGAAACCATACATCTGGTTACTATTGATTGCAAATTAAGCATCTTTATTACTTTACCCCCCATGTGGTTTGGCTTTATATATAGTAGTGGTAAGTATGGATATGACCACGCATTCTTCACATTCTATAAAAACATACTTTAACAAATATTTGTGTAAACCTTTTATAGATACAACATATGTACAGTATAGACACACGCTAATTAAATCCTTCTAAAGCTCCTATTTTATTTAGGAAGAAAAGAATTCCAGTTTGGAATCATCTCCAAATAAATATGGCCGCCCTTCTTTCTTCTACATCTTGTTTGCCCAAAAATGTTCTCATGGTGTGTGGTCTAACCAATACTTTATATACAGGTATAATTATTTTCACGTTTGTAGGATCAGCTTTCCTTTTTGTGTATGCTATCATTTTGTTAATCCTAGCAGCAGCTGTTTGGCACAGAGTGCCGCAAACTGGTTGTTATCTAGTATTATTACTAAATCCTCTACCATCCTCACTGTTGCTAAACTGATATGGTTTATCTATAATTAGTGTGTTTGTTATTGTGGCCTAAGGAGCATGACTTTGTATTCATCCACAATGAGCCCCATCAGGCATCTCTGCCAGGTTAAGAGAGTTCATTGTGCTGGGTCCATGGTAAACCTGCTTCCCTGCGCAGCTCTGCAAAGCAGACTGTTACCACTATCTTTCTTTCCTTATTTCTTTCAGTTAGAAAGCAGTAATGCATTTTTAATTTTCTCTCACACTATAACCTGTCCTTTCCTCCCATCCTTACCTGTGATACAACTATCCTGCAGGTAACATCCTAGTGTTCTTTATTTAAAGGAGACTTTGGTTATTTCACATGAGACCCATCACATCAGAGTCTGGTTTGTATTTTTGAATTGTAGCAGTTGTACCCAGGCCTGAACTGGGTTTCAAAATAGGCCCCGTTTTTTGAGTACCTAGAGGCCCAAACAGCCCAGCCCACTAAATAGTGACTGTCTATGGCATCTTACAGCAGCCAATCTGGCATTTGCCAGAGCCCACAGTTTTTGTACCCATGAAGTTGCAACATGAGCTACAGATTGTCATGAAGTACTGGCAAACCACATTTAGGTCCCACTGTAGCAGATGTAGGGTTGCCACCTGTCCTGCCCGGTTTCCCCAATTTAGAAATCTTGGAAAATCTTGACGTGGCAATTGGTCATAGCCCATTCCCTGCAATGCCGTAGCCCCAGCCATGTGATGTCACTACCTCAACCAGTGATGTATGTATGTATGTATATCTTTATTTATAAAGCGCTACTTATGTACGCAGCGCTGTACAGTAGAATACGTTAATACAAACAGGGTGTTAAAATAATAGATAAATACAAAGTATAATAATAAATACAGATAAATACAGCAGCAATAAGTGAAGAGTCGAGGACACAAGAGGAAGGAGGTCCCTGCCCCGTAGAGCTTACAATCTATATGGGAGGGTAACTAACAGACACAAATAGGCAAATATAAGTGCTGTAGGTCACAGTGGGTGACACTACAATATAAGTGCCAGTTCCCAGATCAGGTGCTGGGCGAGTGCTCCAAAAGGTAGTCTTTAACCTTAGTTTTAAAAAGACTGGGGGAGGATTCTCTCCGGAGGAAATCAGCGAGGGCATTCCAAATGTAGGGGGCAGCAAGGCAGAAAGGTTTAAGACGGGAAACCGCAGTAGTAGTGGGGGGCGCAACCAAACGATTGCTCTGCGAGGAACGAAGGAGTCGGCCGGGAACATACGGAGACACAAGGGACGAGATGTAGTGAGGAGCAGAGGAATGGAGGGCTTTAAAGGTTAGGAGAAGAAGTTTGTAAGCAATTCTTTGTTTGATAGGAAGCCACGATAAGGACTTTAGCAGGGGAAGGGCCTGAACTCTCCTGGATGAGAGGAGGAGAATTCTGGCAGCAGTGTTTAATATAGACTGTAGGGGGGAAAGATGGGAGTTAGGGAGGCCGGTTAATAGCAGGTTGCAGTAGTCCAGTCGTGACAGGATGAGAGCATGCATGAGCAGCTTAGCTGTTACAGTAGAAAGAAAGGGACGGATTTTGGCAATATTGCGTAAGAAAAAGTGACAGGTTTTGACAGTGGAGTTAATGTGGTTAGAAAAGGAGAGACTGGAGTTAAAGATCACCCCCAAACAACGCGCCGAATCGACGGGGTTGATGAGGGTGCCATCAATAGAGATAGAAAAGGGGGGGGTAGGACCAGGCTTAGGCGGAAAAATCATTAGTTCAGTTTTTGTTAGGTTGAGTTTGAGGTGGCGTTGGTTCATCCAGTTAGAGATGGCCAGGAGGCAGTTAGAGATTTGAGTCTCAGTTTCAGCTGTTAATGAAGGGGTCGACAGATAAATTTGGATATCATCAGCATACAGATGGTATTTGAAGCCAAATGAACGGATGAGATCTCCCAAAGACAGCGTGTAGAGGGAGAACAACAACGGCCCAAGTACAGAGCCTTGAGGTACCCCCACATTAAGAGGAACTGGAGATGAGGTTTTATTAGCGTAGGAGACAGTGAATGAACGGTTAGAGAGATAAGAAGAGATCCAGGATGCAGCCTGACTGCGGAGACCAATCGAATGCAGAATTTGCATCAGGAGGGAGTGGTCAACCATATCAAACGCAGCCGATAGATCTAGGAGGATTAGTACGGAAAAGTGACCTTTGTCTTTGGCAACCTGAAGATCGTTTGTAACTCTGCACAACGCTGTCTCAGTAGAGTGCGCAGGCCGAAAACCAGATTGCAGAGGGTCTAATAAATTATGGTCATTGAGAAAGTTAGTAATACGGGAGAAGACAGTGATGTCGCATCCCACCCATTGCCCGGGGTTAGCTAGCGCAAAAGGTGGCAACCTTAAGCAGGGGTGTTTCAGCACCCTGAGGCAGCTAGAGCCATGCTGCCCCACTCACCCCTCAATGTTTAACTTTACAGCATCAGAGTGGGGTTAAGGGGCCGTATCACTAGTGCAGAGAGCGCAAATGCTCTCTATGCACTAGAAGACCTGAAATTCCAATTTGAGAATTTTAACTCTTTATTTACAAGGAGCAGGTTTTCCCACCCCTGGTAACCTGTGCCTGAGGCTTTCCTTATGACTGGAGCACCCTGCTCTCTAGTAAAGGTCAACATAAAGCAACAATTCTCAGGTTAGCGATAGATTTGAAACTCTGTTGGGATGTGATTTAATAATGATAAATTATTTGCTCTTATTTGTCAGCAGCAGCTTCAAGCCCAAGTATTCTTATTACATACATACTGTAGTATAGACTTATTACAACTGCACTGTCAGGCTTGCTTTGTCCGCAGCTCCCGTCAGCATTTAGGCGTGCGCACATCCGGTGGCACATCAGTACCAACGCACTGAATGCACCGCTGCAGGCGCACGTCTGGATTGACACCGCACGTCCGGACTGACGCCATGCGTCCAAACTGACGCTGCATGCGCACGCATTGCACTTCACAGTATAAGGCCACTGTGGCCTAGTCATTTTGCCAAGTGATCATTGTGCATTGCATTTGACTCTTAGCATTATTATCTGCCTGATTTTCTGTGTTTCTGACCCTGCCTGACTTCTGATCCTGTTTCCTGCTGAATGGACCGACCTTCTTGCCTGCCTGACTACGCTTTTGCCCGCCGATTCTGCCTTGACGTCTGGTTCTTCCTACGGCACTCCTGCCACTCCTCCATAGGGGCCAGTCCTATTCCTACCCTCAGCGACTGTTCTTCTCTGTGGGAGGTGTAGGTGAGGCTAGCAATCTTCAGCTCCCTCCGGCAACGACACTCCCATCCTTAAAGGTACGGGTTTGACCTTGATATGCACCTAGATACATTCAGTAATGGCTACCCTGTGGGGGGTAGCATAGATCTGGGCCCTGCTTTATAGACTAAGAGTTAATATACAGTATGTAAAGAAATTCTGCCTCACTTGTTCTCTTACTAAGGGGTTGTTGAATAGATGAA
Organism: Xenopus tropicalis; assembly: GCF_000004195.4. Lineage (NCBI taxonomy): Eukaryota > Metazoa > Chordata > Amphibia > Anura > Pipidae > Xenopus > Xenopus tropicalis. The sequence continues at coordinate 108,885,541 of NC_030679.2, forward strand.
ACACCTGTTTGTATCCAAAGCTGTTTTTTGAGATAGTCAGCAAGTCAATCAGTCAATCAGTTCTGCCCCTCCGCTTGGGGGGAGGATTAAGCCTGTAGAACCAAGCTGTGGTCCTGGCAATCTCTCTCTATAAAAGCAGAAGGCATGGGAGTGACTAAGCCCTCTGACTCAAACCAGCCCCCAGGTCAAGAATGGCAACAGTGCACGGGAGTGCCAGCCTTTGAAAAATATGACCAGAGGTAAATAGATAGGACCGCCATACGGGGTTTACTTGATGTGGTATGGTGACTTACCAATCTTATGATCATAATTTTGTAACTAAAAACCCCTGTTTTTGTAAACACATGCACTAGCATTAATAATTTACTTATGAAACAGGGGACCAGGTAATGTGCATTGATCAATCCCCCTTTCTTTTTATATGCCCACCCCTTGGCTTGAGCTAATGTGTGTCAGAGGGGTCAGGATATGTAGTATAACAAGAGCTGAATGAAGGTATAGAGACCTGTAAAGTCTGCATTTCTTAATGCCCACCACTACTAAAGACATCCTCCCATAATGACATCTTAATTGCAGACTGTCTGGCTATTGTTGAACTGTAACCCAAACAATAGAAAGGCAGATGCAACATTTATATTTCCACATAGTGCAGACATAAACCAAAGTGCTGAGGAAATAGTGCTCCTTTGCTCCAAATAGCTGAGACGAGATCTCTTGCAAGTATTTATATGTCCTTTGTCACACAGCGCTGTGTGAATGTGAGTCTGCCTGTAATATCATCACGTGTCTGTGCCTCGCTAATTAGTGCCACTGATCTGCAATGTCTGTCTATGTTGCTCCCTTAAGAAATATTCAACACTGGCTTAATATGGGATATGACAGGATGCAAAAACACTTTAGCTGCCAAGAGAGATTAGCCTTTCCAGCAACAGCAGTCTAATTACTGTACGAGGGCAAAACTGCAGGCCTCATAAACCGGCTGATAGAGATACCACAAGCTTGCCCCGGCTCTGTCTTGCACTTAAGAAGGGAACTCAACTAAGAGTGTTAAAGGGAAAATATATGTGTGAAAAATACATGAGGTTCTGTTGGCTTTTTAGTTGTTATTTTTTTTCTGCACAATAACAAAGGCCAGAATATTATATATATATATATATATATATATATATAATATATATAAAAACAGCCAGTTTTTTTCCTAAAATAAATTGAAGCAATAAAGTTAAATGTTAGCATTAGTGAAGGCATATATAACATTTGATTATCTCAGAGTTAAGAATGAAAAACAATTGTAGCATAATCTTATCTAAAAATATACAGTAAGGGGCAAACGCAGATTCCCTCAGAACATGATAGAGCCTTCCAGTTCTCTGATAATCACTACTAATGTTATTGACAAAGATTATGAGGCTATAATGTTTCAAATTTATTTAGGGAAAAAGAAAACCTCTGGCTCAGGATGAAACAATTCCATAACTTCTGGAATTCTGTTATGAGTAGAGCTGCATAAAGTGTAAAGCTGTTTATGTTATTAGCGCAGTTGCCTAGAGTTATGAGTAGAATATGTTGTGTAGGGTGTAGAGTTATGTAGAGTTACAAATGCTCTCCAGGTTGCTAAAAGTCAAAGTTAACGTCTAATTTCTAATGCCCCTAGACCTATTATCTGCATTTGAATTTGTCAACTACAACTTGTGACTCGCTGACCAACATTAAACAGGAAGTGCTCTTGTTGCAAACCAGAGGCAATATCATTAGAAGTGGGCGGCGGTAGAAAAAAATGTTAAATTAAATATTTAAATGTAGATAATATAATAAAAAATATAGAAAGGACCTGCAACCCATCCTGTGACCCGCAACCCATACTGTGACTTGCATCTATATCCACATCCAAAAATCCTACCTGAAACCCACAAGATACCCGCTTTTTTTGCAGGTAACCTGCGTGTACTGTCCCATTTCTATGCAACTGTAACTGCGGTCATTATTGAGACCTATGGGATTCTGTTAATGCCTTTAAGAGGGTCTTGGAGGATTTTTGAACAAGTATAATATTCAAAGATATTGTGATCTTAAGATCTACAGTTAGTTTGCTGGTATATATGTTATTATATATAGTTTGTATATGTGAGAATAGCGATAGGTTGGAATGAGTGTGTATATATATGCATTGGGGTTCAATTGATATGGACTTTGGTCTTTTTTGAACCCAACTAACTATGTAACTATTCTCCTGCATTAGCTGATGCATCGTGCACTACCATGTAATGGACAAATGAGAAGCAAGAGACAAGCAGGTGCTAATTAATATTAATCTAGGGACAGTAACAACAGTACTGGATAGAATGATGTTAGGTTTGACAAGGGGGAAGAAATATATTGTAAAAGGTTTGTCTGTCTATCCCATGACTAAAGGGGGGCATTTAACCAGACTGATGAGTCCTAGCAAGAAAATGATACCATTAGTGTCAAAAATAACTTAAAACTCTGGAGTTTTGTTGCCTGTAATACATTTCAAGCTTTTGGGAGGACACACAGACCAATTCCACATACAGAAGTGCATTTAAAAATAGCTGGCAGCCTGCTTCTGATTATACAAAAACTCCTAACAAACCTCTTCGGTGCTACACAGCTGTGTGTGCTTTTGTTTAGGATTAGGATATTATAACTCATCAGAGTGACACACTGAATTGTTGGTTGTCGCTGCACATCTTAATTTAGCGCTTTGGGACTTGTTTGCCTATGAAACATACAAAGAGTTTGGCTATGTAATGTCGAGGTGGCATTAATCTCAGCCTCCAGAGCAGAAGAATAGTCAGAGATTCACGTCACAAAGCAAATAAACAGTAAGGGGGCATCCTGTTTGCTGTAATGATGACGTGGCACACATTAGCCAGATTTCTCTTTCTCTAAATGTCAGCCGAATTCTCAGCTTTCTCCGGAGAAACTCTGTGAGTGTGTGGCATTAAACCCTCCATTTCTTTCCATGAAGGTGGCATTTCTGCTTCCCTTTTGCCTTGGGAACATTACAAAAGAAAGGGAAGACAATAGGACTTGTACCTAAGCACTCGGTGGGACCATGACGTGATTGCAAGTCATGTAATTAAACCAGGAAATGAGTGATGTTTCCCAGGGGCACAGCAACTTTAAATCTGCTGGTAATAAAATTTTATTTGCTCCATATCCTGGCAGGAGTAAATGGTAATCTTTCCTGACTTACAGCAGCTGTTTATATTCCAGTAAAGAATCTCTCTTCCGTCAGTCAGTGCCATTAAGTTCAGGCCCTAACGCCAATAACTCTGGCACCTTCTTTTAGAGAGTCCACAGATAACACATTATGGTCCCAAGGTTCAGAGATTTTTGCAACATCTGCAGTTACTATTTATATATACAAATAACTATATATATAGTACATAGTTTTGTCTTTTCATTTCATCACTTGTGAAAGTAAATATACTAAAAGAACTTTTCTCAGCATTTTATATTTTATATATAATATATTTTTAAAGATATTTTTATACTTTTATATTTTATAGGTGTCCCAGTGTATTTTCCTTGAGTTATCCAATGATAAGGGTCCATGGGTAGTAATGAGTGAATCTGTCCCGTTTGGCAAAAAAATTGTGAAACAGCAGCAAAATTGGCAATTTTTGTTTGTCACACGATTTTTTTGTTGCTTGCGTTTTTTTTCACCGCTCGTGCCCATTTTGACGAGATTCCCCAATGGCGAAATGTGGAAATTCGCTGCAGATCTATGCCTGGTGAAAACATTCGCTCATCACTATCTGTGGCTTAATTTAACATGAAATGAAGGCTCCTACCATAGGTACTGGCCTATGCCTCTTTATTTAATCTGGCATTTTAAGGAACCATTCTTACAGTCCGGCACAGCTAACTATGTCCACTCTAGACCCATTGTATTGGCTCATGTCTCTGATCCAACATGATATAGAGTAATACAGAGAGCCAGAACACAGGGGTGTCATGTCATGTCATGATAATGGCAACACATGAAAAGAACATACTCATGTACTGTGCCCTTGAACAAAGATCAAGACGCAGTGGGTAGCTTTTCCCCACAATCGGATACAGGCGCCACACACTGAACATTATAAATTACGCCAGGCAGACATCCACGCAGTTGTGTCCAATTTGAAACAAAAGTGAGTGCTGTTGCATTAATTTTGCCAAATGAAATCTAATTGCGCCAGAGGCAGCACAACTGCATCAATGCAGGAGAACCCTGGAGCTACTGCTGCCTCTGCTTTGGAAATAATGACATTCTCACACTGAAGACTTTCAGTGCAACAAGATTTTTTAGTGCATCAAAAATAGGGGAAGTTGTAAGCATTAGGCAGGGGGCAATGAGGTTGTGACCACAAAATTCATATAGATAACAACAAAAGGTCCTCTCACTCATAAGTGCATCACATTTACACTGGAATTGTGTGTGGGGGGGGGAAATACTGCATTGTAAGTAAAAACTTGGATCCGATATTGCACTTTGCAAACTGAACTTGCACTCATAAATGAGCCCTATCTTATACAAAACAGGAATGTAGACTTAGACTTGGCTTCTGACCATCATCTACTGAGGCCCCAGTCCAAGTGCAAGAGTACTAATACTATATGTACAAAAGCACGTCCCATGGTGATAATTTAAGTAGCACTTGTCTCAAGGGTCTGTAGCTCATGCTGGATTTTTTATTCAGTGTGAGGTGCAAAGTGCAGCCCTCTTCTTACTGCCTGCCTGAATGATTAAAACATTAAGGGGCAAAAGGGGGGACAAATATGTGCCTCCCCCCCATCTGCCTCTGGCAAATGCACTCCCTTTTGGAGCAGAAACCTGCAACAGTTCTTTTACAGGTAAGGGGATCCATTATTTGGAAACACATTATCCAGAAAGCTCCAAATTACGCGAAGGCCATTTCCCACATAATTTCCATTTTAATCAAATAATTAAACATTTTTTGTTTCCTTTTTTCTGTCTTAATAAATCAGTGATCCCAACTAAGATATAATTAATTCTTATTGCAAGCAAAACAATTCTATTGGGTTTTATTAATGTTTAAATGATTTTAATAGACTTTAGGTATGGGTGATCCAAATTACAGAAAGATCCTTTATCTGGAAAACCCCAGGTCCCAAGCATTTTGGATAACAGGACAGGGCCTAGGGCTCGTACTGACCAGCGTTTGTTACATACTTCCCTGCATTGTGTTCTCTTGCATTTTACAGCAGGGGGTGCAGAAACAAACACATCCTATTCTTCCTAGTGTGCCTATACTCACACAGGTGCATGTAAGCGCTGAATGCAAGTAGGACGCTACATGCTGCATCCCACCTGTACTTAGCGCTTATATGTGCCTATGTGAGCATAAGCGTATTAGGAAGAATAGGATGCATTCTTTTCTGAGCTCCCCTGCGGTAGAACGAAGGAGAACACAACACAGGGGAATGCAGGAAGGAATACTTGTCAGTATAAGCCCTTAAAGTGCAAAAAACATGGATTTCATCCTATTTTTTGCATTTAACACTCCTGAAGGTAGTAAACAACCCCTTATATTTATATAACAATCCATATAATTTCTTACAGCAAAAGGGTTGTCCTGCTGCAGCCATCTGTTGCTGCCAGTGCAGCCTTACAGGGGGAGACTATTTAGTCATGACCATCTTAAGCATTATTGCACTGAGGTCCACTTGTCACTGTTATACATGCGTCAGGTTACTTTTCATTCAATAACGTTGCAAGCAGTCATAGACAGACAGAGGCCACTGCTGTTTTCCCACCAGGTGGCAGTCAAAATGCCCTCTTTGCCATTAGAAGAAGCCACTCCTGGAAAGTAAGGTTATTTCATATAATTTATTTAGTAGCTAATTTCTGCATCATGTTGCTTGCTGTCTCATCCTTCCTGAATGGAAAAGTTGTTTGAGAACTCAGGCTCCATACTGACAACATATTGCTCCATGTTTTGTTTATTTACATCATTCCCTGCAAAAGCGGATGTTACAATCTAACTCCCCTAACGCCTACTCACCCTAGGGTCAGATTCAAGGGGATCAACCTTTTGCTATGTTTTGGATAAAGTGTGGAAACCGGAAGGAACTAATATGAACATAGGGAGAATACACATAATACTTCCGTTGGCTATGGACTCAAGACCTGATTGCTGTAGCTCGGTAATGCCAAGCACCATGCCTCCTGCAGAATGAAGCACAATAAAAAAAAATCTTACTACATGTAACTGGTAGAAGGTGGGGTGAGTCTTTTACTACAGCTGCTGACTAGTAGACTTACATTGTGACCCTCTCTCTCAGCTGGGCCCTGCAAGGTGTTGGAGGAAAGGTTGGGTGCTGCTGGAGTATAGTTCTTAACATATACCTTATGTATAAACAATAGGTCACCAGTAATTGTAATCAATTAAAATAATAAAAATCAAATAAAAAATAATTGGTGATTGATTGAATAGTAGTAGTAACCAAATGAGGTACTTACCTGAGTAGAGCAAATGGTAAGGCAGTGTGAGAGTGTAGTGGTATAACAAAGGTTAAACTAATACAAAGCATCACACACCATTACCAATAGGACACAGTATTGGTGCAAAGTAATATTCTAACCAAAAGACAGACACCACAATGAAATGGATCCCCTCCACCAGAAAACTATCAAGTAAGAAAATAGTCTCTATTAACACTTTGGTTCCTATACAGAAGGGACATATTTATTATAGTGTGTAAGCCAACATCACCATCAACATCAGTCAGATCTTTGCTTTTGTTTTGGTTGCTATGGGCAACAACACTGGTGATGTTGGCTTACACACTATAATGTATACTACAGTATGCCCTTTAGGTAGGTATTACCTGGGATTTCTAACGCTACACTATTTCTACTCAGGAGCTGCTCCAACTCCAATGACAAAAACTGCTATCTGTTGTCTTTACCTTGTTCCAGGAGTCCCCTGCTCTCCAACTTCATTAAGGTGTTGGCCGCCTTAGGTCTGAATGCTTAGTATTGCGGCCTTATGTTCTAGGCCCCCAGCACATCAACCTCAGGTTCTGGGTGAAGACCACTGAGGCTGAGCCATTTGGTCTCATTATATAAACTAGGCTCAGGAATTAAGGACAGAACCCTGGGCCAAGAAGGAATACCTACCTCATAAGGTATAGGTTACAGACTGGGGACTTCCAATGCAGTAGGGCAAATTAGCCCTTTGGGTCCCTACAATCCTTCAGAAGTCCCAAGATGCTACATGCTAAGAATAAGATTAATGACTGTTTCATAAATACACATAGCTTTATTCTTAGCTTCATTCTACACAGGAATGAATGCAGTACTTTTCCAGTAAGGAGAACCCTTGCCTTATAGCTCTTACAGTCTAATTGTGCCTGTAAACCTGGGGATAAAGTGACATACTTTTTGGCCAAAAGTGCTGACAGGATCTGAGTGTCACAGCCAGCCTGAACACTCCCTTACACCCTCGGTACAGCCAGGTTTAAGCACAGCAGGCTCACTGCTTCTGCACAGTAGTTCTTTATTACTGAAACATGCTCCGGACTTCTTTATGAATGCAATATTTTGTTCAGCGTGTGTATCTCACAGCAGTGGGTTGGCTCCCATCCAGCTCTGAATTGGTTAAATTACCAATGCATTTTCCACACGAGTGTCTAAAAATAACAACATTCTTGTTAAACATTCTTAAAGTAAATCTCCAAGTTTATGCAAAAACCGTTTATGCAAGCCAGAACCCAACACTGTGCTAATAAACAACAAAGTTTAGTACAATATGTACTAACATGACTGCCCAATGGACAGTTTCCTCCTACCAGACAATATGGCCGACAGCTGCCACATCTGAACACAGTTGATACTTGGCTATGAACGGATTTGAGTTAATGAAATGTGTAACAAACAATGGAAAAAAACGAAATTGTTAGAAAAGTAATTCAGAAAATAAAACGAAATGAATAAAGAACTGTCACAAAACAGTTACAAATGGAATTAGAAAGGCAAATATATACAGAACAAAACAAACTAGCGATGTCCAGTGAGCAGATCTTAAATCCTGACTGTTGGGAGGGTAAGTTCTGCAGCAGCGCAAAGCAACAAATCCTTACTGAGGAGACATGGATATGAGAATCATTGATGAAATTCACAATTGGGTAGGATGCATTCATTGCCAGGAAAGAACATATTTTTAAACTAAATCAGTAGTGACGGATCCAGGGAGCTGCATATAATTTTGGGGAGAGAAAAGAATTTATCATTTTGCCAGGTTGAGGCTACCCTGGCAGCTGGGGCTCTTATTTTCCATCCTTTTTGACTTGTAGAAGGTTTTGGAAAGCACAAAGCTGATTGATTTCAGAGTTATTTTTAACTAATGTACGATTCTCCTAAAGCCTTATTCACAGTGTGACTTTTGTCCAAATAAATGCCAGTTGGAATCATCAACAGCAGGTCTGTCTAGATGTGGGCCTCCAATACATATCTATAGCCCACAGACTACTCACGACCTCCCATAACCTCTTGGGTGACATCTTCATTTCGCCACAAGTACTAGTAAAATAATCTGGTGGCATCTCCCCCCCTTTTCTTTTCTTTTGTATCTTTTCTTTTCTAGCTCTAACTTCTTTCCTCTCTCTCTTCTACATTTCTTTCCTGTTTGTGACTTGGAAATGTGATTGATTGACAAACTTTTTTGTTTTGTAAAAATAGCAAATAAAAGCTTAAAAAAAAGAAGAAAAAGAATCTTACCTTATGTTGTGTACAAGGGCCCTGTGCAGTGCATAGGCACCACTTTCGCCTGTCTGGTATACATTGGTATACCATTTAACAAACAAGGTTTACAAAATAAAAAATAGGGTCAGTGGGTTCTACTCACCAGGGATTTCATGAATAAAAAGCTAGGCCAGAGGCGGACTGGGGTACCTGGTTACCCGACTCAAGGGCCCACCGCTGCTCCCTGCTCTGCCCCAGCCACCACCACTCCCACTCCTGCACTGCTTACTTACTGTGAAAAAATAAAGATGCCCATGTGTTCTACTTTGGAAAACACAGACATCTTTATTTTTTCACAGCAAGTAAGCGCCGGAGCGGGAGTGGCAGTGGCTGGGGAAAGGTGACTCTTAACTCATTGCAACTGTTTATCGTTATACTTTGTATTTATCTATTATTATGTTAATAACCCCATTTCTATTAATCTATTCTGCTGTACAGTGCTGCGTACATAAGTAGTGCTTTATAAATAATGATATACATACATATCATTTTCAGTTGCAGGCTGGAAATAGGTAGAATATAAAAGCTAACAAAATAAGGTCAAGAATTTGTAATCACAAGTGTAAGGTCAAGTCTTGGTTGGGAACAACAGACAGCCTGGAAAGTAAGAGGTTCATAGATCTTATTGTGCAACAAGAATATATAGAAGAGCTAGGTCATCCCCCCATATAGCATTTTTTTAGGAGATGGTTACGTTAATGAGAATTGATGACTAGGAGATTACAGGTAGATCATAAAGTTGAGTTTACAAATGTAATGTACACTTTACTTTTCTCAGTAAAACATTGCATGTTCTTCTGCAGAGGAGCCTTCTGCTTTCAATCATATGAATAAAAGCTGTCGTTCTGCTCATGCCTTAAAAAGCCATGGTTTACTGAGCAATACATTTTGAATCTCATATCCCTGGAGATAACCTTGTTTTACTCAACAAGAACAGCCATCACCCTAAAAATGTCTATTTTCTTTAAAGCCAATGACTGGACGACAGGGTTTGGAGTACATGAAATAAGCACCATTGTACTGGGAGAAACAGCGAGAATGGTAATATATATGCTTTCCAGCAGTGCAGTTGGAGGGGCTGAGATGTCATTTTAGGTGATAAAACCATATTTTGTCCAATTTGCTTTTTACTTTTATCTTCCTGGGGTTTTATAAATGATTTCCATCAGGTTGACATGACCTTCTTCACAGAGGGAGTTTGAAAAAAACCATAAAAATGGGCAAAGGAAAACAAGCTATGTTTTTGCATCCCTGGATGTTCCAAATGCTCTTTCAGAGAGTTCAAGAAGCAGAAAAACAATCCTGACTGTGGGTAGAAATGAGGACTAAGCTTATAGGCATTTGCTGTGCTTGTATCCATGGAATGACTAACTCCTATATTTACACAGCTGCTATGAAGCATTGTAGCTACTGGTCAGCTCCATGCTAAGCGCCAGTAAGAATCCCATTCCCGTGTTCTGGCCTTATGATGACTGTTTTCCTTGAACCAAACCTTCCATGACATGCAAGAAATATCCTCTGTAGTTTTGGCCTTTGCAAAGATGAACTCAGTAACACATTTATTTATGTTATATTTCAGCCATATTTATGTGCAAGGCCTACACATATTACTCGATGAAACAGTGTATGCATCTAAATACTGCTTAGTCAGACTCAGTATAAACACTGAGCAATGTGGCGACTTTATATGGGAGTTTTTTTTGCTGTTAAACCTTCAAACATAAATGTCTTGTGTAACTTAATGGAAAACTATACCCCAAACAAGGTAGGTCTCGATAAAAATATACTGCATGAACAAGCTCATATGTAAAACCCTGCTTCATCTAAATAAACCATTTTCATAAAAATATACTTAAAACAATGGGCAAAAGCAGGGATGTTTCAATGCCCACAACCTGCCTAAAGTGAGCAGTGTCTGAATTGCTGTTTAAAAATGGAATTTCAGTTTTTAGGACAATGGCTTACATTACCCTAAGTGGCCTTCTGGCTGGGCCCCTATCCACCATTCTGGACACCAATGCCCAAGGGGGACTAACCTACAAATTACACAAACCTCTTCAATTTATTACAATACAGGGTATTTGCTCCAATGTGTTATTGCCTTCTGGTTGTGCCCTAGGTTTAAAAAACTGGCAGACTGCATTAGTCTTTTAGCATTACAGGATATAAATAAAGACAAATACACACACACATACGTGTGTGTGTGTGTTTCCCTGACAAGAAATGAATTATCATCTGCTCACTTTGTAGACAGTGAATACTGGGAAGAGATGACAATGAAAAAAAACTGTAATATTGATTATAGCTGAGGATGCTATACATAGTGGGCACTGTGCCCACTCAGAGCCATATAGTAGGCATCATAGTAGGAAATGATTGTCAAACATTAGTAACTATGTAATAATGTTCCCATTTGGCTGAGCCACTTGACTGATTGCTGCATCCCATTCCAGGAATTACAGCTGCTACCTCTGTTGCACTAATTAGTGCAGATTGTTTAGAATATCTTATTCCTTATGGACAAAACAAACGTTTTGGCATCTACCACTGACATATGAGCCAGCCTGCCAATTGGCATTGTGCACACATGAGCATGTAACAATAGACCCTTACACATAGAGGCCACAGTCACTCTTTATTGAAACGTCATTAGCAGAATGTAGCACAGTTATACCATACATACTGCAATGATTAATACAGAACATTCAGTAGTACAAAATACACAGTTTTTACAGTACGGTTCACGCCAATGTAATGGTCTAACAAGGAGTAACCAGGAATGGTCGCCTCATAACTAAAGTCTTTTAATTCCACTGCAGATATGGTATCTCCTCTCTCCAAAACTCTACGTACACTCTCAGCTTTCTGTTATTGTGTTACTGAAACTCAAAGAAAGCAGTGCTTCATCATCATGTGACGTGACTTGGATCAGTTTAATAAACCTGGGGTGAAGACTGTCGGGATTCAGCGAGGCTGTCTTTGTATTGTAAGCGAGAACCAGTATGTGTGGGATTTGTAGAGACCTCAACTTTCTGCTCAATGTCAACTTTATTGTTATGTGAAAACAGTAATTGGCCAAGCATCCTGTTGCTCTATATAGCAATTATACATCTATTTATTAGCTGTTAGCCCATTCATTCAACTCCTTAATTGCTGGTACAGGGGTAAGACTACCAGATATGAAAGTGTCCATGAATTAGAGATTATAATAATGTTCATTTGTGTAACTTTGGTGCTGAAATCCTTTGTGGAGCTCCTCTTAGAGCCTTTAGTTGGACAGATGGTAATGCAAGAGCAAGATAAACAGTGCCTAGAATTCCCCACTGAAGCATACAGAGTGCACAACACAGCTCTATGTACTCTTCTCTCTGCACTGTTGTACCATTACAAAAGCTGCAGGAAGGAAAGCGATAGAAAGAATGCTGCTCATCTGCAGACTTTACTCAGAAAAAGGTGGGAACATCCCAAGGTCAGCGAAGTCTTCAATATTATAATTGCCAGTTCCTTGGGTGGGATCACCAGACATTGGGAGCATGTCCTGCGTAGGAAAAGCAGTTAATTATATAAAACTCAACAGGGCCCAATTGCAATAATTGTAATGGTTGTCACTTTTTGGGAGACATGTAGAATCTTGGTATTACTTTTAGCCTGGCGACTGCACACTAGGGAGTGGTCTAAAAAAAAGTTGCCTTACATACTTGTCAACACCATGACAATCCTCATTAGAAACATCACTACCAAGATTTTATTCAGTGCTACAGGTGTCTGCAAACATTATTGCTTTATAAATCCTTACATTGCCTGCACCAAAACAAGTCAGAATAAGGACAGCAGGAATACAGTGTCTTGGCATTTCTGACTGGCTCTTTGAGGAACAGCACTTATTGGCATGTATGAAGAGCAAGGAGTCTACCTGGGCCTTAGCAGCTTTGCAGTTAGTTAGTTAAACACTAAGCTGAATATGATTGGGGACTAACTTTGCTTATGGAAGGTTATTAAGGACAATGGCACACGTAGCAAAATATGCATTTTTACACAGATATCCGCTCTATGTAGCTTCACACAGGCCAACGCTGTGTCTGTAAATAAAGCTACAGGAGTGAGTGCATGAAAGCAGATCCGCTTTTCTCTGCCTGTGTACAAAGTGCAGGTGGAGGAAAACAAGCAGTCTTCTATGTGTGCCTCTGCCCTTAGAATAAATGCCATTGCCAGTGACATTACATTGTCTCACAATTGTAGTCATTTATCGTGGTGGGAAAAGGAGCATACATGTAATTCAGCCAGTATCACACTGTATACCTCACAAGCTTGCCAGCCCCTAAAGCATTTGTGCTAAGCAGCCACTAAACACATGGCAGTAGATATAGCTGGTAATGTGGTATACTTATGAATAGCTTGACCCCAAGTATGCGTGTTCTCCTAGATTTCCCCTCTGACATAGGGACATGAAAAGGTAATGCATTCTGTATGCCATAATAAACAAGATGCCATGCAGAATGTTGTAATTGAAGTGATATGTTATGTTCCGTGCATATTCTACACTGTTTTTATATATGAACTACTCTCACTACTCAACTATGTTGCTATTACACAATCAAAATATCTGTGTCCCTGCTGTACTTCTTTATATTACAAGGCCTGGATTTGCTCAGGGAAGTTTTTTTTTTTTTTTTTAACTTTCCTTTAAATTGGCTAATACCAATATCATACAAATTCTGTCCCCTGCCAAGTTTAAATATACAACTATCCCTACATCATTCTATTTAACTGCATTTTAATGTTTCTGATAAATCCATGTAAAATGTTTCTTTTAAACTGCAATGGAAATAGGAGCCGCACACACAGAATCTTCAGTTGGGTTCTTAATAGCTGCTACACAGTGTGATTAAGCAGTTGTGATATCACCCCTGCCACACTGTTTGCCATCTAATAAATAGGATAAGTGCCCATCTGAATATTATGTGTGTGCAACTCTTATTTAAATTGCAGTCTGGTGAACAGTCAGGGAAAGAGGGAGTAACGTACTACTGGGGAAGTCAGCATAAGCACATGCCTAAAGTGCAACTTGTGAGGGGGCACTGGGGGCCTAAGCATGTGGTAGTGTAGTAGTATGTGTCTGTGCAATGTCAGTATGAAGTTCACACATGGGGATGCTGCCTCTCACTACCTGGTAGGCAACATAGAGATGGAATGGAGAAATAGGGGGGATAAGGCGATGTGCATGGAGCAGGTTAGGTGGGTAGAAATGAGTGGGTTGGGCATCCTTGCCTAGGGTGCACGTGCCTGCTGGTCCAGTTTACTTTTTTTCTTTATTCACATCTTATAAAATTGGTTTAATGTAGACCAAGCACCTTCTTCCCTCCTAATCCCTATATTCCTTCCTGCACTCTACCTGGAAAACCTCTGCCTGGGCTGGTTGCTGGTGAGGATGCTGTTCACTGCTAGGTTGGTTATGATGCTGGCTTTGCCACTGGGACCAAACTTCAGAGGCACGGCCCTGGAACTGGCTGCTGCTCTGTCCCGTCTCAGCTGTGAGATTCAAACACAGAGAAAAGAAGCACAATAGGATTATTAGAGGATATAGAAAGGTTAGCCTGCTTTGTTGAAGTGTATACAAGGTGCAAAACACAAGGGCACAGAAGCACAGACCTAAACATGCAACTAATATCTGCACAACTGAATTGCAAAATAATGCCATTTTTGCACACGTGCATGGTGTGAGGTGATGTCATTTGCATCCACGGGGAATAGGAAAAAAGGCACTGCAACTTGATTTGCCGAGGTGTATGCTAACTTGCCCCTTCATTAATAAATTATGCACACGCTCCTTGGCACTATTACACTGTAGTTCTGGTACAAAACATGTTAATGTGGGCAAATTGACATCATTTGAATGAATATTTGTGACTACCATTTTGCACTGCCAAGCTGGCCATACACAGTAAAATCCGTTGGTTGGGAAGGCCCATTGTTCTTGCCCATACACGGGCCCAATCTAACTGCCGCAATGGGTCTTTTAGAGCGATTCGGCAGCTTACCTGCCCGTGTATGGGCACGGACAATGGGTCTTCCCGACCTTAAGTAAATGAGCCCAGTAATGCATACAATAAATCAGAAAATTAAATAAAATGATAATATTCATTCTAAGGCAGGGAATAGCCAGAGGGCCTTGAGCAATTCCTGTTGCTTACTGGGTAATCCAGTACCTGTTGTGCCCCCGACATGTTAGACTTACTAAATGCAGCACTTCTTCCTCCTAAGCTTGAATAGGCATTGCCGCTGGGGGAAGATGTTGCTGGGCTGGACAGAGGGCTATATGTGGATGGATCTGATGTATATGTGTGACTTGTTCCAATTCCGAAAGGGGAAGATTGAGGTTTGCTGGTCTGTGAAGCGATTTGCTGAGAAACATAGAAAAATTACATTTTCAAAAGACAGTGGTGAGATACCAATTTCCAATACATGTGCTCCAGCCGTCACATCTCTTTCCCTACAAACATATATTATACTGATTCTCAGATTACCTGCCCTTGAAAGGGTGGGCGACTTCCTGTCCAAACCTGCCCAGCATTCATCTGGCGGGAGATCTGAGTTAGATTCTGCCCTGTTGCTGAAGGAGACTGGATCTCATTCACCCCAGTTACATGAACCACAGAAGAGCTGTAAGGACACAGAGAGTTCAGAAAGGATACTTCTAGATAAATATTCCAGAATCTCCTTCTGTCCATATCCAAGTACCTGAATGACTTTCCACTGTGTCCGGGCTGAAAGGGGCTTCCTGTTGAATAAAGTTGCTGAGTCCCACTGCCTGATGCCGACAACATCTTCTTCTCAGCTAAAAAATATATAAAATATAAATATAGCAACCATTAAAGTGCTACTATACCTTTAGTCTTTTCTTTCCTATACCTTTGGTGGCATGGATTTTTGGTATCTTTTTGTACAAGCTATAAGGAAACCTAGGATGTAGTTCCTTTTATGGGGAACCTTTATGGCCAAGTTTGGTTATCTATGCCCCCAAGACACTGTTGTGGCATGGCTTTCTTTTGGCTTATTGTAACACAGACACAAAAAGGAGCCCTGTGAAGGTAACAGTAATGCATATAGCCCAGAAATGATAGTTCTTACTAAATAATGTAAATCATGGACAATTCTTCATGATTTTGTTTTCCCCAAGTGCAGAATTATTTTCCAGAATCCAAGCATAATGTTCTCACCATAAAATCTTCCAATGCCACAATTTGCACCTGATGTGTCAATCCTGGCACAACAGTTACACTTGTTTTACAAATTAGCCGCAAAGACACATTCTTAATATCCATTCTGGGGGTTCCTATAGGCACAACACACAAAGGGAGACCCATCTGTTCTGCCTGCTCAATGCAAGTGCATAATACAGGATTTCTCGTGCCCTACAACTTGCACCAAATTCTGCAAAGTAACTGCAACCCTCATATCAGCACATGATCCAAGCAAAGAGGGAAGCACTTCTGTGAATGTTGATTTGAAAGGTGTAGGTGGGGGTTTTGTAATAAAAGGCACTATGTTTGCCCAAGAGCAGTATCCCATAGCAACCAATCAGCAGGTAGAATTTACCGGTCACCTAAAAACATCTTATTGGTTGCTATGGTTTACTGCTACTTGGTAAACGTAGTGCCTTTTATTACATATGAGGGTTTATTTTTAAGATTCCATGCACATGATTTGCACAATGTTTCCGATGTACATAGTACACATATAACCTGCATGGGCATACTCATAAAGTAGGTGCATGTACCTAAAATTGTTTTTAGCACAGTTGCTAAGTAATAGATTAGAAACAGAGAGGGTATCTAGTAAAGTGGCCAGAATTTGCTGTGGTAAGGGAACTGGAAGTGCCATCAGGCTATACCACAGTAAACAATAAGCCACTATTGCAGTTACATGTCTGACTAGTGTGTAGAGAAGAATTCCCCTGCCCCCCCTAATGATGCTTTACATTTCAGTTTGCTATAGCCTAGGACAATAATCCACATTCTCTAAGTTCAAAAGGTACAGAAAAAAAAATTCTCTGCTTAGATTACAACACTGGAGCCGCAGAAGACGTCCTGTCTAATATATGACATGCAGGCACTTTTTACCCCCAATAACTATACCCTTGTGGCGACAGGCAGACTAGAAAATACTTTTCATTTGTTAGAATAAAATTCCTTTTAGTGGAAGAATCTGCATTTGACCCCACCGTTTGCTCCATTTACAAACATACCTAAAGCGTTATTGAAAACACATACCGAGGCTCCCTGGGGTTCATTAACTCAGCTCACTGCTCTGACCTGTCCTGATCTGAACTCTGTAGATATCAGAGAACACGTAATTCCATTTTGGAATTTTAATGCATTAGTTGGAAGTAGAACCAAGCTAATTAAGGGCTTGGTAATGGTGAACCCAGATACCCCATGAAATACACCAAGGCAACAAGGGGGACTGGGATATGAATAAAGGTGCTTTGCCTATAAAGAGCCTGAGATGTTAATGTGATGGAACATAATAACATTAAAATTACAGGCAGTTATTCCAGCAAACATCTCAGCAAAACGAGGATCACGATCCTGGGAGAAGATTGGATCTGGCTTATCAACAACAGATTTTCCACCTTCGTGCACATTTGCTGCAAGGTTAGGAACAGGCACCTGTCAAGAAAGTCAGATGTTAGACACAAGAACATAAGCTGCAACAACACACAGCAAGATGCCACGTTGGGTAGAATACTCCTGCAATACCCACCTGCGACAAGTCATAGGAGGATAAACTATCCCTTGGATGAACTTCGAGTTCAGCCTGCTGCTGTTGAACCTGCCTAGGAACACAGAAACAGCTGCAGAAATACTGTAGGGCATAGGATCATGTGTCACTGAAGGCATAAAGAGCAAGCCCTCCCTGAGTGTAGCATCTGTGCTCTTATATAACCAAATAATCATATACTATATGAATAAAGACTGAAATAAAAGTATCTGCACCCAGAAAGCCCTGTAATGATTCGTTCAGGTAGGAATACTTGTATTTACAAATCATGCTTTCCTATCAGTGATGACCTGAAAAAGGATCAACTGCTATTTGTTTTGGAAGTGAATCTCAAGCTTTGGACCAATATTAAAAAAAAAAGCAGTTCAACTTAAACTGATTTTTAATATGATGTAAACAGCAGTATTCTAAAACAATTTGGAATTAGTCATTTTTTATGGTTTTGAAAGATGTATGGTTCTGCAACTACTAGGCCTTGAAATTCAGCTGCTGTATGGTTGCTAGGGCTCAGTTACCTTGGTAATCAAGTAGTAGTTTAGAAGTCAGAATGGAAGATCAATAGGAGAGGACCAGAAAAAAGGGCAAGAAATTAAAAATATAAATAGGAATAACATTATTCTGGTTGCTGGGGTCAGTGACTGAAACAATAGCATTCTCATTTGCAGGCTGAAAATAGGCAGAAAAGGAGCCCCAATAATTCAAAAACCCAGTAAAGACCATGTGAAAGATTCTTAGGTGAATATGCATAAAACTGCCTAGGTGATACTTTTTGCTTGCTTACTTGACATTAGTGTTGGTACAAATAATATACTCAATCTCATCCGAATATGGGTTCTGGAAAGTGAAACTGCTGGTACGAAGGAGCATCCAGTCCCGAGTCTTAGTGTGGAATCGGTACATCACTGATAATACCTGGCCTTTTAATTTAACCACCTGATAACCAGAAAACACAGAAGTATTAGTAAGAGAAGTGTTTAGAAATACATACAGTATCATTATAGTGTATGTATATAGTACCTGCAAGTTATGCAGCACTGTACAATTATATCAAATATAATAAATCACAATGCATTAACAAGAAATGAAAAAAGAGATTACAGAGAGAAACTTTTGCTGACTATACCATCAAAAGCAAGAGCCAGTATGGAACAAAGTGCTTTTTCTAATAATATATATGTATGGCCTATAGCAAAGCCTCTGTAACAGGACAGTAAAAAGTGTAATGTGAAGGAGTCAAGGAAAAAGGATATTAATGGCCAAATGTTATAAACAGAATTTTTTTTCCCAAAGTTAACAACTTACCATTATGTAAGCTCATAAATGGAAAAAGAGAGTCATTTATGACTGCAAGTGCAGTCACAGTTGCAGTCCTGCACGTAAAACCCCATTTATTAAAGGCACTTGCACCAAAATGCTCAGTCCTTTCTGCCTTCCATTCCGAACAAGCACAGTTGCACTTATCGACGCAGAGGAACTGTGGGGTTACTGCCACCTCCAGACTAAGTGGTAGCTCCAGGGCTCCCTGAACACCCTGCATTGAAGGGCACAGCAAACGTGTGGCTAAAGAATATGGCACACAAGTCAGTCACACAGCGAACCCCCAAAATGGTACCAACCGGACCCTGGCACAATTCTGTATGATTCGCAATGAATTGCAATAACAATTGCATTCATTTTGACAGTACAATGCCACCTTGCAACTGCAACAGTTCACTTGCATTTGCAGAACCCTAAACATATTGCTTAGAACTGGCTAATTAACTGCCCTTGGTTACGCACACCCTTTAAAAGGGAAATTATAGGAATATGCCCTTTCAAATCAAATTAGAATGCAAATGGGTTACCAGTTTATAAAAAGCTTAAAATGAGGCCATAAACATGTAAAAAAGGAGATATAGTTTAGTGTATGTAGAGATAGGATATGGTGAGTTTGTTTGTGTTAGAAGCAAAGTCTTAAGGGGGCACAATACAACTACAAACCGGTAAATGTGGTGCAGCTACCAAGAAAAGTTCAAAAAATATCTAAGCACATTGAAAAGGGTTCTTTTTCTTATGTGGTCATTATATGGTATACTCCACCACGAGCAGTGGGATTGTATTGAACTAAAGATATCTTTGAAGTGTGGTAGCATATGTTTTTGACAAGAAATTTTAAATTGGGAAACACTGAGGTAACCTGGCCAAGTACAACCCTTAATGTCACACATTTTTTTCTGGCAGAAGAAATAGTACCTGTTGGAAACTTTCACGGAGGTGGCTCTGGTCTTCTGGATGACAAAATTCAATGATATCTTTTCCAAGAAGGTCCTGGAAGATGCATAAAAGTTGCCTTTTGTAATGTAGTATGATTTTGTCCTAATTCCTAATCTTAGGGAAATTACAGGGGAATTATTCACCACCCGTGCATCCAAACCCTGCCTACCTAGGCCTGTATTAAGGATCTCCCAAAAAACAGCAGAATCTTTTGGTTAGTCTACACTCATTCTACATTATATCTAAAATAATACAATATTTTGGAATGCTCAGGACAGAATTTAAAGCCATGACACTGACCTGTGGTTGGTAACCAATTATGCTGATGCACCGAGGGTCAACAAACGTGATGACTCCTTCAGTACTGTGACGTGATAGGAATTCAGTTGGAAGAGACATTCCATTCATATCCAGGGAGCCTGGAGAACTTGTCACCTGAAAGAGAAAATATTTACTGGAACCTAATACATACATAAGACCAAAGGCAAATGATAGGCTTTCTGGAGTCAAACCCTCACTGCTTTTTGTTTGGGCCTATATTTACAAATCACTATGCATCTTATCCGTCTCAGGTCTAGCTCTGCAGAACATATTGGCTTATTAAAAAAACCTTCATTAAAAGTGATACTTGGAAATAAATCAACAACAAATTGGGAAAGATCTGTGTGTAAGTGCCACTGGCAAAGATTCTCAGCAGAAGTGTCTGAGGAACACAGTGTATGGAACACAGAGAAGATGGCAGCAACAGGACAATAAGCATATTAATATACAACTAATATACAACAAATAATTTTCACCATTCAATATAAGTCTAATGTCTTCCCTGTCACATTTCATTAGCTTTACTAATAATATTATTATGATTCAAACCTGCAGTCTCCCGATCGCCACCAAACAGTATTTGCTCCCTTGGCCCACCTCAGCGTCTTCTTCAGGGATAGTCATTCCTGCAAAATATTATTAGATTTTCCATTCTTTATTGCACATATATTTCATTACTATGCTAGGCTTGTATCAGCTGATGTGGGAGATAAACTTAATTGCTAACATATTAGTGCCTAAATATAAAATTAAAATAATATACGTTCTTCACTGAAAAAACATTCCTTCAGCGCATAGATTCACAAAACTATTTTAAGCTTCTTTCTCTGCTGCTGTGAATTTTGAGTGGATAACATACCCTTAAACCAGCTGGCCAACCATGCTGGTAAAATTAACTCTTACAGCACTGTATGAATGTAGCTTTGCTAATGTCAATGACACCTATATGGTTACTCCACTCTGTAAAGCCCATAAGGTATAATTATAGCTGAAACTACAACTTTAAAGCTGAAATCTTCCTAGCAATAAAGCTGACTCAGTCCGAGATCTGTTATATCATTCAGAAAGCATTTGCTTCTCACTCAGTGGGTTAATGCAACCTCTGTAGTGGATATCTGAGTAGCTGATGTCCCTGGTTCCCCCCAGCTCTGCAGACACAAGGCACAAGAATGTTGTTTACTGGTAGCGATTCAGAGGCGATGGAGCACATTTGTGTCTCATTAAAGGTATTTTTATCGCACGCAGCTCAGCGCTGTTTGAAGTCATCCAACTTCCTGTTATGAATTTTGGAAAAAATGTGGCCGATCTTGCGTGGAGATGGTTTCAGATCGTTTCCCAAGGCAGAGTTGGATGTGGCGACAGGGATGAGTCAGAAAAGTCCTATCTTTAAGAGAGCTGCTCGGGACTTTCTTTTCCCAAACTATTAAGCCAAATTTAGCCTCTTACATATTATATTGTTTGCTGCCAATCAGCCTAAAATTATACAGAGATAAGGGGGAGATATATTGAAGCCTGAGAAAATTGTGCTAAATATTATGGGTGCGTTGGAGCCAGGGAGATGGGGTGAACACCTGTGAAAATGTGTGTTTACCAGTGTGTGAGTTCAGCAGAGTTTAATTTGGGTAGAATGCTGCATTAGGCCTCAAAGGGCTGCTTTGGGGATCTAGGACTATATGGGTTCTGCTGGGAGTCCTGAATGAAGTTTATCTTCTCCTTAATTTGTGTTTTACAATAGAATCAAACTTCTAATTAAGCCAATAAGGTTCAATGTGTGCATTTGAAACTTTATCACAAAAAGCGGCCTCAAAACTCAAAACTGTCCATGACTTTAGCTTTCTGCAGCGGCAAACAAATTTTCCAAAGCTAAAACACACAAGTGAGTTTTAAAAGGGTTAATGGAAAGCGGCTGCATTGTCGCTGCCAGATTTGACTTCAGTTACACTTCCCTTTTATGGGGCTTTCTTCAGGCTACTGCCGAACAGATCCAGAACGTTTAAAAGCAAATTTGATGCAAAGGACTTGGCAGGGGTAGCGCTGCTAGGAATCTAGGATTTAACACCAGGCAATGGAAAATCTACAGCTCGCTGCCTGGCGCACGCTGCTCTGCGTGGGTGCCAGATATTCGCGGTTATTGTAGTCCAAAGATGATCAGAATGTAAAAAAAGGCCTTTTATAAAGGTTACTGAGAGGTTGGTTTATGACCCGAGTGAGCTTGGAGTCATGGGCAGTGGTTTACTGTTCTTGTTCATAGGAAGAAAAATAAATGCTTTGTCGTATTAAAAATATCTGCCACAAATAATAACTCACTGGGATTGAGAGATGGGCTCGCCACAAAGCTTTTGTGTGCGTGCTGTACATTACTTGTCATCACACAAACATTTCCCATGTTACTTACAGGGTTGGCCCTTGTCAGACCCCAATTAATATAA
This sequence comes from Xenopus tropicalis, assembly GCF_000004195.4. Lineage (NCBI taxonomy): Eukaryota > Metazoa > Chordata > Amphibia > Anura > Pipidae > Xenopus > Xenopus tropicalis. The sequence goes on from NC_030679.2 coordinate 108,908,101, forward strand.
AAATGCAATGTGTTTTAAGAAATATTGTGATATTAATTATAATAATACAGAATTATAATTCATTTGTGCAAACCGATGAAATGCAAAGCAGGCAAATGTAAGGTATTGAGTAGAAATACTAGAACGTGTAATCCTAACCTCTTCCAGTGAAAGAAAATGTTCATAATGACTAATTACTCAGAAAATAAACATGCTTCTGGGCAGTGTTCTTATTGGACCTATGAAGTCATAAGGGATATATATTGTTAAGCCACAAATTGGCCCTTGTCCAATAGCAACCAATTAGAAGGATGAAAGCTATACAATAACAGGTAAGTCTGCTCCAGGTCTAGGAACCAGGAGCACCCATTCAGATTGTGGCATTAACTTTTCTGCTGTTGAACCATATAATTGGTTGCTATGAGTTTCTAGATCTGAAAATTTGCCTCATCGGCTCTCACACATTAATTTGGTCGCTTTTACTGGAACAAACCTGTTATCATAAAGCCATAATGTGGAATCTGTTGGCCCTCATAGTAACCCTACAAAACTCACTCAGTTAATGAATATACTCACAGAATGCCCACACAGCCCAATGTATTCAGTGAGAGGAAGGGTCATTTTCTACCAGCACTACTGTAAAACTGTATAAAGCATATCTATTCTCAGAACGTGTACATCCATTGCACATACAAACCACAGCCATCTGGAAGCCATGGACCGTTCATCTCTAAATTAAAACAATACTGTAAGATTATCAAATATTCCTAAAATAGTTTCCATACTCTGATATCATGTGCTATATAATCTGATTTTCTGCAGAACTGTTAGGGATCTGTAGTATATCCTGGGAGTAATGAGGATAAGCTAATGTCTGCAAGATATAAAAACCTTTTAAACATAAATCAATAGAGAATATAATAAAGGTTTCTGTATCATTTGAGCAGCATTTTCAAGGGTAGCAAGGGACCTGTCTAGCGCTGCCTGGGGACCATGTATGCTTATGATTTAAAACATGCCTAATACAGATAGCTGATACTCATAACTAGCCAAATATTTTCAGGCTTATTTCAAAAGGTGGGGGGTGGGCAAGGTTTGCTTCCAGAATGGAGAGAGATTAGATTTGTGCTTTTCTCAATATGCAGAACTACATTTACCACTCACTGAGGCTGAGCAGGAGGAATGCCCCTAGTTTGTTTGCCATTTAGTACATGCAAGGTAGGAGAGACAGTCAAGCACTGAAGCCTGGTACCTAATGAATGCTTATGGTTCAAAGCAAAGAATACTGTACAAGAGCCAGGGGCACATGGAGCGGACAGCCCACCTGTTTTTTACCCTGGCAGAGGAAAGCAGATCTGCTGTTATGCCCCTACCCTAAGGACCATGGAGTTGTGGTGGCACTCCTGCACTTGCACATGACCCTTGATAAAATAGCTTGTTTCTTATTAAAAGGGTTAAAGCCATCTCAGAGTTGTGACTGCTCACCCTCACCATTTCTTAATTAATCCGTTTACATTTCACTGGAATGTTTACATTTTGCATTTTTTCATTATAAAGTTGAGCTGCTCCGTCTGGAGGTCATGTTCTTCATTACCTCCCATCAGAGGTCTCCTTCCAATCTGAACACACAAACAATCAGGAATAGCTGATCCTTTGCATGTGCTGGGACGTTCAATTCCCACCTGCCATACATTAGCGGAGGGGCTGCTTGCTGCAGGCTAAACAATGCTATATATAGGATTTTTCAAGCATAATCTCCATTCCCAAAAGACAAAGGAGTGTGCACACAACTCTGGAATCTACACAGGTTAGTGAGGGGCAGCAAGAATGCGCTCACGCAAATAACCTTAGAGTTTCTGTAGGTCATTCGTAGTGTGTGTTTAGCTATCTGCTGTGGTATTTTATTTATAAAGCATCAATACTTTCCATAGCTTAAGACAAAAAAAAGAAAGGTATTTTTAAAAAAAAGGAAAGGTATTTTAATAACATACAAAGCAACAAGCTGAAATAAACAAGAATGGTGAAATGTTATGGTCTAGAGATGTTAAGGAAATAGCAAAGACATCAAGGAACAGGTTGGAGGCAACACTTTACAGGTGTATAGAGGTTGCCAAGAATGGAGATGCCTGATAGTAGAAGAACTGTAGATTTGGACAGAAAGAGAGGAAGGGAATAATCAAGACACTGGTATGACATATTACATACACTCAGTAATCTTTACTACAAAAAATAACTGAAGCAGCTGTTTGGATCTGGCATCATTTGGTGTCAGACTGTAATGCCTGGGGCTACTGATGCTGCTGCCACACGGGCCCCCCACATCAGTTGCCAATGTCTTCACCCTTCACCCCCCAACCCCCGTGTGCAGGCCATGTTGTGTTCTTTTACTTGTGTTGTATTCTTAGGGGCAAGCATGAAAGGCCTAGGTTGCTGGCAAGAAGTAAACCACTAAACCAATATGACCCTGGCATCATTCCTTCATTTTTGGTCTCACAGTCACTAACTCTGCATAGAAAGATAGCACAGATTGTGTGGGGGAATAAATAGGACTTTCTTAATAAACTGCTTGTGGCTACATTTGTGGGGGATATACAACAAAACACAGGAAATTGGAATCCATATAGCAAAAAGCTGTTTCAGTAATGTCCTGTTCACCTCCAACATCCATATGTCGAATTAATATGTAAATAAATAATTGTCACTTGTTACAATATGCTCAGACACATGTGACAGGCTCCCATCCCAAAAAGAATATAATAAATGGCTGCCATTGGTAAGAAAAGCCAAGATACCAGTCTGACAGCACTTGGCACATGCTCTGTTTTTCCAAAAGAACTCACATGCCAGATCATTTTTCATGAAAAGAGTCACTTCTCAGATTGGAGAAAGTAGTGCAAGCTGCCAAAATCATGTACACTGCTCGTACTGAACTACAGCCTACTGTAAATAAAGTCTAAATGTGTTTTCCTTCTAGGCTGTAAAATGCCAGACTTAGCTTCTTATTTCAGCTCAGAGCCGCAGTGCTAAGGAACAGAACTCTTTTCCCCTGTGTGTGGGTGGGATGTGCATGTAGTTGGGGATTACCAGGAGACAAACTGTGGCATGGCCTACATTTACAGCAACAACATTTCAGTTTCCTATGGGGTAAAGAACTGAAATGACTACTATACCCTCACATGCAACTCTCCAGTGCTTAGTACAAAAAATTCCCTTTGTTGACATGTTTTGTTTTTATGCTTTGTACCTGCACAATCTATAAGGAAAACAAGACCAGGCCCCAGGGACGCTGCTGCAATGAAGCAAGCTGAGAAACTTGCCTCAGGTGGCAGGGTCCCCAGTGTTAACATGGGCGGCAAAAAGCTGCCTTTGGTAACTTAAAGAGCCAAAATTCTGATTTCTAAATCTAAAGTTTGGCTCCTCTAATGCAGAGAACAAAATTGCACTCTCCACACTAGCAATGCGGTTCGCCTTTGCCCCCCCCCTTCACAAAAAAGTGCGGAGGGGCGGCGTACCCTAGGCCACCTCAGGGCAGCACTAGGGGCCAAAAAAACCCTGCCTGGCCATACCCAGATAATGATAAGCCCAACCCAGTACTGTTAGCTCATCCCCTTTCCATATCCATATAACATAATAACAAGCCAATGGGTAGCAATACATAAACTAGGAACCAGGTAGTATGAAAACAGATGTGCTTAATTACTAACTCTGAGCAAATTTGCCCTAGTGGAGTAACCCATAGCAACCAGACATATTTTTTTTTTACATTACAGTGCCTTCAGTAGGCTGATTATGGCAAATTATTGATTACTGACTCCTAATACTTCAAGTAGGCTAGTATAAAAATAAAATAAAAGCATGGTTAAAAGTGGTCATACACACACCAATATAATCGTATGAAACAAAGTTTCATATGATAATCGCTGCGTGGATGGTGGGAGACAAGGCAACCGGGATTGGTAAAAGCCTTGGATATCGGTCAATTGTCAATAGGGCAGGGTTGAACATGTATATCTGATGATTTAGCTCTTAACATTAGTAGAATGGACAAATGATCTTTCCTTTGACCAATGGTCGTGGGAAAGATAGTAACTGTGGCGTGTATGGCCACCTTTAGTGGCTGTTTTAGCTTCCTTCAGTCAAACAATGATACTTCTGTTGTCTTTTTGGAAGCAGTCACTTGCCAAGTAAGCATCTATTATTTTTCATGGCAGTATAGCTCCACAAGGCCACAAGGCCATAATTTCTTTACTATAATTACTGGATCACGTTTAATTAGGCAAAATACAGATAAAGTGTATGGCAGCACCCACTGGCATAAATTAATAGAAAAAAGCTGATCAATTGAACTTTTGGAGGGGTGTAAATTATTCCAATATGTTTGGCAGAACCTTTATACAAAATAAAGAGACAATTAAATGAACATGTTTTGACTTTAACTGGGCTATTAAATTATTATATTAAAATAATCAGTTTCTATACAACAAAAACTGAGGGCTAAGTTCAATCTAGTTTTATCCCAAATCTTAGCCTGTTATATTTAGTAACAAAAAAATATTTTACTGCCTTATAAAGTATTTGTAGTCATCCATTGGGTAACCACTTTGTTTAAATGACCCGCTTTGCCCTTATAAAATAAAGCTTTCTGTAAACAATATTTTGGTGATAAATGCTTTTGGAATTCCTGTAAGGAGACCAATGAAGTATATTAAGCATGTTCTTCCTGGGCTTTGATTCTATAACTGTATACTAGTAGCCCTAGGGAAAGCCAATGTGAGGGCCTTGAGGACTGAAAAGGCTAAAAAACTGAACTTGATCCAGGCAGATGAGGTCACACAGGCCAAAAAAAGCTGCTGATGGACCGAGTTGGCAGCTTATTGGCTCCAACCTGATGGGCCTACCTGACCGATATCTGGCCAGATGTTGATAGGGCAGGTTTGAATTTCCCATTGGATCGAGGACAAGATCTGCATACACAGCCCTTGATTTGCTAGCTTTCAAAGCAGCAATTATGGCAAATGATGACCTCAATATCACCCACCTCAAGGTCAGCATATCCAGGAAAGATTTGCTGGTTTGGCGGAACTTTCAGTGTTTGGCCACCTTAAGACCGTACAACAACTCCACCCTGTGCTTTAGAATAGTTCAAAAAAATATAGGAGAGTGACCTCTCTTTCATAAATAATGTTTGGGGTTTCCTAGATAAAGGTGGCCATACATGTAAAGATCTACAATGCTGTTCAATGTATAGTACACAGACCAATGAGGCCCCTCCTGGTAAGATTTTCTACCAAGTATGATTGCCCATACCTTAAATTCCAATGATATATACAGCACATACATGCACATAATGGGCATCAAGAGGGGACCTCAGCTATTTCCCAACACAGAAAGTTAACTACTCTATTAGGACACAGACCAGTGTATAAGGTAAACGGTGCAAATAAACATGTAAATGATGTAATTTGCCAAAAAGCTTCATATGCATCTAAAGATTAATTTCGGTGCTGATTAATAATGCTCCATGCAGTTATTCCCTGTGCCAGAATAAAGATTTAGTCTAGACTTGTGTGCCATATGAAAAAAAAATGATATTTCCTGGAACTGTTTCCAGTGAAATCAATAGCAAGTCATATAAAAACAACCTTCTTACCTGCTGGAGGCCAAGCTTTAATGTACCCAGTGCAGTGAACCACAGAATACTGTGCTTCTCCCTCCTTCACTGGTCCTAGGCCATTCCTGAAACAGAAATCACAGGGCTGTCAAAGGTAAGTATACAGCAAAGGTAAATATACCATCTAGGGCTATCAGAGCTATTTACCTGTATCTCTTTCTCATTGTGCTAATTCTGTTGAGAGGTAAGTGATCCAGTGGAGCATTCCCACACCTATGGGAAAACATGTCAGATAAGCACATGTAAGGTGACAGAATGACATATATGCCATGCAAACTTTCTCAGGACCAATTTGGGTAATTCAGAACTTAATAATATTAATATTCATATGATTGTAGAAATGTTCCAAGTATAGTGGGGGAGACCAGATTATTAATAGTATGACTACTTACAGATATATCCTTACATCATAATTTTATACATTTCATACCATTCTAGAGCCTATTGGGCACAATAATATTTTTCAAACATGTACTCGAGTGGCAGATCCACCTCACCCAAAGCTGTCCTTAGGGCATTGCCCAAATGGGGTCCCCTGCATAAAGGTAATGCACACTCTTTGCTCCTTCAATATGAACCTCTTTTATCGGTAGGGGTTCAGACCCGGACAGGGATCCAAAATAAACAGATACACTTTATATTAAGGTTATTTAAATGCATCTTCCAAACATTTTGGAACTACGCTCAGCATCCTCTGACCTGCTGGGTTCCGTAGGTCAATAACTACATGTAGGTTAGATTATGAATAACACGTCAATACACAGGGCATATTGCCTGGAGTCCCATCAAACTAAAGTAAACTGAACTGCTGTTTTATATCTCATTTCCCCATTAGGAAAACAGAAAGCCTTCACAGTTCCTTCTCAGCACATTTATAAGTTTAATATATTGCTTTAAAACAGCCGTGACCAGCTTGGGTCTCAGCCAAAGGGTCTCAGCCACAACATACTCATTATCATGACAAGCTTCTAAAGCACAACAACTGGAATTCCTGATATCAACAGAGATATATTAACTTACACTTCTTTGCATTCACAACTTCATAGAATTGTGACTGGGGTCAAACCATCTAATTACTTTCATCTACTCCTACAGAAATTTTTGTTATAGTCCTGTATTTGTGAAAATGCCTCCAGAGATAAGCTACCTAAGCCAATAGAGTAACACTTCCCATTCTGTTGTTTAAGTATCCATTGCTGCCTTTCCGTAATTTAGATCTCCATACCTTAAATCTACTAAAAAATCAATAAAACATTAATGAAACCCAATAGGATTGTTTTGCCTCCAATAAGGATTAATTATATCTTAGTTTGGACCAATTATAAGGTACTGTTTTATTATTACAGAGAAAAAGGAAATCAGTTTTAAAATTCTGAATTATTTTATTAAAATGGAGTCTATGGGAGATGGGCTTTCCGTAATTCGAAGCTTTCTGGATAACGGGTTTCCGGATAAGGAGTATGGCTAGTAAAAGAAACTGCCCTGGATGTAACACAAGTGCCATTTTATCACAATGGATAATAATTGTTACTTTCCTTTTTGTATTTATATCATGGATATCAAATCCAAATGATGTGTGCTAGTGTTGGAAGTTGTTGATCAGCAATAACTGAAAGACTGCTGGGTGTTAAGATCTAACCTGCCTATCCCTAAGCACTGACCCGCCAAATAACAGATAATGGGCCTGATTCACTAAAGGGCGGTAAAAATTATCGCACGCTTTTTCGCGTTAAAAAACGCAAAATTTGAGCACGATTCACCATAGTATTATCGCGTGCGAAGAATCGCCATTTTCGCATGCGGTATTTCTCGCACTAGTTTTACCGTTTTGCGTTAATTTCCGCGCTGAAAAGAATACGATCACATGATTCACTATAACTTTTGCGCGCTAAATATCGCATTCGGCTATGCGAAAATTAACACCTACTACAGGCAGGCGAAAAATTATACAAAAGTACAGTAAATGATTTTTTGCAATAAAATATGGACTTACAGTGTTATTTTTTCAAGTCTGTGTTTCCCCTAGAGTGACGCAGCCGCCAGTTTGCAGCGAAATGTTCATTTTTAATACAGTCATTTTCTGCAAGTATTGGCGTGTATGGCTAACATGGCGTGCGTTCATTTGCGCGACTATTTCTATTTGGCTACAAATGATAAAATGTTTCGCCAGGCATGGATTCGCAGCGAATTTTTGGACGTGCGTTGAATTTTTTTCGCTGCGGATTTTTTCATGCGTTTCTCAAAACAATCTGCCAATGGCAAAACGCATGAAAAAATTTGCCACGCAAAAATTCACCACACATCCAAAAATTGATACAAGTGTCAAAAAATAATAGTCACAGCAACAATTTTTTTGCCCGCACAACATTTTTGCCGTTTCGTGGATCTTTCGAAAGATTTGCTAATTTTTCACTAAAGATAACCAGAACACATTTGCTCATCACTAGTGGCTACTATTTATAAGCATCTACTATTTATATGCTACCATTTATATGTGGCTAATATTTATATACACCATTTATATGCGGCGACAATTTTTATACACTATTTCTATGCTACCATTCATATGCGGCAATTATTCGCGTATTTAGCGCATGTACCAGCAAATACCGCATTGAAATAGCCTTTCGCGAGTTAAATAACGCATGCAATATCGCACGTAAAAAAGCGCGAGTATGCTTATAGTGAATCGTGCGAAAAATCGCCAAAATTAAGCAGCGGTAAAAATTTTAGCGCACAATAAAAATAGCGCACGTTTTATCGCCCTTTAGTGAATCAGGCCCAATGTGTTATGTAGTCTGCCTCTATGTTCCTGAGCAAAGTTCCTACAGATATGTACCAGGCTGAAACTGTCACCACTTTCAAGGGCAAAAAAATGTGATCAGCAACAGCAACTCGTAACCATAATTACCTCAACCTGCAGATAAATGAGCGCCTGGAGCCCATGCACATACGCATAGAAGACTGCTGCCCTTCCTTCTTTACTGTGCCTGTTTTGAGGTCTAGGATACGGCCTAAAATAGAGAAGATTACAAGATAAAAATACATTTAGATTTCACTGGTGCAGCAGGGATGTATGGTAGTCACAAAAAAGATATTGCAGCGAAGCACAAATAAGGAGTAATCAAATGTCAACTAAAACACCTTTTATGCAATAAAACTTAAGTGAATGCTTGAAAGTCTGCATGGAATGATAGAAAATGAAGAATCTTTCAGGTAACATAGTAAGTTAGTTTGGAATAAGACAAACGTCCATCAAGTTCAACCTTTTATGTCTATATGAAACCTGCCTAACTGCTAACTTGATCCAGAGGAAGACAAAAAACCCTTCTAAGGGCTCTGGCACACGGGGGAGATTAGTCGCCCGCGATTAACTCCCTGTTCGCGGGCGACTAATCTCCCCGAGTTGCCTACCCCTGCCATCCCACCGGCGAACATGTAAGTCGCCGGCGGGATGGCAGACGAGGCGGGGCAATTTCAGGGAATCGCCGAAAAAGACTCGCGAGTCTTTTTTGGCGATTTGCGCGAAATCGCGCCGCCGCGTCTGCCATCCCGCCGGCGACTTACATGTTCGCCGGTGGGATGGCAGGGGTAGGCAACTCGGGGAGATTAGTCGCCCGCGAACAGGGAGTTTTATCGCGGGCGACTAATCTCCCCCGTGTGCCAGAGCCCTAAAGCCTCTATAATTGCTGCAGAGGAGGACTCCAAGATAACAACCACACTAGTCCCTGGATCAGCTTATACTAAGAGCTATTTTTAATAAGCCTGTATTTTTCTCACTTGCTAAAAAAACATCCAACCCTTTCTTGAAGCTATATAATGTATCTGCCAGTATGACTTATTCAAGGCGAGAATTCCATAACCTCACAGGTCTCACTGTAAAAATCCATCCCATATATTAAGATGGAACCTCTTTTCTTCTAATCGGAATAGGTGCCCTTGTGTCCGTTGGAAGGACCTACTGGTAAATAAAGCATTAGAGAGATTATTATATGATCCCCTGATATTTTTATACATAGTAATTACATGCCCCTCTTCTCCAGTGTAAACAAGCCTAACTTGGTCAGTCTCTTCTCAAATTTATTACTGAATAATATCCTATTTGAGCACTGGGGACTAAAACTGCAAGGCATATTCTAGAAGGGGCCTTACCAGCACTCTGTAAAGTAAAAGAATAGCTCCCTCCTCCTGTGAATCTATGCCCCATTTAATACAACTCGAGAACTTGTTTGCCCGCGACAAATCTCCCTGTTCGCGGGCGACTTATCTCCCCGAAATGCCATCCCACCGGCGAAAATGTAAATCACCGCTCAAGGCAACTTCCCGCCGCGTATGCCATCCCACCGGCGATTTACATTTTCGCTGGTGGGATGAGTTGAATTCCAGGTACATGACCTTTATCAACAGGTTACAGGGCTATTGCTGCCAAAATATATTTTTTGTGCTGGACAAAAGGTTCTGACCTCTTTTAACAACCAGACAGGTGTCCCAGATGTTAAGACAAAATCAGCAAATTTAGATAAAAATGGGCTAACTGACTAAATGTATCACACCTTGTTACATGGCTTTGGGTGTGTTTTCTTTGAACTTCAAGAATGGGCACATTTTGGTAACACTGGATATGAAATAGAAAGTGTACAGAAGAATCACAAATTATATACTGATCACTGGCAGAATATCTTGGGCATTTAGAAATAGACTTCTACTAAAGTGAGATGTGATTTCTGAGTGTGCAACTGTGCAGAGGGCTGACTCCCTCTCATAATGCAACTTTAATCCAACAGCAGCTGCACTTTTACAAATTGGATCCAACTTCAGGCAACAGTTGCAGTCTGTAGGTATAGGAGGCAAGATTCTGCACCCAATATACCATGCAAGGTGTCACTGTAACACATACACAGCATCAGGTGTAAGCTAATAACTAGCCATGCATTGTGAAGAAAAGGAATAAATTGTTAAAAGGAGGTGTTCTAAGGACTTTATACTCAGCAGTACTTGCAATAAATAATCCAGCATGAATAATTTCCACGTCTTTTATTAATACTGAGTCATCCTGGATAAATGACATTGTCTCCTGCTGCTTTCAGAATGGCAAAAGGGTGGCAATAAAAACAGGACAGTCCTGTTCCACCCTTTCCTCTTTGCTGAGAAGTGAGGGGACTGCAATAAGGGCAGATAATTTGCTCTGGTGCTGGCTGGGTGTAGTCATCTAAACAAGACCTGTATCTGCACTATTAAAGGAGAAGTCCACCATATACAGTAAATACATTTTAATATGATGTGGGACAAACAGTGATACACTAAGGGGGCTGAAATTGCCCAGTTCTTTGTGTCTCTGGAACCAGACAGTATTTTTAGGTTAACGAATGGCCTGTTCTTAACAAGGTTTTCAATTGGTCTCCATTTTTTAATTAAAAAGTTTTTTTAATTATTTGCCATTTTCTTCTGACTTTTTCCTGCTTTCAGTAGCCAAAAACTATTACTTTGTAAGGCTACAGTTTTATTGTTATTGCTACTGTATTACTTATCTTTCTATTTAAGCTCTCCTCCATTAATATTTCTGTCTCTTTCAAACCATTGCCTGGTTGCTAGATTAAATTTGACCCTAGCAACTACAAATAATAAAAATAAAAATGGTCTCAGGATAGCAGTCTCAGTCCATCAGACTAAAAGTTAATTTGAAAATGAACATCCCCTGTAACTTCCCCTGTGATGAACGGTCAGCCCGCTAACGCCAAACCCACGTGCCAGTAACGCAGCATTGTCTTAGTGCATTCTACATTTTATGGCTTGTTAACTTTTACAGTCCCAAGGTGCCAATCACACTGCTCTGGTTACAGATGTCCTGTATCACCTTTCTCGGATTCCTCTCAGTGCATTCCGGACACTTTCCTTTCTGGCTGCTTAGGGAACTGCCACATCTGATTTCATTCATCTTTTCAGTAGCTAAGTTCATATGAGAGTTCAGGCCCATGTTTTCTTAATTAATTAGCAGTGGATAATAAAAGCAAGGCCTGGTGACATGTGGCTGGTAGGAGCAAGTGCCAGCTCATTCCCGTTAGTTTGGAGAAAGCAAAGTGCACAGCATGGAAAGAACCATCTGTGCCTTGTTAAGGGAGTTTAATGAACAGTCATTAAAAGGCTGCATTTTATGTGGCAGGGACTGTGTTCTATGACCAGTATCTCAGTAGAAGCGCACGCAACACTCACACAGGGACCTTCTGCAAACACTATCAGACTTTAAACAGGTCCATTTGTTACAGCTTTAATGCAATAGCAACGCAAAACTGAGTTACCACTATACAGTGAAGTGAATGAAACTATTTAGAGAAATTGGGCACATATTCACTGTAGAAGATTTAGATTACTGTACTGGGGTAGACAGCTACAAAACTGCATCCATCTCAGTGTGAAAACAGTTATACAGCCTCGACATTTCCCCCACCACCACCACTTTGGATTTTGGTGGATTCCTTGACAGCATTTTAAATTACAAGGTGGGGAAATAAAAAAAAAAAAATAATACCAACTGCAGAGCTGCTTATGTTAAGTCAGTCTTTAAGAATATTATGCTACTTTTTTTATAGTGCCAACATAATACACAGTGCTCTTCAGAGATTGCAGTCTTTAAAGTAATGGAACTTACAATCTAAGGTCCTTGTTATATACTATAATCTTTACAGAGATTTGTTATCACTATTGCGCTTGCAGTAGGCATAAAAAAGCAAAGTGCCTTTTAGTCGAGTTATTGCACTTGTACAAATGTACTCAATGTAAGCAAATAAGCCCGCTGGGTGTACAACAGCAGCTGCTGGCTGCATATTCCACGTCTGGTCTGATAACTTTCTCACAAACCTCTGATCCTCTGCACAACCCTCCGCAGCCTTAATTTTCTGCTGTCTCTAACTGGCAGCAGATTAGTCCTAGAATCATGTCATAGATAAATTGAATAATGATAAACTAAAGACTAGCTTAAAAGCTGATGACCTATGGGAAGATTTGTTGCCTGTGGTTAAATCTCCCAGAAATGCCTTTCCACCAGCAATAAAGTGAATTTCCAGTGGAAAGGCTTACACGTTGCTTTTTTCCCCCAAAGTCGTGCAAAGTTTCATCTTGCAGACAACTTCACGCGATTTCGGAAAACTAAGTGACGTATATGACTTTCCACCGGTGATTCACTTTATTCCTGCTGAAACGACATTTCAGGAAGATTTGTCGCCTGCAGTAGAAGACTGCGAGCAACTAATTTTCCCGTGGGCCATTGCCCTCATGCTAAACATTCCACCTATGTGCTTCTGTAGCAGATTATAATGCAAATACTAGCTGCAGCCCCTTTCAAGCACCACTCCAGTCACTAAGTGGATGCTGTAGCAGTATTATGATTGAGATATCTTTTCAAGTTCTGTCATCCTTTACCTCCCAGGCTATGGTAAATTCCTTAAAAGAGGAGCACAGTGAGGAGCCACAGTGTGGCTGTGCAATTTATATTGCAAGTGCCTGTGTGTTGTATGGGCACAGAGTGGTACGACAGGGCTGGCAGCATTTTGCACTTGCCCTATTATGACACTGAATCCCACAGCTAATGGGAACACGATTAAAAGCAGCATGAGTGCGGTGGACAGGGTTAAGTGGAATGGCATCCAGGTAACTGCCTGGGGCAAACTTTGTTTTAATCCATCAACAGATTTATGTCAATTTGTCAGCAGAGTTGTTGATGCATCTGCTACACTTAATATGAAGTGACAGGAATATCCTTGTGGCCATAAATGATTGCACAGGAGGGGTTGTAGGTCAGCAGCTTTCCCAATGGATGTTAATTTATGTCCCAGGAACAATGATATGAGACATATTTTCAAACCTTTTTGGATACTGGAACAATTTTGTCATCGCTCACAAAAACTCTCCAACAGAAAAAAACATATGGGACAGATGAGGGCACAGGAAAACAACATGGAAACGAAGGAGCAGTGCCCACAGCCACACTGGCACCCTCTGGGCCAAAGCAGGTGTTTGATGTCACGCCAGCAGTGTTTCTGGAAGGACCTCACCACTAAACAAATATTACTGAGTGATTCCAAAGCACATGTGATTTATTCTTCCTGCTAATGAGACAGACAGAATGGGAAGGGGAAAAGGCAAGGGACAAGAGACAGGGCAGAGAGAGAAGAAAAGAAGATGATGATGATGAAAGCTGAAATGGCAGAGGGAGGGAAGGGGGAGTGAGAGGCAACTGCAATTAGAGAAAAGTGGTTAAATAAGGACAATAATGGAATGAAGATGCTCATTCAGCAGGCATTTTAAGGATATATTTACATACTTTTAGGACAAAACAATGTCTCCCAAAGTGCAAAGCTGCCTCCGCTAGGGGGGCCCAGTCTGAAGTCCAATTAAGGTGAATTGCTGCATTCCTTTTTTTTTGCATTGAGCATTCTTAGCAGTACTGAAGAATTTCTGTTATAACCATAATGTTGGATCTAATGGGGCTTCAGCAACATGCTGGACTGGCAGTAAAGCTCATATGCAAAGAGTCTAAATGCCTCTCGGATAGGGAATGTGCATAGCACAGGGCCAGGCAGCATGGGCAGCTTCCACTATTACAACAACAGCTGTAACTTTTCAATATTTGGAGGGACAACCCTTTATACTCTTTATACTATATAGTAATTAATCATTCATTTGTTCATATTATTCCAACCGACAGGGGCAGGCTAATTATTATTAAGCTTTGCTGCCTTCGCTTTCCACCTCAAAGAAGAAAATACAAACAAAAAATGGTATTTTGGAGATAACATTGGTTTTCCTTCATTGCAAATCCACTGTGGTACACGCAGCACCGTTGGAATATGCATTTAATCACTGAAAGTTTCAAAATTACCTAAATATTATAGTGTAATCAGTACATTGCTTAGTAGTGGGCCCTACTGGCTTGTGTCAAACAGCCTGTTGTAGAGAGCAGGGCAAGTTATGCCCCACATTGGCTCATCTAATACAGACACCATGGAATACCATGGAAATGAAGCTAAATGGGGTTTCTCACAATTTTGTCAACTAGACCCTTGTCATGAGGATGATAATCTTCCATTTTTGAGACCCTATTTAATGTAACCTTTTGGAATTCCAGGACTTGGTCATTATCACACTAATGGCATGGGTTGTTACATGAGGTGTTTGGGTTAACTGTGGACTGCAGATATGTGGAGCACAAAGAGTCCTACAGTTTTGCAGTCAGAACATCCAACTGATAAGGAATTCTGTCCTGACCTCCCACTAGATCTCTGGAATGTTTCAGCGACAAGTTAAAAAAGAAAAATAAACTATGGGTGATTTTTTTTTTGTAAATTTTAATCTGAGAACTCGGAAGTATTACAAGGAAAATAAAACAAAGCCAAGGAAAAGTTGCTGAACTTTAAACAATTTTGAGTACCATCAAGTGGGGAAGCAAAATAAGGCAGGGCAAATAAATATTTTACTGAGCAGAGAAGCAGAACTAGATCCAGAAAAACATCTGCCATAACAAACTGCAGGAAGAAACTGGGAAACATTAAACCTGGGCTGTTGGGAGCTGTCAGGAACTATCCATTGCCAGGGACCTGCCGAGCACGGTGGGACTGAGGGGAGCATGCTGTGCAGAGGGTGTGCTCTGCTGGTATAAAACACCCAACCGAACCCCATTTTTAATAAAAAGGCCTTTGTCTCAGTGACTTGCCAACAGGTGTTTTGATTTGCTCGCAGATCCAACACAGCTAATGAGTAAAGAAACTCAGGCTGGAACCATTCCAGAATGATAAAGTAACTGCACGTCTCATGTTTTAAGCCTCTGCTCTGGGGAACAAAAGATAAAATGCATTGAACTGATGAAAATATCAATAATGGCTGCATATATAGAGATGCCAAAAAACAAAAACACAAAGTGGATCCAAATCTAATCTTTCAAGGACCATGTCACAAGGCAACATATGGGTTTTATTTTTTTCTTTTTGCCTGTATGATAAAGCTCAGAATCATTACTTTTATTTCCAATGATTTTTTTATGCAGTGGTAAAAATGAACACACATACCATTTCGAACAGAGATATTATAATTTTGGTGTAGGCTCATTGATAAATGGGGTTCTGAGCCCAATACCTACTGTTCTTCAGCAAAACACTAGTAACAAGGCAACCAATCAGCAATTAGCTGTGATGTGCA
Organism: Xenopus tropicalis; assembly: GCF_000004195.4. Classification (NCBI taxonomy): domain Eukaryota; kingdom Metazoa; phylum Chordata; class Amphibia; order Anura; family Pipidae; genus Xenopus; species Xenopus tropicalis. The sequence continues at coordinate 108,923,939 of NC_030679.2, forward strand.
ATACATTAGATCCCCAACCACTGGCTCGTGAGCAACATGTTGCTCACCACCCCCATTGATGTTGCTCAAATAAGTAATTCCTGGCTTGAAGGCAAGTTTTGGAAGCATAAAGAAACAAACAGAGCTTGATGGAGGCTAGCAGTCCCCATGGGGCCACCAATAAGATTATTACAGTCCTTCTTTGGCATCACCAATAAACTTCTTGTTTCAACGGTTTTTACATTGGAGTGCTGCCCCCAGGTAAAAAAAACTGCACTATCCCAATTGCTAGTGAGCTGAATACTGCTTGAAACCTTGGCAGTTGATGTTTCCAAGCAATAATTGCCTAAAAACCATTGCTTGTTTTCTGACAAGAAGACAAACGGAGGTGATATATTTCCTTGCACAAACCTGTCATGGAATTCTCTGATGTGCAGAGCTGCTCTCGGAGCTTCTCGATGTCATCAGGGTGTGTCTGTTCATACAACGTGCTCCCAAACCACTCTGACTGAGGCTGGTTCAGCACAGGGGTAACTGAATCGGACACATAGATGACCCGGCCAGTCTCGGATGCTACTACAAACAGGAATCCATCTGCAGCTTCCAGAATGAGATGCTTCAGCTCCTGAATAGACATTATTAGATAGGAGAATGATACATGTTTTCTAAAACAGAGACATCTGTGTGGATCAATTGTTTAGTGTGCCTAGCATGAAAAAGATAGCTTCTTTAAAGAAAAATATACCACATTTAAAAGCAAAACTTGCCTTTAGCATATTTTCCTGAAGCTAGAAACTAGTGGAAGATTGTAGGTAAATGAGTACAAAGAACATTAATGTATATATGTGTTTGTTTGTTTACTTTGCTTGCATGCAGAACATGCAATATTGCCTCAACACTGCACTAGAAATAATACAAAAATGGTGCTGTTGCTAATTCCTTATAAAAGGAAGGCAATATGGCTGGTGCCACTCATGTATGAAAGCAAATATGCATAGTAGTAATGTTCTGCAATATGTTATGCCTTTATAGTCTGTTTCTTCTACTATAGGTATGAGATCTGTTATCCAAAATGCTTGGGACCTTGAGTTTTCTGGATAAGGCTTTTTTTCATAATTTGGATCACCATTTCTGCTAAACATTGAAACATAAACTCGGTTAGAATTGTTTTGCCACCAATATGGATTCATGCAGCTTAGAAATCTTAAAGTACAAGGCAATGACTCCCCTTTTAGGTTCAAGGTGCACGAGATGTATTTTCCACTGCCAATTTTAAGCCACAACCAGCAACCAATCAGCAGAGAGAATTTACTTGTCAACTGTTTAAAAGCAAAAATCTAAATCTATGGTTTACTTTGATACCTACATTTATATGAATGCCTATTATTTATTTACTAGCTGTTGCCGATATTATAAATGAATTAATAATCTGTCCAGAGTAATGTTACTAATACAAATACATGCACACAGTCCTGAACATTCAATAGACTATTTCCCCCTATTCATATCCATGTCTTGTCTCTATTCTCACATCCCTACACCCTCCCTTCACCTCCCCCTTCTCCATACCTTGTGCTTGAGCTTGTGGGCCCTAGCCTACCCTGTCCCCTACTCAACACATGGCATTGCTGGCAAGTGTGTGTGGGTTTGATTGCTCGGAGTGCGGCAGCACCTGTTCTGTTAAGAAGGAAGGTTTATAAGCTCCGTCCGTGGATTTATTTCCTGTCCCCCTCATGGACTTCATGTGGGACACAGCCATGCGCAGGATGGTGAGCTTGTCAGGTTTGCGTGCGAGGGCACTGCAGGTGGGAACCATGTCGGACAGCTCTGTGATGTACTGTGTCATCTTATTCCTCCGACGTCTTTCAATTTCACTGTGATTCTCTCTGAAAGAAGAATCAGAGCAGGAGAAAAAAACGGAAGAGTATAAGAATCAGCACCAAGCAGAGCCGTCCAGAGACACGGTCCCCGCTACCCAACGCAAACACGTGTGAGGCGCAAGGCAGGACAGGATGCATGTACACAGGAGGCCATTTTGGCAGCAAAAGTCTGCTCAGCTTCAATACTCTGCGATTTCTGCTTCGTCTCAGGTCTAGTTATTGGCTTTTCCTTGCTCATACCTCTCTTTGGCATCTGAGCGGGACTTCTTTTCTTTTTGTTTACAAAAGTGTGTTCATTTTATGTATGAAAATTGGCTCATTGATTGTTTCACTGGAGAGTCAGTGCTGTCTCCACACAGAAAAGGTACAGCGACAGGCAACACTGCTCTGCTTTGCACAAACCCCTCTCACCAGCTGGTTACAGTGCAAATACCACTGAAATAATCAGTCCATCAAAGGGTCAGTAACAATAACTTGACTTACTTGGCACAAAGAGCTCTTGAAAAATATACCTCCCTTTTTGACATGAGCTCATCCAGTTGGGCTTATGTAGAAAAGGTGCATAAATACAATATAAACTTCCAGAAATAAATATAAATGTATTTTTTTTTTTACCCAGACATACCTGATTCCACAGAGTGAAAGGAAACCATGACAGTCTCCTTCTGACTCACAGGGACCATGTCCCCTCTCCTCCTTAGGCTGCCATTCAACCACCTCCCTCACCTTGTTCCATGTTGAAATGATGGATTCTGGGACTTGAAATCCCTTTGCTTTCCATGGTGGGCGAAGCACACATCTTATGGAAAGAAGAAGGACTTCAAGTTTCTCCATCATGGTTTCCTTTTCAATCAGAGGAATCTGTCTGTATATTTCTGTAAAAAAAACATATATTTATTTTTTGCAAGTTCAGATAGTATTTATGTACCTCTTTTACATAAGTCCAACTGAATGAGCTTATGTCAAAAAGGAGCTTATATTTTTCTTCAAAGTAAAGTTGTTATGGGTCATTTATATTTCCCCTGAACACAAGTGTTAAAGTACTATGGGTGCCCCTTAGTGCTTCTCAAATAAGCACTTGCATCCTGGGGAAAGCTGCCCCTGCTCCTAGCACCGCCTGCCAATGAAATAAAGAAGTCATTAAATTCATAATAGATTCAAATAACATGGCTTGGATAACAGTCATATTATTACCATCTCTTCACTTCATTTATATATACAGGTATGGGACCTGTTATCCAGAATGCTCGGGACCTGGGGTTTTCCGGATAAGGTCTTTCTGTAATTCCGATCTCGTAAAAAATTATTTCAACTGTAATTAAACCCAATAGGATTGTTTTGCCTCCATTAAGGAGTAATTATATCTTATTTGGGATCAAGTACAAGGTACTGTTTTATTATTACAGAGAAAAAGGGAATCATTTTTGAAAATTTGAATTATTTGCTTCTAATGGAGTCTACGGGAGAAGGCTTTTCTGTAATTCGGAACTTTCTGGGTAATGGGTTTCCGGATAAGGGGTCCAATACCTGACTATGGAAGTGCCATACTGTATGCTATCATTTTCCTTTAACTTCAATGAAACCACATATGAATGATAAAGTTACCAGAACATAAAAAAGCAGTGTCGCCCCAAGAAAAACCAACCAGAAGGGCTGCACTGATTGCATTAACTTAAACACAATTATTTTGAAATCAGTGCAGCCATGCGATGGGATTTTTGAAAAGTGTCCTTCGATTATGAAGCATTTTGGTAACCTTAGGACGGTGATCCCCAACCAGTGGCTCGTGAGCAACATGTTGCTCCCCAACCCCTTTGATGTTGCTCCAAGTGGCCTTAAAGTAGGTGCTTATTTTTAAATCTCTTGCTTGGAGCCAAGTTTTTGAAGCACAAAGACACAGTTTTATTCCAAGCAGAGCCTCCCGCAGGCCAGGAGTCCAGATGGGGTTACCAAATAGCCAATCACAGTCCTTCTTTGCATCCCCAAAGAACTTTTTTCATGCTTGTGTAGCTCCCCAACACTTTTTACATCTGAGTGTGGCTCACAAGTTAAAAAGGTTTGGGATCCCTGCCTTAGGATGTATTCATTTGAAGTGTATGGAGAAAGCTTATTTGGGAAAAATGGCAAAGCAGCTCTCATCCTATTTATAAACAGAGAATGGACGCCATGTGTGCATAACTGGTTATACATTTCCACTATAAAGGATAGGATTTAAATTTCATACAAGGGACGTGAGAGCTAAGATCTATACCCTGAACTCTGGCCATCTGGTTGCATGAGAAACAAAGTTGCCAATCAAACAAAAAGCAAACTGAATAATCCATCACCTTCTGACAATATTTATTTAAATGAGTGCTTTGTAGATTGATCCCACTCAACAGCATTAAATTAAAATGGACAGGTCCACCCTCACCCTAAAAAGGAGAATGATTGAATTGAACTGGCAAAGGCAGATATCCATTACTCAGTAGCACTAAATATTCTTACAAATGACATGATGCCAGGTCCTATGCTGAGGGCACTTTATCTCCCATGCTGCAGAGCTAATAAGGTGGACTGGGCAGGAAAGTGAAGCATAACCAGCTGAAGGTGTCATGCATTTCAGGAAAGTGCAAACTAGCATTTAGGGACTGCATTTAGCATTACCAGGCCATTATTAAACAGAGGTTGACATCTTATTTAGCCTTAATCTTGAATTTTTTTCTGCAAAGCATTCCTTTGGTGGGATGTTCATTCTAAGAGGACCTGAAAAGACCTGTGGACATCAATCTGTTAGGGCTCTCCTTGACAGTGGAATGCAGGGCCACACTAAATGAACAGTTAACTGGTTAAAAGATCTGCAGAGCTGTGAATGATGGCCAGATGGGAATCTCACTCCCACATGCCAAGTCAGGAGGTTAAAATTCTTGTTAGACCCTGTTTGGTCCAGTACAGAACCAGACATTGCCATGCTGGGTGGAAACAGGTCAGAGTATCCCTGTTTGGACTGAAAGTCAGAGAACACTGGAGACATCTGCTGGTGAATGCAGTAGTAATATCTTATGGGGCCTGCAGGGACAGCTCTGCCAACTGAGGGCCCAACACACCTTTGCCCTTCATACTGATTATATTGCCATAGTACAATTCAGTTCTTGTTTACCCCCTAAGCATAGAAAAAACAGGATCTGCTCACATTATTCCCACAATCAATGGCCCTCTAAATTATTAGAATATCACTCTTAAACACAATATTTTTGATTCAACCCTTATCTGATATGCAACTTCATGGTAGGTTTCATATAACTGAGAACATTCATAGAAAGCTTATCTGGATAGTCTGCATTGTTACATTCAATTTAAATGCAATCAGTTTGCAATTAGTGTAGCCCTGCAACTTGCATTTAAGTTACCTAATTTCAAATGATATTTGCTCTGTGTTATATGACCAAAATATCCAATATCAGATATGATTTTAACCTTGGATTTTGCACACAGAATGGTGCTTTTACTACTCTACAGAGGTTCAGACTGGTATTCAAAATAGGCCCTGGCACTATAAGTACTAAGAGGCCCAAACAGCCCCCACAGGGCCAAAAAACAGTGACTTTCTAAGGCAGGGATCCCCAACCTTTTATACCCATGAGCCACATTCAAATGGAAAAAGTTTTGCAGAGCAACACAAGCATGAATAAGTTCCTGGAGGTGCCAATGAGAGCTATAATTGGCTATTTGATAGCCCCTATGATGACTGGAAGCCTACAGAAGGCTCTGTTTAGCAATTACACTGGGTTTGTATGCAACCAAAGCCTGACTCCTAACCAGAAATTCAAAAATAAGCACCTGCTTTGAGGCCACTGTGAGCAACATCCAAAGGGTTGGCAAGCAACATTGTTGCTCACGAGCCACTGGTTGGGGGTCACTGGCCTAAGGAATCTTAGAGCAACCCCTTGGCCATTGGCCAGAACCCAAAGATTGCCAGTCTGGACCTGACTTTATACGGAGATCACCAGATTATGTGCAACATCTGTGACACTTCTAGAGCTCTAGCACTGCTGCACTGATTGCACTTAATCTAGTGGCAATTTCACTTTGCAATCAGTTGAACCAAGCAACGTATATTAACATTGTCCCTAATTTTTTCTATGTGCTATAATAACCTTATTGCAAGTGAGCCTCACATTTGCTGGTCTAAAAGAGATACCTGTCTTGGAAACCGTGGTATTTGCAGAAGCAGAAAACAGAAAGACATTCTCTGGTGCTTACTCCCACAATGAAATGTGTGTCTGTGTACCAAGTGTGTGACTGGTCTGGTTTAGCATACAGTAACCAGATCACCTCTTAAACTAGAGACACTTAAACTAATACATCCTGCATTACAGGACATTTATAATTTAAAAATTCCCAAGGTAAAGGTTTGATCTGTTCAGCTTCATGTAAAAAAAATCTAAGCCCCCAAAACATTCTATGGACAGCTGGTTTCTGTTATGTACAAATGTGTCCTGTACGTCCCTATTGTGTTATGAATGAGCTAAAATTGGCACACTTACTCTGATTCCCCACGTGCTATACCTCCTGCTACTCTAAATATCTCATTTCCAAATCATACCTTTATGGTTGTAACGCAGGAATGCCAAAAGGGGCATTATACATCTACATACAAATTCTTTCAACATGAGCAAATTAAACGGAACTGAAAATACATTTTGCCTATTATTTTAATGAAAAAACACAGATTTTTATTATGAAGCAGGTGCATTGTTTTGGTTTCACACTTGCTATTTCTCCTTTATTTTGCTTAGTGTAACTAGAGGAACTGTATAAATAACCCCCTTCCTTTGTTGTTTTCTATTTTAACTTAAAGATATAGAGCGGCAGCCATAAAGTATTTTACTGGTCTTGCCTGTAAATCCCCAGCTAGGGCTGAGCCGGTAGAACAGTTTTACAGGCAATTGCACTGACAGTAAATTTGTAATTCACCCTTATTCTCTAGAGAATACGGGTGAATTACAAATTTACTGTCAGTGCAATTGCCTGTAACCTGTTCTACCATTGCCACCGTTATAATTCGATCGTTTGGCCCCAGGGGCCGTAGGTGGGGATATCGGGAGAAGATACGCTCACTTGGCGACCTCGCCAAGCAAGCGGATCTTAACGTGTATGGCCAACTTTAGGGGGGAAGCCTTCGGGTGCCTATATAATCAGTGAAGTAATAAGAGTTTGAGGACACAGGGCTTAAAGGTGAGTGGAGAAACATTTTGTCGCGCGGTGATTAATCTTCCCATCTTCCACGGCCCTAAGGCTTCCGCTCTAGGCAGAAGCCCTCGGGTGCCTATGCCCTATCTGTGTACAAGTAAACCGATTATCTACCGTGCAAGAACCAGGAAGTTGGATATATGGAATAACTTTCTCTGTTTAAATAATTTTGTTTAAAACAATAGACAAAAAATATTATCAGCACAAGGCCTTTTTATTGCACTCATGTCGTACAAGGAGTATACTGCGCCTTTAGGTCATGCTGTGTTTTGTGGGCTGACTTTATTGTCCAACCAAGAAGAAAATCTTTTGTCCTACCTGTTCAGATGGTCTGCCCCCAACAGGCAGTGGTACATTCCAAGCTAGCGCTCTTAGCCAGGCCCAGAAAGCTACTGCTTGGCTGAGATGTGTGCACCAGCAGCAGTTCCTACCTTACACTTGGTAGTCTGGAACATGTCACCATACCTACAGAGGAGAACAAAGACTGTAACAATCTGCTGCATTTACAGAGGCCACAGAGCAAGAAGTCAAGGTATACACAATCTCTAGCACAGTCACTAACCTTGAAAATTTACTTGGCCCCTCACCATCTTCGTCATCAAAATCCATTCTGTGAGAAACAAGAGCACAGTAAGAGGTACATCCCGATCAGAAAAAACCATTACCAAACTATATGGCTTTTACTGAAACTCTTGGGTCCATCAGACCACCCCTCACTGGGGCTTTACTTATTCTGTCTAAATATGTGTTGTACCTGGGGACATGTGAATGGTGCCTTGTGGAGTCATCACTGGGCTGCCAGAAATGGAACATCAATACATTTTTATGTTTTGGTATTCTCACTTTCATCTTTCTAGTTGCTAAAAACACTGTAAATTTCATTGAACACAATGTAGATACGGGTATAGGATCCCCTATCCGGAAACCCATTATCCAGAAAGTTACAAATTACGGAATGGCCATCTCTCATAGACTCCATTTTAACCAAATAATTAAAATTTAAAAAAAAAATGATCCTTTCTTTGTAATAATAAAATAGTATAAAATAGTACCCTGTACTTTATCCCAACTAAAATATAATTAATCCTAATTGGAAGCAATACAATCCTACTGATTTTTAGACTTAAAGTATGGAGATCCAAATTACAGAAAGACCCCCATCTGGAAAAACCCTGGCCACAAGCATTCTGGATAACAGGTCCTATACCTGTATATTGTAAAAGACTCTTACTGACAGTCTCAAATGGGAAAATCCCTCTCAGCAGGAGACTTGTTGGGCTTGCACTAACACTGTCAACTGAACACACAAGGCAAGTTCATGTGCCAGATCTCTACGCTTTCTCACCCTCCTGATCCAGGAAACAGGAAATAAAGAGGAGATGTGAGGCATGGTCCCACTTAGAACAAACACGCACGCCTCTATTATTGCTGATAACCAACTGATTCTGCAGTCACACGGAAGGGAGGAGACCCCTGCTGTCCCTTGGGTATCGTTCCAAGGTAGCAAGTTTTTGACAGCTCATATCCTACTCATCGCCACCAGAAAAGCAACTCCATTGTTCCTCTGCAGAACAGTCCAGAGGGGTCCTGCTTCCCTCCTTTATTATCTCACACTAAGACATACAATCAGGGTGGAGAGGGCTTTGCCTTGCAGTCTTAACATCAGAACAGGCTCCTTGGAATTGAAATATCCTTACTAATGTATGTGATTTTTAACTGATCAATAAATGTTAATATGTTAATATACAGCCTTTCAGATGTTTTCAATAGGACTTCCAGCAGCCATTGCTATGCACTTACCAACGGTAGTTTAACAACAGCTACAGATTCACAGGTTTGATATAAATTAATTAACCATCATCCCCCATTTCCCTGACACCCAACCCACAGAGTTATGTTGAGAATCTCTTTCCATTTTTTAAAACAATGGGTCTTAAATGTCTGTGAGATGTGAATTTATAAAGCCATTACTACTTAAAGGTTTTATTGATAGCTTTGTCACTTGTACTGCCACTCTCTCTCTTTTGGCAAAGAGGAAAACTCCTAAGCTGTAGATATAGAGAAGTGCCCAACATCTATTTGTATGTAGGCAAAACTGAGGTTTAATTTATAGATCTCCCAAAAATAGCGCTGACTTTAAATTAACCAGCAAGAATAACCAGATAACCTACCTGAAAGTTATACTTACCCTTTAACAAAGGTTGGTGAACTATAGGATGTAAATCAATATTATGGAAAACCAGATGAAATTTGCATCTATGCAATAATTAGCAGTATAAATGAACTGCCTTTGTATATAAACCAGCAACTCTTAAACCAGCAACGGGCCACACATTATATTCCATGTTATTGGCATAGCAATACAAACGTTTTGAATAAAAGAAAGTTGCCCTTCAGCTGACACTCTATTAGCACTCCATAAGATATACACAGCAGACAGTAATGAGCAGGGTGACAGGAACCTGATCAGATCGTAGGCATGAACAGCTGTACATGTGTATGGCTAGTGATGTGTGCAGTTGTGACACTGATGCCCAGATCAAGGCATGTTGGGCACAAATGCTTTGTGTATAACCTTTTATAATGTGTAACCTCACACACAAAACTCTGGCAAGTGCTCTTAATGGGAGAACAAAAGTTTTAGCAATTAAACTAAGCAGGGAAATATTCATGCATGGTGCAGTGGCGTCCTCTAGTGGTAAAACTGTGATAATGGTTAATTTGATTCCAGATTGCTCTCATGTTAAAAGAGGGCTCGTTTATCAAAGATGGGGCAAGGCACAACTCTGCACTTCAAGAACATGTTGCAGAAGAAATCCACAGTTTGCACATTATCTGGCTTCTTGCTCATCTCAGCAAACAACTTTTACAAGTACTTTAATGGCTGTGGCACATAAGTTCTGACTGTCGCTAATCAGAAGAAAGATTCTGGCCTCAAACTACTTGGTCTGGGGAACAGTACTGCTTAAACTAAATGTGGTGGTGATATCTGGGCCCCCTTTCAGAAACATTTACTTTGGTGATGGTAAGCCAAGGCCCAACTGTCACCACCAAGTCTTCTTGAGAGGTTGGCTCCATAGACATAAGTACTACAGATTGGGGTATTGTGGGTTTTTTTTGAAATTGTAGAGAGGAATTCACTTTGGGGAAAGAGTTTTATTTCTGAACCTACCAGTTATTTCTGGAGGTGTGTATACATTAGCCATCATCTACAATGTCCAGATTCTGAGAAGGGGTGGAGAGGGCTGGGTTTGTAAATGTTTAAGCCCACTGAGTGGAAACCTCCACTAATTCTGACACTGACAGGAAACAATCTTGGGTCTCTTTTGGTGTATACAATCTACATACAGACCAAATGTTAGTAATTATTGTTATATATATTAGCCATATACACAGTGCACAGTGCATATAAATGTTACTGTCCTATCTAATCACATCAGGAACCCCAAGCTTACTTGTGTTTTGTGCTTCTGCTTGCCCAAACTATGTTAATCAGTTACAACCCCCTTAACTCTTAGGGGCACATTTACTAACCCACGAACGGGCCGAATGCGTCCGATTGCGTTTTTTTCGTAATGATCGGTAATTTTGCGATTTTTTTCGGCGTCTTTACGATTTTTGCGTAAAAACGCGAGTTTTTCGGCGTCTTTACGATTTTTGTGTAAAAACGCGAGTTTTTCGACGTCTTTACGAAAGTTGCGCAAAGTCGCAATTTTTTCGTAGCATTAAAACTTGCGCGAAACGTCGCGCCTTTTAAGTTTTAACGCTACGAAAAAGGCGCGACTTTGCGCACAAGTGTTAACGCTACGAAAAAATTGCGACTTTGCGCAACTTTCGTAAAGACGCCGAAAAACTCGCGTTTTTACGCAAAAATCGTAAAGACGCCGAAAAACTCACGTTTTTACGCAAAAATCGTAAAGACGCCGAAAAAATCGCAAAAAATACGAAAAAGTCGCAAAATGTTCGTTTCCAATCGGAATTTTTCCAATTTGGATTCGAAATCGTGTCTTAGTAAATCAGCCCCTTAATGTTCTGAATGCAGAGATGTACTGTTCCACTTTGTAAGAGCTGTCCTACACCCAAGTTTGCTGCTCCGCAGGTTGATGAAAGGCAAGGAGAGACCAATGTGTCATACTCAGTAATTCTGGATAAGAATATCTATATTCCATACCTCACATAGACCCACCTTTTTGTATACTGTTAAGGTTATTGGTACTGGGAACATTCTACTTACCCTGATCGTCGTTTTCCTCCACGTGCCGGCATAGGTCCTGCCATTCTCACCTGCCCTGTGGCCATTGCAGCCCCGGGTAAACTCACTGAACCTGGGATATCTGTTGTCATTTCTGCAGGCCAGAAAAAAGAAGATAATGTTTAGAATAGGGTGCATCAGAGATACATATTATAACTAGCTGTGTGGTCAGGAAACCGCTTCTTCTACTTGCGTATTTACCAATGCTCTGAATTTTTACTTGGCACTGGACTGCTAACAAAGGAAGAAAGCGGAATACCCTGAAATAATCCCCCAGCACCCTTAATTTGTCTCTTTTCAAAGGGCCAAAAACAATGCAAATTCCATCTATCTGTATGAAGAGGTGTTGAGAAGAACCAACAAGGTATGATCAGTTCTTTACTGCCCACATTTGGCTCTCAAAGAAATATCACGATGGAACTCTCGATATGTACATGGCACGCTGGCGAATCTGCTCCTAATTGCCTCAAGATGAAAGCCCAAAAGCGTGCCGAGAGGAGGAATCCGATGGAAGATGACTTTCAAGATAAGTGTCTTTTGTTGTTGCTGTTGGCATCTGATAGCAATTAATGTAGCATTGTTAAAACAATAAAATACTCCGACTGTCTGATGATGCCAAATAGATCTCGCTGTGACTGATCTTACTCATCATTTGGTCACCCATACACAAAGACTAAGAGCCTAAAAATCTCCCAGCCCCCAAACACACACTTGTATAAAAGCTACACTTAAAGTACATCCTGCCTGTGGCCCCCCAGCACCATGAAAAATCTAACTTTTACCAATGGAAAACGAATCTAAGACGGATGCTAGGGCTCCTCTGTAAGAGAAAAGCATCTATTGAGACAGAAGCATAATCAGTATGCGAGAGACCTGCCAGAATGGCTGAGATGGAGGAGGGGGCGAGCATTTGTATTCAGCTCAGAACAAGACAACATCCCTATATGCCTCTATTGAGGAGGGTGCGTGAGTCAGGCTCTTGTATGGGGAACAATCACGGCAAAGGATCCTGGTTTCTAAATGAGCTATTTAAGGGCAGCCTCACATTTAACAGGTTGTACAGCCATCTATGAACAACAGATTCAATTAAAAATGAGGGGGCAATTCCAGCTCTAACTACTCTATGGTCACGTAGTTATTTAGGCTCATAAAGAATGAGTCCATCACATTCAGCTCTGTACAAAACCCCCTTTGTGATTATTGTTGCAGAAGAAGGTGGAAAACAAAATGCTTGTGGCTCTCTGCAATTTGTCCCTCATGATGGAGGGAATTATTCTTCAACTGGAAATTCTGCCTACTTTTAAAATCCTGCTACTGTCTAATCCTGGCAACCTATTATTGCCACTTCTCAATAGGGCATTGGCTCTGTACCTTGTTGAGAGTATTGTGCCTCTGGCAGGGATATAGCACCGGTATGTGGGAGACCTGAATGCATTTGGATAAAGGGTACCCTGTGGAGGAGGCTTCTGGTAATTAACCCCTGGGCTCCTAACCCACTGTGGGAAATGGCCAGACACATATTTGTAGGCAGGCCACAAAGGCCCAGGCCTAGAGCGACAATAAAAAGTTGCTTAGAACTATCCATTCTATAATATACTAAAAGTTAACTTTAAGGTGAACAACCCCTTCCTAAACAACCCCCTACTTGCAGTTTTTTTCTAAGGCTTTAAGTTCCCCTTTGAGTTGTTTGCTGGTTGCTCTGATGAGCAAATATACAGTCACATCCATCTGTAATAAGACAATGCCCTCTAGTGGCGGAACAGTGTATGAATGGAGAATTACTCCGATATGGAAAAACCCCTATTTATTCAGTCAAAAATGTAGCTAAATTCACACATGTATTCTTTACAAGAAATCAGGCTAAAATCAGGCCTGGGGCAGTGTGGTTTTTAAAGAACAGGGTTGCTTGCCTGGCTTCTTAGATTTACTGGGGTGTGCGTAATAATTGGCATCACCCTAGGATTGCAGGTTCCCCCTGGTTTTGAAGGACACATAGTTTTATTTGCACTCTCTTGGCACCATGTTGCAGCGAGTGCTAAAGTGGGTACAGAATTGCACCTATTAAAATTCCATACATAATGTCTGTGCACCTACTTGCACTCATCTTTTAAGTGATATTAAATACAGGGTGCATTTATGTGTACTTATGCATATAGAGGCACCCAATACTTAATAGTTCATGTATATATAGTATCAGCCACTAACAATTACCTATATGTGGGGTCATTAGCAATTTATTTGTTTCCCACCTCCAGCACCAAGAGGAGGCTGGTGGCGGTCAGTTACCCATTTAACCTAGCAATTTATTGTACATTAACCACCATTTCCAGATAACATGTTCACAATATTCCCACACAATTCATGAACAAATATCCCTAGGGTCAAGCGAAATTATGTTTATTTTTGTAGCTGCAGTAATTAATATCATCTTGAACCTTTCCCTTAAGGGTAACTGCAAACCTAGCGCTTTCATGTATGTCAACTGAGTTTTTAAGTGTCTCAAAGTGCCTGAAACCACTTAGTGTAAGATTTCAAATTGCCCAAAACTGCAACAGGAATACTTTAGGGCTCATTTAGAAAGGAGGGCTGGTCAAGACATTAAACAGGTTAAAAGTGTTAGTTTCTTTTTACCCATGATGCACCTTTAAGTCACACCTCTTTGTGTTTGCGGAATGGTAAAGCATAACTCGTTCTGCAGTAGGGAAAAGCGCTATATGTAATGAATGCTGATGGGTGCAATTTTCCACCATTTATTGCACACAGTGTTAGCACCTGGCCTTAGTAAATAAGCCCTTTAATGACAGTGGTGCCCAAACTAAATTGCCTTTATATCCTGTTCTTGCCGCTACTAGTGACAACCCTGCATGGAGTAGATTATCAATTGGCACACTTTTTGCACTGGCAGAGAAAATGCTAATACCTCTCTGTATAGTAAGTAAATGCAGCCACTGATTTTAATGGCAAGCACCTGTCACTTTGTACGTTGAGCAGATTTTGTCCATTAAAATTGCCATTCCATTTTCTGACCAAAATCCACCCTGAGTGTGCTTGGTATTAAAATCAGAGGCTGTCACCACACCATGTTTGGAGCAAAATCTGTTTCCTCACACCCAGGGTAACATTAGTCTTAAGGTGGCCATATACAGTAGGTTTCACTTGTTTAGTGACCTTGCCAAACGAGTGAATCTTTCCCCCAATGTACCCACCTTGGGTGGGCAATGTTGTGTTAATGTGATTGCTTTGCCCTAGGGCCAAATGACTGCATTACAATAAAGGGGATACAAAAAGCTGGAGCAAGGACTGCATCAATGAGCAGATGTGGTCCTCGATTAGACTGAAAAATCAAGCCCATTAACATCTTGCAGATTTTTGGCCAGATATCGGTCAGGGAGACCTGTTGGAGGACCCCATACACTGACAGATAAGCTGCTGAATTGGTCTGAAAGAGCTGAATTAAATCTGTCAGTGTATGTCCACCTTTATGCAGTGAAACTGGCAGGCTGGCATGTACAGTATTTAAAGACATCTGCAGTATCTGACTTTAACTAAACAGGCACAATCCAGTTGATCTGTAAATATTTTCTGGAAGTACAATGAAAAAAATATCCCTTGTGAGCATAAAGAGTTAAAGCCAGCAAAAGAGTATTTGTTGTTGAATGGTCGGCAAATTTTCAGTTATGCCCTACAATGAATAGGGCGCTTGTTGTTTAGAAAACTAAATGTTCTTTAATATCAGCTACAACTGGCCAGTAACACAGGCTGAAAAATGTCAGCGCCCAGAGAACTCTAACCTGCTGGTTGTACCATTTCACCTTGGTAAAGAGAAGGGAATGACATACTCACCGCTGGGATTTACTGCCGTGGGAGTTGCCATTATTTAAAATTAGCAGCATGGAGATTAGACCTGGAAATAATTAACAAATGTAAACACTAGTAATCAAAAGGAAAGGGAAAGCAACAGAGCAGTAAAGTGGTTCTCCATGGGCGCCTGGCAACTAATTAGATCTTATGATTTATGAGCGGATGTGAAAGCACAAAGTTAAAGGGGTGGCCGCTGCTAGGGTGGGTGTTTTGGGCATGTGAGGATATAAGCTGGGGTGGGAGGGTAATGGCATGGGTACAATGCTGTCAGGAGTGGCTCAACTTGATAATTAGAAGAATACTCTTGCCTTTCCATCACCGAAAGGGTTAAAAAGACTGACCAATAACTTCAGCATGGCAGGGGTGATGGTTATAGTGTGAATTGTGTAATTGCACAAAAAAAGCCTTCATTTGCCTTTTTGCGTGATTACCCCATTCTAATGTTTTACCTGCAGCCCTTCCTAATCACTCCAATTAAAAGGTATTTTCAGGCACTCAGTTAGTTGTGGGGAGCACAATTTCCCCCCGGGTGACAAAGCACCCCTGACCCCCCGTTTCATCACCCTAACAGTGTGATGGGAGAAACATCAGGAACAGGAGCACGAACCAGGGGCACAAAGGCTGCAAACTGAATTTCTGCAGCGTATTGTCACTTTGCTAGGTAAAGCAATTTTTTCATAGTAACCTTAAACCCAGAAATATAGATTCTACATTTTTGGCAGGAAAAGGACCAAGGCAGAAGCAATAAAGTGGCATATTGTTAAGGGTGGGTTTGTATAGGGGGTGCAATGATTGGTTGGATGTGAATGTGGGGTGACAGGTACCTGCAGTTAAGGAATTGCTTGGCCTGAGATGGGCACCCTGGTTTGACAGGTACTAGTACTGTAGGGAGAGCATGGCTAGGGGAGTGACAAGTACATCTAGGTTCTGTGCAGCATAGGAGAGGCAATTCTACTAACCTCACCACCTTGTTTTCACTGGTGCCAGTGTCCTCCCCACTGTCCAGTCTCTTTGTGCAGCCGGTGTTCAGAACTCACAGGGGGAGATACCGCGAGAGCTGCTAATCTCTTTAAGGGGGGTTGAAACAGGGGAAGAAACTGCAGTGTTACCATAGCAACAAGTGAGAGGCTGACAAAGGAAGGGGCGCTGCTATGGCAACTCTGACAGAGTGAGTGAAGGACAGAACAGAATGTTTATAACCACTGACACAATGTACCTGCCATTGTGCCAGCAAAGTGCTGTGCCAGGCACTTACAGACCATGTTAAGTGATGCTGTGGCAGAAAACAGATGCCACTTTGCAATTTGTCCTGCCATGAGCACCCACAGACACAGTACTTTGACTTGCACATTCTACATGAATAAGGGCCAGGATGGGGGAGGCATATAGGCACTTATTCTACCCCCTAAGGCTGTTATCGGACGTGGCTGAGTATAAACACAGGCTGACAAACAGCCGACCCGCTCACCTCTGCTCTGTGATGTTACTGCACCAGTAGGGCGTAATACCTTCCAATTCCCAGAGCCTACACAAAACCATAAGAAGTAGAACTAGATGATGGGAGTTCTAAAATAACTGCAACTTTATTCCTTCCAAAGACCAAGGTGTTAACACACACACCTTAGCCAATACATTTTCACAAAATGTCACACATATGTCAGACATTCACAAGGAAGTTCAGTGTTCAGTTATAACTTATTACTCACGACCCTTTGAAGTGTTCTCTCTCCCATCCGTGCCAGCAGCCTCTAGTGGGCTAAGCCCACAACCCAAGCCTTGCCAGGCACTTCTGATTGGTCCCAAATAGGGTTGGCATCTTTCTTTATTGTTAATAATGGTCTTCAGGTTGGTGGGGCGGGCAGTGGTGTCACTTAGGGGCAGGTTGGTGACACAACAGGGCAGGAAAATAGGCAGGCTAGGCTGGGAATTGGGTGGGTATGGCAGGGAAATGGGTGGGGAGGCAGGCCTCTACTTGCTATAAATTTAATGCCTTTGTTAGCGATTTGCCAGCTAGGCTGGTCACATACTGGCTGGGTGGCAACCCTAGTCCCAACACTTTCTTGGTCTGCAATGAATATCCCAGAGCCTACAGTACACTGAAACACAAAAGTATGCTGAAACCTGCTGCACCCAGGCCAATATTGTGCCTTTAGGTGCAATAACATCACAGAGCAGAGTGAAGCAGAGCGGCCTGTGTATGAATAGTCTTGTCTGGCTTTAGGTTAAATTACACATCATTCAGTAAGTAAGTTATTACTGAAAAATATTTAGTTTGGTGCAAGGTGCAACTATTCCCCAGGCACAAGTGCTGAGTGAATGAGCTCTAAAGGTTGTGATTTTGTGTCCCTTATTGCTCTTGCACTTGTCTGGGTCATTTGTAAATTACCCCTGTAGCACATCGGTGAGTGTTTGCTTCAAGTGATATGAGCACATGTGTGTATTTGGGCTGTATACAAGTTGTGTAGGCCCCTGGGCAAGTAAAGGTGTAACTCCCTGCAACTCCCAGCTCTTTGCACCACAATTTAAGAGAATGCTCACCATACAGCAGGGGAATGCTCCTGTAGAGTGAAATGATCAGGACACTGGATGTTTCATGCAAACCAAATGAGAACTTCTTTGTTGATTTCCAGGCAAGTGATGTTCTAATACGTTCAGCAGTAAATAACATGCAACCAGCAATAAGTTTCTACCTCCCAGGAGGTTATACACACGCGCATCTGGTGACTTTATCTTCAGGTTAGGCAATCCCAATCTTGCTCCCTGGCACACTACACTGTTTTTGAGCTCACCCACTCATGTCCATAATCTGGTGGTCTATTCACCCCAGGGCTCTAACCCGCAGACCTTGGTGGGGCAAAGAACTGCTCGACTACCATCTCCTAAACCTGCCTTTCACTCCTAGAATGACTATAACTTCAGATAATTTTCTTGAACAATCTAACAGTAGGACCTATAACCACATCTAGTGAGCAGAAATCCCAAGCAAAAGACCCTGAGCACATGTGCTATCCTTTTTATATTGAGGTACTGCCACCTACTGTACATTCCTAGAACTACAGGGGAAGTTACTTTTAACCCTGGAAGGGAAATATTGTAGTTTTCACACACAGAACTAGGATCTGTGGTTTCTAATGTTTTTCCTAACCAGAAGGACATCAGAGCAGCCCTCTTTCTTTTTCCTGACAACTTCCATGACAATGTCCTTGACTACACCGCCATTACTGAGCTGCCAGCCTGAAACATTATAGAGGTAACATTACTGAAGTAAAAAAAATATATTTCAGATTATTACGTACATAAAAGAAGGTCTGCTTCTTGGTAGCAACTTCTTCTTCTAGATGCTTCTGGGCAGAGGCCTGCAGGGCCGGAACAACTGGGATAGGTAGAAGAGGCACCCACCTAGGGCACAACGATGAGGGGGTGCCAGGGAGGTACCTCTCCTGCCTACCCCTAGTACGTGCTTTCTTGCCTGCTGCCTGTCCTTGCACAACAGCGCCCCACCCTGCAACGTCACTGTGGGGGTAGGGTGCAGGGCTGAGGTGGCCGGCTGGGTTTCCTAGGGTGCCTGGTCGGCTTGGCTGCCCCTGAAGCACTGCTACATTGTCGCCCTCTTTGTAGGAAGCAACTCTCAAACGTACAAATGAGTGGATGCCAGTGATTCCTAATTAAATAAAAGATGTATTGAACAGTAGAAAAGCAAGGATTCACATCCCAAACACCAAGTTTTAATTGAGTATTATACCACATGTGCCTGCTCCCCGTGTACCAGAATATCTCAAAGGGATTTCAACCCACTTAGTCCCTTCACCCGGGGTACAACCCAACACTAAACTTCCTTGGTATATCACAAAACTGCTCTTCCTAGCTAGCATGTAAACTCACAACATTTATCCTTTCTATCCAAGAATACCTGTACCCAGTGTCAGACTGGGATGCCAGGGGCCCCCCAGAAAACCTAAGGCCATAACCTTAGACCACTCTCCAAAACTATTTTTCATCCACTTCTTACTCAGGCCCACTAAAAATTTTCCTGGTATCCCTGTGGGCCAGTCCGACACTGCCTGTACCTTAGGGTACAGACTTGTCACAGGGGCCTTGTTCTCCCAGTACATAAACCTCCAGTACCGAGTCCAAAGAGTCCAAAGAGTAAGAGCCATGTGCTACCCCCTTCATTTTGCACTTTTTATTTCTAAATTACACTGTTTACATAGCAAATAATTCACTGTACCATTTCAAATTTTGTTCTTAAACCAACAAATGTATTTTTTTTAGTTGTAATATTGGTTCAGAAGGAGCCAGCACTACACAATAGAACTGCTTTCAGGTAACCTATTGTTTCTCCTACTCCCATGTAACTGGAGGAGTCCCAAGCTGGACTTGAATCTCTTAATATTGAGTGCTATTCTGATATCTACTGGGAGCTGCTATCTTGCTCCCTTCCCATTGTTCTGCTGATCGGCTGCTGGGAAGGGGGTGATATCACTCCAACTTGCAGCTCAGCAGTAAAGTTTATCAGAGCACAGGTCACATGGCTGTGGCACCCTGGGAAATGAAGAATATGGCTAGTCAGGATTCTGCTGGAGAAGCTCTATTAACTGATGTTTTGAAAAAAAAACATGTTTTCCCATGACAGTATTCCTTTAAACAGGAAATGGTCACACTATCCATTGGTCAATAAGGGACACTTTTCTTCCAAGGGGCATGGGTAACAGAACTAGCTTTTCCTGAGCCAGTAGGGCAATTAACCACTCAGGTCCCTTCCCCAGTTTTATTATACAAGTTGTACATACTTCACATTGGCGCAAGCAATAAAAAGCCCAGTCTTTTTCTTCACTTATAGATGGGTTTCTGAACACTTTTATGGATACAAAAGTTATATTAAATTTGACCAAAAAAAAGATTGTTAGCACAAAGGAGAAATTATTCTTATTGAACATATTTTTCCCTTTAATGACTGTTATTACATTCTCCCATTGGATCTGTTGTAACATCTGGAGGGGCCATTCCTGCTCTTTGATGTAATACACACAAGTGCTGACCTTTTCACTTCCATTGTCACCCAATGCACACACAGGGCTTTTTTTAGTATCAGATAGCATTGCATTCCATGGGGGTTATGGAAATATAACCATATTTCTCGTGGAAGGCACATTTTTATGCTGTTGCTGCTCTGTTACATATGTTTAACATACTTTTGCACAATCTGGTTTTCTTTTAATATCTCATCTCATAATTTGGGAAAGAATTTAATAAAAAAAATCAAAGTGAAAAATAAACTTCATATTTTAGAAGTTGTTTATTGTTAGGTATAATTTGGTGCAGAACTCTTTGAACACCCGCATTCTGCACATCTGCCCTTATTTAAGACACATAATCCTTCGTGCAATGATTTCTTTTTAGTATTTCTGTGCTAAGTTTCCATGAGATGCTGTCAGAGTCCCTGGTGTTGGGAGCTGTAGTGGTGCTAAAGTGGTATTTCACCTTTAACTTAACTTTTAGTATGATATAGACTGTGATTTTATGCTACAATTTGCAATTGGTCTTCTCTTTATTTTTTTTTTGTGGCTTTTGAATTATTTAGGTTTTTGTTTAGAAGCTCTCCAGTTTAGAATATCAAAAGCTTTCTTGTTGCTAGTGTCCAGTCTACCTTAGCAACCAGGCTGTGGCTTGAATAATAGATAACTATAACAAATAAAAAAACAAAACCAACTGAAATGTTGCTAAGAATAGGCTATTCGAAAAAAAAAAAGGTGAACTACCCTTTTATTGGTCTCATTCTTTTGGGACACAGTACAAGTGTCTGTTCCCTGAAAAGTGCCAAGGGGGGGGAGAAATCTAAAATACTATGTATAGATATATATATGTGTGTGTGTTCTTTCTATAACATCTATTGTGAGCAAGTGATGAAAGCAGTAGCAAGGTGAGTTTTGCCTTTAATTTACCTTAACGGAAGATGTAAGCTCCAAGGAAGGTACTGCTAAACAGGCAATATGTTTGCACTTTCCAGAGAATCTTGCTGTTGGGAACTGGAAGCTGGGGTATTCCGGAAGTACCAGGCAGGTCACATAGTCCACTTGTCCAGCTCATATTTTGGAGTAGATTGTCCACAGGAAAGCTTTCCTGAGGAGAGGTGTTTAATAGTGACTAGAAGGTTAGGAAGATCTGAGCCAGACACAGGGAGGAAGAGTACCTGCTTGTGGAAGGAACTCACAAAAAGGCTGGGGTTGCTGTCTGCCACCGCAACGTTGCCAGAAGTGGCTTTTCACCACCCCTGGTAATTTGCAGGCTGGTTGAGGCAGGTTTTAGGGATAGCAGGATGGATGGATGGCAGCTCCCCTCTATCGCAATGCACTGAGATGGCTGCCTAAATACCAATATTACAGCTAAAAATACATTTGTTGGCTCAAGAATAATATTCTAAATGGTATAGAGCAGTGCTCGGGGTTGGACTGACACACCAGGAAACCAGGAAAATTCCCAGTGGGCCCCAGTCCTGCCAGGCCCCCCTGGCTGCCCTCCGTCCTACTGGGCCCTGCTGAATAACCGTTGCTCACAAGGCCCTGCAGAAGTGTTTTTGGCCCCTGAGCCGCCCAATGCAGCTCCTCCGATGCCACCCCCTTAGACCCACACGCTTACCTTTAGACCACTGGAGGGGTCCATGGGCAGCTGCATTGCTAGTGTAGAGAGCACAATTGCGCTCTTTGCACTAGCAGAGCCGAGTTTTAAAGACTTTTTGCCGCCTCTGGTAACTTGCCTCATGGTAGCAGCGCCCCTGATATAAATCACAACAGAATCCCATTAATGAAAATCTGCGGAATAAATGTCCAATCCCAGAGTACAAGGCCCTCCAAACAGAACTTCTGTGGGATGTACCTCTCGACCTAAATCTTTACACTTGAGTTGCTACTCAGACTTACTAATCCCTCTACTTTCCTCGCTGGAGCATTAGGGGCTGGAAAACTGGAAACTCCTGGGAAAATAGGGGGGGTTGACAGGAGTACTTGGTTTTTTCTCTTTATAAAAACTATTGAAGTCACCTCCTGACCATCAAAGAAAATTGCTGGATAACAGCACCCCCTGCCAACTGCGAAAGAGGACCAACTCTAAGCTGGCTTAAAGGGGTTCTAAAGGCAAAAAATTAAAGCCCAGTCTTTTGGAAATCCCCCTTGTCTCCACTGGCTCTGAGTGCTATGTGCTCAATCTTTGGATGGCATTCCCTACATAGAAATGATCAGCGCTGCTTCAAGTTCTAAAGGGCAGAGTACCTGCTAACAGTCCAACACATAGAAATATATTTATGTTCTCTACATAGTGACTCTACAACATTTCAGGCAATGATATACCTAGCGCTGACATACTTACTGAGTTCCTTACAAAGTTTTTTTATTATACACATCAGTCCTGCCCTTTTGGAACTTACAGACTAAGGTGTCTATCACATACAGTAGAGGCAATTTTATTAGGAACAAAATGGGCAGATCCGATTGCTGCCGCGTTCTGATCAAACTGCACCCTATGGAGTCTGTTTTAGGCAAGGACTACATTTTCAAACAGCTTTCTCCTAGTAACATGCACCCAATGTCTTGTGATTTCTGGAAAGAGAATTAGTGGGGGGGGGGGGGTGGCAATGCATGCAAATATACAAGGGTCAGTCCCTATGTTGCTTGCTGGGAGGATTCAGGATGCAGAAGTGGGCTTTAAGTAGAATTAGTGGTGAGGACGATTTGGGGGTAATGCAATGGGGAGGAAGGAGAGGTGCAAATTCTGCATTAGTGCCCATGGTGCTTTAGTTACTTTAACGTTCCAGCTGTAATTAAATAGCTGTCTAAATTGCACTGATCCCACCAAATACAGAATCAAAACAGAACCTAACAGAATGCACATATCATATGGCCACTTACACACACACACCCGAATAAAATCACCACTATCTCAGTTTTCTGTTGTTTAATTACACCACACTTTTATGGGCCAGACTGGGAAGCTGGGAATCTAAATATGCGCTTAAAATTAAATTGAAATATCTGTGGTGGGATCAATTGCTGCTTATCTGGAAAGCTCATTTCCATTTACAACACTATTGGCTTTAGATGTCTGTTAGATTTAATAAGGAGATTAGAAGAGATAAGGATGGTTGACTGAGGCAGAGTAAACAAAATCAGTGAATATCAAATGTGGCTAACTAAGCCTGGGTTAGAAAAAAATAAATGGAGTTATGAAGTGGGGTAACGTACCACAATATACTGTATGTATCACATTATATATTGTGTTAGACTGTGTATGACTTGCACAGTGTTATGTACTGACTTATTTAGTACTTACTGCGACTAGAGATCTCCTAAACCTTGAGGAACATTATAAGATTAGCATACATACCACTAATACTGTGCAGGTCCCCTAAACTGGGTAACTATTTCTGTTGTAATACCCCAGGTGCAGCTATATGCACATATCCATTCAGCAGGGTCCTCTTAACTTTTACCTTTAAACATTGGTAATTGGTTGTATTTTTGTATGTTTGATGTATACAGTAATTTATTGCACGGCACTGTGGTATTTGTTGGCACTTTATAAATATGTGTACATGGGGTGGATGGGGTTGGGAAGAGTTTTCATAATTGATCAAACATAAGTAGAATTTTGCTACAAACTATCAATCAAGAGTAATATCAGTAACCACATTAGCATTATTTAGTATGTTATGTAGCAAATGTGGTTGTGAGTATAGAAAATGGAATGGTAATAGGGGATGGCCTCTTGGCATAAAAGGTCCAGTGACCTACTTGCCAATAGTGAGAATTGATTGCCAGTAGGGTAACAGAAAAGAACATGAACACCAATAACTAAACATTGTGGTTGGTTTCCTGTCACATTGCCAACAGTTTTTGTAAGTGGTAAGTGTAACATTTAATAAGTATTTTATGGTTTGTTTCTTGTTATTTGGTGCATACTGACATATTGTGGCTTATTCAGTGATTTCCTGCAATCCCACTCCCACGTGAATACATAACTCAGTAAAAGGGTAGTAGTATGTGACATGTCTGTAAAAGGACCCTAGATTGGAGAGTTGGCACTGTGCTCATGCCATCAAGTGTAGGTTAGTAAAGAGTAAAATAAATCTAGTGTTCTTGACTATTTAGCCTGTTAGCCACTGAATAATTTTCATAAGATGGCACCTCCCTGCATGGTTGCAATTCTTGGGAAAATTGTCTTCTCACCAAAGCACTGGCCTTGCAGGCTGATCCTTCCCCCTTTTTATAGGGGGCATATCTCCATGAGAACACTCATTAGAATAAGAATACTATTAAAGGGGTAGATGTGGGTTTCTCTAACAACATGGCCTTATCTCATGCAGAATAAATCTGCTAAAATACAAAAACACCAAGTGGTCGGGGGAGCACTCCAAGACTGATTAAGTATAATTAAAATATAATGTAAATGCAACTGATCGGGTCAAAGAAATGGAACTGATGAATGCTTCTTTTCAAGTTCAAACACACTTTCATTAGCAGGTCAAGGTGAACTGTAAACCCCATATGGTGGTCCTAACTATTCAAGTTAGCTACACAGTGAGTGGGCCCAAGCATTACTGAATTACCTATATATGTTGTGGCTACAAAAATCTACTTTTCACTATATGGGCTTTGTATCAGTCTGATGTGGCAGACTTATATTCCATGTGTGCATATACACTAACGTGTGGGCTCTGCTATTGCTGGCAAGGGCTGGTACCATAGGTGTGACATGATGGTAATAGCAAAGCAGTTACAAAAATAGTAGCCATTACATATAAATAAACCCCTCAGATATTTTATTATTAGTAATAGATCATGGACCTGGGATGCCTTTACTGTGAAATAACCAGAGCTTTGTTACTGCTAGTCACTGGCACAAAAACTGCTAGAAAGGAAATTTTTAATGACACAATACTGATATTAATCCAATTTACCTCCAAGCAAATTTATTGTGAGGAAATTTCACTTTTGCATCTGAATCATAAATAAGTATCCTAGAACTCATCTTTTATTGTCTAGCCAGTTTCTGATAATGTTATACAGAGAGTTTGTACAAAATGACATAACTTGAGAGGGTGAGACTGGATTTATGTCCCTATTTCCTATTTCTACTAGGAACTAAATAAATCTCTACATACTGCTAATTGGCTCTTCAGTTGCTAGCACTGACCTAGCCACCCATCATGCTCTTCAGCACAGAGATTTCTTAAAGGATGATGGGAGCTGTAGTTGCAAATTAGAAACCATTTAGCTGGGTGCCCCACCCTTCCTGTATTACAGCCCCTTTTTCTCTGACCCCTGCTGGGGTTGTCACTTTTTCTGGAAACAAATACCAGCCTTCCTATATTTTAGTCATTTCTAGCTATTCATAAGCATCAAGCTTTATTATTACTGGCCAGGTGGGACAACCATAACTCTGGCCCTTTTTCTAATAAGTTACAGAATCTTAAAGACAAACACTTGTGGTTGCAGCTAAAGCGGTCAATGGAAATAAATAGATGCTATGAGACCAAGCTTTACCAAAACATACATATCTTTAATAAATAAATATAGAAATATAATACAATATTTACAAATGGTAACCTACAATATGCAGTACTAGGGAGACAGGAAAATATATATTTAAAAAATAAATATGAATTCATATATAGTTATTTACTAGTATATGTACATGCATACATCTGCCCAGATCCCACCTGGGAGACTCCTCCCCTTTCCATCCCTGAGAATAATACGGCAGGGGGCAATAGAGAACATACTAATCAATGTTTGCTCAGTTATTAAAATGTTTGGTCCATCTGAGCCTGAAGCTGGTCCCTTCTCCATATATCTGCCAAGTTGTAGTAATCTTCACAGTGAATCTGTCAGACAGAAGCAAAAAGAGCACATTAATATGAGTGCATTGGGACACATGGAAATGTTTAGTAACATGCAGCAATAACATATAAAAACAGCATGGAAGTAATTATCCTCATGCATACTGCAAATATGGTATGAGCAATCAGTCTTCTTGAGGATAAATCTGCTATGTATCAATATGCCATGTTTGTGCCTCTCCATCTGTAGTCGAACTGTCTGTTTTGAGGACCTGAGAGTTTTAGTTTAACAGCAGCTGGAGGGTTGAAGGAAGCTTCAAATAAATTGCTTGAGCAATTGGCATAAGCCAGTATGAAAAAGTAAATGTTTCATTGAAAATATGTTGAGAACAAACTTTTTTTACAACCGTGTTGTACATTTAATTTAGATTGTAAGCTCTACTGGGCAGGGACCTCCTTTGCCTGGTCTCTATAACACTTTTAAACTTCAATGTTATTGTACTGCCCCTTTCTGTCCTATTTATGTATTGTTCTACTGTACAGAACTGAGTACACAAGCAGCAGCCTTATACCGATAAAGTTATACATACATAAGGTTTTTGTGCTTTGACTGAAATTAACATATTAGAACATACGTGTAATACAAGGACAGAGCACATGTTCTGCAGCAGTCACTTAGCATAGCATACTGTAGGATGTTAGGGGAAAAGAAGAGAATGCTGCCCCTCAGTGCTCAAAATGATTATTGCAGTTTAGTGTTGCTGCTGTAGAAGTGTAACAAAAGCTCCTGCATGGAGGTTTTAATGTTAGGTAAAGAACAGAAAAGTCAAAGGGAAATTATTTTCCTTTATAACCAAGCTAAGCACTGTTGTTTGTAAGAGGCACTTACCGTGTGTTGGAGTCCGGTGATGCACTGCTGTCTCACAGGCTTAGCCATTGTGCTGGGGTCTGCATACTGTGGGGAGGTTATTTCCTGCTTTAATTGCAAGGGTGTCTCACAGGACTGCTGGCAAACTGCTTCTCTACCATGGTACCCAGGTTCTGGATAACATCTTGCTTCAGAGAAAGGCATTGTGGGTGTAGCAGCTGGGTTGAAGTGATCTTCTTCAGGTGTTGTGCAAAGTCTATGAGTTGGGTCCATGCAGCAGCTAAAGCCACTGGGGCATAGGTTCGTTCTTTGGGTTTCAGCTAGTCTTCTTTGTGTCAGTATTTCCTCAGTAAGTCCCAACTGTGCAGACAGATGCGAAATATAGCTTATAGTCAGCTGAAGGGTTTCAATTTTGGTTAGAGTCTTATCTAGAGGGGCCACTGAAGGAGGCAGGTATCTTCTGAGGTTCTGGAGGGCCTTGGAGAGGTTTCTCATTCGGAGTTTCTCCCTCTCGCTTGCACTTTGCCGCTGACTATATGGCAGCTTGCCTGTATTCTTCTTGCCCCTTTTATCTGCATCATGTCTTAATCCTCTTCTTTGGCAAGCTGCCTGGCCATAAGCTGCAGGAATATTCACAAATATTTCTTGAGAAGCAATATATGGCATGTATGGAGGTGACTGTCCACTGGAGTCAGATGAAGAAGCTGGAGATAGGCTACTGTATCCTTCAGAACTTGGGTAGCCACACGGGTACAGAGTGGCACAGTGTTGGTTCAAGGTACAGTCCTGCTGGTGATGAGCCACTGAAAAACTATCCATGTCTTGTTTATTCCTAGTTTGCTTTGGGACTGCTGGGAGCTGCTGACAAGGCTCAGACTTTATCCAGATTCTGGAGGTGTGAATTGTCACCTTCACCAGCATCATCAACACATCAAAGCTTCATGGGGTAGAGCTAAAGAAAGCAGGGGGTCTCTGGGAAGAAGGTTCAGGAAAGGAACAGAAGTGAGCATTTTCACCCCTCCAGGAATGAATTTCAGCCTGCACAAGTATTTTGAAATATGTTTCCAAAGGCTGGAGAACTTCTCTGAGAAAAGTCAGAAATGTTCCCTCCCAGCTAAAATTTAGGCATGTGATGGGAAATGCACCTTTGTGTTTTCATTTTATCTGTGCCCAATACAAACTTGTGAGAAGCAACCCTTATGGTGTAGATTTTACTGATGAACCAACAATATTTGAAGAATAGATAACCCATCAATAAACTTTGCCTTTCTTTTGCAGATTATTGGTGGCAAAAATTACACTGCTTGGATTTTTTAACAAAAAATAAATATAATACACACATACACATATATATAAGGGTGGGGGCAGATTTAATTGTGGTAGACAAATCTCCCCATCTGCCATAACCCTATTAAATAATCCCAATAAGGATTAATTATATTTTAGTTCGAATTAAGTACAAGTTATACAGTATAGGTATAGTATCAGTTATATGTATATATCAGTTATATAATATTTAGATATTTTAGAACTACAGCTCCCAGCATGCATCCTTATTAAGTCTTAGGAATATGGAGCCAGAGCAGCTCTCGTGTGGAGCTGCATGCTGGAGATCATTTTAACATTTAACTGCCATCAGTTTTAGTTAGAGCCACATGTACAGATGTATTTTTGTATGTATATTGTATGTGCATGCCTTGAGGAAAATAAGAAAGCATTCCCTTTGTTGAATGGCCTATAAATGGCCATGAGTATGGCACACAAGTATAGAACATGACTTCAATTCCTATATAATATAATACAGGTATGGGATCCCTTATCCGGAAACCCGTTATCCAGAAAGCTCCGAATTACGGAAAGCCCATCTCCCATCTCTCCATTTTAATCACATAATTCAGAATTTTACAACTGATTTCCTTTTTCTCTGTAGAAATAAAACAGTACCTTGTAATTGATCCCAACTAAGATCTAATTAATCCTTATTGGAGGCAAAACAATCCTATTGGGTTTAATTAATGTTTTATTGATTTTTTAGTAGAGTTAAGGTATGGAGCTCCAAAATACGGAAAGACCCCTTATTCGGAATACCCATGGTCCCAAGCATTCTGGATAATGGGTCTT
This sequence comes from Xenopus tropicalis, assembly GCF_000004195.4. Classification (NCBI taxonomy): domain Eukaryota; kingdom Metazoa; phylum Chordata; class Amphibia; order Anura; family Pipidae; genus Xenopus; species Xenopus tropicalis. Next base: position 108,952,963 of record NC_030679.2, read on the forward strand.
ATACCTGTACCGAGTTTTTGGAATCACCCCTAAAGCTGTATATAGGGCAAAACGAGGATGCTGATTTTTCAATTAAAATTTTGATTTGAACATTTCTTCATTTTAGAAACAACTATTTTGTGTGTGAGGCTAAAGAATTTAATTTACAGATGATTTATTTAAACAATATTAGTTATATTAGTGTAAATATAATTTCAATTCCATACCAAAAGCAAATAATTTAATCTGCCCTTTTATAGCTACACAATACTTTTCATTCCTACTTCCTTCCTGTACTGCATTGCCTTTTCTCCTGCACTAATACAATTTATTATTGGAGATGCTGGCCCTGCTTCAAGAGCTAAATGTAGCCATACACATGGTTATAAAATCTGCCATCTCAGCCCCTCCAGCCTAGCAGCCTATTGCCCTAATATGGGGCCTTCCCTACCATCTCCCCAACTGATATCTGTATATATATATTGGCTAAATATGTAATGGGCAGATTTGACATGTTATGTATGAACAATGCATTTGATGTTGATGCAGTCCTCTCCTTACAGGGCAAACAATTGGATTACTCCAATTGTTCCAGTGCGTTGGTGGACAAATGGGTAAAGATTCTCCCATCTAAGACCTAGCTAAAGATACAGGTTTACTCTGTATGCTAAGCTTAACAATACAGAGGATATGGAACCAGAATCAAATAGGATATGGTCAAGACATTGCATGGTGCAAGACAATACACGGTGCAAATTGATTTGCGAATATATAGCATTAGGCAAAAAAAACCCTATAAATAAATGGGACAAACTTGGGGAGCAGAGAATGCACATTCCAGAAAGACACATACAAAATGTAATGTGTGTAATGTAAACTAAATACAATATTTTTTTTGTAGCTATAGCATTGCTTTTGCCCCCCTGTTCATCCATAGCTTGTATGACTGTGGCCCTACACTTATAAGGTCCCCCAAAAAGTGACTAACTTCTATACATTCATATAATATACGTTTTGCTATTTGTGCCCATCCTTTCTGTGTTTGTAAGTTACCTTCCTATTTAGATTGTAAGCTGTACAGGGCAGGGACCTCCATCCTCTTGTCTCTTGTCACTTAGCTCTGTGGAATCTTTAATGCAACTGTACATTTTATTTGTATTAATCATTATACTATTGATCTATTATTGTAACAATCCCCTATTTATTTATTGTTCTGCTGTACAGTGCTGCTTGCATAAGTAGCTCTATATATATATATAAATATCCGTACATACATACAGTTCTCCAATTCCAAATTCTGTCTATTGGTAGCTTCACCAAACAATAAAGTAACCCTCCTACTTGTATATTATATCAGAGTACTTTATATATATTCATATATTCTCAAACAAAAATATGGTGATTCCCAGTAAATGTCCCCACCCCCCCCACCCCCAATGGGTGCTGACCATGGCAGCTTGGGAAATTAGTCTTGGGGTTATCTCTTTCTTTTACAGCTGCTGTAAGCTGGCTTTACAGGGAACTGGGACATTCCCACACACAAGGCACCAAAAGGTGACAGAGTTTGCCACCTTTGGTGACAGATGCCTTGAAAAGCTGTAAAATCTAAAGCACTAGCACTGATTTTCTCAAGGTTAGAACTGCCTTCTATATCTTTATTTGCCACTTTTTGCTTTAGGAAAAAAACAAAAAGTTGAACTCAATCAAGTTGCCGATGAAGGGGCTCCTGTACTGCACCCTGGGTCAGCAGAGAAGGGGTTATCACAGCTAACACTAGCAGCCCACCCCAATAACAGGATTTCAGCTAGACAGGAACCACTTATCTGTGTGTCTCTAAATGAGCAGGGGCCAGGGAGATCAGAGAGGGCTGCTGGAACATCAAATACAAGGTTACACAAGATCACACTGAGATGCTTGCATTTCAAACATTGGAAGGCACCAAGTGACAGGAATTAAAGTTATTAGCAGCTTATTTCACAGATAACTGCTGCTCATTAGCCTCCCTTCCTTCATTTCCATATCCTCCCTTGGCCCCTGTACAGTACACAGTACCTAGTTAATTGTGTATTGGCATCCTAGTGCAAATTCCCATTGACACCTTGGCTTTTATGCCAAGTCCTAGAGGGTGAGCCCCAGCCAGTTAAGACTAGTCTCCAATACACACAGCCTTGTGTAGTGCCAGTCCAACCAGTGTACATTGAGGATATCCCAAGCAATAGTTCTTTTGTGAGTGGCTAATTCCTCGGAGTCAGCTAACGTTTTATTATTCAGTTTGTGTTTATTTCTATGGCACTATAGGGCTTGTGTTGTGCAAACTGAGTTTGTGGCATTCAGCTGCATTTGTATGGATGTGCCAATACACACACTCAGGCTGTGCTCTTGTCTATGCATGTTATCATTATTTTTGCACCTCTGTGCATATGCAGAAAGTAGATCAGGGCTATGGGATAGGGCAAACATTACACCACAGGGTGCTGATAAAGGCATCATACGAAAATCAAATTCTGTCTCACAGGAGCTTGCAGTCTAGTTAGTGATAATGAAAACTGACATCAATAAAAAGGCTGGCTGGACCCAGAGAAATATATATTTCATATATATTCATTTTACAACTGATTTTAATTATTGTAAAATTTTCAGGCAAAAAAGGTCCTTGTACTTCAGAGTATATTGCTAGTGCTGGAGGCACGGCGATATATAAAGTACCAAGTACCAAGTATTGAACAAAGTTCCCATGTCACACCTCTGGTTTACATATACTGTAGATATTTATATATATATAAATATATATACATACAGGTATAGGACCTATTATCCAGAATACTCGGGACCTGGGGTTTTCTGGATAAGGGATCTTTCTGTAATTTAAATCTCCATAACATAAGTCTGCTAAAAATCATTTAAATATTGAATAAACCCAACAGGCTTGTTTTGCCTCCAATAAGGATTAATTATATCTTAGTTGGGATCCAGTACAGGTACTGTTTTATTATTACAGAGAAAAGGGAATCATTTAACCATTAAATAAACCCAATAGGGCTGTTCTGCCCCCAATAAGGGGTAATTATATCTTAGTTGGGATCAAGTACAGGTACTGTTGTATTATAACAGAGAAAAAGGAAACCATTTTTTAAAAAAATAATTATTTTCCTATAATGGCCTTTCCGTAATTCGGAACTTTCTAAATAACGGGTTTCCAGATAAGGGGTCCCATACCAGTATATATATATATATGGGCCTATCCCAGCTGTGTATTAACTTATAAACTAAAACATAGAGCGTAGACAGTCCTGGCACCCATGGTGCAGTGGATCCTTGTGTCGGGCCCCTGCCCTGCTTGAGATTGCCCAAAAGGGAAAAACTGCTTGACTGATGACCCCGATAAGTGCCTATATGGCATCAACACCAACCTATGGAACACTGTATTATCCCTTGAAGGGCTCTGGCACACGGGGAGAATAGTCGGCCGCGAACAGGGAGTTTTGTCGCAGGCGACTAATCTCCCCGAGTTGCCTTCACCTGCCATCCCACCGGCGATAATGTAAGTCGCCGGTTGGATGGCACACGCGACGCGATTTCACGCAAATCGCCGAAGTTGCCTCATGAGCCTTTTTTGTCGATTTGCGCAAAATCGTGCCGCTGCGTGTGCCATCCCACCAGCGACTTACATTTTCGCCGGTGGGATGGCAGGTGAAGGCAACTCGGGGAGATTAGTCGCCCGCGAACAGGGAGTTTTGTCGCGGGCGACTAATCTCCCTGTGTGCCAGAGCCCTTCAGCAACAGATAAAATCAGACTGACTGTGGATTCTGGGAGCTGTAATTTACAACAGTTTATTTTGTGGATACAAAGCTGCAATCTGTGGATACATAGCTGCAACAGTTGAATAAAATCATTGTCTGGTAATTGCACTCTACCCAAATGATTACGAATAACATTTGAAAAAATATGTAATTCTACACAACATACATTAGTGAATAAAGGCATTTTTAAATGTTATCATAAGATTCTTTATAGGTTTGTTAATCATAGAAAATGCAAGGAATTGTGGGAAGTGGAGTCTTGGCTGGAAGCCAGTTGAACTGACTGAAGCAATACAGAGAGCAGAAAGAGAGCAACAGGGAATACTGTGAATGTAATGAGAACACAAGGGGGCGCTGTTACACAGTAATGTACATACACAGACATGGCCTGACAGTGTATCTCCTGCTGCCCACCAACCTGAGGATTGCCTCCAGAGCTAAAGGCTCATATTGTCACTGGGTGGAGTAGTATCTCGTTATTGTGCAGAGCAAATAAAGCACAGAATAGTGGAAGAAAAAAGTATGATAAAACATATTGCAACATTCTGCTTTTTGTTTTTACTGGGGAGACGTGCAAGCGCTATTAAAGCAAACTTTTTATGTTCCTTATACTGTACATAAGAACATAAAAAATATACCTATCCCAAGACGGCTTTGGCTAAATCACAGCACCTTTTCAATATTCAGATTTGGTTGTATTCCTACTGTTCAGTTGAAATGGAGTATTAATGTCATATGACTGCAAAAGGTTGGACAAACATACATACAACGTACATTTTTGTTCAGGGATGATGCAATTTAGTTAATTGAAGCAAATATGAATATGTATGTTAGGTTTCAGACTTGGTATTGGTCAGCCCTTTGTGGATAATTCAGATTCTATCATGCCTGCCATTTATAATGGTTTAGACGACGACAGTGGGGGGCAAAACACAACTTCTGAAATCATCCCCCCCATTGATTAATATGGCAATTACACTCCTGCTATTAATTGCTAGGTGATGGTTGTCACATGAAAATCAGGAATATCCCTGGGCAATTCAGGAAAATTGGGGCCTTTACTTGAAAAATCATTAGGGATGCCCTTCCTGTACCCCCCTACATGCGGGGCTATTAGTCATGTTCGTATGTATGTTGTGTGTATGTTTGATGTATTTACCTTTCTGCTGTACAGTGCTGTGGGATAGAGGGGCTATAGGGACTCTCTGACCCCCAGGTCTCAGGAGGGCCAGGGTCACAGAATGCAGGCCACCATAAAAAATGGGACCCACTGTGTTCCCAAAGTCAGCTCACTAGCTAGATTTTACCGAATGACAAGAAGTGTGACCATTTCACACCTAGGCCTCATGTTTGCACAAGTGCCTGAAAGCCTGCCCCCTGCCACACTGAGGTGTTAACTTGGGAACCTCTAGACTCAAACAGAATAGCTCTGTATCAACATGACCCACAACACATCATTCCGAAGTGCTCCCTGACCTCAAGGCATGGAGAAATCATAATAATGGCATCATAGAAAACTAAGGTTCAGCTAATTAGTGCCCATTCACACATTATACTATTTAGCTATCTGGGCATGTATGAAAAATTGGGGGGCCTTTTTGACAGATAATTCTGTGATTCTAACTGCAGCTCTGCTTTTCCTCCTGTTGTTCTGTTCAGGATGTCAATAAAAAGGGGCCACTCATATAATAATTAGTTTGGCCAGGTAGTGTGTGGGTTGGCCCATGTATGGCCACCTTTATTCAATAATCGTAATATACAGAAAATGATACTAATGTAAAAATCATATTGGGAACATGAAATTATGCTTCATATCTGCCTCTGTAATTATTTGGAGTGAGTAACACTGTGGTATTATGGCCTTAGTGATTAAACGGGCTATTTGTGTTATTAAAAAATAAATGTGGTTTTTCTCTTCAGTCTGAATAAAATGATGACTCTCCAGTATCGGAAAGATGCATCATGTAACAGTTCAAAACTGAAAAAGAGTGTGCTGTTCTATTGGTGCCTATGGAAATGTTGGCTGCTTGAAAAATGGTATTACCACAAAAATAAAGTTATACTGTACATGCAAACATATCATACCTACTAAAAAATGCTGGACTACAACTCTCAACATCCCACCAACAGACTGCAGCTGTGTATGGGATTCTGTCAGTCAAAGGTCATCAGCTAAAGGGGCAAAATTCAGACATCCATTATGTTATTTGTATTTTTTCCCTCCAAGGAGCCCCTCAATTGCCAGGGGCCAAAGACAAAGGGCCCTTCTACAAAATCACAAATATTGTCTAAACCACATACAGTGGAATATGACAATGTACTGTGTTTTTGGGTGAGTTATTGGTAGAGGTATTATGGGAGAGAAGCAATATAGATCAGTATTATGGCTTTTTTTTAGCACTAACATCACTTAGCATATTTCATATGTCCAATTTGAGTGCTCAGATACTACCTACCTTATGTATGTATGTATGTATGTATGTATGTCTTTATTTATAAAGCGTTACTTATGCACAAACGGGGGTTATTAAGATAATAATAGATAAATACACAGTATAACAATAAATGCAAATAAATAAATACAAATAAATACAAGATACAGTTGCAATAAGTTAAGAGTCAAAGACACAAGAGGATAGAGGTCCCTGCCCCGTAGAGCTTACAATCTAGATTGGAGGGTAACTTACAGATACAAATAGGAAAATATAAGTGCTGTAGGTCACAGTGCCTTATGTGGGTATTTTAAGGATGGCAATTAAAGGTTATAACAAGGAGAATAGAGCTGTCTGTCCAACCTCAGTGCTTTCTTTGATTAGCTAAGCAGGGCCATCATAATGCTCAGATGTAGGGGCTAATGGGCATATACTCCAGCCATGCAGTGGGCTAGGAAAGGAGCATTTCCCAGGACTCTTACATTGCCAGGGCCTCAGCCTTTTGGTGACTGTCCATCTCATGACATGTGTACAGCATGGCTCTATCAATCTGAGTGACATAATGGCTTTCCTTTCCACTGTGCTGAATGGCCGAGGTGTTAACCTGGAAATGGGAAAACAGTAGGTGATTGGCCAAGCATATAAACATTTGCTCAGAATGTTAGGGCATAAAGTTACATTTAATTTCAATAAATTGAATTGAATGATTGAATACTTAGTGCATTTTTATACTAGTATTTTATTTGCTGTGCATCCAATAATACAGTACACAATCTGCGGGCGCCATATATCAGTAGGACTTGCAGTTGGGCCCTTGAGACCAGTAAGTTCATTTACTAAGTGCAAAAACATTGGCGCAAAATACCATGCACTTTGTTGAATAGCTGTAGGTCTCTGTGCTCCCCTAATAAATACAGAGCAGCCTGCTGGCCATAAGCAGGATCCAGGTAAGTTTAGGGCCAACAATTTAAATTCTACCTGCCTAATAATTAAAGGGTTAAAAGTGGTCTTTTAGCCACAGGCTTAAAAAGTGATCAGGTTTGGAGTTGATCTGCAGGGCCATCAGCAGGGGGCGCAGCAGCTTTCTTAAGGTGGCCATACACTGGGTGATTCTAGCAGGTGATATCGGCCCTTTAGACTGATTCAGCAGCTTATCTGCCTGTGTTGGGGCACCAATGACAGGCCTGCCCGACCAACATCTGGCCTCAAATCAGGCAGATCACAATCAGGCAGGTTTGATTTTTCTGTTGGATCCGGGGCGGCAACAGCTTGTTGATGCGGTCCCTGAACTGACGGCGCCTATACCCATTGTTCAATCGTTTGGCCCCAGGGCCTTTACTATTTCTTACAAGGCTGCTGTGTGATTCTGAACTTAGGATGTGTTGATTTATATTACAAAGTATGTATGTATATGTTTAATAATAGCAGTACTTGAATATGCTTTCCTGTTTATTAAAGGGGTGGTTCACCTTTAGGTAAACTTCTAGCATGTTATGGTAGGGACCCATAGGGCTAATATGCCCCTACGGCTTTAAACCCTACACTTCCTTATTTCCATTGTTACTGAGCAGATGCCCAATGTATCTATTTTTCTATTAGCATTCAGCTATGATCATTGGCCCATAGGTAGTGATGAGCGAACAGAAAAAATTGCAAAAGGCAACTACTGCACAACTTTGTTGACGCAACCGCAATGTATTTGACGTGACCGCAGGCTCTGCTGCCTTAGTGAAGGGACTTCAGTAGTGACAAGGGTATCAGGCTTACAATTATTCTGCCTGATCTATGTCTGCTGTATGGGATCCGGGCCACTTAGGGCTCTGATACACAGAGAGATTTGTTGCGGGCGACTAATCTCCCTCGTTTGCCAGAGCCCTAAAGGTGGAAACCCTAAGAATATTCTTTACTGCCCATGACACTCTCCACCTTATTCTACTTGCTCTGCACTGAACCTGCCAATCCATTTGCTCTATATCTGCATTGTGAGTATTTTGTACTTAACCCTGTTGATCTATTATCCTGGACAATAAAACCAGTTTTAAGTTTGCTGCAAGAACCTTCGGGCGTCCTTTCTTTATTATTTTTGCACACAACATAAGTGAGTTGTAGTTGCACAAACTGCTCTTAAAGGAACAGTAACACCAAAAAATGAAAGAGCTTTAAAGTAATAAAAATATAATGCACTGTTGCCCTGCACTGGTAAATCTGGTGTGTTTACTACAGTAACACTACTATAATTTATATAATAAGCTGCTGTGTAGCCACGGGGGCAGCCATTCAAGCTGGAAAAAAGAAGAAAAGGCACAGGTTACATTGCAGATAACAGATAAGTCCTGTAGAATACAATAGTGTTTTATCTGTTATCTGCAATGTGCCTGTGCCTTTTCTCCTTTGAATGGCTGCCTCCATGGCTACATAGCAGCTTATTTATATAAATTATAGTAGACTTTCTGAAGTCCTTCCACATAGCGAAGGCAATTCCTGCATGTTAGAGTCAAGTGTACCCCATGCTCTTTAGCCATTCTAGCTGGTCTTTGTTTTACAGCCAAAAAGGGGTTACATTATAGAATGTCCTGTTCATAGAACATTTGCAAATTATTATTTGTTTTTTAAATGATTTGCCTTTATCTTCTACATCTTTTTAGCTTTCAAATGGGGGTCACTGACCCTGTATGCCCTTAGGATGAAGACACACAGAGCTACTAGTAGCAGCTACTTGTCGTGGCTACTAGTATCCCAGTGTGTCTTTACCCTTAGAGGCTAGAGGGAATTTATAAGCAATGCAGGGATGCAACAGAGTAGGTAGGGGAAAGGGACTGGGGGCTTCTAGAAGATTCTTGGCTGGGGGGCCCAGTGCAAAGTAGATACGCTGCTGCTTTCAGTGGTTTTGTTGTTTGTAAGTCCATAAAAATTTGTCAGAAAATGTAAAACCCACAAAAAATTTTGTTTTAATAAATGACTATAAATTACATTTCTGTTTTTTATTTGAAATAAGGTTATTCATGGTTTCAAAAACCTCTAAAACCACTAAAACCAGAATGTTAATATATCTGCCCCTTAATCTCTGTATATTTATACTTATTTGTTCTATTTATTATAATACTAGTCCTCCCTGTGTGTACCTTTGTACGCTGTAAGATTATACAGTGACGTGTATCCTTGTTTCACTTTACAAATAAAGCTATACATACTTACAACCCTGACAGTCCATTAAGCAACAGAAGTTAATCATTTATTACAAGTTTTAGGGTCCATTAATCAGAAGTAAGTACAAATTGCAAGAAAAATAGGACCAATCTCCATGTTTTTTACCCATAACACACCATTGTACTTAATGTCAACTCATTATGCCACACAGATCTTTACTTTGTGGAAGGGATTATTTTATTCTTCATACTTCAAATACATAAAATCAAACTTTTCTGAAAATATTTACTATCCTATATTTTAAAAGGTTTTTTCTATTATAGATGAAAATGGCGAATGGCAAAATTTGGAGAAAAATAATGTAACAATATTTCTGCAAATCAATGATTTAGTCAGTAAAATACTATAAACAAAGTGGGATGGGATGTAACTATACATTATATTTATTTGTATTTATTTTGGATTGACCCCTGTTTGTTCTATTAATGTATTGTCTGCTGTGTACATAAGTAGTGCCATATAAATATGAAAATACATACATGAAGTACATTTAAAATAAGCAGAATAAAAGCAGAAACAATAACACAATATTTGCTTGCATTTTACTGAATATTGTCAGTTTCCATTAATTAGCACTGCCAGAAGTTTTCTGCTGGATTAATACTGTAGCCCTTGGGAACTGACTGATTTCTGCCTGAACCAACGCCTCACACAGTCTCATTCTCTTTGCTGTTTCCCATGTACTCCATCAGCCTCTGACCTCTCCAGGCCTGGCTTTAGGTGTGAAGAATTCTCACTTTTGCTGGTTGTGTGTTTGGACAAGTGCAGGATTCCTCACGCTTTATGATTCTTTCTGGCACATTTCTTGTTCTTTGTTAGTTCTTTAAATGATAACCTGGGAACCTGTAGGCTAAGGCAGACCCACAGAGGGACACAAGTAAGATCTAGACGGATCCAGTCATAAGTTGGAATAAGCTATTTATGAACATTACTTAAATAGACGGCTATTGTGAACTCAATAATATTAAAGCAAAAAAGAAGTAGTATTGGGATTGCCAAAAGAACCAATATGCTATATTTAATCTTAAAACCCATGTATCTTATTTACACAGAATTAATTAGGTCATATGGGTCATTAGAAGTCTGGCTATGGCTATAAGTACCATTGCTGATGCAATGAAGTCTGTGCCACTGCTTTCTGTTACACCTCCATAATGCTGATCTGTACATATATATATATATATTAAGAGTTGTTTTAGTAATATACTCATATCAATTTTCACCCTTAGCTGTGAACTCCTATGTACTCACACATTTTGACACAAAAAATGAGGTTGTCAGAGAGAATTTTGTGTGAATACAAAACTATACAATTTAGTCATTATTTTACCTGTCTATCCGAGGAACTGAATAGGTCGTTAAATATTAAAAAGTAGCAATAGCAATAAAATTGTAGCCTCACAGAGCAATAGTGTTTTGGCTGCCGGGGTCACTTTCCCCCATTGGAAAGCTGGAAAGAGACAGAAGAGGAAGGCAAATAACTCAAAAACTATAAACAATAAATAGCAAAATTGCTATAAAATACTAAAAGTTAACTTTAAGGTGAACAACCCCTTTAGGCTAATGCCACACAGAGCATAGGTAGCGTATTCTGGGCAAGCCAAAAAACGCTTGCAGAGAATACGCTGCGTACGCTTAAAAATCCTCCTACCTGTGCCTGCACTCGATATCATGGAGTATGCCTGAGCGCAGGCACATGTAGCCGATATCCACCGAAAATGCAAAGTCTTGCGTTTTTAGGCCAATACCAGCTACATGTGCCTGCACCCTAGTGTATTTGATGCTTTCAGTTAAGAGGATTTTACAGTAATGGGGCATATTCTCGACAATCGTTATTTGGCTTGCCAAGAATACGCTACGTGTGGCATTAGCCTAGTGCAAAATTGCTCCCCTTAACGCTTATACACAAAGCACCTGTCTGTCCCATAGCTGCGCTCTGCACCATGCATTCGATTAAAAATCTGCACTTTTGGCCAAAATGCAGTCTTGTTCCACTTGCCATGGGGCAAACAGTAAGGCGATTGTGCAACCAGGGCTTTGCCCACCCCCCACTATGCTCCATAACAGAATAGGGGAGGACTATGCCCCCGCCAGCCCCACATACAGCCCAGCACTGTTATTATCTGCAAAGCACAAGTTTGGAGTGCAAGGACAGTAGGACCTGTGCCTGTGGCCGCTCACAGCAAGGCAGTGTACAAAGTGTGAAAACCATGGAGGTCTGCACCTTTTTCCCCCACCTTTCACTCTGCCTTACAGTTTTTAAATGATAGTTTAATTTATATTAAAAATTCCTTTTCATAGTGCCAATATATTAAATAAGCATTTTACACTGAAAATGTATAAATGTTTTACATCATAACCTTGCTATATAATTTAAAATGTAAGCAAAAAAATTCTGTTTAGCTAGCAGGGTACTGGAGTACCCACACAAATGCAACAGTGCCCTGGAAAGAATCAAATGCAGGAATAATGTTAATATACCAAGACAAAGTAGTGCTAAGGTGAACATCCATTGACACTGGCTTTGTCTCCTGTCAGTCCCAGAATGTAATTTTTTTTTATTACTGCCCATTAAACATTGCGAAACATCCATTGTGGTGACATAATGTAGCATGAAAATGTAACATGAAATTATACATTTACCCCATGGGTACTTTGTTTCAAAATATTGAGAACGTTCTCAGCATTGACATTATGATATTCTTTAATCTTCACATTCATGGTATCTGATTTGCAGATTCATTAGTCAGACCCGTCACATTAAAAAGCATTATGCTAGAACAGGAAGGGATCAACATATACCAGTACGTCCTGACCTCCGCCGTATTGTACACCATGCTAATGAATACAGATGCTTGTACAAAGGCTAAACTGGAAAACTTCTAGCAGGAGTTTCTCCCTCTAGGATTACTACGGAATGGAGGCGGTTTTAGCATTTTGCAGAACAGCTACTGTTTAGTTCTAATTTTAATTACAACATACATCAGAGGGCTTGTTTAGTGCTGAACTAAACCTAGCGGTGTAACTATAGAGGAAGCAGACCCCCTCTCTAGGCGGGGGAAGCAGTTAGTGCGGGTGGGAGCTCCTATGTGCGCCAGGCCCCTCTGAAGTTTTTTTGGGGGGGGTCCTGCACCCACTTGTTATGCTACTGACTAAACTGCATGCAAAGAGCCATTTTGTTTAACAACAATGCATCATTTTTCTTTTCCAGTAAAAAAATATGAGATCTTTTATCTAGAATGCCAGGGACCTGATGCTTTCGAGATAAGGGATCTTTCTGTTATTTGAATCACCTTACTTTATGGCTGCCATAAACCATTTAAATATTTAAAATTCAATAGAATATTCTGCCATCAACATGGGTCTGTTCAGCTTAGTTACTATAAATCAGAGCATAAGCAAAATAGTTGGCACCACAACCTGGGCACCATTTACCAGTGCAGGTGCAAATTAAAGTCCATGTTGGTAAACTGTGTGCAAGTTGTCAGTCTGTATTCTCATTAGTCAGTGTGTGCATAAATAGCATAACTTCTGGCATTACAATGTCAATAATGGCATTAACATGCAATTTACTAGTCAAATGTGCAGACAGTACACATTAAGCCCTGGAACATACACACCCTCAATGCAGATGTTAATTGCACCTTCCCTTGTGTACAAGCTCCCTGTATTTAGCACCTTGCGCTGAACAGCAAACAGTTAACCAAAGAAGCTGAAACCATATAATGGCACTAGGCACAAGTTGCCTTTCTGTGTAGCGTTTACAGGTGTGCATTTTAGCAGGCAATTTTAGGTTTACCACTTGATATGGCATTTAGAAATGATTCCTCAGTTGTATCCTCAGGCCACAGTGTTCTCATTTTAAGTTAATAAATTACCCTATTTCTTTACTGATGAATGAATTACCTACACCTTTTTACTGGTAATGTAGATTTTACTTGATTGCAATTCTTGCCACTGATATAGCCAACTCCCCTCTACTGATCCAAGGAATGTTGAAATATAAGCATTAATTATTGATTATGGCAAAACATTCCATGCAGCTAATGCTGAGTTAATTAATATACAATAAATAATATACACATAGGAGCTGATTTATGAACATAGGTGATAAATAGCACAATTACAGATGCCAGTTTCAACCAGTTTGGAAATTTGCAAAATGAAAGCAAAGGCCAGAGTGATTGCAACTTGCAAGGAAAAGAATATTTTAATTATTTGATTAAAATGGAGTCTATTGGAGATGGAGATAACCCAGAGCTCTCTGAATATCAGCTTTCCAGATAAGAAATCTCAGAAACCTACTGCTCATCAACAGTTTTTTGCATTCTCATCTTTGTCTTTGGAATAGCAGTTTGGCCATCTTGTGGGTAGTGGAATCATCCTTGTATGAACTTGCAACACATAAAGAACAATCTGAAATCCTGACATGCAGCAAGTTAGCGGTGAATATTGCCGGTGTGTTTATATTAGCTTCTAAAACCTGTTTGCAGGTGGAAATATTTGACTTTATTACCATTAAACAGTTCTGTACAATTTCTTTGGTACCAAGAGCCAAATTTTTTCTTGCCTATATGGCGGAGGGCACAACACAATTTTTAAGACCATATCCACATTAATGGTGGTAGCACACCAAAAAGACAAATGGTTGATGCTCACTGCAGGGATATCACTCATTTGTGAAAAAAATAAATTAAGTCATATTCAGCCACACCCTTAAATCCATATGGCTCCTTCCTCCCTGTTGATTGCACAGCAACCTCCAACACATAATTATACACTTTAGGGACCACTAACAACTATTTCCAAATGCTAACAAACTCCCAGAACAGACCCCCACCACATTCACATCCCACAGGCAGCATAGTGCAGGCAGAGTATGCCACACACAGGCAGCATAGAGCAGGCAGAGTATGGCACACACAGGCAGCATAGGGCAGGCAGAGTATGCCACACACAGGCAGCATAGAACAGGCAGAGTATGGCACTCACAGGCAGCATAGGGCAGACAGAGTATGGCACACACAGGCAGCATAGATCTGAGGTGTGAAAAATACAGGGGCTTACAGGTGTGAACAATGCAAGAGATTATAGCCTGAATCTGAGGTGTGAACAATACAGGGGGCAGTTAACCTCAGTACTGATACCATTTAAAGCTTACGCAAAGGTAAACAGTCACAGAAGCCAGACAGATGGGGGGGGGGGGGCCACAGAGAGGGGGGCCGAGGGCCGCCCAGTGCCGGATTTCTTAGCCGGCCGCCCTGATGCCAACCCCATTTACCAACCCCCCCCGCATGCGTGATCGCAACTCACCCCCCACCCCCATGCACATGCGCAATCACAACTCACCCGCCCCCGCCACTAGCACACGCATGCGCATTTTTCAACTGATACGGAGCAGTGGATAGAGGTCCCCATTTCTCCGTATGGGAGGAAAACTTTGGTGCGGCGGGGCGATATGCCACCCCTAAATTTGTGCCGCCCCTGGCCCGGGCCTTGATGGCCTCGCCACAAATCCAGTTGAGCAACACTCCCATAAAATATAGGGATACACCAGACAAATAATCTGCGGATTCTCCCGGCTGCTTAAGCTTCCAAAAACTTGGCTTAATGCCATACTAAACTCAAAAGCCCAGGTGCATAATTCCATAAGCAGATACAGCAGACCCATGCTGGGACTTATTTCGAAAATAAATGGAGCAAGTTTATTTAAATGTTTTTGTTCTACTAGGCATGTACTTGATGGTAACTAAGCTGCATAAATACATATTGGTGGCAAAACAATCCTATTGAGTTTATTTAATGTCTAAAATTAGATATGGAGATCCAAATGATGGAAAGATCCCTTATAAAAAAAAAACACAGGTCCCAAGCATTCCAGATAATAGATCCCATGTCTGTATATATTAAAATCCCATACAATTGTTAATATAGTTGTTTTGTATAAAAACTCAATCTTGCAGGTCTCTATATAATGGTAACATAACATTAAAAATTAATAGAAAATAACAGTATTTTCCAGTTGCTTAATGTGACTTATTTTGTGCTTTTGTATTTTGTTTAATTGTACGTACAGCCCGTCTAGTTAGACAGAGCATTTACTCACATTGGTATCTGGTATACATGTGGTATATTTCATTGTATAATTATTCTCATATTCATCCATAGTTGTCTGAAATATCCCTGAAATATCAGGCACAAGAAAACCCAGTGGAAGAGTATGATCATTTCACAGTAGTCTGAGAAAGACACTTAGAGTAAGAAAGTTAGCAGTTGTCATACATATAATAATTGTTCCCAGCACACATAAGGAGTGTACTGCAGCATCAATTAAGGACATAAGGAGACAAATTTCACACATTTGCAAATGGGGCTCACTTTCCCAGAGACCTCCTGCATCTGACCCTTTCAGTGGGCTGAAGATTTTGACACTTCTCTAGGCCTGGGAAGATATTTCTTCACACCTCCACACTTGGTATAAAAACCAGTGGACAGCCATCTCCCTGCATTGCCAATACAGTCACTGACAGAGAAGCACACTGCTCTGAAGTCAGACAGAAACAGTTCTACCAAGCCATAGGATGCCACAAGACTGCTCTCAGACCTTTGAGTGGGCCTATGCTTCTTCATGCTCAGAATCTCCTGCTTCTTCATCAGACTCCTACAGTCTGTCTCCTGGCTATGCACATTTAGCCCCACCAAAGGAGACCTTTTGCAACTACCATCAAGCCCAGGTGTACGACATGACTTCTCACCAGACACAGGAGTCACCACAGGGCTCTAGAAGAACAAGATGCAGAATGGTAGGTCCTCAGAGACAAAGTGCCAGTGAGCGGGAGAAAATGCGGATGAGAAACCTCTCTAAAGCACTTCAGAACCTTAGAAGATATTTGCCACCATCAGTAGTGCCAGCTGGCAGGACACTAACAAAAATCGAAACCCTGAGACTCACCATACGCTACATATCTCACCTATCAAGTCTACTTGGACTTAATGAAGAGGTGATGAGCCACAAAAGAGAACCAGTGCTAGGTATGCAGCCTGCCTCATATTCAAAGATGACAGACAGTTGCCAAGACATGACATGCCGGGTCTACCAGCAACAGCCTCAGACTACTCTCTACCATGATGCATCAAATCAGTGTTCCAAAGCCACATTCCCAACCATGCAACCTGCGAGCAGACACACAGAGCTAGAAGCTTGGGTACCATCTTGTGAATATAACATGAAATCCAACTCACTGAGTGAATTCGGCCTTTCCTCTCACTGCTCCTCAAGACTGACACATATGTATCAGGTAAGCTGATAACTGCCTTTGAGAAAATTATAGGACAAATGTTATGAGTGTGGCACAGGCTTATGATTATATTATATTATAACTGCCTGTATATGCCATAGCTATGATGACCCTCATAGATACAATTTTCAACTATTGTTTTTCCTGGGGAAAGATAGAAAAACAATGGGGTCCATGTGTAGATAGGCCCCAGCATTGGCTAAGTTGCCCAAGTGGCCCTATCTTTCCCTAACATATACAAGGCAGGAACAACATCAGCTCTAGTTTTGAAATCTGAGGGAAGACATGGGAGGCATATCCCTGTAGCATCATTGTTGATGTTGCAGAAAGCCTCATGGTTATTTACCACCCCCTTCCTTCTGCAAATGGCAGGATAGATAAAAGAGTATTAAAGGTATTGGCATATTTTGTGTCTGGGACAAAAAAAACATACAATTGCACTCTAACCCCATATATTGTGCTGATGTTGTTCATAGCTGCTTTAATAAAACAATTGGTAAGCAATGTCCCTTGTTATAAATGACTTAATTACTTGATAAATCTCTAATGTAGTCCTTTAAACGTACAGCAACAGAGATGCAATGAATGTTGGGTGGGCAAACCTTGCTTTAATGCATTAGCTAAGCAAGTATTGTTGGATACTTTCTGCAATGAATTCTTTCCTTGTGCATTTCTATATGCTGTGGGATTTGGGGGGTCAGAACATGTCAAATAAATAAAAAATGGCAAATAGATTTTGTAATAAAGAGGAAAGCTTTAGTCGATTACTAATGGGGACAATGCGAATTAGCCTTTTTACTTTCCCTTTTTAAGTCAGTGTTGCCAAGAGGATTTGTGATTTGAGCATCTTTGTTACTTTTTAATTATCATTTATGTAAATGTAAATACTAAATAGCTTATTTGTTGATTCACAGCTTGGAGACTATCGAGCCACAGATTTCAACTCAGTCACTGCTCAGATACCCAGAGAGATCGACTCCGGCCTGTTATTCTCAGATCCGCTTACTGACGTCGATCAGTGGCTTATAGACTAAGACACATTGGCAGAGATGCTCGGTCATCACTCCCCGAGGGGAAAGACTTGGAAAGAACATTCATCAAACACAGTTTTAAAAAAGGCCCCAACAATCCACTAGCACGCTACTAATTAATCATTCGGCTTTAATCACTGAATAATTATGGCAGCTTTTTGCTCTGTGACTATTCCTATTTACTGCTGTCATCACATAATTACTCCTTTTATTATAATAGCATTTATTTGTTTGCACAAACTTAATAAGTGCTGTGATATTCTCTGAAATGCTCTGTGTTACTGAATATACCCCTGGATCAGCTCCTCAGTGCGGTCCTAGGCACAGCGGCCTGTATCCCCATTGTGATCTCATTGCTTGGCCATAGGGATCAGACAATATCGCCCACCTTAGGTGGACATAAAGATCTAGGGAATACTTTCCCCTATGAAGGCACAAAAATTGACTATGCTTTTCACATGAGCCAAGTAAAAATATTGTTTAAAAAATGCTTGTACTCATTGGGCTTAGCCGAAACTGACATTTTTGCTTTATTCTAATATTGATATTATTATGCACATTTAAGGCACTTTACGAGGTATATGTACCAAAGGATAATGGTGCACAATGCTTGTGCCATGAATCTGCACACATACCAAAGTCATATTTGGTTTGGCTGTGGTCAGACTTTCTCTCTGTTGTAGTGCCCCACAGCTGCCTTTAGGTACATACAGTATGCCAGTAGCTGCCTGTGATGCTGTATGTGCAGCAATATGCAGTGATTTGGGAGTGGATTCAATAATAATAGAAATGGCTGTCATCATTGATTTCTTTTCTGGTTTTAAAAGTATATATGAAAGGGAAAATGCGT
Source organism: Xenopus tropicalis (assembly GCF_000004195.4). Classification (NCBI taxonomy): domain Eukaryota; kingdom Metazoa; phylum Chordata; class Amphibia; order Anura; family Pipidae; genus Xenopus; species Xenopus tropicalis. The sequence goes on from NC_030679.2 coordinate 108,971,561, forward strand.
CTTTATATATATATAAATATGTAAATGTTTGTGTCATAAGAGTGTAATATATATTTATCTGTGCAAATAAATGCAAGTTACTGACTGATTTAACCAACTGTAATCATTCTGCTTCCTTTCCAACACAATCTATTTGGCAGTTTTGCTTTTATTTTTTACAATGTTTAATGCTTCCATGTCATACAAGGCCAGACTTTGAGACTTTGTGGGCTTTTGGCAATGCAGGGAATGGGGTTATGTAATAAACAGCTGGAAGTGAAGCTGGGTGCTGAAAGTTTCAGTTTTACTGATGGGGGGTGGGGGGATTCAGCATATAGTTCATGCCAACTCTGCCCAGTTACACCAAGACTCACCCAGCTTTCAGCTAAGCCCCCTCCTTGGGTTCACTATTTAAGACAGTTCTGCATAAATCCTAAATCAGAACCACTGTGGCAGAACCACTGTGGCATTTTTATTTTCCTTTCCCTAAGGGGAAAATGCTGTTTTGCCCACCCAATCACCAGCCCAAATGGCATTCACAACAATTAAGCAAAAGCACTGTTCTAGGCCATATTTTTTGGAAAGCAGGAAAAATTCTGTGTTTCTACTGGAAGTGACCTGAATAGAATCTGCTGATCACTAGAAATAAATGACCAAAGAATGCTTGTCACTGCTAGTGCCAGTGATGTGGAATATGCCCCATGTCATATGGGTCTTACAAAATCACTCTCTTATTTGCCATTTAATAGATTTGTGATCTCACAGGTGATAAACACCAGAAATAAAATAAACCTCACAATATTTGCTAAAAATAAGGGACTTTTCAAAAACCTATCTATCTAGCTAGCTAACTTTCTCTCTCTCTCTTATTTGCCAAATCTATCTATCTATCTATCTATCTATCTATCTATCTGTCTATCTATCTATCTATCTATCTATCTATCTATCTATCTATCTAACTTTCTCTCTCTCTCTTATTTGCCATTTAATAGATTTGTGATCTGTCAGGTGATAAACACCAGAAATATAATAAACCTCACAATATTTGCTAAAAATAAGGGACTTTTCAAAAAACTATCTCTCAACTATCTAGCTATCTTTCTCTCTCCCTTTCTCTTTCTCTCTTATTTGCCTTTCAATAGATTTTCAATAGACTGTCAGGTGATAAACACCAGAACTATAATAAACCTCACAATATTTTTCATAAATCTATCATCATCTGTCTATCTATCTATCTATCATCTATCTATCTATCTATCTATCTATCTATCTATCTATCCATCCATCCATCCATCCATCCATCCATCCATCCATCCATCCATCCATCCATCCATCCATCCATCCATCCATCCATCCATCCATCCATCCATCCATCCATCCATCCATCCATCCATCCATCCATCTATCTATCCATCTATCTATCTATCTATCTATCTATCTATCTATCTATCTATCTATCTATCTATCTATCTATCTATCTATCTATCTATCTATCTATCTATCCATCTATCTATCTATCTATCTATCTATCTATCTATCTGTCTATCAATTACAAACTGGATTTTAGATTCCAAGCTCTACATACAACTAGTATTAGGGCTCTGGCACACGGGGAGTTTAGTCGCCCGCGAAAAATCTCCCTGTTTGCGGGCGACTTCAGTGAAATTGCGGCAGTTGCCTTGAGAGGAAACTTCCGCAATTTCACTGAAATACATTTCGGGGAGATTAGTCGCCCGCGAACAGGAAGATTTGTTGTGGGCGACTAATCTCCCCGTGTGCCAGAGCCCTTAATGAGATTCTGTCACAGAGGAATTCATATTTGCAGCCAATTGAAATTATTAAGTGATTACTACTTTGTACTAAACAGCAGCAATTGAACCTTTAAAGGTCACTGTCATAAAGATATATCTCCCTTTATGCAATCTCTCAATTATTTTAATATCAATAGGATTGAGAATGCAGGGGTTGAATTCTAAGCATATATAATAAATTTCACAAGTGCAGTTGCCAATAGCAATAGTCTGACCCTACAGAAAAATATCCTAAAGATTAAAAGGTTTCAATAAAAGACTTGGAATGAAATGTTCTTTTATTTGGACACTCCTTCCTAGGATACCTTTATTTACCTACCTTCTGAAGCTCCAAAAAGTTCCTTATGTCTGCTGGAAGGACCTACTGGTAAATAAAACATTAGAAAGATTTTAATATGATCCCCTTATATATTTATACATAGTTATCATGTCACCTCTTAAGCGCATCTTCTCCAGTGTAAATAAACCCAACTTGGCCAGTCTTTCTTCATAACTGAGACTTTCCATACCCTTTACCAGCTTAGTTGCCCTTCTCTGGACCCTCTCTAACTCAATAATGTCCCATTTGAGCACTGGAGACCAAAACTGAACAGCATATTCTAGATGGGGCCTTACCAGCGCTCTGTAAAGGGGAAGAATAACCCCCTCCTCCCGTGAATCTATACCCCTTTGAATACAGCTCAAAACCTTGTTTGCCCTTGCAGCTGCTGCCTGGCATTGCTTGCTACAGCCAAGTTTATTATCTAGAAAGACTCCAAGGTCCTTCACCATTGTGTACTTGCCTATTGCAGCCCCATTAAGGGTATAAGAAGCTGTATATTTTTATATCACAGGTTCATGACATTACATTTATCAACACTTAATCTCATCTGCCAATAAGCTGCCCAGATCCTGCTGCAAGGATACCACATCCAGATGTAAGTATTTGGGCTGCAGAATTTTGTGCCATCTGCTAATGCATTATTTACAGCCCCCAAGTCATTAATGATAATGTTAAACAAAAGTGGACCCAATACAAAACCCTATGGGACCCCACTAAGAACCCTTTTCCAAGAAGAGAATGTACCATTGACAACAATCCTTTGTATATGATCCTGTAGCCAGTGATCCCCAACCAGTGGTTCGTGAGCAACATGTTGCTCCCCAACCCCTTGGATGTTGCTCCCAGTGGCCTCAAAGTAGGTGCTCATTCTTGAATTTCTGGCTTGGAGGCAAGGTTGTTTGCATAAAACCCAGTGTAATTGCCAAACAGAGCCTTCTATAGGCTGCCAGTCCACATGGGGGCTACCAAATAGCCGATTATAGCTCTTATTTGCATCCCCAGGAACTTTTTCCATGCTTGTGTTGCTCCCCAACATTTTTTCCATTTGAATGTGGCTCATGAGTATAAAAAGGTTGGGGATCCCTGTTGTAGGCAGTTTTCTATCTATGTGTACAGAACATTACTAAACCAAAACCATGGGTGGGCCAGGGTAGATTCCCATACATGCACCCTCTTACGTACAGGTCTGGTTAAATTAGTGCATTGGCTCAGCCTCTGGCAAAAATGGACAGATAGAGAAAAGGGGTAGAAAATTGTCAGATTATATGGGGCAGTTGAGCAGTACGGACTTTTTAAGAAGCCCAGTGAATTTTACAACCTGGGGCCTTTTTTACCAGGGGATGCTGGAACCTTCCTGCTCCTAGATAGGCAGAACAAGACTTAATGGCGCATGTCACTTGAAGGGCCCCAATAATTTATTTGATCTTTTTGTTTGATGTGGTCAGAAGTGCAGAAGTTTTGATCTTTGCCCAATTTTGGACCAATGATCGCATCACAGTAGGTCAACGTAGACCGTTGAGGACCGCATCAAAGGATCAGTGCAGTGCTTGCCTGATTGTCAAATTTGCCCTTTACATAGGCCAGTAATCTTTCAGTATGATTTGGCTGAGACAGCAAACATTGTTAGGCTCTATAATAAAAATAATATTACAAATAATATATGACCAACTGAAGACCCCAGTGGAATATCTAGTGGCCATAGGAATGTACATGGCTGTATAAAATCCACACTCTGGTCTGAACAGCAGGCAGAAGAAAGAGCAAGTTACCTTTCAAGAGCTGTGGAAGGCAGACAGCCGGCTTTGAACTCTCTGATTTGCATTTTAAAGGTTTAATTAACATGCAATCACAGAACATTAGCAGGCAAATCTTAAGCTCACTGCTGGACAATTTAAAACTCAGTGTGTATGTGTGTATTAGTGCCTTTGTATCTTGCAGACCAGACATCCAGTCTCTGCCCCCTATAAACATCCCAGCTGCCGGACTGCAGTATATCCTCCCTGGTAGCCGACTTGTTTACAGATTCATTTCCATTGGATCAGTTATTACTCAGTTGTCACTGTGCCATCAAGATAGAGTCCAGTATATTTAAATTCCACTTGTGCTGGAAAATAAACCAATTATATCAATGTATCCCAGATGTCTTTGTACTGTGTTGAGGCTTTTAACATCTCCATCAGCTCTCAGGATATCAAGCTAGATTTCTGGGACTAAAAGAAATAAAAAATGGATAATTATTACAATTTTATGGTTAAATGGACATTATGTTAAAAGTATCATTGCTTTAATGCTTCTTTTTTTTTTTGCACCACGCAAGGCAAGCATGTATGTGCAAACGAGTGGGCACGTGCATGAAATAGTACGCTCACATGCGCATTGCCTTCGGGGCGAGTTAAGCAGTGGCACCCTAGGCACGTGCCTCTTCTGCCTAACTCTAGTTCCAGCCCTGGCTTGTATATGGGCAGCTTTATAGGTTATTTAGAAAATTTGGAAAATGGCAAAACCTTACCAGTGGCAGCAAATAGCCTTTCCTATTAATTCCAATGTTTGTGCTGTATAATATCAAACAACAGTGAAGTGATGGAATGTAAAAAAGGGGGATTAAAGCTCAACAAAGAAGTAGGGTAGTAATGCTGCACATTATGTTTGGGCTTCTGTACCAGCTAATTAGTTATTCAGATTCAAATAACATGGCAGCTCAGAAACCAGTGCAAGCTGCATCAGAATTTAATAATTAGCCCTATGGCATTAGCCAGGAGAACATCATTTTCTGCTTGCAATGGCCCCAATCTTAGCTTCTCAACAGCTGTCCAGAGCGCACTGAGCATGTGCAGTGTCACTGACACTCCAAATGACACTAGATGGTGAATGCCTGTAGCACCTTTAAATGCCTGAATAATTACTTCTATAGAGATGCTTAACCTTTAGGCTGGTGCAGTAAGTTCAGTATATACATTTCTAGCCATATTTGTTTTGAGGGTTTAGGTCTCCTGAGACCATTTTATCAATATCGACATTCTAATTAGTTTAAAGGAATACTGTCATGGAAAAACATGTTTTTTTTCAAAACCCATCAGTTAATAGAGCTTCTCCAGCAGAATCCTGCATTGAAATCTGTTTTTTTAAAAAGCAAAAACAAATTTTTTTATATTTAATTTTGAAATTTCACATGGGGCTAGCCATATTCTTTCATTTCCCAGGGTGCCACAGCCATGTGACCTGTGCTCTGATAGACTTCAGTCACACTTTACTGCTGAGCTGCAAGTTGGAGTGATATCATCCCCCCCCCCAGCATAGCACTCAATAGTAAAAAATCCAAGTCCAGCTTGGGACTCCTCCAGTTACATGGGAGTAGTAGAAACAATAGGTTACCTGCAAGCAGTTCTAATGCAGCGCTGGCTCCTTCTCAAATCTCAAACTCAGACACAATACTCAGATGGCGCCTACACCAGCTAAAAAAATACATTTGTTGGTTCAAGAATACAATTGAAGTGAATTATTTGCTATGTAAACAGAGTAATTTAGAAATAAAAAGTACACCATAAAAATCATCTGTTAAAGTGGAAAAGCATTTTGCAGAATCTTGACATGAGTAACGTTGGATCTTGACCCGCCCTTCTCCCAACCAACACCCTCCTTTTTACCTCTTTACTTACCATCCCCAATAAACACACGGACACCAATTCTTGGGATAAAATGGCCGCAGATAATTTATTAACAACAATCAAAGTTTTAATTTAAAACATAACATATATAACAAATGTGAAACAAAACATCTCAAACATAACACAAATGTTTGTATAACAAACAAACCAACTTTTAAATAACCAAACACTGTAACAATCCAATAACTGCGCAGTGCAACTGGCGCTGCCAGCTGCCCTTCTAGCCCGGAACCAACTACCCAACAAAACTCACCTCCTAATCCACTTTCTTACCCCTGAGGTTCCAAGCATGCCAGCCCCAATTAACTATAAAACTCCCCTCCTAACCCAACCATTGTTTTCCCCCAACTTAATCACCCCGCCGACGACACTCCGCTACCTCCACCTCTACAGGGAGGGAGGGTGGGCGTTTTACTATGCTGACTAAAATGGATTGAGAAGCGGGAACAGTTACCAGCATTTTATACCCCTTACAAATCAACCAATCACCTGCAACTGGGAGTGGCTAAGTCTGACCAACGTATCTGTCATGCCCCTGCTTCCCTACGTTTAACTACGGGTCATTGGGCTACTTTCATAAATTCCAGGTTAAACGGGCAGGTGTATACGGCATGCTTCACAGAATATATGTCATTGTCAAAATGCTTTACTCTTCTCTACTTAGCTACAGTACATACACAGCAGTATTATGTACCTACAGCACACAGTACCCTATATATACCCAAATAGTGACAAACCATCTCCTAAAGAACTTCAGAACAGTACCAATAATTCCAAATCATCATACTCTTTATTGAATGTATGCTTGTATGGAAATTAGCGATGACATACCACTGCAGCATTTGAAATTTATATAAAAAATATATAAAATATAAAATCAATACATCTAAATGAGATCTTTGAATTTTTGTTGACGTTTCCCTTATTACCTTTTGAGCAGACGTTTTTGAATGTATATTGTCTAAAAGTGTATGAACCCTATTTTGTGAGCAGTTTGTTCATCTGTCTTTTCTTATGTGCACTGAACACAATAAACATGCTCAGCTCTATTACATTATACCATTCTATGACACAGGCATGGGACCTGTTATCTGGAATGCTTGGGACCTGAGGTTTTCTGGATAAGAGGGACTTTTTGTAATTTAAATCTCCATACTTTCAGTCTACTAAAAAAAAATAATTTAAACATTAAATTAAACTAATAGGATTGTTTTGTCACCAAAAAGCATTAATTATATCTTAGTTGAGATCAAGTACAAAGTGTTTTATTATTACAGAGGAAAAGGAAACATGGTTTAACATTTTTGATTATTTCATTATAATAGTGTCTATGGGGATGACCTTTCTGTAATTCAGAGCTTTCTGTATAATGGGTTTCCAGATAATGGACCCCATACCTGTATAAGCAAAAACAAACACACCCAGATATTGATCGCATCTCTGAAAACCCACTTTTAATGAGGTTGCAGTTGCCCATCCTATTTATTTACTGTAATTACTGCTGGCACAAGTCCATCACAGCCACCCAAGCCACCCCCCTCAGCTTATACATTTACAAGCAGCAGGGCACTGGTGGGTTATCTACACAGACAGAAGCAGAGCTTCCCAAGGTGACACTTTGTTCCAGGAGAAGCACAGAGGGAGGGAGATTGCGGCACTTGTGCAAACACAGCTAGGAACAAGGTGTGAAGTGGTCACACTTCTTGGGAGGCAGTGACCTGTGCAGAAAAACTGAACTAGACAACAGAATGCACATGTGAGACACCAATAAAGATATGATGATCTGTACAGGTTTATAATATCACTTCCAGCCACATGAATGACATGGTATAAAGAGCATGGTATAAAGTGGATCCCTATGTACCTTACATCAGTGTAGCAACAGATTTATAATAATGTTTATGTCTTTGTAACTATGCCATATTGTCTAGTCTCTATCAACCCAATCATTCCTTTTGGCCTGCAATTGACTAATATCTATCTATCTATCTATCTATCTATCTATCTATCATCTATCAATCTATCTATCATCTATTTCTGTCTGTCTGTCTATGTAGATTATCTTTTATCTGTTACATTACTGTTTATCTATCCACATTACATTTTTCTGCCCGTGTTTCTCCATAATGTTCATTGCTTTCAGACTGTTATATGTCATGTTCAAATGACCCACTAGAGGGCACCAGAGCCCAGTGAAGTGTAGAATTCTCAGAATGCCTAAACTTTTGCCCATCACAGTTTCATAGCTCTCCTAAAAGCAGCTAATGGGCTTTTTTTCTTACTCATGAGCCACAGTCAAATGTAAAAAGACTTGGGGAGCAACACAAGCATCAAAAAAGTTAATGGAGGTGCCAAATAAGGGCTAAGACTGGCTATTAGGCAGCCTCTATGCACACTATCAGCTTACAGGGGCTTTATTTGGTAGTAAATCTTGTTTTTATTCAACCAAAACTTGCCACCAAGTCAGGAATTCAATAATAACTCCCTGGTTTGGGGGCACTGAGAGCAACATCCAAGGGGTTGGTGAGCAAGATGTTGCCCCCGAGCCACTGGTTGGGGATCACTGCCATAGACAGTCACTATATATTCATCCTGTGGAAGGCTGTTTGGGCTTCTGTACTTAAAATGTCAGGGCCCACTTTGAATCTAGGTCCAGATCAGCTTCTTTTGCATGCAATGGATACTAGGCTTTATACACTTGCCTTCAACTATTTAACAAAAGTACATCTATGTTTAATTTAATAACGATAACAGCCTGTTCTGTTTCAGTATTAAATATGTAGGACTTATAAATGTAAGGCTTTATGACAATCGAAAGGAAAGATAGCACAGCTATCGAAAGCAACCACTAAAAATACCAGATGGACTGGTTGCAATGGCTAACAAATTTGTCTATGTTACTACATATTTCACAGCATTTTAAGGCAGTCATATGCAAGGCACATACTGTATATGTAATATAGAGAGTGTTCCTTCACCAAGCAAAGTATCTGCCCCAATGCCCCTGGGGTACTAGATGAAATACCCTCCCTGTATAACAGCAAATATTCCATACTCCTAAACACTGTCATATCAATTATAGTGCTTGACACTGACAAACTCACCATTAGCACTGAGCCCCCAAAAAGGTTATAGAGTGATGAAAGACTCAGTAAATACTCAGTATTTTCATTTGAAATAATTAGACAATTATGTGTTATTTCTTCAATCAGTAAATAATTGGCAACAAAGTAACAAGTGACACTTTGAAAGATTCACATGCAAAATTGGAACATTTAAACAATTTTTGGATGGCAGCTACGTAATTGCAGGAAAATAGCCAATACAACCCAAGGGTTGGGAGGGAGATGTGAGAGGCTATTGATATTTGCCCAGTCCTGCTGTAAAGATATTAACAAATTCCAAATAACTATTGCACATGGTATAGAAAGTTCCCATGGATAAAAGTGACCTGGTATTTGCAAACTGTCAGAGAAAGGGCAGACTGGCTGGGACTGGGAGTTCATAGCCTGTTTAACCCAGAGAAGGTGTTGATTCCAACTCCTCTGCCCGAGGGTGAGACAGGTGGGGTTTTCTCACCCTTTCTAAATACACTAATTATGTAGTCTGGCACACTTCATTTAGCCATAGGACCCCTGGAAATCACACACAGGGTAATTATTAGTACACATCTTTCAGCATTGAGAACAACTTCTGAATTTAGTCAATTTGACTTTCAGAGACTCTGCCAACCAGCTTATATTCACAGAGCTGCAAACCTTGTAAGATCATTAGTGTTCCATAAATATAGTTATAGATATATTGGTAAAGAAAAGTGATTATATGATCTGCAATAAAGTATGTAATTATTTTTATTAATTCAATGTTTACATTCCATACACATTGTGCCTAATCAATTTAACAGCTTTTTTTTGTTCATTTTTTGGAAATATCTTGTTTGCGCCATGGTTTTTTACGTAGTGTATTTGAGAAGTTAAGACAGATTTCTTGTAATTAAGAGCCATTGGTCTGGGCATTGGGGTTAAATCATAGAGGGCAAATTCTGTTTCCCAAGCTAACACCTTTGTCTGGAGTTAAGAAGGTGCAGATGCCATGAATAGCCCTTGCCACTTGCATAAACATTGGGTCTTCAGCAAGGTGTGAAATGCTCACACTTTCTATACAAGAGCCAGTGAATCTGGAATTGCTCTATAACACAGGGAAAATTTTAGAGTTAACATGTGTTCTTTTAAACATGGCTATATCTCCATTAGTAAAATAAATATTCATTTTTAAGCACCAAGGAAGGATTTATTATCAGTGTTACAAGAGCATTTCCCACATAAACTATACATTTCTATCCAGAATTTCCATATAGTGGCCTATTTATCTGGCAGAGGTGCATAAGATATTAAAACAATGATTGCATAGAAAGATGTCTATGGAGACCTCAAGCTGGTCATAAAAAGTCTCAGCCCTGAAATGTGAAATAGTGCTATGATATAAATCCAGTGCAAATGCTTGTCACCCACATAAACTAGACCCAACACTAGGAAATCCAAGCATTCACTGACAATCTAAATAATACTCTACAGAGTAAAGGCAGCTTGGTTTGTCTATTAATAAATAACTGATATTATGTTTATGCTTGAAATACAATTTGTGAAGTCAGACTTAATAATTTCAAAAACATATCAGAACTATTAAAATATCTAAAAACTATCAGATATATTTAGCTAGGGACAGGATTCAGCATGGGAACCTCATTAAGCTCAAACTCATTCAACTAAATTAAGTGAACAAAGAGCTCATGTCCCTCAGGGCCCCTACTCATTAGGTGACAAAGTTTGTCACCTTTTGGCACACTTCGCACCCAAATGTTACAAGCTTCAGGGAATTGGCTTGTGCTCGGGTCAAGAAAAGATGGGAAAATGAGGACAGCTGCAGGATCAGGTTTAGGGCATTTCAGAGGGCAAAGGAGGGGTCATTAATAAGTAAAAGTACAACTTACATATTGTTACTTTGTGTAGTAATTATTATTATATAAATATATTTACATCACACTTGTCTTGAATGTGTCCCTCCAGCTGATGGTGAATTACAACTCCCATCAGCCCCCCTGTAGTTCTGTACAGCAAACACAATCTCTCCTAAGGAACTTGTTGGACTCCTTATATTAATGTATTTCCATATACATGAAAGTCTTATAGTGATAATAAAGCCAACAATGAAAGAATGTGTTTGTGTTTGAGCTCTGAATATCCTGCATACTCTACTGTACTAATGTTAAGTAGCATGTATTAGAGTCATGGCAATGTTGAGAACAGCATATAGTGGATTAACCCTGGTATTGTTATTATCAACATAAATTTATATAGCACCAACATATTGCACAGACCTGTACTAGTATAACTGTCAGGCACCTGTGAAACCAATATCTATTACTGTTCATATTGTATTCGCTACCCACAACGCATCCTTCTGGCCCGACAGGATCTTTCATATTTAACAGCTTTATCAAGGACCTAGTAGTAGTTCTGTACATTTGATTGCAAAGACAAATGTTAAGGGATTCATATAATATCTTGCTATAAATCGGATACTTCCAGAATGGATAAACTGGTTATAGACTGGTTGGTTTAAGTGTAGAAAGACAAGTATCCTGGATTCTCCTAACTGATTACACATTCACTTTTCAATCAAATAAATAAACTACTATTTTATCAATCCAAATATCCAGATAACATTGTCACATTAATATAGAAAGATAGATGAGCCATTTACCCAATAGGGTTACTCCTCCACAAAAATCACTTTATAGACAACTGTCCTTCATATAAGAGAAATAAAATTAAATTTTAGCTTAGATGGCATCTTCTCACACATTGTCTAAAAGTACTGTATATATTTGTTTATTAGGGGAATAAATGAGTTTGTTACCACTGGTGATTCTGATTTGCCTCCTTTCTCTATTTGGTTAGCTAATGAAATGTTTTTACTGCATATTTCCCACATCTAGAAATGGCCTCAGCATTCTTTTTTTTACTTCATTTTCTTGAGGGTGAAAATACACACTTCATACTCCTAGAAGTCCTTCTTTCCCAGGACCCCCCGCTCAGCGGCAGGAGGCTTTGATGTGTTGATGGTGCCAGCGAAGGTGACAATTCACACCTTCGGATTCCAGATAAAACCAGGGCTGCTCTGCTCTTTCCAGCATTTCAGCAGTCACAGTCAAGAGGAGCACAAAGTCCTGCAGACAACATGGATTTCTCTCCAACAAAGCTACACTTAAACCAGAGTCTTTCACCTCAACAGTGTAACCCACTGCAGCAATGGGGCTACCCTGATTCTGAAGGCTACTGTAGCTTGTCTCCAGCTTCATCCATTGATTCATCTGGGTTTTCACCTCCCTATCCATCCTGTGCCTTTGCTAATGAGGCTTACGGCAGCATTCATACAGCTTTTACTCAGATGGAAAAGCTGAAAAGCAAGCCACAAGACACTTCTACAAAGAAGGACCAGAGGAACCGGAAAGTGTATGACCGAGTGAGAAACAGTGCCAGCGAGAGGGAGAAGATGAGAATGAGAAATTTGTCCTCTGCTCTCCAGAACCTGAGAAGGTACTTGCCTCCAGCTGTGGCTCCAATTGGCAAAACCTTAACAAAAATTGAGACACTGCGCCTCACCATCCGTTATATATCCCACCTTTCTGAGGTTCTTGGCCTTGATGAGGAGACTTTGATCAAGAGAAGAGAGGAAGAGATGAGAAGGTCCAACATGTGCCATATTGGTCTGTGTTGTTGCCAAGACAGACAGCACAATCTATGCTCAGAAGCCAGGCCACATTCTTCAGAGACTGTAAACTTGCCCTATTTCTCAAGTTCTCCAAGACTGTTTCCTGAGCAAAACATCCTTGAAGCACAAGAGCAAGAATTTCAACAGCCAGCCAGATGGGCCACTGACGGCAAAGCTTCAGATCTGGGTGATCACATGAAATCTTTCTCCTCTTGTGCGCTGGCCTCTGAACCAGTCAACAGCATAGATACAAAAGAGGACTTCACCATACCCTCACCTATTTCTCCAGACCAGGGATTTTGTCAGGTATGTAAGATTTCTCTATCATTTTCCTAAAATATTAACTTTTCTTTTGCTAATAGCATGAAATAATAGTAATGAAAGATTATGATCTAGTGGGGGGGATATTCAGAGAGTACAATAGAATTAGTTTTTATGGTAGCATGCATTAAACCAGGACTGCCTTACATATATTCAGTACTGTGTTTCCCAGAAACTTTAGCCGGCCACAGCTGGGAAGTATGAAATTTCACAGCTCTTAGTACTTAAGCATAAAATACTACTGTGTGTTCTGGGTAGGGCTTATGTTTTAGCTTAAATCACAAAATGCTTCCGTTTGTTACATCAGTTACTACATCTTTGCTTTATTAGCCTTAGTGCTTTACCCAGGCAGTAATATAGGAACTTGAGTTAATATGTGAATCTTAAATATGAACTATATTTTAAAATATATTTTTTTTTTTTTCCAGAATTTCATTGATGACATGTGGGATGAACTGCAACAGAAAGATCTGTGGACATCATTTCAGCCACCCGAAACAGTTCAGCATCTTGCATATTAATCATGTCTTATTGATATTGTACTTATATACTTAAATTGAATCTCTTCTTGTGCAAAATATCTATACATTAATATATATATACATATAGAGTTTATATTATTTAACTGTAAAAAACAGAGACTTTTATGCGTCGGTAAAATATTAATTGTAAATATGAACTGAAAGTACAAAATATATTTATTTTAAATGTCCTATTGATGTATGTTGAGCTATATTTTTTCATATCTGTCAGTAGACAATATTTTTGCCATTAGGGTATGTACATGTTTTGGATATTTACAATACAGCATCCCATACCTCCACATGTGTCACATATATAATGTGCAGGCGGCTGCCATCTTAGATTCATGCTGTTATCAGTATCCGGTGTCAGTGTGCCAGTGACAAAGCAATCACCACAGTTTAAATTGGATTTTTATATAGATTTCTTTCACTTCTGAATATTATATATATATATTATATTTTGTACATGCATATACTTGTATCCTAAAAGCTATATATTGTTACATTCTACTATATATTATTGAAAGGCTATGGCATTAAATATACTGTCTTCTAAAAGAATCTCGGTTTCTTAGTGCTTTGTGTGAAACAATAGGTAATGGCTGCAAATTACATGTACCTGGTTCTGTTCTAAAAACAAACAGCTCTAGTTTCCTTAATTGTGGCCACTTTTGAAAGATATTTGAGCTGTCTCTGCTGTTTCAGTGATACTGTCATCTAAGTGCAGGTTTCTATTTGCATCTGAAAATAGCGAGTTATGTTCAGTAAAGTGCTGGAAAAAAAAGAGATTAATTTTGAAAATTGTAATTTCTCTTAGTCATGCCACTGTTGCAGCCAAACAAGGGCAGAAAAAAAGAAAAATTACTTTAAAGGACCCTATTTTAGGAAAATGTGTTTCATTATGTATAATAAAATACACTCTGCTAATGAGGCACCTGTGAAACAAGAAATGGGATTGTGGGTAATAGCAGCTTTGTGTAATGGTCGCAACAGCCCCTCAGCATAGTTTAGGTATAGCTGGGGATTAGTTTAGTGCATAAGGAAACCTGTACATTTTAGCTTTGTGCCCCCATGATTTGGGGTTTTTTATATTACCAGAATTGCTAAATTAGGCTTTTTAAGAAAAAAAAAGCAATCCACATATTATAATATCATAGTCATCTCTATATTACATATATATACAGGTATGGGACCTGTTATCCAGAATGCTCAGGACCTGGGGTTTTCCGGATAAGGGATCTTTCCGTAATTTAGATCTCTATAACTTAAGTCTGGTAAAAATCGTTTAAATATTGAATAAACCCAATTGGACTGTTTTGCCTCCAATAAATATCAATTATATCTTAGTTAGAATCAAGTACAAGGTACTGTTTTATAATTACAGAGAAAAAAGAAATAATTTTTAAAAATTAGAATTATTTGCTTATAATGGAGTCTATGAGAGACAGCCTTTCCATAATGCAGAACTTTCTGGATAACAGGTCTCCGGATAAGGGATCCCATACTTGTATGTGTGTATATATATATATACATACTGTATATACAGGTATAGGATCCGTTATCCAGAATGCTCTGGACCAAGGGTATTCCGGATAAGGGGTCTTTCCATAATTTGGATCTCCATACCTTAAGTCTACTAAAAAATCAATAAACCATTAGTCAAACCCGACTTTTGCCTCCAATAAAGATTAATTATATCTTAGTTGGGATCAAGTACAAGGTACTGTTTTATTATTACAGAGAAAAAGGAATCAATCTTAAAAATCTGAATTATTTGATTAAAATGGAGTCTATGAGAGACAGGCTTTCCATAATTCAGAGCTTTCTGGATAATGGGTTTCCAGATAAGGGATCCCATACCTGTATATACTATATATTCTCCTTACAGAAGTGCATTTATAAATACTTTTGCATCCTAAGCATTTTAGGGTGAAAAAAGCCATCCCACCAAACACTTTTCCACAATATCCCTGGAAGTCAGCGGGTTTATTTTTAATCCAGCAACGAATCCACTAAGTCTCACATTAGCTTTAGGTCAGTTTATGTATGGCCCATCGTTAGCCTCCCTAAAAAAAAAAGTTGGATTTTGCTTGCAGTGCCACATTCTACCTGCTGCTGGCTGAACTGCATACAAACACTGTGATGTTAGTAGGGTTTCTGACAAAAAATACTGGCCTTCCTATATTTTTATCCTTTTTTCCTATTAATAACTTTGGCATCAGGAATCATTTTTACCGACCAGTCAGTTGGCAACCTTAGACGTTAGAAACACAATATTTCAATTAAAAAAGATAATCCTTTCCAGCTCCAATCCAGCTCTGCTGATTCTGGGAAAATCCCACAGGCAAGGTGAGTTATGACCAGATTTGGCTGAGCGGGCAATTTTAAGCCATACTGCCCAACCATCTCAACATATGTGCCAGGTTAGAGAGCCGATTTAAAAGACAATCCTGTAATCAGATTGCAGATGATAAAACATGGTTAAAAATGTCATCTACCAGTGCCAGTGACATTTGTGGGCTGGGAACACAGTTTGTACTAATAAACTATTAGGCTAATATAATTACAGACCAAGGTCTAGTAACCATAGCAATTAGATGTTTCATTTCAGAAATGATAAGTAATGTTAGCTGCTGATTGGTTGGTATGGTTACAAGAACTTTTTAAGCTTTGTTACTTTATCTACAATATTCTGGTGTGTCACCATTTGAGATTATTTGCATTCGCAGGGCAATACCTGATTGAGAGCACTCCGCAGGATACCTTTTAATTAGGCGCTCAGCACCATAGCATTGTTGCTGATCAGAATCAGCTCTATCTATCATCGAGACACAAATTACAAGGACAAAATCCAAAGACATGTTTGAATATTAGCTGAATGTTGAGTTGAAATGTGATGTAAATGACTCCAGCTAAAATAATTGCTAAGGAAAGCAGACATCATTGATAAAGATGCACATTCACACCATGGTGACCTCGGTGCTCTATAAAAAAATGTAACTGTCAAGCCAGGAAGGAAGTTGAAATAAAAAGTAATCTGCTAGATGGCTGCAAATAGGTAACGGAGAAGGGGAGACAGCTAATTAAGGTGCTGGGAGAAGAAAATGACATGACGAAACTACAAATTGAGAAGGTGAAGCAGCAAACACATACGTGATGAGCAGAAGATCGTTGCAATATTTCTATATAGGAAAATTGTCATTGTCAGTCAATGGCAAGCAGAACGAACCTTAGAAAAAAACATATATGCATATATTTAAAATACATAAATATCCTGTAAATTATATTCTTAGAAATGTTGCTTAGTGATGTCATCTGTTGCAGTTAGTAATGTTCAAAAATCAGAAATCATGGGGCTCCATACTACTTAGCAGGGCCCTTCCCCCAAGGGGCCCCAATATTAGCCCACCATCAGTCATGACGGGCCCTGCATACTACCTAGACTTAAGTCACATTTAAAAACAATTCCCAGCTCATTAAACTGCACAACTTGTCACAGGCCCAGTCCACCCATCCATGCTCCATTACACCCATGATCTTCCCAAACCCTACAACTGCCTTACAAACCCTCACCCTTATGTACCCTTTGAAAAGGACCTTGGTGTCTCTCTGTGCCCCACCCCTGCTATGGGGCTTCTGGCAGTAGAGGTCCCTCTTCTTCCTCAACTAAGGGTGGCCTTGTTTGAGTCACATAACTCCTAAAACAGTGTATTAGTGTATTATAAAAAAAAAAACACGTACCCCTGTTAAAAACTACAAGAATATTAGAAGCCACCTTGAAGTTTGATGACCTGTATAAAAAAAACCTTGGCCTGAGGCTTTATTACTTTATACAGTCATGGAACTCCTTGTGACTTCTAATATCCCATTATTCATTTTAGATATGGAATATAAAGCCATTTAAATTGCTGAAAAGGTACATTGTGACTTTCTTTTACCTGCTATTTGTGCTTCCAGACTGACAAAAGGGAGCCCTGTATTTAATGCCTATGCCGGCTCAAGATGCAGAGGACAGTTTCCATTTGCAATGGGCAGGGGTGAGTTTACATGGTCTCTATAAAGGGGTAACTTGCATGCCCCTTCAGTACTTGTGTCCAAAAGCAGTAGGAGAACAGGGGGCCAGGCTTAGGTAATTGTTCCAAACCATATTATTACATTAAAAATTATGAAAGGGCTGCATATTTTTCAATTTTTGCTTTTTGATTAGAAGCTCTCCAGTTTCAGCAGCTTTCTGGTTGCTAGGATCGTGCTTATCTTAGCAACCAGGCAGTGGTTTGAATATAATACTGAAATATTAATAGGAGAGTGACTGAATAGGAAGTTGAGAAATAAAGCGAATAATAACATTGCAAGCTCACAGAGCAATAGTTTTTTGATTCAGTGACCCCCATTCGGAAGCTGTAAGGATCAAGAAGAGGAAGGCAAATCATTAAAAAAACAATAAAAATAAATAATGAAGACCAATTGCAACATTGATAGGAAAAGGGCATTCTATAACATACTAAAAGTTAATATAACGGTAAACCACCCCTCTAAGAATAAAATAAATTATGCTCCGCAGTCAATTTCAATTTGCTAAAATGTTGGAGAACTTAACCACCACAAGATGAACACTAATTGGAAATAAAATGTCTGCGTGTGGTTATCAGTCTTGGGGATTGTGTTACTTCCCACCCCATTGCCAGCTGGTAAAGGTTTTTATTTCATGAATCTCATTTTGTTTAGCCCTACACATACAAGCTGTTTTCAGCATTAAAGCAAAGTTTTCATTTTTCAGTACATGTCTTGTATGAATGATCATAAAATGACTGAAACATATTTGGTATGAATCCAAAACTATATTCTTTTTTTCCATGATAAGGCTCAATCAGCCAGCGATTTCTGCTCTTATGTGGCATAACAGCGCTTTGATTTCTTCCAAAATGAAAATGCTTGCACTGAATTGCAGAGCATCTCTGTCCTACTGCATTTCAATAAGTTTGATGCACATT
The DNA here is from genome assembly GCF_000004195.4 of Xenopus tropicalis. Classification (NCBI taxonomy): domain Eukaryota; kingdom Metazoa; phylum Chordata; class Amphibia; order Anura; family Pipidae; genus Xenopus; species Xenopus tropicalis. Next base: position 108,989,948 of record NC_030679.2, read on the forward strand.
CCACCCTTGTGTTTGTCAAGATTCTAACTATTGAGTTAAACTGAATGACAAATCTTTGTTATGCCTCCAATAATCAATGTTTGTCAGATGTCAGTTTAGAGCCAACCTGAGCTGCATCCAAATCTCATATTCAAGCTCACTTGAACAAGTACAATATATATTAACACTACATTCCTCCACACAAACATAATAAATACACATTTATCTTTAGTCTGGTATGTAACCTGTTCTATCAATTCCTAGCAACTTATAACTTAATTAATGCTCTAGAGCAGATTTGCATCATATACTGTAAACCACATGGTTATCCCCTGAAACACCCTTTTTCGACTCTTTGGGTAAGGAGTATAGTTATATATTTACTGGGATATCATTTTCTTTACTTAACTCTCATTAGATGACAGCAGAATGAGAACATTGTGGCCCCTGTGCCCTTTATTTCGTAGGGTTCGTTTGCCTTCTTGGGGCTATGAATTTCCATCTCTAGGCAGGTGCAAATGCCAAGAAGACATCTACTGACAGTGGAGGAAAATGAGTGTAACTATCGGCCTACAAGAAATGTTTCTACTGGAAAAGGTTATATGTATTTATATGTATTTATGGTCAGTGCATACAATGAATATATATTAATACAGGAAGATATCAATGTGTTTGATGCATCATTATGAGGAACTGCATTGGCTGCGAGTCTGCTTGAAGTTTCTGTTGGCTGCCTCTGGATGAATATATAGTAAAGAGAGTGTAAAGGTTACAACTGACTGACCAACCTGATTGCCTATATAGTTTGCCATTAATGCTTTTCAGAAACATACCAAATTTGTGTATAACCCATTGGGCAGAAATTCACAAAAGTTGTGGAGTTGAGACTAGAGATGTAGCGAACTGTTCGCCGGCAAACTAATTCGCGCGAACATCGGGTGTTTGCAAGTCCGCAAATTCGCGAACTTTTCGTGATGTTCGCAATTTGGGTTCGCCGGCACCGAAAAAATCGCAAAACTTACGATAACGTTACGAATGCTCCGAAATAGTCGCAAAACTTACGATAACGTTACGACTGCTCCGAAAAAGTCGCAAAACTTACGATAACGTTACGAATGCTCCGAAAAAGTTGCAAAACTTATGATAACGTTACGAATGCTCCGAAAAAGTCGCAAAACTTACGATAACGTTACGAATGCTCCGAAAAAGTCGCAAAACTTACGATAACTTTACGAATGCTCCGGAAAAGTCGCAAAACTTACGATAACGTTACGAATGCTCCGAAAAAGTCGCAAAACTTACGATAACTTTACGAAAGCGCCGGAAATTACGAAAAAGTCGCAAAATTACCGATCATTTCGAAAAACGGCGTGTGTCAATTTTTCAGAGAAGTTTTTGCCCTTGATCCCCCTCCTGCATGTCACTGTCCAGGTCGTGGCACCCTTTAAACAACTTTAAAATCAGTTTTCTGGCCAGAAATGGCTTTTCTAGGTTTTAAAGTTCGCCTTCCCATTGAAGTCTATGGGGTTCGCAAAGTTCGCGAATATTCGCCATTTTCGGCGGAAGTTCGCGAACAGGTTCGCGAACTTTTTTTTTGAGGTTCGCTACATCCCTAGTTGAGACAAAGGCCGAGATAGAGTTGTCAGATTTCCCACCATACCTGTTATCCATTCATCATGTGACCCATACTGCTGCCTTGTACTTATGATTGTGCTTTTCAGAGAGAGATTATCTGCCTCTTTTAAAGGCCAGTATGGTATACTGCAAGCTTTATTCCATTAAATTTCAGTTACTTTCTCATCTCTCAGTTGATGAATGCAGCACTACAGAGTTATATTTGGTGTTGTCTCCTGTTGAAGGGGAAGTAAAACTTCCAATATATTTTTAGTTTACGTGCCAGTGTACAGATCCTCAATCCAACCTCCCCAAACACATTAGTCAAATTTGCCCCAACAAAACTGTGGCCCATTGTGCATAAAGAACTGCAAAGTCACACCACCATCTTTGGCTATGTAGCTTCTTTAACCTTCATGTACCTTCATGAAATCTATACCCCCAAACAATGTAGGTCTCTATAAATATATTGTATAAACAAGCTCATATGTAAAACCCTGCTTCATCTAAATAAACTAATTTCATAAAAATGTAATGTTTTAGTAGTATGTACTATTGGGTACTCCTAAATAGAAAACTGCCATTTTAAGAATTAAGGGCCGCCTCCTGGGATCATAAGATTCACAGTGCACACAAACAAGCCAAGGCACAAATACATATCACCCACATCAGCCAATGAATGGACAGAGTTCTGCCTTTTGCTCCCACATTACTTCCTGTTACAGTTAGAGCTGCATTATTTCTGGTCATGTGATCTCTGAGGGCGCACACAGCCCATCACTAAATGGAGAATGTAAGGGAAAGAATGTAAAAGGGCAATATTTATTGATATATATATTCCAGTTTGGCAAGATTCTCTAAAGGAGAAGGAAAGGCTAAGTCACTTGGGGGGGCCAAAATGTTAGCACCCCCAAGTGACTTAAATCGCTTACTTTTTACCCCGGGCTGGTGCCCCTGTTACAAGAGAACCACACCAGCCCGGGGTAGCACACGCATGCATGCGCAGTAGAATGAAAAGCCGAACTTTAACAAGAAAGCCGGCTTTTCACTCTACTGCTCATGCGCCGGCCCACGGATTTCGCTGGCAGAAGAAAGAGGAAGAAGGAAGCGCTCGCTCAATCTACCCCAGGCTGGTGCTGTTTTCTCCTAACAGGGGCACCAGCCCGGGGTACAAGGTAAGCGATTAAAGTCACTTGGGGGTGCCTAATATTTTGGCACCCCCAAGTGACTTAGCCTTTCATTTTCCTTTAATAGGTCACTTAACATAGTATAAACTGTCTGTTAAGAATTCATTCTGCCCAAAATCCCAGTTTGATTCCAGAGGTGCATGCAATGTGCTTGCCGATCACCAAGATAGACATTGGGAACAAAGGGCACAGCTAAAAGTGGTGGCCAACATTGCTAAGTAGCTTTGTATTTCAGGACATGCTATGGGGGCACAGATAAGCTGGGTCAGTGATACCGTTGGAGAGGGGGCTGTTGGCTGTATTCTGCTGCTAAAACAAACAATTTGCCAGAGAGGCTTTACTTGCACTACCTCATTCAGCAAATAAAACTAGCAAAATAATGCAAATGTGAGGTATATACAAATGGTGTAAAATACACTTGTTTATAAAAATTTTCATAAGGTTTTTTACCTATTGTTATTCCTCGGTTAGACAAAAGCAATGCAGAGCAGGGGGCAGTGACATACCTGCATGCCTGCAGAAAAATGCTTTGAGTGGCCCCGCGCCCACCCGCCTTGTTGCACGCACCTCCCGCTTCCAGCTCGCTCTTAGGTAAGAAGGCAGTATATACATATATATGTGTAGGGGCGATTACAGCTTTCAGGGGGTGGGCAAAATATGAGAGCACTAACAAACACGATACTGTGCCAGGATCTGGATGCTGTAACTCAAGAAAGGTTGAAGCCACTGCCCTAAAGCACTTGTGAATTGCTTGTTGTGGAATCTTAATATGTCTATTTATTGTGTTGAATGTTTTTTTTCTATCATCACTCTTCTAATCTGCAGCAGATTATTGGAGTCTGTTAAATCACTGCTTGTAAAATGATTTTGGCAAGTGAATATCTCAGCAATAGCTCAGCATTCATACTAAGGATGCACATAGTAATTTTCCAGTCGGCCACCTCCAAGCAAAGTTAACAGGCAAAGGGCCACAGGGAATATGTGATTTTACATGGAAATTTGATTTTACTAGTCTGTTAACTGCTATACCTACTGTTAAGCCAATGCCAGTTAAGTTTATATGAAGCATATTTGTGCAGCTGAGAGACTGATAAAGGTGTGTGAAAGCATGTTCCATTATCACCATTATCTCTATACCATGTCCATTTTTCAAATTTCTACTTGAACTTCCAAGTGGGTGAAGAAAATGGACCAGCAATTCAGCAAAATTATTTTACTAGCTTTATGATTTATTGCATCTATATTTTACTTTAAAATATTACTTTCATCTTTGGATCATGATTCATTGCTGTAGTGCAGAGGAATTAAAGGACTCATTTAATACTCCATTGCCTGAAAAATCCCATTCATTACGAGTACGAGTACCAACATTCATAGTACAGGTATGGGACCCGTTATCCAGAATGCTCGGGACCTTGGGTTTTTATGGATAAGGGGTCTTTCCGTAATTCAGATCTCTTACCTTAAGTCTGCTAAAAAAATTGTATAAACAGTAAATAAACCCAATACGATTGTTTTGGCTCCAATAAGGACTAATTATATCTTGGTTGGAATCAAGTTCAAGATACTGTTTTATTATTACAGAGAAAATGGAAATCATTTTTAAAAATGTGAATTATTTAATTAAAATGGAGTCTATGGGAGATGGCCTTTCTGTAATTCAGAACTTTCTGGATAACGGGTTTCTGGATAAGGGGTCCGATACCTGTACAGGTATGGGATCTGTTATCCAATGACCCGTTATCCTGAAAGCTCCGAATTACAGGAAGACCATCTCCCATAGACTCCATTTTAATCAAATCATTCAAATTTTCAAAACATATTTCCATTTTTTCTGTAATAATAAAACGGTGCCCTGTACTTAATCCCAGCTAATATGTAATTCATCCTTACTGGAGGCAAAACAATTCTTGTGCATTTATCTACTGTTTAAATAATTTTTTAGTTGACTTGAAATATACAGGTCCAAATTTTGTAAAAAGATCCCTAATCTGGAAAACCCCAGGCCCCAAGCATTCTGCATAAGGTCCTACAGTTCTGTATAATTGCCCTTAGTGTCTTCCTCCTGCCGCCTGTTATGACCAAGCCTGGATTTGTGGTGAGGCCACAGAGGCCCGGGCCTAGGACAGCATAAATTGTGGGGCAACATGCCGCCCAGCCACACATAAAATGTATAAAAATATATATAACATATATTTGGTGCTTGAAAAAAGTATTAGTATTTTACCAGACAAAGGTCTCCATTGATTTTGTGTTAAAAAAAATACATTGCTCCAGATTTGATAGAACTGAAAATAACGTATCTCCAGATTTCCCCATAGACTGCTGAAGACAGACCAAGATAAGTTTCTCATTAAACTGCATCTGCTCATCATGTCACAAAATCAATGTATTGTAAAGATCAAGATATGTAAATATGGTGTCTCTTTTTATAACAATGGGAGATACTGTATGTTTGTTTTATTAAATGCCTATAAATTAAATATAAATGAATATATTACAATGTATGAAGTTTGCTCTTGGTAACAGACCACAGTTTACCCATGTCAGTAGTCATCATGTCATAATAAACCCACCACCATCATTCCTCAGACAAAGTGCCAAAAGCCAAGCACATGGTGAGCCCACCCCTTTTATTTAGGAAGAGGGACATCCCATAATATCACAGAATTAAAGACCACAACCTGGAACCAGGCCATGGGTAAGATAGTTGTACCCTAATATGTGCTTCTAATGGACTTTTGCTCCCCAGTGTTTACTTATTGTCTGGCCAGGGTGAAAAGTCATTGGTAAGCTCATTATAAGAAATGATAGGATTAAAGAATATATCTGATTATGGAATGTTTAGCTCAGGCCAACCTTTGCATTGACAAAGTGCTGTCCTTAGATCTTATCAATAAATAAGTGGTTACACACAGCATATTTGAAAAGGCTCCAGTTCCATTATTTGGGGGGACCTAATGGTTGCCTCCATGTCTCTCCATAACTAGTGACTCAGGTCAAACCATCAGCTTGACAAATGTTGCTTTTGTAAAAAGGGGCCGCTAGGGACATAAAAATGGCTTCTGTACATGGATTAAAAAAAACATACAAGGGTTAAAAAAAACATTTATTACTAATAGAGTCTTATTTTTGCTTTCAGGTTTGCTGTCTTTTTGTGTGGCAAATGAGTCACAGTATTTGTGCCCTTTACAACCTTCAATTGGAGGCTGATGTCACTGATAAATAGATGTGTTTGGATGGTTATTGATGTGTTAGAACGTGATATGGAACTCAAACTGAGCCTATTTTAAACCTAGAATGCTATGCCTTCATAAAATGCATTATATAATAACTATTAAAGCAATTGGCACTCTCCTCAATAAAATAGTAGGGCTGTGACGTTATATCTTTGTGAACAACACAACAGGGCTTGGATGGCTAAATGGTCATTTAATGGATTTTCTTACTGAATGGAGCTCAGAGTCTGAGAGCCAACACATTATTTTCTTGAATCGTTTCAAGTTCATACCAGGTCCCATCTGGCAATAGCGGCAAAAACAACATCCCATACAGTGTTGGTTTTAGGGCAGTTAATTAAATTAATTGCCACTCATTGCAGGCAGCATCACAATACTCCTTCTGTGCACACGGCATCCATATTTCTGCCCAATTATGGCAAATTGAAGATAAATGTCTGTGAATGGGATGAACAAAGAAAGCTATAATTTCAAATGAACTGATTATAAGGGCACGTAAATTAAAGCCAAACTGAATTGAATGGCAAGGCTTCGGTTTAAGTGGATACAATATCCTGGAGAATTAAAGACTTAGTATCCTGGAGTCTTTCTGTAGTAAATTCAAGAGAAAACCTTTGGATCGCAGCGGGGCAAGTTTTCTTTTTGCACACAGTTTATTTTGGCAATTATACCAATCAGCAGCACAACAGAAATCAGCCAATTGCAAAAATCATTTATAGCCATTTTGCTGCAAATGTGCTATTGCCATCTAGGGTCTGACAATGGTTTAATGAGCTCCTTGACTTTATGGAAGTCTCATAAATCTCCTCAAAGCAAAATACCCAGCCTACAGTGTTTAGATTGTGCTCCATGTTTCAGCCTTCAGATGCTGCTGAATTGTTTTGGAAAGGTACGGTGTGCTCTTGACTGTAGGAAATAGAGGGGAAGTAATGCCAAATTAAATTAGAACATCTTGAACGGAAAGACTGTGCTTCTGGTGAATGCTGAAGCACAGAAATACAAAAAAAGCAAAGAGCTATATACTTCAACTTAATAAGAAGCAATGAACAAAAAAAATATTGTACTGCAGGAACAGTGGTCCTGGCATTCACTGGACTTCATTTCCTAAAATCTGCAGCAATAGGAGAGTCACGTGATTGCCGCATGATTAATATTTTGGCGACAGACGCAACTGTCTTCGGAGAAACTAAGCCTTTATTGCCAGTGGAAAGACTTTTCGGGGAGGTTAGTTGCCCACAGGTGCAACTATAACTGGCGACTAATCTTCCCATAAGGCATCAGCCTAAAGGTGGCCATACACGCTAAAATTATGATCTTTTCTAGGACCATTGGTCATAGGAAAGATCGTTTGTCCACTTTAATACCACTCTATGTTAAGAGCTAAAAATATAGAATCCAGCTCTGGGGAGATAATGGGGTAAACTCTTATGGAGGCCACAAACAGGCAGATTTAAAATGTCAATTTAGCCAATTCAGACCAAGTTGGCAGCTTATCTGTCTGTGTAGGGGGCCCCCTGAGTGGCCTGTCTGACAGATATTTGGTCAAAAATTGATCAGATAAAAATCCGTTTGGGCCAGGGACCACATTGTCTTGTTGATGCAGTCCTCTCTTTGACGGGCTGCATACTGGCACTGTGATCCAATCTTTTGAGCATATTGGGGAAAGATCTGCTTGTTTGGCAACCTCACTAAATCAGTGGATCTTTCCATGTATGGTCAGCTTCACTGATTCTTTAGATGTAACTGAAATGGGAATCTGCTTATGGAGTCACACATAATACTGTATCTAAATCAAATTATCAAATATTTCAGTATTACTTAAGTTCTCTCATCCTGTCCCTAGGACCAGAGCTAAAGAAAAGGGAGCTTTGGGCAATACAAGTGTGTATGTGTCAAAATCTTGTGCCTTCCAATTCCAAGCGTGAGAGCCAGTCAGCTCAATGCAGCATGCACAGCCCATGGACTCACAAGCACTGATGGCACACCAATGATTATCTGCTCACTCTACTTGCAAACAGCCAATTCATATGAGCCAATTGAGATATCAGTCATCTGGATAAGACTTCCAGAACAAACAACCCCCCCCCCCCCCCAGAAAAGTAGAGAATAACACTGAACACTGAAAAGTAGAGAATAACAATAATGCTTAGTGCTCCATATACAGTAAACTAAAGGTGGCCATAAACAGCTTAAAAAAACAGTGACACCATAAAATGAAAGTATATAAAAGTAATTAAAATATCATGTACTGTTGCTCTGCACTGGTAAAAGTTGTGTATTTGCTTCAGAAGGCTACTATAGTTTATATAAATACTCTGCTGTGTAGCCATGGGGGCAGCCATTCAATGCAGAAAAGGCACAGGCACATAGCAGATAACAGATAGAACACTATTATATTCTACAGAACTTATCTGTTATCTGCTATGTAACCTGTGCCTTTTCTCCTTTTTTCAAGCTTGAATGGCTGCCCCCATGGCTACACAGCAGCTTATTATATAAACTATAGTAGTGTTACTGTAGAAAACACACCAGTTTTACCAGTGCAGGGCAACAGTACGTTATATTTTAATTACTTTAAAGCTCTTTCAATTTTTGGTGTTACTGTTCCTTTAAAGGTCCCCATACACGAGATCGCCAAGCGAGCGGATCTGCACCCGATATCCCCACCTACGGGTGGGCGATATCGGGGAGCGAGTAGTTGGCCCTGGGGCCAAATGATCGAATTATACTGGCGGCAAGGGGCAGTCGGTTCGGGGACCGCATCAACGAGCCGATGCGATCCCCAATCCGACTGAATTTTCTAACCTGGCCGATCGAGATCTGGCCAATTTCAGGCCAGATATCAGTCGGCCAGGCCCCTCGTTTCTGCCCCTACACGGGCAGATAAGCTGCCGAATCGGTCCAAGGGACCGATATCGGCAGCTACAATCTGCCCGTGTATGGGGACCTTAATAAAAGCTGTTGACAGAGCAAGTCACCAGCTTATTGATCTGTGCATAGAGCCATCCGACTGGCCTCCCCGACCAATATCTGACTGAAAATAGGGCACCTCAGCTCATTAATGTGCTCCTTGCCCGATGGCTTGCTTGTACTTGATAGTGATCCAATCGTTTAGCACTTATCACCCACATAAATGCGAGCAAATCTGTAAAAATCTGCTGGACAACCTCAGCAAAAAGCAGATCTTTACATGTATGGCCCTCTTAATTCTCAGCCTGGCTATTAATCTTACCAGTACCGCACCTTCTATAACCTTAAAGAAGTTGTGGCCTTGTTAAGTTAACTTTAAGTATGATGTAGAGAGTGCCATTTTGAGACAATCTGCAATTGGTCTTCATTTTTTATTTGTGGGTTTTGAATTATTTAGCTTTTTGTTCAGAAGCTCTCCAGTTTGGAATTTCAGGAGGTATTTGGTTGCTAATGTCCAAATTAACCTAGCAACCAGGCAGTGGTTTAAATGAGAGACAGGAATATGAATAGAGGAGGGCCTAAATAGAAAGTTAAGTAATAAAAAATGGCAATAACAATAACATTGTAGCATCACAGAGCAATAGTTTTTGGCTGCTGGGGTCAGTGACCCCTATTTGAAAGCTTAAAAAATCAAAAAAATACAAATGGAAAAGTTGCTAAGAACGGGCCATGCTATAACATATTTAAAATTAACCTGAGGGTGAACCACCCTTTAATTAAAAGGAAAGCCATCAAAAAAAAATCAAAAGCCCCATTTATGGCCATTAGTGCCAGTGCAGATGTTCTAAAATAATGCAAAGTTGTGTGTAAATTAATGCTATTCATTTTTGGCTCCAGTAAAGACTTCAACAGCTCAAAATGATATTTAACAGCAAAGAAGCAGGACCCTGCACATAAATACCCTACCTGGAAAACTACAGTGGAGGAAATAATTATTTGACCCCTCACTGATTTTGGAAGTTTGTCCAATGACAAAGAAATGAAAAGTCTCAGAACAGTATCATTTCAATGGTAGGTTTATTTTAACAGTGGCAGATAGCACATCAAAAGGAAAATCGAAAAAATAACTTTAAATAAAAGATAGCAACTGATTTGCATTTCATTGAGTGAAATAAGTTTTTGAATCCTCTAACAAAAAAAGACTTAATACTTAGTGGAAAAACCCTTGTTTGCAAGCACAGAGGTCAAACGTTTCTTGTAATTGATGACCAAGTTTGCGCACATTTTAGGAGGAATGTTGGTCCCACTCCTCTTTGCAGATCATCTGTAAATCCCTAAGGTTTCGAGGCTGTCTCTGTGCAACTCTGAGCTTGAGCTCCCTCCATAGGTTTTCTATTGGATTAAGGTCCGGAGACTGACTAGGCCACTCCATGACCTTAATGTGCTTCTTCTTGAGCCACTCCTTTGTTGCCTTTGCTGTATGTTTTGGGTCATTGTCGTGCTGGAACACCCATCCACGACCCATTTTCAGTTTCCTGGCAGAGGGAAGGAGGTTGTCGTTCAGGATTTCACGATACATGGCTCCGTCCATTTTCCCGTTAATGCGAATAAGTTGTCCTGTGCCCTTAGCAGAAAAACACCCCCAAAGCAAAATGTTTCCACCCCCATGCTTGACGGTGGGGACGGTGTTTTGGGGGTCATAGGCAGCATTTTTCTTCCTCCAAACACAGCGAGTTGAGTTAATGCCAAAGAGCTCTATTTTGGTCTCATCAGACCACAGCACCTTCTCCCAGTCACTCACAGAATCATTCAGGTGTTCATTGGCAAACTTCAGACGGGCCTGCACATGTGCCTTCTTGAGCAGGGGGACCTTGCGAGCCCTGCAGGATTTTAATCCATTGCGGTGTAATGTGTTTCCAATGGTTTTCTTGGTGACTGTGGTCCCTGCTAATTTGAGGTCATTAACTAACTCCTCCCGTGTAGTTCTAGGATGCTTTTTCACCTTTCTCAGAATCATTGACACCCCACGAGGTGAGATCTTGCGTGGAGCCCCAGAGTGAGGTCGATTGATGGTCATTTTGTGCTCCTTCCATTTTCGAACAATCGCACCAACAGTTGTCACCTTCTCTCCCAGCTTCTTGCTAATGGTTTTGTAGCCCATTCCAGCCTTGTGCAGGTCTACAATTTTGTCTCTGACATCCATGGACAGCTCTTTGGTCTTTCCCATGTTGGAGAGTTTGGAGTCTGCTTGATTGATTGATTCTGTGGACAGGTGTCTTTTATACAGGTGACTAGTTAAGACAGGTGTCCTTAATGAGGTTGACTAATTGAGTAGAAGTGTCTAACCACTCTGTGGGAGCCAGAACTCTTAATGGTTGGTAGGGGTTCAAAAACTTATTTCACTCAATGAAATGCAAATCAGTTGCTATATTTTATTTAAAGTTATTTTTTCGATTTTCCTTTTGATGTGCTATCTGCCACTGTTAAAATAAACCTACCATTGAAATGATACTGTTCTGAGACTTTTCATTTCTTTGTCATTGGACAAACTTACAAAATCAGTGAGGGGTCAAATAATTATTTCCTCCACTGTATGTGCTTCCTTCTCCTGTCTTGCAATGACTAGCTTCAGATACCCCGTGGCTGGAATTCTGCCTGACTTCTCTGGTGAAGAGGGTGAAGGTTAAAGCTCTTCTTTTACCTAGTAAGTAACCAATTGAATTCATTGTTATATTCGTTATTGCTATTTTTTATAATTATCCCCTAATTAAAACAATATAGATGTTCCTTTTATTGCTCATGGGAAAAATTGATTAATAGGCTACAGAAATATAAAAGCATAGCTAATGAATAGGAATATCTAATGAATAATAATAGGAATATTCCCATATGCTGATACCAAAATGAATTGTTTCATCTCTTTTCTCGAAGAGTTCAGTTTGAACTGATAAGGGCTCATGGATAAATGGATATAGATTTAATCTGATTGCTTTTATTGCACACTGGTTATCTTTGTACTTTCCCTCAATTTTACACTTTGCCTTTATTGCATTCTCAGAAGAGATAATAAACCCACAGACTGCAAAATTGTAGAAAGGTACATAAAAGTGGCTTGTCACATAGTGATGGATAACCCAAAGTGCCTTGTTCAACAGCACCTTAATTTATCCCTCGCCAGTAGATGTAGTGCAGGTATGTAACGTCACTGGCAAATGACGGCAAATTCTCACTATGGTCTCATCCAGGCTTTGGAGGGAGGGACACTGCCTTCTCTAGTCCCTTCTTTTAACACAGCAGCACACAGGGCAAAGCAGAATATGTCTTGTTAGCAGAGAGGAAGATAGATAGACAGATAGATACATTGACAGAAAGTTTGACTGAAAGACAGGCATATGATAATGATAGTTGACAGACCTACAAGAGAAATAGATAGACAGATAGATAGATGATAGATAGATGGTAGATATATGTAGATAGATAATATCTATGTATATATATATAAAAGTACTCTATTAAATGATAGAAAACACATGCTTTATAAATAATAGCTATACAGATATACATAGTAGATCTATAAAGGAGCCCACAAACAGAACAAACTGGGGGACACTAAAGTTGCTGTATCCCAGCAGCAGGGAAATACAAGCAATAGATAGAGTAAGTGAGAAGGTGCTGCAGACGAGTAAGACAGTGTTCTGGCTGTATATACTCTTGCTGGAGCAGTAAGTCGTGCACATTAACACCTTTACCGGGCTAACAGGAGCTCAGTGCACACTCTGGATAACGATGCTGAAGTGCAAGGACATATAAAGGTCTGCCTGACATTTATGAACAACCAGCTGCTAAAGGGTGCTGTTGGTCCTATACTCCCACGAAGAAACTGAACTGGATTTTTTTTCCTTTTTTAATCCTTCTCTGGAGACAAACTTCACTAAGCCATTGACAAAACAGCGAATCAATGCGTGCCTTCTGAGTCTTTAACTAGAGACTTGCTCATGTTTCATTGATTCTTCATTTGCTGCTGCTGCTGCTGCTGTTCACTGATTCCTACATCTCAGTGGGGCCACAGGGATGCAGCTAACTGGTTGGGAGATGCTGTGTGCATTGTGAGAGAAAACATCTTGTTACTTTCTTTTACTTTTCTAAGTGGATTTGTGTCTTGAACCCTTCTGTGCTTGCAGTGAAAAACTTCATTCTCTGGCTGCTGGTCACAGTCTGAGTAGCATATACTCTGAGCTCATTGTCACCCTATTCCTTCCAAGAGGTATGTATTACTCTATACCTATACTCTGTGTGGAAGCTGTTACATTGACAATGAAATAATGAATTAAAGTTAGTTAGCTATGCATGTCATGGAGTCAGGCATGGTAGGAGGTAAATTTCTCTTTGTTCAAATCTATTTCTGTGGTTTATAAGCAATAAGCATTGATTACACATTTCATTGAAATGCAGTGTAGTTTAGAGTAGTGCCTAGCACTTGGGATCATTAATAGACCTGCTTCTATACCTATTTAATTTGTCCCTATAGGGATATTGGGGAGTTAATTTATAGGCAGAGGTGCTGTATGGGAATAATGCACTTCCATCTATATTAGACTGCTATAAAGACCGGCACACTGTATTTGACATTTATCCTTACTCTATACTAGTAATGATTAGACTGTGGCACTCCAGTGCTTATTGGCCTTCCAGCAGTTGGGGGAGGATACAGAGACCTGCAGTTCAAAGATAGATGCAGACCCAATTGTTGTATTTTGTCCTAGAACTTAATGAAGAGTGAGGTACAGTACAGATTTCAACAGTGCCCCTGCTAACAAGCTAACACAATAAATAGCTTTTTTAACAGCAGGGTGCTGTGTGCCTGTTAGCCCATGCAGCTAATAAAGGCGCATATAATGTCATATGGCCCTAGATCTTGCTGCTGCTTATTAAAGTAGTTCTGTGCTACCTTGGTACCATTTAATTTAATTGAAAGCATGGGGTTTTCTCTGTGTTACAGAAGCAAATAAATATTCCCAGATCTCATGCATTCAACAGGACAGCACGGAGGGGGCTATTATTACTCTAAATGCTATGATTGGGAAGTTCCATCTGCATTATTTATGTGCTTACACTGTTCATTTCATCATGCCGGTTTAAAGCACCTTACTGGTGAAGGTTAACCCATTTAGTGATGGAACAGAAATCAATAACATATAAGTTAAGCAATACTAATGCACCCATGGCAGGCCTGCATTCAGTGCATTTGTTTCACTTCTGGATCCAGAAAATAATTTAGAGTATTTAGGGCATGTTTGCCAGTCATATTTATACTGACTCTGTCACACGCATTCAAACAATCCTTTTATATAGACAAAGCAACCTGCCACTCTTTGTACTGGAGTCATGCCTAACCTAAGGTGTGGCCAAACTGAGTGCATGCTAACAGTTACACCAGGCACGTAATAATATGATGACTATGATGATGTGGCACTGATAATCTGCCCTTTATGCCAGCATATAGCTCTTTACTCCAAAGATTATAACCAGTCACAACTTCAGGCTGTATTGTGATTCTGAGTGGGGTTGAATTAAAAGTGCATATTGGGGGTCTTTGTATCTGGTCTTTGAAGAAAGTTATTTAATATTTTTTGTACTTTTAGTTATTTGTAATTAATTGCTGTTGAAAGTAGTATGTGTTTATATTCTCTGCAGTCTTGGTCGTGACTTTTAAATAAAAGTAGCATAAGCCCATTGATTAACAGAGCCCGGAGGGAAACAGATTTCTGCAACAGTGTTTCAAGAATCACAATGATATAACAGAAGAGGATAATTATTCTTTTAACTGCAAATTACATTTACCATTCACTTGAATGTTTATAATTAATGTATATTGGAAAGTTGCTTAGAATTACACTTTATTTCATTATTAACAGATTTTGGGTGGAGTACCCCTTTGAGTAAAAGAGGTTCAGATGAGCAATGGCAAGAATTCATAATAGCTAAATGATTCAATTTCAGTTGGAATCATTGTTTCAGTTTGACTCCAGTTGTAAATATAACTGCAGCTTTCTACACGAGGATACCTTGATACACACACACAAACATATATATATATATATATATATATACAGTATATATATATATATATATATATGTACATTATGCAGAAAACTCTGAATTAAGGGAAGGCCATCTCCCATAGACTCTATTTTAATAATATTATTTAAATTTTAAA
This sequence comes from Xenopus tropicalis, assembly GCF_000004195.4. NCBI lineage: Eukaryota > Metazoa > Chordata > Amphibia > Anura > Pipidae > Xenopus > Xenopus tropicalis. Next base: position 109,005,094 of record NC_030679.2, read on the forward strand.
ATTGATTTCCTTTTTCTCTGTTATAATAAGTACCTTGTACTTATTAATTATAATTATTGCTTATTGTAGGCAAAAAATCCTATTGACTTTAATTAATGTTTAAATAATTTTTTAGCAGACAAATCCCCATATGTAATAAATGGCACTAATTTAGCCAAGGTGCAGTAACCCATAGCAACCAGTAAGATGTTTGCTTTCAAACAGGTGCCCAGTAAACTCTACCTGCTCATTGGTTGCTATGGGTTACTGCTCCTGGGCAAACTTATTGCCTTTTAGTACATAAACCCCTTAAGGTATGGAGATCCAAAGTACAAAAAAGATCCCTTATTTGATAAACCCCAGGTCCCGAGCATTCTAGATAACAGGTTTCATACCTGTATAAATAGATGATTGGTTTCATCAATCCGGTTCTACACTTCTACAGTAACATCACTCAATGGAACTTTCTGCAAACAGATTGCAAAGCAGACAGTTATAAGCAAGGAGATTTAGTGAGGGACATATTAAGATATCTGTGAGTGTATGTCAATATCAATAATACAGGAATAAATTATCTCCAATGATAATATAAACAGTATAATCTCCACTGTACCTTATTCAGTGCCCCAGGGTAATATGCATTGCAAATAAAGGCATCATGAAATATTTATTAAATCACAGTGATGACTAATACATATTAAACTCATTTAGAAATCAGAGTTAAGGAGAAAGGTGCCATGTTTTGGCCCATAATGCACCTTGCCGAACGCACGTTTTGCATTTGACGCAGCCTGGTGTTAATATTCTGTAGAATCGCATTGGCTATGAATTGTGCTCAGGCATAACTTGGAGCTGCCATGTAAGGTGCAGTACACTGGCACATTGATGCCCCTTACCTGAACTTTAGTCACAAGCTTCTCAGATTCATACAAATTATTTAGCATTTCTAAATGACAATATTATATGTTGTTCTTTTTTAAGGATTTATGCCTACAGAAATGAATATCACTAAAGACACAGACAGCATCACATGCAACAATGTTCTATGGCTCAGCAGTTACTGTACAATGGACAGAAATACATCTTCTGCAGCTGAGGCCCAGAACCCTTTCCAACTCCCCACGTTTTCTCCTGCCGCTAAGGCACGGGTAATCATCACTTTCGTCATATTTGCCTTGTCGGCCTTCTGCAATTTGGCTGTGGTGTGGGCCTCCACCAATACCAGCCGTAAGAAGAGGTCTCATGTTCGGATCCTCATACTAAACCTCACCACAGCAGACCTCCTGGTGACATTCATTGTCATGCCACTGGATGCCATTTGGAATATCACCGTGCAGTGGCAAGCAGGAGACCTAGCCTGCAGGATACTTATGTTTCTGAAACTACTCTCTATGTACTCTTGTGCTTTTGTCACAGTGGTGATCAGCATTGACAGGCAGTCTGCCATTTTAAATCCACTGGGCATCAGCGAGGCCAAGAAGAGGAACAAGATCATGCTGTCTGTGGCCTGGCTGATGAGCATTCTCCTATCATTGCCACAGGTACAGACATTTTCTTTTCTATAAAATGAATGCATTTCTAACTGAAGGTAAACATGTAAAAGAGAATCTTTCTAAATATCTTGCAACAGCCACTGAATTATATTATTTGCTTAACAAACAATCATACCTGAAGACAATATTTTCTTTATATTAGAACCCCTTCATGTACATATTTTCTGCCTGATCCTGTTTCATTATCTTCCAACCCAAGACAATTCAGTTATGGCATAATGTAATAACAGGTGCAAAGGTAACTCCAGTTCTATTAACATATAACATCCAATCAAATGACTGTTTTCAAGCAGCAGAATATTAGATGCTGTCTGTTGCTGTGGGTTGGTAGAACTGGAGCAAAAGTATTTGCTTCCATTGCACCAGTTATTATTTAACCCCCAAACCCTTTACAACTGGACTCAAATGAGATTTTTATATATGCTACTTATGGGATCAAATTCAATGTAGTGCTTAAGCACTGGTCTTAAATGTACTTCAAAAATGTGTTTTCTGCTGTGACATAAATAATGGGTTTTAAAAATAATGTTACTGACATAAAGGCAGAATTGTGGATAAACGACATGTGAAAGTCTATCAGGCATGGGTTCCGTAGAAACAATAACTGAGAGATCTGCAGGGCAATGAGAAAAGAGCACTTTAGGTGAGGTCTGCAACCGCTCTGCCTTGCCTGACTGTTACCTGATAGCTCTGAAGGCAACACTGTCATATTACTTCCAGAGAAAATATAGTCTGTTTCTAAGAAGGCTCTACATTCACTATATTCCACCGTAGCTTTCCATGAATGTGCATAAAAGTGCCATAAGTTCCTCAGCTTAGTGAACCTGAATGGGAGCTGCCATGTTATTTTACATTAGAGTAACTATTTAAATCAAATTGATGGACCCATGTTAAACAATAGTCCCTGTTACACCAGTATTCATAAAAAATGTTATGAAGTTTGCTTTACTTGAGCACATGTAATTGAAGCATGGGGGTACTACTTCAGAAACGTATCATTGCCTATCAATTAAACATAGATTATACCTGTACATCTGCACAACCCCTTAGGAAATAATGCTGGGATCCAGTGATCACAAGAGCAATCCCGAACACATTATCAATCCCAGACACATAACCAGTGTTCCCTCTAAGCCAGTGCTGTCCAACTCGTTACATGTTGTGGGCCAATAATATGTCATAAACCATGAATTCAAATTATGATGTCATAGAGTAAAGTCTATGGAACCTCTGCGCAAACTGGTGGCCACATCCAGCCCACAGGCCTCCAGTTAGACAGCCTTCCTTCTAAGCCATAGCCAACACCGATTTCTAATCCGGGCACCCAAGGCCTTGCCCTTTTGCCACCCCCCGCCGGAGCGCATGCACTCACGCATGCGTATTCGCGCGGGCGCCCATTCTAAACTCATATGGAGCAGTGGGGAGAGGTCCACAATGCTCCGCATGAGAGCAAAGCTTCGGTGCGGCAGGGCGGCATGCCCACAAATCTGGGGCACGGGGCTTTACACTAGCATATGGAGCAGTGGGGGAGAGGTCCCTATTGCTCCGTATGGGAGAAAAAGTTAAACACTTTGGTGCGGCAGAGCGGCATGCCACCCCCAAATTTGTGCCGCCCTAGGCCTGGGCCTTTGTGGCCTCTCCACAAATCCGGGCCTGGTAAATAGATAATACAGAGAGAGCGTAAGAGCGATAGATGTTGATAGAAGGATAGATAGATGATAGATAGATAGATAGATAGATAGATAGATAGATAGATAGATAGACAGATAGATAGATAGATATTCCAATGTAAGAAATATATATAAATATATATATATATATTTTTTTTTTGTACAGTTACATACAGTAGGTGTAGTTCTAAAACTACACTAATTTTAGTATGATATTTAACCCTTTTACTGCTGAATAAATGCCAATGCATACAATTTTAATAAATAAATAAATGCATGTTTAGAAGCACAATTCAATTCATTAAGAAACTGCCTTGATAAGAAGTAACAGAGAATTCCGGTGACTCACATGTTTCACCTCTCTCGATAGCTGTTTCTGTTTCACACAGTCACCATCACTGAGCCTCAAAATTTCACCCAATGTACCACCAGAGGCAGCTTTCAGGAGCACTGGCAAGAAACGGTCTACAACATGGTGAGCTTTGTCTGCCTCTTCCTCCTCCCACTGCTGATCATGATTTCCTGCTACTCGAGAATCCTGATAGAGATCTCCAGGCGAATGAGCAAGGGAGCATGTGAGTTCTATCAATAGTTATTAATTTGTTCAATATTGTCACTTATCTTGATGCTACACACCAAAGCCACAAATGATCACCTTGGACCTGTTATCCAAAACGATTGGGAACTGGGGTTTTCCAAGTAAGGGGTCTTTCCATAATTTGGATAGCTAGAGTCTGCTAAAAATCATATAGGCATTAATTAAACCCAATAAGATTGTTTTGCCTCCAATAAGGAGTAATTATATCTTGGTTGGGATCAAGTACAAGGTATAGTTTTCAAAATGGAGTCTATGGGACAAGGATTTACCTTAATTTAGAGCTTTCTGGATAATGGGTCTCTAGATAACGGATCCCAAACCTGTACCTTTTATTCAGGTTACATGATGTATGCACTAAGATCTTTTGATAGTTATGAGCGAATTTTTTGGCAGGCATGGATTCACATCGAATTTCCGCATTTCGCCATTGGTGAATTGTTTCCACGGTGAAAATTGGCGTGCACAAAATTTTTTCGGTGCATGTCAAAAAGTTTAATCACGCATCAAATTGGGCACAGTCGCGTCAAAAAAGGGCATGGTTGCTTTAAAAAAAGACGCGGTCAGACGAATTGGGCGCAGGCACATAAAAAAGGGCGCGGTCACGTCAAGATTGGACGTGGTTACGTCAAAAAAGCACAGGCGACAAAAAAAAGATGCGGGCGACAAGAAAAATCACGCAATAAATGCGTTTCGCAAATTTTATGGTGAAGCGAAACGGGACAGATTTGCTTATCACTATCTTTTGACTCTCCTGAAAATGAATAGGCCTGCTTTCTAATGAATAGTCAGGCCTTCTCACTAAGATTTGCAAATCTGTATGAAAGTCTAAAAGATGAATGAGGCCTCATTATATCCGTGGAAATGCAGCTGCCAAAACTCTAATTCAAATTATTCAACGTTACTGCTAGGCGCAAAACAATTCCAGAGCAATGTTTGTTTAGTTTCTAATAACAATTTGGTGAGCTGAGTTCTAACACCCTATATAGCAGAATGTGTTAGACTGCTCAATACATACTGAACCCATTACTCTGCTTTGATAAATGTGTTGATTTGTTACACCTTCCTGAGTGTCAGAAACAATTTTAGAAAGTCAGGAAAGTCTTTACGTTTCTGGAAAAAAACCTGTCAGGATAACCAGGTTCAAACTTTTAAAAACCAACGCCTTTATTATGTCCTGCAATTTGCCATAGTAAGAGCATATCTGGATGCAAATATATACAGTATATGTGATCTTAAAGTTTAATAGAAAAACAGTGTTGTACTGAGGTGGCTGGGAATCCTTAAGAACAGGGTCTACTTATCACTGCCTTAAGATTTGAGCTGCTGATTTGGGTCCTTCAGACGAGTTAAGCAGCTTGTGTATGGGCCTACCCGACTAACATATGGTCTAAAATCAGATCAGGCAGGTATGATTTTCCCTATAGCCACTGTTTTAATTTGGGCCAAACAATCTAATTAACCCATAATGTGTATGGCCACCTTTAGTCTACTTTTATCTTTCCTTTTTTTCTGCTCTTATCTGCTCCTGTCTTCTATTTGATTTTGTAAATTGTATCGTGGATCCTTTTTTCTTTATCTCCTTCATCCACCATTTTCTCTCTCCATTTGTATTTCTGCTTTCCTCTCTATTGTCTCTTTCTCATTTGACCTTGCTGTTTGACCTTCCTGAGCTACTTTATATAACTTGAAGCTATAGATGACAAGTAGGATATCTGGATTCTGTTTCCCTGAACAGTCCCCATGGTTGTTCCTTCCATATTACCGTTTGCTTTAAGGCATTCCTGTGATGGTTCTACATACAAATATTGTCATAACGATATTCCTATCGAATATGGGAATAGTGTTTATAGTTTGTTCCATAATTTTCCCTTAGCAGCAAAATGGCAGAGCCCTCTATTAGTTAGTAAACTATATTTAACAGTAACTCAATGCCCAATACAATGGAACATCTAACAAAGCTATAGTATAAAAAATGTAGAGTCACTAAAAGGGAGAGAGGCATTCGCGTTATAGCAGCTATATGCAGGTATGTGATGGAATACTATGACGAACATTCAGATGCAAATCTATTATTTAGCACTAACTGAAATGGCTGAGGTCAGGGAAATGATATTGAATGAAGAAAAGTTATCAGCTAGATGGTAATGTAATAGGTAGTCATTTTCTCTTGGTATGAATGGGACAGGGTACTCTGAATTCATTACCTTTTAGATCTCATAGATAAGAATCTGGGGTGAACAGCAACTTTATTTTTTATTAGGGATTCCAGGAGATGTGCTAATGTGACATTTTCCCTCTCCTATATATAATATCACTCATACATATAGCTAGGCTGGAAAAGCTGATTCATGCTTAATCACATTATTATTAGATGCTAAACGATCTTCTACAGCACAATGTGCTGAAATCACTGCACCTCCAGAGGTTTGTTTCTTCCGCATTCTTTCTATAGGGCAAAGGCATAGTTCTGAGAAATATGTTGCCCTGTGGGAAGCAAACTGCTCAGATTTACCCCATTTATTTCAATGTGAATAGTCTAAAAGGGCAGGGGAACTTTCATCAGCATCTCAAGACTCAATTTTTCCAGCTGATATTAAGTGCACTCCAGTTCAAGAGGGCAGTTTCAATAGTTTTATCATCTGTCCAATGACCAACAAGACTGGGGTCTGACAAGATGCTTTAAAGGTTCCCCTGTGTGCTGTTGCTCTTAAGAGGGACCAATAAAGTATACCTGATACATGGCTAGACAAATCTTCCGCAAAGAGATTTTGTTCAGCAATGTCCCTATTTTTAATAGTATGTTGGAAAGTATGATGCCATTTGACAGAAGAAACTGGGAATCACTGGGTCACTAACATTAACACAGCTTGGTGCTAGTTTTATAGTTTTCAGCATGTCCAACAGAATTTCTTTGATTCTAAAAAGATCCTGGCTGGACTCTAGCTAAAATAAAATTACTTACCTATAACCATTCTAATTAATAAGTCACCCCATATCCATATTCATATCAGTTTTACTGCATGTAATGTTTTAGATGATAGCATGATACAGCTAATATCTTCTCTGTTTCAGTATCTTCAAAGGAAGTTTATCTTCGGCGCTCTAAGAACAACATCCCCAAAGCTCGCATGAGAACGCTAAAGATGAGCATTGTCATCGTCAGCTCTTTCATTATTTGTTGGACACCCTACTATCTCTTGGGCTTATGGTACTGGTTCTATCCCGAGGCAATGGAGGAACGGGTTTCACAGTCCTTGACCCACATTCTTTTTATCTTTGGTCTAGTGAATGCCTGCTTGGACCCTATTACGTATGGACTTTTCACCATACATTTTCGGAAAGGCCTTCACCGTTACTGTAGAGGCGGTAGGGCCTCAGACCTTGATACCAGTTCTTCTGTAACCGGGTCTTTTCGGTGTTCAATGTCCTCATTTCGTGCTAAGAAGATTGTTTTAAACCAGGAATTACAAGTAATGCAGGGCTACAATGGCTCCTCAAATAACTCAGAGTTCAGGACAAATGGACTGAACAGTAGTTGTTTATAAGACAAAGGACAAATGGACACCAGTAATTTGTTTTCATATAGAGTAGTATCATATACTTCATTCATTTCAACATTTCCCTATTTCTAAGGCATGTCTATTTAAGCCCCTTCATTGCAGAGCATTTTTTTTAAATAACTCAGGGATACACAATTATCCCACTTTGGATTATAAATCTTTAAATTGTCACAATACAAAGTCAAAAATACTAATTCGTCCTGATATCTGGAGAAGCAGATCTTAAGGTTGATTTGTCAACACCCACAGCAGGCTAATTGGACGGATTAATAGTTCAGCACTTGGAAATTTGATCTGAAAATCATATGGTTTTGGGCCCACACTTGGATCAGCGGTGTTATAACTAGTGCACCATGAATGACCTGAAACCCAAATGAGCACTGTAGATGGGATTATATGTTATTGTTTAAGAAAGACATGGATATATGGGTGTTATTAACACAAATATGTATAGCAACAAGCATATATTCATATTAAAGGGTAATTTGTTCACCCCTTTAAATGCTTTGCTTGCCTAGCAGTATAATTAAGTATTTATATATGTGAGTGTGTATACCCATGTCTATCTATGTACACGCATGTAACGTATACGTTGGCCCTTTAGGTATGTGGCAGCCCTGCTATTTTATACATTACATATTTTGCCTAGGACTGACTGCAGAATTCTTTCTGCCATACTCAAAGTAGTAAGCTGAGCCTACCTGTTACCTGTAAAAATCTCTTTTGTATGTTCAGTAAATCAAACTTGTAAAGGTGACTTTTAGACAATTCCCAAAAATATCATCTTTATAATTGGGGGAGCAGTCACCAGTTTACTGATCTCAGAGCCAGCAATGCAATTCTCTTCTTCTACTGCATTCACTGGATTCACTAAAATGGGCGACTCACCTTTTTAATATGTTATAGAAGGGCCAATTCTAAGTAACTTTCTTTAATATTTATTTTTTTTTATAGTTTTTTAATTACTTGCCTTTTTCTTCTCTTTGCAGATTTTAAATGGGGGTCACTGACCCCAAGAGCCAAAAAAGTGAAGTATAAACAGGGCACGGTGATGTCAGTTAAGGAAGGGACAAAGGCAAGAGAAACAAAAAGAGTAGAATGGAAAGGGAGGGCACAAGAGGAAAGAGAGAGAGGGGAACATCAAGTACGTTTATTAAGATAATTGGTAACAGAGGGAACTGTCATTGGGGTAGAAGAGTAGGGAGAAACAAATAATGAAGTCAACAGAAAGAAGATGACAATAAGGAAACAATTAAAGCAAGGGCACACTAAGCGAATTCACCACTTACTTTTGCAGGCATTTCTTATAGACTCAGAAGAAAGCATATCTGCTTTTATGCACACACCCACATAGCTCCATTGACAGGCCTGGCATCAGCTGGGCCTGTCAAGAATATGCCATTACATTATACAGCTCTAAATATATAAGAAATGTGCTTAGAAAAAGTGCTTAGTACTGGTAACTAGGCAGACCTGACAGGGAACTGCAGTAAAGACCATTAGGGTAAACCCACTTCTCATCTGAAACACAGACAGCGACCAGAGAGGATCAGAGAACCAGAGAGGAGCTTCAGTAAAGGGGTCATTTTTAAAGATAATGATCATTAAAATCAGCACCATATAGCATTCATAATTGCCAAGAAAATTAGGGGAATGATGGCATGTTCCCTGTAAAGTAGTATTTCATTATTTTACTCTCCATTGCTGAAACTTTTCGCTAGTATACCTGTACATCAAGTAATGATCATAATTTAAAAGGAAAGGGGATTAACTGATGGAGGATAAGAGCTGAATGCCATATCATTGTTCTTTGCAGTGTAAAATAACCTAACTCCTGCCAAACATGTCCTACATTCTGCATGGGCTCACAGCTACTACATGATTCCATCTTGCACTCCCCCTAAATGCCTTTGTAAATTTGTTTTATGAATGGTGGCAATGTCAGATAGCACATCTGACATCTATTTACTGGTCTCTTATTCACAAACAAATGTCTAGAGTAATCGGGAAAGCACTTAAATACAATGGAATTCAAGGTCTCACTCCCTGGCAAAGTCTAAGTAAGTCCTTAGGGAAATCCAAGCATAAATATGCTTTTCTAAAAAGTCAATAAAACTAATCAGGCAGAATTCTTGTCTTAAATGATTACTTGAAGCACAATGTACCAGTATTTACAATAGTATCCAGTTCAGACTGATGGACATTCCTAATTCATTAATCATGTTTTTGATGTAGATTTTCTTTCATTAAAGATAATCATAATGTTTATTTTATCATTTAAAGCCCATTTGATATCACCAACCAAACAAATTATAAAAATGCATGAGCATAGTTTCAGGTTTTTTGTGAGAGTTCAGTACCATGTCAGAAGTACAAAGCCCGTAAATCATCTGTCTATCCTTAAAATGTAAATTGTGTTACAAACCCAGGCTGGCAAGGATTAGATTTAAGGTAAAACAATGCTATTTGTTCAGAAATGGTTATTCATGGGAGCTTTATAACCTTAAAAGGAACAGACATCAGTCTACATTTATTGTCACTAATAATAAAGGAACATTTTTGAGTTCAGTGCATGAAAGTATGCATAGAGACTTTTTGAGTAAGCAGTGCAGCAGAGTAAAGAGCAGAGCAAGAGTATGAGCATAGCTATATAACACGGGAAGATTAGTTGGACATGATAAATCTTCTCTACTAATCTGCCCAAAATGCTTTTCCACCGGCAATAGTGTAATTTGCCATTGGGAAGACATACACGGTGCTTTGTTTCAGAAAAAGAAGCGTCATGCAGTTTTTCACACTGGGGTTTTACATTATTGCCAGTGGGAAAGCATTTTGTAGAGATTAGTTGCGGTATTGTAGCTCTGTCGGGGGTGAGTAGTCTTTCTGTGTAACAGAACCCTAAGAAGTGCAGCATATGAGTACAAGTGCAGCATCGCTATACAGACATTATAGGGCAGACTTACTCAAACTCTAAAGGTCCCCATACACGTTGAGATTCGCTCGATCTTCACCCGATATCACCCGATATCCCCACCCGATATCACTGGGGTCAAATGATCAAATTATATTGGCGGCAATGGGGCAGTCGGTTCGGGGACCGCATCAACAAGCTGATGCAGTCCCCGATCCAACTGAATTTTCTAACCTGGCTGATCGATATCTGGCCAATTTCAGGCCAGATATCGGTCGGGCAGGCCTCTCGTTTCTGCCCCTACATGGGCCGATAAGCTGCCGAATCGGTCTAAGGGACCGATTTCGGCAGCTACTATTGGCCCATGTATGGGGGACCTTAACATTTCTTACTTTTTTTTTTTAAATGCAAATAAATTTCCACAAATGCCTGACATTTACTAAAAGGTCTGATCTGCAGGAAAAAGTTGCAGAAAAGTTATTTTTGAATTTTTTTCAACTTGTCGCACCAAAACTTTATCGCACACATAATACCAGCATCTAAAATCCGAAAACCTCTAATGTTTTGTAGCAAAGAAAGATCCTTCAGGGAAGGGAAGGGACATCTTGGCAAGTTTTAGCTGGCAAATTATCGGATTTGGATTTTTAGCCATTTTATCATATATAGTACATTTTTAAAAATATGCGACTTTTAGAGCTAAAAAATCTGAATTGAAAAATTCTGAGCGTTACTAAATGTCCCCCTATTAGTGAGAAGTGCAGCATTTGATTATCTGCCCCCTTTACCTACCTTTTTTATCCTCTCAACAGGTCTTCGTGTTTTCACTAGAGCACATATGTACAAACCATTCTTGCGCTGCAGACTTCTCTTCCAAAAGGGTCTGCCCCTATCTGTCCTCTGATTGGTGCTATATTTGATTCTAAACCCCTGTATCAGGATACAGCTTGGGGCAGCTGCTTGTTAGAAAGTAATGATTAAGTCCCATTCAGAAGAATTGCTATAAAGAAATGCAAGGAGTCAGGCTGATGGCACAGACACAAACCTCACATGATAGTCATTCAGGTTGCAGGGCTGTGTGTTGGGCAGCACTGATGTATACAAATCTAGGGGAGATTGTTATAGGTAATTGTACTGGAACTGCTTCCATCATGTTAATACACAGGTATAGGATCATGATCCGGAAACCTGTTATCCAGAAAACTACAAATTACGAGAAGGCCATCTCCCATAAGACTCCATTTTAAGCAAGTAATTTTTATTTTTTAGAAATGATTTCCTTTTTCTCTGTAATGATAAAACAGTACGTAGTACTTGATCCCAGCTAAGATATAATGAATCCCTATTGGAGGCAAAACAATCCTGTTGGGTTTATTTAATGTTTACATTATTTTTTAGTAGACTTAAAAGGACCCAGAATATAATTTTGGGCCTAATAAATGAAAACACAATGTCTATGTAGTCTATTAAAAGCAGTGTCTGCCTGTCCTTTTCTATTCTCTGAAGTTTATCAGAGCTCAGGTCACATGGCTGTGGCACCCTGGGAAATTAAGAATATGACTAGCCCCATGTAAAATTTCAAAATTAAATATAAAAAAAATCTGTGTTTTTGAAAGATGGATTTCAATGCAGAATTCTGCTGGAGAAGCTCTATTTACTGATGTGTTTTGAAAAAACATGACAGTATTCCTTTAAGATAAAATTTAGTTAATGGTGAACCTTTTACACTTCCTGATTAGGTCTAGCATCTAGCATTAGTTATGAAATCATTATCTCATGCAATATATTCATCTAAAGGACAACAAAAGCTTGGTTTTTCATTTTAAATGACAAAATTGCAGTTCCTTTTGTATCTTTAGCATTCTTTGTGGAGAAATTGCCGGAAGCCCCACTGGGATCTGTGCAAACAGTCTCTCAATTACTGAGCAAATCTTGCTGTCATTTTTCCGCCTCTGTTTTATCTTTCTGTGATTGTGTTCTTCTTGTAAGCAATTGATTACAATCATAATTCTTCACAGTTCTGCGATTACAATGGCAGTTCTCCATAACCATAACAAATGCTGATTGTAAACAGGATGGAGCCCGGCACACTAGGGAATAATATGATCAAAGAACAAACAGACCGGGACAGTTTAACTTGCTGTTTCCAACCACAAGTTTTCTTGACATCATCAGAACCTTCTTCTACAGTGACACCAACGAAACCCATACTAAACAATTAGGACTTTCTAGTATATAAATTACTTTAACCGAACAATCTGTTTCTCATACACAAACCCAGGAGACAAAGAAAGGTAAATCCAAATGATCCTTTCTACACATCCTTCTTGCTTAAGGCAAATTATAACATTTTATAGGAGAATTAATTTGACAGCAGGTTTTGGTGACATGTCCTTTTGTTCACTTACAAGATGAAACCTGGTAAACAAAATCTGAATAAAGTTGCAGTGATCATAATACCCAGCTTAAATCACTTTAAATAGGGCTCTTATGTAAGCATAGGGACAATTCTGGCAGTAAACTGTTGTGCTGTATGGTATCATATTCACTGTTATTACCAAGATCTTAATGTGTGTTTACATTCATAAATACCAAGGCCTTAGCTCAGGCAAAATGATATGATGGTTTTATAATCTTTGTGCTGTGTAAATATGTCAGCACTATATAAATAAATGTTTATTATAATAATATTAATAATAATGATAATATGGGGGACATTGCATTACTTAGTAATGATCAAACACCTTTAATAAGCAATACTGTATATGTTTGATGTATAAATATATTCAGGACTACATCATAAAACAAGAAGTAGTAACATCTGCAGGCAAGGGTCGTATTTATATATAGGTACCCAAGGGCAACAGGCTTAGGATGGGGAGAGCCTGCCAGGGCCGCACAATTGTTATATAGCAGAAGTGTGAGACAATTGCTGATCCAAATGCATTGCGTGCCAGTTCAGAGAGCACATTTGCAGCGAAATATGAGTTATGTACAAGGGAAAAGTGCTGTATATAAGTCATAGTCATGGGAAACGTGTAGAACTAACAACCCTCTTTATCAACTTGTTGTTTCAATTAGATATTAATCAAGAAGATAAAAGCATTGATTACTGGCCAATTTCATGTGCTAGTTTGATGTATTACCACTGTGATTATTCCGTGTGATAAATTGTCACTTCAGGGTATCACTTCAGCATGATGCTAGCACCACTGCATTGGATTTATGGATCTTTAGTAGCAGTATCTGTAAGCAAGGATACTTTATATACTATATATATATAGAATGTAAATCGCCGGTGGGATGGCATACGCGGCACCATGATTTGCCGAAGTTGCCTTGAGAGGAAACTTCGGCGACAGGCAAATCGCGGCACAGTGTATGCCATCCCACCAGCGATTTACATTCTAGCCTGTGGGATGGCATTGCGGGGAGATTAGTTGCCTGCGTCAACGGAGATTTGTTGTGGCGCGATTAATCTCCCCATGTGTCACGGCCCTTATGATTTACAAAATACTAATTTTAGCACTGGAGAGTTCCACTACAGACCCAGAAGTAGCGGCTCATCTGAAGGAGAGATATAATGTAAATTGTAATGACAATCACATCCAGGAACTATTACCAATACAGTCATATTCCTTTCTCTATTTTTACTAATTTTTTGAAACATCTGCATGGGGTATAGTTCCTACAAGAAAGTTGCTGCAGCAGAATCAGTGCTTTTAAAGTATTATTATGTATTCATACAGCACCAACATATTCCACAGCACTGTACAATAGAAGGGTGCATACAGCATTAAATCAGACAAAAAGAGCCCTGCTCTAAAAATCTTATGATCTAAAAGACCAAGAGTGGGCACCTGTGGGAGCAGCAGGACAGACACCATGAGCAAGCGACAGTAAATACCACCAGAGTTCCTGGGACTGTCTTCTTTTGTTTTATTCTTTTAGCCCAGTGCATGAATACGTTCACATTAAAAACAGAAGGTGCAACCGCATTTCCTCAACCCACAAGTGCAAGTATGTGGATAACACTATTGGGCGAATAGAAACAAACAAAATAATGCTATGGCAACAGAAACATTAGTAGGAGGAATGAAATGTAACCATATATGTAATTGCACGTAACCATGCACGTAATTGCCCTCAAATTATATGAACCTTTTTTTTTTCCTAATTCTTCAATTCTACATCGCCACTTTCCTCAGCAGACGTTTTATATAGACGTGGAGGAAAGCGGATCTGCTCTTATGTGTGCACCCCTATAGTTTCATTGACAGGCCTGACTTCTGTGGAGCTGCACGGAGCACATGTTGTCATGGAAACACAAATGTATGCATTTTCACACCAATATCCACTCTGTAGCTCCACACAAGCCTACTCCTGGCCTGTCACTGTAGCCACAGGGGTGTGCCTATAAGAGTGGATCCGCTCTTAAGGTGGCCATACACGTTAAGATCCACTCGCTTGGCGAGGATCTTCTCCCGATATCAACACCTACGAGTGGGCGATATCTGGCAAATGAAGGCTAATTCGATCATTTGGCCCTGGGGCCAAACGATCGAATTATAACGGCAGCAATGGGCGCAGTCGGTTCGGGGACCGCATCAACGAGCCGATGCGGTCCCTGATCTGACTAAATCTTTTAACCTGCCGGATCCATATCTGCCCAATTTCAGGTCAGATATCGGTCGGGCAGGCCCATCGGTAGTGCCCCTACACGGGCCAATAAGCTGCCGAATCGGTCTAAGGGACCGATATCAGCAGCTACAATTGGCCCGTGTATGGCCACCTTTAGTGTGCCCTTGTCCTAGCAGTAAAAGACACAATAACATGCAGTAATGCAAGAAAATAAGGGCCCAACTGAAACAAGCTTGTTATTTAATATGAATGGAAGACACAGGAGTATTTGGAGGATTTGGACACATTAGACATTTTGACATTTTGATTGTAACAAATTTTGGAGAAAAGTTATGGCATTAAAACAAGACCAGCTGATTGCTTTAGATACTTTTCAAGACATCAACTGAGAATTTCAGTAATTATTATACCATGTTTTCTTTCTGTTATTATGTCTGTGTGCTACAATTTATGTGCTAGTCCTGCAGTTCCACAGAGTTTTCATTGTTTGATATAATATTATTGTTAAATAGTGTGTGACTTCCTGGAGCTACATAACATTGATGAAGATACAGAGGAAAAACCCTGCATAAGTATCTAAAAACAGGTGAGTTTAAGGTTTCTGCACACCAGAAAAAACTTCCCCAGGGAGGTATTTATAATTAAAAAAACATTTTATTCATTTAAACATGATACAGAAAAAAATATCAAACTTTAAACATTGTATATCCATCAAAAAGCAAATAAATCAGGGGTCTCAAACTCGCGGCCCGCGGGCCATTTGCGGCCCTCGGTACAATATTTTGTGGCCCGCACCAACGCCTTCTCAAAAGCAATGAATGGATCTCGATTTTTATTGCAATTCAAGGGATAATGCAAGGCACGGCGGGCGGGAGCTGCTGATTGCGGAAATGACGTTATGCCATCATAACAGTTATTATGGGAAGACGTTCTGTGTGCACAATTAGCTGCTAAGGAGCTAATTGTGCACACAGAACGTCTTCCCATAATAACTGTTATGATGGCATAACGTCATTTCCGCAATCAGCAGCTCCCGCCCGCCGTGCCTTGCATTATCCCTTGAAAGCCAATTTTTTGTGAAATCCCTTATGCGGCCCAGCCTCATCCTGACTTTGCCTCCTGCGGCCCCCAGGTAAATTGAGTTTGAGCCCCCTGAAATAAATACATACCCCCAGTGTAATAACTGAAAAACAAGATATGAAGGCAGATACTCTGGATGAGAGAATACCCCAACGTTTCGGCACTTTTTTGTATATATAATTTTTTTTGGCAAGGATATTCTAGCCAGGAGTGCCCTCCATTTCTCTAAATGTTAAGGTTGGGGAGAGCCTGCCAGTGCCACACAATTGTGGTGTAACAGAAGTGTGAGATGACTGCTGATGCCATTCCATTTGTGTCAGTTTATCTACATCTACAGAGAAATATGAGTTATGTATGAGCAGAAAGTGCTGTATGAAGTCATGATCATGGGAAACGTGTAGAATTGATTATAAATGTGTTTTTTCGATTGGCTATTAATCGAGGAGATAAAACCATTGATTACTGGCTGATTTAATGTGCTAGTTTGATGTATTACCACTGTGATTATTCCATGTGATAAAGTATCATTTTAGTGTAGTTTCAGCATGATTTCATCACCACTGTATTGGATTTATGGATCTTTAGTGACCTGTCAGGTGCATTAATTTTACAGGAGGTCCCTCACCAACTGGCCCTGGAGGAGAAAAAGACAATCTAATATATTGTAAGAGTATATCATTCATTTTCATTTTTCCTTCCAGCTGTCCCTTTCAAGATATTTGATGGTTAGATCAACCCACACACATACATTTATCTTACTAAGGCAGCTTTCAATATACCTTGTTTCCGATGGTTTTAATATAAGTAACGTATATACCAAAGGACTAATTATCACTGCAGGCAAGGCTAGTGAAATCTTTTTATTCTCTGGCTTCTCTCAGGAAATAAAATGTTACATTACACTGTAACCCTCAAATGCTTATGTCTCATTAAGACAACAGACATAATAGATGCTTTCCCTGACTATAGAGGAGAGATGGGAAAGAAATCATACAGATCATAGATGGGATAGTCATTTCATGCTTCAGCATCAAACAAATGAAACTGGGGGAAAGATTGGAGACCTTCACAAAGTTCCTGGCACAGGTGATGTCAAATCTACCTCTCCTCTCCTGACCTGCCCTCCTTCAAAACTTAACATGGATAAAACTGAACTGGTTAGCTTCCCAACTTTCCAACAGTGGAGGGCAATTTTTTCGATAGGGCCCTATTCTACTAATCCTCCAGATGCACCTGGCTAGGTGCCTGTATCAATGAGCACAAGAAGAGAAAGGAAATGCACACAACCATTTACTGGTGTAAAGAAATACCTCCAGCCTGTTTATTGCTGAGTGCACATACAGACCAAACGTTTCAAGGGCTTCACGCCCTCTTCATCAGTGTGTACTTTTTCCACTGATGAAGAGGGTGTGAAGCCCTTGAAACGTCTGGTCTGTATGTGTGCTCCTCAATAAACAGGTTGGAGGTATTTTTTAACACCAGCAAATAATTTTGTGTGCATTTCCTTTCTCTTCTTGTGCTCTATTCTACTTATTGGCAGGGCTCACAACCCTGGGGCCCAAGGTGACGTGTGAACTAATAATTGGCTCCTCCTGGGGGGAGGGTCTTGCTAACACAGTAGTATGATGTGCTGCTAACACAGTAGTATGGTACCCCATAATTACTGATTGTTGCCCTGAGTCTGTTACAATGACACTAGTTGGAATGTCAGCTGCAATTGTTAAGGGGTTCAGCATCCTGTTAGGGTAAGACTTGGGCATAGTGCCTCTCTAGCCAAGTCAGTAAGGGTGAGGTTTAGGGAAAATATTTATTTTATACCCAAGTTATTCTTGGAACCATGGCAGAAAAGTCATGCGCAATTAATCTGGCCACTGGTCATGTGATTTCTGATTGCAGACTTTTAAGTCTGTCCTGTTGTTGTTTTAAAAGAGAAATGGGCGCAGATTACAATACTTGGACATGCTTTTGCTGTTTTCATATAGCAAGGAGATTGAAAAGAATTTATGTAGATACCGCACTGTTTTTGGATCATGCTTCTTGGTATCACAGATAAATTGTTATAGTCCATATTTATAGCAGGATATATTCTTCTATTAACTATTGCAAAGGGTGTACTTTAGGTGACCAGCTGGATGGTTGCTGGATGGTTGCCTTTAAATAAATGATACATTTTCAATAATTATCTAAGTCCTGTATTTAGAGTGCTTTAGTAGTGTCTTTCCCTGGCCATAATAAACATGTTTTTGACTTCTGCACCAATGCTCATAGAAAATAGGGACATCCTGTTGTACTTGTAGCAGAGGAGTCACATTTATTTCATATTTTGACCAGGTCTCACGCTTCTTATTCTACTAAAAGAGCAAGGATACTGCACAGAAATTAAGGTAAAAAAATGTTTATGTTTTTCAAGGGAACCATGAGATAATTTGTTCAGTTCCACAATATATAAAATAAAGATTAATTAACTGTCTTTTAAAGGATAGCAGCTAATCAATGGAGTGTTTACAACATGCACTTTGTTAGTTTTGATGTTTGTTTTCCCTTTTCCCCCCACTTCTTATGAAATAAACAGTTTTATTGCATGGAGTGCAAAGGGAATTGAACAAAAAATAAAAACCATACACGTTCCATAGATTGTATTGACAGAGACTAGGTGCTGCTCCTTTATACATTAATAGATTTTTCTCATTAGCAGCTGCTCAGATGAGAATAATGAAACATCTCTTAAAATGAAACAAATATAAATTAAACATGCTTGAAATCTTGGTAAGTGAATTAAATGGGTTGTTCAGCTCAGCTTTAAATTAACTTTTAGTTTAATGTAGAAAGTGCTATTCTGAGACAATTTGTAATTGGTCTTCATTTTTTATTATTTGCGTTTTTTTTTAATGATTTAGCTTTTTGTGCAGCATCTCTCCAGTTTGGATATCAGTGGCTATCTGGTTGCTAGGGTCCAACTTAACCTAGCAACCAGGCAGTGGTTTAAAAGAGAGAAATGAATAGAGGAATACTTAAACAGAATCATAAGTAATAAAAAGTAACAATAGCTCTGAGAAATATATTTAAGCCCAACTTGACAACAATAGCAGCATAAAAAAAGGTAAGACTAATGGCACAATTTGGGCCAAACTTTGTTCCCTGCATGAAGTGGCAGGCAGTTTCCAGCCCAGTCCATGCACACACACAGGGCCAGATTTAGCTGGGGCCACTTGCACTCCCAGCAGGTTCGCTCCTCCTTCGCTCACATCCCCCCCTCCGCATTTGCACCACCTCTTATACTGATTGGCTGCACTGATTGGCCTGAGGGTCAAATGAGAGGATCAGCCCAGTATTGCTCAGCTCAGGGTGACCCATTGTCAGTAACCTTGCCAATAAGCAGATCTTTTAGTGGACGGCATCCGCTTGTGTACAGATACATACATTGGATTTTGGCACAAAGGCACGAATATGCAGAATTTTGTATTTTCCTCAAGATAAATAAGTTCATTTTCACTCTTTAGTGAGTTGAAAGTAACGTGTTCTGACCTTAGCAATTTGAAGCACCCATGTCCTTATCAACATCCATTTTATTAATAGCCAAAGAATAAAATGTATAAGAACAGCAGTTCTAAGTGTTTAGAGCCAAACAAAAACAGCAATTTTCTTCAATGCAAAATGATTATTCATGACACCGTAATCTACTTTGAAGAGAAGAGAGTTAAGCATGTCAGGGACTTACATGAATCACTGCTAATTACATTTGTATTCATGAGTTTCCTGAAAACACAGGTGATCACTGAGAATCAGATAAAGTCTAACACTAATGGCAAATAATAAAAAAAACATGGGTGAAAACATTTTCTATTTTTTTTCTAGTATAAAAAGGTAGACCATACTATAGCCCAGGGGTCCCCAACCTTTCTTACTCGTGGGCCACAGTCAAATGTAAAAAGACTTGGAGAACAACACAAGCACCATAACAGTTCATGGAGGAGCCAAATAAGGGCTAAGACTGGCTATTAGGTGCCTATATGCACACTATCAGCTTACAGGGGCTTTATTTTGGTAGTAAATAAAATGTTTTTATTCAACCAAAACTTGCCACCAAGTCAGGAATTCAAAAATAACTACCTGGTTTGGGGGCACTGAGAGCAACATCCAAGGGGTTGGGGAGCAACATGTTGCCCCTGAGTCACTGGTTGGGGATCACTGCTATAGGTATCTAACAAATTCAGGAAACAACTGCCATTAGCAGTTAACAAAGAACACAAATAACACTGTACTTGATGCTTATGCCCCAGACTGAGTATTACAGAAATATAATTTACATGCATTTTAAAGCAGCCAACAAAGACTGCAACAGGCAGGTTGGTGTTATTGTCCATTATTTCCCATGGTGCTAGTTACCTTCCTCCTAGCTTTCATGCCAGAATTATATTTGTAAGGCCAAAAGTCTGATGAGTTCCCCACAAGACCCACAAGCACCCTACATTAGCTGCAGGCTTGCCTGAAGTTTGGAACAGGAAGTGCAACAGAGGAGAGAGGCTGGAGACAGAATAGAGGGATCAGGCAGAGGAATGGTCGAATAGATCCAGGTCAGGGAATAGATCCAGGCATCAAAGGTTCAAGTCAGGCACAAGTTGAAAACAGAAAGTTTAGGAATGCCAGGTACATGGTTGAAACATGATAACGAAGCACTTTCTGGAGTTTGTTCTGTGCATCAGAGTAGAGAGCAGTTCCATTGTGCCCCGGGCACGTTGAAATTGTCGCACACTGGAACGCAAAATGATGCTAAAACAAAAAGTGCCAATGTCAGTTCCAGTAATCAACATTTGAAAAATGTAAAGAGGGACAAAAAGAAATGCCGTGTAGCGCAGAGAATTTTTTTTAACATGCCCCACCCCCTAAATTTCACTTATTTTACAAAATTTGTCAGAGTTTGGACACCTTTCTGGGGGTTTGGGGGTTTTGTCTTATGTGTTATTACAGTTTTGCTTAAAAAGGTGAAATTGCTCTTTAAGCAGCAAGTCTCAGTTCCTCCAAGAGACCTGTTAAGCTTTCTTATTAGTTTTATTAGTTATTAGTATCTAAGTGCAGGTGTTGCCTGTTAAGTTTTCTGGGCTTTCTGCCAAAAGCCTACTTATTTAATTAAGTTTGAGAAACTTTGTATCTTTTTAAGCATTCAGTGCAGGCAATCAAAGGGAAATTAAGGACTTTTCAGTAAGAATCTTTTCAAAAAAAAATCTGAGCGTTAGTAAATAGCCCCCATAATGTTTATTTATGTAAAAATATACTTTCAATCAATTTCAAACAGTTCACTTGTCTCCATGGAGAACCAAATCATAAAAAAGCGTAATCTGTAATACATCGGTAAACTCCAACTGTACAGAGGAAAAGAGAGGGGGTGGCTCAGCCTGCTCTTAATGCAGACATAATCTCCTATGTTTCTTTAATTTATGTAAAAATACACTTTCAATTTTCAGCCCGAGGTTACTGTGACATTTCAGTGCACCACTTTGTGAGTCAGACTCAAAGGAAGATAAAGAGGATTTTTTATGGAGCTTGGTTATTATGGTTAGTATTCCTTAGCATTCTCGTCAGGCCAATGAAAAGAACTTTTGAATTTCTCTTTTCTTGTTTGCTCACTGGTGCAAACGTCATTACCAGAAGGGTTTGTAAAAATCATATTGTTACCAAAATCTTTCATTTATTAAATCAGTTACGGGCAATTTTATAGCAGACAAATTGTTTGTTGCTAAGAAGCAATACAGGCACTAATAGGTTGGACCTAGGAGCAGAGAAATAGAATGCTCACGTAATTCAAGGTAAAAAATCAAGAAATAGTAGGAAGCAATGTTACAGGGGAGATCAGACAAAAGATGAGTAGATAAAGCAATGAGGATAAGTATCTTAGGGAGAGATGTATAGACCAATGGGATGAAGGTAAGAATATCTCAACCAAAGGTTCTTAAAGGGGTCCTTGGAGCAAAAAACAATTACTTGCATAATGAAAGAAAATGCAATTCCAAGCAACTTTTAAAAATACTTTAAAATGTATCTTAATGGCTTTTTATGAGGATAATTAACTACTACTTTCAAATGGAACTACATGCTTTTAAACCATTTACCTTTTTAAATTGATAAATATTAAAGTTATGTAAAATTACATTTTCTTTCATTGTACAAATAATGTTTTGAGCAGAGATCCCCCACTGGCGTAACTACCATACAGCAGACCCAGGGGAGGGGGGCCTGGGTGGTCACATGATTCCTACTCCTCTGCCCCTTGCTATCTGCTGCATACATGTGTAGGGGGTGGTGTGTCCCTCACACATGGGGGCAGAAAGGCAGATAAGGGCAGTGATGACCCTTTTCTGGTGGGTGGGGGGAAGCAACCAGGTTCCATCTTTGATATCCGTTTTAGCATCCTAAATAAATAATAGGACTTTGCAGGTTATAACAGCGACTTTTTATGTTAATTAAAAATGCAAATTAAAGTAAAAAAAAAATATGAGATACAATTACTCTGATTATATTTAGAAATTCATGTAACCTGTAAATGTTATGTATTGATGTATAGGTAATATATGAGTTTGTGATTAAAATTCCCTGATCCATTTAACATTGAGTTGTAAGCATCGCACTTATGTACTGGCATTAACAAGTCTAAAGATTGGATTGAGGTTAGTAATGTCATCCACAAGGTCTTTTAATTAACTGCAATATTCATTACCTGTTTTAAAATTCAAAAAGTTAATTATTCTCCAGCATTAGTTAATTTAGTGCATGTGAATGCCATGTCACACTGTCTATCAGTCTATCAATTTATCTATCTATCAATCTATCTATCTATCTATCTATCTATCTATCTATCTATCAATCTATCTATCTATCATCTATCTATCTATTAATCTATTAATCTATCTATCTATCTATCTATCTATCTATCAATCAATCTATCAATTTATCTATCTATCATCTATCTATCTATCTATCTATCTATCTATCTATCTATCTATCTATATCTATCTAACTATCTCTATCTATCTAACTATATCTATCTATCTAACTATATCTATCTATCTATCTATCTATATCTATCTATCTATATCTATCTATCTAACTATCTCTTTCTTTCTTTCTTTCATCTATCTGTTTGTCTATCTACCCTGTTTTCCCGAAAATAGGACATCCTCCGAAAGTAAGGCACCCCCCGATTTTTCACCCCCCTCGGAAAATAAGGCACCCCCCAAAAATAAGACACCCACCTAGGGTGATGGAATAAATGTGTCCTGTATTCTTCTTCATGGAAAAATAAGACATCCCCTGAAAATAAGACCTAGTGCATATTTTGGAGCTTAAAAAAATATAAGACAGTGTCTTATTTTCGGGGAAACACGGTGTCTGTCTATATATATATTGGAGCCAGGGTTGATAAGTTAGACTTTAGGTATAAAAATCTATCTATCTATTAATCTATCTATCTACCGTCTATCTATTATCTATCTATATTTATCTATCAATCTATCAATTTATCTATCTATCTATCTATCTAACTATCTCTTTCTTTCTTTCTTTCTCTATCTATATTGGAGCCAGGGTTGATAAGTTAGACTTTAGGTATAAAAATCTATCTATCTATCAATTAATCAATCTATCTACCATCTATCTATTATCTATCTATATCTATCTATTAATCTATCTATCTATCATCTATCTATCATCTATCTATCATCTATCTATCATCTATCTATCTATCTATTAATCTATCTATCTATATCTATCATCTATCTATCATCTATCTATCATCTATCTATCTATCTATCTATCTATCTATCTATCTATCATCTACCTATCATCTATCTATCTATCTATTATCTATCTATTTTTCTTTCTTTCTTTCTTTCTTTCTTTCTTTCTTTCTTTCTTTCTTTCTATCTATCTATCTATCAGTTTGTCTATCTATCTGTCTATATATATTGGAGCCAGGGTTGATAAGTTAGACTTTAGGTATAAAAATATATAGCTGTGTGGGAAAATTTCTGCATGGCTGTTAAAGGGTAGAAGTTAAAGGGTTGTAATTTGTAGGGCTTTAACCTACAATTTCAGCCTGAATCTTATTTTTAGATTGTTGCATTTAAAGGTACAATTGATATCTGAACATTTATCAGAAGAAGACTAAAACAGAATGTGTATGGCCAGCTTTAGTTATTGCAAATTGGTTTAAATGTAAGAAGAGATTCTGGAGGAGTCTTGCAGCAGTATTTTGAAGTGATTGAAGAAGGGACAAGCTAGTTTTATGTTATATGTTTATATGTACAAATATATGTAAAAAAATATGAGCAACTTTTGATATATTGTACCTTTCAACCAGGTATGGAGCTTGCCAATAGCAGTTTACATTTTTATTCATCACTTTTTGTACAGGGTTAGAGCTTTGTCCCAAACCAGATTATTCTTGGTCTTTTCTATGCGAATGCAGTGACCTGTAAGGTGAGATCTTGGGATGCCCTTATCAACACGGCCATAGTTTGTAAGGCAAAGCTCTAAAAGCTCAATTCACATGGAAACAAGGCAGCTGACTTCTTACTTGAGGACACATTGTGCCTGCGCTGCTTCCATTAAACTTAATTTTACCTACATCTGAACTGCTCTGATTAGAACTGTAACATCCCAGGATTATTTTAACTAATTCCCTAGACTGATGACAAAGTAGATATGTTCACCGAGTTAAGAAAAAATAAAATTTGCAAGCTTTTTACCAATTGATTAAACTATAGCATTGTTTTCATTAGATACCCAGATACAAAGCATTACATTAAGCAAAACAATTTGTCAGTACAAAATAACCCTGAACCCCAAATAGCGGAGCATTGGTTCATAAAAAAGGTGTTGTTAAATATGAGTAGCAGGATTCTTAACTTAAATAGAGCCACAACACTATGTAGTAACCCCGGTAATCTTTGCTATCTGTAGAAAATAATTAGACATTTGCTTTCAAATTAGGGCTTGGCCAAATTTAGGGTAAACTTTTTGTCACCCTGTACCTTACTATGGTTAAAGGCAGTGATCCCTAACCTGTGGCTCCTGAGCAACATGTTGCTTGCCACCCCCTTTGATGTTGCTCTCCACGGCCTCAAACAGGTGCTAATTTTAAAATTCCAGGTTTGGAGGCAAGTTTTGGAGGCATAAAAACACTAGTTTACTCTAAGAGCCTTCTGCAGGCTGGCAGTCTACATGGGGTTACCAAACATCCAATCACAGCACTTACTTGGCAACACCAAGGAACTTGTGTGGCTCATGGATAAAAAAAAAAGGTTGGGGATCCCTGCTGTAAGGTGTATAGGGCAGAGACAAACGTATGGAGGGTTCATGTACTATCATACATCAATTCATATTCCATGGTGCAACGAGACACTGTAAAATCCTTGAGTGTATAACCAGCGAGAGAGTTATATAATCATGATAATATGGCAGGAGTGGGGGTTCCACAAAGAATACAATACGGACCTAGAACAGCAAGATCCAGAGTGTAGGGCAGAGCTGGTGTTGTTTCGGGCTGCCACCCACTGGTCAATTGCAGGGGGTCGCAGCCCAACATTGGACAGCCAACAGAACTATACTTTCTCACTTAGTTAGGAAGTGTTTATAGCCCTTAATGCTTAACTAATGCTCATAGTGTACAGTTTTCAAACCAAAATGTCCTTTCTTTTTGGCGTTTTCACCTATTTTCACTCTCTTCTTCTGCTTTTTAGACATTGTATTTTAACTCTTTGTTTGGCTGATCCTTATTTTATGTGATTATGTTAATGCTGAAATAGAAGAAGATAACTATAATAACAACAGATACGTCTGGAACATTTTTTGCCCTTTGCAAAGCTAAAATACATCATTTTCGCAATCTCAGTTAATTTGTTGAAGTGAAACATACAATTTCAAGGTTAGTCCATTCCCAGCATAATTTCGTAAAAATCTTGAAAATAACATTAGTCATCTGAAAATGCATTTACTTAATAAGGATAATTATTTCTTAAAGAACTATTCTATAAGCCACATTTATTAATTCAATGTGACCTTTCTGCTACCTCTAAAGCAGGGGTGGGCAAACTTTTTGGCTCACGGGCCACATTTACTTACCCCCGGGCCAGACCGGGCCAGGGCGGGCAGGGCCAGGCCAGCGTTACGCCCCCTTAGTCTGTTTAATTCTGGCCCGCCAATGACACCAAGGGGCTGATTTACTTACCCACGAACGGGTCGAATGGAGTCTGATTGCGTTTTTTTCGTAATGATCGGTATTTTGCGATTTTTTCGTATGTTTTGCGATTTTTTCGGATTCTTTACGAATTTTTCGTTACCAATACGATTTTTGCGTAAAAACGCGAGTTTTCCTATCCATTACGAAAGTTGCGTAAAAAGTTGCGCAATTTTCGTAGCGTTAAAACTTACGCGAAAAGTTGCGCATTTTTCGTAGCGTTAAGTTTTAACGCTACGAAAAATGCGCAACTTTTCGCGTAAGTTTTAACGCTACGAAAAATGCGCAACTTTTTACGCAACTTTCGGAATGGATACGAAAAACTCGCGTTTTTACGCAAAAATCGTATTGGTAACGAAAAATTCGTACAGAATCCGAAAAAATCGCAAAACATACGAAAAAGTCGCAAAATGTTCGTTTTCAAGTCGGAACTTTTCCAATTCGGGTCGGATTCGTGGGTTAGTAAATCAGCCCCCTAGTCTTGCGTGATGAGACTTGGCATCGTCGGTGGGCCGGATTAAATAGGCCAAGGAGCCGGATGTGGCCCGCGGCCCGTAGTTTGCCCACCCCTGCTCTAAAGGGAGAGAATCTTAGAGATCTGGTTAAACTTTCGACAAACATTGCTCCAACATGTTGGCTATGTAACTTTGTTCTGCCATAAGAGGATCCCTTAGATATCTTTTATTTACATAATGCAATGTGAGCATGGCCCAGTGAGGGATGGGAATGGGTTGTGATTGGTGGGAAGTCACTATACAAACATACAGTAGGGTCTCATACACATACTCTGATTTCACCCCTTTTCTATGCCATACTATTAGCCTTAGTTCTTCTAAAGCAAAAACACTTTAGCACCTTAATTCTAACAGGGAACTAAAAGAAAAGAAGAACCATCTATATACATACAAGTCTAACAACGGTCTTTATCCTTTTTTGAATTCATTAGGTTTGTACTATTTACAGCACTTTTAACCTCAATTTTATATAAAACCCCAAAACCCAGTGAGAGAGTATTATGTGACTGCTGAGTCATAAACGAATCTCTCAGAACAGGTTGAAGGTTTTGGAGCCGCATAAATAACAGAAATGGCAGGGGGCCATATAGCAGGATTAAATGGTCTCCATGTGGGGCCCAAATGACTTGCTTGACATGGCTTCTTTCTTTGATGGTTTACAGCTTGTATTCACAATGTAAACACTGGTTTCCTTTAACTACCAGGGCTTCATTTCTAGTTGTGGTTGCCATCTCATTGCTATAAAGTTCAGCACATATAATATCTACATGCTGAATGGATGTAGGATTGGACTCATTATGCATGTGTGTACTAAACTAGTGAAGCTTCCAAATTAAAAATATAATTACAATGCAGTGGTACAAGGAGAAACTGACATTTATTGTGAATTATACCTTGCTTCATGCTGAAATGGAAATGCAATTTAGAGCATACTTGTATAGAATCTGTTTCTTGGGAAGCATAATTCATTTTATACTCTTGTTTTTTTGAGAGAAAAAATGCTTCCTTTGGTGTAAAACCAGAAAACCAGCTGCCAAATCAGCAACCAATGAGCAGGTAGAATTGGGTCACCTGTTTAAAAGCAAATGTCTTATTGGTTGCTAGGGGTTACTGCAAACTTAGTGCCTTTTATTACATGTAGGGGATAAAGATAAAGTCCACTAGACCCAGGGCAAACCACAGAAACAAATGTTAAGTTAAAATCACTGGGGTGGGTGCCAGGTGTGGACTGGAATTCAAAACAAGCCCTGGCATTTCAAGTACACAAAGAGTCAAACAGCCCAATAAATAGTCTATAGCATCTTACAGCAGCCCTCTGGCAATTGCCTGGGGTTGCCAAATGTTAGGCACCCCCCATGATTATAATTACCAAACTTATACCCTGCGCCAGTGCTCCTGATAGAACAAAACTGCAACTGCCTGGCTACTTCTAAGCGAGCATCAGGTTGCAATCTTTTTTTTCTATCTCTTACCTTCTGTTGCTCTGGCCAGTGCCTGCACAGAAGAGTGAAAAAGCTTGTTTTTTACATTAAGTTTGGCTTTTTATTCTACCATGTATGCACACTAAGAATAAAGCCACATAAGTGCCTAGGCACTTATGGGGTAGGCATAAGAGAAACGTGCCTAGGGCGCAATGCTGGGGGAGGTGGCACAAGACATCTACTCCCCTTCTACACCTCTTCTACTCCCCTACTGGCACATAGTCATCACAAGCTACGCTTATCCCTCACTGTCAGCACACATACGGGTGCGTGGGAATGAACGCACGTAAGCGCGCACAGTGAGGGGGGGCCTAGGTCTGGCACTGTGCAAAAATCCTTTATCTGCTGCTATTTTTAAATACCTTCTATTTCTACTACATTTCTAAAATGATTTTGTACTTGTTGCAACAGTTAATTGAAATTGATTGGTGTATGTGAATCATTCTTTCAGGAGGAGAAAAAATAAAAATAGCATACTGGCATTTTAAATTGTAGGCAAAGGGCTTGGCTGTCAGCAGTATCCAATGTTCAGCAGGCAAGAAGCGCTGTTGTTTGTTAAGGTTCAAAATCTCAGCACAAATAATGAATAAGCATTGACACGTACATGATACAGTCAGCGACTGCAGTAGGATCCTGAATATGTATTATTTATTATTCTTTATTTGTAAAGCACCACCATGTCACACAGCACTGAAGCACTAGCATTTGTTAAGGTATAAAATCTCAGCACAAACAATGAATAAGCCTTGACATGGCTATGAAACAGTAAATGTCTGGCTTGAAACCCTGAGAATAGATGTATTATGTATTATTCTTTATTTGTGAAGGGCCACACAGCACTGAACCGAGTGGCAAGATTGGAAATCCAACAACCTGGCTCTGCTAAGCATTTTTATTGATATTATAATGCTGATAGTATTAATATGCTTTGAATATCTAACATATGACCCTTACATTCAAAGCAGTTCATGACTCTGCCCCACTCCACATCTCTAAACTTATCTCTAAATACTCTCCAAAATGTTGGTTAAGCTCCTCTACTGACCTGCTCCTCAACTCCTCTCTCATTCCCTCCTCACACACTCGCATTCAGAACTTTGCAAGGGCTGCCCCCCTTCTATGGAATTTTCTCCCAAAATACAGGTTGACTACTCCCCCTGCAGGCTAATAAAGTGTCTAGCAGGAGGGAGTGGCTTCCTCTTTGGCTGCCACTGCTTTCAGGCATCAGTCCACTGAGCCTGGAGCACCAAGGCCTCAGTAAACTACATCATCCCAGAAATATCACCTTACCTGGATAAGTCTGGGACAGGGCCCCGTGAATGAGGAAAAGACAGCATAGCATTAAGTTATCAGGAGCAGCTTTGATTATAAATTTTGTGCTTATTATTACATGGTTTTATTTAAATGTCCAGTCGGTGGCAATAGTGGACTATTTTAGACAGAATGTTATGTGTGTATGTAGCCAACAGGTGGCAGTATAGTTAGGAAAAATAAGAGTAGTGTAATATTGAACCCTGACCACTAGGCGCAGTGGGGCAAAAGAGTATGAAATGGGAACCACGCCCAGATTCACTTCATAAAGATGAGAGGAAACACCATTAAACCGGATGATAGGAAGACAAGAGTACCAGACTGAGAGAGATAGAAGCAGTCAAGTATAGGTAATAGGGAAGTGGAGCAGGAGCAGGAGTGGAGCAGGCACTAGGTGTCTGAGTTGGGTTAGCTAGCATGAGCCGCCTATTGCCCCAACAAGGAGGGTAGAGGGAAATATTCAGTGGATCATCCACAAGATAGGGACCCAAGCGGATAGGATGTTAGGAAGGGTTTTATGGGCTTCTGGTCAAAGGTCTGTTACTAAAAAATGCCTGGTCGGAATAGTAAAGGAAGTGCCGGATTGCTGAGACAGGTGGGGAACTGGAATTCCTGGGGACTGGAGACAAGTGTAAGAACCCAGCCTAGCCATCCTTTAGTAAGAGTCCTCTGGACAGTAATGAGTTGTGCAACTAGCCTGCATGGAATATTGTACCAGCATGTATATGTGTATCCCTGAAATACTGGAATATTTGTCTTCAACTGTGATCCTGGGTGTGTGAATAAAGTTTTGAAGCATGTTTCAATGAAGTTAGTGTGATCTTCATATGAGAGTAAGTGAACTGCTGGTCACCCTTCCTACAACTTCAGACCTTTGCCCTCACCAGATATTAAGACCTCTATACACATAATGATTTTTATTTTACTAAAACTACCTTCCTGCAAAATCATACCAACACATTTATGGTCTTTTTACAGCATTTCTAGCTACATGGCCTCGGCAGCTGTCTAAAATCTCTCTGCCTAGACACTGGGGTATCACAAATTCCTCCTGTCATCATATCTAATCTCAGTCGTGATGTAGCAAGATAATTCTAAAGAGAGGACCAGGAAACAAATGCCATTCCACGCTGTATGTAAAATGAAGTATTCAGTTTTTCTACTTTCCAGATGAGAGACAAAAGAACAGCAAGAACAGTACAGATGGAACATGCAGTGAGATATAAGTAACATAGGAGAAATTTTGACTGTCCCTGTGGAGAACCTTCACTCTAAATAACATAAAAACTGGAAAGTAAAATATATTCACACAGAGCTTGGTTGCCATGGGAGCTTCATCAGTACTTTGTGATCTTATCTTCAGAAGGAAGGCACTTTGCTCTCAATTTATTCTGTATTAATCATGTTTATATTATTTCATTCTTTCAGATTTTACCAACGGTGAGTTCTTGGCTAAGCATAAGCTTTTCCTAATACTGTGAATTTAGGATTTCATCATTTTTTTCCTGCACTGGAATGGTATAATTCATGCCGGAGTGAAAAATAATTGTCCGAATACTTTTTTTCCACATGCAATGTGCATTAGAGAGTATGGGGATTAGTATGGGGGATAGTGCTGAGCAGTAACACCTTCCTGAACACAATGGGTTTTATTTGCTCAAAGCAGTCAAGCACATGTTAACAACTGCATGGAATCCTTCAGGATTCTCTATTTGGATATTTGATGAATTGCTCCATAACCTTTATGAGAGACAGAAATGCAGAACTGTGGAAAATACATATATTTACATAAAAGCAACAGTGTTAGTGACCATGCTGCAAATGGCTTATTCAGTGGGGTTAAGGGCCAGATTTCTGATTGCTCGAGACTTTTTAGAAAAAGGAGCGCACTTTTTTCACTTGAGGAAGGGATTTACCCTGAAACATTGTGCACTCTCTTTGTTTTTCAAAACAAATGCAACCATAAGCCCTGCACCTTACCGATCTGTGTAGCCCCAAGTTCCTATGGTATTTGGGTGTTGAACAATTGTTTAAAGCAATTCCAGAAGCTGTTGGGTCTGAAAGCACGAGGAAATACAAGGAAGGAAGATATATGTTTAGATGTGCTTTCCATTTTACTTTATTCTTGGGAAAAAATACATAATTAGCTGAGTTTTTTCCCAGAGTGGGCTTTCTTAAATAAAAAGTTTGACAGCTTTAGGTGCTGAACTTATTTAAGAAAATCCCTGCTCAGGGGAAAAACCTCAACAAAAGATTTTTTTGCCCAAAACCCCACAAGTTCCTTAACTCACGCAGGGTTTCCTTGAGTCTATGATTGCTCAATCCTTGCTTGTGCCCATTAATTTAAGCAAAAGCTCAATGTGAATGCTTTAGGGCAGTGCTGTCCAACTTCTGTGGTACCAAGGGACGGAATTTTTCCAGCATACATGGTTGAAAGCCGATAATGGAAGCCAGTTTTGACCACTCCCCTTTTTTAAACCACACCCATTTATCACATGACCATACCCATATTAATGGTGGTAGTACAGCAAAAACCTGCCATACTCTGCCTTCCCTACCCTGCCTGTGTGTGCCATACTCTGCCTTCCCTACCCTGCCTGTGTGTGCCATACTCTGCCTGCCCTATGCTGCCTGTGTGTGCAATACTCTAACTGCCCTATGCTGCCTGTGTGTGCCATGCTCTGCCTGCCCTACTCTGCCTGTGTGTGCCATACTCTGCCTGTCCTGTGCTGCCTGTGCATGCTATACTCTGCCTTCCCTACCCTGCCTGTGTGTGCTATACTCTGCCTTCCCTACTCTGCCTATGTGTGCCATACTCTGCCTGCCCTATGCTGCTTGTGTGTGCCATACTCTGCCTGCCCTATGCTGCCAGTGTGTGCCATACTCTGCCTGTCCTATGCTGCGTGTGTGTGCCATACTCTGCCTGCCCAACCCTGCCTGTGTGTGCCATACTATGCCTGCCCTACCCTGCCTGTGTGTGCCATACTCTGCCTGCCCTACCCTGTACATGCAGCCAAACCTCTATTTAGAACACAGTGACTTTCTGTTGCTGGCTGTGCTTGTGATATCCCCACAATACTATGCTTGTGATATCCCCACAATACTATGTTATTATATGTAATAAGGACATTGTTTCTATAAAGTGAAGTGCTGCCCATCTTTTTGCAGAAATAAAAAGTAAACAATAAAACACATGCTGCTTTATAAAAAAAAATGAAAACCTACAATCTTTGGCAACTATGTATACTGCAGAGCCCACTAGTCACAGGGTCTGCTGTACAGTAGTTGTAACAATCCTACCTTTAAATATAGCAGCGTGGCTGGGAGGTGCAGTGCGGGGATGGGAAATGAGGGATTTTTCTGCAGGGGGGCCCGGAACGACTAAGTTACACTGCTGAATGTTCCTCCTTAATTTCTGGGGAAGGACAGCGTTAATGTTGCCCTAAATGTGACCTATTTTGTTGACAGGAGTAAAAATAATCTTGGGCCTAAGGCAGTGTTTTTCAACCTTTTTTGGGCAAAGGCACACTTGTTTCATGAAAAAAATCACGAGGCACACCACCATTAGAAAATGTTAAAAAATTTAACTCTGTGCCCAGCAGCAGTGCCCCCCTAGTACATTGGTGCCAAGAGCAGTGCCCCCCTAGTACACTGGTGCCCAGCAGCAGTGCCCCCCTAGTACATTGGTGCCCAGCAGCAGTGCCCCCCTAGTACATTGGTGCCAAGAGCAGTGCCCCCCTAGTACATTGGTGCCCTGCCTACGGCACACCAGGCAACATCTCGCGGCACACTAGTGTGCCGCGGAACAGTGGTTGAAAAACGCTGGCCTAAGGAGCATGCAACCATAGGCTGTTACTCACCAATGATAACCATAGGAACTTTAAAGGCAAATTACATTATAATTCAGTTTTTATCTTTACTTCCAGTTTTTGGCAAAAGGGTAGAGCTACAAATAGCTTTTTCTGAAATGTTCACACTTACAAACAGAAGTGCTTTTATTTATGAGTGCGTAGGAGATATCATTGGGTCAGCTTGACAACAGATTTCAAAAACCTCAGAGCACAGCTCATCTTGTCACAGTCTAGATGCAGTGGAGAATTATATAGAAAGTTTGAGCCATCTTGATATTATCACTGTCAGTCACTGACCTGCCGGAATATACCTGTCATGTCATACATACTAACACGGCACCGAAGATTAAAAGGAGCATAGCTCATCAAATAAAAACCTGTTTTTATGTAACTAGCCCTTACGAAGCATACAGCAAACAAGAAAACTTTAAAGTTTTTTTTAGACTGGATCACTGGAAAATCCATGCCTTGCTGACACTGCTATTGTCCCTGGGTCAGAATCTGTTATGTATATTAACCTTTGCTGCATGAAGAGTTCAACATTTTATTACAAGTTTGTTCTCCGTATAATGTAGCTCAGTCATAGGGCCACTGTAGGTGTTCACAGGAGCAACAGTAAAGATAAGGCTCCAGAAGTCCATATGTAAGATGGCCATATGCTCATTTGGTAAGGCACCACACATGAGACAATAAATTGCTGATTTAATCTGAAGGAGCCATGTTGACGGCATTTATACGCCTATGTAGGGCCAGCATAAGTTTTCCTCCCCAAGAGACGACCAATTCCTGTCTGGCCACTGTAAGGTACCAACCGTGAATATGCAGGTGCTGAGCAGAGCTTTAAGCTCAAATGCCACTGACTTTGTGGCAAGGTGGCTTGGACAAATAAGGAGGCACCGAACATGTCAGAGGGTCATTCCTTTAGTGTCTTAAAACCGCGATGTGATTATTGTATAGTTTACTGTTACTTGCTGTCGATGATGCCATTTAATGCACTCAAACTATATGAAATCATATTAATACTCTGTCACAAAAAAATAATTTAAAGAGGTCAAATATACTGTAATTGTATTTATATATATATACACAAACATACACACACTGTTACTGATGCTGACAATTACAGTGTAGGAAAAGTATGAACACACAATAATCAAAAATCTAATCTTTGTATTTGTGCTAGAAAACTACAACAATTCAAAAATAGATTCCCATCAGTTCAAATATTTTTCACAGTTGGACACTTTCCTGATTGTCAGGAACTGAATTATCATAGCAGATTAATATGTCAATTCATCACACACTTACACAGAACTTATTGCACTTTTCTTGCTAGAAATAAACAAACAGAAATATAACAGGAAATAAACTGAATAAAATAAACAGAAATATAAGCAGAAAAATATCAATTTACAGAATTATAGGTATGACTTCATATTCAGTTGTCTTGTTATAACACAAGATGTGTAGACAAAGCATTGTCAGTTAATATATGATTATTTTTGCACTGTCATCTAAAGTGTTTATCCTGCTGGGTTAAAGAAGAGGCTTGTTTCCTTAGGAAATCCCAAGTCTCTGAAATATGTTTGCTTCTTTCTGGATATGTTTGCAATCTGTAGACAATAAAAACACGAAGGATGGTAACATAATCAAGTCTTCATTAAGTAAAATGTATATATACACATAAGTACGTATATGTATTTAATCTATTATCCAGAATGTCAAAAATGATTTTGTTTTTTAAAGTTTAAATATTTTCATTAAAGCCAGTTAAAGTGCTCTATATTAGTTACACCCCTAATCCATAAAATCCCCACCTGCCCCCAATTCCATTCCACCTCTGTTTCTCCCTGCCCTACCCAACAAATCTTCTCCTGATCTATGCCAGATTTGGCTCTATTATATCATGCCCCCTTTATAAGTCATCAACCCACCCCCCTTGTGGTCCTTCCCCATACCTTATTTGTGTGACAGGTAAACCATGTCATACTCCCTCCCAGAAATGCACAAGGGGAGACACAGAGCCATTGACCAAATAACTTTAAATATATTTTACCTTCTCTGAAACAGCAGCTGGCACTTCTGATCCCACTGAATAATGTGCTTGGCAGGTGAACCAGAATGGTGTGTATTAATGAAAGTGTCCACTAGGGGGACACAATTCAGACTGAAAGCGAAGAGTGAACAAGCTTCATTTCTGTCAGCCATAATGTCACTTGCAGTTACTATCTCTTGCCCTGTCATGTGAAGATCCCAAATAAGTAAATGAACACAGTGATGCATAAAACAATTCTAAGGAATAAAAATACTGTAAAGGACAAGGAAAGGTTACTTCGCTGGAGGATGAGGCAAATAAGATACTCCCCCCCCCCATGAGTTAAATCACTTACTTTTTTTCCCCAGGCGAGTGTTCCTCTTTGGAAAAAATGCATCAGCCAAGCAATCTTTCTAACTACATGGCTCTAACAAAGATGCTACCCAGGAATATGCACATACACAATATAGTAAATGGGAAACAAGTCTGGTTACACATGCAATGTGTGCAATATATTAGACTTTCCTTGTCCTTTTAAAACTTGCAATTTCTATTTGTTTGTTTCTTTCTTTTTTAAATTAATATAAACAGTCTATATTTGTATATAAAAATAGTTAATGTTACAGGTGTGTGAAGAGCAATGAATGATTTTAACCCGTGTTTATTGCCACTCAAGAACAAAAGAGCTTATTTCTAAGTTACACAGAATATGAGCTATACAGAGAGAGCCCTGCCTTTAGGGCCCCTGCCTGAGCTGACAGAGCTTAAATAAATGGTACTGCAGTTACCAAAAAAAAACAAAACAAAACTTCCATCCTTAGAACACTCTAAAGGCACCAACAAAATCCTATGCAGGCCCTTAAAGGTAAAACCTGCAAACCCCCTCACGATCTAAAATACAGTGGATCCTTTTTCCTCAAGGTGTCTCCATGGTTAGGGGTTTAGAGCCAGTCCTGGTATGTCAGCCACTGGCAGTTACATTTCAGTGTGGACTAAAAAGAGCCCATTATTTTAACAAAAACATGTTTTGGCTTGGCTATTTGTAGAATTTA
Organism: Xenopus tropicalis; assembly: GCF_000004195.4. Lineage (NCBI taxonomy): Eukaryota > Metazoa > Chordata > Amphibia > Anura > Pipidae > Xenopus > Xenopus tropicalis. The sequence continues at coordinate 109,041,559 of NC_030679.2, forward strand.
GTGGGCATTCTTAATTGGGGCCACATTCTACTTATTTGGCAGGGTCCAGGGCCAAGGCATTCAGTGGACTAATAACCAGGGGCAGGGAGAGCCCTGCTAAAAAAAACAATACGGGCCCCATGATTCGTAATGGTGGCCCTGCTAAGGGCTATGACAGTACAATCACATTTGGTGGGCTGCAGGTTACCCACCCCTGCATTAAATGGTTAATATCTTTTCTTGTCACACAGTTGTATAGCAGCTATGTTTGACTTTAAGCTGATGGCAGATTCTCTCACGTTTTCATGCGTATTTCAGCTACATGTGCCTGCACCCGAGCGTATCTCATTCATTCGGGTGCAGGCACATGTAGGAGGCGTAGGGCAGTTGTTTCAGCAAGCGCTTTTTTTCGCTTGCTGAAAATATCTGCCATCAGCCTAAAGTCAAACATAGCTGCTATACAACTGTGTGACAAGAAGATTCTCTTGCGTTTTTATGCGTATTTCAGCTACATGTGCCTGCACCCAAGTGTATCTCATTCATTCGGGTGCAGGCACATGTAGCAGGCGTAGGGCGGTATTTTCAGCAAGCGCTTTTCCGTTTGCTGAAAATATCCACCCTATGCCTCATCTGCCTCATGTGCCATCAGCCTTAAAGTCTGTTTCCAAGTTACATACCTTTAAGAAAGAGACAGTATTCCTTTGGATTAAGAGCATACACTGGTTGCCAGGGAAATGCCAGCTGATAGGAAAGTGGAAGCCCAAACTGACAAACTGCCTCTTGTGTTGAGATATTCATGAGCTCCACTAGACCATTACGGAAAAATAAAAGAACCTACAAAAAAGAAATGGAATTTTTTTGAAAGTATAAATCATACCCAGACTACAAGTATTACTTTTCATTTTCTATAATGTATTCTATAAAGAGTAGCACTGCATTTTATAACATTTTTCCAAATAAATCAGTCTAATGGTAGCGGTACACAGGGCTTTTGACAGTTTTTCATACAGGTGGAGAAAAGCTATAACCCTCCATAGTTTGTTTGAGCTTGAACTAAAGATGTAAAGATGGTACAGCAATATCTAACATATTTATTCCCCCAGTAGGGGGCACTATTATGTAAAAAGATTTGTTGAAGCAAAACTTACACCATTAGGAAGGCAGGAAACAGGTGCAACTGCACTGATGTGTTCATCAGAATTGCTTAAGCTAAGAGAACAAATGAAAAGGGAAGAAAGATCTTTTTTCAGTTGAGATAAATACAAATACAAATATTTCAAATATCTGAACCCTTAATGCAAGTGGGGAAAGGATGCGCTAAAGTTTTGGCACGTTCGGTCCCCATTGCTTCATAGGCGAGCAAAATTCCAGTGCAGCTGGACGGCATGCCTCCCCTAAATTTCTGCTCACCACAAATTCAGACCTGAGCATTGCTGATGCTTGGGTCGCTTTACATTAATTTACCCAATTACTTACTAAGTTAAAGGAACATTTGGATAGCAATCTGTCCCAGGCCTGAACTGGCAATCTGTGGATTCAGGCAAATGCCAGAAGGGCTGCTGTAAGATGCCATAGACAGTCACTATTTAGAAGGCTGGTGGGGTTGCTTGGGCCTATGCATAATACAGCGCTGCGGAATGTTGGCGCTTTATAAATAAATGTTAATGTAATGTAATGTAAATTGAAATTCCAGGGCCTATTTTGAAACCATATAAAAGATAGTAATCTCACTCATATTTTTTGCATGCGTTGATTGCTTTTTTCCATTTTTTTTTACCACAGTTGGGTTAAATAAATAAATAAATATCAATCAATAATAAGCTAGCTGCCTAAAACCTGCCAAACTTTTTTTTAAAAAAGTAAACAAAAAAACCCAAGCAAGATAAAGATCTTACCTACTTTTTCCAACTTTGTATTGCCTAAACCTAAAGTACTATCATTAATAAGTAAGACCCTTTAGATAAAAATAGCTATTTTGATCCATCTATTTATTTTTGCCATTTTTATTTTTTTTATCACTTAACACTTTTTCCTTAGAGCATATTTTGTATTCTTTTTACAATAAGACATTTTTCTACCACTATCCTTAGCTCCATAAAAATGAATATGCTATATACTGACTACGTGCTTTTCTTCACTCAGGGTACTCACCTTTCCCGTAGAATGGCAAGGCTATTTTCTTTGCCTCCAGATGCTGTAGCAAGGTACAATGAGTTATCAGTGCACCACACTAAAAGTTTAACTCGGGGTGCAGCAGGAATGCCATCGGGAAACAAAGGATCTATATTTACTGCAGGGTAATCTAAAAATTGAAGGCCACCAACTGACCTTTCCTCTGGAAGGGCAACTACAGACAAAGGGAACCCTTAAAAAAACAGAAAAAAAATAAAAACAATTTGATACATGGCATAATCAACTCAATATTTAATAAATCAAGAGGAAAACTCACCGGAATACTTTATGTCCCAAATAGTAAGGGTTCCATCTGCCAAGCCCACAGCTATGTATGAAAAGCAAGAACTGACAGCTGAACAAATGATAGGAGCTGCACAGGGCCACACTGTATCAGGCTTTGGGTCAGCGTCTAAGCAACATAACAAAAACACATTTATTTAACTGATTACATTCTATGGAAGGACAACATGCAAAATATATAACAAATGTAGATTATTTTCTAATGGAAAGGCATATGAATATAATATTTAATTGAATAGAATCGTGTATACAGAGTCTTTCTAATAACTGTCTGCCCTGATATGTTGTTAGGGTACTACATTTATGCAAACATAAAACATGCAAGACCCGAGTTTCAGTGAGCCCTAAGTGTATTAAAAATCTCATCTCTAGTTTTGTGTCATTTTTTGGTTTTCTATAAAACATAATAATTTCATCCATTTTCTTCATTCCATTGTCTTAGGTGCATATGATGCCCTATCAAACCATTAACTATAGTACACCTAACTAGTAAGTAGTTAAACACTATTTATCTTTTACCTTACTTTTGTATTATATTGCCTCTGTATGTGTACTTTGCATAGTGGTCATATGCCTAATAGCAGATATATAATCTTCATTGCATTGCTTGTGATTGGGTAGCTATAAAAACTTTCCACTTCCACTTGACATAAAATCTTATATGTCACAAGATATAAAACATGTTTGGACTGCACATTTTTAAACTAGTTAGCTGTCATGGGTGGCAATGGGTTTTATCATGGCAACGTTTTTCCGCAGTTTCGCGAAAAAATGTGCGAAATTTGGACATTCGCATGCTAATCCATGCCTGGCAAAAAAATGAGCTCATCACTAATGAACGCCAGCGTCGGATTTGTAATCCAGGCGCCTCAAGGCCACCCCCTGCGCATGCGCATTATGCACATTTGCAACAACCCCCCGCCATTCGCAGGGCGCATGCGCATCTGTTTATACTCACATACAGAGCAGTGGGGAGAGGTCCCCATTGCTCTGTAAGGCAGCAAATTTCAGAATTTTGGTGTGGTGGGGTGGCATGCCGCCCTTAAATTGTTGCCGCCCTAGGCCCGGGCCTGGTGAACGTACCTAACTCGACTTTAATAAAGTATGTAAATAAAAGATATTGCATATACTTCTATACATATGTAATGTTTAAAGCCAGTAATTGGATTCCCTGTAACAACACTGTCTGGTGCTATACCTGGTTTATCCTTTGGAGGTCGAACCAGCAGATACATCAGTAGATTGTGACTTCCTTCCCAGTGGACACTTATTGCTTTTGGGATAACTAAAAAAATTAAACAGAGGAAAAACACACTTATTCAGTGACCTAAAAGAGATGCTAAACCTGTGGGTTTTCAGTTTTTGTTGAACTACCACTCTGCAATCACTGTCAGGAAGTGCTGCAGGGTTTAATAGTTGGGTTTGGCACTAATACTGAATCTCCTAATGGATATTTCAACTTGGGTTTTGCATTTAGCATATGTATGAAGATCTATTCATATGGAGAGACTTGGTGGCATAAGAAGACCCACCTCTATTTCACACTGAATTCTTAGACCACCCTGATAAATCCAGTGTTGTCTGTGTTCAGCACTTATTTAACGTCGCTGGCAATGCATAAATACATGTTTAGAATAACATGCAGATTACATATTCTTTTTAGGTTCAAATAAAAGCTTTGCAAACTGAGACAGAACACAAGCTCAGATGGAATTATGTGCACTTAGTCTTTGATTACATAAAGCCTTTGACAAAAGTTCCATCTAGTGGACAAAACTATAATTCTTTTCTATAGATTCAGTATAAGAATTGAACTGTCTAGGCCTTAGTAAAAGACCTCTAGAAATTATTTTTACATATAGTATTCAATACAGTAGATCTATATCTTATTTCAACAGAGAAGAGAAAATAAACATATTTTGAAATGTGAGTTTTTGAGTGATAACTGAAAGAAAGTACACACAAATTACATTATTTATAATTCAAAAATACACATATAAAACTTGTGGTGTACGAGCTATGAAGTACATCAACTAAACAAACAGTGTATTTTATATCGTAAATAATAAATGCCCTAGTTTATTTTATAAAAGTCATACTGCCTTCCTACCTGTATGATTTCTTTCTGTGTCTGCTTGTAATAAGCTGTCCGGCTGGATGAAATGAAACTCAGCATGCCTAGGATACAGACCAAAGTTCTTAGAAAAAAAAGTTAAAGTGGGAAACCTTTAGCATATTTTAAAGCTTTTTGATTAAATAGGAAACAAACATATGCTAGAAGAACTTCTATGCAGGTGGACTAAGGGGTTGATTTCTTATGTACTTAAATGATAATGGCATATTGCACAATAATTCTGCTAAAGTTTTCCTTGAAACAATTACTTACTGAAGGCAAGTCAGCAGCAACGTATTCGGCTAAAATGTATGCAAATTAACTTTTGTCCTGCTTATTCGACTAAAAGCATCTATCATGTGGAAAACATCATGCTACAGTCATAACTGTGTGAGTATCCCTCCTGTGTACTGAGGCCATTTAGTCAGTTATTTTTCTCACAGACTTTCCAGACTCTATTATGTTTACTATTGCCAAGCCTATTTGTTATTGCCAAGCCTACTTATAAGGATATTGATTTTTCAAAATATAAAACTTTATATTCCAGTGGGCACCCCTCAACAATGTGAAAAGCACTGGAAAAGTCTTTAAAGTACACTTCTTTCATGGTGATACAGTGGATAGCATTGATGCCTTGCAGGATCGGGGGTCCAGGTTTGATTTCCAAGTTAGCTCACTAAATGCAAGGAGTTTTGTTGTCTGCATGTCTTCATAGGTTTTCTTCCACAATTCAAAATTACACATGAAGTTTAATTTGCTCCTGATAAAAATTGACAGTTGTGTAAATGTGATAAGAACTTTGGATTATAAACTCCAGTGGGACAGTGAATGATGTATAATCTCAGTAAAGTACTGCTGAACAAGACGGAGCTATATCATAGAATAATGGATAATAATCTACCACCATCTGGAAAGACAGGCCACAGATAACTATAATAACTTACCTTGCTTTGCATATTTAGAGGCTTTTTAAAAAATATTAATTGTACTGTAATTTGAATGTTTTGAGTGTTATCTCCCTAACATTTGAAAATAGCAGCCACTCCTAGCTCACCACCATGTACTTCATAGGAAAAAAGTTGTGCATTAGACACAGTAGCAGAAAAAGAAAAGTGAACAGCAGCTCAGATTCCCCAGTAAAAAGAAAATCCATATTTGAGGCTTTGGCCTTGATGCTTTGTTTGATTTTAATGCAAAGTTAATAAAATATATATATATTTTTTTTACCAGGGAATCTGAGCTGCTGTTTGATTTTTTTCTGCTGCATTATGTCCCCAGCAATTGCAACTGCAGTATTCCCAAACAACAAGCTGTGTGATCTATATTAAACTTATTGATTGTATTGATTTTTCCATTATGGAGTGTCAATAGATCTCTAGTTTTATGCTGGATCAAAACATATAGTAAATAACAGATTCAACTTTTGACAGATAAAACTCACTGTACCTAAGTAAGCTCAGCACAACACTACATACAACTGGTGGAATTATATGAGAATAAATGTATTCTTTGGCACTGCCAAATTTCCTCACCTTGCTGTTTCACTTTTGGATGCATTAGCATTTTCAAAACTGAGGTATTTCTGAAAACGGCTTGTAAAAATTGCCTCTTGCTCCTCCCACTGATTAGCACTGATGATATGGTTCTGTCCGATACCAAACACAGTGTTATGCTCATACTTCTGCAATGCTTCCTGGGAACATCTGAATGTACTACCTAGATAAATGATAAACTCAATTGAAACAGTATCTTTCAACCCAGGTTATGCCCAAAATCCCAAAATTACAATATTTGCAAGAACAACCAGGAATATAGAATGTTTGTAAGCAATAATAAAAAAGGTCTAAAATATTTGTTTGCACACATTTTTAACTATATTTAAAGGAAAGTTAATCCAAAATGTGCAATGCTCTTACATAAAAAGATGTTTATCTTTGCTGGTTTGGATATTGCACAGAACTCTAAATAAAGATCCAATGTAATTAGAGTTGGCTGGTAATGCAAATCTCCTGTGAATGATTCCTGTTTGTTTGATATTACTTTATATTACTAATGCATCATGACAAACCTCAACACTGCATAAAGTGCAATAGTAATGAGCGTAATGCTCTGTGCAGTGTCATGTGTATTTATGTGATACTCAGGAAACACATTGCTTTTTTTTATTACGTAAGGTTAAACATTTATTTCCTGATCCTGATGGAGAGACTGCTGAACAACAGAATTATTCTTTATTCTTTAAGTGTCTGTACTGGCATGAAAAGCTGTTGGCGTCAATAAGTATATCTCCTTCTCCTCTGCACCTGACTTCTGGGACTTACAGAAAGTATCCTTGTATGCTGAAATTATAGTAGTTCTTATAACGCCCCCAGTGTGGAACATGTGTCAGACTGCAGGCAGATGTTACATGTAAATTAGTCCATTTTCGTTTTGGAATAACGTTCTAGATCTGAGGGTTGCTACCTTTCCTTTTCTCTTGTTCCAGGAAGTGATGTCAGGGGCAGAAGAGAATAACTTTATAGGCGGAAGTATGATGTCAAGGGGCTGACGGTGATGACTTTTGGGCATCACAACATATTACTACTACATGTTAATGGGTGTTACATCTTGCTTGGATTTGAAGCAAGTGCCCTGCAGGGTACTGGGCAGTCTGTTCTACTGATGAACTACAGTGTATGAGCAGACTGCTAAGAATTTGGTTTAATCCATATGGTAACATGTAGGCATGGCTTGTTTCCACTCTTGTTATTTGGGGCACAGGTGCTCAGTAGCCATGGATAAGCCATGAGTCGGATGGATTTGGGTTAAATTTTGGATGACCTTTGCGGGTTAGTGTTGCAGGTGCAGGTCAGACTTAGGATGTACAGATTTACCCTGTGCTGGATGACCTTTGCTGGTTAGGGTGCTGAATAAGCCATGAGTCGGCTGGGTTTGGGTTAAATTTTGGATGACCTTTGTGGGTTAGGGTTGTAGGTGCAGGTCAGACTTGGGATGTACAGATTTACCCTGTTCCTGAAGATTCCCTACAATAAGATAAAACACCACGCTATAGAGATAATTCCTAAGCAGAACCAAAAAATGTGGATCCACTAGTCCACTAAAATAAATTATAAATCCTCCAAAAGGTGCACTCTGTATAGCCACTTGTTTCTCTTCTCAGAGATAATCTGCAAACAGAATTAAAGGCACAATGGTGTAATACAACTTGGCCAGAGACCACACGCATCCACTGTTCTATTTACAAAGTAAGTTTCCCACAAGCGCATTTCATTTTAAATATGCCTGCAACGGTCGTCTCTCTGCTGCAATAACTAAGCAAACAGCCACAGTGATACTGACTTGCAACCAGAGGGTTACACAGAAGTAGCATACAGAGCAGAAACTGGGGGGACTCCCTTGCCTACCCCTTTGGGTGTCACTAGATTTTTGTATGGTAATTACCGGAAGCAAACAGTGTTGGAGAAGTGTTGGAGGCGGCAGTTACCAGCGGCCTGGGTCCGCTGACATTTTTCCCAGTGCCCCACCAGGCTAGTCTGATGCTGGGCAAAGAGTTTTGATCTAGACTGGACAGATGGTAGTTCTATGTGTACTGCTCTTAAGCCTCATTCTGTGTACCTACCTGTTACTGGATTTGAAGGTTTAATCTTCATTAGAAGTACTGGTGGCGCAAGTTTTATTTCAGCTTCAGTCTATAATGCAAAGCATACAAATAAAAAGAATGTAATTACACGACAGTGCTAATAATTTGAAAAAGCGACACCCCCTAGACCAGAAAAACAACCTACCACCCCTGCTGATTGTGTTACCCTCTCTTGATCATGGCTCACATCACACATGCCTCACCCACAGTTTCTTTTTTACAATAAACAAAGCCCCCAACCACCCCGCCACACCCCCATTGCCTGCAATACAGTGAAGGGAAACAGGAGCTTCACAGGGGACTGGGAAGGTGGGAGCTTGTTGACGCATATTTTAAATATGTCCAGTATTATCCAAGAGCACAATATCTAAAGGTGGCCATTCACAGGCTGATTTCAGCTGTCAATATTAGACCGATTCGGCAGCTTATGTGCCCGTGTATGGGCACCAACGACGGGCCTGAAATCGGGCAGATCTTGATCAGGCAAGTTTGATTTTTACATCAGGTCGGGGACCCCATCAGCTTGTTGATGCATTCCCTGAACCAACAGTGCATATGCCCGCAGTTCTAATTCGAACATTTGGCCCTAGGGCCGAACGTTCGGATTATCCCGATATCACCCATCCATAGGTGGGTGTATCGGAAAAAGATCCGCTTGCTTAGCGACCTCACCAAATGAGCAGATCTTACAGTGTATAGCCACCTTAATAAGCACAGTAGTCCTGCTGTGGCTGTTGTTAACAAAAGAAAAAAGAATATTATTTATTAATACTCTGTTTAACTGAAGATATGATATAGGGTCCTTAGTTCGGTAGATAACTTTTAAGGCTAAAAGCTAACCATTGAGAGGTAATCATAGGTCCTAGGCAACCTACAGTGCTACTACTGCATGTTTTTCATGTATTGCTTTGCACATCTGACATCCAAAGCTATATAGTAGATAGGGTCCCACTTATCCTCTCATCTTCGGAACTTTATAGTGAATTAATTTTAATAAACAGATCTTGTTGCAGGGAGATATAATTTCTATAATTCTCTAATTTCTCTAAATTGAATAGCGAGAAACATATATTTTATCTATGGCTTGCAGCCTTATCAGTTTAAACATAAAAAAACAATAATTTGTAAGTGTTCATGAAAGATAACACAATAGATACAACATTGTCTTTTTAAACCATACTTGTGAGGTTTCACTGGGTGCAGTCTGTGCTGTTGGCAAGGGGATATTTGATAACAATACTGTCTGAGCTTGTTCCACCTCTTTTAGCCAGGAATCCTTAGGCAATCGATACACTTCTAGCCAACATTCCTCGCTGCCTGTGTTGGGTAATATGTCTCATTTAGTTACTTAAACTGGGCTAAAAGCATTTGTACATAAATGTGAACTGTTTTCTTTTGCAACAGGAGAAGAAACAAATATGCTAAATGAACTGGGTATGGCTGCAGAGGTTACATTGAAACCCAATAAACAAAAACACACTAACCAAAGTAAGTTTCAGGTCTTTTATAAACCCAAATAAAAATGCACAAAACTATGCACAAAATAACAAAAGAAGTACAGTAATAGGATCCATTATCCAGAAACCTGTTATCCAGAAAGATCTTAATTACGGGAAGGTCATCTCCCATAGATACTATTATAATGAGTAATTCAATCTTTTAAAATAATGTCCTTTTTCTATGTAATAATAAAACAGTACCTTGTACTTGATCCCAGCTAAGATATATTGAATCCTTATTGGAGTTAAAAAAAATATTATTTGTTTTAGTTCATATTTTAATGGTTTTCTAGTAGACTTAAAGTATTGAGATCCAAATCATGGAAAGACCCCTTACCTGGAAAACCCGAAGTCTCAAGCATTCTGGATAAAAGGTCCTATACAGTACCTGCATTCTATTTACACAGAAATATAGAGAAAGAAGGAAAAACCATCTGTTCTCACCTCAAATCAGCCAACCATACTGGCAATCTGTCAGACTAAGCAATATCAATTTACAAATTTTGATAATCTAAATATATCAAAATCAATAAATGAGCAAACACTGTGACCAAATGGTTGTTTTGTTACTGATAAGAATTTTAAGATCAGTCTGACAGCCCAAAATGAGGAACTTTGCAAAATATCAATAAATATTTAAGGTGCAAAAATTACATAAAACACTTTGATTAGACATTTATATAATCTCTGTTGCCTGCTGTGAAAGGGTCAGTACACCACTGTTTTCAACATGAGTAGGTCTGAAAATATACTAGAACTACAGCTGCTTTGTGATCTATGGGCTCTCCAAATACTGGACCTAAAACAGGGTTTAAGTTTACATGAGTTCAGTAAACAGTGTATTTTTGTAATTCCTTGAGTTAAAGGACATGTAAACTCTACATTTCTCTACAATGTACATCAGTTGGCCACATCTTTCCAAAGCAAATGGCATAATTTGTACTGCATATATCCCCTTGTTTGCCAGCACATCACCTTTTCCTAGAACAAATAGCAGCTTTCACCCGGCAGCCATTTTTCCTCTGACACATCATCAGTTACATTTAAATCTGCAAACAGCATACATGCATTTAGCATAATTTCATCAAGAATACAGGCTCACACAGGCAGAACTGTCTTCAATAAAAAGTTCTGCTTTGTTTGAGCACTGTAATGGTTAAGCTAAGCTCAGGAGAGGAGGTTAGGAGAAAAAAATGGGAACTCAGCTACAGTTGAGTTTCTATGGGAACCAGTAATGCCATCTGTTCTTTAGCTCCTAGAATGGAGGGTGTGTTAAGTAATCTCAGCTGAGAAAAACTGAGTATGCCCAGTAGCCAACAGCCAAAGCAAATTCCTGAGGGAGGGGGCTGAGTGGGTTACAGCAGGGGTCCCCAACCCCCGGGCCGTGGACAGCAGGGCAGTGGGCCGCAGCGCACCCCCCCTCCCCAGCGCGTCGCATGTATTACGCGGCGCGCCCCGCCCCCCTCGGTCCGTGGGAAAAAAAATTTGCCTCCTACCGGGCCGTGCTGCTGAAAAGGTTGGGAAGCCCTGGGTTACAGGACGAGAAGGAAATCTAAGTGATTAAGGGGATGCTGCAGCCTTACTAGTGACCTCTGGACAACAAGAGAGGCAGGTATTTAAAGATTTCAAAGAGGCTGTTCACTGATTACATTTTTGTGTGTTGGGTTTACATGTCTTTTGATCATGGCAAAAGGGGAGATTGAAGCTCTGTATAATATGCCACACTAGGGGATAAAGCAAGGGGGATTGTATACCGTTGGTACTGGTTTAAGTAGCTTCAGCCTCCATTTTTGCCATGTTCACTGCAATACTTTTTGAACGTATTCCAGTATTCAGAAAGCCCACTTAGGTCACACAGCAGCTGTCACCCAAGTATATTTTCAGGCCTACTCAGGGCATCAAATAAGCACTCACCCCAAATCGTATAACCTAAAATGCACTGTCTACAGTTTAAAGTCCCCATATTGGTGCTAACCTTATAGACTTAAGGTGGCCACACACGTGGCGATTTTAGATTGTACAATGCGCCACTTACCGTTCAGGGCTGAAACGGCAGATAAGGAGGTAGAAACAATAGGATTTCTACCTCCTTCTGCTGATTCAGCCCCGAAGACAGATTTTGCTCAGGCGCCTTCTATGGCATAGTTCCCAACCTTTTTTGCACCACGGACCGGTTTCAAGCAAGACAATTTTTCCAGGGACTGGGGATAGGGGGTGCGGCGCAACTAGTGCTAGTTAAATTTTATATTATGCACTTTACTATTAATATTATTATTACATACAGCTTAATAAAGTATGCATTTCTATTGTCTAAGTAAATTTATAGTTCTTAATATCAACATTTCCATATATGCCAATCCTCGTTAGTATAGTGGTAAGTATCCCCGCCTGTCACGCGGGAGACCGGGGTTCGATTCCCCGACGGGGAGGCATCAATTTTAATAAAAAAATTATACACTGATATTAAAGGACCTACACCTATAGCTCTACATACATAAGTAGCACCAAATAAATAAAAATATACATACGCATATATATTTAGAAATAACTATAACTCTTTAAAGCTGTGCCTAATATTTCTCTCCACCAGAGAGCAATGTAGGAAATGATTAACCAAGTAGTAGTTCCGTGTTTTGCTTGCAAGCTAAGATTTCACAAAACAAAAGCTGTAGTACCGTGTTAGCCAGCTAAGATTTCTAAAACTATTTTTGTGTACATGTTTGAAAATCTAAAACAAGCTAGTCCTCGTTAGTATAGTGGTAAGTATCCCCGCCTGTCACGCGGGAGACCGGGGTTCGATTCCCCGACGGGGAGGCTCGCTTTTATTAAGAAGCATTTTATACAATTTTATGTTGTAATCATAAGTTACCTTTAAGTTGTTAAACTTCCATACACTGGCAGATTTCAGGTGCCGATTTGGCAGCTTATATGTCCATGTGACATATAATTTGATTTTCCCGTTGGATTGGGGACCACACCGGTTCCTTAAAGCGAGGGGGAAAAAATTCTCTCTTCCCTTTCATAAAGCACCCTATCATACTGTGAGGTAACCTTTAAGTTGTTAAACTTCCATACACTGGCAGATTTCAGGTGCCAATTTGGGTCCTACGGACCAATCTGGCAGTTAATGGGTATGGGGCAGATTTTATTTCCCTGCAGCGGCTCCTTTAAGGCACATAGCTATTCCTCGTTAGTATAGTGGTAAGTATCCCCGCCTGTCACGCGGGAGACCGGGGTTCGATTCCCCGACGGGGAGGCAATCTTTTATTAAGAAGCATTTTATACAATTTTCTGTTGTAATCATAAGTAACCTTTAAGTTGTTAAACTTCCATACACTGGCAGATTTCAGATGCTGATTTGTCAGCTTATATGTCCATGTATGGGGCAGGTTTGATTTTCCCGTTGGATCTGGGACCACATCGGCTCCTTAAAACATGGGGACAAAAATTCTCTATTCCGTTTCATAAAGCACCCTATCATGTGAGGTAACCTTTACATACATTGGCAGATTTCAGGTGCCAATTTGGGTCCTACGGACCAATCTGGCAGTTAATCTGTCCTGGTATGGGGCAGATTCTGCACCAGCTCCTTTAAGGCATGTAGCCAGTCCTCGTTAGTATAGTGGTAAGTATCCCCGCCTGTCACGCGGGAGACCGGGGTTCGATTCCCCGACGGGGAGGCGATTATTTTTCCTAAAGAATGTATTACTGTGCAAGCAAATTGTATGTGTACATATAGACATTAAACCAATGAATTAGGCTTAGAAAAATAAACCTATTATATTCTCACTGCATTGTACACCAACTGCATATGGCAAATTGGCCCCCCTATAGATCATTCTCAAGGATTATGCTTCAGAAGGCTAAAAGGTTTAATTAAACGGAGTGTGGATTGATTGGCTTCAATATAAATAATAAATTGAGCTTGGGGTGTAAGACTATCCATGGGTCAATAATCTACTGGCTAGGGAGCCAAAATATGTATAACTAGGTAAAGACAAATATTTGCCAATGCCTTTACAAAGATGTGAAGAATCAATAAATTCCAAACATAGAAACTTCAAAGCTCAATGTATTTTAATGTAACATATATGAACAGAAAGATAAAGCACCCTACCAAAACAGAGTGTTTAATCAAATTGTTCTAAAATGGCTCAACTGAAAACTTGGCAACGTGCGCAAACTATATACACATTTTATAAACAGTGAGTTTAAATAAACTTGCCTTCAAGAAGAATCCCTGCATAATCTCCTCCAGCGGAGATCTTAAATGTTACACATATAGTCCTCTTACTAACATCCTCCTGAGAACAAAGACAGAAACACAAAAAGCCCATAAAGTTCAAACTTTCCAAAACCTTTACTGTTTTGAGCCAGAGGGAAGCAATCCTTACCCCCCACCCCCAAAAGCAGGCTAGCTGCCAATCTAACCTAATAGGAAGGACACTTTCTATCGTCTAATCTACCAGTAAAAAAACTCTCAGGAAAGAATACTAATTAGTTGGTATGCAAATTTACAGTAAATATAAACAAAGTTCTTACAGGTTCATTGATGACTTTCAAAACATTCAGCCTGTCCTCTGAGAAGTATAAGAAACGACCAATTCCTGAAGAAGAAATACAAAAAAGTTTTAAATAACTAGCTACAAACGAATGTATTATTTTTGCTATAGTACAAAGACATTGTATGCTGTAGTGGTTAAATGTTTCAGAAGAACATTTAAGGACAAAGAAACCTCAATAACGTTATTGTCTCAAAGAATAACTATAGTTAAGCTGGCCATACATGTGGCAATCTGACGATGTCAGATCCGCCACACACCGTCAGGGCTGAAACAGCAGATAAGGAGGTAAAAACAATAGGATTTCTACCTCCTTCTGCCGATTCAGCCCTGGCGGCAGATTTTGGTCAGGCGCCTTCTATGACGCCCGATCAAAATTTTCTAACCTGGCCGATCGGCGAGTCGTCCGATATCAGCAGCTTCCTGCGATATCGGTCGACTTGCCGACATGCCATACACGCACCGAATATCGTACAAAACGAGGTTTTGTACGATAGTGTCGGTGCGTGTATGGCCAGCTTTAGTATGGCTGAAGATACTGCTCAGTCTGGCACAGTTTCCCAGTAGCACAGTCATCTGCCTAAAAATATACAATATAATTCTACTTGCATGATGTAACTTTCCCACAATTCTGTCAGCATGAATTCTAAAAGTTGCACCTAGACCACAATTATATGCACAAAATCGAAGCCAGTAATTGCAAATGCACATAAAAGTGCTGAATAAGTGAGTCTTCATGTTGACAAATGGTGAAGAGGTTGAGATCAGTGGGCAGGCTAAAGTCATATAAACCCTACATTTTCCTACCATATAAAAAAGGTTGGGCACTTCTCCCCCACCCAAACTGCATCATTCATACTGCCTGTTAGTCTGACATCAGTAGTAGGAAAACTTTTGGAAGGGGTAATAAGGGATAGGGTACTTGAATACATTGCAGTTCACAATACTATTAGTTTGTGCCAGCATGGTTTTATGCGTAACAGATCTTGCCAGACTAATTTAGTCGCCTTTTATGAGGAGGTGAGCAGGAACCTTGATGCTGGAATGGCAGTTGATGTCATCTACTTGGACTTTGCTAAAGCGTTTGATACAGTACCTCACAGAAGGTTAATGATCAAATTAAGGAATATTGGCCTAGAACAGTGCTGTCCAACTGGCGGCCCGCGGGCCGCATGCGGCCCTCGACCCCCCTCTGTGTGGCCCCCCACCTGTCTGGCTGCTTTGATGGCTTAACTTTGTGTAAGATTTAAATGGTATCAGTACTGAGATTAACTGGCCCCCTGCATGGTTAACACCTCAGATTCAGGCTGTAAACCCTCTGTATTGTTTAAAAATGTAATCCCCTGTGTTGTTCACACCTTTTAATCTCTGCATTGTTCACCCCCTGCAGAGTTCACACCTCAGGCTCAGGCTGTAATCACCCACATTGTTCCCCTGTTCACACCTCAGACATTGTATGCATGGAACACACAGGTAGATCAGGCAGAGTATGGCACACACTGGCAGCATAGGGCAGGGAGGGTATGGCACCCACAGGCAGCATAGGACAGGCAGAGTGCTGCTTGTGTATGCCATACTCTGCCTACCCTATGCTGCCTGTGGGAGGTGAACCTGGCAGGGGTTTGTTCTGGGAGTTTGTTAGCAGTTGGAAATAGCCATTAAATGGTCCCTAAGGTGTGTAATTATATGCTGGGGGTTGCTGTGCCATCCATAGGGGAGGAGGAGGCATATGGATTTAAGGGTGTGTCTTAATATAATTCTTTAACATATGAATGATGGTTGATATCCCTGCAGCGACCATTTTGATAAAATGGGTGTGGTTTAAAATGGGGGAGTGGCCAACACTGGCTTACATTAGCGGCCCTCCACCATGTATGCGAGAGAAATTCCGGCACTCGGCACCGCAGAAGTTGGACAGCACTGGCCTAGAACATAATATTTGTAATTGGATAGAGAACTGGCTGAAGGATAGAGTACAAAGAGTGGTTGTAAATGGAACATTTTCTAATTGGACCAGTGTGGTTAGTGGAGTACCGCAGGGGTCAGTCCTTGGGCCTTTGCTTTTTAACTAGCATAGACAGTACTGTTTCTATTTTTGCTGATGACACTAAATTGTGCAAAACTATAAGTTCCATGCAGGATGCTGCTGCTTTGCAGAGCGATTTGACAAAATTAGATAACTGGGCAGCAAACTGGAAAATGAGGTTCAATGTTGATAAGTGCAAAGTTATGCACTTTGGTAGAAATAATATAAACGCAAACTATCTACTGAATGGTAGTGTGTTGGGGGTATCCTTAATGGAGAAGGATCTAGGGGTTTTTGTTGATAACAAGTTGTCTAATGCCAGGCAGTGTCATTCTGTGGCTACTAAAGCAAATAAAGTGCTGTCTTGTATAAAAAAGGGCATTGACTCAAGGGATGAGAACATAATTTTGCCCCTTTATAGGTCCCTGGTAAGGCCTCACCTTGAGTATGCAGTGCAGTTTTGGGCTCCAGTCCTTAAGAAGGATATTAATGAGCTGGAGAAAGTGCAAAGACGTGCAACTAAACTGGTTAAGGGGATGGAAGATTTAAGCTATGAGGTTAGACTGTCGAGGTTGGGGTTGTTTTCTCTGGAAAAGAGGCGCTTGCGAGGGGACATGATTACTCTGTACAAGTACATTAGAGGGGATTATAGGCAGTTGGGGGATGTTCTTTTTTCCCATAAAAACAATCAACGCACCAGAGGTCACCCCTTTAGATTAGAGGAAAGGAGCTTCCATTTGAAGCAGCGTAGGTGGTTTTTCACGGTGAGGGCAGTGAGGTTATGGAATGCACTTCCTAGTGATGTGGTAATGGCAGATTCTGTTAATGCCTTTAAGAGGGGCCTGGATGAGTTCTTGATCAATCAGAATATCCAAGGCTATTGTGATACTAATATCTACAGTTAGTACTAGCGGTTGTATTTATAGTTTATGTATGTGAGTGTATAGATTGGTAGGTGTGGGTTGTGTGTGCTGGGTTTACTTGGATGGGTTGAACTTGATGGACACTGGTCTTTTTTCAACCCTATGTAACTATGCATATATGTACAGCACCATCACTTTTTTCTTTAGCAAATAGCATCTTTTACCAGGCAACTATTTTGCCTCTGACACATAAACATGTTTTTATGGAAACCAGCAATACCATCTCTTCATTGGCTGCTAGAACGGAGGGTGTGTTTAGTAACCTGAGTTAAGAAGAACTGAGCATAGTAAGTAACCAAAGGCCAAAGTAAAATCCTTGAGGGAAGGGCAAATGGGCTACTGTTCATTAATTACATCTTTTGAGGGTGGGGGGGGGGTTTACATGTCCTTTAAGCAGTCATCTTTGTGACGTTGTAGTATTACATTTAACAAGGAATTATTGACAAGTTTTACATTTTCATTTTAACTTAAATACAAAAATACAACTGGCAACCAATAGAGCAACCAAAGAGCTAACAATCAGGGGCAGTCAAACAAGTAAGAAGTGGCAATCCAAGTACGTAATGAATTATCAAAATCAGAAATGTTATTATAGTTATAGCAGAATAGTTTTGCAGTGCCACTTCTACACATTTTGGACAGCCAATATTTTTTTGGGAGGTCATGAAAGGAACCACGAATTCTGACTTTATTATAGTGACTATTATTTAGTGACTGTTTACTCGAGCAGGTATGTGCCGAAATCCACTTAAATGCGATTACACCAAGACCAGCTCTGTTGCTCTGGGTGCAGGCACAACAAGCGTAGGCCAAGGCCTAGAACCCACAGCCCATCCAATGTGGCATTAGCCTAAGACTACTTTAACCTTTTAGTGAATATAATTTAATCTGAAACAGATCTCCCTCTCTCTCTCTTCATGGCTTTAATATTCTTAAAGAGATACTGACACCAGAAAATAAATCTTTTTTTAACATCATAACATTGTCTTTGCATGGTATTTATAATTTTGTCTTGAAAGTATTTACTCAATGCTTTAATACCTATCTGATCCCCCATGTTCCGCTATAAGGGGGCTGCCATATTTGTGCAGCAGTAGTCTATTAACATTAGAAGCTCTGACAGGCTGAGAAGGGACAGTCCGGTTGGCAAAATAGACATGTTTAGGAACTTCACATAACAATTACAGAAAATTGGTCAACATGACCTATAAGTAACTTTTAATGTACATTAATATTTTGAAGAGTAGTTTTTTAGTGTCAGTATCACTTTAACTAAACTTATTGTATGATCTATAAATATTTAAAAAATAATGCAGTTAGAAAAACCATTACCCATATCATCCACTGCAGCAAGCAGATATAGCTCGTTTTTTACATGGCAAATGCTGAGGCTACAAATTTCTATTTTAGCTGTTTCCCAACTGCAAATCCAGCTACAGTCAGGAAAGTTGTAAACAGCTAGCCCATCAGAATGTCCAACAAATAAATATGTTCCTGATTCCACTGCAGCTAGGCAATTTACTCGCTTGGAAACCTATTAAAGACAAGACAACAGAAAACAATGAGAACAGTTATACAGCTAACTTTACCTGTTAAAGGACAAGGAAAGGAATTTTTAATGTGGTAGGCACCCCAGTGAATATAATCTGGGCTGCCATTGAGGGGGGGGGGAGGAAGGGGTAGAGTTGTGCCTGGCCCTGTGAATAGCGATGAGCGAATCTGTCCCATTTTGCTTTGCCGACAAATTCAAAGATTTGTGAAAAGGCGAAACATTTGAATAAAAAAAAGGCAATTTTTTTTTCATGCGGACAACAAAATGCTGAAACACAGAAGTTTGTTGCGAATCCATGCCTACCAAATTGCTCAGCCCATCACTACCATGAAATCTTCTTCCAGTCATGTTGAGAAAGTTACACAAATTGCGTAAGTTACGCCAAAACTTACATAAGTTACGCAAAACCTGCCTCGAAAACTATGTAACTTGCCTAGAAACTTAAAGGGATACTGTCAAAATTTTTATGGTATACTTTTTATTTACATAGCAAATAATTCAATCTACCATTTAAATTGTTATTCTTGAACCAACAAATGTATTTTTTTTTTGTTGTTGTAATATAGGTGTGTAGGCAGCCATCTCAGTGCATTGTGCCTGAGTCTGAGCTTTCAGAAACAGCCTGCACTAAACATTAGAACTGCTTTCCGATAACCTATTGTTTCTCCTACTCCCATGTAACTAAAGGAGTCCCAAGCAGGACTTGGATCTCTTACTATTGAGTGCTATTCTGATATCTACTGGGAGCTGCTATCTTGCACCCTTCCCATTGTTCTGCTGATCGGCTGCTGGGAGGGGGGATTCTGCTGGAGAAGCTCTATTAACAAATGTGTTTAGAAAAAAATGTGTTTTCCCATGACAGTATTCCTTTAAGTAACTTGCATATTAAGCAAAAGACAATGCATTGAAGCTTTGCAGAGATAAACTCTACTGAACTAAAAAACCTAAGGTAAATTCTACTACCTCCATGAACTGACTGGCTTATTAGCACATTAGTTTTTCATTTTAACTATTTATATGAACTGCTTATTATAGAGTTTTATCAGCTGTTCATATTGTGCATATTGGGGCATATTGATCAGGGGGGAGGTCGGGCTGTTGATGTAGGGGCTCTTTTTGTAAGGGGGTGGGATGGTATGGGTGCACGAATGATGTGCAGTTTTAGGTGCAGGGGTGGAATGCAATATTGATAAGGGAGGCTGGGGTATCACCACAAGACCTAATGCTATAATTTATGGTGGGGCGATTAAAACACGTAGTGGGGGTGTGGAAACATACTTGATCTAAGGAGGAGAATGCTGAGTACACTTTGTAAGTGGAGAGCTGAATTAGAAGCACTCTAGCCCCGTTTTACTTTATTAATAGCAGCAGCACACGATATGGTGTCTGGTGTCTTTCTACATGAGTTAAGAGTTGTTACATTTGTTGCAAGTTCTCCGAGGCATTTTCCCTGTTACTGCTCAGTTGGAGTCTGAATAGGGGGAATGAGATACATTTTATATGTCGGAGAAACTTGCAACGTTGTTTCGTTTTGTTTTGTGTCAGCCTCAGTAAGTCAGTGGTGAGCAATTGATGCTCTGTGATTAACATTTGGATCGCTTTTCACCCCCTGCTATTTTGGGATTTTCTTTTTTCCATGAGCATTATTTTTTGGGGTTTTGTCTAAATTAAATAAAGTTTAAATTTTAATTCTGATTTTATCAACACTCTTTGTTAACCAATATTGACCTAATAATCTAATTAAGTAACTGTGCATGTAATTGAAGTCTAGGAGGGAACACCTGCTCAGGTGTCTCCTAATTTGTGTATTGTATATTTGTACACTTCATTTGCACGTTACTTGGAGGATTTTATCCTCATTTACATATCTCTTTAGTAGAATAGTGTTGAAATTTACTAGAGATTAACACTTCAGTATGTATGTATGTATGTATGACTTTATTTATAAAGTGCCACAAGGGTATGCAGCACTGTACAGTCTTTCAAAATACAAAATTACACACAGGGAGGACTGAATAATTATATTTACTGAATAATATGAGCGTCTTCTACATGAAATTTCCATAAGGGGAATGACTAGTTATTGGGCCCCACAGCAACATCAATTGGGCTTATGCAATTTATATAACTTATGCAAAAATGTTTGTTAGTTTCACAAAAACTTACGTAACTTATATATAAACTTATGCACTTCCGTATCAAGCAATGACAGTGACACTGACGCCCCAATGAACTGATTGACTTATTAGAACACTAATCAATGGAACTCTTTTTATGAACTTATTATAGGTTAATTACCACTTTTAATAAGGCAAAAATGGGGCTCATTTTTTTACATAAGGCAAAACAGCCCCAGTGCAGTAACCCTTAGTAACCAAAGATTTATTCTCGTTAGCTTACCTGCAGGACCCTGATCACACTTCATAACTTATTGACTATTATGGATTACTAGGTCAGATTTTCCCAAAGAGCTTCATACTTATTGTATGTTATGAGAGGCAGTTAAATGCCAGTTTTACAGGAATACGCAAATTTTGCCTTAGCATCACTTTAACATGATTTTTCTCTTTAATGACCCATGTAAAGTTCAGAGGGACTCACTGGCGTGACTTATGTAAGCATAGTGCATGACAGCCCCCCCCCAAAAAAAATTTTACCTTAGCTACATGCAGTTTTGTTTTGCATGTTAATCTTTATACATATGAGTGTGAAATTAATAACCTGGATTTCAGCTACTGGTGGGTGAACTTCAATTTTTTTCCTCAGTTTGTCTGCCTCTCGCCTGTGTTCATTAATGTTGATTATTTCCAAGGCTTGATAAATCAGATGGTTCACCACTTTGTCAATCATCCTGAATGGTTGTGGTAGCATATCCAGAGCTTGATCTGGATCCGTAATAAAAGAGTCTTCATCATGGTCTAAAGCCCAGTCCCGCTCCGAGCCTGGGGGGATTTCCAAAGGTCCTTTCCTAATGTAAACTGGCATTGTGCTTGTTAAAGTAAAACTGTTGACAAAGGTAAGGATTATAATAATTATAATCAATTACACACACACTATATATATTATATAGATATAGATATACAGATATATATATATAGTTCTAGTAATTTAGCTACTGACGCATGGGTCACTCGGGAGGAAATTCAAAAGAGACTTGAACATGTAAAGGTAAACAAAGGTCCAGGGCCGGATGGGATTCATCCCAGGGTATTAAATGAGCTGAGCGCTGTGATTGCCAAACCTCTTCACTTAATTTTTCAGGATTCATTGAGGTCTGGCATGGTGCCGAGAGACTGGCGGATTGCTAATGTGGTGCCGTTATTTAAAAAGGGATCCCGTTCTCAGCCTGAAAACTATAGGCCTGTTAGTCTGACATCAGTAGTAGGAAAACTTTTGGAAGGGGTAATAAGGGATAGGGTACTTGAATACATTGCAGTTCACAATACTATTAGTTTGTGCCAGCATGGTTTTATGCGTAACAGATCTTGCCAGACTAATTTAGTTGCCTTTTATGAGGAGGTGAGTAGGAACCTTGATGCTGGAATGGCAGTTGATGTCATCTACTTGGACTTTGCTAAAGCGTTTGATACAGTACCTCACAGAAGGTTAATGATCAAATTAAGGAATATTGGCCTAGAACATAATATTTGTAATTGGATAGAGAACTGGCTGAAGGATAGAGTACAAAGAGTGGTTGTAAATGGAACATTTTCTAATTGGACCAGTGTGGTTAGTGGAGTACCGCAGGGGTCAGTCCTTGGTCCTTTGCTTTTTAACTTGTTTATTAATGACCTGGAGGTGGGCATAGACAGTACTGTTTCTATTTTTGCTGATGACACTAAATTGTGCAAAACTATAAGTTCCATGCAGGATGCTGCCGCTTTGCAGAGCGATTTGACAAAATTAGATAACTGGGCAGCAAACTGGAAAATGAGGTTCAATGTTGATAAGTGCAAAGTTATGCACTTTGGTAGAAATAATATAAACGCAAACTATCTACTGAATGGTAGTGTGTTGGGGGTATCCTTAATGGAGAAGGATCTAGGGGTTTTTGTTGATAACAAGTTGTCTAATGCCAGGCAGTGTCATTCTGTGGCTACTAAAGCAAATAAAGTGCTGTCTTGTATAAAAAAGGGCATTGCCTCAAGGGATGAGAACATAATTTTGCCCCTTTATAGGTCCCTGGTAAGGCCTCACCTTGAGTATGCAGTGCAGTTTTGGGCTCCAGTCCTTAAGAAGGATATTAATGAGCTGGAGAGAGTGCAGAGACGTGCAACTAAACTGGTTAAGGGGATGGAAGATTTAAACTATGAGGTGAGACTGTCGAGGTTGAGGTTGTTTTCTCTGGAAAAGAGGCGCTTGCGAGGGGACATGATTACTCTGTACAAGTACATTAGAGGGGATTATAGGCAGTTGGGGGATGTTCTTTTTTCCCATAAAAACAATCAACGCACCAGAGGTCACCCCTTTAGATTAGAGGAAAGGAGTTTCCATTTGAAGCAGCGTAGGTGGTTTTTCACGGTGAGGGCAGTGAGGTTATGGAATGCACTTCCTAGTGATGTGGTAATGGCAGATTCTGTTAATGCCTTTAAGAGGGGCCTGGATGAGTTCTTGATCAATCAGAATATCCAAGGCTATTGTGATACTAATATCTACAGTTAGTACTAGTGGTTGTATTTATAGTTTATGTATGTGAGTGTATAGATTGGTAGGTGTGCTGGGTTTACTTGGATGGGTTGAACTTGATGGACACAGGTCTTTTTTCAACCCTATGTAACTATGTAACTACTATATATATATATATATAAAACAAATTCCCCACCCCGTCTGTACTATGCTTGGGAACCAGAATAATCCAGACAATCCAGGAAAGATGTATAATTTCATAAAAGGAACAAACTGGGCTATAAAACAGAACTGGACTCTTTGTAACAGATACATTTATGGCAAGTTTTGTTTTGTGACAGATTTTGTAATTGGAAATAAAGTACAACAATTTTGGTATCCACATCTGTGTGAATCAGAGTGAGCTCTTTTTATTGATTACAACTAAAAGCCTAAAAATAGGCTCTAGCATTTCAGGTACACAGGAGCCCAATAAATAGGGACAACTTATGGCATCTTACAGTACTCCAGGGATCCCCAACCTTTTTCACCTGTGAGCTATACTCAAATGTAAAAAGAGGTGGTGAGCAACACAAGCATGGAAAATGTTAATGAGGGTGCCAAATAAGGGCTGTGATTAGCTATTTGATAGTTCCTATGTGGACTGGCAGCCTAAATGATACTCTATTTGGCAGTACAACTGGGTTTTATGCAACCAAAACTTGGCTCCAAGGCAGGAATTCAAAAACAAGCACCTGATTTGAGACCACAGGGAGCAACATCCAAGGGGTTGGAGAGCAACATGTTGCTCACGAACCACTGGTTGGGGATCACTGCAGTACTCATTTGCCACAATCTAGAGATTGCAAGTCAGGGCCTGGGTGTTTTGCAGGCCTGGACTAGGAATCAAAATAGGCCCTGGAATTTTGAGTACACAGAGGCCCAAACAGCCCACTACAGGCCCAACAAATAGTGACTGTCTG
The DNA here is from genome assembly GCF_000004195.4 of Xenopus tropicalis. Classification (NCBI taxonomy): domain Eukaryota; kingdom Metazoa; phylum Chordata; class Amphibia; order Anura; family Pipidae; genus Xenopus; species Xenopus tropicalis. The sequence continues at coordinate 109,065,916 of NC_030679.2, forward strand.
TGGCATCTTACAACAACCCCTCTGGCATTTCCCAAAATCCACAGATGATTACCATTAAGTGCTATTACAGTAGGTGTGACACATTTAGTCCTCTTTAGCACAAAATCCACACTTGGACCAGTGACCTAGGCCAGGAAAAAAAAAAGAACCAATGTAATGTAATACTTTTTAGCTTTACTAGGTGTCACACTGTGGTGACAAGTTCAAATTAAGGTGTAGTTCCCCTTTTCTGATTCTGATGGTAAACACAATTATTATTCCCCAGTGTTACCAGAGACTGCTACCAAGCCATAACTGGTAAAAATGCTTAGTTACAGACCGATAAAATACATCTCTTATATAATAAAGAGGCTGATCTTCTTTTGTCATAGGGTTAAAAACACTGGTGATCCTCTGTATTACAAGATTAAACCACAGGCAAACTGCCCATAGTGTAAAACCCTTCTTACTTAGCAAAGATTAAAATACAAACATATTGCACTCACATGTAGCAGGGATTTGTGCAAGAAAGCAGTTCTTGCAAAGTCTCTCAGGAGCAGGACACCCGGTGTTTTCCCTCTCTCAAACCTGTGGCACTGCTGACACCCAGAAGCACCTAATGCTTTTCAGCTTTTTTAGAGGCTCATCTCAGAGTTCCCTGTGCTTCCTTTGGAAGCTGTTCAGTGTAGAGTCTCCATAACAACCTCCCCCTTCCTTCTAGCATGTCTCTGTGAAATCTGATCTTAGAGTTTACAGAGTGTTACCATGACTACCCCAGCACTTCCTGAATATCTGACACAGGCACCTGTAAGAAAGTGTTCCTTAACTTAAAGGAGAATGTTAGGCACCCCCAAGTGACTTAAATCGCTTACCTTGTACCCTGGGCTGGTGCCCCTGTTAGGAGAAAAAAGCACCAGCCCGGGGTACCTGTAGGAAGCGCTTCCTCCTTCCTTTTTCTTCTGCCGGCGAAATCCGTGGGCCGGCGCATGCGCAGTAGAGTGAAAAGCCGACTTTCTTGTTTAAGTTCGGCTCTTCACTCTACTGCGCATGCGCGCGCGGCGCTACAGGAAGGAGGAAGCGATCGCTGCTACCCCGGGCTGGTGCTGTTCTCTCCGTACAGGGGCACCAGCCCGGGGTAAAAGGTAAGCGATCTAAGTCACTTGGGGGTGCCTAACATTTTGGCACCCCCAAGTGACTTAGCCTTTCCTTCTCCTTTAAAGGGGAATTCCACCCAAATATAACTTAAGCGTTTTAAAAAGTAAACATGATTTTAAAATACACATCAATTAAAAAACATGCAGCTTTTTCGTGATTTAAATTCCCTACATAAATGATGTCAATAATGAAAGGAACATCACAGTGCAATGCATCATGGATTATATAGTTCCTACATGCTGCCTGTCAGATGTGGAAAAGTTGTTATAAACAAAACTTAGCCCTCCTGTTCTCCTGCTGATCTGGCTCACTCAAATTAAACGTAACAGCTGTCAACTGTCATCACATGTGCAGGGAATTGTGGGATTTGGAGGATGCCTTTAACCTGCATCTTCCAAATCCCACAATTCCTTGCACAGGAGATGCCAATAAGGAAAGGGACATTATAGTGCAATGCATTGTGGGTAATGTAGTTCCTGCATGCTGTCTGTAAGCTGTGGATAAGTTGTTACAATTTGTAAAATCAGTGTTTTTGTCCTTTCTCATGCCAGGCTTTCAAATGATGCAAAAAGAGAAGAACTGTTCTGCAGCTATATTTCAGCATATAAAAATTATATTGATTCATACTTTTTGAAGGAACAGATTACAGTGATAGGTATATTAGGGGTTTCTGTGTTGTGTGGGGCTCTTTAACAAAATTTGGTTCTGAACCCAAAGTTCCCCTTTAAGTACACTTACAAGGAAATATATATCAAACAATATAATATAATATAAGATCCATATACTAACAATAAAATAAGAAATACCCTATGACAATAATAACTAACCTTTAAACAGAACATGTATGTGTTTTACATTGACCTTTTACTTAAACTTAAAGGAATGCTCTTAAATTAATATCAATATTCAGCCCTTTTGGGGTAAAGATTTGCATATTAAAAATCTATTTGCTCTTTTACTGTAATGTTCTGTTATGGGATCTCCTCCTCTCCAGTTAAAAAAAACTGTTGTTATTCCCTAGAATTTTAACCCTTTTCATTGTGGCATTGTTGGAAGTGTTTTAATAGATGATTTCCCATCCCTGTTTCTATTTTGTTCACATGCTCAATAATTCTTTCTCTTAGCTTTCTACTGGTTTGCCTATGTATTGTACAGCGCATGGGCATTCCAAGCAGTATATCACGTTTCTTGGTAGTACACTTATTCAGTGGTTTATAGTGTATTCTCTGACTGTTACATTAGATTTTTTTCTCTGTGTGTTTACATGGATTTTTCACAAGTAAAAGAAATAATTCCAACTGGTCCGTATTTTTTTATTTTAGTTTTAGCTGTGGTTTTTATTTTAGTTTTAGCTTTTAAAATATTCTAGTGTCTGCTAATGATTCCTTTTACCTTTGGTATTACTGGAGCGTAGGCCGTATACCCCTTTCCATCTGTTTTCTGCTACCTTATCTTGTAGGTGATCTAATTGTTTTTCTAATCGCAGTACATCTAGACATTTTTTATTTACCTTATAAAAGTGTTTGTATGTGATATTTTTTAATCAAGGGGGTAATGATTGCTATTATTTAGGACATAATTACATACATCTACCTTTTTGAAAAATGTTTTAAAGTTTAGTTAGTCATCTTTCACATAGATTTCTAAATACCAAAAAATTATAGGAAGGTAAAGGTAAATCCAATATTGAGGTAATTTTTACTAATTTCATTAACAAACTCTGTTCTGTACCTTGCCATATAAAAAGGATATTGATGAAGCGCCATCATAGGACAAGATCCACTCCCATTATTGTAGTTATCTGCGTCTTTTACTCAGAGGCTCATAAACAGATTTGTGTAACTGTACACAGTCCTTGTTCCCATGGCAGTTCCACATAGTTGCAGATAATACTAATTTCCAAACTAAAAATAATTATTGCATCTTAATGTATTTTGGGTAAACTGTAAAATTCTGGAATTTGGGTTTTTCCCAATTAAATATTCTTTTTTCTCACATTTAGGATACCCTTTCCAGAGGCATATTCTACCAGTATCCTTCATTTATTATTCAATACTTTGGTGGGGTCTCCTGTTAATTCTCTATATGTGCTTATGTCATTTATCGAGTGATAACACATCTCTAGGTATTTATTGGTGCCCATTATAACCAGCCAGCTTGATAGTTTTATCTTCATTCTAATTAAAATTTCCCTTTTACCTATCGTTAGATAATGCTTAGTTATGCTTACTTGTTTTTAGCCTGTAATTCCCTTATATTATTTTTTAGCAATTGTTCATATAATTGGATGTAAGGCCCTTTTTCTTCTTTTGGTATATAGAATATGGTATATCAATTTGTAAGTAATTGTTACTTGAAGTTCCTAAACTTGTCTGTTTTGCAACCTGACTGTCCCTTCTCAGCCTGTCAGTTATAGCTTCTAATGATAACCGACTCCTGCTGCACAAATATGGCAGCCCCTCATAGAGGAACATGGGGGACCAGATAGGTAAGGTAAAAGCTTCAGGCAAATACATTTAAGGAGAAATTATAAATAGCATGTAAAGACAATGTTATGATAGATGTAAAAAAAAAGGTTTACTTTCTTGTATCAGTATCTATTTAAGGAATTCTACATTATTTGTTCCAAAGGTAGGTTTTTTTATAATCTTCAACCTTCTTGAAGTGATCTTTTGCTCCATGTATTTGTAAGGTAGTTTATCCCACCATGTAAACAATTCTTTTAAAATTACTGGTCAACTAATTCTATATTGACTAGCTGACTTTGATCTTCCAGATTTTCATCTTGTATCTGAAAGATCTCTTCTAAATCATAGTTCTTATTATTCCTAAAAGCTAACGTTATCCGATAAATTGGGAGATAATCTTAATCACAGTAAGTAATAACTAATATCTAAATCAGAAATAAAAAAAAATCTAAAACAAAAAAAGGTTTCAAAGAAAAAAGAATGATGACTGCTCTGTTATGAGAGAATTTGCAAACACGGCTTTCTGCACAAATCCTTAGTGATTGATTTTAAACCTACTAAATGTGAGTCCTATGTGTTTGTATTTTAATCTTTGCTGAGTAAAACTGGTTTTACACTATGGGCAGCTTGCCTGTGGTAAAACTCAGAGAGCTCTAAGATCAGATTACAGAGAGGCACACTATAAGGAAAGGAGAAAGCTGATTGGCTCAGCGAAATGCATTGGGTGAACGTAATTACGTCACTTCTGGGTGTCAGCAGTGACAAAGACAAACAATGTGACAGAGAAAAAAAACGCCGGCTGCTCTACTCGTAAGAGACTTTGCAAACACTGCTTTTTGCACAAATCCCTTGTGACTGATTTTAAACCTACTAAATGTGAGTGCAATATGTTTGTATTTTCATCTTTGCTAAGTAAAAATGGTTTTAAATTATGGCCAACAGATAGTTTATATCATATCAAGTGGCCTATTAAGGAATCTCACCAAACTGGAATATATATCAGTAAATATCGCCCTTTTTTCCCTTGATCCACCATTTAGTGATGGGCTGTGTGCTCCCTCAGAGATCACATGACCAGAAATAATGCAGCTCTAACTGTGACAGGAACAAGTGTGATGCAAAAGGCAGAACTTTGCCCATTAGTTGGCTGATGTGACCTAACATGTCCTTGGTTTGTTTGTGTGCACTGTGACTTGTATGATCCCAGAGGCAGCCCTTAGTACTTTTATTAGCCATTTTTTGTTTACGATTACCCAATGGCAAATACTACTTAAAAAGTATGCATTTTAATGAAAAGTACATGAGATTTTCCAAGATTATATTCTGTATCACATCTATTCATTGTAACTATGTTTTACTTGCAGGGCTTTTGACAAATAATGCAAAAGAAAAAGAATTGGTTCCAGGAGTGCCCAGCAATTGTATATTAGTGTGTTGCAATCCCATCTGTGTCTGTAACCATGGATTTATTTGTTCAGATTACAAACCAAAGTCAGGGAAGAGATCGACTTTTCAGGTAATACAGCCCTGATATATCTGTGTTACGCACAGGGTTGGACTGGGGTGTCCAGTGTCCACCGAGGCTGCCACCCCAAGGGCCCCACCCAAAAACAGCCCTGATATATCTGTGTTACGCACAGGGTTGGACTGGGGTGTCCGGGGTCCACCGAGGCTGCCACCCCAAGGGCCCCACCCAAAAACAGCCCTGATATAGCTGTGTTATGCACAGGGTCAGACTGGGGTGTCCGGGGTCCACTGAGGCTGCCACCCCAAGGGCCCCCACTCTAGTCATGCACCACGTTCCTTACACTTTTTTTTTACACTTGCCCCTGCACACACACACATCGTATCGCCTTACTCTTATTTGCAGCACAAGTTCAATGCAAGGTGTGGACCTGGGTCCAGCAGGGCCCACTGGGTTTTTTCCCGGTGTCCCACTGACCCAGTCTGACCCTGGTTATGCAAGACCACCCTTGGTGTCCATGTGGCCCCAGCACAAGTGTTCCATAACTTGTTGCCTTCAGAGGCTGTCAGTAACAGACTTCCATATTACCTCCATGGCCCTTTTAACCATAATTCCCTTACAAGAAACTATGAGGCGGAATGACGTTGCAGTTTAAGGCTTGTCATTAAATGTAACTGGGGGTAAAACAGCAAAAACAGGGTGTTAATGGAACATTTTTTAGCAGGGACAATACTCTATGGTTGGTTAAGATTTGCCCTTTGGAAAGAGATAACATAAAACCATGTCAGCATAGGTATTCCCTTGGGCTTAGCAAATTTCTACAGGCTACAATGGTCTTTAAAGTTTTTAAACTATAATCACAAGCAATTTACAGTCTATTCTAGTATTAGATCTGAACCAATAGGTTAAAAACGACTGTCACCCTATACTTAACATTAGAAAAACACTTGTAGCTATGGCAGCCACCCAGACACAGATCTTACAAACAACATTCCTATGTCACGTGACAATGAAAAAGAACTGCATAAGTTATCACAGATGGGAAAATATCATAAATAGAGCAATCACTCATAGGCAAAAGTCTCTAGGCCAGTACCATCTACAGCTCCAGGTCAAATTATTTAAAAATTCAGGACATATGGATTCATCTGCACATATCCTTTTACTACGCACTCTCCAGTTAAAGTTAAAGTTACTGTTACCTACTAAAAAAAAATCACATTCGACTTCATATAGTGAAAGTGTTCATTAGCTGTAGGCCCCCTGCAGTTGCAGAGTCTTTTCTAATGTAACACCTCTTCCAAGTTCTATAGTTTATATATGGCGTTGTGCTTGGCAAACCATGAACAGGAATAAATACCTTAACAACTGTACTACTTGCCTTTGCATTTTGATAAACACAGTGGCTTAGGACTGCAGCATGCATTGATAGCATATGGCTACAGCCTAGTTTAATTTTAACTGCATAGTCACTGATTGAAAAGAACTAAGGACAGTTACAGTACAGTGCTGGCCTTCCATATTATGAAATATAGTCTCCGAGCATTCTGCAGTTATGCAGACCCATTGTTTTTAAACAGTACCTTCCATAGATGTGTACATTGGGGTTCTGAAAACAGAGCTTGCAACAGTTAACCAGACAGACTTTTCAAAGGTATGTATCAAAGGGTGAACTCTAACATTCACCTCTTGATAAATATGCCTCTAAAGTGAAAAGAGATCTGTGATATTTCTCCGGCAAGCTCGATTTTTGCACTTTCTTAAATATACCCCCTTGAATTTACTAATTGGTGTGCATGTTCATTAAGCCTAAATTGCTAAGAAACTTTTGTCCTTTTCCTTGATTTTTCACAAAAGCCACCATACGATGTTCTCCATTTCCTTTTCAGAGCAACTCAATATGCATGCATGTTGCTTAGGTATTTAGTAGAGAATAAACCTGGAACACAGAAATTGGCAACGAAGCTCAAACGGGTGGAATCTAACATGAGTTCTGGGCGTAAATGTAAGTATTAGACTAGTGGAATCTGCATCCCCTAGTTCACAGCACATATAAATAATTTTGATTAACCTATTAACAACAAGCCCATGAACTATTTTAGATTGTAGCTACGTAGAAATAATGTGTGTGTGTGTATATACAGTATAATCTCTTTTTTTCTTTCTAGTAACCGAGGAACTCTCCATGTAAACAAAGTAAAAAAAAAATTAAAATGCTGAAGAGAAACAACAAAGGCAACGCACTCACAGGAATTTTTCCAAAAGAGAGCTTTTATTGATGTTGTTAAATCATATGGTCATATACATGTATGGGATCAGTTATCCAGAAACCTGTTATACAGAAAGCTCCAAATTACGGGAAGGCCATCTCCCATAGACTCTATTTAAATCCAATAATTCACATTTAAAAATGATTCCCTTTTTCTCTGTAATAATAAAACAGTACCTTTATCCCAACTAAGATATAAATTAAGATGTAATTATTTGAGGCAAAACAATCCTATTTGGTTTATTTAATGTTTAGATGATTTTTCTAGTAGACTTAAGGTATGGAGATCCAAATTACGGAATGACCCATTATCTGTAAAACCCCAGGTCCTAAGCACTCTGGACAGGTCCCATCAGTGCTGGGCCAAGCCGACCGGGCACCCCAGGCAACCTGGTCGTCTTGGCCTGAACCAACCCCTCCCCCGTGTGTGTGTGTGCGCAAGCGAGCGCACAATGCGTGCACACAGGGCGGCGGGGTTGTTGGGGCTGCGGGTGGGGGTACTGCAGTGGGGGGAAAGGGCCTGGAACTAGTGGTAGATGAAAAAAGAGGTACCTGACTGGTGCCCCCCCACGGTTGCGCCCTAGGCAGGTGCCTCTTCTGCCTACCTTTAGTTCTGTCCCTGGGTCCCATACCTGTACAACTTGGGTGACATGCAGTTTCCCACATGACACGTAAAAGTGACCTGCAATTTCGCGTGTGTTGCGGGTCATCCATGGTTTTGTGCCTTATGAGGGACATGGTTGGTGTCCATGGCTATGATGAAGGTTTCGTCATTGCAAACTGAAACAACATGATTTAACCTCTTCAATAAAACATTACTTTTGGTAAGTTCTGTGACTGCATTGCCTATATTAATATTTTATTTCTAATGTATATAGTTATGGAATCTATTATCGAAAAACACATTATCCAGAAAGCACTAAAACTATCAGTTCCATTCCTCGCAGTGATTTTGAGGGGTTAGGCCCCCTATGTTTTCTCTTGCTAAAAAGGTAGTATCAAAATCCCTCTGTTGCAGTATGACTGCAGTTGAAAGCCCCAGTGCAAAAGACTGTGTAAGTTTTAAGTTGATAGTCACCTGACAAGATTCTATATTGCAGCTTTCAATTGATTTTAACATCAATTTTAGCAAGGACAAAGGCAATGGACAAAATGCCAGAATGTGCACTGTGAGCCACTGCTCTTTAACATGGGATTCCATAATACCAATAAAAAGCTTCTGGTAAATTCCAGGTGCCAAGCATCCACAGATCCCATACCTGTATCACATTAGTGATTACAAAGACTAATGATTACCTTTTGTTATTTTTTTACAGTGTTCAGACTCGGCAACTTTGTGCATGCTTTAAAAGCTTCAAAAGCATCCATTCAGATTTCAGATCCAATTCCACGCTGCTGCCTAACTGCCGCCAACTTGAATCGCGTTCTCTATTTCGTATGTGACACTGTCCTTTGGGCACGAAGCGTGGGTATAGTGTCTGGTATCAGCAAGGAGAGATGGCTTTCCAGAGCAACCAAGTGTTATTACTACTCACTTCTGCTCAATATACTTATGGATATATATGAAATATCATGGCGTATGGAGAAAGAGGCCAAGGAAAGAAAACAGAAAGCAAGAGATACAGCTGCTGAAAGTGACCAAGACCTAAAATTCCTTTCTGTTTTACCAAAAGGGTTTGAGAATTTCCTGTTACTGCTTTACTTAAGTTTCCGTAACCACCCACCTCTTTTATTAGATACTATCAAAAATGTCTGTGACCTTTTTAGTCCCCTTGATCGCTTAGAAATTTACAGTACCAGTCAAGGGATCATTGGCATTTGTGGCCTTGTCTCTTCTCTTGTAGGCATCCTTACTGTGGCAAATCCATCATTAAAGATAAAGCACTGAACATAAAAAACTGAAAAGTTAAAATAATATACTCAGGATGTAATTTTAGAAACAGAATGTCAGACAGTTCTAGGTTTAACTTAAATTGAATTTTATTAAGTAAATAGGTATCACATTTTTTGCAATAGAATTTTCTACAGCACTTTAATGTTTTTAATATTTTCACTTTACATAGAAAGTATGACGGCACTCCTTTTTTAAAGGACATAGAAAGTCTATTCCTTGGGGGGTGCCAAAATGTTAGGTACCCCCCCCCCCCCCCAGTAAAACAGATTGCTAGGCTTTTCCTTGGGCTGGACCAGTACGCAGGTAAATGAAATGCCGGCACAGAGCTGAGTTTTTTTTCCACATGCTGCTTTCTCCTAACAGGAACACCAGCCTGATGAAAACCCTTAGCCACCTATTTCACTGAGAGGATACCAATCCCAGACTTTGCAAGTTTGCCTGATCAGTATTTTAATGATCTCCTATACTAATTCATCATTTTTTGGGGAAGTACAAGTTTTGAGCTATTACACAGGCCAGGGCTTGTCAGTGTATAGTCACTACTACTTAGTGGTTTTACTGTGAATTCAGTAGCTTGACTGTGTAGTTTTACTGTGAATTTGGTTATACAGCATGTCTATGTGTAGACCTTTACATTAGAGGCATATTGATCAAAAGGAAACAAAGACAGTTTGGAAAACCACATTTTTGCTCCCACAGCCAGCTAACTTATATAGGCCCTGGGAGGCTTGTCTTTTCACCCTTTGTTAATACTAATTAATTAATATGATGTAGGAGGTATGGTGCACTGACTTGACCATAATACCATATGGTATTGGTATAGCTGCTTTCTCTAGTCAGTTTGGAATAATTTCAGAGTAATTCCCTGGTGCTTTTGATAGAATTTTCATACAAATAATTTGTTTTTAGTTTTTAATAGCAGTAACACCAAAAAACAAAAGAGTTAGGTATGCATTATAACATAATGTACTGCTACTCTGCACTCTCAAAACTGTGTGCTTATTTGAGAAGTACATTTATAATCAGGGGCGAATTGGTGGTTCCGATGCCTTAAGTTGCACTCTCTGCACTGGAAGAGCTGAAATTCAGATTGAAAAATTGTAATTTTGGCTGTTAAAGATACCAGAGGCAGCTTTTTGCTGCCCCTGGTAACTTGCGGGGCTCTGCCACCTGAGGCAAGTTTCTCAACTCAACTCATGGCAGCAGTGACCCTGGTAATAACATATCAGTATGCTATTTAAATAGGGCGTAGAGTTAATAATTGCATAGCAGATAATGGATAATCTTAGTACTTACTGTAAGTAAAGAAATACAGGGATGAAGTTTAGTCCATTGCTCTGTACACACCTAACATAAGATGAACACCTAACAGCTGAAGCTGTTCGGCGTGAATAACAGGAAATAACAGATATTCCTCTTTTTATTGTGTGATTTTTAAATATATATATTTTTGAATTTCCGTGAACAAATTTCTAGATAATAAAAGAAGCTTCTGAAAAACTGTCTGGCCTCATTTTTGCAAATTAAATCTTGAAATACATTATCCACTGTAATTTATATAATATATTTAAATCTTGAGGCTTCTGCCTACCCCTTGTTCCTGCCCTGCATTTTAATCTGATGTTCACCCACCAGCGATTTACATTCTCAACGGTGGGATGGCATTTTGGGGGAGATTAGTCGCCCGCGACAAGGGAGAATTGTCGCGCTGCGCCTAATCTTCCTGTCTGTCACAACCCTAATGCCACTTATCTAATGCTCCATGTTGTGATAATAAACATTTCAGTTATTATGTTTCCTTGTCAGCTTTTGTCTGTTTATTGCACTAGTTTCTGCTCTATGTTATGGGCACTAATACTGTTCGACTATACCAGTCTAGAGAAATAAGAACCTCTAGTTAGGATTTAATTTTCACTGTCTCCATTCTTATACAGGTATCAGACCTCTTATCCAGAAACCCATTATCCAGAAAGTTTGGAATTACGGAAAGGCCATCTCCCATAGACTCCATTGTAATCAAATAATTCACATTTTTAAAAATGGTTTCCTTTTTCTCTGTAACAATAAAACAGTACCTTGTACTTGATCCAAACTAAGATATAATTAATCATTATTGGAGCCAAAACAATCCTTACAACAACAATAGTTATGGTTTAAATATTTTTTTTAGCAAACTTAAGGTAGGAGATCTGAACTACTGAAAGACCCCTTATCCAGAAAACCCCTGGTCCTGAGCATTCTGGATAATGAGTCCCATACCTGTAGTTTGTTTGCATTCCAACCCAGCCCTTTGCAGGATGCTTTTACTTTCAGTTCTAATAATGTGCAAGAGAAACAATTCTCTGCAACCATGACTACTGCTATACCATCAGCTAAACAGATGCTGTTGTTATATTGTTACTGCACTTTATCATTTTACCTAATTTTAATATACTTTCTTCTGGCACATAAGAGGTGCAAATTTATATTACATCATTTTTATATTTACCTTGGCCAGAGCTCTTGTGTAATCCTCCCTTGCATCAAAGTAAAGCTCGCCATATGTTGGTCGCAGTGGCATAACTACAGGAATGGAATCCATTATTTGCAAACCCATTATCCAGAAAGTTCTGAATTATGGGACCATCTCCCATAGCCTCTATTTTAATCAAATAATAAAATTTTTTAGAATTATTTCCTTTTTCTCTGTAATAGTAAAACAGTACCTTGTACTTGATCCCAACTAAAATATAATTAATACTTATTGGTGGCAAAACAATCTGTCTGCGTTAAATTCGTATTTAAATTATTTTGAAGTAGACTTAGGGTATGGAATCCCTCATCCAGGAAAAAAACCCAGGTCCCAAGCATCCTGGATAACATGTCCCATACCAGTATAAGGTGGCACCCCCCTGCAAAAAAATCTTCTGAGTAGCCTGCCACACACAGAAATTGCTCTCCCACCCTCCCAGGTGCCGTCCACTTACGCCAAGCTAGGAGAGTGGCTGGCCCATCCCACTATGGGTTTGCTTTCTCTACGCTAGTGACCAGATGGCAAACAAGTGGATCTTTTCTGATATACACATCTCAAGATGGGCAAAATTGAGAGTGATCAAACAATCGGATCACAGGGATGGGAATACAGGACGTCGGATGACAACCACATTGGCTCATTGATGCTGTACTCACCCAACAAGATTTATAAAACTGCCTGATTTTATTGCTAAATTACACTATGGTTTATTCTTCTCAGTGTTATCTGAAGGAGTCATGGTTCCATTTCTCCTGCTTGGGTCTCATGTCTGCCACTAGATGGGGCTTGGGACCATGTTTAGCAATGCTACGATTTCTGACTTATTTTTGATCTATACGATGTAAAAACCTACTCCAAGCTTCAGGTACTGCTTTTTGGAAGGGTAAGGGGGTCTGTGGTGTCAGGAACCATTTCCTCACTCTGTATTAAACGTATTTGGGGGTTCCCATTGCCTCTTACTGTATTTAATATGTTTTGGGCTGAAGCTCCCACTGCCTGCGGTCAACAAATCTCCCAAAAATTCCTTTTCTTAGGTGTAACTGCTAATTGTGTGCTGTAATTGAATACAAGAGCAATTTTTTGGGGCTTTGTGATTTATATTTTTAAGCACTGAAGATTCCCACTAACACCAATGCAATGCATTTTCAAAGAAAAAAGGTAAAGGCTACATAATTTTCAAAGTATTTTTGTTTCAGAGACATTGCCTTTCCACAGTAGCCTTACATCACAAACTGACCTTTTTTGTGACTGATTTCCCAATGCATTGCTTTTTCTCCCATTCCTACATTCTTGAGAAGTTGGCATGCTTCAGTCTCTAAGACAAACCCTTGTTTGTTGTGCCAACACATTGGATAGCCTACCTGGCAAAAATACCAGATATGTAAATTTAGACCCAGACAATTTGTTTTACAAAAAAAATAGTTGCATTCCGGCCAAACGCATAACGCTTATTTGTGCCAAAAAATATTTTAGGACATTTTATCTCCAGCATGGATATATTAAGGATGATAAAATGGCACAGTCATTCCTCACAAGTTGCACATTGTCCCCCTTGCTGCTAAAGCTGACTATACAGAGGCTCTTGGGACCCCTAAGCTATTATATCTCACCTACTCATGCAAACAGGGTGAAGGTATCAAAGGCTTCATAGCCCAGCTTATAAAAAGGTTTGTAGTCAGTATTTATTATTAGTGATGAGCGAATCTGTCCCATTTTGCTTCAATGAAAAATTAATGAAACTTTAAAAAGATTTGCGAAACAGAGAAAAATTTGTGAAACATGAAAATCATATGCAAAATAAATGTAATTTTTTTTGACATGCAGTGAATTTTTCCGCAGCTAATTTTTGCATCCCTTTTGCCAAATAATCCACCAAAGACAAAACACGAACATTTGACGCAAATTTATGTCTGGTGAAAAATTTACCTCTTTACTAGTTATTATAGAATAAATCGGCGAAGAGTAGCCAGAAAAACTCGGCAAGTAAAAGCTGGCAAGGTTCAATAGAAGTCAATGGGAATTGTCTCAACTTTGCCACAACTTTATTTATTTATTTCCCCAGTTTATTAAAACATTCAAGTTTTTGAAAATTAATGGAACAATATGATTCTCACCAGTGTGCAACTTTTGTTGCTACAACAAAGTGTGTGTGCAAATATTTTGTCTAGTTTTGTCTTAAATAAGCTAGTGTTTGAGAAGAAAAGTTGTATGAGTTTTGACGCAGGTATTTTTCTGCATTTTATTTAAAAACTCAAATTTTGATAAAACTGCCCCTAAGAGTAAGTAATGCCCAAGCTTGTTGTTCAATGCCAACTGACTGTGCTTACAGAAATATACATTTTGACTGTTTATTAAATCTAAGAAAATTAACAACATCCTTTTTATTTATCTTTACACATATACATGGCCACCATCGGCGGGAGGGAGTGGGACTGATCTGCCTTGACTTGCATAGAAACCAATGTAACTTTACATAGAAGCTTATGTAACTTACGTATCAAGCAATGACAAGTCAGGGAAGCTTGGCAGGAGCAAACTCCACTGTCCCCCAAAGAACTTATAAGCAAGTTAATTCATGGAACTATTTATATGAACTACTTATTTTAAAGTAAAATCAACTGTTTTCATTAGGATCTATTTAAAGGATAATATAAGCTATTACCTACATGAACTTTTTAGCAGCCAACTGACAAGTTATTGGGCCCCAAATCAACACCACTGGGCCCCTTATCTCGGGCAACAAGTCACTTTCCAAGTACATATAATGTTTATCAGTCCCACGGGCTCTAGGGGTTGCCACCTTTTCTTCCAATAATACCGGCCTTCGGGTCGGCCATGATTTCATTTGAGGGTGGGACTGGAGGGGAAAGGGTAAATGTTACTGGGGAGTGGGCGGGGTAAATGTGGTCCTGTGATCATAAAGGCTGATCAGCAGCAGAGAAGGTGAGAAAAGGGGGGGGGAGATATATAGGATATTATACATTTACCAGCAAGTATATTGTCTGTAAATTTGTAACACTGCTGCCGGCTCTTGCTGGTGGTTTACCAGATAGGCTAGGTACAAATGGTAGCCCAATAATGTTGCTGTGGGGCCCAATAACCAGTCATTCCCCTGCTGCAGTTCATGTAAAAGACGCTAATATAATACAGTGAATGGATCCGAATATACAGCTGATGTTACTCTACAAGCAGTTCATATACTGTAAATAGTTAATGCCCTAATAAGTCAGTCAGTTTCATTGGGGACAGTGGAATTTACCATAAGTTTTTAATTAATTGGTGGTCAGTAGAGTTTGTCCTTGCAAAGCTTCTTTGCATTGTCTTTTGCTTGATATGCAAGTTACTTAAGTTTCTAGGCAAGTTACTTCGTTTTTTAAGCAGTTCTTGCGGAAGTTATGGAAATTTCTTGCACATTGGCAGAATTCTATGTATAACTTATGCAATTTGTGTAACTTTTGCGTTGCACCAGAGCCCCCTTAAGGTAGAAGATTTCACGGGGTCTGGCACAGTTGTACCCCCTCTCCCCTCCCCACAATGGCGGCCCTGCTCCCTATAGTTTGAGGGCCCTCCAGCATTTGCAGGCTCTGTTTTCTGTTTAATTCATACTTGCTTTTTAGTCAATTAATTTGTGGGTTTGTATCATAGCAACTGTGGATAAAAAAATATATATCTAACAAGTTTAAATATTTTGTCCCAGCAAACCCTACCTACCTGCTAATTGATTGTGTGATATTACATGTTTGTGTTCATGGGGGCCTTAGACAAATAACTGGTATGGGGCCCCAAAGTTTCTATGGCGGCCCTGCACATATATACAAGTATCTGCTCTTCTAAGTGTATATACATATCTTCATTAGTTCTCAGTTATATATATGTGGCTCCAAAGGTTAGCTGTTAGATGATAATATTTTCCCACATTAATATCATCTCTATCAACATTTACATTTTTTTCCCTGATGTTTGAACTAGATCACATTCAGTGTTAAAGAATAAGAAAAATAGTCTTGTCATTTTTCACTACATTCTGTATTGCACTGAACTTTTGCTGGACAGCAGATTGTGATCTTCTATGATAAAATGCATTGCATGTTATCTGGCTTCTCTCTGTCCCACTGGAGAAACGTTAAAAGCTGGCATGCATCATCATTTCCTTCACAGTTTGGAAATGTTTATGTGATTTTCTGCGATGATGATATTTTATCAATGAACAATCTCTTTCTATTCTTAAACCGGGCATGCACTGAGAGATTCAGCTAATTTTGTCAGTTTTCCAAACCTTACAAGTAGATCTGAACATTGGACCCTTAAATCATTAACAAGATTAAGTAGAGGGTGTCTGTGCACAAAACATGATAGGGCCCTTGGCTGCCCTGATTTCTCAGTCAGATTGACTGATATATGAGTTGCTGAGGGCAAATTATGAAGAAGGTGAGTGTTTTGGGCTATACTTGTTGTGGCTATACTTGGGTTGATGGTATGCCAGCTAAGTCAGGGGATTCCAAATTGTTAGTCAATGTTTAGCTGTCGTGGTGGATTTACTCTTAAGGTGAAGATTAGTCACCTGCAATACATCATCTCTACCATGGGCGACTAATCTCCGGAAAATGCTTTCTCACAGAAATAATGTAAATCACCACTGGGAAAACAAAACCAGTCATTTCGTTTTGCCAAAGCCGCCTTACGTTTTCTCGCGAGGCAATTTACTTTATCTCCCATGGGAAACACATTTTCAGAAAAGTAGTTGCCCACGGCAGTGCTCTGTGCGGCTACAATTGTATGGTTACAGTTACTTTTCATTACTTTTTTTTTTACTATACTGGACCTATTCCTCTCCAGTCTCTTATTCAACCTACTGCCCAGTTACTAGAACTAAACTGGACCCTAACAACCAAATAGCTGCTGAAATTCCAAACTGGAAAGCTGCTGAACCAAAAGCTGAATAATTCAAAAAACAAAAAAAATATAAACCAATTGAAAATATTCTTAGAACATGAATGTCTACATCATACATCATAAGTTAGTTTTAAGGTGAACTACCCCTTTAAGGTTAAATTGCTCTAAGTGATATTCAGAATTTCCCCTTTAAGCATCCTTCTTTCTGTTTTACTTGAAATTAAAACAATGCAAAGGGCACAAGAATAATTTACAAAAAAAAACCCTGAAATCACAGCCAATTGTGTGTGTCACTCATAAATACTGTGGGTAGAAGACTTGCCTTCTTAAGGGAGGGGTATTTCCAACCTAAAATCACTCTGATTGTCAAAGAAGCTAATAAAAGCTGATAGGCAGCACTTCAGCAAGACTTTTACTTTACGTAAGTATGGTAGAGGTAATGGCTTAGCTTTATATCATCTTAACCAGCTCCAATTATTTCCCTGGATAGAATTTCCTGAAAGCTTTAGCATGCATAGCACTTAGGCAGCGCTCCATTATATCATAGCTGTATTGGCTTGAAGGTTTGATAGAATGTCCTTGCTTTCTTCTTAAAAAATAATGTTATTTTTTTTTATAACGGTTACTTAAATACATTAGTACTGTATTTTGAATGTGTAACAACATACAGTATAATGGCCTGCGTTAATACTATTTGCATGAGACACAGATTGATGGATCATCATCTTTACACAGAACAGAGCAATGTTTTCTTACGAGAGGTTGTCTAATGGGCTGTTATTATAACAGAGTGTCAGATACAGCTAACTATCACTCATTTCCAAAGCTTATTAAACAGCTTATTAAAGACATTTTAACTTTAGATGATTACTGATTGCTGCATGGCATTGATATCAATCTCCAATATGGGACAGTGAAATGCTAAACCAACAAGCTTAATTTAATGTGATTGATTCCAACTAACATAACATGATCATATATAACATTTTAAAGGGGATCGCCACCCAAAAAGGTTGGTTTTGCAGCTGAACTCTCTACACTAATAGAGATAATGTTACATGGGGCAGCTTTTTGCTACCCAATGTAAAGTGCCATCTGAGGTTTTCACCTTGTCTCATGGCAGAAATGGTACTGGGGATCAATGGGGAATATCAGTTTAGATGTTTTGCATAAGACATTGTACATGCAACATATAAAATGATTTTATTTTTTTGTTTGGCTTGGCTGAATGTCTATGTAAACATATTGCCTATATTTTATTATGATTTGTAGGTGGTAGAATTGTATGCATGATCATGGACATAACATCACCTAAATCTCCAAACGGAAGTGGCAAGGTCAGTATAAGGACATAGTAGGGTCTATTCATTCATTTACTAAACTGGCAGTTGTTGCAGATTTGCTAGGCATCCCCTAGTGACTCTAACTGGAAATCTGTAACCCAGGCTTGCACTCTATTTCTTTAAAAAAGGCTCTAGCCTGGAGTACTTTTTGCAGATAGTGCAGTCACCATCTTCCTGTCAGTCCCCAGACATCCCTGGACCTACTGAAACTTGTTGCATACCCAAAGTGCATACAAACCTGATATATCAGTGTCTGCATATATTTGTATGTAATTCTGTGGTTTTCTGTATCAAACAGGATAATGTCATTGAGCGCTTCCTTCATCTGGGGGTTGTGAGCTGCACAATTGACAGCCTACAGAATAAGTATGTGAATATGAAGCAGGCACACCCACTGGTGGGATCTGTTTGTGGCTTTTATGAAAAGGGAGTCCAGACTGCTGGAACATTAGCAGTAAGGAGCATTCAGCCAGTGGTGAAGACGTTTGAGCACCAAAGTGAGTGAAACATTGGATGTCAGATAAAAGGCATTGTCTGGAAAGTACATTATAATGAGCACCCTTAAAGGAGAAGGAAATGTCTAATTACTGGGTGCTAAAATGTCAGGCACCCCCCAGTGATTGTAATCACTTACCTGATACCCTGGGCTGGTGCTCCTGTTAGCAGAAAATCACACCAGCACAGGGTACCTGTGACAGAGCAATCCCCTTTCTTCTTCTGCCTTCTTGCCACTTGCGCATGCCCAGTAGAGTGAACATCCGAACTTAACAATAAAATCGGCATTTTCATTAGACTGCGCATGCTCCGACCCCTGGGTACTGAAGATAGACAAGTATAGGAATAGGATCACTTGGTTGCACAAACCCCAGGTTGGTGAAGTTTTCTGCCAACAGGAGCACCGGCCTCGGGTATCAGGTAAGTGATTACAATCACTGGGGGGTACATAACATTTGGCACCCCCACTGATTGTAACTTTCTTTCTTTAAGTTGAGTCCTTTAACTTCATAATTTATGTTCTTTTGTGTTACAGCATTTTCTGCCTGACTCACAGCATTAGTGTTTTGTTTGTAATCACTTCCAGTGCTTGCCAATAAAACTATAGCGTGTGATCCTTTTGGCACAAGTCTGCTTTATCTAATGACAGTGCTGTATTTAGGTCCATTTCCACCCAAGGCACCAGACAGAAGGCCCAAGGCAGACCCAAGGCAGCCGCGCAGAAGTGATATCATGTGCCCCCAACTCACAGCCCACCCCCCCCGTTCTCTGTTTTTACAAAAAGAAAATATATAATATATACATCCGAGGGCCTCCCCCAAAAGCTGCCGCCCTAGATACTGGCCCTTGGGTGCCTATATATAAATACAGCCCTGCTTATTGATAGGAAAACCTGGAATTACTGCCATGTTCAGGGTTCCCCAGCATCACTAGGCACAAGTCTGCTGCACCTACTTATGGAACCCACAGTGGGAACAATCGAAATACCACTACGTTTAGGGACCCCAGAGTCAAGAGGCAACTTATCCAGTTGCTGTCACAAATTAAAGATGGTCCTGATTTAGTGAGGAGACTTCTGTACTTACAGAAACATGTTAGACGTAGCTCTTTTTCCATGCTAAAAACCCATGATTGTGATCAAAGAAGACGGTAGAAAAGATCTGCTGACTAATATGCACATGTTCATCAAATCAAATGCCTTTTCCATATGGAGCAAGCCAGGAATTATAAAGCCTTTGGGACTTGCTCGCTCTAATTGTGAAATGTTAAACATTTACATGATTTATTGTTCTGTAGATAAATCCAGGCGGTTACAGAAAGGCCCTATAAGTCTAATGCATGCAAGAGCAATGTTTTTATTCCTTTCCATAATTCTAATGTTGTGCCTTAAAATAAAAGTGATGGTGATGCTACTAGGGTGCAACAGAGCCAACAAAAATGTTCCAGAGATATGATTGTCATGGCATTGTGTTTTTATGTGCCAGTCAGTGCTGCTAATGAAATTGCCTGTAAGGGCATGGATCACCTGGAGAGCAAGGTTCCTGCACTGCACTTCCCTCCAGACAAGGTAATGTAGCATGATTATCATAATGCAATGGTGCCTGTTGCTAGGTCTGAATTTGCACATACATTGATAAATTAACACTGAATAACATGCTTGCGATAGTAGCAAAAAAAAAAAAAGGTACACGAAAAGAACCAGTACCAAAATTCTCATGGTTAAAATCCAAAAAGTGTAGTGGAAGAGGATAGGGCACATTTGAATGGGAATCTGCAAAAACCAAGGTGCCAGAGAGCAAGTTTATAATGGTAAGTATGAATAGAATAAACAGTGCAGGGTCCTTTTTAAAATATATAAAAAAGTCCAATTTATAACACTTCCCTTTTAACGGAAATGGTCTTTGACCATTTTTCTAATTTCTCCCTGCTTATTAACAACGCTGACCATCTTTGTGATGAATATATGAATGAAATTGTACTTAAGCACAGATCTGCCAAAGTCTTTTCATTTCCTGTGGGAAGAAGAAGAATTTATTTTTGGCAAAATGAGACAGGAAACCTTTTTTTGCCATTTTCCTACCCATCAATAACTTTATTAAAGTCAATGAAATGCTATTAAAGTAATCGAATTTCAGTACCATATTACTACTTGCATTACATTTTAATACCAGCACTTTCATTTTGCCTCCAATTTTCAACGGAAATTGTTTGCAACTTTATAAACAGGCCATTTCAACTTCCAGAAAAGCAGTCAAAAAATTTCCAAATAGAAAAAAATCCCATTTTGACGATTTTAGAGATAAAGTCAGATGTTTACAAAAGGAATATGCTATTGAAAGTATATTTGAATAACTTTCTTGACAGCACAGTAAAGAATAGAAAACATTATTAATATTTACAAGGCATGTACATTACAATGATGAGCAAGTGAATTACCTCAGTAACTAAAAACATATAATAGCATAACATTTCTGTTCTAAAGTATACAGTATGATGTAAGGTGGAGAGACATAGGATAGAATAAGATTGATGTCAATACAAATAATACTCATCAACAGCTGTCTGGAAGAAGCTTGTATATGTAAGTCAGTAGCTGTCCAGGAAAACTGATAAATCAACCAGAATCTATGGCACTGAGATAAACTCAACAAAATGCCACGTGACAAATACACTGTGCTTATCATTTCAAATTCCAAGGGCCACATGATATGTTTTACACATGTGCAAGGCATTCCACCCCAAAGGGGTCTTTTACTACATGTAGTTTCACCACTCCTTGTAGTATAAAGTGGCCATACACTATCTTTCCTGCAACCATTGGTTTTCCCCTTTGACGTTCAGGGCTGAATCGTCAGATATGGAAGTAGAAACAATAGGGATTCAACCTCCACCTGGTGATTCAGCCCTGAACATAGATTTTGCTCAGGCGCCTTCAAGGGCTCCCCATCAAAATCTTTTAACCCACCCAATCAACAAAGCCACCGATATCCGCAGCCTTTGTGATATGAAACGAGGTTTCATGCAATAATATTGGTGTGTGTATGGCCAGCTTAAGATCACGAAAGGTGGTCATATAATTATTTAAATTAACAATAAATGATAAATTTACCAATGAAATACCTATAGGGGCTGATTTACTAATCCACGAATCCGAATGAGAAAAATTCGGATTGGAAAACGAACATTTTGCGACTTTTTCGCATTTTTTGCGTTTTTTTCGTCGCCGTTATGACTTTTTCGTAAATTGTCGCGACTTTTTCGTAACTATTACGACTTTCGCG
Organism: Xenopus tropicalis; assembly: GCF_000004195.4. Taxonomy (NCBI): domain Eukaryota; kingdom Metazoa; phylum Chordata; class Amphibia; order Anura; family Pipidae; genus Xenopus; species Xenopus tropicalis. The sequence continues at coordinate 109,087,670 of NC_030679.2, forward strand.
AATTGTCGCGACTTTTTCATATTGAGCGCTCGAAAAATTTGCGACAATTCGCGAGAAAGTCGCAAAATATCGATCATTACGAAAAAAAACGCATTCGGGCGCTTTTCGGACATTCGTGGATTAGTAAATGTGCCCCATAGTGTAAGAGTAAGAATACATTTCTAAAATGTTATACCCAAAAACCTAAGGATCTCCATATTTGTGCTTTAACATGTAGATGATGTCCAAAGGAATCCTTATTGTCTAATGTAGTTCTGTGTGCAAAAGCAGTCAACATATATTTTGTTAGTACTAAAATCACTGTCATTTTTATAGTAAGTACCTCAAGTACAATTTACAGAACCATTAGTCCAATAAGTCCTATGCCCAATAGTCCAATAAGTACCCCAAAACCATAGAATGTAAACCATCATAGTTTCAAAAATATCTCCAAGGTATTTTTCTTGGCCAAGCAGGGTCAGGTAAAGAGGCAATCATTTGAAGGAAATATCCTCAAACTAATGCTAACTAAAGGAATAGGGGAGGAAGATGATAAAAATACACAGGTTTATGTATCTGTATATGTCCTTATATGTGTAAACCATTGTTAAACATCTCTCAATTGTAAAAATGTCTCCAAGGCAATCTTCTTGGCCTAGAAGCACAAGTTTAAAGGACATGTCAACCCCAAAAAATAAGTTTTTGCCTAAAAAATGAAAACATAATTTTGATTCCAATTCCAAATACAAATTTGTAGTGCTTTAAAAGTTATTTGTAAATGTAATTGCTACAGAAAGCAGCATTTGCTAAACTCCTGGTTGTTACTTTTTAAACAGTGTTGCAAAGGTCAGTCTCCTCCACCAAGTCAGGTCTGTCAGCCTGCCGCCTTGTGTTACATTGTTTCAACAGTCAGAGCCACCAGGGCAGAGACTAGGAAAGAACAGACACATATTGCTTTTAAGAATTGCTTTTTACCAATAATATATACAAATAATGTTGAAACTATTACAAATTTATAATGAATGTTTATTGCAAAGTTGCTTAAAGTCACGTTTTCTTTTATTAGGGAATAAAATCTTTAGGGTTCGCATGTCCTTTAAAAGTCATTATGGCATTTTACTGCCAATAGATTAGAATAGATTAGTGCCACCTAGAACACTATATTTATTCTGCAGAAAGCTTTATTATACCTGAGTAAAGAGCCCTAGAAGCTTTCTCTGTTAGTTTAAGATTGCAGCTGCCATTTTAGCTTGGTCTTCATAGCTTCCTGTTTGCAGCTCTAGCCTTATAGCTCAGATTACACATTCCTAAGGGTGGGGGGAGAGAGTTTTATGAACTTATTGAAGGAGGGAGCAGGAGGGGGGAGAGAGGAAAGAACTGAGCAGACTCTGGCACTGGGAATGAAGGATCTTTCTGAGAGAGGAAGTCAGATATCCTAAGAACATGTATACAAAAAAGGTTTGTCTTTTGATAGAGGATAGACAGTGCTTATGGCTGTATTTACCTTTCTGATAAAGCTTACTCTGTAACAAAGTGCAGACTCCTGGCTGGGGTATTACAAATGTATCCACAAAGTACAATTACTTTGTGGATAAATTTGTATATTAAATAGTATACAAATATTATACAAAAGTATAAACAAAGTATCCCCTTACCCCACATGTAATAAAACACACTAAGCTTGCCCGGGATCAGCAACCTATAGCAACCAATAAGATATTTGCCAATAAATAGTGGCCAATAAATGCTACTGGTTGCTATGGGTTACTGCACCTGGGCAAACTGAATTTTATTACATTGCCCCCTACAATTAAGCCCCTGCCACCCACACTTAAGCACCTGATCCATCCCAATAATACCTTTTTTCTGTTCACCAATTACTGCTTCATTTTGATAATCTTACACTATGGGTGGAGTTTGTGAATATAACAGATCAAAGATGCTTCCAACAAACAATAAAAAAGAAATGACATTCAAATTGGATCCAAGTAATTTGAAATTGGAATCAAACAAAATAAGCAGTGAGCCATATGACTGGCTTAGCTCACTGTGAGAGACAGCCCTTTTTCAGAAGAGTAATACCTGGTAATGTATCCAGAAACACCAATTTATAGTAAAATAACAATATGTACAATGTTTGCTACAGGTGTAGTAGCCCATGTCAACCAATAAGAAGGAAGTATTTGCTAGTATTTAAAAGCAAATATAACATTTTGATGGATAACTAGGAATGGTAAATATTCATGACATTACCCTAAGGCTAATGATATCACCAGTATCAAGGTTTTGACTGATATCATAAGAAGAAATTAAATGGCACCTTTGATATGATTATGTAGTTTCTAGATGTAGTTCAAAAAGAATCCAAAAAATAGATCCAAATGTCAACCCCACAACTTCAATAAGAGAGCAAACAAAAGAGCAAATACCCCTGCAATTAAAATTAATATGGCAATACAAATAAATATATAGTTTATATATTTTGCCTTTGGCCCTTTAACATGATGGGATGCATGGTCATTTTTTTCCAGATTGCTTTTGAATTGAAAGAATCTATCTCTGCAACAATCCAACATGCCAGAAGTGGCTTTGGCAGCCCTATCACAAACACTTCAGACAAAGTCCTTGGCGTGGCGTCAGCTGGCTTTGGCATCACTGTGAATGCAATGAATGGCGCCAAAGATTATGCGTTTAGCAAAAGACTCAGTCAAATGGCAACAGACACAGTATATGTGGTACTATATAATATGGAAAAGATTGTTGATTATATGTTGCCCCAGCAAGGTAAGTCAGAGTGTGGTAACTTTAGGGGTGGGGGGATGAGGTGTTACTGTGCCATGCCATTATAGCTTTAGCAGAAATGAAACTGATGCTGCATTATTGAACACAAAAGGTTACTGGGCATAATATTTGGCCTTATGTTAAAGTATATAATAGTTGTCAACATTTGCAAAGTGTCTCTTGGGACATTTTGCTGCTGAGCCATTGAGCCAGGCTAGATTTGAAAGGGAACCCAATGTGTGATATGTTCACTCTTAAAGTGGCATGCCAAATTTTCATGGCGACATTCCAGATATTATAGTATATTGTTCCACCAGAGGTCATTGTGCATCTAAGTAAATTTAAATACCTTATACTTTCTTGAACAATTACTTTTTCCAAAAAAACAAAATAATTAGCCAGAACATGTCTTTCAATTAGCTCCCTAGTCTATTGACCCTGCAGGGTACAAATTTGCATGTCAGTTCCCAAGTTGCCAATTTGTGCCTCTTCTTTGCGCACTGCCTTGGAGGTGGTAAATGATCACTTTCTTCTTCTGTCGGAAGTGGTTCACGTAAAGGGAAATATGTTCGCACAGAGGCATACATTTTCACATTGGGAATATTTATTCCATTATAGACTTTTATTACATTCCCCTCTAAGTGTGAATTTAAAGAAATATAGATAAAAAATATCTCATTAATGTTAAAGAAATACTGTCAAGGGAAAACATGTTTTTTCCAAGAGGCATCAGTTAATAGAGTTTCTCCAGCAGAATCCTGCATTGAAATCCATTCCTCAAAAGCACAGAGTTTTTTATATTCAATTTTGAAATTTCACATGGAGCTAGCCATATTCTTCATTTCCCAGGGTAAAGGTGGCCATACATGCAAAGATCTGCTTGCTTGGCAAGGTCGCCAAGCAAGCGGATCTTCTCCCAATATCCCCACCTACGGGTGGACGATATCTGGCTAATTTGGTCGTTTGACCCTGAGAGCAAGGGGTATAGGTGTCCGTCAGTTCGGGGACTGCTTCAACGAACCAATGCGGTCCCCGATCCAACTGATTTTTAAACCTGCCCGATCAATATCTGGCCGATTTGTGCCCATACATGGGCTGATAAGCTTTCGAATTGGTCTAAGGGAGCGATATCGGTAGCTAGAATCGGCCCATGTAGGACAGCCTTAACACAGCCAGCTCCTGAGCTGCAAGTTGGAGTGATATTAACCCCCTCCCAGCAGTCAGTCAGCAGAACAATGGGAAGGGAGCAAGATAGCAGCTCCCAGTAGATATCAGAATAGCACTCAATAGTAAGAAATCCAAGTCTGGCTTGGGACTCCTCCAGTTACATGGGAGTAGGAGAAACAATAGGTTATCTAAAAGCTGTTCTAATGTGTAGTGCTGGCTCCTTCTGAAAGCTCAGACTCAAGCACAATGCACTGAGATGACTGCCTATACATAAGCATTACAACTAGTGATGAGCGAATCTGTTCCGTTTCGCTTCGCCGAAAAATTTGTGAATCTTTCAAAAGATCCGCGAAACGGCGAAAAATTCCCGAAACGCGGCAAAAAAAATTGTCGGCCACGGCTATTATTTTGTCGCGCGGCTATTATTTCGTCGCCCTGCGGCTATTATTTTGTCGCGCGGCTATTGTTCCGTTGCCCGTGGCTATTGTTTTGTTGCGCGGCTATTGTTTCATCACCCGCGGCTATTATTTTGTCGCGTGGCTATTATTTTGTCACACGGCTATTATTTAGCTGCCCGCGGCTATTATTTAGTCGCATGGCTATTCTTTTGACGCCCGCGACTATTCTTTATTGACGCCGGCGACAATTTTTGGACGTGCGGCGAATTTTTCCACGGCTAAATTTTTCATCCGTTTCGCGAAGCAATCCGCCAATGGCGAAACGCGGAAATTCGCTGCGAATACATGCCTGGCGAAACATTTCGCCCATCACTAATTACAACTAAAAAAATACATTTGTTAGTTCAAGAATAACATTTTAAATGGTAGAGTGAATTATTTGCTATGTAAACAGTGTAATTTAGAAATAAAAAGTACTCCATAAAAATCATGACAGAAACCCTTTAAGCACACACCTACACATACTATTTATGTAGCATTCACAAGAATGGTTTGAAGTAGTGCTTAATTGCCGTTATGAAATTTAATATGTTTCCTTATTTTGAAGAGGAATGTGAGAAACCTGACGGTATGACTGTCCAGTCTTACGAATCACTGTCCCTGCCTCCGAGTGGTTTGTTACCTAGGATTGGAGCACTGGCAAGCAGAGTATTTCAGCACACCACTCAGTGGACTTATAAGACCATTGAAGATGCCAGAAACAAAGGACAAAACTGGCTGCCTGGTAGCGTGGCTTTGGTGAGTGTCTATATTTCGATATTATCCTTGAACTCATTTCCCAGCAAGAATTCTAGTTGAAAGTTGACAGTGATGCCACAAGAGCATAAGAAGCACAAAATGTGATTAGATTGCAAGGTCTTGTGGCGGGCACACTGAAATCAGCTTAACATTTCACTGGAATGCCAGTGACTGAACAGTGAGTGCGATAGCTACAAGTAGTAACATAACTAGCATGATCACAAGCCCAGGAAGTCTGCACCAGTGTCCCTCCTGCAACACTAGGCTAGAACAACACAAGAATTTAGAGTTAAGCCTCTCCTTATAGGTTCCTAAGAACCAGGGCTGGCAAAGTTGTTTTATTGTTCATATCTAGTCAACTACAGTGCCACCCCTTATAACTGAAAAAAGTATATAACTGCATTGTTGGCCTTAATAACTGAACCCCCCCCCCAGTGTCCCACATGAGCTTCACCCCATGGATTCATACAATATAATATAATGTAAGGGTCTGTACTACTGCCATGTTTGTTTGGTGGCTTTTAAATTGTGCCATAATACACACTGTAATTGTTTTTGGTCCTTTAATCACATTGTGTAGCAGTTATCTTATCTATAAATGTATTTAATGAAGACTTCTGTGTTGATCTGGGGAATATCACACAGGTTTCCACTTAAGTCCACCGTATATGTATGTATGTGTTTGATGTAGGTATGTATTTGCAGGAAAATACTGGTTTTTAATTGTAATTTAGACAGGTTTCCTTATCTGTAAGACCTAAAGCCTTTAATTTTAATATGTAATGCCCATTCATTCAGTGGGCATTACTATTGTTACAGAACCCTCTAATCCAATCCTGATACATACAGTATACCATGTTACATCCATATTTAATCTTCAGTTTCCCAGCTCTGTTTTTGTACCCAGGCACAATCCAAAGGTCGTAGCTTGAGGAGAACTGGTTAATTAATTCTTGCTGCATGAATAACTTCCGCAGGCTTATTTCTCCCTATCATTATTATCTTTACCATTAGAAAGTCACACAGGAATAAACAGCTGCATTATTATAATAGTGCTGACCTGGAGTTACACGGTACTAATGTTTGTTACTGTGCCCTCTTCAGGCCAAAAACAAATTAACTGGCAAACCGAAGCAAGAACCAAAAGCAGCAACAAAAAATAGATTGTTCTGAGAAACCATTTCAGTTTTATCTTAATCTAAATTTAAAATGATGAATATCAGAGATGAAAGGAAAACTACATTTGTGCGGAAGGCTCTTATATTTAAAGTGCAAAGATCAGAAGGAAAAATACACAGAGGAAGCAGCTAAATAGAACAGAACATCTTGTTTCCAATATGCTATTTTTGCAAATTGATTAATGGTCATGTGGATGCATTATTATTATTATCTTATTTTTGGAAACAGTAGAAAGTACATAATTATTACAGATGAACTAATAAGATTATAGCCTAAAAGGCATATAAAGCAGGAGCATAAAGTTGAGGGGTATAACATTGCAGACAGCAGACAACTGCTAGAGAAGGGGTAGACCATTTTAATATTTATGTGTAAAACAATTTATTTGGTCCATTGGTGGGCAGGCCAGGGAAATATTTTGCTGTGGGGCGCTCAGTCTTTGAGTTATGCCATTGTTTCCTGTTTGTGGCCATGATCTCCTGTATATTTCTATAATCCCCTTGTTATTTTTTCTCTATCACTCCTAACCCATTTGCCATGTTGTTTCATGCCCAGGTGTCTCCTGATCCTGTTTCATCATGCCAGAACCCAGTATTTTGGTCCTGTGCATCTTATACACCAGTTGCATAGCAAGTATCTACTGGCTCAACAGCTAAATCTTATAGAGCAGGGAGCCCCAACCACAGGAAACCATTTTGAAACAATTAAAATGGGCGCTAGACAAGTATTTTCTTAATTATTTAGTTAATTAATTAATTAATTTTCTGTAAGTAAGAGTGCAGGAACAGTTACTTTATCTTAGGATTCGGTTCAGGCTTCGGCCAAGGCTCTGCCTTTTTTGGCAGGATTCAGCCAAACCAAGAGCCTGGCTGAACTGAATTAGAATCCTTAAAATCATGTGACTTTTGGTCACATGAACACGGAAATAAAAAAATATTAAAGTATTATATTATATTATTATTATATTATATTAAGTAAATATTAAATTTTTATAAAGTATTCAGGGTTTGGCCGAACCCAAAGATAGTGGATTCGGTGCATAACTTAGTGGATTCGGTGAATGTCCTAGTTGGTGCAGGACTTGCAACCTATACTTTTCTGGATAATGTCACAGCTTCCACAACCATCAGCTTACAATATCGAATATAATGTTCTTTGATGAAAATATCAGATAGTTCCCACTAACAGTTATGGTACAAGTTAGATGCCTTGGTGTTCTTTTGCCGTAACATGTTGTACACTATAAATCATACAGATGAAATTACAGTGAAATGTTTTGCCTAGGAGATCAGCAACTTATTAAATGAAGCCTGAGAATGCTGAAGATTTGTGATGTTGCTATGTTTACAGGACGTTTTTTCTGGTGTGTTAGAGATCTGCTAATGATCCTCTTTGAAGCCTGTTTAGCTGATGTTGCTTAGAAAAGATTATGAGCTGAAAGCCTTGCACACAATGGCATTGTGAATTCCTGGCGAATCTTGCCTGAAATAAATTGCTTTTGTATCATATTATAAAAGAACAATACTTGTCCAGCTAATTACAGTGTAAAGTCTGTGGAGACTCAGGGTTCTAATTAGAAACTGGAAGTTTTCTCCCATTTAAAACTTTTTAACAGAAATGTTTCATTTCAATACAACTCTGACACAACTTTGCCTTTGACTGTTAACTTTGCCTTATATATGTAGATATAAAATATATATAGATATATAGATATCAAATTATTTATGAACTTTATTTTTTTGCAATTTCCGCAACATTTCCATTAGGCAAGAAAAAAAGGTATAGAGGCCCATTACAGGGAATTCACACCCTATAGAGCTTATTTACCAAGTGCAGGGCTGGGTACAAAGTGCAATGTTTTTTGGACACTTGCACTCTTCTCTGCACTTTGCTGAAGGGCAATCAGACCATCTGCCCCTGGGCCTCCTCCCTCTCATTCCCACCCATCAGTTCCCTACTGACATGCCGTTCAAACTACTACCACTACTGTCTATTTTCACTTTGTTTTTGTACAAATGCTCAGTAATTCTATACTTGTATTCCACATCTGTGTATTCCTATATATTATCTGCAATTGTGTTTTCTCCATTGAGGTTGAAAAAGCTATATTGTCTAAAGACTCAGATGTAAAATTGCCCAAATTAAAACATATGCAGCATTTTTATGATTTTGAATGTAAGAATATGGTTCCCTAAGCTTGCCCCCCTGTTCTCCTGCTGATCTGGTGGCTACTTTGAGACTCCAACAGCCTGCCTTTAGCCTGCATCCTCCAAACCCCCCAATTCCCTGCACATGTGATATTAGTAAGAAAAGGAACATCACATTGCAATGCATTGTGGGTTATGCAGTTCCTAAAAGCCGTGGAGAAGTTATTACAATTTGTAACATCAGTGTTTTAGTCCCTCCACCCCTGCCAGGATTTCAAATGATGCTGAAAGAGAAGAACTGTTTTGCATGGTATTTATTCATACTTTTTGAAGGGATAGTTTACAGCGATAGGTATATTAGTGGTATCTGTGTTGTGTGGGGCTCTTTAACAAATTTTGGTTCAGAAGCCGGAGTCCCTCTTTAACCTTCCCCTTGCAGCACATGAGATGTCAGGATTTTCAAGGGTTTCTTCTGCTAGCTATACTAGGAACCTGCTGTATATTTTCCTGTGGTTCCGCATTTTAATACCTAGTGTAACAAGTACCCAGATAAGTTGAGCAGCACTGAAGGTTACAAAGAGTAAAAAAAGATAGAACATATTCTTACCTATTTTTACTCACAATACGGTATTATATCCCTTACAGCCCACATGTAAAAATCCTTCAAAACCTGCTTTACTCAGCATGAGCGTTTTGTCTTCCCTGTTGTGCTAATTTTTAATGCTTTTCTAAAAAGCCTTCTTAAGGTTATTAGGCTTTGTTCACCGTACAATAGCAATTGATTTACATGAATTTATGACTTAAAAGTTATTTTTAATCTATTTCCCTCTCCCCCCCACTGTCTTTTATGTCCCTCCTCTGCTGCTCATAAATAGATCCAGTCTGTACAAGATTTATGACATATTTGTTTTCACAAACAGAGGAAAAATTCTTTAGGGGGGAAGAAAAGCTTGGTTTATGTCTGATGCAGTTATCTGCGCTTTCAGATTTACTTCCTGTGGTTGGCAGTCCTTTACTGACTTAATGAATTTCAGATGTCTTACAAGAAAGGCTTGTGTCATTTTTTCCCTCTTCTTTTATTTTACTGTACTAATGTGGCATAGGGAAACGTTTGAATATAACCATATCTATGCATGGCCTAAAAAGGGGTCAGTGCTCTTTTGTATTATGTCCACCTTCAAAAGAACATCAATTTGAAAGTACTTACAATTTGGCAATAGTACAAGATATATCTTACATACAATTAGATTGTAAACCCTTGTGAAAAGGGGCCACTGATCCTATTTTTATTGTTTGTTCAATTATTGTGGGACCCCTGTTAAATACATTTAAAGTGCTGCATGACTTGCTGGCACTATATAGTGATTACCGTCAAATATATGATGATGGTAATCAGCTGTTTTTTCAAAGATTGGACTTATTTAGTAATTAAGTAAACAGATACAAAATAAGAAATTGTGAGCTTATGGGGCTGGAGATAATACAAAAATGCCTATATGTCACTCAGAACAGCAGAACACCCTTTATGGAGATGGAAGGAAAACTAGCATTATATTCTTTGCAAATACAAAATGGGTTATGAAACAAAAAGGGTCTCCTCTTTTTTACTGTGTCTTGTTCTGTCATAGGGAAGAAAAAGCTAGATGTTTCATATTACATTTCAAGATGGCTATGAATATAAAGGTCAATTTATTGAACCAGGTAACCAAGTTATAGGCCAAATGAGTGTAATCCAAATATGTAGCCCTCTGATCAAAAATCTGACCCCATGGATGTCCTACACAAGTCCTCTACCTGCTTCCTCTGTGCAGGCACCTCAAATGTATGCCACTGCCCCCTGTATCTTTTCCACTGAGCGAATGCTCGGGACCAAGGGTATTCCGGATAAGAGGTCTTTTGTAATTTGGATCTCCATACCTTAAGTCTATTAAAAAAATGAATAAAACATGAATTAAACCCAATAGTATTGTTTTGCATCCAATAAGGATTATTTATATCTTAGTTTGGATCAGTTACATGGTACTGTTTTATTATTACAGAGAAAAAGGAAATCAGTTTTAAAATTCTGAATTATTTGATTAAAATGGAGTCTATGGGAGACAGGCTTTCCGTAATTCAGAGCTTTCTGGATAATGGGTTTCCAGATAAGGGATCCCATACCTGTACTATACTGTCAGATACAGCCAGCATACCCTGGAAGCACTCTGGTATTTAGATACCTCTCCTTATTACACACTTTATGATGATGTTCACTGTTGTCATTTTACAGTGGAGACATACAAAAAGTACATTTAGGCTGTCAGCCAAGTCACATTTACACAAAGATAAACAAAGCCAGACACAGAGCACAGAGACATAAACACAAGCACAGATGTAAAGAGATATGCAGACCCACAACTACAAAAAAGCAGATACATCTGCAAAGCAACATACAGCACTGATGCACTAAACATTATGTTAACTGATCATGTACAGTCTGTGTTATTTAAAAACAGTTTTATGGATTATATGGGTGACTGCAAAAACATGCACAGTCCGGGTAAAGTATTTTTACTGAAAATATTTTAGTGAGAAGCTGTGAAAAGACTGAAATTTAACTGGGTGATATGACAAGGAACAGTATGGTAGATAGGCAATGCTTCCCATGAGTGGAAGAATCTGTCAATAAAGGCCACCTTAACCCTTAAAACTGCTTGTTGCATAATAGAAAATGTCATTCTAAGTTACCTTCCAATTTACATTAATGACAAATGTCATAGCATTTTAAAGTTATTTGTAAAAATAATCTAAGTTGATCTATTTGGGTGTTTCTACAACCTGCACTACCGCTTCTTACTTCGGAAGCGATGTAGCAGAAACCAGCTGATTAACAGACCTGGAGGAGAACTGATTTTTCCTAAATCATAGGAGACCGAGAGAATAGAAAGGGATAAACAAATGTTGGTTTCAATTGCAATTTTTTGTGTGCAAATAACTTCAAAACCACAGAACAAGTTTAATCAACGTATATTGGAAAGTTGCTAGTACAAGGTTTTGGATGGAGAGAAAAATAGACTTGAACAGTGTATATTTGTCAAGGTCTTAGCATTCAGCAAACATCTCAGCAATGACTGCCCCACACTGTCCTAAGATCACGTCACAGTTGAAAATTCAATAATGTAATATGACTCACTTTAAATGAAAGGTAATGCAATTTGATTCATTTTTTTTAGTCCAAGGAACCGCAAAGCCTTCTTGTATCAGTGACACGGAATCTTCAAAGTGTTTATCTTTCTGCTGTAAGCAGTGTTAAGAAAACTCCTTCTGCAGTGTGGGAGACTGCAAGAGGTCTGCTCCTCAACGTACCATGGCAGGGGCTCTCATTTGCCAAGGACACACTTGCCACAATAGGAGGAACACTGTTACAGTTCAAGGATAAAGTGGTAAGGCATTTATAGCTCATGCTTTTCAGCCACATGAAATAGTGTGACCCAGTGATGCTCACTATATCTTCAATTTTCTCTGAAAAAATCTTAAAAGACTAAACATCAAATTGTATAACATTTTGCCTACTTACAGGTCTTACTTACCTCTGCTGAATCATCACATTTGGTCAGCTCAATTTTTACTACTTTAAAGGAAAACGTAAATAATTAACCAACACATAGTTTGCCCTTTTACATCCTTTCCCTTGATCCACCATTTAGTGATGGGCTGTGTGCTCCCTCAGAGATCACCTGACAGGAAATAATGCAGCTCTAACTGTAACAGGAACAAGTGTGGCAGGAAAAGGCAGAACTCTGTCCATTAATTGGCTGATGAGACCTTATATGTATGTGTGCCTTTGCTTGTTTGTGTGCACTGTGATTTGTATGGTCCCAGGGGGCCCTTAGTATTTAAAATGGCAATTTTCTATTTAAGATTACCCAATGACACATACTTCTGAAAAAGTATTTTAATGAAAATGGTTTATTTAGATGAAGCAGGGTTTTACATTAGAGCTGTTTTATGCAATATATTTTTATATAAAGACCTACATTGTTTGGGGTATAGTTTTCCTTTAAGATGCACTTGCAAATTCTTGTAGCAGAAGTCAACATGCTTATGACTGCCACATTGGATTATCCATAGGTGCTTTATCATTACAGTCCATCATCAGCAATAGCTACTATATTTGATGGGCCTATAGATCTTTGCTCTTCTTCTGCCAGTGTATTGATGGGATAAGTATCCACTATGAAGTGTTCCTAGCCATGTACTTTATGTGCCATCCAGGACTGGAACTAGGAGAAGGCAGAAAAGGCACCTGCCTAGGGTGCAACAATTGGGGGCACCAGGCAGGACCCCTAGCCGCACTTCCTTGTCATTGCCCCCGCCGCGTGTCATTAGGCAGTGGGGGAAATTACCCCCACTTTCCAGCTTGAATGGCTGCCCCCCTGGCTACACAGCAGCTTATTTATATATATCTATAGTAACAAATCTGTAGCAAACGCAATAGTTTTACCAGTGCAAGGAAGTAGTATATTATATTTAAAAATAAAATCCTTTCATTTTTTGGTGTTACTGTTCCTTTAAAGAAAGTAATTTGGGGAAGCAGGTTACTCTTTCTAAATATACCATTCCTTTAAAAATCAATAAGGCAACCAGCTTTGCATACAGACGAGCACGCGACCTGGTGTCACCTCTCTGTGCCACAATATAAGAAAAATGTAAAGTTAATAAATGGATTTCAAGCTTGCAAGGTTAGAAAAACACCTACTTGTATCATAATTGTTCTGTTTCAGTGCGTCAGGCTAGGGATTTAAATGTGTGGTCTCCAGCTGTGACTGAACTACAGTTCTTGTCATCCTCATCTGCTCTCCTTCAGGCTGAGCCCCTGATTGGCATCAAAAGGCTGTTTGGGGTGGGGGAGATAGAATGTGACTCCTGTTCAATGTCATATTCTATGTGTGCCTGTATATGCTTACAGAGCCATGTAAGAATAAAGATAATAATGCTTATATGACATAATTTGCTTCCACTGGTCTTTAGTAAGAGTAGAAGTTTTCTCTATGAACATTTGCTGCTAATGGTCATTCTCCAGTCCCAGAGCACCCCTTTGGAGCCTTACATATTCTATCTCTGTTAGACTAGTAAGGATGCTTTCTAGGAAACAACCCCAGTATGCGCAGGCTGGGGAATGAAGGATATATGTAATCCCTTAAGTCTATGTTCTTGTTTTCTGTATTGAAAGAATTTGGCGAGGAAAGGAAGCAAGTCTAGCAAACATAAAAAATGTTTCTGTCAACATGTTATTGTAATCCAGGCCATTGCTTCCCCTCACAGAATTTGAACTGTGGGGGTTCCAGAACCTTTGGTGATGTTCGTTTAGTGGTGATTTATATCACATTCTCAAGTAGTTCCTCCTTCGGGTTTTAGCAGCTCTCCACTGTTTACTTAATTAGAGATTCTTCACTTTTATGTGGCTTCTCTGGATTGAATTATATACTGTCAGTGTTATTGTAGTCCATTCTGCTCTTCTCTTACTTATCACAGTTCATTCATTCACAGCTCATAGTTTGTCTTGGTATCAGCTTATTCAAACTATGTGCTGACATGCTTTCCCACGATTAATGTGCTACAAGTTACAAGCTATAGCCTTGTTCAGCTCTAGTGCTGTTTGTTATATACATTGTTGGCTTTGTATAAATAACGATTTATGTAAAACGTAAATGAACCAATAACGTTTTAGCCAAGCATTTTGCAGTCTAATAATGTGTTAGCTGTTGAAGCCTATGCATGCATTTTTGTAAGAAAACTTGGGGTCCATAGGGTAAGAACTGGCAAGAGCTTTTCTAGAATGCACTCCTGAATAGTTTTAGGGAACGTATATTTGTATATACTGATTTCATGCTACCTATTACACAACTATTCACACTACAAGCCTGCAAATTACAAGTCCTGGTAGATTCAGAATAACTTCTTTTCATTTGTTCACCTTCTTAGACTCATTCTCCTTGCTCTTTCAGTATATTCCACACTATCTTTATTTTTATAATTGTCTCTAAAGAGGTTTATTTTGTGCTTGTTGCTTCATACTCAGCTGGTGATAACAGTAGTGCAGCTCTGCACACCATTTTACTTACATTTTCCCTAGCCCATGTGCTTGTGTAATAGGAAATCTGTAGGGTTAATTTACGAGTGCAAGCGCAGTGGGCAACTTGTGCTTTTTCCCCAGTGTGAGTTCCCCCAAAATCATTTTAATCAAAGTTACTGACAGTGTCAGACTTGAGCACCAGGGGCCTGCTGGAGCAGCAACCACATGATCATGTTCCTTTTACCCGCAGGTCCACATCTGGGGAAGTTGTATTTTCCAGGTGTAAGGAAATTATCCCTTTTCATTTACTAAAAACTCCCAGAGATAGGAATAGCATCCCATTTCTTACTGCATGTGGGATATGTGAGCTGTAAGGCTAGGGTCCGTTAGTTAAGTTATCCCATCAGGGCCATGAGTACAGGCACCATCTGAGACACTCACTTGTGTATCCAGCAGCTTGAAACTTCACAGCGACACTCATCTGTTAATGGGTAAATGCAGATATAGACATGCTGCTGCCAGACAGCTGATCACTCTGCACACTGCCCATAACTCTAAATATGTAATGACCTAGGCCATATGTTGTGACCTGTTTTTATCCCCTCTATAGCAAACTCTTCCTCCCATAGAATCTTAGGGAGAACAAAGCTGCGACCTTTCTGCAACTAACAACTCACAGCTGTACTTACTGTACATTACGTTTTCAAAGGGGATGAAAAATTTCCTCCAGGAAATGTGGGCCAACATTTCCATGGGACTCAGAATAATTCTTTATTTTATTTTGCAGTACGTGTAAAATACAAACACTGGAGCGTGCAGAATGTGCATACTTTGGCTTATACAGTCATGTCCTAATTGAAGAAAAAGCGTAGTGGAAATTTTTACTGGCTGTCTCTCACTCTGCCCTGTTATTTAATAGATGTGAAATCTCAGAGTTTGTAATCCCTTTGGGAACAATTGGTATTTAGTGGCTCCTCAAGCATCTGTGACTATCTGAGGCTCTCCCCAAGGATGCGGTTGCACTTATCGGGCAGCCTCTGTTCACTTGTGGGAGTAACCATGACTTCCTGTGTGCTGGGAGCAGAATAATGGAGCTTTCATGGTTTGCAGAATTCTTGCTTTCTGTGCCTGAAACTACAGATTTCACACATGCAGTCCAGTGAAGTGACTTACTGATGCATTACGGGAATAAAGCAGAGGAAGGCCAGTAACAACACATTGGAATATGCTCTATATGTATTTATATGTAATGTTAAAGGGTCACTAAACCCTGCTGCACCGCATTGCTCAACCAAACTTTACTCAGTTGTTTCTGGACTACAAATCCCAGAATAATGTAACATATAATGAAAGTAGAGGCATGATGGGAGCTGTAGTTCAGCAACATCAGGATTGTATTCTTAAAGCAATATTGCACAATAAAACTTTTCCAGCTCTCCAGTGCCTGCAGCAGCATTGAAATGCAAAAGAATCCTCCAATAATAATCCCAGCTAATGTGTGTAAATCTGGCTCCATGTTCTCTGTTCCTGCAGTTGGAGTTGGGAGCATTAAGCAGAGTTTCCCAGCACTGAACAAGTCTGTCCTTTATCCCCATGCTGGATTCCTGTGTAATATAATGAAGGGGGAAAAATGGCATATTTATCTCTATATGTATGTAAGATATGAGAAAGTTGCTTGACGTAGAGCTGGGATCAGCATTCTCATGGGTCAGTTCTCTTGTATCATTAATTAAGTTTTCAGTCAGTAGTTTCTAATTGGTGAATTGGTTTCCATGTGTAATTACATTTTACATCAACTTCTATAGAGAACTAGGGGTGCAGTGGGACAGCTTTATGGTTGGGTTTAGTGTCCCTTTAATTCAGGCAGCAATTCTAAAATCCTGAAGAATTTCTAGAAAACATATTATATTAAAGGGAACTCCATCTAAACACAAATGAAGCTTTTTGAAAAGTAAACATAATTTCAAGCAACTTTGCAATATATCTCAATCAAAAAATATGCAGCCTTTTCATTATTTTTCATGTAAAGGATTGGAACAGTCACCTAAGCCTGGGCCCCTGTTCTCCTGCTGATCTGACTACTTTGAGACTCAAACTTTGATACCCACAATTCCCTGCACACATTATGTCAATAAGGAAAGGGACATCACAGTGCAATGCATTGTGGGTTATGTAGTTCCTGTAAGCTGTCTGTAAGCTGTGAAGAGTTTGTTACAATTAGTAATATTGTTTTAGTCCCTTCTCCCTGCCAGGATTTCAAATGATGCAGGACGAGAAGTACTGTTTTGCAGCTGGATTTCAGCATATAAAAATTTCTACTTGTTCCCCTTTAAAATACTTTTACTTTATTTGTATGCATGCTTATGTATATATATGGGATGGACTAGCTTTTTTCAGCTACAGCAATTTGCTCGGAAGCTATTATTTGCTCAGGCCGCAAAATGCTTGGGGTACCCGTGCCATGTCCAAAGGGCAATTCAAATAGTGTTTGGTCGCTGTTGCTATTCTGTGAGCAGAGGAAAAAATTGCTCCTGATCACGTCCCATTTACTTTTTGCAATCAGCTTCAAGCACGAGTGCACTGGCAATTGTCACTAGGAAAGCTAAAAATCAGCATTTTTTTAAGCGGCAATTGGTTGACAAGCTGGTGCACTCATGCTTGCAGGCAATTGCTATACAAGTATAGTTTAAGTGTTTTGAGATGGCACACGGAGTAAATTCAGGCATTTTGTCGCCTGGGAGAATAATTTCCCCATAGGTACTTTTCCAGAGGTTTGTTCCCTGCACACAGAACTATATATGCCCTGGGCAAAGAATACTTTAAATCTCTATGTGTGCCAATGCCTTTAACGACTAGAAGAGGAAACAAAAAATGTGCATGTGAATAAAAACTATATATATATAGTATTATTTATCTCCCTCCCCCTCCAATTTCAATAAGACAATAAGCAAGATAATCACAAAATTTGCTTTATTATTGCATTTAAACTTATTAACATGCTGGTTTTGGAAATAATGTTTTTACTAGCATATATTGTTCATAGAGTAATATCTGGAGATTTTGAGTCTGTCTTGTATAAAATTACCAATTTTCTGCATCATCAGGCCAGTCCCTAGTGTACAAATTAACAGAGCAAAGCAAATTGTTTATCCGGTTTGAGTCTCTGTAATGAGTAGTATCTAGCCAAAAGGAACTGAGAGGGCCACAAGCTCATATTATTTGCACAAAATCAGCTTCATACATGCCACAACTAATCGAATATAAGTTACTCACTAATAATGCTCAACTCCCTGCATTAAATATAGACTCTTCCACCAATGCCTCTACAGACAATTTTTGCAGCATACATTGTTAGGTTTTTAAAGAAATGGACGCTTTCAAGTTGTACATGGACTTTAAATATCAACAAGGGCCAATACATATACTATAAAACATTTATAAAAGTTAGAGATCACTCTAATTGTACAGCCCTTAGTGTGTAAAGGAGAAAAGGTGAAATCATTGGGGGGTAGGCACCCCCACTGACTACAATGACTTACCATAAACCCTTATTTTAATCACTTACCTTATATTCCTTTGCAAGGAAACTTCGGACGATGCGTATGCCTTCTCACCGACTATGACTATATTTCAATTAAAAAGACAGCAAGTATATTCAACACAAGATAAACTTTATTTCTTCAATTGAGAAATCATTGAAATAATTAAGTCATAAAAAGAAAAGCAGATGTTATACTGCAACAATAGCAAATTTAGAATTAATAGTCCTGTCACTTTTCAGATACTTATCTCCTATCAAAATGCACAATATTTTTTCATGGATGGTTAGAAAGATATCCAGCTTCATAGGAAGTGAAGATTAGATCAGTTTTAGGACAATAGACTTTTGTTTTCTTCTGCTCTGGGCAACACACTGTTTTTAAACGTTAACAGAGTAATTGTCCACGTGCATAGGTGCAGGTGTTGTGCTTTTAGCCAGTTCTCATAGAGGCCAGATGAAGAGCAATTTTGAATTTTGAATGTTCTTGGGTGTTTTGGTCACGCATGTAAAGCTAACAAAAGGCATGGCAGGCAAAAGCCTTTCCACTTTGACAATCAGAATGTCTTAATAATGTTACCAGAGATGTTTTCTATTCAGTGCCACCCCAAGCACTGGACCTTCAACCGCTGGCCACTACAAAGTACAGTACAGGGGGTCTCAAATTGGTCAAATATCCCCTGTTGCCTGAAAAAGTAGTGCCAGCAATAAATAACATTCAAAGTAATGGAAGAAAAAAAATGAAAACATTTCTTTTTGGATATACAGGTATGGGACCTGTTATCCAGAATGCTCGGGACCTGCAGTTTTCCAGATAATGGATCTTTCCGTAATTTGGATCTCCATAACTTAAGTCTGCTAAAAAATATTTAAATATTAATTAAACCCAATAGGCTTGTTTTACCTCTAATAAGGATTAATTATACCTTAGTTAGGATCAAGTACAAGGTACTGTTTTATTATTACAGAGAAAAAGGAAATCATTATTAAAAATTGTTATTATTTGCTTATAATGGAGTCTATGGCAGGTGGCCTTTCCGTAATTCAGAACTCTCTGGATAATGGGTTTCTGGATAAGGGATCCCATACCTGTACTAGAGAAATCCACAGCAGTTGAAAGGACTTGTAGGATTCTGTCCATAATGCCTAATCATTGTCATTCCAACTGCTGTTAGTATACATTGCTATACGTTAATGCTCTACTACCAGGCTGTAGCCCCACTGCCTTTCTGCCCCAGGCTGATTCTAAATAAATAGTTCATGAAAGTCACATGGATGGGAAGAGGGCCCAATAGCTTTGCAGACACCAAACACACCCACGCTGCCGGATTTAAATGCTAGCGTTTGGCGGCAGGTTTGGGAATTGGAATTATTTCAAGGGACTTGTTTTTTTTTTTTACATATAGGCACACCCTAAATCTGCCACCAGGCATGGACCTTTGGAGCCTATATATAAATATGATCCTAAATTAAGCATTGACTGGTTGGCAATCTATGCCCACAATATCCCTTACAGATTTACATATCTGCCCTGTTGAACGTTAAAACTTGACATGTGCTTGTAAGTTTATCAAAACATTGTTCCTCAATTCTGATTTCTTTTTAAGCCTAATGACGTGAAAATTTGCCAATAAAAAATACCAAGGTATCATTTTAACATTAATATAACACAGGGTATATAGGGTTGCAGCTTGGCGGTGTAGCAATTCAAAGTATAGCAATGTAAGAAATCAGAGGTAGACAGAGTCAACTGTTTCACATCTATTCTCTCTGATTTTACCATCACTGAACTAAACTGCACTCCTAACCACAATCTACTAAATTTTAATTCTCTTTCTCTCATCAGGTATGTCTGCCATCCACTTTTCCTTATTTGCACCCACATCTGCTACTGTTACTGTGTGTCTCTATTCCCACATGTGCTGATTTGCTCTGATCGCGCACACCAAGCTTATCATACCCCCAGTATAATTAAATTTCCTGGCCTGTGTCTGAGGCCAAATCAGAAACAGATAACAGGCACTAGTTGGGAATCTTGGTGTGTTTCATGTCTACTAAGAACAATTGGACCCTCCTCTCATCCATGACTTCCATTTACTATTTACTGTATTTATTATCAGTATGGGGGCGGCATTGCAGGGGGTTACAGCTTGGTAGCATAGCAATTCAATGTATAACAAAGTATAGAGTGGGAGAGCAGTTAGAACAGCAGTTATCATGCACCTTTGTGGGCAAAATCTTACAATTTCAGCTGCTGTGGATTTCTTTAGAAAATCTAAAAAGAAGCAATTTCTTTTACTGTTTTCATTTATTGCTTATCCTAGCACTTCTCCCTGAGGCAGAAGGAGATATATCTGACCAACTGACATGCCACCTATTCCCTTACATGCCCCCTATTCCCTTACATGCCCCCTATTCCTTTACATGCCCCCTATTCCCTTACATGCTACCTATACCCTTACATGCCACCTATTCCCTTACATGCCCCCTATTCCCTTACATGCCCCCTATTCCTTTACATGCCCCCTATTCCCTTACATGCTACCTATACCCTTACATGCCACCTATTCCCTTACATGCCCCCTATTCCCTTACATGCCCCTATTCCCTTACATGCCCCCTATTCCCTTACATGCCTCTTATTACCTTACATGCCACCTATTCCCTTACATGCCCCCTATTCCCTTACATGCCCCCTATTCCCTTACATGCCCCCTAATCCCTTACATGCCCCCTATTCCTTTACATGCCTCCTATTCCCTTACATGCCCCCTATTCCCTTACATGCCCCCTAATCCCTTACATGCCCCCTATTCCTTTACATGCCTCCTATTCCCTTACATGCCCCCTATTCCCTTACATGCCCCCTATTCCCTTACATGCCACCTATTCCCTTACATGCCCCCTATTCCCTTACATGCCACCTATTCCCTTACATGCCCCCTATTCCCTTACATGCCTCCTATTCCCTTACATGCCACCTATTCCCTTACATGCCCCCTATTCCCTTACATGCCACCTATTCCCTTACATGCCCCCTATTCCCTTACATGCCCCCTATTCCCTTACATGCCACCTATTCCCTTACATGCCTCTTATTCCTAGTTTGTTCTTTGTCTCCCGATACTATTCTGCCCCTCACCTAAAAACATACCAAATGCATTCCAAATGCCTGAAATACAGACAACCTCATGAAAATGTCTTTAATCATCACCATTCCTGTCCCAATATCATGTGCCTTTTAAACATTTGCTCTGTGGGTCACAATTATCCATTGGCCTCCAGGACCACTTCACAACTTTTAGATGATTTTTCAGCTTGACTCTTACATGTCCTCTCCTTAGATATTCCTGCAATTAACATGGGTGACTTCAATATCCATAATAATACTGATAAGTCACCTGCCTCCAAGTTTCTCAGTCTTTCTTCCCATGACCTCAATGAACCTCAGCTCCCACCGTCCAGGATTTCCACACCCTTGACCTTTTTTTTACTCACCTCTGCTCTATGCTTCACCCCTTAAACTTTTCTTTTCCCCATCTGATCACCATCTCGTAACACTCACAGTTTCCCACCCCTCCTCCACACGTGAATTTCAAAATCAAACACAGGAACCTCCACCACATTAATCTAAACTATCTCTCATCATCTTTTCTCCTTTCCTATATGCCTTCATTTACTGACCCTGAACTTGCTGCAATATTCTATACTGATATAATTACCGTTTTGGACA
This sequence comes from Xenopus tropicalis, assembly GCF_000004195.4. NCBI lineage: Eukaryota > Metazoa > Chordata > Amphibia > Anura > Pipidae > Xenopus > Xenopus tropicalis. The sequence goes on from NC_030679.2 coordinate 109,109,445, forward strand.
GCATTGCACCCATCACTGAACACAGTTCACATCATGCTAACAGGTAACACAGGCAGACAAAATACAGAAATCAACTACAAATGCAGCCCTGCAATGTAGAATGCCATTGGAGAAAAAAACAACTCCATCTCTACCATCCTACCACACATATAAAATTCAAGAATCCCAAGATATAGTCAATAAAAGTTGTTTTGTTGTTTTACATCATAATGGAAAGGTCAGTTGAAGAAGAAAACTACTTAAATTAGGGATTCCAAACTGTGGCTCTGGGGCTATTGTTGATTTACATCTTCTAAGGGCTCTGGCACACGGGGGAGATGTAAGTCGCCGGCGTGATGGCACACGCGGCAGTGCGATTTCCTGAAATCGCCGAAAAAGACTTGCGAGTCTTTTCCGGCGATTTCGGGAAATCGCGCCGCTGCGTGTGCCATCCCGCCGGCGACTTACATGTTCGCCGGCGGGATGGCGGGTCATGGCAACTCGGAGGGATTAGTTGCCCGCGAACAGGGAGTTTTGTCGCGGGCGACTAATCTCCCCCGTGTGCCAGAGCCCTAAGGGTGAAGACACACAGAACTACTAGTAGCAGCTTCTCATAACACATACTAAAATAGACAATGCTGATCATTTACTGATAACTATCTCTATGTGTGTTTTAGCAGAGGCAATTCTTTTCTATATTCTGGCATTCAGTAGCCATGACAATTAGCTGCTACTAAGTAGCTCCGTGTGTCTTCACCCTAAGGGCTCTGGTACACGGGGAGATTAGTCGCCCGCGGCAAAACTCCCTGCTCGTGGGCAACTAATCTCCCCGAGTTGCCTTCCCCCTGCCATCCCACCGGCGAACATGTAAGTCGCCGGCGGGATGGCAGACGCGGCGGGGCGATTTCGGGAAATCGCCGAAAAAGCCTCGCGAGTCTTTTCCGGCGATTTGCGCGAAATCGTGCCGCCGCGTCTGCCATCCCGCCGGCGAACATGTTACTTACATGTTCGCCGGTGGGATGGCAGGGGGAAGGCAACTCGGGGAGATTAGTCGCCCGCGAGCAGGGAGTTTTGCCGCGGGCGACTAATCTCCCCGTGTACCAGAGCCCTAAAACTGGTTGGCATTGGGATGCTGTTTTAAAGGAACAGTAACCAAAAAATGAAAGAGCTTTAAAGTAATAAAAATATAATGCACTGTTGCCCTGCACTGGTAAAACTGGTGTGTTTGCTACAGTAACACTACTATAATTTATATAATAAGCTGCTGTGTAGCCACGGGGGCAGCCATTCAAGCTGGAAAAAAGGAGAAAAGGCACAGGTTACATAGCAGATAACAGATAAGCTCTGTAGAATACAATAGTGTTTTATCTGTTATCTGCTATGTGCCTGTGCCTTTTCTCCTTTGAATGGCTGCTTCCATGGCTACATAGCAGCTTATTTATAAAAATTATAGTAGACTTTCTGAAGTAAACACACAACTTTTACCAGTGCAGGGCAGCAGCACATTATATTTTAGTTACTTTTATACACTTTCATTTTTTTGGTGTTACTGTTCCTTTAACACAGCAGCAGCGTAAGGTCTGTAAATTCTAAATACTAAAAATACCTATTATCATCTAATGCCATTGAACATTTGTATTCATTAATGAGCTGCCCTGATTTTGAGGTGCTAAGCCAAATGTGCTCAGAAACAGACCTGTATGCAGGTTCAGACAGGGAACATGTAAAATATAATTTTATGACAAATTTTTTGTACCACACTCCCATAACAGCCGTTACAATTTGCTCATATATTGTTTGCGACTTTTTCGTATTGAGCGCTCGTAAACGGCGGGCAAAACTTTCAGACTTCGCATGATTTTAGAAGCCTCCCATAGGACTTAATGGCACTCTGCAGCTCCAACCTGGCCCAAGGAAAGTCACGATACTGAAGCTTTAATGAATCCAAAACTTTCGTACGAAAAAGTTGCGACAATTCGCGCAAGTTGTAACGCTACGAAAAAGTTGCGACAATTTACAAAACAGTCGTAACGGCTACGAAAAAGTCGCGACAATTTACGAAAAAATCGCAAAATACCGATCATTACGAAAAAAACGCATTCGGCGCTTTTTGGACGTTCGTGGATTAGTAAATGTGCCCCTAAGTCTGGCCTTTGCAACCACTAGCAAATCAACAGTATGCATTTATGTGTGAACCTGTTAGTCCCGGTTAATATTCCATTCATACTGTTTGTTTCCTATCATGCAGCTTCCCAATCAAAAGGTAAAAGAGAAGACAAGGAAAAAGAAAACAACAGAAAAAAAGGAACAAGAAGCCCCCCGTGATAGTGTAAGGCAGGAAAAGTCAGTGTCCTTCACAGCCGATAAAACTCTTAAGCAGAGGGAAAAACACATTAGTCTGGAGAGTAAGGATCCAGCTGTCGCAGCAGCTCAGCAATTATTGGATGCAGCCCTTTGTAAGCAAGGAACCAATGTGAAAGCTTCCCCAAGTCCAGCAAATGACAACTTCTACACCACAGCTTCCAAAACTGACTGACTGTGGGTACATGGCCTTTATTTGAAAACAAGGGGATTCTGGGAAATAAGCAAGTATCCTATTCTGTCAAAACCCAGGCATTTTGTACAACAGTTTAGGAATCTTTTACAGCATAATGTGTCTATAATGTGTTGTATAGCACTTCATATTCTAGGCTACTCATGGAACATTTCTGTTCTTTGTGAGCTGTGGAAACTTCCACATAAATGTAACTCAGAAGATAGCTCTGATAAACTGGTAGATTAAATCTATGTTAAAATGTAAAAATACAAGTGTGGGATATGTTATCCAGAAACCCATTATCCAAAAAGTTCCAAAATATGGGAAGCCATCTCCAACAAAGCCTATTTTAAGCAAATAACTCCAATTTGAAAATATAATAATAAAACAGTAGCTTGTGCTTGATCTCAACTAAGATATAATTAATCCTTATTGGAGACAAAAATAGTTAAATTGGGTTTATTTAATGTTAAAATGGTTTTTAGTAGACTTATAATATGGTGATCCAAACTACAGAAAAACCCCTTATCTGGTAAGGTGCAGACTTCTTTATCATGATATGGATGTCCCCACCAATCTCTGTATTCTGTTCAACAGCTTTCCTAGGAATTCTGGATGAATTTACTACTTCTAGTTACGCTAGAAATAGATTCCGTTCAGTGCGGTACTATGCTAAGAAAAAACTCTCAAGTCTTCTTTTGTATATCTGCCTTAAGTTTCGTTGACCTGAATTTTATTTTGTTATTAAAACAAAAAGGAAATAAAAATGTACCATTAACAACAACAAAAATGAAGAGTTCAGCTTATCACAGCCATATTCATTTTTATGCTTTGCAAAATCCCTCCAGATAAACTAAAATATTAGGCTTTATATCTATTAGGGCACTTACACATGGGGCAGGTTCTTGTCCTGTGGATAAACATAGGCCAAGAATTTGCCCCAGCACTATAAAAATCAAAATGATGTGCCTGCACCTAGAGCCAACACACAACAGACAAAAAAGATGTATCCAAATAATGTGGGCCCCCGCTTCTAATAAATTATTTTCAGAAATAATAAGCATCTAATTAAGTGTATCTGTAATCTTGTTGAGTCATGTTGAGTCTCTATCATGACCCTGCCAAAATTTCAGGCCAAAATTTTCCAGCCAAAAGCAGGCATTTGAGATTTTCAGACAATGTCTGACTGAAACAAGTGATGACAGGTGCTTTCCATTCCATCCTGCACTTTGACCTACTTATCTCTCCCTTATTATCTCCTTTATTGCCCTAATCTGTCCTCATAACGGTCTCAGTCTAGATTATAGCATTTGATAGTAGAAAAGAATCATTTGGCCCCACTAGTCTTTCAGTTAAATGCTTGTGCTTTTATATAAAATAGATTTATAACACAAAAACACCCTGAGTAACCTGCAAAACATCTCCTTATACATGGTGCTTAAAGCTGTCATTTATAATTTGTGTTTAGGGATGTATTCTGTGTCACATGACTCACTGAAACTTGTGTATGATAAGAAATTTTTAGAAGCCAACTTGTGATTTTATGCCCTGTAGTCAGGAACCGTCTCAGTGACTTTATCCTAGGGGAAAATTTACCCCCAACTGTGTCATTAATAATACCCATGTTCCAAAGAGCCATATGACATGTGGCATGACAAAGCACAATTTGTTACTAATAACATCACCAATCACAAGCTATATTTTAAAGTTTATTTGTGGATTTTGTGCATTGTATATTTGTATTTTAAAGTAGGTGGTATATATATTATGTATTTTCCGTGTTTATCTGCTGCAGGACTGCACACAATACTTTACATCATGGCTCTGGCAGATATAAAGTAGCATTATGCAGTGAAACATCTATTATCGCCAATGGTCTGTATCAACAAGCATAGTCACAGTTGTTGAGCATAGTCATAACACATTCATAACCAGCACCGTGGACTTTTCCCCTCAGTGCTGCATTAAGCTTTTAAAAGCTCACTGTCTATGAATTGTGTTCTTTTTAATCATGAATGTTATGATTTACCATATACAGCACAGGGTTAGATCATCCCTTTCTGACACTATAAACCTTTAGGGATTCATCCTCTGCAGTCTTTTTAGGTGCTCATGTTTATATATAAGGCAGCGTATGTTTTTAGAGCAGATTGTATTGATATGATATTATCCAGAAGGAAATGCTTTCTTAGAAATGGTTTATGGTTTTTAGCATACATCTCATTAAACCAGTATGTCTATATTTGCGACAAATTTATTTTGCTTAGGTTATTGGCCTTTAGTCTGCATTTGAAGCAGCAGTAACATGTACAGTATGTATGCATAAAGCACTACAAAGATACACAGTGCTTTACTATCTTACAATGCACAAAATTACACATGGGGAAGACAAATATGATAACAAATATAATGAATAAGCATAAATACACTGAGATTAAGTGCCATGTGGTAAAAGACACAGTAGAAAGGAGGTCTCTGGCCTGTAGTGCTTACTGTCAAAGTTGGTGTTTAACACACAGGCAAAAATTAAAGGGTAAAACTTAACAAATTTTCAGCATTAGCCCTTAAGTGCCAATTCTAGAAATTGAGAGTATTTCTTAGAAAGTAAATCAGGGATAGAATCACAAGGGCAAGGAGCAGCGAGATGGCAGTAGGTGTGGATGATGAAAAAAGACGGAGGATTTGAAGGTTAGCAGAAGGATTTTGTATGATATCCTTTGCCTAACAGGCAGCCATGACAGGGATTTTAGCTGGAGCTGAACAGGTTCCCTCTTTGGAGAAAGCAGAAGGTTTCTACCAGCAGAGTTTAAAATTGGTATTGATATTGAAAAAGTAGGAGACTGGGAGCCCTGTTAGTATGAGATTGCAGTAGTCCAAATGGATAGGATAAGGATCATGGATTAATGGATTAATGTATAAATGGGGGAAGAATTTAGGCTCAATCCCAATTCCAATTGTATTACAAGGAATGCTCTTGTACCCTGACCCAACCCTCTTGAGCTCATGTGGTGTACTAAACCTTCTAATCCCCATGATGGAGCTTCTCACTCCTTTCCTCACTTCCCTAACTCTACTGGCTCTGCTGACCACTCCTAGAAGGAGTAAGTGACATGTAAGATCTTGCCTACTGCTAGCTAGCCCTCCTTCACTGGGTCCCTCCTTACCAGAGCTTACACTGAGGATTAGTTACCCCACTTCACTGATGCTTCCCCTAAGAATAACTATAGGCACATATAAAATTGGGTGCTGGTCTCCTTGAAATCACCCCAAAATATATTTGTCTCCAAATACTGTGATTTAATTTATGACACCACCTATCCTATATCCCTCAACTTCAGAACATGGGACTTTCCCTTTCTATAAAATTGCTTTGTTTCTGTTTTTGTTGCTTTGTGTGTTTAATGATCTCGGTCAGGGGTCCTCAAACTAAGGCCCGCAGGCTGGATATGGCCCCCAAGGTCATTTACCCGGCCCCCGCTGTGTCCTCACCCCTAGCTACTACCTGTCCAGCATCATTTTGTGTCGGCCGATGTGACACGGTGATGTGATGCGCTGGGGCCAAGGACCACACTGAGGCAGACAGGTATTAGCCAGGGATGAGGATGCAGTGGAGGCGGGGCGTAGTTTGAGGACTAATGCTAGTCTTGCCCTCCAACAGTCTGAGGGACCGTGAACCGGCAACCTGTTTAAAAAGTTTTTGGTCCCCTGATCTAGATATTTGTGTACATGGGTCCCATTAAATGCCAGGAAAGAGTGGCACACCCTGTGTGTACACCCCAGCCTATTAGTCTGTATTGCAGTACATTAGTGATTAAAATTAGATTGTACTGTGCTCTTCTGCCTTATAAACTCCAACATGGTTGTTTAATTTACTCATCTGCTCAATAAACTCTAACATGCCGATACTAGACTGTAATTTGCTCCTATGTGTTTGCAGTGTGCAGGCAGATCTATTTACAGCTCTATAATGCATGAAGCTAACCTGATAAATAATTATTTAAATGTTAATTGTGCACCTTTAATCTCTTCAGGATTTTTAAATCATACTTCTCCGATAGGTCCTATTTCAGCAGAAGAATTAATGCTGTTTCCCTTTCATGTCAGCGGCTGTTTGGTTTAAATTAAATGATGCTAATGCTGCATAAATACTAGTACAATAAACTTTATGTGTCTGGTCTGCTTTGGATCTCTTTCATGTAAATATTAAGGATACTAGACCTGAGCTTCCAATGCCTTTTCTTCTCTTTCTCTCTCTCTCTTTTTATATTTTGTCTCAAGTAGATGTTAAGAGCAGTGGAAATTTACCAGCTGCACATATGTTCCCATTAAATCACAGTGCAATTACTATAAAAAAACAGACATTGTTTAGGAATAACACATGTGGATGGACAGTTGTACTAAGGTGCTAAACAGAATTGGATGTGCTCATTACTTGGGGTATGTTTCTCAAAGCAAAAGCATATAGACTATATATTGTACAAAAAATATCTTTCTATGGGGGTTTTTCTCACATTGGTTATGAATAGACAGTTACATCAAAAAGTGGTGCATTTATTAAACCTTGAGGTTGTAAATTTGAATATTCTGTAGACTAAGGTGAGCTAATATGACATATGACATGTGAGCGAATATAAAGCCTTTACAAATCAATGCATTCTATGGTTTTTGAGATTTATGATGTTACAAACTTGAAACAATCAGATGTCAGCTTTATTCCGCTCTGATTCACTGAAATATCATAGAATCAATGTTTTTTTCCCTTTGAAAACAAACAAAAAAAAATTAATGATTTCTCAAATGGCTGCTAAGGTTGAACTCGATTGTGATGAACGGATTTATTCTTTTTTTTTTTTTGAGAATCTATAGCAATAAAGATGTATCATGATTATACACTATAAATTAACACAACTTCTACAGTGTTTTATAAATGTGCCCCAAAATGAAAAATACATTCTGTACATTTATAGATTGTAGGGCTCATTTATCAATGGTTCAGATGCAAGTGCTGACAAAAAACTTGACATGTCATTTTTCAGCCTCTATTACTAGAGTTACTAGAGTCAATTTTCTCCTGATGTCTAAAGAAAATAGGGTTGGGAAGCACAAGTAGGCATAAAGCCTGTTTCTTTACATAGCATGAGCACCCCCTCGCATGCACTTTCATTGAATGGGTGTCCCCTTGCATACACAATCCTTATGTGTAAGTCATGAAAGCAAAAAACAATGAGGGCAAGGAGATACAAGGCATTTCCCTGTTTAATGCAGTAAGAGCTTCAATGCACCTGAGTGTTGCACTCTGTGCCTTGCTCTAGCAGGGTGCAACCGGAACAAGGCCACAGGGTGCAGGATCAGTGTCAGGCATTGGTAAATTGGCCCTAACATCCCTGCAAAAGAAAGCAATATGGTGCCCTGATGAGATCTAACAAATTAAAAAAACACCACCATTATGGGTTGTACCTACATTATTAACAGGCCTCTTTATTCAATTTTTTCCTACAGTAATTAGTACAAAGTAGTACTGTACTTATGCCATTGTAGTTTGATGAAATGTGAGCAAACTAAAGGGCTTGTTCTTATTGCCTCAGTGCTTAATACATTATGGTTTTGCCTGCTTTTTTGCCTGTTTGTAAGAGATGACACTTTTGTGTGGCTGCCACTTTTTCTAGAAAAATATAGCTTTATATGTATTCCCTATTAATACCATTGGCACCAAGCTTTATTTTTACCACCCAGATGCAACCCAAGGTGGGGCTTATCTTGCTTTCTTTGGTGGGAGCACCCTCTACTCTAGAAGCATACTAATGCATACATTTCAATAAACACACTGATTATGCACACAATAAAATGCACCCACATAAGGCATATTTCATGAGGGTGAAACAACTATAAATACATTTTTAGAAAAAAAGTGAAAGTGTAGGAAAATGATTCTTAAACAATATCAGGTGGTTGGGTAATCCTAATATACAATAACTAAGAACTGTGAATTATCCTTAAAAGAATTAGGCCTTCAGCTGAATCATTACATACAAGCAGAGCCCTAAATCAAGCCAGCATTTAATTAGATAGCAGGAAATCTTAATTGTAGGCTTCCTATTAATCAGCAAACAAAACAAAGAAAGCCCAAGTGAATAAGACACATACAATTTCAAATATCTGAAAAAGAATCCCATGTATCTTCTCAGCTCTTTACTTAACCCATAAAATACATAACTTTATTTATATTTTAAAAGCATCTGTCATTTATCCCCCCACTATTGCGCCTAGGCATATGCCTTTTTTGCCTAGTTCTGTCCCTGTAACTGGCTAGAGGGACAGTTGGCTGGACCAAGTGTGGCTCTTGCATTTATGTTTGGCTGATGCCCCAATTATGGTTGCCCTCTGGTCCCACTACAGTGGAATGGCGCCCCACCTCTGGTGCCATCTGCTGTAAAGCACATAATGGCACCAACAAAGGTGACCACAAGGCAAGACCTCATGAGGGGGTGACGGTGAGTGTGTGCCACTGGGGAGGCTGTTGTAGGGGAATTCTGCTAAAGCAGAATAACTACTAGGCAATACAGGGAAATACACTAAGCTCCTCAGAGTTCCTCCGACTGGATAAACCTTCACCCTGCTTACTTAATGTGCCCTTAACTGCAACCCCACCCTTTGGCCTATAACAAAGTACACTAAGCCACCACGGAGAGATTAGTCATCAGCAATAAATCCCTGCTATCTAAAGGTGGCCATACACGGGCCGACTATAGCTGCCGATATCGGTCCCTTGGACCGATTCGGCAGCTAATCGGCCCGTGTATGGGGAGAGCAGAGTGGCCTGGCCGACCGATATCTGGCCTGAAATTGGCCAGATCTCGATCGGCCAGGTTAGAAAATCTGGTCGGATCGGGGACCGCATCGGCTCGTTGATGCGGTCCCCGATCCGACTGCCCCATTGCCGCCCACATAATCCGATCGTCTGGCCCCAGGGCCAAACGATCGGATTATTATTTTTTTTACCTAAATGGTCCCCGATATCGCCCACCCGTAGGTGGGGATATCGGGGGAAGATCCGTTCGCTTGGCGACATCGCCAAGCGAGCGGATCTGCTCGTGTATGGCCACCTTTAGGCTACTAATCTCCCCGAAATGCCTTTCCAAGTGAATCGCTGGTGGAAAGGCATATGTGTTGCTTTGTTTTTTTGAAGCATCTTGGTTTCCTCCTGCAGCCAACTTTGCATGACAATGGAAAACGAAGTGATGCATATGCCTTTCCACTGGCTATTCACCTTGTTTCTGGTAGAAAGGCATTTCTGGGAGATTAGTTTCCCATGGTAGCAGAGTGATTCTGTTGGGAATTAGCCAAAAAGCTTGTAAACATGTCAGAACATTGGCCATAGTATGGAAAATGCTTCTAGAAACTTTCTTAAGAAACAGCCATGGCAAAAGGCCTGAAATAAAAGCAGAAATCTTGATTGAAATGCGTTGCATATTGATCCTGGGGCCTTTTTGGAAACACTTAGTACTTCTAACATTTGTTTTTCTTCTTGTCTGGTTCCTTGGAGATTTTCCATTGTAAACTATTTCCAATCCATTTTGGGCTTCCCATCTATCAAAGTTCTGCAGGAAAAACTACAGTAAAAACTGTAACATACCATTTTCTTGGCAACAGGCTTCCATCAGGCATTGAAATTAGTAAATACACTAAAAACAAAAGGCATTAGGAAAAGTAAATCTAGCACAAGCTTCAGGCATTAACTCCCATATATGTTGCAGACGCATTCACAATTTTATACATGCCAGACATAGAAATCCTGTTGAGACAGAGTGAGTTTCCAGCTCCCGTGTGGATAAACATCGCTGTCATGGCGGCGTTATGTTGACTTAGTCGGGTTTTTTAAAGCAGATTTCACTACTCATTGTCACGACAACTATGTTCTCGTAAGCAGTGACATTTTACTTTTAAGACATATGTTTACCATGCCATTAGAGCGATGCTGCTTTTTACAGGAAAATGTCAAGTGGATGTTGCAAATAGCACTTTGAATACATCTTTCACAGTTTCCTTTTGCAAAAAAAATAAATACAAAATTTAAAATAAACACAGGACCTTGCCTCTACTTGTGCACGAGTGCTTTCATTTATCATCAGCCTACATAGAATAACATTTCAAGAGAATGAAGGAGAGAATTTAAAAAAAAAATTGTAGCATATTACAGAGTACAGTATAGTACAAGCGGCAGCACAAGTAGCAAAGGGGACCTCTGCTCAGATACACAAGGCTCGAACATAAAATACTACTGTGTTTTGTACTATTCACAGCTTCAGCTATTCCTTCTCCGTGACATATGAAATGACATGAGCTGTTTGCATTAGGAGTTGGAGCTCTTTATAAGGATTGCTCCAGGTCCAGCACGCTGAAACATACCACCTGCACTTTCAAGTATCTTAAACATAGGCAGCGAACTTAATGTATATACAATTGTAAATGTTACAAAATACTATTAATGTCATACACTAATTACAAGTCAGTCATCGGTCTACCACCATAGAGGAGTTACCCGGAGATGGGAGTATTTGGGGACTATATTTTACAGAAAAGCACAAGACTGTTCCCATGTTGTCTCCCAGTAGGTGCTGAGCACTTCTGTACCGTTGAACTAATGGTAATACTGACACCTACAAAGACCAGTTAGGCATATATCAAACCATTTAGCTATAGTCAATGTAATGTAATCACTCTTAGGGGCACATTTACTAACCCACGAACGGGCCGAATGCGTCCGATTGCGTTTTTTTCGTAATGATCGGTAATTTTGCGATTTTTTTCGGCGTCTTTACGATTTTTGCGTAAAAACACGAGTTTTTCGGCGTCTTTACAAAAGTTGCGCAAAGTCGCAATTTTTTCGTAGCGTTAAAACTTGCGTGAAACGTCGCGCCTTTTAAGTTTTAACGCTACGAAAAAGGCGCGACTTTGCGCGCAAGTGTTAACACTACGAAAAAATCGCGACTTTGCGCAACTTTCGTAAAGACGCCGAAAAACTCGCGTTTTTACGCAAAAATCGTAAAGACGCCGGAAAAATCGCAAAAAATACGAAAAAGTCGCAAAATGTTCGTTTCCAATCGGAATTTTTCCAATTCGGATTCGAAATCGTGTCTTAGTAAATCAGCCCCTTAGTATGGGTGCCAGCCATTCAACCTTTTTTTTCAAGATGAGATGGGTACTTAGCAGATGGGTGGTGTAAATGGTGTAGTCAGCCTGGCAGAGTTATTGTGCAAGTTAACATCAAAAACTACCTGAAAGGGTTGCAAGGTAAAGCTACTTGCTAATCCAGTGTTCCCCATCTAAAGTACACTCCCTGAACCAGCCTTCAGCAGCACCCTTCAAATCCACAGAAAATAGCGCAGGTTTCTGGTACACATACTAACACTCATCTAACTAGGGTGCAATTCATGGTTTTCCTGTATGATGATAAATGCACACAGAAACAAGTCAAAATCTGTAATGTGATGTATACATTTATACATAGTGCGGCAGATACTTACAATACACATCTAAAGTTCATTAAACACAAGACAGTGATTTTGCATAATTATACATGAGGAACATTCACTTAGTTACAAATATACAACAGCATACATTATTTACAGATATTACAGAAACTGGTGCATACTTTACAATAATTGGGAATTGCAGACCATGTTTTTTCTCCAATCCAACACAATTATAATGATCTGCTAGGGCAAGTGCTCCTAAATGTTACCCATAGATAAGTTTCTATAATGCCATCAGTCTTTCAACATTCATATAACAATGTAATAGTTGAAATTGAACAGCACAGTTCATAATCTAATCTATATCACTGACAAACTGGGCCAGAGCTATGTTACAAACCCCAAGAACAAAGTTGCAGAGACCACACAACCGTGGAATGTAGAACGGTTCCAGGCTCTGTAGTAATGCCTTTTGCATGACATGGAACTGGAATCATTATCCCAGAATTAATGCCATGATTGAACAGTGGAATTCTCTGAGGCAAGTCTGCAAAACCACTGCAGCAAATCTCTGGAGATAACACTGGATTAGCAAAACAGAAAACATGTCCGATCCAATGCCAAAATCAGATGTAGTGGAAATTCCTTTATCAAACAATAGGGTCTTGCAGGCAGATAGACTCCCTGTTTAAATATACGTTGTACCTAATGGAAAGTCTGATCTTGCCTGTTAGAAGAAAGAATTAAATAATGGACAACATTGCACAGGCTTGTGAATATCCCACATGATAAACCAGTTAGGGGGTTATGTAAAAGATACTAAGTTTGCCCAGGTGCAGTAACATATAGCAACCAATCAGCAGGTAGCATTTACTCCTGTTTAAAAGCAAATATATTGCTGATTGCAATTGATTACTGCACCTGGACAAATGTAGTGCCTTTTATTACATGTGGGAGTTTGCTTGTAAAATTGGGGCAGGGACCACCTTCTGTGTTTCTCAACATGTAGCACATAATCTTTATCACTATATATAAATATATTTTAATGTTTGTCACCCTGTTTGTACTATTACTGTACTGGAAAAATGCATAGTGCTGTATATACAGTTGCATTATATAAAGATATACTTACTGTAGCTACTGCATCAGGCTACAAACCTTCTGCTACTATGAAAAGAAATATACATTTCATGTATGTCAATAAATATTACCACATTGATTTATTTACATAGCACCAGCAAGTTCCTCAGCATTTTACAATGACAAACAGGCTAACAGAATAAAGATATAAGGGACATGTGTGGAAATACAGTGAGTTAATGGGGTGCTGACATTGATATTTCTGCTGTGCCATCTCCTAACCTGTCTGAGGAGCATTTAGAAAGGTTAGCAAACCAACGTCATCTGCTCCTTACTGACTCAGGCCTGAATGTACAGGGGCTGTATCCATGAAAATTTAAAGAAGTTGCATACCCAGAATATTGTATTGGCAAAGGCTTAATTGTACTTCTAATAATGTGATAATATCCCTTTAATTTAGCTAAAATGTACTGTAACTGTGGATAGCCTTCCTTAACTGTTGATAAAAATATTCATGGACTGATTCTGCCTGCATTATTTCAGTGACAGAAAAAGTTGTTTTGTAATTGTTAAAGGTGAAGACACACTGGGCTACTAGCACTAGTTCACCCTAAGGGCTGTGGCACACGGGGAGATTTAAGTCGCCGGTGGGATGGCACAAGCGGCTGCGCGATTTTGCGCAAATCGCCGAAAAAGCCTCGCGAGTCTTTTTCGGCGATCTCCCGAAATCGCGCCGCCGCGTGTGCCATCCCACCGGCGACTTGCATTGTCGCCGGTGGGATGGCAGGGGAAGGCAACTCGGGGAGATTAGTCGCCCGCGAACAGGGAGTTTTGTCGCGGGTGACTAATCTCCCCGTGTGCCAGAGCCCTTAGGGCAATGACAGACGGAGCAATTAGTCTCGGCAATTGCTATAATCCAGTTACTGCAACTAACCACCACGTTAACAATTTGCACCGCAAGGTACATCTCGCACAGACTTCTATGTATTTATATGGAGGTATAATTGCAGCGATTAGTTGCCACAAATGGATTTTATGTCACGATTTTTAGTTGCACGTTTTACAAGTGGCAACAAATAATTGCCCCATCTGTCTTCGCCCTAGATGTTTCCATGGTTAATGCAAAAAATAAAAGGATAATGTGACCTGGGAACTGTAATCTCTTCTAGTGCAAGAAGTGCAATTGCACTCTCTGCACTAGCAATTAAGACGCAAGTAAGCGGGGGGGAGGGGCTGTATTGTGAAAGACATCTCAGGCAGCATTAGGGCTAGAAATGCTGCTGCCTTAGGCTAATGCCCCACTTGGTGATAAGCCACCTGTGATAAATCTTCGCTACCGTAGGGCACTAATCTTCCCGAAATGCCTTCCCACCGGCAATAATGTGAACCGCACCACTAAATCGCCTGAAGTTTCCATGTGGGGCATTAGCCTTAAATTTGCTCTTAGGCTCAGAGACTAAATAAAATAAGAAAACTGTAAAGACACTTTGTGGCCCTTTCATGATGGGTTGTGATCATCCAAAATGACTGATAGATCAGAAGAGAATTCAAGAGTGCGTTTAGAAGCAAGAGACTGTAGGTGACCAGGAGAGGGGGTGCCAAATCCAAGTGAGCTGACGTGTGAGCGTCAGTGCTGTACCTGACCTAGGATGCCCACAGTGTAGTTGTCTGGCAAGTCATTTTTATTATATTTCCCCTTTATAAGAAAATAATTTGATTCTGATCTTGCAGAAAACCAAAATCTGCATTCTAAAATTAATTTGATATATTTTAATATAATCATTTAATACTCCACATATAGCTTGTTCCCAAAATGCACAAACTAAAGGTGTAAAAAACAATTCAGGAAAGCAAGTGTTGGGTTTGTGGACACTAGTGTAAAATATCCAGGTGCTATCCTCTTCTGGTTTGAGATAGTGTCATATCCTGTGGCATCTAATACGTTTATATAGTTCTAATTTCCAGCAAAAGCTGTTGGCTTTCAATAGTGCCTTGCTGACGGAGCCAGGCTATTATGTGCAGCATTCCTGTCTCTCAAGTAGTACTACCAACAGGGGTTCCTTTTAAGTGATTTCTTTGCCCATCAGTGTTTAGACACAATATATATTAGCGAATGTTACAAATTGGCCCTTGATGCAGAAACATTTTAAACTGGTGATTGTTTTGACACGCTACATTAGCTTATCTCTCAGTGACAGCTGTTGTTCTACAGTAAACATCCACTGAATATGAAGCTGATTATATTCAACAATACAGCTCTATAAATACTGATAGAACAAACAATGACTCAAACTCAATATATAGGCACAGTTTTGTTAATAAAGGCAAATATGACCCGAGGGTTTGAACTCATGTCATGTATAAGAGGCATCAGAGAGAATCTGTTCTTCTTCTAGCGAACACAGCAGACATGCTCTTCACAATGCCACGTATTCCCGTTCCCTTCTTTGTGACCAGCTTGGATTCTCGAATCTTGTCCACTAACCCATGGAAAACCATAAGGACCCCATGGTATGCTTCTGCTGCTGAAACTTCATAAAAGTCACAGTCCATAGAGAGAGCTAAAAGCCTGCCCTCTTCACTAGACACAGCCCGTAGGTGATGCAGATCCCGTTTGTTCCCCACAATGACAATAGGAAGTTTCTCTGCTCCTAAGCAGTCTTTTGCTGTTTTGATGAGCTGGATTGTTTGGCACATAACATTGAAACTGGCTCTGTCACAAATACTATACACAAGGACATAGCCATCGGCCCACTGCATGCGCTTTTCTTCCTCAGCACAGCTCTCCTCAGTTGGATCCTTGGAAGAAAAAGAGGCCAGCAAAAATTTAATTTGCAGTTTCACTCAGTAAGATGAATGATGCACAGCTTTAATGTTCATCTGTGCTAATTTTTGCAGATTAGCAGCAGTGCCCAGCAAAGACATTTATCATATGTGCCAGAGTTTTTGGCAACTTTACAGTCCATGCATGTAGGGGGCAATGACAGCACTTTGAAACTAACCCCCGATTAAAATCCAGAGTAAGGTGTGTAGTGCATTGCTATTGTGCTGCAGCTTGTGGCCCCTGGCACTCCCTAAACTGTATATCAATTCTAGAATTGCAGGGCTTAACCTTACAGTGCAGCCCGTAGGGAAATGTGTAAAGTTCATAAATTAGGGCTCTTTGTCTTGTTTGCATGCTCATAAATGAGGCATTTTTACTTTGCTTTAATTTCTCAAAAAAACCCAAAGCAATGGAAAACATGCCTCCTCTCATATCTGCAAAAAAAGGGATACCTACTCCCTCCCAGCTCCACCTTCTTTTTTTACCCACCCTCTCTTTAAGCTCCAATACAGGCACCCCCAACCATGTGACCTCAGTTGCCTATATAGAATACTTTTTTTAGATATGTAACCTCGCTCTGATCTAAGGGAGCCATTCCCAAATGTTAGAATGCAATGGGGGCTACAAGCCATATAGACAGGTATATTGAGTTTATATATTGAATACCTATTTTCTGTCTAACTCTGTGTTATGCCATTGTGGGCCTATCTATTGCCAGAGCCCTAAAAACAAAAATGCCAGGTATTTCTTATAGCCATGTCCCTACATCTATTAGAGCCATCAGCAATCTATATTTTTGTCTAGACAAACCTACTGTGATCCAATATGTCTTTGCATGTATCCTGCCTGACTGTCAGAGTCAGAATCTACAGGATCCAATATTCCGTTGAGAGACCCTTTTTCTTGAATAAATCCTTACTGTAGCTGGTAAAGCTCAAATACCAGATAGCTATGAAAATACAGAATCCTTATTAGAGCCGATAAAGCTCAAATATCAGAATCATGGCTGCAGGTACATTGATCAAGATCATGGGCAGCATTCAAGTACATCTTAATGGTATAGTGATTGGATGTCAAATAGGTTGCATGTCTAATGTACCATTGCAAACAAGATTTTTTCGAAGTAAAAACTACCCAGGATTCACAGTTTTTTAAACTGTCTGTATGAATGTAATTTTTGGCAGTGTTTTTAGTACTAACTGGTTGCCTGAGAAATACATTTTCTTATACCTCCCCTAGCCCTCTATTAAAGTTATAATCCAACTGCAATAAGGTTGCATAGGGGTGTTATCTATAGTGGGGCCAAGACCAGCTGACCAAAGCTGAACAGTCCAGGCTGAGCCTTACTAGAAACAATCACCTAGGTCTACCCATAGCCTGTACTATAAAATGAAGAAAACACAGTGTCCTGTTAAACAAAACAGATTTTATTCTATAAAGCTGCATTTTGAAGTCCTTAGTCCCTGAATGCACCTTCTGAATTACAATAAAGGGAGAATACAGAGGCGGGTGTGTCAACAAACCTTTCTATTCAATACTGTGCTCTTTTTAGGTCTTCAGACAACTGCACTGCCAGATCTTTTCTGGGTCCTCTGTTGAACCCATTATGGAAAAAAAACACTGAACACAATCCTGCCACTTTCCAAGTTAATTTTAAATACATGGTCTCTGAAAAACCACTAACTTAATAAACACAGTACCACTGGGAGTAAATGTAACAGTGCAGTTTTTCAACCATGTCTCCTTCCTATGTATTAGTTCCAGGAAAAAAATGACAGGCTACAATTACTATAGTGCTCTAAATATATCAGAGTTGTTTATTTCTTTACCAGTGTTGGCATAAAAATGTTGGCAAAAAGATACATAGGATGATCTGCATTACTTAACAAGGGCAGGGAGGAGAAAAAGGCCTGTAAAAATAGAATGCTGTATGCCCTAACCATTTAAATAGAGCACATATTCTTTCAATAATGAAAAGTGGAGGCCATAAACAACAGGAGTCAAATGACTACAAATATCCATGTTGTATGCAAAATACTCACATATACATATCCAACCATGCTCTTACATCTAAACCTTCACTGCTGCTAAAGCACTAACATGCACAACAGTCTTGAGCATGTAATAAGTACAGAGCTCTGTACTTATGTGAACTATAGGCCACTCTTATGCACACTGGTCAGCTCTATAGGAGTCATTTAAGTTGTAGAAGGCAGGATGTAAAGTTCACCCTGCAGCTACCCCCACAAACACCACGCTGCCTGTGTTCATGAGGAAGGGGATCCTGCCCCCTAACTTTAGGGAGCTGTGACAAACCCTGCTTACAATAGCCTGAGTAAGGCCAGGGCTGGCCTGCACCTGCCGTCACTCTGTACCTTGGGCAGACCCTCTCTGCATGAGCACTAACGGGTGCATTGTTGTGCCCCTTTGTGCTCTTGCACTTAAGCTTTGGGTCATTTGCCACAAGCCTAATAAAAATGAGCATGTCAATACACCTGTTGAGGAGTTATAGCCTAAGACTCATTAACACACATGGTGAGTATTTTGTGAGGTTGCTATGTGGGAATAACCTGCAGTCTGAGCATGCTCTGTTTTTACACACATATAGCAGCTTTAGAACTACAGCACACAGTGGCATAACTTGGGACCATTGGTCGCAGGGTCTGCTCCCTCTATAGTTATGCCACTGACTGCACATCATTTAAATGATAAAGAAACCAATGGAGGAAGCGTTTTTGCTCCAGTCACAGGTAAAAATGAATACAGTATTAGAATGTAAACGATGATATCTACCTCTGTTTGTTACTTGGTTTCCTTCAACACTGAAACAAATTGTCTAACTTTTCTCTTAGGTGAAAATCTCAAAGGGGTTTCAGTCCAGACAAGTTTAGGACAAATGGCTGTTGCAGTGTATTCTAAGCAAGCCTACTGCCAGGGTGAGGTTTCCAGCATTATAACAAACATGGGCAAATATTGCTGAACCCTTTAAACAATCAACAATTAGCCTTCATCAGTCTAAGGCTTATGCCACATGTGGTAGGCATCTTGGCCTGTGGATATACAGCGCTGCATACTCATGCACTTCAGAGCTAAAATCCCTCCATGTGCCAGCACAAAAAAGTGCTGATTCAAGCATAGGAGCAAATTCTCATAGCCGAGAATCTTCCATGTGAGCCATGGGCGTCCGCAGAAAATTTTCCAAGGGGGGGCAAGTAAGCTAGTATCATCCTGCAACAGACAAATATATATATATATATATATATATATATAAATATATATTTTTTTTTTGCAGGATGATACTAGGGGAGGCTAAAGATGGCCCATACACAGACTGACCTACAGCTAATGTGACACTTAGTGGATTCGCTGCTGGCGTAAAAAGTTAACCTCCCAACTACCTCTTGCCGTTCCCACTGACTCCCAGGGATACTGTACAAAAGTGCGGGGGGGGCTTTTTTGTTTTTACCCTAAAATGTTTAGTATGTTAAAGTATTTATACGCGCATTTCTGTGAGGGGATCTGCAAACATTTGTGTTTGTGATCAGGGCTAGTTCGCATTCAAATTCACTTTTATTTTTAATGGTTTTTCAGTTATTTAGCTTTTTGTTCAGCAGCTCTCCATTTGGTATTTCAGCAGCTATCTGGTTGCTAGGGTCTTATTTACCCTAGCAACCAGGTAGTGGTTTAAACAAGAGATGGGAATATGAATAGTTAAGGGGACTACTTGGAAAAATAAGTAATACAAAATTATAATAATAATAAAATTGTAGCCTCACAGAGCAATATTTTTGGCCCCCATTTGAAATCTGTATAGAGGCAGAACAGAGGCCTGTGTATAGTACCTGGGTATAGTACCTGTGTATAGTGCCTGTGTATAGTACCTGGGTATAGTACCTGGGTATAGTACCTGTGTATAGTGCCTGTGTATAGTACCTGGGTATAGTACCTGTTTATAGTGTCTGTGTATAGTACCTGGGTATAGTACCTGTGTATAGTGCCTGTGTATAGTACCTGGGTATAGTACCTGTTTATAGTGCCTGCGTATAGTGCCTGGGTATAGTACCTGGGTATAGTACCTGGGTATAGTACCTGTGTATAGTGCCTGGGTATAGTGCCTGGGTATAGTGCCTGGGTATAGTACCTGCGTATAGTGCCTGCGTATAGTGCCTGGGTATAGTGCCTGCGTATAGTGCCTGGGTATAGTGCCTGGGTATAGTGCCTGGGTATAGTGCCTGGGTATAGTGCCTGGGTATAGTACCTGGGTATAGTACCTGGGTATAGTGCCTGGGTATAGTGCCTGGGTATAGTGCCTGGGTATAGTGCCTGGGTATAGTACCTGGGTATAGTACCTGGGTATAGTACCTGGGTATAGTGCCTGGGTATAGTACCTGGGTATAGTACCTGTGTATAGTGCCTGTGTATAGTACCTGTGTATAGTACCTGTGTATAGTGCCTGTGTATAGTACCTGTGTATAGTGCCTGTGGGATGAAATCTGCAGCAAAAGTTGAGAGTTGGTTCTCAGGTAAAGTTACAGCTGCAGATTCTTCTTTTCAGTCTTCATTTGTTTCCAGTTTGCAAAATCTCCCGATCCCTGTGTGCATCTGTGCTCTGATTGGTCAATTTTACTGTCTGTCAAGGAAGCTGTGCTCTGATTGGAGAATCCACAAGAAGAAAGATCCAATCGGAGCACAGCAAAAACGGGCTTGAGGAGACAGTGCAGAAAGTAAGGTTTTTTTTGCTACTTTTCCAGGGGGGGGCAAGTGCCCCCTCTTGCCCCCTTCTGTGGACGCCCATGATGTGAGCCATAAACCTCATACAGTAACAATAATAAAAGCAAACATTTGATTAGTTGCAATGTGTTACAGGGAATATGTGTGTGTGTTAAAGATAAAAGAACCCATTTTTTCTGTACCACAACATCCAGCAGCAGTAAATTAAACTGAGGGCCCTTTTCTTTAAAAGTTTGATAAAAAAGTTTGATGTATCAAAAGCCTCACCTTTGCATATGGAAAGTCCCAGATATTAAATATCACTTCCTTTCCATCCACACAGACATTGTGACTATATATAGATTCTGCAATTAAAAAAAAAGATTCCTGTTATTATACATCTATATAGTGCCAATAGGATATACAATATGTTCTGGGGATCTGCTTCATACAAGTCTGCAAAACATGCTGTAGACAAATTATATTATCCTTTGGTATCTAAATGAATTAGGCATTTTCTTGTAATGAGGATATACATCTAAATATAGTGATATTATGATATTATCGTCGTATGTGGGGAAGAACGGATACAGTACGCTCAGTAATAACATTACTGATGTCTCCCAGACAATGTGTAGAAAATTCAATATCTGCACTGTAGATAAATGAGGTGCTCACGCAAAGTCACACTGTGTCTGGGAAATAGCACCTATGGAAACAGAATTTTCAGGGATACCCCAGATTGTGGCCTTAGAGATGTTGATAACCCATAAGTCCCAGAATCTCTAAGAGTTGTTGTCCAGAAGCATCTTAATTACCGCAAGATGGACCAAAGGCATAGCAGGTATATAATGTGTTAATCCATCAGAAAAAATTAAGGTTGTTTTCTTGGATAGAAAACTTCAAATAACAAATTGTCAGTAAAGCCACTGTTTCCTAAAGGATTTCTATTAGGAAACAGTACCATGGGAAACAGCAGTTTTGGGCAACATACTGCAAATATTCTTGAATACCTATGTGCATAGCAGTGTTTATGACAACTACAATCTTCTCCTATGTTATATACGCTCTTCTGAGATATGTGTTTGCAAGCCTCATCCAGTGCTCAAGGTGCCTTTGATTTTAGGAGGAAATAATTAAAAAATACTTAACGAATAAGTAGCTTTTCATCATTCATAGTAAATGACAGCAAAAATTAGCATACAAGTTGCTAACCACGTCTGTTACCTGTTTTGGCTCTTGCCATTAGGCATAGTCTTGCTACTAAAAATCTTGTCCACCAAAAAGCCATATGTGCCATTTTCATTAAAGCTCTAGCACCTTAGGACGATTTTAATAGAGGCTATTATGCCATAAAGTATGTATGTATGTCCTAATGTCTTATTTCATGTTTTAATAACAAATATATGGCATATACAGTATTTCACTTAATATCAAAGTTAACGTTATTTTTGAGACCCATTGCCACATGGGCAGTAGCTGCCATTTACTCTACCCAAGACATAATCCACAGACTGCAATAACAACCGTATCCATAGCAGTTAGAAAGAAACTGATTTTATAATAAGTGCCTATAAGCTTTTCCTCAGTAAAAGTAAGCAATATAAAAGTTTCTGTTCAGGTACTGAATAACCTGCCAATATGATAATATCCACTTATTTGTACTAAATAACTACAAATGTGTAGAAGTTAAAAACATGCTCCAGCCACACTATATGGGCCAGATTAATCAAAGTGTGAAATTACAACTCACCACAGAAAAATTCACCCACTTTCTATTCATTCCTACAGGATTTTTAGAAGTGTATATATCAAGTGGTGAACGTTCACTCATTTATAAATACTCTTCTATAAGTTACCTTATACAGTATATCTGGAACAACAAATGGATCACTTTTTATAAATGGAGAGTATTTCCGATTTAAATGTTGGTTGCTTTTTACAATAAATATTTAGAACCCTCATATCTCAGATTCAATAAAAAATGCACAAGCTTTAACATATGGTATCACTGGAACAAGCTGTTAGCTATTCCTTTTGTTACTTTTCTAATTCCTGTAAATATCTGCCTCTCCCACTCTTAAGAAGGGCCCTCAACATCTATCAGTAGGGTAACTGGGGTTGCTTTTAGCCCCTGGCACACCACTGTGCAGCATAATAAGGTTGTTGCTATGTAAATTCAATATAATAGAATAGTCAGGGGATTACTGCTAATTTAAGGGAAGTTAATCATTATGTGATATATACAAAAGTCAGTGTAGCCTCCCACTCTGCTATAAAAATGCTGTGTATAGGTATATAGTGTTGCATATGTATTTGTTACTTGTGTAGTAATAATAGAAATAATATGAAGTTTAAAGTAACTAGATTGCACCCCCAAAATTATATATTTCCTGAGAAAGGCTACAGTGCAGAATGGTGTGTATATTATTTTACACTAAGCGCTCAGCATATAGGAAAATTTCTGCAGGTCTCTATGCTCCAAAACTAATTGCTCCAAGAATACAGCACTGCCTCCATTTTGCAGCACTTCATTCATGAGGCGCTTGAGGCATTTGGCACATAGACATCCCTCTCTGAGCCATCCCCTAACTTTCATATTACTAAGACACACAAGTTAGGGAGCACCAGCAGGTTCTGGCTGCACAGAGCCCCATACTCACTTCCTGCCCACTTCCAGACAGTAAGGCCAATGATGCCTTAAACCCACTGGTTCCTTGCATGCTCACAGACCTGTGTAGAAGGCACAACAGAGAAGTATGCACAGCATTGTGGGAAATAGAGTTTTGGCTGAAGCAGAGCTGATTTTTGCTACATTGTTTCAATACTACAAGTATGTAGGACCAGCAGCGCAGGAAATAGCAAGTGACAGACCTATATTGCTTTTAATAGCAATTACAAGTACAATTTTTTTATTGGGGGGTAATTGGATGGATTCTCCCGTTAGTACATAAAATGAATGTACATAGTAAAGATTACAATAACAAGTGAATACTTACCAAGCTCCCCATACTCTCCAATAAAACGTCTTGTCAGAAATCGTACAGTTAGTGCTGAAAATAAACACAATAAATGTTACCAACATATAGAAAAACAGACTATATGGTGAATAAACAAGAGTGGAGTACAATTCCCCACTCTTCTCTAGTCTAGTGGTTAAAGGAGAAGGAAAGGCTAAGTCACTTGGGGGTGCCAAAATGTTAGGCACCCCCAAGTGACTTTAATCGCTTACCTTGTACCCCAGGCTGGTGCCCCTGTCAGGAGAAAACAGCACCAGCCCGAGGTACCTGTAGCGAGCGCTTCCTCCTTCCGGCTTCGTTTTACAACGACTAAATGACAGGTGCATGCGCAGTAGAGTGAAAAGCCGACTTCTCTGTTAAAGTTCAGCTTTTCACTCTACTGCGCATGCGCACGCTAGCAGAGTAGGAAGGAGGAAGCGCTGCAGCTACCCCGGGCTAGTGCTGTTCTCTCCGAATAGGGGCACCAGCCCGGGGTAAAAGGTAGGCGATTAAAGTCACTTGGGGTGCCTAACATTTTGGCATCTCCAAATGACTTTGCGTTTCCTTCTCCTTTAAATCGCATCCCTTCTGTTGTCACTGAACTACAGCTCCAAGTATCCCCTGACAGCCTATGGTGGGTTCAAGGCTGGTAATTCTCCTTTGGTCATTTCCAGTCCAGCTACCACATTTAGAGGTTAACAAGCGAACATATGTTAACTAACTCTCTATAGTGGTGCAGCCACCTGTCCTGTTTAAATAATTATTAGTACCAATATTCTAATGAACAGAAAACCTGATGGGAAGGGAACAGCAACTAACAGGAGGCACACTGTGCTTTGCACAAAATACATACAGGGAAATGTATTAAACAGCACTTAAAAAAGCATAGGGATTGCTTGTCAACATGTGATCCACTTGTGCAGTGGTTCTCAACCTTCCTAATGCCGCGACCCATTAATACAGTTGCTCATGTTTTGGTGACCCCCAACCATAAAATTATTCCTAAGACCATCGGAAATATGTGTTTTCCGATGGTCACAGGTGACCCCTGTGAAAGGGTCGTTTGACCCCCAAAGGGGTCTCGACCCACAGTTTGAGAAACGCTGCACTAGTGTATCTTAAAACTACAATACCCAGCATCTTCTGACAGCCTGTAAATGCACATCATCACAACAGAGCAATGTTGGCTATTTTTGTACACACTAAATTAAAGACAAATGCATGCAAATAAACACAGAATAAACACAGAAAAAGGTCACAAATTTGAGTTTGTATTTTTGCTAACTTTTTTCGGAAAACAAAAGGTCTCCCTTTAGGGGTTTAGATATGTACACAGCAAGACATGCCATAACTCTTTATATATTTGAACATATTTACATCCTCACCTGATTTCCCTACACCATCTGCACCAAGGACAAGTATATTTGCTTCCATTTTCAGTGTTGTGGGTCCAGTCATCTCTGCTGGAGCTGCAGAGGAGTGATGCTCAGGACTGAGGCTGACAGATCTCCGCAGAGGGATTTTTAGCACCATTTGCAGATCAGACCTCACAGTAGAGCAGGATGTGCCCTTCTCAAGCACTGGCTGGGAATGAGCCTACGCTTAGCAGCAGCAGCAAAGGCATTTCAATGGAATGTACCATTATTTTGAAAGAATGGGGTCCTGTAAACATAACAAGGAAAGGATGAAACTATTTATAGATGACTTTTCTGTTACTATTTTATCATATTAAAATATGACGATGTATGCGTATGTGCATTGTTTTAGAAAATAGTAACAATGTTATAAATACTTGGATGCTACATATTGGTATTTCCCACACATGCAGTGACTGTGTAATATTGCTGTAGCACAACAGGGAAATGCAGTCGTAGGTTAAACTTATTTTTGGTACAACAGTTTGCTTAGGATTCTACACCACATGTACTTTTAAGGGCATGTACTTTTTTGCAAAATGAGGATTTCTTTCAAATATTAGAGAAAAAGAAAATAAATTCAAACCTTGGGACAGCGATCCCAAACCAAGGCAATCATTATAACAGAGGACCACAAACCAAGCTATGCAGGTAAGCCACTAAACTAAAAATGGCACACATCTTCCAACAGCCTGGTCACTCATAAACCGCATGTAATGCACTGGAATGAAGTGTGAAAAACAATCCTTAAAACAGCAATTCAGACCAAACCAATCATTATAACTCAGGACTACACAGCCACCCAGAGTATGTGTATGTGAGATGAATAACACACAGCCACACAGGGTCAGACTGGGGTGTGGAGGGCCCACCGGGGCCCGCGCCCATAGCCTCCCCCCCGAGGGCCCTCTCTAACCCCCCTTGAAGGGCCCCCACCCGACGTCCTTCCCCGAGCGCGTAAATTTAACGCTTCGGGGCAGAAGCGGTCGGGCAGGGCGAGAGCGCCGCAAGGGTCTCTGCCTGCCCAACCCCCTCTCCTGAACACGCATACTTCATTCTCACCTTAGGCGCTTTGGGAGAAAAAGATATGCAGGTCGGGGGAATGCTGGCAGGGATCCCACCAGCCCAGTGCGACCCTGTCTTCTAAATTAGCCAGTTTTGTCCCTAAATTGAATAATCTGACCCTAGTTTTTACATAAAACACTGGGACCCTTTGATGCCAGAGTTAAAAATGAGGGCCTAAAAATGCACAATTACTTTTGTTTAATTTTACACATTGTCTTATCCTAAATTACCCCTTGTTTTCTCCCTGAACTGTGAAAAAACTGGCCCTTGCTTGTACAAAAAAAAGACAAAAACAAAAAGTAGGACCCTGTAAATCACAGACTTAAAAATACTAAAGATGACTTAATTTCACCTGGCTCTACTTTGGAACAATATGGGTATTGTTTTGTTGGGAAGCAAAAAAAATATTTTGTTCCCTGACACATCAGTTCCCTGAAAATTGGAATAAAATTATCAATTATTATTTTTATTACAGAACTCTGGCTTCCAAACCAAAATTTGTTAAAGGGCCCCACACAACACAGAAACCCCTAATATACCTATCACTGTAATCTGTTCCTTTCAAAAAGTATGAATAAATACCACTTTTGCATGCTGAAATCCAGCTCTACTCTTTCTGCATCATTTCAAATCCTGGCAGGGAGGAGGGACTAAAACAAATTGTAACAACTTCGCAGCTTACAGACAGCATATAGGAACTACATAACTCACAATGAATTGCACTGTGACGTTCTGTTCCCTATTGATATCACGTGTACAGGGAATTATGGGATTTCGAGGATGTGGGCTGAAGACTACTGTTACATTTTGAGTCTCAAAGTAGTCAAGCAGATCAGCAGAACAGGGGGGCAGGCTTGGGTAACTGTTCCAAACCATATTATTACATTAAAAATTATGAAATAGCTGCATATTTTTTAATTGAAGTACATTGCAAAGTTGCTTGAAATGATGTTTACTTTTCAAAGATCTTTTCAAAAGTTGTGTTTGGGTGGAGTTCCCAGTTAAGTATAGACAGGGTTGGACTGGGCCGCCGGGACACCGGGAAAAAAAACAGTGGGCCCTGGCGGCCCAGATCCAACCCTTGCCGGTGCTCCATCAGCCAACCGTTCCACCCCCGATGTGTTAAACGCTCAGGGGAGGAATTCGGGTGGGGGACCCTGCGGGGGGAAAGGGTGTAAGGGAGGCTCAGCAGGGGGTTGGGGGATGCGGGCTCAGTCCAACCCAGAGCAGAGGCTCTAATGCAGTGATCCTGAACCAGTGGTTGGCGGGTTGCTCACCAACCCCTTGGATGTTGCTCCCAGGTGTACTGCCAAACATTGCCTGCTGTAGGCTGCCAGCCCACACTGAGCTACCAAGTAACCAAACCCCACCTTACTGGTCAACCCTTAGAACCTCTTTTCATACTTGCGCTGCTCCCCAACGTTTTTAACATTTCAAAGTTGCTGACAGGTAGAAAAGGTTGGGAACCCCTGCTCTAACGGTTGCAGGTATTTGCCCCTGGTATTGCTACAAGTAGCAGAAAAGAATGATTTTCTGAGGAAATAGTGGAACCAGAAGCTATTGCTGTCAACTACCAGGGAAAACAAACTTTTTTTTATTATTTTTCCCTAACATAAGTATGAGTTTTTGTGAGCTGCTAACAGAGAAAACAATTCATTCGTTTTGGTCAAATATTAAGAGCCAAGGTAGCAGTGTTTTTTTGTTCCTTTTTCGTTCCCTGACAAAAGTAAAACTGTTGGCAAATAAAAAATAAACGTGGCTATCGCATGTTACTAGCAGGCTACACTCCTGCGCCTTCACTGTAGTAACTCCACACGCACCGCTCCCTCAGGCGTCACTGCGCTTATGGCCTGGTATTCGTGACGTCACTGAATCGCGACAAAGACTTGTGACGTCTGGATGAAGTGGCCGGCAGGAGCCGAGGAACTAGACATTTAAACAGCGATCCGAGAGTTCAAGTTATGTTATGAAAAGTACATGTGATTTGTCCATCTGTCTGACAAAGTTAGGCTAAGTATTTGGACTTGTTACACAGCACCTACTTTTGAACGGATGGGTCCCAAAGTGCTGCAGTCAAAGACTGAAGAAACCGCTGTGCGGGTAGTTGTCCGAGTTCGACCCTTACTCCCTAAGGAGGTTCTGCATGGACAGCAGCACTGTTTGTGGACGGAACCAGACCAAAGGAGGCTAACACTTGGAACAAACAGGCACTTTCAGTTCCAGGACATATTGGATGAGACTTGCAGCCAAGATGCAACATATAACGCCTGTGTACAGCCATTACTTGCGGCTTTCTTTCAAGGATTTAATGTCACTGTGTTTGCTTATGGGCAGACTGGCTCAGGAAAAACCTACACCATTGGCGAGGCAAGCATATGTAAGTAGTAATTCTGAATTTCGTATCTAAGAATAGGGTGGCATATTGTTAAACTGAGGTGGGAGATCTATGTAGTAGTAACATTGAGGTAGCAGGAATTATATATTACTTGTTGAGTCTTTTAGTTCTGAATATACAGCACAGAAGTACTATTGCAGTGGTTTACCAAAGATTTAAGCAAACCAGGCACATATGGGAGCAGTAAGAGTTTGTAATCTCATGTAGTGGATCTGTACCAGTAGCCGTTCTCCCTTAGCACAGCCGTATTCTGCAACACCGTAGTCGCTAAAAGAACAAAGATTATACGATTTTATTTAGAGTTTTTTGCTCAGCTTTGATTATTCAGACATGGTTATGGTTCTGCATGTGGCAGAATCCCATATGGAGTATTGAGATGTAAACAAAAATTAAAGATTTAGCACATCACTAATTTGTAGTAAAATTACTATATTATAGTACGGATACTTATACTGTGGGTTAGGACCCCCTCCCAAAAAAAAAAAATTGGTCAAGTGCGATGAAGGATGGATCACAACCACTGATGGTCTCATTGGTGACTTGATTTTTTAAGAAGATTTGCCTTACCTTTAGCCAGCCCTAGGCAGCTAGATTGGTTTCTGGATGGAGGAGCTGAAATTATAGCTTCTATCCTCCATGAGGATACCATAGAAAGGTAGAGAAAATTGCTAACAGACACTTTACATATCTAGTAAATGGTAGTGTATGACAAGAGCCTAGATAAAGTGCCTTCCGCTTTATTTATTAATTTTAGACTTCTTTTTACAGCACAGTACTTGCCTTCTGCTTTTATTGGCAACAAGCACCCTGAGTGTACATCTGTTTTCTCAGTATTAACTATTTAAGGCTTGGGTTATCTTTGATAACATCCCTAGCCCCGTAGAACCATCTGAATTTAGGGATAACGTAATTTAAGTTCAGTGTGAAAAATATTTTTCCCTGGCTGGCAGCAAGTAACAACTAACTGTTGCATATATGATGTGCAGTATAATGTTAAACACATAATAGGCTAAAAAGGATGGTTATTACAAAACCAGCACATGCAGTGGAAGCTTCATAAATGTATTTCCAACCCGCTGCTGTTGAACTCTTAGCATAAGTTGATAGGGTATGTTGGAAGTAAAAGCACCTACTTCTATAGGTGCTTCAGAAAGTCTGCAATCTGCTACAGGCAAAAACATCAGAGGGCTCCTTTTTGCATAGGGCGCTAAAAAGATGCAGTTTGCTGTGTTTTTTTTTTTACCCCAATGCAGCGTTTCCCCCAGAATACCTGCACAATTGTGGGTATCTCCTAAATACTTGTGCTTAACACACCAATGTTTATGCAAATTAGCAGTTTTTTTAGTATATCATGCAACTTGTGGCTTTATGTGATGTGACATCAATCAGAATTAATATCCAACTTGGTTGCTGCAAGTTGCACATACCTTTGTGAAAGGGATGCTGAGAGTAGAACTGAATTTTGTGTACTGCTGACATTTGCTTGTTCATGACCAAATTTTTTTTTCTTTTCCCATAGCTTCAATATCTGAGGATGAGCAGGGAATTATACCACGGTCTATGGCTGAAATTTTTAAGCTGATAGACGAAAATGACCTAATTGACTTTACCCTTCGGGTTTCATACCTGGAAGTATACAAAGAGGAGTTTAGAGATCTTCTTGAAGTGCACACTACAAGCAAAAGCATTCTAATACGAGAAGATGAAAAGGGAAATGTTGGTAAGTGCGATACACACAGGTTGTCCATTCCTGGTAAATGTATTAATAAACCAAAATATAACCTGTTGCCGTGTTCTTTCAGTGTTGTGTGGCATAAAGGAATGTGAAGTCGAGGGGCTGGATGAGGTGCTTAGCCTACTGGAAATGGGTAATGCCGCAAAACATACAGGAGCCACACATGTTAATGTACATTCTAGCCGTTCGCATACGGTCTTTACGGTCACAATGGAACAAAGAAGGTGTGTTGGTCGGGTTGCCAGAGTGGCTACTGATGAAGAAGAGACTCTCCCTGATATTGGCCAAGTTTTGTCTTCCAAGTTTCACTTTGTAGACCTTGCTGGGTCTGAAAGAGTTCTAAAAACAGGAAACACTGGTGAGCGGTTAAAAGAGAGTATTCAGATAAACTCTGGTCTGCTGGCGCTGGGTAATGTCATCAGTGCTTTGGGGGACCCAAAACGAAAAACCATGCACATTCCCTATAGGGATTCGAAAATAACAAGGTAGGTTCTAGAGGACTTTTTTAAAGTTATTTACATACAAACCTGCTTCTCAAAGAGACGTTATGATTTTTACTGCACCCTTATCATTTTGTAATACTAATTTGCTAAGTATAAGAACATTAGTCCCTTTAGAAGAATGTGCATAAAAAACTTTGACTGGGGGATGGTGGGGGGGGGAGGAGGGTGCGGGAATAATGAAGTTTTGAATGATGTACTATGTTAATAAATAGTGTACTGTTTTCTATTTTCATTTTTCGGAAATATAACAATTATTTGTCATTTAGTTCAGACTAGTATGCATTTCAGATTTACTACATGCAACGCAGGTCTTATTTATCTGCCATTTGTTATGCAGGATACTGAAGGACTCCTTAGGTGGCAATGCAAAGACTGTGATGATTGCATGTGTTAGTCCATCTGCATCTGACTTTGATGAAACTTTAAATACTCTAAATTATGCAAGCAGAGCCCAGAACATTAAGAACAAAGCTACTGTCAATTGTAAAAGAGATACAGATTGTGTGGAGGATTTGCATCTTCAGATCAAATCTCTGCAGCGTGCCCTTGAACAGAGATTGCGCTCAGAAACACGCATACTAAATCGTTCTGACCCTGCTAAGGCAGTAAACCAGCGGTCCATGGATAATCCAGTGTCCCAGGTTATAGTAGAATGTGCACACTACAGGACATGCACTGATGCAGCTTATTTACTCCTTATGGATCTCCTCTCTGATAATAACTTGGGCCCTGCTCAGGTGCTGCGGGCAAAGGAGTGGATGTGTTCAGTAGAAGAAGAGAGAAGTGATGTGTCATCTGCCTCAGGTCTTGATAGTGGGATTGAGAGCTCCACTGCTGAGGAAAAATTAAAGGAGCTAGGCAAAAGGCAGATAAAGGACAAGGTACGTCTAGAATCAGAATTATCAACATATCAGACTGCATCCAAAATGGTACTTTTAGCAGTAAACGTTTAGGAGATATCTTTAAAATGTTACATAGCATTATAATTGAAGGCAGACCAAACATATGAATGCATGAGGACAAATGGCCCTAACATTTTCCTTTTTTAAAATGAATGTGTGTGTGCTACATGTACTAATTGGTTACTGAGCAATGTCATTCTAATCTAACCTTTTTTGAAATTTACTTGGGAAAAATATGCTTTCCATCTCAATAAAATATTTGTGCTGTATTTTTGACCCATTGTACATACTTGTGTACATAAGAGGCATTTGTTTTGTCCACTGTACACTTCACTGGGTGTTAACACATTATCTGTTCTCAAATGAACGTCTGATGATTGGACAAGTGAAAGAGTATAAGGAGGCTTATGTAATAACATAGACAATAGTTTGTCTCATTCCAGCAACCCATAGCAGCCAACCAACAGCTTGGCTTTTATTATTTAGAAGAAGCAGGAGAAGGTAATCAGGTTGAAAATGGAACTAAAATGTTCTGAAAGCTTGCTTTGTACCACTTTTGTTATTTATTATTTCAAAAGGGTTACCCTGTAAGTAATTTTTTTAGAAGAACAAACACAGGTCCACTTAACTGATTGACTCCTAAAGGGCACATCAACCCCAAAAATAATGTTTTGCCTAATAAGAGAAAACATAATTCTAAGCAACTTTCCAATATCAATTTATTAATTTTTTTTAGTGCATTAAAAGTTATTTGTAAATGTAATTGCTATTGAAAGCAGCATTTGCTGAACTCCTGGTTGTTACTTTTTAAACAATGTTTCAACTGTCAGTCTCCTCCAGCAAGTCAAGTCTGTCAATCTTCTGCCTTGTGTTACATTGTTTCAACAGTCAGAGCCACCAGGGCAAAAAAATAAAAAAGGACAGGGAAACTGCTTTTAATAGCAATTATATATACAAATAACTCAAAAATCATTACACATTTGTAATAAATGTATATTGCAAAGCTGCTTAGAATTTTGTTTTCTTTTATTAGGAAAAAAAATCTATTTTGCATTGCCTTTTCCTTTGAAGCATGTCTCATACCAGTCTACTTGGGGGATTCAGAATTTCTAGGCCTTTTCTTTGGCCTATAGCAAATATAGATTTGTTTCCTCAGGCTGTTATAATGCCACATACATCTCATGCAATTCTGATAAAAAAAATCATTTTGATAGAAGCCATATCCAGCTGGTTTGCGTTAGAATTGTGTCATGTAATGCCCAGGATTGCCAAATTTGTTGCATGCCTCAAATTTGGTCCAACCGTGTCCATTCCATAATATATTATTAAATGCAATTCTTATCCAATTCTTGATGAGAATTAAAATGACATCAAGGAAACATGCCCTGGGTCATAAACTGTGCAACATATAAACCTTGTTACATATGATGGGATTTGTAAATTCTTCTGCATGTTTTAATGCACCAGTTAGTGGCATGCTATAAGATAAGCATTTATGATGCAAATTAGAGAAAATAAGGAAATGAGTTTGTTTAAAGGGAACCTCCACCAAAAAGTTTTTTGCATAATGAAAAAAATTACCATTTTAAGCAACTTTACAATATTCCTTTTTAAGCCATAATTACAAATGTAAGTTTACTGAAAGCCGTGTCTGACTCTACATTACAATAAAGATGCTTTGTTTTGTCTGAATTATAGTAAATAATCTTCTCCACAGTGTGAACAGAAAAATTGCTTATTGTTTTGGATTCTCTTGTGATTCTGTTGCATGTTAGGGTGTGCTAACCTTTGAAAAGGAATGTGAAATCGAGAAGGATAAACTCATCGAAAAACTTCAGCTCCAAATACAACGTCTCGAAGATGAGAACAGAGAATTTCTGTCTGCCCTTGAAGATGCAATGGAACAATATAAACTGCAGGTGCTATTTGTTTTTTGTGCCTTCCGAAATACTGATGACAATGTCAGAATGTCTGCATTTGTTGTTCCTAATGTAATAGCAAATGTATTAAATCTAGAAAAGTGCTGGTTATATACACCAAGTAGTCAGGTTACCAGAGTTAGGGATTTTGGTGATCTGTCCACGCATCGGCAATTGCACAAAGTTCTTGATATATACTGATCTAATTAAATAGCATCCAAATTAATTGTTTTAACATGAAAACCTGGTTTATGACCTCCATCAGCACATGTATGGGTTAACTGACCAACTTGCATTTTGATAGGGCCACACTTTGAAGTGTGTATGGCCCAGCTGCACAGTTGTTCATCATCATTTGGCCTCCCTTACTGCCTGTCATTGTGATATCTTGTAAATCAGTGCATATATGGCTGCTAAATATTGCTCTATCTGGCAACAATAAAAGCTCCGAGCCCCACAGTTTGGTATCTACTGAGCTAGAGGACTGCAGGCTGGACATTGCTGGACATAAATATCAAAATATACTTAATGTTAGTCTAAAAATTTCATGATATTAGATTTCTGGTCATGTGGCCCCTCTGAGACTGGATGCTTAGGTTAAATGCCCTCTCTGCTGTTTCTTAAAACTGGCTCTGTTTGTATAAACTGTTTTCCGTGTGTGTGCGTTGTTTCCTATAGACAATGTCTGGACATGATCCAGCTTGAAAAGCATAGTAATTACTTGCAGGCTAAAGCTGTAGGTAACAAGATGCTTTTTTGATAGAGTACAAAGTTGCAAGAACAACAGGATGAAATCATTAAACATCAAAATATCCTGGAGAGGTTAAGACCCGGTCTCTCTGCTTCAACCCTTTTGGAAGATGTACATGTGCTGCAGCTTGGAGGAAGGCCAAGTACAGCCCCAATAATTCAAATAAGACCACATGACTCCTTGGAACAAAAGAAATCTTCCTCATGGGAATTTTCAAAGTCCAAAAAGGTATGAGTTTTCGGCCCTTCAGATGACTAATTCTAACTTTATTCTTTACTTCTTGCCTAATTGCTTTTGTTTAATACAAAAAGCACTGACACAGAAGTGCCCTCATGCCAGCACAGTAGGACTGACATTTATGTTTTAAATATAACACTGTGTTTAAAAACACACACTGCCCAGCACCAGATGCATTGGCCACAGCAGGAATGCTAAGTGTGAAAAAAGGTAGTTCATCTTTTAAACGTTACATAATGGCTTTTATCAAATTTTTTTTTTTTTTGTACTGTGGCTTAAATAAGTTGTTTTATTTTGTCTCTTTGTCTCAGCAGCAGACTTAAGTCCCTTATCTAAACTGTTACAATTTAATAAATTTTTTGCTACATTTCTGAGCAGCAACTAATTGCAATGTTAGATTTAAGGCAAAGACACAGGGGGCGATTAGTCACTGCAACTTTTAATTAAGCCAGTCGCAGCGACTACCGTATTTTTCGGACCATAAGACGCACCGGACCATAAGACGCACCAATTTTTTGGGAAGGGAAATGAAGAAAAAAAGATTCTGAAACAAAGTGTCCTAAAATATTTTATGTGCATTAAAACCCAACCTGTACCAGCAGCACCCAACATATTGCCCCCCACCTGTACCAGCAGCACCCAACATATTTCACCCACCTGTACCAGCAGCACCCAACATATTTCACCCAACATATTGCCCCCATCTGTACCAGCATATAGCCTACCGATATACTTTAAAAAAATGTTTTTACTTGCCCGTGTGGTCTCCGCAGGGCCCTCCTCTATTTACCGGCGCTTAGCTCTGGCGCATGCACAATGACGCGCATGCGTATGGGCATGCGCACAGCGCCATAGCTAAGCGCCGGCAAATAGAGGAGGGCCCTGCGGAGACCACATGGGCAAGTAAAAAAATTTTTTTAAAGTATATCGGTAGGCTATATTCGGACCATAAGACGCAGGGACTTTTTCCCCCCACTTCTGGGGGAAAAAAAGTGCGTCTTATGGTCCGAAAAATACGGTAATCGCAGGGGCAGGGTGGGCAGCGGGAAAGTTATGGCAGTGGGGAGCGGCAACTGAGGATCAAGTCTGGGTCAGAGGGGCCCACTGGGGTTTTTCCACAGTGTCCCGCTGGCCAAGTCTGACCCTGGGTGGGGTTTTATTGCCACCTTTTTCCCCTATGCATTGTCAGTGTGTAATTATTGTGTGTTTGTGCTCAGAGCAGATTTCCAGCAGCTGCATTTCCTCTTTATCTAAAGAGTTTACTAAGAGTTTTCAAACTGGCACACAGAATCTGGTGTCTAGCTTAGAAGAAGCAGATACAGTACTGCAGAGACGGTTTAGTGAAGATTCAAATGAATCAGCAGAAGAAGATGATAAAGATCAATGTAAAGGGCAGCAAGGAAAGCCTCCCAGGTAACCAAGAGTTCAGCATAGAAGCAGATTGTCTTTTCTTTTTATAAAAGGGTATGCATACGACTTTTCTTTATTTTTCCTAATGTAGACGTGAAAGAATAACTAAACCAGGATCAAATCGTTCCCATTATAAGCCACAGAGCAGAATCTCTGAGAGCGAGGGAGAGAAATCTACATCGACACTCCTCAATATAAATTCATGTAAGTGTTAAAAATAAAATTGCATAGTATGTAGTCCAGCAGAGCTATTAAGGATCCCTAGCCTGGCCAATAAGTGTCTCCTTTATGTGACAACGTTTTATTATAACCCAGCATGTAATCAGTTCTGTCAAGGGAAAATCCTGTTAAAAAAGAGCATATGTTGCCTTTTTTTCCCCATGATAAACCATCTGGAGCAGTGCTGTCCAACTTCTGTGGTACCGAGGGCCGGCATTTTTCTGGCCTACATGATGGAAGGCCGATAATGGAAGCCAGTTTTGACCACTCCCCTTGTTAAACTGCACCCACTTCAAGCCACACCCATGTTATCACAAGAGCTTTTAAGACCATACCCACATGAATGGTTGTAGGACATCAAACACCCAAATAGTTGGTGCTCACTGCAGGGATATCACCCTTCATTTATATGTGAAAGAAGTTTATTATGTCATATTAAGACACACCCTTAAATCAATATGCCTCCTCCTCCCCTGTGGATAGCACAGCAACCCACAGCACATAATTACACCATAGGGACACACCATACACACCATATGCTAACATACGCCAGGGGCAGCATAGTGAAGGCAGAATATGACACACACAGGCAGCATAGGGCAGGCAGAGTATGGCACACACAGGCAGCATAGGGCAGGCAGAGTATGGCACACATAGGCAGCATAGGGCAGGCAGAGTATGGCACACACAGGCAGCGTAGGGCAGGCAGCACTTTCTGTCAGAGGTGTGAACAGTGTG
Source organism: Xenopus tropicalis (assembly GCF_000004195.4). Lineage (NCBI taxonomy): Eukaryota > Metazoa > Chordata > Amphibia > Anura > Pipidae > Xenopus > Xenopus tropicalis. Next base: position 109,146,335 of record NC_030679.2, read on the forward strand.
GGCGCTTACAGTCTGAGCCTAAATTGTGAACAATGCAGGGAGTGCAGGGCAGGGTGTCAATACAGGGGACTACAGGTGTGAATAATACATGGGTTTACAGTCTGAATTTGAGGTGTGAACAATTCAGGGGGCCAGTTAATCTCAGTACTGATACGATTTAAATTATACACAAAGGTAAGTGGTCACAGCAGCCAGACAGGTGGGGGGGGCCATGGGCTGCCTGTTGGACAGCACTGATTTGGAGGATCAAGCGAGGGGGAATGGGAGTTTTACTGTTGCCACAAGTGGTATTGTGGTTAATTTTAACCCACACTTTTGAACTATCCTCAGTAATCACATGCTTTGAACAAGCTTTGCAATCACTGGGGGTGCCAAGTTGTTATACAACCCACCTAAGCAATGTTTGGTGCTTACTTCTATTTTGTTCCAGTGTCCCAGGCATCCCCTGTGCTTATTAAAACTGGTTGCATTCACAGTACAGAAAACATTAAAGAACAGGGGATTCCTGGGACACGGAACAAAATTGAAGAGCTCACAGGAAAAGTACCCTAGACTAGTGCATTTTTTGAAGAAGAAGAGCACTGTCCTTTGGAAGGTGGCAAGCAAAGCGAATCACTGGTGCTGAGCCCAACATTTTCTGCCCCAATGATTCTACCTTTCCTTCTCATCAGAACTTGTATTTAATCATTCTTAAAATTCCCTGAATAACCTTTAATTGTTAGACTTAATTTTATGCTCCAAGCACTTTCCCAGAGTGCCCAGAATGTACCCAGAGAAAGCCAAATCTTAGGAAATGATTCAAAGTGGAGACTGCGTCAAGCTCAACAAAAGATCCGGGAACTAGCTATCAACATCCGCATGAAAGAAGAGCTCATTAAAGAGCTTGTTAAAACCGGTAAGGTGCTTTCCCAGCTGGCGCTTATCAGCCAGCTAATTTTCTTAGCATTTTCATGTTTTTGACTGGTTACAGATAGCTGCTTTTTAGCAAAATCTACTGTTTTCACAATTATCCAGAATGATGCTGATTAGTGTTTTCTGGTATTTTTATGGGGGATAGTTGCGAGGATGTGCAAAATGCCACTTGAAATAACCTAGGATGGTAAAAACTATACATTGGTTTGGTGTTCACATTTTTGCATATAAAAAATATTTTCCTAATAATCCTTTTTGACTGAAAAAGCCACTTTGAGTGAGTGAGTGAAATGTTTTCAAGAATATTTAAAGTCCAGTTGCTATAAACTTATCTCTACTACTTACTGTATGTCTTAACCTAGGTGAATGAAATCTTCATAGACATATCTTCATAGACATATTTTACTGTTACTAATATTACTAGTCAAGATATCCAGTGTTGCTTTGGAGCTGAGCTTATCTCTAATACTGAAAATGATTGCACATATGTGGTAAAAGCACCTCCACCAAAAGATTACATGGATCAGCAGAAAAATAAAATGGTTAGGGAGAAAAGGCAAAAAAGCAGAACTAGCTGCAAAGTGTCTGTTTTATTTACACAACATGTTTTGAGTACTTCTGCCCTTTGTCAAGTGTAACACCGAGTGCATCAAATACCACATTTAAAAAAGAAAACAGGACGTGTATTCCCCTTAACAGGACAGTACTTAATGCTATACCGTCTGTATTTTTCTGGTGTTGTAAGTACTTCTCTGATACTATGGAATGGCTCAATCTCATTGGTTAGATAGGTGGGGTATTTCAGGCATGATATTAATAGAACTGTTTGTTAGTATAAGCATATAATATTACAGGAATATGTTCTGTTTTTTTTTGTTTTTTTTACAGGAAAGGAAGCTCAAGCCATGAATAAACAATACTGCCTTAAGATTTCTGAGCTAGAGAATGAAGCTGAACAGATCAGAGCAGAAGTCAGCGAAAGTCAAAGGCAATTACTGGAACTGGAGGGAAAAGCGTCGCGTGATCCAGCTGAAAAGTGCAAGTTGCAGGAATACCGAAAAAAGATAGCTGCTGCGGAGAGCAAAGTGCAGGTTTGTTTTATTAGAAGCAAAGAGTTCTCTGGTTTATGGGTCTCATGTACTGATCCCATACTCACTTCTGTTTTGGGATTTTAGCCCTTTGCTGTTTGAGTAATTTTTGTGTCTAAAACAACATTTGCTATCTTTTTGGTAGTCTAGCCTACAGTATTCTTCTTGCCGTGGGGTTTCTTTTGCATGTTGCAGTGCTGATAGAAATGGCTACATGCCACAATTATGCTAATATGCAACTGCGCATAACTTGTGCAGTCCGGTGCACAGTGTAGGGGGATAGGCAACTCTCTAATAACTTGAACAAAACAAACTGACTGGCATACAGGACTCTAGTGTGGGGATCTCCCCTGTGTTTATCTCATCATATAAAACATTTTGGGAGTGGTTCCCTTCAGGTATACCTGATGAAGGGGCCCACCCCTGCAGTGTTGTATTTGACAGATTAAATGCAGGGGAGATCCTGCTTTGTAGAGTCCTATGTGCCAGTCATTTTGGTTTGTATGTGCCACACATGTCTTATGGTGCACAGAGTTGTTTAAGGTTTACAGTAATACGTTGTACCTAGACACTCAAACACATTAATAAAAGTGAGAAGCAGGGCAGATAGAGTTTTTGATGGAGAGTGTTCCATGCCCAAGTTGGAAAAAGTTACAAGACCATCTCTAAAGAGTTTGAAATCCACCAATTATCAGTATGATAGATTGTGTACAAATAGAGGAAATTCAAGACTGTTGTTACCCTACCCAGAACAGGTTGACCATAAAAGATAACTCCAGCTGCAAGGCGTCTAATAATCAGAGAGGTTACAAAGGAACCCTTGGTGACTTCTAAGCAACTGAAGGCCTGTCTCACATTGTTGAATATTGATGATCATGAGTCCACCATCAGGAATACACTGAACAGCTATGGTGTGTATGACAGGGTAGCAAGGAGAATATCTCGCCCGTGAAACATGGTGGGGGGAAGTGTTTGGGTTTGGGTTTGGGCCTGTTTTGTTGCATCTGGGCCTGGATGGGTTGCCATCACGGATGGAACAATGAATTCTGAACTATACCAGAGAATTCTAAAGGAAAATCTGTCTGTGAACTGAATCTCAAGAGACATACAGCACACAAGTTGTTCTACCAAAGAATGTTTAAAAAAGAAAGTAAATGTTCTGGAATGGCCAAGTCAAAGTCCTGACCTTAATCCAATTAAAATGTGGAAAGACCTAAAGCAAGCTGTTCATGTGAGGAGACCGACCAACATTCAAGAGCTGAAGTTGTTCTATGTGGATAATGGATAAAATTCCATGTACAGGACTTATCAACAGTTTAGTTGCAGTTATTGCTGCACAAGGGGATCACACCAAATACTGAGAGCACCATTCACTTACTTTTGCCACACGCAGATATTTTATTGGATCAGTTCAATAAATACATGCCTAAATCTAATAATAATAATTTGTTTTGCCGGTTTTTCTTCATCTACTTTTTGGACATGTTTGAAAATCAGATGATTTTAGGTCACATTCATTTAAAAATGTAGAAAATTTTAAAGGATTCACAAACTTTCAAGCACCACTGTATAATAACTGTAACTTTGGATATTAGAGAGCGGTTATAATAGTCAGGAGTAACAGTCCAGTTCAGTTTCTACAGTAAAGAATTATACAGTCAGCTCATTTCCCTTGCAATTTCCTTTTCCAGTGTAATTGGACTAGTTCTGCTTTCCTAAACATTTACTGGGAAAAGGAACGTGTTAACTTACAAATAAAGCTGGCCATTCACACACCGATAATATCGTACGAAACCTTGTTTCGTACGATATTCGGTGCGTGTATGGCAAGTCGGCGAGTCGACCGATATCGCAGGAGGCTGCTGATATTGGTCGACTACGCCGATCGGGCAGGTTAAAAGATTTTGAGCAAAATCTGTTGTCGGGGCTGAATCGGCAGAAGGAGGTAGAAATCCTATTGTTTCTACCTCCTTATCTGCCGTTTCAGCCCTGAACGTTAGTGGCGGATTTGACGATCACCACATGTGTGGCCACCTTTAGGTATCATTTTCTGTTTTCCAATCTTAATTACATTATATATTTTCCGTTAAGTCAATGGCAAGTTGTCTTGTGTGGTGTTTAGTTTTTTTGTTTTTTTTTTAACTTTCGCAAGTTCCAATCGTGAGCTGTCGCTTTCAGGTTCTGAATGAGAAGAAGCAGGCTACAGAGAAGTTAGTGTCACTTTCTGCACAGAGTGAAAGGAGAATCGAAGAACTGGAAAAAAACATACAGCAAATGAAACAGCAGCAGTGTCAGTTGCAGAGGAAACTGAAAGAGGAGACAGAACAGAAACGTCGTCTAGAGAGTGAAATGCAGAAAAGAAGTCATAGAGTGAAGGTGTGTATATCTAGCTTGGGCCATACTATAGAAATGCAGAAAAGAAGACACAGAGTAAAGGTGGGTATATCTAGCTTGGTCCGTACTATAGAAATGCAGAAAAGAAGTCCGAGATTAAATGTGGGATATCTCGCTTGGGCTATACTATATGTGTACAGTATATGTATGTATGTATCTCTTGCATAATGAAGGATCATTACTTAAGTTCTGCCGAAAGAAATTCCTCATAGCACTGAAAAATAATACACCCCACAAGTAAAATCTACAAGGAAAATCTTAAGGATACTGCCACACAGGACTGATTTTCAGCCTGCGGATAAAACGCAGGCCAGGAATCCGCCTTTATGCTATCAGCATCCCTCGCCTCTGCCTGCACCGAGAGCCAACACATCAGCCCAGGTGCAGGCACATGCAGCAGACTTTAGTGCCAAAAAGCAGTATGGATTTCAGCAACTAAAACCACGTGTCTACACTTGGCTTGACTGAGTTGCTCAGGGTGCAGTCACAAAAGAAGTTTGATGACAGTGGAGAATTAGCCCTCATGTGGCATTAGCCTAATGTGTCAGTAGCCTCTCATTATCACTTACTCAATCCTCTTTATATTTGTCTGTTGTAGCTTTTTTGATCAATACATCTGGGCTTTTTAAACACTGGTGCCTTTCCTTGCCTTGACAAAAGCACCTGTAGTGATTAGCACAGTATTTCATTTCAGGAACTTGAGCTCAAACACGAACAGCAGCAAAAGGTATTAAGGATCAAAACAGAGGAAATAGCGGCGTTTCAAAGAAAAAGACGGAGTGGAAGTAATGGATCAGTTATCAGCCTGGAGCAGCAGCAAGTATGTCTGTTTGATTCTTATAAATGCTCTTTGTAGCTCTGATAAGAAAATGAGGCTAGCCATGATGTGATATGTGGCTATAATTCATTTCTGTCAGGATAATGGAAACACTGGTTGTTATTTTTATTTGTTGACAAAATCAGTTGTTTTATGTAGCTGAAAATTATTCCACATATCACTTGCATATTTAATCCTATTAATAAGCATTTTAGTAGATAAGTTAGATTATTTTACATTGAGAACTCAAACGTTCATGGCTAACAACATGGTTTAGTAGTGGAACATAGTTTATTAATTAACAGCTCAAACATCTTTTGTGACAGCTCAAACATCTTTTGATGTTTCCAATATTTTTTTGCCCTTTGGAACAATTCATTCCTGACATAGAAAGATATTGTCCACAAACATTTGTGTGCCATGAGTCTAAAAGGTAAAAGCTACTTTAGAAGGAAATTGGTGGGATAACATGTTGATGGTTTGCTAATAGCATCCCATGTAAAATAAGCACTTTGATTTGAATACATAAATACGTTTTTGGTATGTTAAAACTTTAATGATAATGGGTAATGGTATAAATAATCTACTACCCTTGTTGATCTTAAGGTGTATAGAAAGTCAAAAAGTTTTAAAACAAAAATACATTCTGCATTTTCAGTGTACACCCATAAAGGGTAACATGCATCTAAAAAAAGTTTGGCAGATATAAGCAAATGCTTAAAATGTGTCAGTGAGAATGTGTTTATTTTTGACATTCCATCATCTTTAAAGAAGAACTAAACCCTAAAAATAAATATGGCTAGACATGCCATATTTTATGTAATGAACTTATTGAACCAGCCTAAAGGTTCAACATCTCTATAGTAGTAAGGAGGGGTGACCATACTCAACACTTCTGTTAAAAGTGTCACTCACATGCTCGGTGCACTCTGAGCAGCTGTTGAGAAGCTTAGCTTAGGGGTCGTTGGAAATTATCATGCAAAGAAAATTATGTTTGTCATATAAGCTGATCCTAACAGGCTGATTATTAAAGGAGAAGGAAAGTAATTTTGGCATTTTACTGCCAATAGATTTGCCACATTAGTGCAACCTAGAATGCTATTCTTATTCAGCAAAAGCTTAACTGTACCCGAGTAAAGAACCCTAGAACATTTTCCCAAAAAGGAGACAAGAAATCCTGTGTTTTTTTTTATAGAGGACTCAGTGCAGCGTTTCTGTGGGTGTTTATGGTTGTATTTACATAGACTTTTGTAATAAAGCTTACTGAGTTTTTACTTTTCCTTTTTCTTTAAAGTCTGATACTAATAGCACTGGTTTCAGAGTTGCCATGCAGTAATCATGTGTGTTATTTACTAATCAGGCTTATATTATGACATTTATATCCTATATATAGAGTATATTGTGAGTGGGTCCCTAAGCTCAGTAAGTGACAGCAGCACAGAGCATGTGCAGGAAATCAGCAAAAAAAAGGATGGGGTGCTACTAGGCTACTTTAGGGACACAGATCTTCCCTGCTAAAGGCCTGTGGTTGCCTTGGGCTGGTACAGAAGCACAAAACATAATGTACAACATTTCTAGCCTATATCTTTAGTTAAGCTTTAGTTCTCCATTGAAGGGTTCTTTCAGTAAATAACTATTATTCTGTATAGTAAAATGTGATTCACCTTTCCAGCATAGATTAATTTTAAATTTCAGTAGTTTAAAATAGTCCTCAAACAGTATCTGTCTGGCTGTTGACATTTTTGCACTCATGGCTCTAATTCTGATATACTTCTTGCTCCCAACAACTAAGGGCTGTAGGACATCTTGCGTATTTTTCTGAAATATGTCAGCCCAGTGCTGCAAGTGCTGCCTATAAACATGCACTGGAGAGCATTCTTGGGCTAATAACAACCATACCTGGTGCCTTCAAGTGGTACCCATTACAGCCAGTGGGAGGCAGCAGGGGCAGTTTCAGGCACTTTGCCCCTGGTGGAGGAAACATTGTGTGTTGTCAGTTTAAGACTTTGTTTCATTATGCTGTTTTCCATGTTGTCTGCTGTTAGAAAATTGAAGAGCAGAAGAAATGGCTAGACAGCGAGATTGATAAAGTGCTTGAGCAGCGCCGTTCCTTGAATGAGCTGGAAGAAGAACTTCATAAAAGAGAAGGCATTTTGTTAAAAAAAGAGGCACTTCAACAGGAAAAGAATGACTTAGAGATCAAAAGACTTCGTTCCAGTCAGGTGAGATGCCTTTTAAGTCTGCCTGAGGAAACTAAAGTGAGTTGGTTTTTCAGCTGAAGGGACTAGATACAATACATAAATCTTGTGAGTGTAATGTTTTTTAAAAAAAATATATTTCTTCTCACTCACACTTCCAGTTTACTGTTTATTGTACTGTCATCCTGCCTGTGACTATACCTGAACAAGCACTGTCAGGTCAAAACATAACTTCATAGTTTTACCTGGAGGTAAACTTCTAACTTGAAAAATTTGTCTGTGTCACAGGGTGATCTTTGTCTCCAGCTGATGTTTTATGAAGTTTTTTTTAATCCCAGGCCTTAAGTAACGATATTGTCAGAGTGTCTAGCCGCATTGAGGATTTAGAGAAGGAGCTGTCTGAGAAGAATGGCCAGCTTCGTCAGGGCAGCGCCCACGACCAGCAACGTATACGAGATGAGATCAACAATCTGAGACAGGAGAAGGACCTGTTGTTAAAACAGAGGGTAGACATTGATGACAAGCTGAGACAAGGAAACCTTCTCTCTGCAGAGGTGACTATTGTCTCTTCATGAAAATGATTGTTTAAAAGATTTGTATTGCTTCAGTTAAGCCTGACACTGGCCTGCACCTTTTGAATTTGCTTGTATTCTCTGGTTCTGTGAAGAACCTTATAAAATCATATATATAAGGCATTGCATCCACATGTCATCGCTACCAGATGTAAAGAATGTTTGCATTTTATATTTATGTTACGTGTTATTTTTTTCCCCCAGGAAGAAAGAATACTGTTCCAGCTAGATGAAGCAATTGAAGCCTTGGATGCTGCAATAGAGTACAAAAATGAGTCCATTACTCGTAGGCAGCGGGTTTTGAGAGCATCTGCCAGTCTGCTGTCCCAGTGTGAAATGAACTTGATGGCAAAGCTCAGCTATCTCTCCTCCTCAGAGACAAGAGCACTCCTTTGCAAGTATTTTGACAAGGTAGAGATCAGCTTATTCTCCTAGCACTTTACCCAGCCCTATTTGAACTAGCAGTTCATTGATTAAAGGGACAGAAAGTGTTAGGATCTGGCCTAACACTTTCGGGAACCTCCTGTTCATGGAATGCAGCTTCTCCAGGCAGATTATGCTTTTGCCTTCTTGCCTTAGTTACCTGATCCAGCTGCAAGTAATTTCCTAATTACATGGCTTTTTTAACATGCCCCTTCCTATTCTGGCTGGAAACTTAAACTAAACTACTTGGTCTAAGCCAGTCAACATTACCCTTGGACCCTGCATCTGTTAACCTGCATTTTAAGTCAACATTATCCTGGGAATGCTGTTGGAGTTTCCAAGTATCCTGTCCTCCTCCTGTGAGTGTTTTCCTGACCCCTGCTGATTTTTCTGGTATGATTCTTGGCCTGTTTATGGACTTTGTTTTTCCCTAAATTCTTGCTTGCATCTGAACTTTTCTTCAGCCTGCATTTTTGGCTCACCTTTGTTTATTTTTATTTCAAATCGCTTATTAAAGCCTTATTTTCACTGCAGTTCATTCTTGTTTTTGAGTAAAGCACTAAACATGCTCTCATTTAGTTACCTACCTCATATCACAGCTTGTACTAAAGAGGTGATTAATCCTGATAGCAATCCTGACAGAAAGTAAGCACAGGTAAAAAAAACAAAACCCTAGGATGACTGGTGATAAATTTGGAAGACCACTTTGCGATTCCTGCCATAGACTTACTTCTATCTAGATACTGTATATCAGGGATCCCCAACCTTTCTTACGCATGAGCCACAGCCAAATGTAAAAAGACTTGGAGAGCAACACAAGCATCAAAAGTTCATGAAGGTGCCAAATAAGGGCTAAGATTGGCTATTAGGTAGCCTCTATGCTTACAGGAGGCTTTATTTGGTAGTAAATCTTGTATTCAACCAAAACTTGCCACCAAGTCAGGAATTCAAATATAACTACCTGGTTTGGGGGCACTGGGAAAAACATCCAAGGGGTTGGTGAGCAACATGTTGCCTCCAAGCCACTGGTTGGGGTCACTGCTCTATATTTTTAGAAGGCAGTTGGTTAGTAAGGCAATTAATGCTACTGTTTGTGCTACCCCTATGCATTCAGAGGGTGTAGAGTATGGCATTTTTTTATGCAGTCTGTTTATTATAATTTATATTTATGTAATATAATTCTTTAGGTTGTAACATTGCGGGAGGAGGAGCACAAGCTGCAGATTGCATTCTCAGAATTAGAAATGAAGCTAGAAGAACAGCAAAGGCAGGTCTACTGGCTAGAGGTGGCTCTAGAACGGCAGAGGCTTGAGATGGATCGCCAGCTCACTTTGCAACAGAAGGAACACGAAAGAAACATGCAGCTTATCCTAAAGCAATTTCAAGGTTTGATCTTTTACTACTTTAATGTTATATAGCATTATATTGCTTTAATACCCACTCAATGGTAGATTTACTCACATGGAACAGCTCACATATACAAAAACTGTAGTATAAATAAAAAGCTTTTTAAAAAATGATTTTAATGTGATTAATAGAAAAGTATAGGAGTAGGTGTAGGAGATGTCCTACCGGTTGATGAAGTGTCCAGTGTGACATATGGGCATATTTATAAAAATGCCACGTAGAATTAAGGCAGTTCTGAAGGCGAAAGGGGGTCAAACACCGTATTAGTATGGTGTTCCTAATCCTTTTGGTGTGTGTATTTTAGATTCAGCACACAAGAGATTTTGCCACTGAACATGGATATGAATTTCCTGTCTTCTTGTGATCTGTTTCAGGCCAAATGGGTGAAGGATTGGCTGGAAGCAAGAGGCAATATGAAGCCAGAATACAAATGCTTGAAAAGGAGTTATGTTGGTATATGCAGGCTCATCAAGAACTAAGCCAAAGACTAATTAAAGTATCTATTCCTAAACAGAATGCTCCTGGACAGCAAGTAAATGGTAAGACAGCTACACTTAAAGACCTGTTCTGCAGTGAGTGTTTCCAGTACACTGAGCAAATCTTGTTATATTGACACCCTTTGTCTTTCTGAGTGGCTCTAGGTGATGGAAGAAGTCTCACCACAGCTGAAAAACAGACCACTGAAATCCATTCTGCCACTGTGAATTTAAACAACCCTGTTTTTGGTACAGACAAAAACATACAGCCGAGAGAGGACTTTTTGTATGCACCTTTACCACCCACTTGGAGACGTTCTTCGCTTCCTACTGAAGAGCAACATGGCCTTGAGGAACTCAGAAATCGAGAGACTGTCTTAGAAAATAGTAAATTAGTGCAACCAGCAGAAGCCCTTTGCCAGAGAAATCTTTCCTATCTTCCTAAATCTCGAAGAGAGCTGCGCAGATGTAATGTGAACACTGTCCCCGTAATTTCTAATTTGGAGATGATAGATGTTAGAAAAAATCCATTGTAGAAAGGTTCGGATAAAAATATTTAATGCACTTGTTTTCCCAAGGCTACTGGAAATCAGTATATTTACATGTTCTATTTGGAGTGCCGTTTTACATACCTTTTAGGGTTATAGCAGACAGGACATTTTGTCACCTACACTTAATTTCCTCCAGTGCGGGTGACAACATCCAATGTTACATGCCTAACCAGGACAATGAAATTGTTGGTGGTAAAGCACATGGTAGTACCTTGAATTTTCCTCACAAGACAACTTTGGGCTACTACCCAATGCATATGTTTAACTACTGGAATTTTACATGAATCCTGTAGGCATATAATGTTGGATGTTTTGTTGCCCACTCTAGAGTTATTAAGCACAGGTGACAACTTCACATCTGCCATCAGCCTCAGGGCTCTTGCCCATGAGTTGGTTCTTTCTGTGTTCCCTTAAGGTGGAACTAATGTGTTCCACTGCAAGGGAATGCAGAAGTAAACGTAGCCTCTTCTTTTCAATCACTTTGTACTCACACTGCACAGGAAAGATTTAAACGCAGGTGGAATGCAACTTGCTACTTTCCACCTGTCTTTGGCACTTCTGTGCGGCACTGTGAGTACTATATAATTAAAAAGAAGGTGCATTTCACCTGCATACGGCACTGCCCTGCGGCACTGCGAGTACAAAGTGATTGAAAAGAAGGTGCATTTCACCATCATACGGCACTGCCCTGCGGCACTGTGAGTACAAAGTGATTGAAAAGAAGGTGCATTTCACCATCATACGGCACTGCCCTGCGGCACTGTGAGTACAAAGTGATTGAAAAGAAGGTGCATTTCACCATCATACGGCACTGCCCTGCGGCACTGCGAGTACAAAGTGATTGAAAAGAAGGTGCATTTCACCATCATACGGCACTGCCCTGCGGCACTGTGAGTACAAAGTGATTGAAAAGAAGGTGCATTTCACCTGCGTACGGAGCTGCCCTGCGGCACTGTGAGTACAAAGTGATTGAAAAGAAGGTGCATTTCACTTGCATATGGAGCTGCCCTATGGCCCTGTGAGTACAAAGTAAATGAAGAAAGTGCTGTGTTCATGTGTGCTGTTGAGGTTGAACGCATGAATGCTCCATCACAAGGGCACACAGGAACAACCACTCATGTGTAAGAGCCCTAAGACATAAAAATGACACAATGGGGCTTCTGTACAAAAGATCTTCTAATATTTGCTAGCTATTTCACTTAGCTGTTCCAAAAGCTGTTGATGTTTAATGTCAATAGGGGGGTGACCTACAACATGTAGAACGTTTGTTTACTAGCCCTTCACACAGGCTTAAAGGATTAAAAACAAATACTCAAATGAAGTATCAATATAACCAAACTAATTTTTTAAAACATTTTTTTTTCTTGATGTGTTGCAAAATAAAGTGATACTTTTTCCTGTCACTCACAATGTTGTGGTGCCGACTTACACTTGTGGCCACTCACCCATTGCTTTAATTAAATGGCAACTTGTATGAATAATATAAACATGAGAACCAAAGCCCAGCTTGATTAAATATGTCTTGGAGTTATTTTCAAGTTTTAAGGAGACAGTGCTCCATTTTAAATACATCAGCAAAATAAATCTGTTAACAAAAACATAAGTGTTAAAATGTATTAACCTCTGAAATTCATGCACCACCAATACATTTAACATGGGACACCTGCATGCAAAGGGGGGCCTGACCTCTCCAGCATAGATAGATTATAAACTGGGTTTTCCAGTATTTTATGCCATTTTATCTTGTTTGTCCCCTTTAAATGTTAAAATGCTTAAAAACATAAAATGTTTCACAAAAAGTAAAACTTTTTGTGGTTTATGCCAATTCTACAGTAAAATCAGCTTCACTGTATATTGCGCTGAGGACAAACGTGCCCTTGTAGCTTGCCTTATGTTTTTTATAATTAGGTTTTTGTGTATGAGGGTGACCATCCCCGCTAACAGTGCCTTTTTTGTAGTTCCAGTGTATTTGAACCCGAATTTCAGTACAGAGTTGTTCTGCATGTTTAAATTGTAGTTAACACTAAGCATGTGTATTTACTATTACCAGTTTGCATGTTACTGGGCAGGCATTGTGCTTAATGATAAATGTTAGTGTATCTGGCATTTAAAGGCAATGTTTATAGAGCAGTTTACATGTACAGGTTGAATTGTTACTGTGTAAATATTTTGGTTTTTTTTTACATCAAAAGTATTGCAATTTTCTATATGGTTTTTATGGAATAAAGATATTTTATTATAGTTTTCAATGTGTTTTGAGGTTTCAATTTTTACTCAAAACAGCACTTTGTGTGTAAATGTAACTGTGAAATTGAAACGGTAGAAAAGCAATCTGCCTTGTTTATATTCTTGTACCTAGTGCTTCTATCGTTAAAATTATTTTACAGGGAGCATTTATGTAATAGACCCTCCCCTTACCAACTTCATATTCTTTAGTGTTTCTCGACTCTCCCCAAGTATAAGCCAGTGATGCTGATCATCTGAGCTCCTGGTTGGTACTGTTTAGCCGTTGATCTATCCTTACAGCTCATGCTGCACCATGGGTATAGCTTCTGTGAATATAGCATACAAATGGCTTTCTGGGCCACTTGGGCTATACACATTTTCATCATCCTGACCTAATGCATGCTCATATGTGAAGTGACATGGTGCACCAGCTTACCTTATTGCAGCTCAATGGCACAACTTTGCTTCTTGTGATGATGCTTCAGGATTCTGTTTCATCATTATTTAGAGTTCAATTTTTCTTTTAGCCCCCAGGCTATATGGTCTACCACAGTGATCCCCAACCAGTGGCTCGGGGGCAACATGTTGCTCCCCAACCCCTTGGGTGTTGCTCCTAGTGCCCCCAAACCAGGGAGTTATTTTTAAATTCCTGACTTGGGGGCAAGTTTTGGTTGAATAAAAATAAAAGTTACTACCAAATAAAGCCCCCTGTAAGCTGATAGTGTGCATAGAGGCACCTAATAGCCAATCTTAACCCTTATTTGGCACCTCCATGAACTTTTATGGTGCTTGTGTTGCTCTCCAAGTCTTTTTACATTTGACTGTGGCTCACGAGTAAGAAAGGTTGGGGACCCCTGGTCTACCAGATACACCTGTTTCACTGAGACCCCTGCATTTATGTCCCTTCTAATAGCAACTCTGCAACTGTGTACTGCCTATAACTTATTGCTAAAAATCAGTCTGTCTTGAGACCGACTGAAGCATTTGCACAAGAGCATTAGTTCTGTTTAGGATTACATTACATTTTACATTACATTAACATTTATTTATAAAGCGCCAACATATTCCACAGCGCTGTACAATTAGTGGGTTACATACATTGGACATACAGAGTAACATATAAAGCAATCAATAACCGATACAAGAGGTGAAGAGGGCCCTGCCCAAAAGAGCTTACAATCTACAAGGAGAGAGGGTTGAGACACAAGGTGTGGGAATGGGCATGACCAGAGTTGTGAGAGGTGTGGCACAGGGTATTGCTAAACTAGATTAGGGTAAGCTTCTCTGAATAAATGTGTTTTTAGAGATCTCTTGAAGGCAGAGAGATTGGGAGAAAGTCTGACAGTTTGTGGGAGCGAATTCCAGAGAAGGGGGGCAGCCCTTGCAAAGTCTTGAATGCGAGTGTGTGAGGAGGGAATGAGAGAGGAGTTGAGGAGCAGGTCAGTAAAGGAGCGTAACAAGCGGGTTGGATGGTACCTTGAGATAAGTTCAGAGATGTAGGGTGGGGCAGAGTTATGGACTGCTTTGAATGTGAGGGTTTTTAGTTTGAATTTTATCCTGGATGGTAGGGGAAGCCAGTGCAGAGATTGGCAGAGTGGCATGGCAGAGGAGGAGCGGTTGGAGAGGTGTATGAGCCTGGCAGCAGTATTCATTATGGACTGGAGAGGGGACAGTCTTTGGAGGGGAAGGCCAATTAATAGGGAGTTACAGTAGTCCAGGCGAGATATTATAAGATAGTGAATAAGAATTTTGGCAGCGTCTTGGGTGATAAATGATCGGATTTTGGAGATATTTCTTAGGTGAAAGTGACATGATTTGATAAGTGATTGGATATGAGGAGTGAAGGACAGGGCAGAATCAAGGATAACCCCAAGGCACCGGGCCTGGGAAGATGGGGTGATGGTAGAATTGTTAACTGTTATGGATACCTCGGGAACAGTGTGGGCATTGGATGGGGGAAAGAGAACCAGTTCAGTTTTAGAGAGGTTTCATTTAAGGTAACGTTGGGACATCCAAGTGGAGATAGCAGACAGGCAGGAAGAAACGCGAGTTAGAAGCTCTGGGTTGAGATCAGGAGAGGAAAGATAGATCTGAGTATCGTCAGCATAGAGGTGGTACTGAAAGCCAAAAGAATTTATTAGTTTGCCAAGTGAGGAGGTATAGAGAGAAAATAGTAGGGGGCCCAGGACAGAGCCTTGAGGAACCCCAACAGAAAGAGGCAAGGGAGAAGATGATTCCCCATTGTAAGAGACACTGAAGGATCGATCTGACAGATAAGATGAAAACCAGGATAAGGCAGTGTCACGAAGGCCAAGAGAGCGGAGAGTCTGGAGGAGAAGAGGGTGATCCACAGTGTCAAGAGCAGCAGAGAGATCGAGAAGTATTAGTAGCGAGTAGTGTTTTTTGACTTTAGCCGAAAGGAGGTCATTTGTTAGTCGGGTTAGAGCAGTTTCGGTGGAGTGTTGTTGTCTAAAACCAGATTGTAGGGGATCCAGGAGGTTATTGTCAGAGAGGAATAGCGTCAGTCGATTGTATACTAGGCGCTCAAGCAGTTTGGAGATGAATGGGAGCAGAGAGATAGGTCGGAGGTTAGAAGGATTGGAGGGATCAAGGGAGGGTTTTTTCAGAATAGGGGTTACAAGTGCATGTTTCAGCTGGGAGGGAAAGATTCCAGTAGAGAGCGAGAGATTGAATAGATGAGTTAAGGATTTGATAAGACAGGGGTTGGCATTGCGTAGAAGTTTGGTAGGAATAGGATCAAGTGGGCAGGTAGTAAGGTCAGAGGAAGCCAACAGTTTTGAGACTTCCTCTTCAGTCACTGGGGAGAAGGAGCCAAGAAGAGACAGGGTAGCATGTAGGGAGGGAGGGGAATGGTTATGGGGATTAAGTTGTGCAATGTCACTTCGGATGGTGTCAATTTTATTTTTAAAGTGCTCTGCGATAGCTTGAGCAGTGACTGAAGCACACGGAGGGGGTGGAGGAGGGGATAGCAGAGAGTTAAAGGTAGAGAAGAGTTGTGCAGGTTTTTTAGAGAGGGAGTTAATAAGTGCAGTGAAGTAGGTTTGTTTAGCTTGGCAGGGGGTGGTGTTGTAGGAGAGCAGAGCAGATTTGTAGCTGCAGAAATCTGACTCTGACCTTGATTTGCGCCAGCGACGCTCAAGTGTACGTGACTGTTTTTGGAGGGATTTGGTATGAGCAGTGTGCCAGGGTTGGAGCGGTTTGGGCCTCATGCGTTTAGTCTTGGCAGGAGCAAACTCATTGAGGGCAGTGGTGAGTGTGCTGTAGTAGACAGAGCTAGCCTGATTAGGACAAGAGACAGTTAGGATGTTAGAATGAAGCGAGTCAAAGGAAGAAGAGACGTGTTTAGGGATTGCAGGTCTCGGTATGTGCATGTTTGGGGGACAGCAGAGGGTGTAGAGGGAGTTAGCGAGAGTTGAAATGTGAGCAGGTTGTGATCAGAGAGGGGGAAAGGGGAGTTAGTGAAGTTGGAGGTAGAACAACATTTTGTAAATATAAGATCCAGGGAGTTTCCATTAGAGTGAGTGGGGGAGTCAGAGCACAGAGATAACCCAAAGGAGGATGTTAGTGAGAGTTAGTGAGGATCCAACAATAAAGACTATGAAAGACCAAAAAACAGATACCTCGTGCATGCAATATGAGGAATAGATGCACTGCTATAGCTCCTCCGAGTCAGATTGCTCCAACAAATTAAAGCAGGTACTCGTTACTGAATTCATGTTCCTCATAAAGGACCAATTTCTAGTTAATCTTAAGGGCAGTGACACACTAATCTTCATTGTCGCGGGCGACTAATCTCCCCGCAATGCCATCCCATCGGTTAGAATGTAAGGCGACTTCAGCAAATCATGGCGCCACATATGCCATCCCACCGGCGATTTACATTCTAGCTGGTGGGATGGCATTGCGGGGAGATTAGTTGTCACTGCCCTAATGTGACACTGCTGGCATGGTGGGCTTTATCCTGAGCACCGCACCTACAGAATGCAGAATTCCAGCAGGTTCTGGGGAAGGTAAGATGTTTCCCCTCCGCCAGACCTTGGCTGAGTAGCTCTTGAGATGCACTGAAATGAGGCCTGATACACCAGCATAAACCTCTAACCAAGCCGGGCCTCTGCATTGTTCCTTTGTTTCTTCCCAACAAAGATCACAAGATGGCACATGGGAGACCTTTAGAGCTTCTGGCATGCCTTCATATCAATGGGTGCCAAATCCAGTTTTCTACTTTCTTTTTCTTTTTTGGGTTTCTCGGAGGTTCCCAGCATGGCAGGTAGATTTACTGCCCCTTGGCCAGCTGGATTGGTGTACCACCCATCACTTATGATGCTGCTGGGAAATATCAAGGTAAGATGGAAAGCTCGGAGAAGCTACTGGATGGCTACTGGGAAGGGTATACATTCTCGGGAACCCGAGCATATTGAATGTGGTCTTCAAAATAGGCTTGACCTGCATATTTTAATTGGGATCCAAAGGATCTCAGTCAGATATTCTCTTTCAGAGAACAGGTAACTAGAATACTTTTTCTAAGCAGATTTATGTGCATTCCAGGAGTATTTAGGAAAGCAAACAGGCATTTACACCAAAAGCTAATCCTAAGGGTGATGCCAGACCATTCCTTCTGAATACTTGCATGATTACAATGGAGTGCTGCATGAAAGTGTTTTGCAAGCGACAACTTTAATTTAGATGGAAAAGTATTTGGGGTTTTGCTCTCCTACCCCCTCTGGGTCCCACTTGCCAGTCTGCTGTGGTAGAAACTCTTTTTCTCAAGTGCAAGGAGATTTAAAACAAGATGCTGTGTGTTCCAATGTGGAAGACAAGGCCAGTTTTACTTTTTATGCAGAAGGAACTTTCAGCAATGAAGAATACTGAGAGAAGAAATTATTGTGGAATTCGGCTTGTGTGTGTAATGTAATGTATGTATGTATAACTTTATTTATAAAGGGTACAATCTTACAGAATACAAAATTACACACAGGGAGGACAAGTGATATAATAAATAAATACAGTATATATATATATATATATATACAGTATATATATATATATATATATATATATATATATATATATATATATATATATATATACCATATGTGGTATGAGACACAGTAGGAAGGAGGTCCCTGCCCCATAGAGTTTACAATCTAATGTAATACTGTCAGTCAGCTGTAATCTTACTAGTATGTGTGTGTTTATTGTTCATTTTCTATACAATCTTATGGGCATGGCTGGGTTTAATGCATTCATAATCCATTTTCTGCATTTCCAGTGGGGTGGCAGCAGTTGCAGCAGTGGGTGCTTTTATAGGTTTGTTGGGCCCCTGTGGTGAAGTTTCCTCGTGGGCACCAGGTAAACCAGACACTGTCCACCATGATGGAGTAACAGTGGGCAGTGATGTCCTTGCTTTGGTAGCTGTAATACTTGGCCTGGCTCTGCTAACTTACCTCCTTCTCTTTACTGAGGGCACAAACTGGGGTGAGTGGGGGTGGAATTGCTAGTGGAACCACCAAAAGTGTGAGTGAGCTGCACAGCTGGGAACCACAGCCCTACACCTTCCTTACTGCACTCTGACAGAAATTAGAATAGTGTAAAATAATTGCTGTAGGGCTCAATACAATAGGCCACTGACAATGTGAAAGCAACATCACATTCTGGCTACTTTAATATTTGTCAAAGTGACAATTCCCTGCTGATCAGAGGGGACAGAAAAAAATCGTAACAACATTAGCAAGAAGAGTTAACTGCAAAGAGAAAATTGAACGCAATAGGAGAAAAATATCCGAGCCAGCCAGGAGTCGAACCTAGAATCTTCTGATCCGTAGTCAGACGCGTTATCCATTGCGCCACTGGCCCATGTGAGACTTCATGGAAACTATAATGTAAATTATAGCTACAGGATCATCTGTGTGTTTTGTTTAGTATCATGGCTTGTGAAGTTGTAAGGCTCCACTATAAATAATCCATGAGCGCTATAACTGTGAGGAGTGAAGGGAGGGGGAACCTTACAGTGAGGAACATGTTACTGAATAGCCAGGCTGGGAGGCTGCATACACTGCGCATGGGGCATGATTGTACAACTGGCACACAGTGTATCACTGTTACTACTTAGCAGGAAATACATGGTGCCAGAGATCTGTGTCTGCCTTCACATATTATTAACAATTAGTAAATAAGAGCGAGACTGAGAAGGAAAACATTCCGAGCCAGCCAGGAGTCGAACCTAGAATCTTCTGATCCGTAGTCAGACGCGTTATCCATTGCGCCACTGGCCCGTTTGTCCTGAGCCTCTCATTCTCACTGTGAAATGCAACTGAAACAAGACAGTGTTTAATTCTATATATTGTCACTATTCCCACTCATTATTAGTCCCAGGCGACACTAGTCATATTCTATTGATTCTGCACTGGTTGGGGATTATTTCAAGGATCTCATTCCAGGTACAACACTCAGTTGGCGCTGGACCCCGATTGCTAAAGGGATTCCTAAACTACATGTATTCTTTCGCAAATAGAGTTTATCCTGCTCGAATTGCCTTGTTTTATTGCTGCCAGGGAAAGTGAGAGTGACTCCAAATTCCGGAAGTGACGCGCAGAGCGGGAGATTCAGAGGGCGCGCTGAGGCGGCGGAAGGACGCGCTGTTTGCCTGGCACCGAGCTGGCACCGAGCTGGCACTTGGCCGTGAGTGACTGAGGCTGGGATCAATGGGCTGCTGCGCCTCACATCAGTCTGTCCTCTGCTAGGGTTTAACAGAATCATTGGGTGCTGCTCCACAGTTTCATAGTAATGGGATGTTGTGCCAGGGATTAGCAAAATAATTAGCAAAATCCTTTGTTTTGTTTTGGTTTAGGGTTTGAAATCAGAAATATAATGGGCGTTAGTTTGTTGTGCCAGTGTTTAGTCTCATAATGGGGTGCCAGGGCTCTGGGAAGTGATTGGGAATCAGATTGGTGTGCCAGTGTTTAGCCTAATGGGGTGAGTTTGTGGTGCCAGGGCTCTGGGAAGTGGTTGGGAATCAGATTGGTGTGCCAGTGTTTAGCCTACACAGTGCCCCCCTAACGCTATGCTGGCCAGGGGCCCCAATTGCCCCCATACACATCATGGGGTGAGTTTGTGGTGCCAGGGCTCTGGGAAGTGTTCGGGAATCAGATTGGTGTGCCAGTGTTTACTCTAATCATGGGGTGAGTTTGTGGTGCCAGGGCTCTGGGAAGTGATTGGGAATCAGATTGGTGTGCCAGTGTTTAGCCTAATGGGGTGAGTTTGTGGTGCCAGGGCTCTGGGAAGTGGTTGGGAATCAGATTGGTGTGCCAGTGTTTAGCCTACACAGTGCCCCCCTAACGCTATGCTGGCCAGGGGCCCCAATTGCCCCCATACACATCATGGGGTGAGTTTGTGGTGCCAGGGCTCTGGGAAGTGTTCGGGAATCAGATTGGTGTGCCAGTGTTTCCTCTAATCATGGGGTGAGTTTGTGGTGCCAGGGCTCTGGGAAGTGATTGGGAATCAGATTGGTGTGCCAGTGTTTAGCCTACACAGTGCCCCCCTAACGCTATGCTGGACAGGGCCCCCCAAAGACAGTGCCCCCAATTTCCCCCATACACATCATGGGGTGAGTTTGTGGTGCCAGGGCTCTGGGAAGTGTTCGGGAATCAGATTGTTGTGCCAGTGTTTAGCCTACACAGTGCCCCCCTAACGCTATGCTGGACAGGGCCCCCCAAAGACAGTGCCCCCAATTTCCCCCATACACATCATGGGGTAAGTTTGTGGTGCCAGGGCTCTGGGAAGTGTTTGGGAATCAGATTGGTGTGCCAGTGTTTCCTCTAATCATGGGGTGAGTTTGTGGTGCCAGGGCTCTGGGAAGTGTTCGGGAATCAGATTGTTGTGCCAGTGTTTCCTCTAATCATGGGGTGAGTTTGTGGTGCCAGGGCTCTGGGAAGTGATTGGGAATCAGATTGTTGTGCCAGTGTTTAGCCTACACAGTGCCCCCCTAACACTATGCTGGACAGGGCCCCCCAAAGACAGTGCCCCCAATTTCCCCCATACACATCATGGGGTGAGTTTGTGGTGCCAGGGCTCTGGGAAGTGTTCGGGAATCAGATTGGTGTGCCAGTGTTTCCTCTAATCATGGGGTGAGTTTGTGGTGCCAGGGCTCTGGGAAGTGATTGGGAATCAGATTGTTGTGCCAGTGTTTAGCCTACACAGTGCCCCCCTAACGCTATGCTGGACAGGGCCCCCCAAAGACAGTGCCCCCAATTTCCCCCATACACATCATGGGGTGAGTTTGTGGTGCCAGGGAAGTGTTCGGGAATCAGATTGTTGTGCCAGTGTTTCCTCTAATCATGGGGTGAGTTTGTGGTGCCAGGGCTCTGGGAAGTGATTGGGAATCAGATTGGTGTGCCAGTGTTTAGCCTACACAGTGCCCCCCTAACGCTATGCTGGACAGGGCCCCCCAAAGACAGTGCCCCCAATTTCCCCCATACACATCATGGGGTGAGTTTGTGGTACCAGGGCTCTGGGAAGTGTTTGGGAATCAGATTTTTGTGTCAGTGTTAAGTCTAATCATGTTAGACTTATGGTGCTACAGCTCAGGGAAATGTTAATCTAATTATGGGGTGAGTTTGTGGCTCTGAAAAGTATTTTGGAGTTCGTAGTGTTGCAACTGGGCCCTTCCCTAACCGGCTGCTCAAGGCCTGTGCCCTCAGATGCTACTTTGTGCCTACTCGTACTAGGATTTTTATATCTGGCAGATGATGCACAGTGCAGCTATTTTTCTGTGCAGAAGTTATGTTTGAATGAGCACTTCTGCCTAGGGGAATTATTGGATTTTTAAAAGATAAATATATTGACTTTTTTTCATGTAAAGCATGATCACTTTGGTCCATATCCACTGGGAGCTTAATTTATATGTCATGATGCACCAGAATATGGAATCCTCCATAAAAGATTTGGTGGAATATTGAGCTCCAAAGCCTCAATGGCATATTCAAACAAAAAAAATGCATCAGTTACGAAGAAACATTGTCATGTTCAGTTGTCATATGAAGTGTTCATAAACACTCTGGATTATGCTGGTATTTGACCAAATATGTTTGTCCATAAATATATGTATATTTGACTTGCTTTATTTGAATGGAGCTTACAATACTTTTTTGCCACTATTATCTAACTAGTCAAATTGCATTCATAAACCTCAGTTAAAAACCATTTTTTCTAGTGGACAAATTCTCATGAAAAGTGGTGGGACTTGTGCATTCATTTTAACTAAGAGTGGCTCCTCTCGTACGGGAGCACAATAATACACTTGAAAAATGCTGTTTATTATTACTTTGTTTATAATGATCATTTAGAGAGCCCAGTTGAAAGTATGTTCTTGGCAGCTCTCACTTTAAAGTTAAAATTTTGTTATGTTTCAGCAGGTCACTATGGACCAAAAAATTCTGTCTTTGGCTGCTGAAGATAAAAATGAAGGGCTCCAGTGTTGTCTTCAAAACCTAAAAGAAACAGAGGTGGGTTTATTGCTTCAAACAATATATGAAGCAACAACAGTGTGTGTAATGCAGAAATACTTGTGGAGTTTTATTTGTGTGTGTAGTTTTCATTTCTTTTTATCAGTACAGGTATTGAATCTGTTATCCAGAAAGCTCCCAATTACAGGAAGTCTATCTCCCATAGACTACATTTAAATCAAATAATTCAAATCTTTAAAAAACTTTCCTTATTATCTGTATTAGTAAAACATTACTTTGTATTTTATCCCAGTCCTTATTGAAGACAAAACAATCCAATTGTATTGATCCGAGTATTTAGATAACAGGTCTCACACCAGTAGAACGGAGCTATTTAAAGTTCTAGCATTGAATATTGTTTTTATTTTATCTTTCATCAGCTTTTAGAAATCATAACAAAGCATGCAGTCAAGGGAAAAGAGTGTGGGGCGTTACTACGAGGCATCTTTAGAGGTACGTTTTATATTTCATGTTTGTGCTGTCTATCCTACTAAATGCATTAATTTTAACTTAAGTTTAACTAGATACTGAAATATTTTTTTATCATGCCAATAGAAAGCACTCACAGCTCCATGTGGTTCAAAAAATAAAAAAAAATTTTATTGCTCCACGCTCACATTTTTTGGTGAGCACCCGGCGTGTATTCTGGAAGTGGTGAGGGCCTTCAAGGAGAACTAAATATATTTTTATATATAAAACAATACTTTTGAAACACTAAGTAACCAGTTGACCATATTTCTCGTGTTTTTTGGTCCAGAGTTGCAGGGCCAAGTTATTAGCCTCTGAACTGACTATTTTGGTTTCCTGCTTCAATTTGTGGTTTCTATAAAACCTCCACAGTAAGTGCTCCAGGTTAGCATGTTAAATATGGCAGTTTAAGTAAATGTACAACATTGCACCTGAGGAAGTGTGGCAGCAGCTCCCACAAATATACTGCATTGCTTTAAACTCTTGGGCAAGTGCTTATCTTGCTTACTTTTCTCTTAAGCTTACTTTTCTCTTATCCCAAAGGTCCGTATGCACATTTTAGCCCCTGTACTGTTTAGGGCAGGTCTTCATGATCCCCTTTAATAACCTAATAAATCCTCGTTGAAATGAGGGCATGAATAGATCTAAAGCAGTTCTTGGGTTGTGAAGCTGATTTCCAGAATCCCTTTCCTTTAGAATCTCTGTTCTATTAATAAAATGGTTAAGAATTCTTACTGTAAAGGCTACATATTATTTTCTTAGTGCGTAAACTGCTGTGCTGGATTGATACAGTACTGACACTTTTAGTTTTTAGATAATCATGTATTTAAGAAGTCTAGCTCCTACGACTAACCCTTTATCAATGTCTGGGACAAGACTCTGGCCCCATAAAAGTGAATTCACACAGCAGCTACTTATCACGACTGCTAAGGGTGAAGACACACAGGGCTACTAGTAGCAGCTACTAAAATAGTGTGTTATAGCAGAGGCAATTCACAGTATTGTCTATGGCAGGGTATTTTCTGGGGTTTACTAGCTGTGATAAGTAGCTGCTACTAAAGCTGGCCATACACGCACCGATACTATCGTACGAAACCTTGTTTCGTACGATATTCGGTGCGTGTATGGCATGTCGGCGAGTCGACCGATATTGCAGGAAGCTGCTGATATCGGACGACTCGCCGATCGGCCAGGTTAGAAAATTTTGATCGGGCGCCATAGAAGGCGCCTGACCAAAATCTGCCGTCAGGGCTGAATCGGCAGAAGGAGGTAGAAATCCTATTGTTTCTACCTCCTTATCTGCTGTTTCAGCCCTGACTGTGTGTGGCGGATCTGACGATGTTTCGTGTGACCGATGGTCGCGCGAAACATCGTTAGATCGCCACGTGTATGGCCAGCTTAAGTTGCTCTGTGTGTCTTCGCGCTTATTGGTCTTGGGGTTGCA
This sequence comes from Xenopus tropicalis, assembly GCF_000004195.4. Taxonomy (NCBI): domain Eukaryota; kingdom Metazoa; phylum Chordata; class Amphibia; order Anura; family Pipidae; genus Xenopus; species Xenopus tropicalis. The sequence goes on from NC_030679.2 coordinate 109,170,832, forward strand.
TTGTGCAAAAAGCCTGCAGATGGAATGATTTAGTTGGACAGTTTTGGACAATTTTGGCGATAGTTCTTAACTGTCTGGCCATGCATATTGGCTCAGAAGGCTGTTTAGTCAGAACATTCTGTGATCCTTTAAGATTGCATTTGATTCTGTCCTAACTAAAAAAGTAATATGTCAGTACAACTTCTCAGCAGATAGGGCAGTGAAAAGGTATCCACTTCTAATTTTAGCTAATCTTTGCGATGTCATTCTAAACAATTAATAGCATTTGGCAATCTTTATTTTGGGGTTACAGAGTAAAACAATAATTTAAACATACCATCACTTCACACTATCCACTCAATATAAAAGCTAAGCAGAGCTCAAGTTTAGCATCCAGAGTTTGCTGAGGGGAAGGTAACTATTGTAAAAAAGAGGGTAAAAAAAGATAAAATTGTAATACCGAAAGCATATTTATAAATACATGAACATGTCCGTTTCATTTTAAAGTGTGCTAGGCTTAAGATGGCACTAACAGAAGGTTCCCTACTGTAATCCCATGCCATTAGGTACAAGTTTCAAGGACCTCTGTGGTTTGGTGTGGTCACTCACACTAGCAACCAGAAAGTAGATTAATCCCATGACTAGATTTTTATTGTCATTAATATACACAGAACTAATGCATCCTCATGCACATTTCTTGTTTTGTTGGGGTAAATTACAGTTTTTGATGATTTTTTTCCAGGGTCTCCTTGTTCTCAAGATGTAGCAGTTCAGCGCAGGCTTACGGTTTACAGACACTGCATACAGCTTGTTGAGTCTGGGGATTTGCAAAGAGAGGTTGCATCTGAGATTATGGGTTTATTAATGCTGGAGGTAGGTATTAAAATATAGAAATTATCTGAAAAAAAAATTACACATGGAAATCTGTCTTGATTTTAAGTGTCTGTCTTTTGTTAGGTCCATCTATTTCCAGGTGCTTCACTCATTGAACTGGCTAATTTGTTTGTGGATGCTGTTAAAGGTGGCAGTCTGTCCAATGGAAAATCTCTAGATTTATTTCCCACAGTACTATCTGCGCTTTCCTCAAAGGAAAGCTTGGCATACGGAAAAGGTAAACAAATAGAAATGGAAAATTTGTTTTTACTATATTTTCTGAAAGGGAAATTCATTCTTCTAAACATGTCTCTAAGCTTTTCATAAATGCATGTGATAATTGATTCACATTATGATATACATTATATGTATATCTCCAATTTTTTCTTAGTTACACTACTTTTTACCTGTCGCTTTATGCTTCTGTAGCTCCCTCTTCAGCACCTTGTTGCTGGGGGTGATGCCTGTGTTTTACTCAATTTTGCCATCACCATGCTTTTGATCATACCATAATCATGCTGTTTCTGCTTTGCCCTGCACTAAATTCCTGCTCTTTCTGCTTTGCTGGTATACAATGCAAAGGTTATAGTTCAATAGATCTGCAAGCATTCAGTCAAAGATTGTGTACCCTGCTTTCTAAAGTATTACCATACCAGATATATGTGCTGGGTTTTAATTGCAGCAGAGCTGAAGTTAGTACTTATCAGGGCATCAGAAGTGTACTAATCTACCGGCTTGCAGCAATTCTGGCCATACAGAAAAAATTACAGTTTTCCATTCTAAAGGATCTGACTTTTATTTCCACATGTACTATGCAGCCATGGAGGCCATAGAAGGTACACAAGCAGACCAGCGTCAGATGTTGAAACTGACATTGTGGCATACATGCCCAGATAGTGCAGTATGGTTGAAATCAGTCAAGCAGCCTTACCAAATCTGGGCATGTATGTATGTATGTATAACTTTATTTATAAAGTGCTACAAAGTACGCGGCGCTGTACAATCTTACAATACATACAATTACACACAGGAAGGACAAGTGTTATAATAAATATGGCTCATCTGCGATTGGATTTCTGTCTGCACAGTTCTGTAGACAATCAAGTCCTTTATTAAGCACTTTAAGAGCATGGTTTAAAATAAATAAGCAGCAAAATGATCTTATTCTCTGAGCTTTATCAAACTGCAAGCTAAGGACTATTATGCACATTGGTACATTTCCACATTTCTATTCATGACAATGGGAGGCAGCACAGACGTGTATGGATTCTTGCTCTGATAACTTAATTATGCAAAAGAAATGCTGCATGGCCAATTGTCTTAAAATATAAGAGTTTAAAACATGTCAAATTGTGTATACTGTATAATGTTGAATGTACATTACTAACTTGTGTTTCTATAAATGTTACAGATATGTATTAAATATGTTTTTATGTTTTTATATTTATAGGGGAACTTACTGGAGAGGAATTTAAGAAACAACTTATTAATAGTCTTTGTTCTAGCAGGTCAGTGTTAAAAAAAAAAAGTGTTAGTAGCAGCTACTTGTCGTGGCTACTAAAATAGACAATGTTGATCATTTACTGGTAATTGTCTGTACGTGTGTTTTTGCAGAGACAATTCTCAGTATTGTCTGTGGCGGTAATTTTGGAGTTTAGTAGCAGTGGAAAAAGTAGCAGCTACTGGTAGCTAAGTGTGTCTTCACCCTAAGAGATGAGCTAAAAAAAAAAAAAAAAAGTTTGATTTTGACAATGTTCCTGCCCCCTCCATGGCAGACAACCCTAAGAAATAATTCCAAATTCTTTTCTAATGTTCTAGTCAGGCAAAATAAACTTCACTTTCACTTTTTAAATGATATAAATTTTGTTTAATTTAGTCTAGGAATTCTCAATCACAGCAAACAGGCAGGCACTGGCAATATTAGTGCTGCACCATGTCACAATATGATATAGATACCCTGTTTACCTAACATTTTGTGGACACTGCCAGCTATAAGCTTATATATTTAATTAGGTTACAATGTAGCCTGGGTAACATATGGGTGCTTTTGATTTCGAACCCATGTGTCATTGGTTGAGTTTCCCCACCAGTTTATCTGTTTGTTGATTATTAAAATATAGAAATGTGTACACTTTGCATTAACACTAATTTGTTATCTATTCTGTGTTACTTTGAAACATTGTTTATTATGTTTCATTTTTTGTTTATAGGTATCACTGTTAACTTTAGTTTTTAATATAAATATATTTGATGTAATTTTGTTGCTGTGTAAGTGTGTTTTTCCTTGAGATTGAATGCCTGCACGTATCTTTATAGATGGGATCCACAGAGTGTGATTTTTCTTACTTCAATGTTTAGGTAAGCATTCACATGTTAATAACCTTTTTCTGATTTTGACATTTAAAGGAGAAGTAAAGTTACAATCACTGGGTGCCAAAATGTTAGGCACCCCTCCAGTGACTGTAATTGCTTACCCGAAACTCACGGCCAGTTCTCCTGTTAGAAAAAAACTGCACCGGCCGGGTATATGCGATGTAGTTATCCTCTTCCTTCTTCAGTCTTCGCGCGTTCACAATGGAGCAAAAAGCCGAACTTTAACAAAAAAGACAGCTTTTCGTTCAACTGAACATGCGCAGGCCCCGGGATCTTGTTAAAAGGAGAAGTAAGGAAGAGGATTGCTCGCCTGCATTAACCCATGGCGATGCAGTTTTTTCCTAACAGGAGTACCGGCTAGGGGTTTCAGGTAGGTGATTTGGCATCCCCCCATTATTTAGCCTTTCCTTCTCCTTTAATCTGTAGGTGTAGCTGTTTTTGTTCCAGTGGTAATACAGACTTACTATCTGTTGTCTTATTTTTGCAATTCAAATGTACACATTGTCTATGTTAAAACCAAATGAAATTTAATACACTGAAAACTACTAAAACTACTAAAATAAGAACTGTTTTGAGAGCTGCTTAGATTGTTCCACACGTTAGGATACGAACTGAAAGTGTAATACTGCAGCACAGGTGGAGAAAAGAACAAAAAAAAATGTTTTTTTTGCTTTTTGAGACACTTAGCAGAATAGTTACAGTAAACCAAATACCTGTTTTCCTCTGAAAACACCAGTATATTGAAAGTGATGATTCCTGTCACATAATATAGCTCAAAGCATTCTACTCTACTAATGGCAAAAAATGTGTGTCCCTTTTGCAGTGGCAGAGGTTTCCTGCACAGCAGGGGAATATACCATGCATCTGCATTTTATAATCTGTGGACAGATCAGTCAGAGGTGCCATGCCTTTAACTTCCAGCTTATTTTGGCAATATATAGATTATGTGCAACAGAATTAGAGAATTTTTTCAAGTAGGGAATTTTTGTGTGATGCATGTTTAGTTTTTTTCTGGCCCTTATTGGCTATAATACTTCCATCGTTATTTTTAATGATGTCAAAATAATTTTACCATTCCTTGGTAATGGTAATGAACTAAAAAATCCCAGCTATCCTTTGCAGGTCAAGACTGTCAGTGGAAATGCTTAAGTCTATGAGTTGTAATTCAGCATTACAGGGTGAAGGTACAGCATGGTGATATATGTGCCATTTTGAGTGTGGTAAAAGTGGTACGAAGTTACATGGCAAACTGGAACACCTAAATTGCCGGTTTTAAACAGAAGTATTCTGAAATGCCCAGTTTTAAACACATATTTATGTACTTGTTTAGGGATGTTTCTTTGAGTGTTGAAGAGCTGCAGTTTGTAGTAGAAAAGGTTTTACGGATGCTTTCTAAGTTAGACCTCCAGGAAATGCCTCCATTAGTTTACCAACTTCTACTTCTTTCTGCTAAGGTAAGCCAATATTATGTGCTCAAGAAATTGTAAAGGGTTCAGCCTTGAACCACTAGTTTTTGTTTTCAAATAGTATACCTCTTTCAGAAAGTATGCCAGGAATAATTTGCTTTATTTTCCTCCCTGTGGTGTTTTCTAGTAGTAACAAATAGTGATGAGCTGGCCTACTCAAAAACCAGGGGTGGGTTGGAACAAGAATCTTAGCCAAAATGTGGATTCTTGCTGATAGGATCAGATTAGAGCAGAACCCATCTCCTTTTCTGACACACTCACACCAGCTCCCTCTTTTTTTAGTGATGTCCCATTATCCACCATGACACAATTGGAGTGGGTCATGTTGGATGTTTAAAAATAGAGGATAAGAAGATTTCTAAAATAGGCTGAAAGGCTTGGGTGCAGGTTGAAAATTTTCAGTTCATTAAAACTGTTTCAGTGTGCTATATTGGCTGATATACTTCTTACCATCACCAGAGCAGTGTTAGCAACTAATAGAGCAGTTGTAAGAAATAACTTCAGTTAAACTTTGGTGAAGCTCAGTAGGGGCTTAAATGCTACTATTAAGAAAATAAATCTGTTATTATGTATGTAGGTTTTAACAATTTACAGTGTTTACAGCCACCCTTACTAAGATGCTTGTGGGAAACCCAAGAAGGTGGAATATTAAATATAAAATCTAAATCTTAGAAAAACTGTTAAAAAATAAAATGAAAAGCAGCTGAAAAAAAAAATAATTTAACACATACGATATCAAGGCAATTAAATGGAAAAAGTCTCTGGAACATGAACTATCCCTTTAGTATATAGTTTTTAATGACATCATTTAGTCTGATTTTCTCTCAAAGCATTATAAAAATTGTTTCTATATCTTCATTGTGTATATTTGTTGTATAAGGTTAGAGCATGTAATGAATTCTACTCTGTGTTAATGTATGCAGAACTAGAAATAGCATTATTTACTCTCTTTCTTGAATATTTCTAAAATACTAGGAAAGTTAATAATAAAAGAAGCAGGTAAATTATAACAGAACTATTTGGTTGGATTTCAGCACTGAAGTTGTAGCTGTTAAGTTTCTAATTCAATTCACATTCTCAGAAAAGCTTATGGCAGTTAATCTAAGTTTAGAATTTTATTTATTAAATCATCTTATTTTTTAGCTATAAAACCCCGCTTCTACAGTACAGAATAATTTAGAAAAACTGTTTGTGTACAGGGGAGTAAAAAGAATATTGTGGAAGGAATCATCACTATATTCAATGATCTTGATCAGAAGCAGTTAATACAGCAAGAGAACTCTATGTAAGTAATGTATCATACTACTGAAATTAAATCTGTTTTTGTGTAATGAGTTTTTATTAACATATTTTTAAAATTAGGTTTATGTAATGCATGTAAGAAATAATACATTGTAGCCCAGATTATATGTTTATGTATATCATCTGGATTAAAAAGGATTATTGCTTAAATGGCAAAATTCACTTTTAAAGGATAACATTTATGAAATAAGCATAATAATACCCTAGCTAGGCTTCAGCACACCCTGTACATTTTAGTTTTCATATGACTGCGTATTTAAGAGTGAATGCGGCATGTGTGATGGCAATATTGAACCACTAATGCCATTTGAAATGCATGGGTTCCCAGGTGTTATGTTTGTCCAAGGGTCAACCAATAAAATTATTCCAATTTGGTCTGCTGTTTTTGGCAGCAATGCACTCATTTTGCAACCTGGTATAATAAGTAGACCTTTATGTGATGAGTTAGCTTGTTGTAAAACTGAAAATGTTTTTTCTTAGTATAGTTTTTAGGATATCTTATAACTATTTCAAGATTATTTTGAGATCCAAGATCACTAAGGTTAACTGAAACAAAGTCTATGTGGCTAATGATTAGTTGCATTGCTTTTGTAGACTTTAGGAGTTATAACTACAACTGTCCAAAATGATTTGTAGATCTTTAGACTTGGAAGATGCAACCATCCCACAAGACCAGCTGTGCCATGTGGAGGGCACTATCATTTTACACATCGTCTTTGCAATCAAGTTAGACCAGGAATTAGGAAGAGAGCTTCTGAAATATCTGAAGGTAACCAGGCACCATAGATTCTCTTTTTACACACATGCTTCTTAGAAAACTCTTCTTTGGCAATCTTTGCTACCACTTAAGAATAACATCAGTTATATTAGACACAAAATTGGATCTTATTTGTATAATTAGTCCTGTGACTTTTAGTCCGCATAAACCTTTGTATGTGACATCATGTTATTATAATTTGGTCCACAAAGGTGTGGCATTTGAAAATGCTAAACACCTTAGTATATAGACTTTAGGATGACGAGGTGATGCTGAAAATATTTACTCATACAAATGATGTAAAACTTTAAATATAAATACATAATGGCGATACTAATCATTAGAAATAACAGCAGTACCATATTAACTGGATGCACAATAAAACCTTTATAAATGCAACAGTAAAATTTACATTTCCTTAGTCAAGTTATTTTAACAAAGATGTATAACTGAAAAAAAGGATAACTTACAGGAAAGGCCTTCAGTGGAGTAATGTTGGAAGACTGTAAAAGTCTGCAGATTAAAGCTTTAACTGTCAATACTGGCTTTACTTCCTTTTACTCTCCCTTCCTGTTACACTGACTTCCTGTCCCAATTAGCAGCTAAGCTTGTAATTACAGGTTGGGAACACAAGATGTGATATCTTGTAAATAGGTAAACTGTAAGTGGCAGGACCAGAATGCCTGATACTTGGAGAAAGGCACGGATTTTTCCATTCATCTTTGTCACTGAATCTAGGATATATGTTACCCTCAAGCTGTACTGTAGCTACAACTACTTTTCATGCACAGAACAAGCCAGTGTTAAGCAGATGACAATTATTACTGACATTGTAACTTGTAAAAAGAGTTATTTGGAAAATCACTTTTCAACACGTGATCCTGGTGGTTAGGAGAGATCCATAACCAATTGATGGCATCTCCTCTAAACTCCCTAAAGCAAGGCAGTGTCTGGAATGCTCATATCATTTAAAAGTAATGAAGTGGAAACAAGAGAGGTTATCATAGACAACTGCTGTGATTTAATTTATATGAATTTTCTTAGCTATGCAAAAAAACAAGTTACAAGCTGTGTATATTTGTTTCCATTAAAAGGTGCTATAATTTCATGATATCTTTTCTCTAAAAGTATCCCTGAGGGTGAGGACCAAAGTCCCTGTCCTGCTTTATAACTGGTCAGATGTTTACAAGCTATTGTTCTATTGTTAAAATCTGTACATTTTTAAAAGGCTGTGCTTTTAATTCCTGTAGGCTGGCCAACAAGGGGACACAAGTAAGATCCTTTGCCCTTTCAGTGCTGCCCTCTTGTTATCAGTATCAAGGATACATAGATTCCAAGAACAGGTATTCTTTTACTGTCCTAATGTGTATTACACTCATACTGTTTCTCTTTGTGACTTTTTATATAATCTGTATATATCTTCAATGTACAGGTATTTGATTTTCTAAAATCTACTATACTCAGAGTTTATAAAGACCATCAGTTTCATCAAAGTTCAAAATTCCTTCAGGACTTAGTACCTCAGCCTGCATGTGTATCTTCAATTCTTCTGAAAACTGTTAAAAACAGGTAAACTTTCTCTAACTGGTAGTACAGGTGCATATGTCTAATTCTTTATGCGCTGGAATCAAAGTCTATATATGTATGTATTTCAGTGTTTATGGATGGGATCATGTCACGCAAGGGCTTGTAGAACTTGGTTTTATTTTAATGGATTCGTTTGGACCCAAAGCAGCCTTTGGAACTAAAGTGGTTGAGACAATTTCAGTGAATTCCAGGACACCTGCCCAGCAAGCTTGTCAACTTGGATCTAGGATCTTGCTGGAAGCTTTTAAGGTGCCTTATAAGTGCAGTATTTGTAACTTTGATGAGCTATTAATTTATTTTAAAGACAATAATTGCACAAACAATAAAATATGTTTTTTTAAAATTACTCCGCTTGTGATCAAGCTTTTCTGTAACTATGCCCTAAAGCACTTGAACAAGTACTGATTATAAGAACTGCAGATAACGTTTGAAATATTGGACAGTACATTTGTTCAATTATTTACGTCTAAACTTGTCACTTTCAACTTTTCTATTCAGTTTACATCAAACATTTTTCATGTTTTAATGTTGTGTGTTAGAAACCTATTCTTTTTCTCTTCTCCACACATCCACTGCTTTCTTGCATGTATTGACTCATTCTTTTTATTGTCTTCTCAGGTCCATGAGCCTATCAGAAGTGAAATTCTGGAGCAGGTCTTAAATCGTGTTATTACAAAAGCTGCCAATCCAGTTACTCACTTTTTAGGTAACAAGTAATTATGGCTGTGACGATTTTTTCTGTCTCTGCTCTCTCGCAGTAAAATGCAGATACATTGAGAAGCCAAGACTTTTATCTAGAGGAAGGAAGATTGGGTTTCTTGTAACACTTTTTAAAAGCATTTTAACAGTGAGCACAGAATAATAGGTTGGTACAAGAACTACTTTCTCATTTCGCTTGGAAAGGACTAAGCTCTGACCCTGGATGTCCTTTTGTAGGATTAAGGAAAATAGTATAGTGTTTACACCCTGAGCTGTCTTGCTGTATTTCTTTTTCAAAATGTATTTATCAGTGAAGTATGTGAAAACACAAGTGGGAAATATATTTTTTGTAATGTTTAAATCTTCTGCCTCAGATCTGTTATCAGATATTGTGGTTTCTGCTCCACTCATCCTTCAAAATTCATCATCTAAAGTTACTGAAGCATTTGACCACTTGTCCTTCCTGCCTCTTACAACTGTTCAGGGTCTTCTGAAAGCTGTGCAGGTATGTTGGGTTGCTTAAAGTTGCTTGCATATTGTTTTACAGAATGGAGACCCATTCATCAAAGATGGTGGTCAGAAACCAGAGCTATATACAGTTTATTTGCTTGCAGTAATGCACATAGCAAGGTTCCAGAAAATTATGTAAAAACAATGATCAATGAAACCCAACAATTTCAAAATTCTGTAGCAGACATTAGAGATGTTTAATCTTTGCAGCCCTCACTGTCTGCCTTATGCAGACTGAAGAGCTCTCTGTTACGATGGGAGATTTAATTTGCACTCCCTTAATAAATATGAAAACAACATCTATTTTTAGTGAAAATGAACTCCCAACAGATGTCCCCAAAGAGCCAGGAGGGCAATAGTCAATGGGGAGTCCACACACCAAAGGGGACCTGCAATCTTATTGGAATTAACTGCCAGCTCTGGCTGAGTTTCAGAAATAGTTTCCATAGTTTGTAAATTATATAATGTTTTTTTAGTCCACTCAACATGTTCCTTTTGCAAACAGCTTGCTCATGCTGTGAGTCCCAGACTGATAGCAAAAGCAACCAGTTGTATCAGGTGAGAATTGTTAGGCTGAAGGAGCTTGATTGGAATTACCTGATGTAACAAACTTATTCCCCATCTGGTAACCACCATGATTTAGACTTAACCAATTTGTCAAACTACCCATTGGTTGTATTTAGGGATGCACCGAACCTAGTCTTTTGGGTTCGGTCGAACCCACCCCGATGGATTCGGCCGAATACTGACCCAAATCTAATTAGCATATGCACGTAGTATGCGGCAACATTTTTTCCCCCCCCTAACATTTAACCCTTCAGAATGCTACACAAATGTTAGTCACACTTACGAGTGTATACGCTGTTGACATAGTAGTCTTTGCATCCTCTCCATAAAGCTGGCCATACACACACCGATAATATCGTACGAAACCTCGCTTCGTACGATATTCGGTGCGTGTATGGCAAGTTGGCGAGTCGACAGATATTGTAAGGGGGCTGCTGATATCGGTCGACTCGCCGATCGGCCAGGTTAAAAGATTTTGTTTGGGCGCCATAGAAGGCGCCTGAGCAAAATCTGCCATCAGGGCTGATTTGGCAGAAGGAGGTAGAAACCCTATTGTTTCTACCTCCTTATCTGCCGTTTCAGCCCTGAAGGTTAGTGGCAGATTTAACGATCTTTCGTGCGAACACCTTAAGTCTTCAAGATGTCAGCATGATCTTAAACTACAGCCACACAGGGCTGATTTTCAGCCTGTAAATAAATGCAGACCGAGCATCAGCAGATCCATTGAACTACACTGATTCCTGTGTTTGCACTGAAAGGCACTGTATTGGCCTTGATGGCTTTGATGAAATTGTACATAAAGATAAGTGAGAGAAGTTCTGGTGTTAGGCATGACATAAAACACTCTTATTTTTAGCCTGCTGTAATGCTGCTACCCACTAAGCTAGTCCATTTAGGCACTGTTCTGTTTGGTCAAGAAGAAAGTGCCCAATGCATTAGATGTTTATTTCCGGTACATCGTATCATTACAAGTTAGAATAAATGCTTTCCTCTCTGATCTTAATTCTAAAATATTCTTCTTGTCTTAAATAATTCCGGGTAAACCAAATAACAGAATGCAAGAATTAAGTTCACTTCCTAGCTAACAATATATTCCTTTTTTTAACAGCCACTTCTTAAAATCAGTATGTCTATGAGGGATTCTCTTATTCTTGTTTTAAGAAAAGCCATGTTCTCCAGGTAACAATGGATTTTACTGAAAAATAATTTATTTACAACTAAACCTCGTAGATGCCTTTGATCCTTATGCCTCTTTAGAGATATTTTTTACATTTCCTCTGCTCTCTGCTCTTTATTTATATCATTTGTGCCAAAGCATAACAGGCTGTAGTGAAGTTCAGAACTTCATCAAATTATAAAATACTATAATTGCTTTCTCTCTTTCTCTAAAAATAGTCAAATAGATGCACGAAAGTCTGCCGTTGCTGGGTTTCTTCTCCTCCTGAGAAACTTTAAAGTCTTAGGAAGTCTGTCCTCGTCTCAGTGCAGCCAAGCTATTGGTGCCAGCCAGGTAATAATAGTTGTTTTTGTTATCTGTGGCGTTATACATTTATTGTGTAAATATTACTTTCAATTAATTGATATCACACAGATCCAGGTGGATGTCCATATGCGTTACAATGCTGCAGCAAATGAGGCCTTTTGTCTGGAAATCCTTGGCAGTCTGAGGAGGTGCTTAAGCCAGCAAGCTGATGTCAGGCTCATGCTTTATGAGGTTTGTAAAGAATATTAGGCTAAAAAATGAGATGGTTAACATAGCAAAGTTTTAATTTTGACACTACTTATTGTACAATCAGGGTTTCTATGATGTCCTTCGGCGCAATTCCCAGCTTGCCAGTTCTGTCATGCAGACTTTGTTGTCTCAGGTAGGGTTTATTATTATATTTGTAGATGGAGTAGTAACAACTCTTTAAAGGGGGTGTTGTCACCGCATGGCACTATAATTAATGATCAAGCCTACTTTAATTTTCCAGTAGTTATAAAAGTTTAAAACCCAAAAAAGTATATCTGCTTTAGCAAAACATTTGCCTTTGTATTCAGTTAATTTTTCATATTGTTTTGTCCTCTTCTCACAGTTAAAGCGATATTATGAGCCTGAGCCTGATCTTTTGCCACCATTAAAGTTGGAGGGCTGCATTACTGCTCAAGGGGATCATATCTTTTTGCAGGAACCTCTGGTAAAAGCCATACGAATTCCTTCTTCATTGTCAAAAACAGTTGTGTAACGTGTATACAGAAGATGGACTGATTGGAGGTGGAGTGGGGTGGGCTTGCTGGGGGTGGGGACAGGTTGTGGAGGGGGTTTCAAATATGTTTTTGTGGGGACCTGGCTTAGTCAAAGTATGCCATTTGTCTAAACAGATTAACATTACAGTGGCGTACTGCTGTATAGTGGCTTTGTTTCAGTGCATGTGCAGAAAAGGGAAACCTTAAATATTTGGCATATGAATCATAGAAAGCTTTCAGAACATTTTAGTTCCTTTTTCAAGCTGATTGAAAAAGGAACTAGAATGTTCTGAAAGCTTGCTATGATTATCTTAGTTAGCCAATAAAGGTATCACCTTTATACCACTTTTATTATTTTTTATTTCAAAAGAGTTACCCTGTAAACGTTTTGACTGGCTAGCACAGTACATCACCTTTTCCTTTATTTACTCACTAAGCCTCTTTCTGCCCTAGGCCCACCTGTTGTGCTGTATTCACCATTGTTTGCATTGGTATAAAAGCAGTTTACTGCAGCATAGAAATCCTGATGATGATGATGATGATGAAGACAATGACCATACAGGATGTCAGCAGGATCTTCATGATATACTGGAATCCATCACTCGAAGAATGATTAAATGTGACCTGGAGGACTTTGAATTAGTAATGCTTTCATTTGTTAGGATACACTCTATAGATCTTCTGGCTAAAACGTTATGATAAGAGGTGGTATAACCCCTTTAAAATTGTTATAAGTACTTTTCATTAACATTGGAAATCACTTTCTCCCTGACCAATTTTTTTTTTTTTACCCCACTCTTGAGGGAACTCCACTTAAATATTTAAGAGAATGTAATTATCAGCACCTTTCCAATATACATTAATTAAATATTTGTTATTTGTATTATATTAAAAGCAGTATTTGCCTGTTCCTTTCTAGTCTATTCACTTCTGGTTGTGATTCTTGAATTGTAGCCAGCTGATTAAGACATTTTACATATAACGCATCAAAATTTGTAAGTTGTACAATAGAAAGTAGCTTAGAGCGAAATATTAATTTAGTATGGAAAAATTGAGGCCAAACTACACCATGCATACCCCATTGTATGTACTGTGATGGTTACATGGAATATCAGTATCATTGTTTTCTGTCTTTTGCTCTAGGACAAATCTGCAGACTTTTCTTTGGCATCTGGTGTCGGAGTCAAAAATAACATATATGCTGTTTTGGTAATGGGGATTTGTGAGGTCTTAATAGAATACAACTTTATCATAGCAAATTTCAGGTACGATCCTTTCATACTGACCACTTTACTTCTTATACCCATAGAAACATATGCATGTTTTAATATATAGGCAAAGGAGGAAAAGTATAGGGCCCCACAACAAGGCAGAATGTATAAGGCATTTTGTTATGTGATCACATTTCATTGAAAACACCAGAGAAAAACCTTCAGTATCAGACAGGGCTGTTACAGTGAGAACATTTACAGAGTTACAATTTGGGTATTTGTCCTGTAAAAACATAAGAAACAATTCCCTGGATAGCCATATTTATTTTTCACTGGTAATCCCTGTGCCTTGCATAAATACTGTCATCTTTATTTTTTCAGCAAGAGTAAATTTGAGGATATTTTGGGCCTGTTTAAATGCTACAGCAAGCTCTCTGATATCTTAAAGGAGAAAGCTGCAAAAGGCAGACAGCCTGGGAACAATAAAATGGCCAGAAGCCTAATTTCAATGACTTTTGTGTCTACACTCTTAACTGCTTTATTCAGGTAAGGTTACCAGCCCAGTTTGGGAATTTTAATTTACCTCCCTAATGTGTTTAATGCACTAAAAATGTAAAAAAATAGTTTTTTTTTTTTACTTATGAATCATTATTAAGTAAAGGAAGTTTGTCTGTTCCTCCATATTACAATGTTTAATAGCTAAGTGTGTGCCATATTCTGCCTGCCCTATGCTGCCTATGTGTGCTATACTTTACCTGCCCTATGCTGCCTGTGTGCGCCATACTCTGCCTTCCCTATGCTGCCTGTGTGTGCGCCATACTCTGCCTTCCCTATGTTGCCTGTGGGAGGTTAACCTTGCAGGGGCTAGTTCTGGGAGTTTGTTAGGTATGGTCTTAAAAGCTTTGTGGTAACATAGGTGTGGTTTGAAGTGGGTGCAGTTTTAAAAAAGAAGTTGTCAAAACTGGTTTTTATTATTGGCCCTCCTCCATGTAGACCAGAAAAATTCCAGCCCTTGGTACCACAGAAGTTGGACAGCACTGTGTTTCAAAAGATAGAACCATGCAAGAATGCAAAAGGACAGACAAATATTACCTACAATAGCAATAACATTTACAATAACTTCAAAACTATTGGATAAGTAATATATAATGAAGAATTGCTTACTCTTGTTAACTGTATATATGGATATATTTATGTATATAGCACTACATGTGTATGCAGCACTGTACAGTAGAACAATATATTAATATACCAAACAGGGCTGCCAAAATACATCTTAGTTTAAGTTCATCTGTGGTTGAAACCTTAATACTGCTAAACTTCGTAGAACACTGGGCAGAACATTGGCAGTGGTATGGTCACTATTGTGCTCTTGGTTTTCTCACTGCTCAAAGAGAATACATAACGTTTGTATCTCCCATCCATGTCTGTTACTTACTTTAATACTGATGGAAGTTTTTAGCAATTTGTGTAGTGTTCAATACTTCAGTTTTCTACTATAGGTTACATTTCACTTATTACTTATTCTTATTCTACTTTACAATGTTATTGGTTTTAACAAAAACTGTAATATGATCTTGTATACTTATTTGTAGAGACAGCACACGATCACACGAGGAGAGTCTTTCTGTTCTTCGAGCCAACATGGATTTCATGCGCTATTCTGTGTGTGTTGCCCTTCAAAAAATTCAGCAACTTGAAGAAACTGGTGTCACAGATGGACCTGATGGGCAGAACAGTGAGAAAATGTTCCAAAGCATATGTGAAATAACAAGGTAATTGGCCCAAAAATCTTGTTTTTTGAGTATAAGAGAGAGACCCCGAAGCAAAATTATATATGACCCCGAAAGGGTGTGGAGGACTGTCAAGACTTTGGTTCCTTTGGGGTCCATTCCTCTCAGGTCGATTTATCCCTTCAGTACCTATATTTACTAAAATGAGTAAGAAAACTGGATTATATGAGTAAACATAAGAAGAATAGCAACACAGATCATATATATATAATCAATCATTATTGCTCTGTTTGCCACTTTCAGCCATTTCCATAACAAAGTAAGTGTTTGCTTTATGTTTAGGATAAACTACCTTTATACAATATATATATATATATATATATATATATATATATATATATATATATATATATATTAGCCACACCCTTTTTAACTGGTTCACTTTTATGGATGCCACAATTTTATTCCACCTTTGCAACTGTTATGATGTTGACTGCTTCTACAAACTTGCTGTCTGCTATAGTTTAAAGGTTCAGGAAAATGATGCCCATGCTTCTCTTCCCAGAGTACTTATGTGGAGATACAACTCAATTCCAACTGCAGCTGAGAATCCTGGGAAAAAGGACAAAGGCAAAAACATTTCCTTACTGTGCCTGGAGGGATTGCTGAGAGTATTTAACACCATTCAGCAACGATATCCATCAAAAATCCCACAGTTTTTTACAGCTTTGGGTGTGTATTTATAATGGATAACAATTAAAATGTTAGAAGTTGAAAACTCTAATTTCAGCAATATAACTAGATGTACTGCAGATACACATTTGGAGTTCCAGCCAAACGGTCTCCAGTCTGTAGGTTTGTTTCCTTCTATCTAGTTCCACTTCGCCATTGTTTGCTTTTCTCAAAATAGAATTAAAATGTCTTCCTTCTGTAAGTTCCTTAAAAGGCCAGTGGCACAAAGACATTATACTATATCAATGAATGTTTCATATGATGTAACTGATTTAGTTAAGGCAGACCCCCACCTAGATTGACAAAACAATACAGCGCTTGGAGTTCCATGGCCTGTATAAAAGCACTTGGCCTTCAGCCTTGGTTCCTTCCTTGGTGACTTTTAATATCCTTATATTTTACAATAGGGGGTAAATTATTCACTATATAAAGCCATAGCAAAGGGAGCACTGTATTGTTTTGCCATTGTAGTTGCAGTTATAAACACCTACATATGCCTACATTAATACAAAGTGCTGTGATTGCCACTTGTGCAGCTTAAAAGTAAAAACTTTCTTTTTATAGATGCTCTAGGCGAAGAGGATGAAGAAGGTGCAAGAGAAATCAATGTGACAGAGAAGGCGGCTTTTCAGATTAAACAGTTTCAAGTGAGTATTGAAGAACTTTGGCATTTGTTGTTAAAAACATCGCTGATAAAACTTCAACATCAGAAAAACCGAGTCATGAAAACAACCTGATACTTTATTGTTCAACATTTAGGGTATGGTTTCAGCTTCTGTGAAACTTTTTTTTTTCTTGTCACCAGAGATCTCTAATTAACCAGCTCAGTGGTGGAGAGGATGACTTTAACAGCAAAGAAGCTCTACTGTTAGTCAGCATCCTGTCTACACTATCCAGGTTACTGGCCCCCTCTTCTCCACAGGTAGGGACATCCTTGGTGGTGGGGTTGCCAATTCATAGAGATTTGTGTTCTGTAAATAGTTTATTGTATTGTATCACTACAC
Organism: Xenopus tropicalis; assembly: GCF_000004195.4. NCBI lineage: Eukaryota > Metazoa > Chordata > Amphibia > Anura > Pipidae > Xenopus > Xenopus tropicalis. The sequence goes on from NC_030679.2 coordinate 109,187,851, forward strand.
AAAGCCCAGAGAATTCATTGTAAGATCTGTCCTTTCACATTCTCCCATACTTTGTTTTTCAGTTTGTGCAAATGCTGTCTTGGACTGTTAAAATCTGCAAAGAGACAAATATTGGTAAGGACAAATTGCTAAAAATTATCAACACAGGTTGTCACTGTAAAGTAGATTGCTGTGTAATTTTACTGTAGGCTATAGCATCCTTTTGCAGCTGTGGCTGGGGCAGCGTAATAACTGGCGGAATGTTTAAACCATGTTTACTAACATTTAGCAACCAATTGGATGTTTGCTTTCCAACAGATGACCAGTGATACTACTGCTGATTGGTTGCTAAGGGATACTAATTCTGGGCAAACTTTGCAACTTTTATCACATTACCCTCTTGGGTAATACATTTTTACTGCTTCTGAAAAAATACAGATTCTTAGTAAATTGGCTCCGATGTATTTTTGCTGTGGTTAAAATAATGGTAGGATGATATTTATGGAAAGATGAAATTGGCCTTGCATACCAGCTGTCCCATCTAGGACCTTCCATTTAGTTTTACAGAGCTAAAACCTCAACATTATTTTTATAAAATTGGCCTGTGAATCCTATAAAGTGACAATATTTAAATACAGGCAAACTTGAAACTCACCTAGCAATAAGAAAAAGGAGCAGCTTACAAATTATACAATAATATGCCGAAACATCTGTAAGTGTGCTAAGTGTGTCTGCTGGTGCAAGGCTTCATTGTCATACAGGTATTATTGGTATTTATATAGGGGTAGAAATGTAGGATTATATTTTCATTCTTATTTTTTATTTAAACCAACAGAGGATGTCCAGTTTTGCAAGGGCCTAATGAACCTTCTCTTTAGCCTCCATGCTCAGTTCAAGAGCCCAGTAAGCGTGCTCAGAGAACTGTGCCAAGACATCCATGGGCACCTGGGTGATATTGATCAGGTACAACCTTTTAAGCTTTTTTTTTTCTTTGCATTTTGAATGGAACCTACTGGAGTTCTTAGTCTGCATTTTTTTTTTTTTGCTTTATTTATGTCATTTCATGATTTCCCTCTCGTATTAAATCTGTCTGAAAATCTGATTTACATTTGTACAAGCCAATCATATACAGTAGCTATAATAGGGGGCCCTAAATAACGAGTTTAAAGGAGAACTATACCCCCGGGCGATAAAAGCCCCTTAACTGTCACTGCCTTGACCCCCCTCACCTCAACCTTATCACAAGTTTAACAACTGTCCCTATCGCTAACCCCAACCTTAAAGAACAGAGTAGCGCAGCTGCGTACCTGGGCGACATCTTCCCTGCAAGCGAACATTCTTCAGGTCTCTCTCTGCCGATACAAACCCTGCTTGCACATGCACAGTTGGAGGCAGCAGGGAATCTGCTTAAACTGTGCGAGTGCAAGCAGGGTCCGTGTCGGCGGTGAGACCCGAAGTGTCTTCAGTTGCAAAGATGATGTCGGCCTGGTACGCTTCTGCGCTACTCTGCTCTTTTAGGTTGGGGTTAGCGATTGGGACAGTTTCAAAAGTTAGAATGCAATAAGGGAGAGGTGAGGGGGGTCAAGGCAGTGATAGTTAAGGGGGCTTTTATCGCCTGGGGGGTATAGTTCTCCTTTAAGTATATATGGGTAAAACAGGTATGGTAAAACTTCTGGATGTTTTAGGTGGACCTTAAATTAATTTTCTGTGGGGCCCGCAGTATCTGCTTATGTCTGCTTGTGCAAACAAGCTGCTCTAATACTGGGCTGGGTGTAACTTTCCAGTGGTTTGTAATTGTAGCTGAGGGTAGTGCTGGGCATCATGCAGCTGTTCAGGTTGCTTCATATTATCTAAGCTTAGTAACATAGTAAATTGGGTTGAAAAAAGACATACGTCCATCACGTTCAACCATAATGCCTATATCTAACCTGCCTAACTACTAGTTGATCCAGAGGAAGGCAAAAAACCCCAACTGAAGCCTCTCTAATTTGCCGCAGAGGGGAAAAAATTCCTTCCTGACTCCAAGATAGCAATCGGGCCAGTCCCTGGATCAACTAGTACTAAGAGCTATCTCCCATACCCCTGTATTCCCTCACTTGCTAAGAATCCATCCAGCCCCTTCTTAAAGTTATATAATGTATCAGCCAGCACGACTGATTCGGGGAGGGAATTCCACAACTTCACAGCTCTCACTGTAAAAAATCCTTTCCGAATATTTAAATGGAACCTCCCTTCTTCTAAATGGAGTGGGTGCCCTCGTGTCCGTAGGAAGGACCTACTGGTAAATAAAACATTAGAAAGGTTATTATATGATCCCCTTATATATTTATACATAGTTATCATGTCACCTCTTCTCCAGTGTAAACAGACCCAACTTGGCCAGTCTTTCTTCATAACTGAGACTTTCCATACCCTTTACCAGCTTAGTTGCCCTTCTCTGGACCCTCTCTAACTCAATAATGTCCCGTTTGAGCACTGGAGACCAAAACTGAACAGCATAGTCTAGATGGGGTGTTACCAGTGCTCTGTAAAGGGGAAGAATAACCCCCTCCTCCCGTGAATCTATACCCCTTTTAATATAGCTCAAAACCTTGTTTGCCCTTGCAGCTGCTGCCTGGCATTGCTTGCTACAGCCAAGTTTATTATCTACAAGGACTCCAAGGTCCTTCTCCATTATGGATTTGCCTACTGCAGTCCCATTAAGGGTATATGGGGCTTGCATATTTTTACATCCCAGGTGCATGACCTTACATTTATCCAAATTAATTCTCATCTGCCACTTAGCTGCCCAGATTGCCAGTTGGTCAAGATCCTGCTGCAGGGATGTCACATCCTGGAGAGAATTGACTGGTCTGCAGAGTTTTGTATCATCTGCAAACACTGATACACTGCTTATAATACCCTCCCCTAAGTCATTTATGAACAAATTAAACAAAAGTGGACCCAGTACAGAACCCTGAGGGACCCCACTGAGAACCTTACTCCAAGTAGAGAATGTACCATTAACAACCACCCTCTGTACCCAATCCTGTAGCCAGTTTTCAATCCATGTGCAAATGACTTCACTAAGCTAGCAACAGTTTAACTTTGTTAAAGAAGAAGGAAAGGCTAAGTCACTTGGGGGTGCCAAAATGTTAGGCACCCCCAAGTGACTTAGATCGCTTACCTTCTACCCCGGGCTGGTGCCCCTGTATGGAGAAAACAGCACCAGCCCGGGGTAGCAGCAATCGCTTCCTCCTTCCTCTCTCGCTGCGCACACATGCGCAGTAGAGTGAAAAGCTGAACTTTAACAGAGAAGTCGGCTTTTTCACTCTACTGCGCATGTACCGGACTCGGAGTCTAGGGGAAAGGAAGGCGGAAGGAGGAAGCGAATCGCCCCAGGTGCCCCGGGCTGGTGCAGTTTTCTCCTAACAGGGGCACCAGCCCGGGGTACGAGGTAAGCGATTCAAGTCACTTGGGGGTGCTTAACATTTTAGCACCCCCAAGTGACTTAGCCTTTCCTTCCCCTTTAAGGGTGCTGAGTGTCTGTTGTGCATTACTAAGAACTGATTTAGTCATACATAACATAGTTCTTGAAGAATACAACTCATTCAACAGTGTGTTGCATTTATACAGGATATTGAAGTGGAGAAGCAGTCTCATTTTGCTTCTGTAAGTCTCAAGACTGCGGCCCCTACTGTTACTGTAAGTACTGTTATTCAGGACCAAACAACTAGAATAGTTACCTTTGACTTGTGTGTTGGAATATAATTACGTAATGAAGTTATTACACCCAGTTGTATTTCTTTTCCAGTTGTTGGTTCTGGCTCAAGCTGCAAAGGTCCTGGAAGAGGTGGACTGGCTGATCATAAAGCTGAAAGGATTGCTGGGTTCAGAAAAGCTCTCTAGTAAGCCTAGGGAAATATTTCTGCACATCATTTTCAGAGGAGAAATGGTCAAAATCTTTATAAATGTTTTTAATGCTGGTGACTACCAGCACAGATTTTGCTAATGAGTAAATTCCATATAGCGCTTTTAAAGCAGGAAAAAGTTGACACCATATTAAATGGGTAATTTACATTTAAGTTAACTTTTTAGTATGTTTAGCAAGTTTTTAGTTGGTCTTTATTTTATATAGGTTTTGAATTATTAGCCACCTTCTTCTGGCTCCTTCTCGCTTTCCAAGGGGGGTCTATACTATACGAAAATTACAAAGAATTTAAAAGAATACTGTCATGGGAAAACATGTGTTTTTCAAAGTGCACCAGTTAATAGAGCTTCTCCAGCAGAATCCTGCATTGAAATCTGTTTTTCAAAAACACACTGTGCATACACAGGCCGATTCTAGCTTCCAATATCGGGCCCATAGACCGATTTGGCAGCTAATCGCCCCGTGTATGGGCACTACCGACGGGCCTGCCCGACCGACATCTGGCCTGAAATCGGGCAGATATCGATCGGGCAGGTTAAAAAAATCGTTGGTTCGGGGACCTCATCGGCTTGTTGATGCGATCCCCAGACCGACTTTGCATATACCCGTCGTTATAATTCGATCGAATTAGCCTGGATTCTCCCGATATCGCCCACCCGTTGGTGGGGGATATCGGGAGAAGATCCGCTCGCTTGGCTACATCGCCAAGCAAGCGGATCTGAAGGTGTATGGGCACTTTAAATCTTACAAATGTGTCTTAAAATTCTCCCTTTGCTCTTTAGCTGAAGACTTAACTCAGACTTCAAATGCAAGGCTTCCAATAGAGAAGGCCATTATTCTGCAGCTGGGGACCCTGCTGACTGCATGCCATGAGTTAGTGCAGACTGCTCTGCCTGCTGGGAGTTGTACTGAAACCCTTCTGAAAGAGCTGGCAAAGATGTACACGATCCTCACGTCTGTTGTCAAATATGTGAGTCTCTCCTAATTAACAATGCCAGCTGAGACACATGCTTACTGGTATCCAGTGCCAGTGGCAGTGATTCCTGAAATGTAGCCTTGACCATGACCTGATGTTTTTCTCTTAATACTGTAGATTTTTTCTTTTGCCTCTAGTACTTGCAGATCTGCAGCAGTCATGGAGGCCAGATTTCTGCTCGGTTGGAGAAGCTGGTAGGTTACCTGGTGATGAGGAGAATATTTCCTTTAGACTGTTAAACACCAAATGAAGAACTTAGGTCTAATGACTTATTTCCATAGGTGAAGCTTTCGGGTTCTCATCTTACTCCACAGTGTTATGCCTTCATCACATATGTACAGGTAGGAACAAAGTAAAAAGAATTGGAAAACAATCTAATACCCTCTGTAACAGCGAGCTTGTGGATCTGCTGTACTTTGACTCTTATTAAGCTGTAATTAAGCTTTTAAACCACCACAAGCTCATACATGAAGATACTATAAAGGCAAATCTGAAAACCTAAGCCTTGGACAGCAGCTTGTTTCTGCTGATTTTATGCTTCTCTCACACCACAATTCTGAATGGCTCATATTTGCCTAGGACCTATATTACAAAGATGCATGACGGCAGCTATGCTGCAGACAAAAGATGCAAATCGGCATACACAAACACATCCATGGGTCTCAGTAGCTACAGTCGAGTAGTCAGTCATTTTGCATCCTTGAACAAGAGAAAGGTATCTACAGTTGGATTTGACTTTTCTTTCAGAACATCCACAGTGAAAGTCTAAGCCTTGCTGGAGAAAAGAAGAAGAAAAAGAAGGAAGAGGCATCCACAGTCACCACAGTAAGTGGCACCTGAAATGTTGGGAATTCAAGTCAAATTTGTCATCTCAGCTATATACAAGTATGCAGTGAGAGATACAGAATTCCAAAACCTACTAAAATCATCAAATTGAACCTATTTAAAAAAAAAAAAAATACACATGCAGTGTGTAAAGCAGCATATACAGTGCCCTCATAATAGCTTCCTTGACACAACTTTTCTCCTCATATTGAACAAAGGCAACTACAGACTCCAAATGGTAGAAGCAGCCTAGGTATCTTATACCTGCACTAATGAAGCAATGCAACACGCCTGAGTGATCACAAACACCTGGACGCCAATTGTTCCAAACATGGTGAAGGGAGGGGGACTGTGTAGAAAAAGTGCTGTCATTTTTACATGGTGAAACTGAAATGCATGCAAATAACATGTAATAAATGAAAGTCAGGGATAAGCACTTTAATCACATCTGAATTGTTTGATTTAAGGAGAAGAGGGCTAAATTAAAGAAAAATGTGTCTTTGTCCCAAACATTATGAAGGGCACAGTAATAGTCTGTGCATCACAGGTAGCCATTTGTTAACCAGGGAAAAGAATTTGTTTGCTGTTTTCAGTTTCCTGTCTCTCATTGGTGATTCTCTAAGACCTGTAGAAATCCTGAGTGCTTTAGGGTACATGTGACATAGAAGGTTGTTTATATTTAATACTATTTACTCCTTTTATTTTTTTTCACTTTGGGAAACATGGCAACTCCCTTAGTTAAAGCCAGATATGTACTTATCCTCTCAGGTAGTGCTGGGCGGTATGACCAAAAATTTATATCACGGTATTTTTTTTATTATATCGGTATCACGGTATTTGACGGTATTTTTTTTTCCCCATGCATGATTACGTGACCACCCCAAACACCCCCCCCCCAACCCCAAACACCCCCCCATCCAACCCCAAACACCCCCCCATCCCCTTCACATAAATAAACCTTACGGGCCAGGCAGCCGCAGGCACCCCCGACAGCTCACAGAGCCTCCTGGCAATTTTTCTTACTATTTCCGGGTTGCGCGCGTGACGTCAGCGTGCGCGTGACGTCAGCGCGCACGTAACGTCAGCGCGCACAACCCGGAAATAGTAAGAAAAATTGCCAGGAGGCGCCCACACCGGTATGCCGGTAAGTTAAAATTTTTTATCATCTTTTTTAAAAAAACCGGTGTTCGGTTTATACCGGTATACCGCCCAGCACTACTCTCAGGTGTGTAGGGAGAATATTCTCCTGTTTGTTGGTCTGGTTTAAGGATTTTCCTTTGTTTTGGCTGGGGGTTCTATACTGCTGCTCTGTCAGGAGGGTCCCGGTATAGAAAGTGTGCTGCGTCCTAGTGAGAGACCATATACACTTTTATTCTTTCTTTTGTGAGAATCACAAGTCTTATTGGCAGCAACTGGCTGAAATTAAATCCTTTGTACCCATCTCTCCTCCCCCAGGCGAAAATCCTTCGTGACACTAAGCCCATACCAAACTTGATCTTTGCCATTGAACAGTACGAGAAGTTTCTCATTCATCTCTCCAAGAAGTCCAAGGTATGTTTCCTTCTTTCTCACTTTATCTTAAAACATTATGTTATCAGAACACCCAACATTTTTATGTTTGCATTTTTTTTAGGTAAACTTGATGCAATACATGAAGCTGAGCACCTCAAGGGATTTCAGGATTAATGCAGCCACACTAGATGCAGCTTTGCAAGAAAAAGGCTCTGAAGATGAAGAGAATGAACCAGATAATGAACAGGTATGTTATGAAATGGTCACAAGCTAGAGCCTTGTTAGGGGTCTCAATCTGAAGGCCATTTGCCTTTCTAGATCTTCTGAAAGCCCAGTTAAAAGGTCCATCAGGGTGAGAGTTGGGGGAGGTATGCTCTTATAGATATTATTGGAACTCCTATAATATACCTATAGTTTCCTATACTAGAGCCTTGTTAAGACTCAAGAGGGAACCTAAACAAAGATTTGTCCTCCCAGGGATGGGTGCAGGGGGCAACTTGAAGATAAAAGTGGTTATTAATGTAAATTCATATTGTTGCTGTGATAAGCAGCTGATTTCCATGTTGCTTTATAACAAAGGTATGTCAGTGACACTGCACATGCTCAGTGGTCGTCGCAAATTATCATTCAGAAAATGAGGTTTACTTGTCATAGAAGCTGATGTTACAATGATGATAATTAATTCTGACACCAATTGCACTGAGAATGAATTACTAATCAGCCTTATATCATGACATTTATATCCTATATATGCAGTATATTGTGAGTGGTTCCCTAAGCTCCCTAAGGCAGCATAAAAGATGGGGAGCTACTGGGGCATTTTTGAGGGGACACAGATCTTCCCTGTAACGGGCTATGGTTGCGTTGGGCTGGTACAGAAAACCCACAACATTTGCATTTCTAACCTACTTTGCTAAGCTTTAGATTTCCTTTAAACAGCTGGAACTGACAGCATGCTGAATTTTCTTGTATACAGTTGCAAAAGAGTGTTTGTGTTTCAAATAAATTATTTACATTGTTTCAGACTGTAACAGAGGAACAAAGCCAGGAACCAAAAAAGAAGAGACGGAGAAAATAAATGTCGCCCACTTGTCAGAACAGGAGAGTCAAATACAGACAACAAATGCACTTTTTCTAAAGGAATTCAAACTTTTTATTCCTCTGAACGGGGAAAGAAAATTTGGAACGAAAATTCCTGCACAAATTCAGTTTCCGTATACCCCTTATATAGGTGAGATGTTTCTGAAATGGTAAATGTTTGCATTAATGCTTAAGTTTCACAAAATTGGAACTTTTCTGTTCTTAAGTGCTTGTAACACCTCTGAGACTATCCAATATGGCATCTCAATGAAGCGCCAGTACTTCAGTGCCATCTACACAAACTCCATAGGAGTCAGGGAGGTTTTAGCTGTTCTTCACAAAACTCCTTTGGTGACTTTAAGAATCTGATAGATATCCAAAGCTTCCCCTAAAATAAAAAAAACAAAAAAAAAAGTTAACAATTTGGAATAATCTCAGAAGGTTTTAAGATGTTTGTTATGAAAATTTCCAACTATGTATATAGATATCATATCTGTGGAATTGCCCTGTAAATGCATAAAGTTATGCAATAAATATACAATTAGTAATATCTTCAGTCATTCCTTAACACTATACAACCAATACCACATGATGTGTACCTTGTGGAATTCCGTATCTTTTCTCCATACCAGTGGGGTTTGATGGAGTCGCACAATCCATGGTTACCTCTTTTCTCAAGCACTTATCTATATCCACAGCACTAAAAAATGCCACAGACTGTGGCAGGTCCTGCATTCCAAGTCTCGAAGCAAACATGCACCTTTAAAAACCAAATTCACATTAAAATATTTTGACACCTTTCAACATCCAATTAAATAATCCTGTTAATGCTTGTTTTGAGTGAAAAAGTGGGTGGTTAATCATACGCACTGGACCCATGCGGGATTCTGGCACCAGTCCAAAAATATGAGCGAGTTCTACTTTTGATTTACATTATGGACCCTTTTATATACTTTTCCAGTTACTTAATGATATTATATTGCAATATATATTGCATCTGTGCTTCGGAAACAGCATGCAGTCAGTTGTAGTTCTACAACAGTGTGCATGTATACTTGGTTATATAATGTAATATTTTCACTTTCTGCACCCCTGGCCTTGGAGGTTGCATGTGAAGGTGCAGCTCTTTGAGCTCCCAGAATGAACTGCACAGAGCTTCACCTTCCAGTGCATACATCTCTCCTTGCATTTGCCAGCATTGTATTCATAAAAGCAGAGTAGTGGTTGGCATATGGGCGTTACTGAGGCACGCAAGCTAGAGTGTGCACTTGCCTACTTACTTCAGGTACAGGCTAACATATGCCAGGATTTTTAATTTGGCCAAACAACATTGCTGGCAATTGTTTGAGTGCCAAAGGCACTAATAAGTAGAAGTGTCCTTGAATGAGTTATAATTACCTTGTTAGCAGGTTTGTGATCTGTAGAGCCAGGGCTGCACGGTATCTGTCCTTGCTTTGCACAAGGTACCGCACTTCATCATGGATACTAATGCAGAACCGTCCATCTATGTCATATGCCTCAAAGAGCCATTTCATGGCTACCAGCATCAAGTGAAGGTAATCTACCGCTGAGCTCTGCACCACCCAATTAATCCGGCTTGTTATGAACTTAGAGGCATAAAATATAAATATGGCAGGAATAGGTAACAACAGAAAAAACATTTGCAAAAACAAAGATTTATAGGGAGTATAAAAATCAACAAAAGACTGTATTATACACTGGGTTCAAGCCCTACTTGTCTCAGCGCCCTATCCAGAGAAGCCAATCTGCATGCACCCAAAATGTAACCCTCATTTGGGGCCACCATCCAGTGCTTTCTTTTGTACCCTAGGGGAGCCCAGAATTTACTGCCCCCTCAATCTTGCAGCTTAAGTGCCCTGGTCATGTTCATATATACACTCCCACTAATGGTAACCTGGAAAACACTTTGCACTATTTGGAAACCATTTTTGTTACAAAGCTATATATCCTTGCCTCATTAAGCACAGAAAGACAAAAAATAATAAGACTGTAGGGTTAGATCAAAATATCAGAAAGACCTCTAAAAATCAGAATGGAAGAAAGCCCAAGTCTCAATAAGCCAAGCATATGTTACGCCAGTTCCATTATAAGGAAAGTGGGGTAAGGCAGAGTGAGATTTAGTTTCCAACTTACCTCGCCTTTTACTGCTGCTGGTTCCAGCGCTCTACTGATGTGACAGCCCAGAACCGGAGTCTTTGGTGAGGGACTCATGGCAATGGTCTCCAGTTTGTTAAACATCTGTGACTCTGTTCCTCCAGTCCAAATTCTGCGACTTACCAAGTTCCACTTTCTTCTAGACCTGCACAACAGTCACATTGTTAACAGACTGAAGATTTGCCTTTCCTATGCTTTCTTTAATTTCCTAGAAAGATAGGATAAACATGGTCTGTGCTTTTTTCTTGTAAAAAATATAAATAAAAACAATTAAAAATATCATACTTTGCTGAGGCTTCTTTTTGAATTTTCCGTAAATCTTGTAAGCTCACAGAATTCTCTTCTCCCCTCTCAACTGGGATTCCCAATTCTTCCACCAACCATTCTCCTTCTTTAGATAAAATGTACCTGCACGTGGTTAAAGTGAATGCACTCATAAGGATGCAATGAGAAGCCCTTTACAAGCCAAGTTTATGCAACGCAAAGAAGAGACAGGAGGGTATACCAACATGAAAGTATCCCAAATGTATGCTTACCAGTTACAAAGCACATTTCTGCTTGCTGAAATAAGCAAAGGTATTATCTGACAATAGCCTCCAGATTGCTGCCCCACAATTATCAAAGTGGATCTAGCCTGTTCCTACTGGGACATGCAGAAAATGCTTACTACAAGCCTGCTGTGTTCTGCCCCACCTACCTCCGGATTCCCTTTGTCACAGCGTACATCTGCTTTGCTTTCTCTGCTGCTTGTTCCTGAGTAAGTCGATGGTTAAACTGCATTAGCAGGCGCTCAGCAAAGGCCTGCCCGGCACCATAAATGCGCCCGTAATTAAACACTTTTGCATGTTCCCGACTTATTCCAACAGTAGATGCAGTTTTACTATGCAGGTCAGTGCCAGTACTCTTCTTGCCTTGCAGAGTCATCCACCCAAAGGCTGTGCAACCTTCAATTTAAACATCAGCATCAGAGAAGCCAGAATTTTTAGAGAGAGTACACAGGTTTATGAATAATAGTAATTCACGGCTAATAAGCAATATGTTGTAATTATGCCGATTGTAAAGATGGTGGTTATGCCACATGCAAACGATCACTGTCCCCCAAACACAATGATGAGCATTCTCATAAGCATTCTCATCTGCAGTACCGTGAATTCCAGCAAAATGAGCTTCTCCAAGTATTGCAGCTATCCAAAGTTCCTGAGAGTCCACATCTGCTCCTATTATGTGATATCCCGGGGGCACTTGTACCATGGCCTTTAATTCACTGCCCACGCGATCTGCCTAACATACCAGGAAAGAACGAACAGCAACATAAATGGCCAACAATGGCATATACACAAGTGCTTTAAATAGGACATAAAACTGCTCAATTGTGCTCTTCTAAGCACTACATTTTTTTCCTTTTCTATTTCTTGATATAAGCAGTTGTTCACCGCTTATTTCACAAATGTGTACAGGGAAATCTCTGCGGTTATGTCCAGGCGAGTACCAAACAGATGGCAATGGCAAAAGCTACATTTACTGATGCAGGAAACATCATGTGATGCTTCTCTGCTCAGTTCTATAGCTCCTTCAATCTATCACACTGAGATGGTGCACTGCTCTGCAAAAGTCCTGGAGAAATGTGTGGTAGTCATGAAAAAGGTAGAGAATAGGTGGAACAAATATTACAGTTTGGTGAGTATTTTCCAACTAAAGCAGGGTAAGTAAGGTGCAGCCACATTGTGGAGTGTTTTGCATGCAAGTAATATTGTTTTCAATTTAATTCATTAAGTGACGGGGAGCCAATGAAAGAATTTGCAGGGAAGGAGGTCTAAGTGAAGATGGTGGCATGGTAACAAGCACTGATTAATTCAGTTTCCTCAACTCCACATTCCCTTGTTATCAATGCTACTGTCTATGCAGCTCTTCCATTTCTCATTTTACTAATACAGCCAAAGAAAGGTGGGTGGAGCTGCTTAGCTACTTACACGAGCATTACTTGCTGTCAGCCATGTGGGCTCTACAGCTCGGCGAGTGATAGTTCCTGCAGAAACAACCAGAGGCAAAATACAACCATACTTGTTTTCTTCATCGTACTCGGGGTCCCTGAAAGAAAGAGATTCACATAATTCTAACCAACGGCACTAAATAAAGCAGTGAATTAAAGTTACGTATGTATTATCAAGTATAAAAGAAAGGAAAAACAGTGGAGAGGGAGTTTTTTTTCTCCATTCCCATAAAACAGCCTAATATAAACACATCCCTATGAACCGTGGGCAGAGGCAATCAAATAATTCCCGAGTTGCCATCAGTTGCCATCCCACTGCCGAACATGTAAGTCGCCGGTGGGATGGCAAACACGGTGGTGCGATTTCGGCAAATCGCCGAAAATGCCTCGCAAGGCAACTTCGGCGATTTGCCGAAATTGACTGCGCAGCGTGTACCATCCCACTGGCAACTTACATGTTCGCCGGTGGGATGGTAGTTCGGGGAGATTAGTCGCCCGTGACAAGGGAGATTTGTCGCGGGCGACTAATCTCCCCGTGTGCCAGAGCCCTTATGCTTTTCTCTCTTATCAGAACAAACAAACAGACAAAATAAAGAAGACAAAGGGATACCTGGTGATTGTCCGGGGAAGTTCACCCTTCTTCATCCACACCACCATTTGGGAACTGTAACAAAACCCAAGCTCAATGTACATATATATTACAAGGACATTTAAGGATAAAGGAGGTAATTGGAGCAACCCAATCAGATGTTTGTTTTCAAGCAATAGACCAGTATATTCTACCTCCTGGTTGGTTGATATGAGTTAATAGTAAACACTGCTCCTGCCATTGCATTACCCCATAGGTTTCATCCAATTTACACAATTATAAATTTGTTACCTTATTCTTTTGTGAGCATTTCTCCAAAACGAGATCATTTTATTGATTTCTAGGGCACGTGTTGCACTGGAATCTCCAATACTAGCCTGTAAAGTGCCATCTTCCATCTTTGGCAGAAAGTCCTTTGCAAATGGGCTTCCAACATTATTAGCATAGCCATCCTGAATAACAGAAAAATATAATGTAATATAACTGGCCTATTGCTAAAGATTTTAGTATGTACACACTGCTTCCCTGCAGGTTGTTGTTGTACTCCAGCTCCCAGAACTCCACAGCAGTAATTAACTGTTGGTAATGCTGGGAGTTGACATTTATAACAAGCTTTAGGGCTGCAGGACACACATGTCCAGTGTAAATGAAGGCTTGTCCAAGCTTACTTTGTGTGGCAACTTGTAGAACCAGCAGCCTGAAACATTCACATCACTGCAAGGGCTGTTTCCATGGTGATAGTCAGGTAGGCTACAAAACTCTGGTTCAGCAGGGGGTTCCTGTGCAAGAAAGTGAAATAAAATGGTTACAATTATATAGTGGATGATATAACCTCTCCCAACCTAAAGGGACTTCCTGTCTGTAACAAGTTCAGAGACTCGCTTGCAAAACCATACTGCTCATGTGTAAGACTAGACACTTGATAACATTTTTATTAGTATATATTTTATTTTAAACAATTGGATACATTTTCTTCTATTTTTGTTCTAGAAAAGGAACTCACAGGTTTATTATTTCTTTTTTTCATTGTTCCAGTGGACGGGACTTCAGCACTAAGATCCATCTCCATCCGACTTAGCTGCTCAACCTAAGAAGCATATTTATTCATTTTAAGATTGTTAGTATTGTGTAAACTGACAGGAAAATCTATACAATCAAAATGTTTCCTTTTAAAAACCCAGGTTTACCAGGAAAGCACAGAATTCAAATACATTTCTTTTTGGATCTGGTGTCCTTTCTCCTGCAGAGAGGAGCTTTCTTTTAGAAGTGTTGTGCCTTTAGTTCCCAACAGTAAGTGCCAATCTATATTATAGAGATCAGAGCAACTCTTGTAATAAAAAAATCTAATGAGAGCCAGACACACCAAGAAATTAGGCATTAGAAAATTCACTACTGAAAACAAAAAAAAAAAAGGCTAGAATTCTGGGAGGAGCCAATACCAGTGAGAGAAATCACTTGCAATATAATGGCTAGGGTCGGTGTGCCTAGGCCCGTTTATATTTGTTTTTTTTACTTGTATTTCTCTCATGTCAAGGGGGACATGGGAACAGTGGGGTAAAGGGCCCCTCCCATCAAGAGGTAGGACCCTGCAGTGATGTCAGAATTGCTGACCCCCCCTCTCCCTTTTACCATCACAGGAAGTTAGGACTGGCCTTTAGAAAGGCCTTGGCAAGGAAACTGTCGGTCGGCAGATAACACTCACAACAGGGTTGAGACCTGAGCCAGTCCCTGGCCTGTGATCTTTGCGTTAGCTCCCTCAGCTGGATATCCCCCTCTCTAAGACCTCAGGTATTCTGCCTGACCCTCTGAAGAACCAGCCTGCGGGGACTGGCAGCAGCGGAGTTGGGGTGTACATCTTTGGGATCGGGAGACACAAGCTTGGCACCTTCTCCCCATGTGGTATGGGGGCACACTTCCCCGTGAATTTCCTCAAGGGCTGGAAAGTGACCTTTCAAAGAAGATCAGTTCGGGGCTTGTGGTTCCCCATGTATCTCTACTCGCTGGATCAAAGGATGCCTCCCTTATGACTACAAGTACATTCTACCCGGGCCTTGAGAACCTCTTGGGCACACCCTGGAATATGGTATTGGCAGAACAAGTTTTGTGTCCTGGTCCTCCTTACAGACATTCACAAAATGTTATCAGTTTTATATTTATCTTTCCAAGAAGGCGCCCTTAGGCCACAAGATCCTAAGATTTCCTGAGGAGCGCCTTTGTCCTAGGGGCACTTTAGGTATGCCCACACTGTTCCTGTACCCCCCTCGACATGAAAGAAAGGAAGATCTATATTCTCGCCGTTAAATCCTTTTCTCTACTTTCTCTCAAAAGCGACACAGGGCTCTTCCAACGCCAACATCATGGATGCAGAGCTTATCAATAAAATATGCCAGGTGATGTAAGAAGTACATCAGCTGGAGCCACAAGCTGTGTAATTATACAAACTGGGGGGGGGGGGGGCACCTAACACCCACCAGTGTTATAACCTTTAATTTCCTTTAAGCCTGGTATCCAGCTGCCAACACCAACAGGATCAGCTGCAAAGCACCTTCATAAAAGTTTCAACTATTCTATCATAACAGACAATATTACTCTGAATATGAAGCAGTACCTGATACTACGATTAAAAAAATATATTGCAGACTTCCTCTTATCCTTCCTCACCTTTTGCCACATAGAGCTGTCATCAGTAAGAATGAAATCCTCATGTAAGCTGGAATGTTCAGATACACGCCTATCCTTTGCTTTATTTTTACTGTATTCTGAAAAAATTTCCTCAATGGCTCTGCAAGAAGAGTAATGGTTAAGTTCTAAGAATTACAATTTCTCATGATGTTAGAAGGCCTTTGTATGTGCCTATATACCTGTATGGACACAGGATGGTCTCTTCTTGTTCATTGTTCAATATGTTGTCCTTTTTCCCTGGAACAAGGTAGCCCCAGCCATGCTTCTCAGAATAATGCAAAGGGAAACCATCCCATGTCAATCTCATAAGTTTAGGAGTTAACCTCATCTGAAGACTAATTAAACTTGGTCCTGGCAGCCAGTCAGGATCTTCTAGTTTAGGACACAATTTACGGTACCATCTGAAAACAGAAACATAATTATATTTTTATTAGTAACGTAAGGTGCAAGAACATGTGGTTTCCAGTCTGCTGACTGACTCTTACCCAGGGTGACCAGGTAAATGCTGGCTTCTCTTTGGCAGCAAAGGTAAAGTTTTGAGTTTGAGATCTTCCAAGTAGATTTTGGCCAAGGAAGGGCGAGACTCTTCTTCTTCACTCGGAGGTCCAGTATCTACAGGAGCAATTTACAAATATTAAATGCCAAATAACTTCAAGACAAGTCAAATGTAATAGTCCTGCATAACAGCTACAAAATACAGGTACATATTAATAGCTGGTATCAAAAATGTTTATTTTTTTTATTTCTGAGCTTCAAAAGCTGAAACTTACATGCAACAGCCTAACATTACTATATTATTACATATATAATTATTATGTATTAGTTGTTCTTTATATAGCACAGACACATTTGCATAGTACTTTTAATTAATTAATTAAAATTAATTACAAAGTCACGTGCTCAAGAAGCACATAATACAAAAATACAAATTTATACCAAAAGAGATCTGTCAAATTAATATAGATTGTAAGCTCTACGGGGCAGGGACCTCCATCCTCTTGTGTCTTTGACTCTTAACTTATTGCAACTGTATCTTGTATTTATTTGTATTTATTGTTATACTTTGTATTTATCTATTACCTTATTAACCCCCTGTTTGAATTAATATATTCTACTGTACAGCGCTGCGTACATAAGTAGCGCTTTATAAATAAAAATATACATACATAAAAACTGATATTAAATCTAAATGTAAATCTAAATGTAACCTTCTATTCTCCACTCACCTTCATTAAGATCCTCAATAAACTTGTTTCCTACACTTTCTTGGGCTTCTTTCAGTCTCTTCTGCTTTTTACTGATTTTAGTCTTTTTTTGTTTAAACTCCTGAATGTCCCATTCAAGGTCCCAAAGCCAGGGATCTTCCTTGTAACTGAAGTGAGGTTGAGATCAATAATACAATGTATGATTCCTTTACCAACATATTTTATTCAAAGAAACTGTTAAATCTTTCTAAATAGTTATCAAAGTCGTGGAAATTGAGGCCGCCCACTTCAACAGTAGGTTAAACAGGGAATATGCCTTATTACATATACAGAACTCTATTATACCACCTCCCTTACCAGAAGTAAGCACAGTCACATCACACAGAGATATCAGTGTAGAGCAGGGGTGGCCAGACGTTCTTCGGTTGCGATCGAACGGACCGACGCAGAATGCGGAAGTGCGGCGTCAATGCGCACATAGGTTTATTCGTACGCATTCACGGAGCACTTCCGCATCCCCGGCTTGATCGCGGTCCACCAGAAATCCACGGGGGATCGACTGCTGGGCCGCGATAGACGTATTGGCCACCCCTGGTGTAGAGCCTTCATGAGAATACTCCTTATAACATGTTCATGGATACAATGTTCCTAAGCAATAACAGCACCACTGGAACTGGAGGGAGATCTTATGAAAGGACTTAAGTGGTGGTGGTATAAACACTAAGGGGGCGGGATTTATCAACATTCAGATTTTCCTTGTTTGAGTTTTTTGAAGCCACAAATGTCTAGTCATTTATTAAATGACCCGAATTAAAAAAGCACAAATGAAAAAGAAAAAAAACGCAAAGCCACAACTTTTTTTGTATTGTTGCACAAATAAAAGTGTAAAAAAAAAAAAACTGAAAACATCATCTAGATGTAAAAAAGAAAACCTACCATTGACTTCCTACCATGATCTTGCAAGCTTTTAGATAGCATATTTTTTCCTCTCTGATTTGTCTCAGATTTGTTGCATAATAAATGTAAAAAAAAACACACTTTTTTTTTCCAAGACAATCATATTTTTGTGCAAGACAATTTGAATTGTGAAAAAAAAAAAAATTAAAAAAAAAAAAAAAGTCTTTGATACACAGCATGTTGCTGTAATAGTTCCACATTCGTAATAAGAGGCTATATAGTTTTACATGGCATTACCACAGGTTCCCAGCCATCAGACAGTGTAAAGCTCCTTAGTACCCATAACTAGAGCAGGTTAGTGAAAAAAAACAAGTTCAACTTGTTAATATATAACATACGCATCTTCGGTGAGCAGCTGGCATGCATCGTTGGCTAGATTCATCAATGATTTCTTCATTTCTTTTTGAAGCTCTTCATAGCTCGTCTGAGCCTCATCCAAATACCTTTCCCAGTTCTGGTTAACAGGTAAATAGGAAACGCCCATTTCTAACATACCTGACAGAGTGACAGGGTGAGGACACCTGAGGAGAAATAATACCCTGTGATAATAGCAAATATGTTCTCACATTCATATCCTTCATCAATATTCCCCTGTTATACACAGTTGTCATATTCATGTACTAATTTGATTCCACACTCATGAAAATTGTCTAACCATGTGAAGTTGATACAGTGCTTTTGACCTGACCAGCGAAATTTTGTTTTATGTATTTTTATTAACATTAATGCAAAATACAACCAGAACACCATTTAGCTGAGGAGCACCTGAGTTTAAGAATGGAGGTAGCTGATCTTTTAGGTAGGTGGAGCAGTATAAGCGCCTTTATCCCCTAATCCATATTCTCTGGTTTGGTAACAAATAACCTATAAATTGTATTTAGTTTGTTGGCTCCTGCATCATGGGAAGCAAAAGCCTCAAGTTAAAAATTCTAAAAGCTAAATATAATATATACCCTGCCTTCAACATCCATGTAGAAAATAAATATAGAATACTAATACTACAATCTATATATTGTATCATACTGAAAAATATTCCATGGTAACTGTCCCTTTACCTCTCCATGAAGAGTGGAAACTGTTCCTGAAAGATTTCATGCGTTGCCTGAACATCCAGCGCACAGTACCTCATGAGTTCCTTTCAACATAAAGAAAAAAGTCATAGGAGGATTTGTTATTTTAGAGGTTTAAAGGGGAAGTGTAATCTTTTCTTACTTGGAACTCTGTTCTAATATCCGAGATGCTTCCTTTTACAAAGAGCTCCCGGGCCTCCTTCTCCAGGGGTGGGCCACCCACATACAGTGCGTGCACATCTGCAAGGTTATTTATGCTGCTGATATTCACCCAGTCCCAAGAACTGATCTGAAACAAACGCACAAAATCCTGACTTTAATCCCTGAATGATTCTGAAACTGTGATAAGAAAAAATCCATGACAATTTCTTGTCCCAGACTGCTGAGAATGCTACCAGAAATGATACTGGATTTAGTGATCTTAAATGACCCAGTATGAATTTGAAATGTGCTAGCAATAGAACCCCTGGGTAACAGTGGCCACAATAAATCTCATTTAAAGGGAAACCACCAAAACGTTTTTTTTTTTTTTTTTTTTTTTAAAATACTGGAGAAAATGACATTAATTATAAACAACCAAATCTGCTTGTTGTGGCTAGAATTAGAACAAAATGAAGGAATGCAGTCAGTGGTGCTAGTAAATGATGATGAGAAAGGATTTTTCTTAACCAATTTAATTTGGTTGCAAAAACTCACTGGAGAACCATCAAATTTGCTGCGCGTTTTCTTGATGTGCTGCTTGACTTCCTGCAGCCCCTTTTTCTTTCCATATTTGCTGGCCATCCACAAAGTGCGCTGGAATCCTGTAAGACCAGATATGGCCATGTGCATGCTCATGGTATCCATAAATCTCATTTTTGAACCCTGAAACCCATCAAAAGACTTTTTAGTCATAACCCTAAGTTGCTTGAAAGCAGAATATTCAGGTTCCTCCTACACTTCTAACACAAGTAGTATATAGACAAATCTTTATAGAAATGTACAATTACGAATTTAAAAAAAAAAAAAATGACCAGTATATCTATTATTAGACCTTAAAGGGGAACTTCAGCCTCCACATCACAATTTGTTAAAGGTCCCCGCACAACATGGAAACTCCTAATATACCTATCACTGTAATCTGTTCCTTCAAAAAGTATGAATAAATACCATTTTTAAATGCTGAAATCCAGCTGCAAAACAGTTCTTTTCTTCTCTGCATCATTTGAAATCCTGGCAGGGGAGGAGGGACTAAAACACTAATGTTACAAATTGTAACAACTTCTTGGCAGCTTACAGACAGCATGCAGAAACTACAAAACCTACAATGTATTGTACGATGTTCCTTTCCTTATTGACATCACATGTGCAGGGAATTGTGGGGTTTGGAGGATGCAGGCTGAAGATAGTCAGCTACTGTTACACTTGTTTTTGAGTGCTAAAGTAGTCAGCCAGATCAACAGAAGAAAAGGGGGCCAGGCTACGATAACAGTTTCAAACATATTATTACATTAAAAATCATAAAAAGGCTGCATATTTTTTTAATTGATGTATATTGCAAAGTTGTTAATTGACATAAAGTTTACTTTTCAAAAAGCTTAAGTTGTGTTTGGGTAGAGTTCCCTTGTAATATCTTAGCGAGTCTTTTTAATCAAGTGTATTCCCTATATTACTGCCCATATATCAGAAACAGGTTAGTATTCTTACTTTGATAAGATACTGCTCTTTAATATGTGCCCTATCAAAGCTGATATTGTGCCCCACAACCAATCTCTCTGTCCAGTTGTTTTTGGTAATACAGTTGCAATTCACTGATGTCTCCAGTGGGATCAGGTCAGACAATGACAGTTCTTTAGACCATGTATATCTGTCCTCTATTAATCTCCTACTGCACCAAGAGTACCTACAAAAAACAGTAATATAAGATGCAGATATACATATGAAAGGACATAGAGGACATTAAAGGAGAAGGAAAGGCTAAGTAAGCGATTAAAGTCACTTGGGGGTGCCTAACATTTTGATCGCTTACCTTTTACCCGGAATTGGTGCCCCTGTTAGGAGAAAACCCCACCAGCCCCGGGTACCTGTAGCGAGCAGCTACCCTTCCTTCTCCCGTCTTTGTGCTTGCACATGTGCAGTAGAGTGAAAAGCCGAACTTAAACAAAAAAGTTGACATTTTCACTCTACTGCACATGCGCCGGCCCAGGGATTCCGAAGACAGATGAAAGAAGGAAGAGGAAACACTTGTTGCAGGTACCCCGGGCTGGTGCTGTTTTCTCCAAACAGGGGCACCAGCCCGGGGTACAAGGTAAGCGATTAAAGTCACTGGGGGGTGCCTAACATCATGGCACCCCCAAGTGACTTAGCCTTTCCTTCTCTAGGACATTCTAGCTTCATATCTAACCAGTACTGAGGAGAAACAGCAGCAGCCAGGGTTGGACAGTGGCCCTCTGATACACAAACTTCCACATCAAACACCAAAGCTTTTTCATCTGGAAAGTCCACCAATTCTGTCTCTCCTGTAGCAGTGTATCGGGTCCATCCAGACTGCCAGGCCCATGTTTGAGGCATAGTTGGCAGCTGGCAATTCAGGAGATCATTTGCTGCCTCTAAGTATGGCAAAGACTGCTTCTGAGCCAGAATTTGGAAGTGTTCCTCAATATCATTTCCATACAACTTGGGAAGCTGCAGTTCTATGTCTGGGACTGTAGATGTTTCTTGCCCCCAAAGTTCATGACTCTTCAGATGGTTAATGCTTCTCTGAATGTCCTCTTCTGCATGCTGCACTTGCTTACCCCTAAATACTTGCGCATGAAGCCCTTTGGAAAGCATTTGGATGTTAAGGGGGTTCATTCTCCTCTGGGACATTTCAGTTTCCAGAGTTTCCGTCTGTAACTGTGGTGCATAGGAGCACTTACGGTATCCACAGCCTCTTGTCTTCCAAGAAGGAAATAGAGGAGTGGCTTTTCGAAGCAAACGATTCATATTAGTGGATTAGAGTGGTTGGTATGGCAAGGGTTCAGAGATCCATGGCAGGATCTGAAAATAAAAATAAAACCTAAATAAATTATTTGTATATAAAATACAAATAAATATATTAAATTACATGTGAAACTTCAAATAATTAAAGGAGAAGGAAAGGCTAAATCACTAGGGGATGCCAAATGTTAGACAACCCCCTATTGATTGCAAGTGAGCATTCCTCTTCCTTCTTTCTTCAGAATCCTGGAGTCAAAAAACATTTTGGCACCCCCCCCCCCAGTGATGTAGCCTTTCCTTCTTTAAAAACATTTATTAAAATAGACCAGTAGAGCAATTTCTTACTCTAAAAGGACAACTAATGAGAAGGAGGCTAAAAATGCTGCGCATTATGTTTTGAACCTTTGAACAAGACAAATGTGACCACATCCCAGATCTGTGCCTCTGTATATGCCTCAGTAGCTCCCCATCTTCTTCTCTGCTGATTCCCTGCACATGCTCTGTGTTGCTGTCACTTACTGAGCTTAGGGACCCACTCACAATATACTGTATATATAGAATATAAATGTCATTATATAAGGCTGATTAGTAATTCAGTTTCTGAAGCCACTGCACTTAGCATCAGAATTTAATAATCAGCTCTGCAGAATCTGCTTATATCACAGACAAACCTCATTTTCTGCTTGATAATTTGCTACAACCCCTAAGCTTAGCTTCATAACAGCTGCCCAGACCCCACTGAGCATGTGCAGTGTCACTGACACATCTAACAAAATCCAAGATGGTGATCCCCTAAGCACAACCTTTAGGGCTAAGACAGACAGGGTTACTTAAAAAAGTAGTTGTGGCGACTAATTACCCAGTCACAATGCTACCTCTGTTCTCAAAATATGCAAGTTGCCGCATGTGAAGGTACCCGCGCTGGTACAAGTCACAGTTACTTTAGTGGCGGGGATTAGTTGCTGCAACTAGATTTTGAAAATCATGGCAATTAATCTGTCTTCGCCCTTAAAGCCTGGATTATTACTTTTATAGGGCTTCTGAAAGGCTGGCGCATTAAAATCAGAGTAAAGAACATGCCATTTCTAGCCCTATTTATTTGTAGGGTGTACAAGCCTACAGGGTACTGCCAACAAGCAGGCAATAGATTTATTCAGGAGTAAGTTACAGTATCCATGTGTGAGCAGCAGACTGCAAGCAGGGGAAGCTTAGAAATGGCCAAGAGCAGAACATAAACACCAACTGAGTTATCTGCAAGTCTCCCCAATGCAGCGCACTCTTATAACACTGTGTATATAAGTACATGGGCAAGAATGAGCCTCATACTGTAATATAAAGTGAACGACACCCCTATACTTACCTTTAATCAAGGCAAAGCGCTGCAGGGCCGCCATCAGGGGGGCACAGGGGGGGCAGCTGTCCCGGGCCGGACGATCTAGGCTTTATAGGGGGCAGGGCCGTCATCCAGTTTTTAAGCATGGGCCCCTTTAAAGAGTTACAGGCCCTTCGTTCATTGGCGGTCAGCGGGTAATTTTATTGGTTGCGCCCCGTGCGTACGCGTGACGTCAGCACGCACTGGGCGCAACCTAATAAAAGAGTAGCTGTAGCTGCGAGACGGGGGTATCTGGAGGGCGCAGGCATGCGAGCTGGGGGATGTTGGGCAGGACGCTGGGGGAGATGAAGGATGTTGGGCAGGACGCTGGGGGGAGATGAAGCATGTTGGGCAGGACGCTGGGGGATGTTGGGCAGGACGCTGGGGGGAGCTGGGGGATGTTGGGCAGGACGCTGGGTAGGACGCTGGGTGGAGATGAAGGATGTTGGGCAGGACGCTGGGGGGGAGATGAAGCATGTTGGGCAGGACGCTGGGGGGAGCTGGGGGATGTTGGGCAGGACGCTGAGGGGAGATGAAGCATGTTGGGCAGGACGCTGAGGGGAGATGAAGCATGTTGGGCAGGACGCTGGGGGGAGATGAAGGATGTTGGGCAGGACGCTGGGGGGAGATGAAGAATGTTGGGCAGGATGCTGAGGGGAGATGAAGCATGTTGGGCAGGACGCTGGGGGGAGATGAAGGATGTTGGGCAGGACGCTGAGGGGAGATGAAGAATGTTGGGCAGGATGCTGAGGGGAGATGAAGCATGTTGGGCAGGATGCTGAGGGGAGATGAAGCATGTTGGGCAGGACGCTGGGGGGAGATGAAGGATGTTGGGCAGGACGCTGAGGGGAGATGAAGCATGTTGGGCAGGACGCTGGGGGGAGATGAAGGATGTTGGGCAGGACGCTGGGGGGAGATGAAGGATGTTGGGCAGGACGCTGAGGGGAGATGAAGCATGTTGGGCAGGACGCTGAAGGGAGATGAAGCATGTTGGGCAGGATGCTGAGGGGAGATGAAGGATGTTGGGCAGGACGCTGAGGGGAGATGAAGGATGTTGGGCAGGATACTGAGGGGAGATGAAGGATGTTGGGCAGGACGCTGAGGGGAGATGAAGCATGTTGGGCATGACACTGAGGGGAGATGAAGGATGTTGGGCAGGACGCTGAGGGGAGATGAAGCATGTTGGGCATGACACTGAGGGGAGATGAAGGATGTTGGGCAGGACGCTGAGGGGAGATGAAGCATGTTGGGCAGGATGCGGAGGGGAGATGAAGCATGTTGGGCAGGACGCTGGGGGGAGATGAAGGATGTTGGGCAGGACGCTGAGGGGAGATGAAGCATGTTGGGCAGGATGCGGAGGGGAGATGAAGCATGTTGGGCAGGACGCTGGGGGGAGATGAAGCATGTTGGGCAGGACGCTGGGGGGAGATGAAGGATGTTGGGCAGGACGCTGGGGGGAGATGAAGGATGTTGGGCAGGACGCTGGGGGGAGATGAAGGATGTTGGGCAGGACGCTGGGGGGAGATGAAGGATGTTGGGCAGGACGCTGAGGGAAGATGAAGGATGCTAGGGGGAGATGAAGGATGCTGGGGGAGAGCTGGAAGATGCTGCAGTGGGGAGCGGCCCGTAGTGGAGGAGGACCACCAGTGTTTTAGGGGGCCCCTGCCCTGGCACCAATGCAAAACATAACCCCTGGCTACCAATATCTGTGTCCTTTGTACTGAGGGGCCATTGGGGGGCAGGGCATAGGAGGGGGCCCAGAAAATTTTATTGTGAGGGGCCCAGTGATTTCTGATGGCGGCCCTTGAATAATCCTGTGCCCGGGATATAAAGCGCACCATGCTGGGAAAGTTCCCTGTCAGAGAAGCAGAGAAGTTGGTGTTCCCTTACGGCACCTTGCTTTGCGCTACTGTAATACTGTTTCATGCTCCATGTGTGGCCTATGAAGCCAGGAGCTAAAGATGAAGCATGTTGGGCAGGATGCTGAGGGGAGATGAAGCATGTTGGGCAGGACGCTGGGGGGAGATGAAGGATGTTGGGCAGGACGCTGAGGGGAGATGAAGCATGTTGGGCAGGACGCTGGGGGGAGATGAAGGATGTTGGGCAGGACGCTGGGGGGAGATGAAGGATGTTGGGCAGGACGCTGAGGGGAGATGAAGCATGTTGGGCAGGACGCTGAAGGGAGATGAAGCATGTTGGGCAGGACGCTGAGGGGAGATGAAGGATGTTGGGCAGGATGCTGAGGGGAGATGAAGGATGTTGGGCAGGACGCTGAGGGGAGATGAAGGATGTTGGGCAGGATACTGAGGGGAGATGAAGGATGTTGGGCAGGACGCTGAGGGGAGATGAAGCATGTTGGGCATGACACTGAGGGGAGATGAAGGATGTTGGGCAGGACGCTGAGGGGAGATGAAGCATGTTGGGCATGACACTGAGGGGAGATGAAGGATGTTGGGCAGGACGCTGAGGGGAGATGAAGCATGTTGGGCAGGATGCGGAGGGGAGATGAAGCATGTTGGGCAGGACGCTGGGGGGAGATGAAGGATGTTGGGCAGGACGCTGAGGGGAGATGAAGCATGTTGGGCAGGATGCGGAGGGGAGATGAAGCATGTTGGGCAGGACGCTGGGGGGAGATGAAGCATGTTGGGCAGGACGCTGGGGGGAGATGAAGGATGTTGGGCAGGACGCTGGGGGGAGATGAAGGATGTTGGGCAGGACGCTGGGGGGAGATGAAGGATGTTGGGCAGGACGCTGGGGGGAGATGAAGGATGTTGGGCAGGACGCTGAGGGAAGATGAAGGATGCTAGGGGGAGATGAAGGATGCTGGGGGGGAGCTGGAAGATGCTGCAGTGGGGAGCGGCCCGTAGTGGAGGAGGACCACCAGTGTTTTAGGGGGCCCCTGCCCTGGCACCAATGCAAAACATAACCCCTGGCTACCAATATCTGTGTCCTTTGTACTGAGGGGCCATTGGGGGGCAGGGCATAGGAGGGGGCCCAGAAAATTTTATTGTGAGGGGCCCAGTGATTTCTGATGGCGGCCCTTGAATAATCCTGTGCCCGGGATATAAAGCGCACCATGCTGGGAAAGTTCCCTGTCAGAGAAGCAGAGAAGTTGGTGTTCCCTTACGGCACCTTGCTTTGCGCTACTGTAATACTGTTTCATGCTCCATGTGTGGCCTATGAAGCCAGGAGCTAAATTTAGAGGTCTGTCCAGTAAAGCACGCAAGCACCGGTAAATCTCATCCGCTGAACGCTAATCTCTCTCACAGTCAGTAGTACCGACCTGTTTGTATCAGTCCGCACCAGAGAAATAAATGCCCCAAATAGCAGGCTTTCTCCCGTAGTAACACATGGAGTGAAGTTCACGAAACTCGTGGATTGATATAACGTGTAGGAATACTTATATTGTACTTTCACCCACTGTGATCTACAGCACTTATATTTGCCTATTTGTGTCTGTAAGTTACCCTCCCATATAGATTGTAAGCTCTATGGGGCAGGGACCTCCATCCTCTTGTGTTTTTGATTCTTATTGCCTATGATCTTAATAACCCCCTGTTTGTATTAATGTATTCTACTGTACAGCGCTGCGTACAAAAATAGCACTTTATAAATAAAGATACTATACAGAGAAAATAAAGGGCAAATGACACCCGCCATATGTATTATAGATAGCGTGTCTGCAGTAAAGTGTGCACTGGGGCCGCGTGGCCTAATGGATAAGGCGTCTGACTTCGGATCAGAAGATTGCAGGTTCGAGTCCTGCCGCGGTCGGTTGTTTTAATGTAAAGTACATGTGATTGCTGAATCCAAACCTGGTGCTAAAGAGACTCATAGATTTGTGGGCAGGAGAAACAGGGCAGCCAGTGGATGGGAGAGTACACAGGCAGAACAGGATGGGATGACCATGTCCTTGCTGGACACTTAATGAAAAAGTGGGTTTCTAGGTAAGAGTGAGGTGACAGCACGGGTACAGGTTTTGATGGCACCCAGAATGCACTGCTTTCTGATATGTTGCCCCTTCAGTTCAAGTACAGCATCTAGCGGCCAGTCTAAGGGGTCCTACTTCTCTGGTACCTTGACAGTAAGGCCGGTCATACATGCACCGATAATATGGTATGTGTATGGCGGCTCGAAGAGGCAACTGATATCACAGAAGGCTGAGGATAGCAGTCGACTCGTTGATCGGCCAGCTAAAAAGATGATGGCAGGTGGAGGTAGAATTTCTACCTCCATATCTGACTATTCAGCCCCTAACGTCAGTGGAGGGTGGGAACAACAATCTTACATGCTACTGAAATTGCTACGTGGCGATTGGCCACCTTAATAGCCACTGGTGCAAATATTATTCATAGGGATGCAAGGTAACAGACATAGTAGGGATGGCATTTTTGCCCCACAAAATGTGTCTGTCCAACCCATTTCGGTCAAGCAAATTGCCACCCACAGATGAAGGTGTACATGTGCAATTGTAATGAACTCACCAGTTTTCCAGGGGCCAAAACACCAATACGCGGCGGCGCGTTCAGAGGCAACTTCGGCGCTTTCCACAAGTCTTGCTGCCGTGGATGCCATCCCACCGCCAGAGCCCTTAGGAGCACAGGTAGTCATGTTAACAGCATTTAGTGGGGTAATTCTGCAAAGTTAGCGTAGATCCTGACGGATAAGATCACTAGTGATAGTCCTGCAGCTATGTAGGTAATGCCTCGAGTGGCCCTAAATATATATATATATATAGCACTGGCATATTCCGCATATTTACAGAGAAAGTACATCTTTCACATCAGTCCCTGCCCCAATAGAGCTTACAATCTAAGGTAAGAGCCAAAGAAAGCACTAGGATGTACTGTGTGCACTGGTATATATACCTGTAAAATATTATTATAAATTTTTAGAGCACATTAGTCTAGATTTAAGAATACTTCCTGGGACATTTTGGGGCTTATTAATGTTTGAATTTTTTCCACAATTCTTGTTTTGTTTTGCTCTAAAATAACGAATTTGAATTATGTTTCAAAAAACTCGAATTCTTCATATTTATTAAGCATAAAAAATGTGAAAAACTCAAATGTAAAATTTCAGCATCTGAAAGCTTGCGGGGTTATGTAGTTAATGGGAGCTGTCCTAGGCAAAATTTAAACCATTTATTCAATTATACATTTTTTTTAGCTTGTAGATTATTGCCTCCAAAATGAATCTGTTCTCTCAGACAAAGTGCCACCAGTGGCAGCCTTCCTCTTACCTGATGAGTGTGTCTGCAATTAAGAGCACATGTGGGCCGCGTGGCCTAATGGATAAGGCGTCTGACTTCGGATCAGAAGATTGCAGGTTCGAGTCCTGCCGTGGTCGATTATTTTAACTTTGCTACAAATTAATTTCTATATTTTTTAAATTAAATATGCATATAAACATCTATTAATACTTACCACATCATATAAGGGTCCAATTCTACTTAATGTAAAATACATGTGATTGCTGAACCCAGACCTGTTTTGAGGAGGTGCTAAAGGGACTCATAGATTGGTTGATGGGAGAGTACACAGGCAGAACATGAATGGAATGAGCATGTCCTTTGCTGGGAACCTAGGGCAGTAGCACATGGGGAGATTAGTTGCCCCACGGCAAATCTTCGTTACCGTGGGCGATCTCCTTGCAATGCCATCCCACCGGCTAGAATGTAAATCGCCGATGGGATGGCATACGCGTCGCTTCATTTTCCCGAACTCCCCTGGTTTCCATGAGAGGCAACTTTGGGAAATCGTAGCGACGCGTATGCCATCCCACCGGCGATTTACATTCTTGCCGGTGGGATGGCATCGCAGGGAGATTAGTCATCCGCGGTAACAAAGCATTTACCTCCCACTGAAAAGCAGCAATTCGCCACGAATCCATGCCAATGAAACATTTTACCCATCACTAGTCATGGGTGCGGGTGCTGCGCAGGCTGTCGGTCACAAAAGCTGGTGCTACTGCTGCTCTGCCTGGATCTATTCTATGCCTCCTTACAGTTATATAAGTAAATCTATGTCAGTAAATATGCGAGGTATAGGCAAGAATAAGCATCATACTGTAATATTAAGTGAAAGACACCCCCATACTTACCTTTAATCAAGGGAAAGTGGCCCTGAATAATCCTGTGCCCGGGATATAAAGCGCACCATGCGGGGAAAGTTCCCTGTCAGAGAAGCACGCCATATGGTGTTTGCATACTGAACATTGCTTTGTGCTGCTGTAGTACCGCTTGGGAGGTTCCATCTGTGGCCTATGAAGCCGGGAGCTAAATTTAGAGGTTAGGCCAGTAAAGCACGCAAGCAGCGGAAAAATCATCCGCTGAGAACTAATCTTTCTCAGTCAGTTGTACCGACCTGTCTGGGTGTATGAGAAAATTAAGTGTCCCACATAGCAGGCTTTCTCCCGCAGTAACACATGGAACGAAGCTCACAAAACTCGGTGGAAGGATATAACATGTATATGTTTCTATACAGAGAAAATAAAGGGCAAATGACACCCGCCATATATATTATAGATAGCGCGTCTGCAGTAAAGTTTGCACCAGGGCCGCGTGGCCTAATGGATAAGGCGTCTGACTTCGGATCAGAAGATTGCAGGTTCGAGTCCTGCCGCGGTCGGTTGTTTTAATGCAAAGTACATGTGATTGCTGAATCCAAACCTGGTGCTAAAGAGACTCATAGATTTGTGGGCAGGAGAAACAGGGCAGCCAATGGATGGGAGAGTACACAGGCAGAACAGGATGGGATGACCATGTCCTTGCTGGACTCTTAATGAAAAAAGTGGGTTTCTAGGTAAGAGTGAGGTGACAGCACGGGTACAGGTTTTGATGGCACCCAGAATGCACTGGTTTCTACTATGTTGTCCTTTAAGTTCAAGTACAGCTTCTAGCGGTGAATGCGGGTTATGCACAAGCGGGTGTATGAGGAGGCTGGGCATACACGCACCAAAATAATCTGTTTTCAGACCGTGTGTGCATTCCAAATTATCGTCCTGATAAATTTTGGACCATGACGATCGGTCGTTTAGTCAATCGATAAGGTTACAACATTTTCATGAAATGAAACAAACCATATGTGTTATAGATAGCGTGTCTGCAGTAGAGAACACAAGTGGGCCACGTGGCCTAATGGATAAGGCGTCTGACTTCGGATCAGAAGATTGCAGGTTCGAGTCCTGCCGTGGTCAGTTTTTTTAACATTGCTACAAATTAATTTCTATATTTTTTAAACTAAATATGCATATAAATGTCTATTAATACTTACCACATCATATAAGGGTCCAATTCTACTTAATGTAAAGTACATGTGATGCTGTATCCAAACCTGTTTTGAGGAGGTGCTAAAGGGACTGATAGATTTGTTGATGGGAGAGTACACAGGCAGAACATGAGCATGTCCTTTGCTGGGAACCTAGGGCAGTAGCACACAGGGAGTTTAGTTGCCCCACGACAAATCATGTATACCGCGGGCGACTAATCCCCCTGTAATGCCATCCCACCGGCTAGAACGTAAATCGCCAGTGGGATGGCATACGCGTTGCTTCATTTTTCCAAAGTCATCTGGTTTCCGTGAGAGGCAACTTTGGGTGACTTTGGGAAATCATAGCGACGCGTTTGCCATCCCACCGGCGATTTACATTCCTGCCGGTGGGATGGCATTGCGAAGATTTGTCACGGGGCAACTAATCTCCCTGTGTGCCACTGCCCTAAGGAAAAAAGTGGGTTTCTAGGTAGGAGTATTTGAGTTTTTTCCCCGATTTTCTTTGATTCCACTTTTGTATTCAGATTTGTAATAAGTAAGCAAACATTCACATTTTATTTAAAGCAGAAAAAAATATGAACATTTCACAAATAGGAATTTTGATATGTAGGCCTCCCTGTCCTTTGACGTTTATACAATATGAGACTTTATATAAAAGGCTGTATTATACCATGCTCTTGTCATTTGGGGCACATTTTACCTGTTATGTGATACATAACTATTTTGTTCCCGTGATCATCAGTACCTATACAGACAGACTGATCACCCTAGGTGAGTTATTTTTAACCAACAGACTTAATTCCCATCAATTTAGATAAATAGAAAATGTAGCGGAGCACCGGATAGCCAAATTAATAAAGCTGGATGGGTGAGGACGCCTTCTATATGCTTTTAAAATGATGAAATAAACATGTACTTTTATTAATTTGGCTATCCGGTGCTCCGCTACATTTTCTATTTATCTAATGTGATTGTTACCCTATCGGGGGTGTTGGGGAGCGTTGCAGTACCGTGGAGCATTATCCAGCCTGCTATCCTGGTGAGTGCTCCCCTATATTCCCTTAATTCCCATCAATATTGTGTTACAATTTTATCTCTGCGTATCTTAGAAACCTGAGTGGAACTGTATATAAGCTATCTACTTGGCATTTTCTACCCTGCCTTTTTACTTGCCAAAGCATTGATGGCTCATTTGCCTGAGAATACCTTGCTTTTGTTTTAATACCCATCATGCCATGGTATGGTCTTGTGGGTGGGGGTGCACTTGTTACTTGCTGGGGAAACACAGTGTTTTTTTTATATAAATAAAGCCATATTTACTAGAATTTATTTTTTGATTATTGACTTATTTGGGTTTAAAATTTGATTCATTTTAAAAAATATAACCTCCCATTATATTCAGTATCACAAAGAAACAACTCTGGAGATCTTTCCTACAATAAGAAGAGCTGTGCATGTAAGCTGGTGTAAATAATGCAATGAGCTGTACGCAGGGCCGCCATCAGAAATCACGGGGCCCCTCACAACAACATTTTCTGGGCCCCCCTCCCACCAGTACAAAGGACTCACAGACATGAGACATTGGTAGCCAGCAGGGCCCCCCTAATACGTGGTAGCCAGCAGTGCCCCCCTCTAGTACATTGGTAGCAAGCAGGGCCCCCCTAATACATGGTAGACAACAGGGCCCCCCCAGTACATTAGTAGCCAGCAGTGCCCCCCCAGTACATTGGTAACCAGCACGGCCCCCCCTAGTACATTGGTAGCCAGCAGTGCCCCCCCAGTACATTGGTAGCCAGCAGTGCCCCCCCTAGTACATTGGTAGCCAGCAGGGCCCCCATAATGCATTGGTAGCCAGCAGGGCCCCCCTAATACATTGGTAGCCAGCAGTGCCCCCCCTAGTACCTTGGTAGCCAGCAGGGCCCCCATAATGCATTGGTAGCCAGCAGGGCCCCCCTAGTACATTGGTAGCCAGCAGGCCCCCCCCCAGTACATTGGTAGCCAGCAGTGCCCCCCCAGTACATTGGTAGCCAGCAGGGCCCCCCCAGTACATTGGTAGCCAGCAGGGCCCCCCCAGTACATTGGTAGCCAGCAGGGCCCCCCCAGTACATTGGTAGCCAGCAGGGCCCCCCTAATGCATTGGTAGCCAGCAGTGCCCCCCCCAGTACATTGGTAGCCAGCAGTGCCCCCCTAGTACATTGGTAGCCAGCAGTGCCCCCCTAGTACATTGGTAGCCAGCAGTGCCCCCCTAGTACATTGGTAGCCAGCAGGGCCCCCCTAATGCATTGGGAGCCAGCAGGGCCCCCCCAGTACATTGGTAGCCAGCAGTGCCCCCCCAGTACATTGGTAGCCAGCAGTGCCCCCCCAGTACATTGGTAGCCAGCAGGGCCCCCCTAATGCATTGGTAGCCAGCAGGGCCCCCCTAGTACATTGGTAGCTAGCACAGCCCTTGCGTCTAGTTCGGCAGCGGCGGCATCTTCAGCGGCGGCATCTTCAGCGGCGGCAAGGTCCTTCCCTGCCGACACCTCTTCACTTCTGACTGCCGGCAGAACACAGGCCCTTTTATAAGGTTGCGGCCCGTGCGTACTGACGTGCATGTACGCACGGGGCGCGACCAATAGGATCACCCGCTGTCCACCAATGACAGGGCCCGGAACTGATTAAAGTTAAAATCGGCCGGGCCCGGGACGGCTGTACCCCCTGTGCCCCCCTGATGGCGGCCCTGGCTGTACAACATGTTTAGGCTTTAGTTCTCCTGTAAGGCACAGTGCCATTCATTCTATTAGCTCCCAGAGGGACACAGAGCTATATAGATATATACAACTTTATAACAAGCTGCAGTGGCTTATTGTACTGCTTCTGAGCTACCCAATAGGCCCATATAGTTTATCATGTAACCTTTATATTGTTAGCTTACAATCATACCATACTCCATATCAATACACATTATATTCATTACTAGGCAGCCATGCCATTTAACATGGGATTGGCAAGGTTTGCATTCCATTGTCTTGTTTTAGTTCGGCTCAGACAGACTATCATGAAATTTTGTTTTTATTCCTTTGGATTACAATTCTTTGGATCGCTATTTCCACAAAGATCAAGAATAAATAAGCCTTTTAAAGGCTTTTTCTGTAATGTAAAGCTGTCAGCTGAAACACTTTATGTACATTATTTTATATTTTTTAGCATACATTGTGGAGGCAGAATAGTTTCACTATTACATAGGGACTGTTTTTCAATGTGTGCCTTTGTGAGTGTCTCCTGGTGCAGGCGTTTATTCTGGGACAAGGTCTCAAAAATGTATTTTTTTCCCATTGGTATTATAAGGGTGTCATTTTAGGGTGTTCTTAATCCTCCTGTTTTTTGTCTCCTCCTGCTTTTCCATGGTCCTTCGTAGCTGCTGAAGTGTTTTCAACAGTCGCCAGTTCTCATGGAAAAGCTCAGACTGGGTCTTCTGAGCTTCCCATTGCTGCTTCTCTGCTTCTTCCAGCTCACACTTTGTACTGGTTAGCTCTTTCTCCAGTGCTTGAAGTCTGAAAAGCAAAACATTGCTTATTATATATAATCTGCCTCATTTGTACCCTTTCTTTCTCACTCGCTCTTTATCTTCTAATACCCATTCAATAACATTGTTCCCCACCAAATTCCCTCCAGTGATGCATGCAGGCTTTTGGTCTTAAAATCCCCTTGGGACTTCACATATCCATTCCCACTGGAATTATCAGGAACACACAAATCCCACACATTTCACCTTCCTATAAGTTCCAGTGGTTCAGATTTCCACATGTACATGTACATCCCCAAATAAAACTAGTATACATATGATATATAATAGCCAGTGGCATAACTACATGGCAGCCAACCCTACTCAGACCCTCTCCCCTATGCCACTATCCCGCTCACTTGCATTCCCAGCTCATTGCAAGCTCTCCTACCTGAGATGATATATTTCTATACTATAGAGGGGGGGGGCTTCTATATAGAGGAATCATGCAGTCCAGGCACCCCTGTCCCCTGGGCCCCCTATGCCCTGGGGGGGGGGGGTCTGCTTTCTTATAGCCTCTGATAATAACTAATGACATTCAATATAGCCACCAAAAAAGTTGTACTTTTTTACAATACAGCATCACACTATGTTAGGATATTGGACAAGAGCTCATTAAAAACAAATGTAGGTCTGGGTGCCATGGCCCAGACATACAGCTTAAGAAGGGAATTTGTGCCAACATAGATTTCTGTCAGGGAGAGATTCCACGAGAAGGCATTGTATAAGCACTGTAAACTTTGTTTAAAGTAAATGTATGACACACAATAGCCTTACACATTTTATACCCAAGGAACTTAATCTTAGGCACCTGAAACAATTACAGTGCTCAGTTTATTCCCTTAGAATACTCCTTAAAAATTATGAAGCCAAATCAAATATAAGAAAGGAGAATAAGGCTACTTATGATGTGCAAGTCAGAGGGAACAGAAATGTAAATTAGAACGTAAAGCAGCATTTAAGATGCCAAAATAAAAAAGGATAATATATTCTTTTCCTCGTTACATGCAACTGAGTATCCAGGGACACCATATTAAAAAGTGTGTAGCCTCATGGGTAAAGAGTGTAATAAACTGTTTATCTGTAAAGCACTGGTAAGGCCCTGTCTAAAACATGTAGTACAGGGATGGTCTCTAATATACATACACCTGCATCTAAACAAAGGCAGCTATGTTACTAAAGGAAATATATATATACAACAAACTCTTCTGGTCCATATTCACCAACAGATCTGTGACGCTGTGTGCAGTTCTCACCATGGAGTGTTTGTGGCAACGGATAATAGAAATATTTTAAATGAGAACTAAAGTTTAAATCACTGGGGGGGCTGTCAAAATGTAAGGTGCATCCCCCCCCCCCCGGTGATTAATATCATTTACACAAAATATAATTTTTTGCCTAATAAAAGAAAACTTAATTATAACCAACTTTGCAATATATCATTATGAATTGGCAATAGTTTTTTACTTATTTGTATATATATATAGTTGTTATTAGAAGTAGTGTTTGTCCTTTCTATTCTCTGCCCTGGTGGCTCTGGCATTTGAAACAATGTAACACAAGGCGGCAGACTGACAGACCTGACTTGCTGAAGGAGACTGGCTTTTGTAACATTGTTTAAAAAGTAACAACCAGGGTTCAGCAAATGCTGCTTTCTATAGCAATTACATTTATAAATAACTTTTAAAGCACTAAAAATTTTCAATAAATTCAGATTGAAAAGTTTCCTGGGATTAAGTGTTCTTTTTATAAGGTAAAAAAATACTTTTGGGGGTTGACATGTCCGGCACAGGGTATTTCTGCAGAAGATCCCCACTGCCACCTTTATTCAATTCTTGTGGCTTCTTTTGGTCTCAGTGTGTTTGGCAAATGTGTGACGGAGTGAAAGCTGATCTTAGCAACTAAAAGCCAGCGTTTTCACTCTAGTGCACATGTGTGCCCGGAGAAAAGAAGTGAGAAGAGGTAGAAAGATTGTGCTGAAGAATAGAGATGTAGCGAACTGTTCGCCGGAGAACTAATTCGCACGAAAATCGGGTGTTCGCAAGTTCACAAGTTCGCGAACTTTTAGCGAAGTTCGCAATTTTGGGTTCGCCTTAGCTGGAGCCAAATTCTGACCTCTCACCCCAGAGCCAGCAGATACATGGCAGCCAATCAGGCAGCTCTCCCTCCTGGACCACCCCCAGACCACTCCCTTCCATATATAAACTGAAGCCCAGCAGCCATTTTACATTCTGCCTGTGTGTGCTTGATGAGTTAGCATAGGGAGAGAGCTGTGCAGGGGTTTGAGGGACAGTTTAGGTAGCTTTGCTGACTAGTAATCTACTTTCTACTGCTCTGTATGTAGCTGCTGGGGACAGCTGTCCTGCTGATCTCATCTGCTGTAACCCAATAGTCCTTGTAAGGACTGCTTTTATTTTCTGATAACTGTTACTCTAGTCTTCTTTTCATTGTGTACTGCAGCTCCGTCTGTGTGTGTTGGAGACAGGTGTGCTGCTCATAGTAGTGCACTAAGCACCAACCACACATTGAACCGGCTGTAACCTTTACACGACTTGATTGGCATGTAGACCCCGGACGTTTTAAAGCAGTTTATTACACAAGTTTAGAAATGTAGTGTGATTTCTGCCCTTTACAGCACAAAACGCAACGCTGTGTCAACAACGTATTTTTCAGATAAATTTTTGCCCTTGATCCCCCTCCTGCATGTCACTGTCCAGGTCGTGGCACCCTTTAAACAACTTTAAAATCAGGTTTCTGGCCAGAAATGGCTTTTCTAGGTTTTAAAGTTCGCCTTCCCATTGAAGTCTATGGGGTTCGCAAAGTTCGCAAAAGTTCACACTTTTTGGCGGAAGTTCGCAAACGGGTTCGCGAACTTTTTTTGTGAGGTTCGCTACATCTCTACTGAAGAAGTTCTGCAGGAATACCCTGGGCCGGGGCAGTTTTCTGCTAACACAAGCACTGGCCCAGGGTATCAGGTAAGCTATTACAATCACTGGGATGTATGCCTAATATTTGGCAAACTCCAGTGACTGAGACTAATCCTCCTTTATGGAAGGGTTGCATATTTACGGGTTTAAATTAGCTAGTACAACGCTGGTCCCAGCCCTGGTCGAATTTCAGTACAGGGAGAATTTTTATTGCTTCCTCGTTGCCACCCTCTGTACCAGCTGGACTGGATAATAACCTTTAACTTAGGAGACTCTGATTTGCCGTGGTATCCAGCATAGATACCAGATAAATAGCTTAGAGTTAACCTTGCAGCTCATCTCAATCACTATTGTCTGTTTTTAAATTATTACTGTATTAAAAGGAATCATGGAGACTCATATGTTCCCTGACCTAATAAACAAAAATTTGTCTATGTCATTCTGATATTCTCATTAAAAGTGATAGGCTCTAACTAAGTTTATGTTTTAAAAGAAACAACTTGTGCAGTCTCAGTGTAGAAATCTAGCAATACAGCTACTCCTTTATATCCTTTATGGTCTTCCATTGACCATCTCCATTTTGTTGCTGTACACTCCAGTATCAGAAGTAACAATAGTGGCTGTTACCAAGGAATATCACATAAACCCTGTCATTCCAGACAACTCATGCCCATTACCTTGACAGATACATGCGCGTCATGTTCTCCATTGCTGCATCAAGAGCAGCAGCTTCCTGCTGGTAGCCCCGCCTTAATTGCTCTTCCACAAACCCCGCCTTACTTTGCAGGGTACTTGTGTATTTTGGGGTCTCTGTATAATCTACAAGAGGAGAATGACTATGTTTAACAGAATGTTATGTAAACTATTATGCTTTTATATACTTTTCATTTTTTTTATTTCTTCATTTACATATTAGCTTGTGCGCCTGCTCTTTGTCTTTATTTTTTTTCTTTTTGGAACCATGTATTTCTTTGAATGCCGAATCAGAAAATCAGCAGGAGAGGGTCTGATCAGAAAGGCAAAATTATAATAATTATATAAATCTAAGAACCAATCTACTTTTTGGTTATTATGTGTCTCTTACTCCCGGCAGCAATACAGCATTTTACTTATTAGTACAGGCAAAGACAAGACCTTCTCTGCACTCACCCATTATCAATATATACAGGCCATTAAGACATCCTGTGCATTAGGCTGATGCCACACGTGGCGTTTTTCCGCTGCATATTTTCTAATTCTCTCGGCGGCTGAAAAACGCCCGATATCATCATCCATAGAAATAGCTTGAAAAGACTCGAAGCAAACCACACAAAGCATAAATACACTAGAAAACGCCTTAGCACGGATTTTTCAAGTGTAGGCCGAAATACGCCAGTATTTGCACAGCAAGCTATTCCTATGTATACACAAAGGCAGCTGCCAGACCTAGCGGAAATACGGGGCGTTTTTTGCTATTTCGCACTATTAGCACCATGGAAACGGGATTTGCTTACGTCACCAGTACTAGGCTGAAAAACGCCATAGTCTCGGGCTGTGTGGCTTGTGCGGCGTTTTTAGGCTGAGAAAAAACGCAGCATAAAAACACAACGTGTGGCATCAGCCTTAAGCTACTAAGCAATGCCCTCTCCTTTTAAACAAAACAGGGAGTGTTTGTCCATATACTATATTACAGCATACTTCAAGCTGGCCAACTATGTCAAAGTCATCCCTGTTCTGGCCTGTCCTACACTCAATTTCATCTGATTCATTAATAAATCTACAGCTTAATTATACATTTTATACAGGGACTTGCTTTCAAGGTTAAAACTACCAAATGTTTGCCTTTTTATTGACCATCACTGGGATCCAGGGTTGGACTGGGGGTGCAGGGCCTACTGGGGCTACTGCCCCAGGGGCCCTGCAGGGGCCCACACCGGCCGCATCCCCTGCACCACCTAGGGGCCCCCAGTGAGCCTCCCTAAATCCCCCCCCCCCCGCAGGGGCCCCTGCCAGATGTCACCTTCCTCTATAGTTATACCACTGCACCTGACTGTAGCTGGGAATGATGGAACCAACAACATGGAGCTGGCCCCTGTCCCTGTATAAACTATAGGAAAAAAGGAAAAGTCGTGCTAACCACTAAATCTGAAACCTTGAGGGGGGTGTGCAATGTGGCTGTGACCAAAATATTCATGTAGACAGAAACAAGAGGTCCTGATATAAATTCCACATTTCCCTAACCTGCTGCTGGTGAAAATACTTCATAATCATCACCTTTAAATATTACATGCACATATTACCACATATTGCACCTTTACCTGTGGCTCGGAGATCTGCCAGCTCTTGTTTTCTGTAGGATCTCTTCATTCTTCCTGTGGGAAAAATAAGTTATTTTATATGACTGTAGACCTGAAGTATCCAATCAGTATTGGGCCAAGCTTTAGGCAACCTGGCCAGCCAGCCCACCCACCATTCCACCATCCCTTCCAGGTACGAGTCGCACTGAAGATGGGAAGGGAGGGAAGTAATGTGGGGGGTGTGATGAGGGAGAATTGGGATCAGTGGGTTGACAAGGTTTCGAACTAGGGGTAGGCAAAGAGGTACGTGTCTGGCACCCTCCCAACAGTTGCCCCCTTGGCACGTGCCTCTTCTGCCTACCCCTAGTTCCAGCCCTGTATCCAGTTGATGAAAGTGGAGCAATTTCTGGCAGCAAACAATTGTGAAAAGAATCATTATAAAAGAGGGGCCACTGTCAAAGCTAAAAGCAATAGAGGAAATGTATGATTAATATGGATGCAATTTGCCATTTTTTTACCCACAATGCAAATGCTTCAAATCCACAATGCAGAACAATAATCTTTAGACGCTAGGTTGCTGTGCATATTGGAAATTAAGCACCGAATGGCAAAAAAACGTTAGGAGGGTGGCATTCAGGGACCATGTGGCAATAGGATGCACCTGTATGCTGTTTGGTATGTACAATATTGATTTATTTGATTGAATTTTTATGACAAATAAATGTGTTGTATGTGACACCATTAATTTACTTGGTTGTTTAATGTTGTTTATCATGGGCTTTTAAGTATAGCCTGCAGTGGTAACCCTAAAAGTAACTCCTGGGTTACCCTGAATCAGTAGGTATGCTTGTATGTATGTATAACTTTATTTATAAAGCACCACAAGGGTACGCAGCGCTGTGCAATCTTACAATATACAGAATTACACACAGGGAGGACAAGTGTTATAATAAATAAATACAATAAATATATATAAATGCACAGGGAATAAGTGCCATGTGGTATGAGACACAGTAGGAAGGAGGTCCCTGCCCCGTAGAGCTTACAATCTAAGTGGTTACTTGCAAATGATTCATCTGAACAGACTAGGTGGGCCTTATGGTGTTTAGTGCTAATGTGCAACTGCAGTAAGTGTGTGTTAAGCTATCATTTTTGCATGACTACAAATGTGGTTGTTATAAATGAGCCTTTATGATTAGTCTGTCTGCCTGTTGTGTGTCAGGGGCAGTAAGCTGTAATTTACATGCTATAGTGCAATGTAATTTGAAATTAATTCACTAGATGGCAGCAAACACTAAGGTTGGCTATGGTTGGACTCCCCAGGCGTTACTAGTAAAAACCATCCATAGTTGACATCCTACAAGCTTTGAAGCAGGGGCTTCTCTAGGCCAGGTCTGTGCAGACCAGACTGACAGGCACAAAACTAGCTGGCGTGTCGGGTTAGACTTATGAAATTTGCCCCGGGGAGGGAGGGGGGCAGCTATGCTAGTTATCATGGGAAGGAAGGGGCTGTACTAGGTGTCCATAACTGTGAATAAGAGCTGCAATAAAAGTAGCAGTTTTTGTTTTTTTGTAAAAGTCTGTGGCACAGTTAAGGTCTAAACAACTTTATTTCTTGGGTGCCCTAACTATATCTGACCTGACACAAGGGTACATAAGTTGGTGTTACAGCCACGCACAGTCACAGTGCAAAGTATAAGTTCCGTCAGCTGAATCTTAAATACCTTTTCACTTTTAGGCTTATGTAATAAGTGCTGCAAAGTTTTCTATAAGTCTAATCACCCATAGCAACCAGTCATCAGTTGGCACTTGCTTATCAGCTGCATATTAGCAAACATCTTATTGGTTACTATGGGTTGCTACCCCTGGAAAAACTTTGTGGCTTTTATTACATGGGACATTTTAAAATCAGCTTGTGGCATTTATTATTGAGTACAATAAATTATCACAGTGATTTTCTCCTCCTCTTTTGGGCTCCAGACCACCTATATATATATATAGTGGTGAGTACAAATAAACTGCTCATTAGGTGTTTTGCTTACCTGATAAAAGCACAGTGGGCCCTGAATGTAGCCATTTAAGATTATAGCATTGATGAATTCATGTTAGTTATTAGTGACAACAGGTGAGATCTGTGAGGTGTAGTTTCACAGCAGCTGGAGATTTGTTTTTTTGGTTAAATTGATTCTAGCCTTGTCTGTGACCTTTAGCACTAGCAGTCAGCATGTAATGGATCATCCAAACAGTCCCATAGAATGCCCTCATTGATTCTTACAGTGGTATCATCTGCACAGGCCAAACAAATACCCACGCTAACACATTGGCACTTGCATTCCAAAACAAATATGGAGCATATTAAGAGAAGATCAGGGCCAGACATTAGCGTAGATGAAAGAGGCACGAACTAGGGCGTAATGTGTGTATTGGGGGAGGGGGGCGCTAGGCACATACCTGTCCTGCCTTCCCCTAGTTCAGCTTCAGCCCAGTGTCAGACTGGGGTGCCAGGGGCCCACCAGGGCTCCCCACCCCAGTTGCAAGGTCTTACTTCAACGCTAACCCCCCTCCTCTGCACACCACGTAGACACTTGCAGCAGTGATGGGGAGGAGTGTCAGTGCCCACATTTGCCAACAGGGGGTGTAGGCCTGGGTCATGGGGGGATGCAGCGCCCATAAGGGGCCAGGGCGCACCTGTTTTTTTTCACTGCTGGCTCAGTCGGACCCTGGAGCAGCATTCACTGCTGCTCCCTTACTTGCACGTCTGAATGACAGTGACGTTAGCGGATGAGAGGGCACCTCTGTGCTGCCCACCCCTCAAGAATATGGAACTGCAAAACACAGGGAATGCTGTATTATTGGGGCTGGCCACAGGTCTCTGTGCTCTGAAATGAAGCACTCAGGCCTGTGTTAGTTTCTTTTGACTTGAATGCACAGGGAAAAATACAAACATAGTGGAATGCATTTTCATAAATTACCCTGTATATGTTTGTATGAAAAAATCTCTCTTCCTTTAAGAGGGGCACATAGGTACCACCCCCTTAGCCCCCACATACTTGGGCCCATAGACCAGCAGCTGGAAGTAGTTGGAATGGTGACTAGTAGACACAGTAGTGCACAAAATAACAAAAAGTGCTCTGTGTTTTGCACTTTGTCCTATGAGTTGTGCCCAAAATGCAGCTCTTTGTGATCCTAGAATGGAATACGGAGAGTGGTACCTTGCTCTGAATACAGCATTGCCTGCATTTATCAGTGGAGTTCAGAGGGGACAGGATGTATGTGGCATATGGACATGCCTTGGAATAACA
Source organism: Xenopus tropicalis (assembly GCF_000004195.4). Taxonomy (NCBI): domain Eukaryota; kingdom Metazoa; phylum Chordata; class Amphibia; order Anura; family Pipidae; genus Xenopus; species Xenopus tropicalis. Next base: position 109,230,451 of record NC_030679.2, read on the forward strand.
TCTAATTTGCGTGTCATTTCCATGTACAGGCGAGGGAGTGCCAGGGGCTGCAAGGCACGGGAGAGTCTGCCTATGGCTTTCTTGTACCCAACAGGGCTTTCATGTGCCCAACAGTAGTGCATAATTGTGTGCCCCTTAGTGCTGTTGCACATGTGCTTGGGGCAATAGTTAATGACACATTATGTCAGTGATGCCCAACCTCCTGCTGTGTTAGCCCTGGGCTCAGGTACATCAAAAAGACGACCTTGGCACCACACTTAGAAAGGGCTTCCTCTGAAGCAGCGGCAGCAGCAATAATGCAGTAGCATACAAGAAAACTGGATATGATAATAAGGATTATGAGCAGCTTTGTTAACATATGACTGCAGGTTTCCTAACCAAACTATTATTATGGGCCTGGTTTAAAGAAAGATAATGAGCTGCCTGCAGTCCTTAAAATATCACATTATTATTCATATGCTCAGAATTTTAAGTGAAATAATGAAGAAACGGCACTACTTACTTCCAGTTCAGACTGACTGCAGGGCTGTGGGTGTGGGTCTGTGTAGTAAGCGGCGCTAATGGGAACAGCTCTAGTTGCTAAGGGACTGCAGAATACACAAAGGCTGAGCAATTAACCCCAGACTCCAGCTAACAGGGAGAAATGGCAGGCAAAGCAGGGATCTGCATACTGGACCCTTTCTTTTCCGCTAAACTACAACTTTCTGCAAAACCTGAGAGCTACAGTTATATCATTTGAAATAAAAATCATTAAATTATTTGTTGATAAATAGCTAACCAATGCTACAACATGGGATGTGCTGACTCAATCACCATTTTAACTGGGGAAACACATAGCACATTAGCTATTGGGCTACAGTCTAATTAGTGCTCTGTAGCATGGAGGGTTTCTTTTCTAAAATTCCCCTGTGAAAGTGGATATCTGGTCAGCCTAATATCATCAAACTCCATTTTTTGTTCTAAATGTTATCACCACCAGCCGCTCTTCTTAGTCATCATAACAATACGGAGATTATATAGATATATATAAAATAATGATATATGATATGTATGTATGTATGTATATCTTTATTTATAAAGCGCTACTTATGTACGCAGCGCTGTACAGTAGGATTCATTAATACAGACAGGGGGGTTAAAGATAATGGATAAATACAAAGTACAACAATAAATACAAATAAATACAAGGTACAGTTGCAATAAGAGTCAGAAACACAAGATGAAGGAGGTCCCTGCCCCGTAGAGCTTACAATCTATATGGGAGGGTAACTAACAGACACAAATAGGCAAATATAAGTGCTATAGGTCACAGTGGGTGACATTACAGTATAAGTGCCAGTTTCCAGATCAGGTGCTGGGCGAGTGCTCCATAAGGTAGTCTTTAAGTTTAGTTTTAAAAAGACTGAGGGAGGATTCTCTCCGGAGGACATCAGGGAGGGAATTCCAAATGTAAGGGGCAGCAAGGCAGAAGGATTTAAGGCGGGAAACAGCAGTAGTAGTGGGGGGCGCAACCAAACGGTTGCTCTGCGAGGAACGAAGGAGTCGGCCAGGAACGTACGGAGACACCAGGGAAGAGATGTAGTGAGGAGCAGAGGAATGGAGGGCTTTGAAGGTTAAGAGAAGGAGTTTGTAAACTATTCTTTGTTTAACAGGAAGCCATGATAAGGCCTTTAGCAGGGGAAGGGCCTGAACTCTCCTGGATGAGAGGAGGAGAATTCTGGCAGCAGTGTTAAATATAGACTGTAGGGGGGAAAGATGGGAATTAGGGAGGCCGGTTAGCAGCAGGTTACAGTAGTCAAGTCGGGATAGGATGAGGGCATGCATGAGCAGCCTAGCTGTTACAGTAGAAAGAAAGGGTCGGATTTTGGCAATATTGCGTAAGAAAAAGTGACAGGTTTTGACAGTGGTGTTAGTATGGTCAGAGAAGGAGAGACTGGAGTCAAAGATCACCCCCAAACAACGCATGGAATTGACAGGGTTGATGAGGGTGCCTTCAATAGAGATAGAAAAGGGGGAGTAGGACCAGGTTTAGGCGGAAAGATCATTAGTTCAGTTTTTGTTAGGTTGAGTTTGAGGTGGCGTTGGTTCATCCAATTGGAGATAGCCAGGAGGCAGTTAGAGATTTGAGTCTCAGTTTCAACTGTTAATGAAGGGGTCGAAAAGTAAATTTGGGTATCATCAGCATATAGATGGTATTTGAAGCCAAATGAACGGATAAGATCTCCCAAAGACATATATACATATGTATATGTATATATGATATATATAGTGTGTAAAGGGGCAGTGGAACACATCATTGAGTTGCAGCACATTTTGCTGCTTGTAGGCCACACAGCAGACACACAACAAGGGAATAGTTTTTCTTATGATCAGAAAGGGGCAGCGTGTAGCTGTTGCCACTCAGTGCCAGATGGACACAGGTAAAGTAAGGACTTTTCAGCACCCTCTGGCACAGGTACTACAGGTACACATTCCAACTATAAAGACTGCAAACTTTGCACCTAGTTTGTAAATCAGGGTTATACACAGCATTATTTAAATATAGCGTGGGAAGTGCGTAGTAAGGTATCCTTAATTGTTACCTCCTAGGTGCCCCTTCTATTAGTTGAGCAGTGTGAAGTATATCACTGACTGGCGTCATTGTGATAAGCTATGGGATAAGCTATGGGACAGGCACAGAAGAAAAAGAAGGGTTACATCCTCACAAAAATGCTTGGAATAAAATCTTTTTAGGTACAAATATCTATTTTTTAATATTTGAAGGATTTTGTATTACTTTTTGTGACTAGAATATAAAACACCCACTGGGGCCTGGCTGCCACAATCTGGCACTGCCTATTGGGATTATGCCATTAAAGTGGCAGTTATTCTCCATTATTCAGTTATTCAGTATCCGGCTAAGCTGTGATCAGATATCCTTTTAGCCCATATAGAAACTGATGGGATCCTGATTTGTTCATGAACAAAGGAATTGCTTGTGTAAATCTTATGCCATGACCATCCCAGCAGCAAAATGACTTTAGAAATTTTGTACAAATATCATAAGGCAAGTGCACACAAATTATGATGACAACCATAATTGTAAACCTACCATGTAAAATGCTTATTCAGACACAAATTTTTAAGTGTGTACAGAAGATCATTTTTGTACATATGACCATAAAAAATTAGAAGGAATGGAGCAGTACCTAGGCTACTCAGACTGCAGTAAGTATAGGCCATTCTCAGGAGAGCAAATTACCACTTTTGAAAACTCTGATCCCTCTGATGGGTCACCCAGGTAACATTGGAAGCACCATGAAAATTCATTTCTACTTATGTGCATGCATACTGTCCCTTATATCCCATAAGGTGTTCCTTACAGGGATAAATTATGCACCGGGAACAATTCTTCAGTGAATATACAATTAAAATCTTCTGTCTCTCTATAAATCTGAATAAATAACAAAAAAGCATTGTCCCTAATCACACAATGGAGAAGGATATTCCAATCATTGCCACCAGATGGCAATCTTTCCTTGATTATTTATGAATTGGCCGAATGTCTCTTTAAGAACCACATACACCCAAAAACTGTTGGGAAAAAAAATGATGCAGGAAAATAATAATGATTAAAAAAAAAAAACATATAGACCAAAGCAGTTTGAAATTTGAATGCACAGTTTAAGTTTGTTAAAAAGATATAAATGATTGTAATATAAAGGAAGATTGCCCTTCCTAAACCCATTGTGTAGCATAACACGGATATGTGGAATATGCGCTGGGGAGCAGGGTGATTATAGCAATCATTCACATGAATAAGTTTATCACATAAAAAGTACTGTATAAGCAGCACCATGATTTCATAATGTTACTAGCATAGGAAACCTGGTGCTGACTGTGTCAAATGTTGAGGGTGTTACAGTTTGACTGACGTATATTAGAACAAGGGTAGACAAGCTGTTACCCTCTTGATGCTGTTGAACTTTAATTGAGCTGCTTTGGACAATATTCACCCATGTAAAGGGACTCACTGCGTTTCTTATTGATGGTGCAAGGTGTTATATACTGTACATTGTATGATATAAGAAACATGTACTTCACAGATTAATGGTGCAGGCTGAACATATAAATGAATAATAATATATACAGTAAACATACCTCCAATTCCACACGTGTGAATTGAGAAAACCCCAATGTTTCGGTACCAAATCCTTTGTCAAGTGGGTTCTGGCAGGCTGAACTGCATAGATGGAAGAAAGTCCTTCCTGCACAACTTCACTCCCTTAGGCTCAGCACATGCTACTATTATAATATATAAAATATGGCTTGTGGTTCAGAATCCACTAAAGCTTAAAATGCATGTTTAATAATGATTATAAGGAAATGATGATGCCATACAACAAATATATAAAGCATTGGGCAGGCTGTGGTCATATTCCTTAGAGCCCTACATCTGTTATACCTGACATAACATCCTACTCAGTGGGTATTTACGTGGCTTATACAGTGGTGTGAAAAACTATTTGCCCCCTTCCTGATTTCTTATTCTTTTGCATGTTTGTCACACTTAAATGTTTCTGCTCATCAAAAACCGTTAACTATTAGTCAAAGATAACATAATTGAACACAAAATGCAGTTTTTAAATGAAGGTTTACGTTATTAAGGGAGAAAAAAAACTCCAAATCTACATGGCCCTGTGTGAAAAAGTGATTGCCCCCCTTGTTAAAAAATAACTTAACTGTGGTTTATCAATTTCAATTTTCAATTTCAATATCAATTTCTGTAGTCACCCCCAGGCCTGATTACTGCCACACCTGTTTCAATCAAGAAATCACTTAAATAGGAGCTACCTGACACAGAGAAGTAGACCAAAAGCACCTCAAAAGCTAGACATCATGCCAAGATCCAAAGAAATTCAGGAACAAATGAGATCATAAGTAATTGAGATCTATCAGTCTGGTAAAGGTTATAAAGCCATTTCTAAAGCTTTGGGACTCCAGCAAACCACAGTGAGAGCCATTATCCACAAATGGCAAAAACATGGAACAGTGGTGAACCTTCCCAGGAGTGGCCGGCCGACCAAAATTACCCCAAGAGCGCAGAGACAACATCTAAAGACCCCAGGACAACATCTAAAGAACTGCAGGCCTCACTTGCCTCAATTAAGGTCAGTGTTCACGACTCCACCATAAGAAAGAGACTGGGCAAAAACGGCCTGCATGGCAGATTTCCAAGGCGCAAACCACTTTTAAGCAAAAAGAACATTATGGCTCGTCTCAATTTTGCTAAAAAACATCTCAATGATTGCCAAGACTTTTGAGAAAATACCTTGTGGACCGACGAGACAAAAGTTGAACTTTTTGGAAGGTGCGTGTCCTGTTACATCTGGCGTAAAAGTAACACAGCATTTCAGAAAAAGAACATCATACCAACAGTAAAATATGGTGGTGGTAGTGTGATGGTCTGGGGTTGTTTTGCTGCTTCAGGACCTGGAAGGCTTGCTGTGATAGATGGAACCATGAATTCTACTGTCTACCAAAAAATCCTGAAGGAGAATGTCCGGCCATCTGGTCGTCAACTCAAGCTGAAGCGATCTTGGTGCTGCAGCAGGACAATGACCCAAAACACACCAGCAAATCCACCTCTGAATGGCTGAAGAAAAACAAAATGAAGACTTTGGAGTGGCCTAGTCAAGGTCCTGACCTGAATCCTATTGAGATGTTGTGGCATGACCTTAAAAAGGCGGATCATGCTAGAAAACCCTCAAATAAAGCTGAATTACAACAATTCTGCAAAGATGAGTGGGCCAAAATTCCTCCAGAGCGCTGTAAAAGACTCGTTGCAAGTTATCGCAAACGCTTGATTGCAGTTATTGCTGCTAAGGGTGGCCCAACCAGTTATTAGGTTCAGGGGGCAATTACTTTTTCACACAGGGACATGTAGGTTTGGATTTTTTTTCTCCCTAAATAATAAAAACCCTCATTTAAAAACTGCATTTTGTGTTTACTTGTGTTATCTTTGACTAATAGTTAACGGTTTTTGATGAGCAGAAACATTTAAGTGTGACAAACATGCAAAAGAATAAGAAATCAGGAAGGGGGCAAATAGTTTTTCACACCACTGTAAATGCAACACTTGAAGTATAACATATCATTAGGGACAATAGATCATACACAATAGGGCTTATGTCCTAGTGGTACAAGTGCTGAAGAAGCAGGGGGTACAAAAGTGTACTCCTTAGGGCCCTTACGTGGAGCATTTGCACCTGTTCCCATGACAAGTACAATTTGCACCCTGCATTTTAGGCAGAATTAATATCTGGTACAATGTGCAGAGGACAGTTCACACAGGTACAAGGGAAAGCTGTAGTTAACATCTGTCATAAGGCTTGCCTTTCCTAGTGCACCCCAGCTTGCATGTTCTGAATGATGTTCAAGCTAGGGGTGTTTCAGGGGCTGCCCACCTTTATTCAGTGCCGCCAAACCCAGGTGACTTTGCACTCCATTGGAGGAGCTTAAAAAGTTGCACCTGAGCAAATGAGAAAATTTTAAAGGGTAAAAAACATGCCCCAGTTTTTGTTATTGAGCCGGATATCACAGAGTGAAAGAAGCAATACAAAAAAGCATATGCGGCTTTCCTCTGCCAACTGTCAAGCATGGCGATTGTAGTGAGATGGTCTGGGGATGCTAGGCTGTCTCACAACCTAATTAACTGAATGAGGCAGGAATTCTGCTTATAACCAGGGACACTGAAAAAATAAATGACATCTAAAGCAGTTAACCATGGAAGAAGGAGATTGGAATTAAGCCATTAGCCATGGAAGAATGGGACAGGGGTCAAGCAGTTAGCCATGAAGGAGCAGAGGGGAAAATGAAGCAGTTAGCAATGAAGCAATGGGGAAAGCAGAAGCAGCTGGCCCTGGGGGCATGGGAATTTCTTTAAACAGCTGACCATGGGGCAATGTTCTGCATTTCCTACACAGCAAGGAGAATGACCAGCCTCTAATAAGGCCTACGTATCCTACAGTATGAAATTGGAATGATGCGATTGTGTGATAATATAGAAGGGGAATGCACACAAAATTAATTTTGTGCTTGTGAAAACACTAGAGATAAGGAGCCAGGCCTATACAGACCGTGACTTCTATTGTAGTGTTACCTACCAGCTTGCTCATTGCACTCATCAACGCTCGGCTGCAAACAACCTCTTGCCCATTCAGTATCAGGGACACAGGTGTCACCTGAGCTCATACAGATTCATGGCTTGGACATAAGAAACCTGAACGTGAATCAAAATGCGTTTTAAAGACAAGCTGGGGAATTTTCAGGCTACACAGGCCAAAGTGAGAGTAATAGGTACCTTGATGTGGAGCATATTTATTTCTTGACCTTACAAATTCTTTTTGGGTCTTAATAAAGTATAGGGGGCTGGTGGGAGATGAAGTTTTGCACTCATGGACTTAACTGGTGCAGAAACTAGTAATGTTCAGTGCTGATTCAGAAGTTAAAAAAAAAATCTCAATCCCAAACATCACTAATAGTTGGTTCATTTAATTCACCAGAACTTTAGCAGAACTCAAGGTTCATTATCCTACTTGAATATAATGTGACATAAATATGTGTAGTTCACTGGTCTATTGAGCTTAACCATCATTATTTTTCAGGATCTGGCTCAGCATTGCTGCTTGGTCTTGCTGAAGAATCACCATGATAGGACTGTATTGGGTTATCTAGTACTCCAATGCCTGTCAGCAATAATGAGATTGGACTTAATATTCAATGTCCCTGGTTAATTGCAAAATTACCGCTTCATTCGATTAATTAGACTGGGAGATAGACTAACATTCCCAGACTATCACTCTATAGTCACCATACTTGACAGCTGGCAAAGCTTAGGGTGAGTTAGGGTGACATCTGGGCTTAAAACTTAGTTAATATCCGATGTATTCTTGGAACAATGACTACAGGGGGCATTTACTAATGTTCAATTTTTTTCAGTTTGGGTCTTTTGATGCCAAAACCCAATTTTGTCATGGAAAAAACCCACAATTGTCCCTTTTACACCTATAAGATCTTTCTTTGCTTCATGGTTTTAGAGGTTTTCGGGTTTTTTTGGCTTTTGTACAACAATATAAAAACATAGTTGTTTTTGTGCGACAAAATGAAAAAGTTGTGGTTTCCTTGTTTTTTATACAACTTTTTGTTTGTGCTTTTTCAATTCAGATCTTTTAATAAATGACTGACATTCGCGGAAATTAGTTTAGTAGTAGTTTAAAAAAACTATAAAACCATGAGAGTCGTGTGATCAAAAGTTTAACCTGCAAGAGGGGCTTATTCAGAAAAGGTTTTACAACCACTTCCTTTGGGTACTGGGATGTGCAGGAATTAACAGAGAACGGTAAGAGATCTAAAGGGCGGAACTTTTGTAAATAAGTAAACCACCGGTACTCTCGCCTGGCAGAGAGTACTGGCATGTGATTAAAGTTTGTGGAATATTGTAACTTCTAGATGTGCAAATCTCTAAAACTGACATTTTCCTTTAGTAGTCATTACCCTGTTTACTTGGGATTGCACCAAAGCTATGGAGGTCCAAGGGAGTAGGGTTCAACTGAAGTGGCAGAAATGCCATCCCTGCCATCTCTTATGTGTCTGTAACATAATTATTAATCAATAAATAAATCAAGTCTGAATGGGCAGGTTTCTCATTTTTCATAAAGGCCCATGTCTGAATTTCATTTTATAGCAAAAAAATCCAGTAGCACACTGAAATTGTAAACCATGCAAAAAATGTGTCCAAAAATTTGCCCAAGTACATTCAAAAAAATCAACGTTTCGGGCCCCTCCGGGCCCTTTCTCAAGCTTGAGACGTTGCTTTTTTTGTATGTACTTGGGCAAATAAACACATTTTTTGCATGGTTTACAATTTCAGTGTGCTACTGGATTTTTTTGCTATTGTGTATTGATCCCCATACAAGGTGGGGCTCTTTCAGTATTTGCACCTGACACCCTTATGGGTGTATTAAGAGAGGGTTGAGCTCCCCAATTATCCGTTATGAATATTATTTTATTACATATTACATATTTGTAATTACAAATTATATATTTGTGATGGTATGCTCTTAGGACAACTGAGCAGGAAAATATGTTTAAATCTCAGTCAAACTCCTCTTTCCTGGCAGTTTGAAAGGGGAGGAATTATGGGCTCTGTGAAAAGCAGCATCAGAATGGATGGCATAGATAAAGGGTGCTGGAGGCCCTGGAGTTAAACTTGGAGAAGATAGTCTAGCAGGACCACCAAAGGACCACATAATATGTTGTGAAGTGATGTTAGAATCTAATTTTTATTGTCACTTTAGCCCCTTGGTACAGTGTGTAAAATGTTTTATATTTATAAAATCTGTATAATGAAGTATGCAACTGTGTATCTGACATAAAAAGAAGTTCAGAAAAACTGGAATTACTTTTTACACAGCATTTAAACTGGATTTTACACTTTTTACTCCATCATTTTTTTGTACGCTAGCCTGCCCTTAAGTAAATTCTAGTTCCAAAAGTGAGATATTAAGGCTTTTCTGTGTTCGAAAGTACAGTGTGCAACTCATCTACAAATCTAATAGCAGGATCAGTACAAGCAGGCCTTAAGGTGGCAACCTGGCAACAAGCAGATTTTTCCACCGATATGCTCACTATGGCGGTAGATATCGAAGTGATTCAATAATTTGGACCTAGGACCAATCTAGAGAATTACAATGATGAGAAAATCAAACCTGCCCAAATGAAATCAGTTGGATAGGCCTGTCAGGGTCCCCATACACGGGCAGATAAGCTGCTGAATCAGTCTAAAGGACCCGAATCGGCAGCTTAAATCTGCCTTTGCATGGCCACCTTTACCAACATAAGTTTCAGTGAATTAACTCTGCCAATCAATAGCTGAGAATTAACTCCACCAATCAATAGCTGCCCTCATCAGCTGTAATGAAAGTATGAATACCTGGACCCTTATTACATCTCTAGGGGCATGATAAGGGGTCAATTGCCTTGCTGGCATATATAAAGCCATATGAATCCCAATTGCATGGTAATGGTGTAATCTGATAAATATTTCAAACTGAATTTTCAATTGTTGCAAGACATCTTGTGCAAAATGAATGAAAGCCTTGTTCATACTTATTTTCCCACCTCACGAACCAACCTATCATCTGCCTGATTAATGATAAATTTGCTTCTTGCTCAAAAAAATGGAATAATACCAAAATAAATGCCTCCCACCAATGACAACTGGTATTCCTTGTGCATAAATATTAGAATAAATATTAGCAGAGATGATTCAAGATGGCTTTAGTTTAGGGCAATCTGTGGGTTCTGGCAAATGCCAGAGAGGCTATTGTAAGATGCCATAGACAGTCATTATTTAGTGGGCTGGTAGGTGGCTGTTTGTACTTTAAATGCCAGGGCCTAGAGGAATCAGACTCTGTGGTCCAGGCCCCCTGTCCCCTAGCCTAGGCCCATCGATTTGCTTGCTCTATAGTTTTGCCACTGGGTGATATAACATCAGCTCAGCCTTACACATTTGCTGTACTATCTGGCACTTACTCCTAGGCATGGAACACAGCATGGGGCAGTGCACTCAAAAGAAGAACATTGATCATGTTTTGTGTGTTTGATGCAATTTTTAGCCAAACTGGAGGCACACAAATTAGACTGGCTTGTGTTCCTAAACTCTCTTTTATTTTATTTTATTTGTATTCCTCCTTCATTAATGTACATCAGTTTGTACGCTCTTACAGAAATAGCTGCTGCTGTAACTTTGGACGGATGAGTATTTGCATGTTTTCTGTCTCCCCCAGCACCTGAATGTACAAAATGCCTGTGCACTTGTCCCTAACAAGCTTGCACTCCATTTGATACAGTTTCATTATGATAAATGCATGAAGTGATGATCTCCAACCTCCCTATCTATGCAAGCTCTCGTTCATTTTTATAGATGAAAACCATTTTCTGCCACACATTAAATGCAATTGCGTTTAAAAAGTGAGAGACAAGATTTTTGCACTACATTAGCAGAAACAATTTGCGTGCTAATTATGTCGCTCTCGCTCCCAGCATCCTTGCCTTGCACTTGATAAATACAATAGCCCCTGAGATATTTTTTTCCAGAAAATATACCTGGTAAAAAGCACTCTCTCAGAGTTACATTTTGCTAAATTTGATTTTCTGTTAGGGTATTGGAGATCCTCAGCTAGGGTTTTGAGTACACCATTATGCTGTTTTTATTTCAGGATGTGCATTAGGAATGTCACAAGAAAATACGGTGCATTAATTCTAAGCCAGATGTATTGGAATAAAGAAAAGCTCTGATTTATGAAGGTGATTTTATCCCTCTATTCCTTATGCCAATGGACAACTTGGCCATGTGTATAAATACAGTATCTACGTATAGAACTTTCCATATGTACTGGAATATGTTTGTGAATTCTCTAGGCATCATGCAAATGGCCCCAAATATAGTGCCTGTATTGTAACATTGGTTGCACAATTTTTTGCAGCAATTTGCAGTGGGTACAGTGAGGAAAGACACTGCATTGTGGGTTGAGAGGATGGTGAATTGCACTAAAATTTTGCACTTGGAACTTGAAGCCACTGTTAACTGTAAATGAAGCTCACCTTGAGCAGAATATGGGTTCTATGTAATTTGTACTCTGGGATCTTTTGAAGCACATTCAGTATAATATATATATCATTGCATTATGGAATGCAAGCAAGTCTATAAAGGCAGTAAAATATGATCCAGCCTAAGGTCTATGGTGCAAGTGATGTTTTGACCTCCGTGGTGCTTGTAGGAGACAGTAAAATCCCCCATCCCTATTTGCAGCCCCCTCCCATCAGAAATGAATGGGAATTACACTATGAAAAACACTACAGTAGTTCCAGCAGGCATGATTGAGAATGCACTGTTTATATGTGTTCCAAAGCAACTGACAGAGGTCAGTTGTCTTCTAAGTGGTTGCAAAGATTGGTAGTAGTGACTTGTACGATGCCATTGGTACCATCTGGGTGCATAGGGCTTAATCTGCTGCATTATATAATTCAGTGGAAACACAAGATTTGCACCCTGATAGCCTAAAACAGGTGCTTTAGACAGTAGCGCTCCCACCTGACATGTTTCATGGTCCAGACTACGGAATCCACTCGGGAAATGCTGAGCCTATTTGTAGTGGTTGCTATGATGCTTCTTTCTGTTTCATTCTAGGGGCTGACTTGGGTTTGTAATTCTCCCTGTTTCATCTTTAGAACAGGTTTTGGGGAAAGCACCACCAAGACACCACCAAGCTTGGACTTGTCTGCCATTGTGCCCTGTAGCTTTCACTGGAACCAGTAGCCCTAGCCTTTACTATGACAAGCCCCAAGTACAAACCTTATTGTTAGCATTGCACATTCCGGTGCTCTCCTGGAATCTGACAAACCCAGTCTCATTCACTGCAATTGAATACTCAAGGGAATACATTTCTACAGCTCTTGTGACCAAAGGCTGTGATGGTTACCCCAGTCCAGGTGATACATTGTTAGGCTTGTAGTTAGTTGCTTGCCCATGGAAACCCATATTGTTAAACTGATAAATATTTCTAATGCTAGGGTTGTTTTCAGAGACAGTCTGAAACTTTAACACACTGCATAAATCAGTACTCAGCTGTCCCATTCTGTGAGTTAGGGGCAGATTTATCAAAGTGTGAAATTAGAGCTATCCTCAGAAAGATTCACCCATTGGACCTTAGCAACCCTAGCAACAATAATTCTAAACTGGAGAACTGCAGAACAAATAGCCTATTCAATATCCACAGAAAATAAATAATGAAGTTCAAAATAAAAATATCCCTTTAAGTACAAGCATAAAAAATTACAAGAAAATCCAAGTGGAAGTTGTAAGTTGAGTAGCCATTATGTCTCTCAAGGACCAGGGATCCCCAACCAGTGGCTCAGGGGCAACATGTTGCTCACCAACCCCTTGATGTTTCTCTCATTTCCCCCTAATAGCCAATCACAGCCCTTATTTGGCTCCTCCATGAACTGTTATGGTGCTTGTGTTGCTCTCCAAGTCTTTTTACATTTGACTGTGGCTCTCAAGTAAGAAAGGTTGGGGACCCCTGCTCAAGGACTATAGTAAGGCAACCTGGATACAAAGCAAAGTATAGGAGCTAATAATTCTGTTTCTAAGATAATTCAAGATAATAAAGTACATAAATATAAAACATGAATGAGACCTGTTTTCCGGAAACCCATTATCCATCCATATATGTGTGTGTGTGTGCGTGGGCATGTAAAATAGAGAGAGTATTTGTGTATGAGAATGTGTGCATGTAAGAGGGATAAAAAGATAGAGAAATGGTGTGTGAGAATGAGAGTGTGAGAATAAAAAGTGAGAGAATGTTTGTGCGGGTGAGAGAGAGAGAGATAGAAAGAGACAGGGGAAGAGAAATGTTAAGAGACTGAAGTGTAGGGGAGAGAAAAAGACTTACATTATTGTGGGTAGTGAGCCTGTAAGACTGCGATCGTAAGATCTTAAGCCTGCTATGCTACAGCCTTTATGCATGCCAGGCTGTAATCATTCATCCTATGCCCCTGCTAGCGGCCATTGTGTCAGCTGGCAAAGCCTCCCAAGTGGAAAATGTATGAGTTTCCTTATCTGAGTGCAGATGGGTCCCCTTCTCTTATTGCAGCATATACAAGCCTGGGTGTGTGTGTGTCTGTATGTATGGGAGTGAGTGTGTGTGTATGCGAGTGAGTGTGTGTGTATGAGAGTGAGTGTGTGTGTATGAGAGTGAGTGTGTGTGTATGTATGAGAGTGAGTGAGTGTGTGTGTGTGTGAGAGTGAGTGTGTGTGTGTGTGTGTATGTATGAGAGTGAGTTTGTGTGTATGAGAGTGTGTGTGTATGTATGAGAGTGAGTGTGTGTGTATGAGAGTGTGTGTGTATGTATGAGAGTGAGTGTGTGTGTGTGTATGAGAGTGTGTGTGTGTGTGTATGAGAGTGTGTGTTTGTATGTATGAGTGTGTGTGTGTATGTATGAGAGTGAGTGTGTATGAGAGTGAGTGTGTGTATGAGTGTGTGTATGAGAGTGAGTGTGTATGAGTGTGTGTATGAGAGTGAGTGTGTGTGCATGAGTGTGTGTATGAGAGTGAGTGTGTGTATCAGAGTGAGTGTGTGTGTATGTATGAGAGTGAGTGTTTGTATGTATGAGTGTGTGTGTATGTATGAGAGTGAGTGTGTATGAGAGTGAGTGTGTGTGTATGAGTGTGTGTATGAGAGTGAGTGTGTATGAGTGTGTGTGTATGAGAGTGAGTGTGTGTATGAGAGTGAGTGTGTATGAGTGTGTGTATGAGAGTGAGTGTGCATGAGTGTGTGTATGAGAGTGAGTGTGTGTGTATGAGTGTGTGTATGAGAGTGAGTGTGTGTGAGTGTGTGTGTATGAGATTGAGTGTGTGTGCATGAGTGTGTGTATGAGAGTGAGTGTGTGTGTATGAGAGTGAGTGTGTGTATGAGTGTGTGTGTGTATGTATGAGAGTGAGTGTGTGTGTATGTATGAGAGTGAGTGTGTGTGTATGAGTGTGTGTATGTATGAGAGTGAGTGTGTGTGTATGAGTGTGTGTGTGTATGAGAGTGAGTGTGTGTGTATGAGTGTGTATGTATGAGAGTGAGTGTGTGTGTATGAGTGTGTGTGTGTATGAGAGTGAGTGTGAGTGTGTGTTTGTGTATCTGCAGCAGGAGGCAGGGGTATGTGTGAGATGTGCCGCACCGCTTCTCTCCCTCCCCAGTATCTCCCTTATACTCTATGGTCAGCCCCAATGTCACCCCTCGCTACACACACACACACACACACACACACACACTCACTCTCATACACACACACACACAGTAGGTCTTTTTTCTCTTCTTCGGTCCCCTGCAACTTTCTGTTAACTGTCTATTATATATCCATGTTACTATGTATTTATTTGTTTTCTATCATCATTAGCGTATTTGTTTGTTATCTACCAGCCATTTGTCTATAAGAATTGCATTTTCTTCTCCAGTTACCTTCTCTCTTCAGTCATATTATTGTTTATATCTATAAAATTAAATATCGTATATCAATCTCTGTGGAATTAAAATTCATTCTGTCGGTACTTCATATGTGACTATTTGTATATGAAATTCCCTGGATCTATGTATGTATCTATTTCTCATTTGTATGGAATTGAATATATATTAAATACACTGTCTACGTATTCTTGTTCATTATTTTTTTGTCTTTCTGTGTTACCTATTATCTCTCTATGTAGCATGTCTGTCTGCAATGTGCGATATATTTATGTGTCTATCTTTAGAACTAGCATTTTATGGTAAAAGGAGGTTTTCGGACAAACAAACACGTAAGAAACCTGTACATGATTTATTCCAAATTCCAGTTTATTTATTATGCAGTCACTTAATCCGAAGAGCAGAGTTTCATAAACTGGGAAAGTGAGCGCAGCAGCTCGGAGACTGCCCATGGGGTTCTATTGTAGCGCTCCCAGCAATCTGCCAAACTGATGCCAGTCGCTTCAGTTATTACCCCCAGACGCAGAAAGGGTTTATGTAGCTTATGTACATTACCTAGAGTTCCTCTGGTGCTGCAGGATTTAGTAAGTATTCCTGCTGGAAGAAGGTCCCAGGAAATCTGTAGTACTTGCTTTTACTTACAGCACAGTTGCGCCCTTTCCGCACTCCAGCAGCCCTTGCGCAAATGTGCAGCTCCATCACTACACTATGCCCCAGTATATAAAAGCAGAGTGCCGCTAAAACTGCGTTATTAAAGCTGTAACCCTTTGCGCACACTGATAGTAAGTATTCAGTGCAAACACCCAGCGTGTACATAATTAGCAACCAAAGCTCCGCATACTACATGCGCGGATATACATATTCAGTTTCTGTATGAGTTCCTTGACTGGCTTTATAAATATAATCTAATTTGTGACAGTGCTAATGCACTCAAACGAAAGCTGTGTCCTATAGGCATTATGTGCACTTACACCACAAGCATTGTACACTCAGCTAATAGGTGTTTTCATTTTATTAATATTTACAAATAATAATAAAGTTCCTTAAGGGTCTGGCGTTTTGGGTTTATTTTACAACTAATTTAAATATACATAATATTTCCTTCGAGTACAAAAAAAATCACATTCAAAAACAAATTCGTTTTTTTCAGTTTTTATATATGTATGGCGCAATAATAGTATAGGAAATTAATTAGTATCGAGAGGGTTAGTATAATATTGTATCCTGCAAAGAAGAGGTAATTTCTGCAATACAAAGTGTACAATATTGATGACAGGTGTATATATTATTACAGATAGGTGTATTTTTATGATTCAGTATTCATTCTAGATTCGGACATATTGACTGTGACTTTATTTAATAAGAGGCAAAGTCACCTTTAAAATTGATAGCAAATTATTAGCAAATTCTACGATGTTGTTTCTATTGCTAATTGTTTTTGGAAACAGATTCATTCAAACTTTACAATGAAACATTTTGAAATGGTTCAAATATTTCCTATTGTATATTACTGCTTTTTCCTGAGAACAATGAACAAACCTCTACAGGGATATTTTTAATAGCTGCCTAAAGCGTACGAATCAAAAATTAGAAAAGTAGTCGAGAGAATATTTATTTTAATGCAAAACTAAATATGAATTGTTGTTTCATTCGATTTGTGAAAATTATGAGAATAAATATCTTACTAAAATATAATATACACCAGTATTGTGTGTCTGTAGTTGTCAGTGTGTTGTGCAGAGAGCAAAGAGAAAGAAAAGCAAAGAGAAAATGCACATAGAAAATAATTCCTGCAGTGTTCCCGACAGTTTTCAAAGTGGCCACTAGAGGGCGAAGTTAAACACCTGGATTAGTCTAGTGCTTTCATTGGAATGAAAAGACAAGTGTTTGTTTTTCTCCCCAATGTATTTTTTTTACCCCAGCAGAATCCTTTTACTAGGATCAAATGGGAATAGAGAAAAAATAAGTGTGTAATATGTGTATTCTTGTAAATTACAAAAATGTGACATATCAAATCGATATGGAGAAAAACTGGCAGTGTCCCTTTTCTAGATAAAATGTTTTTTTTTTGTTTAAAAAAATACAGTTTTTTTACAGTCAGTTTCTCATTCTTGTTTGCGTTACACTATTTTGATTTTAACATCTATTTTGCCTGTGTGTAACAGAAACCGGCATTAGAAATAAATACATTTACTTTCGTTGAATTCGCCGTTTCACTATGTAGTTTAGCTTCTCAGGATGAAGTGTAAGCAGCATCATATAGAATATTATCAGCAGTAATAAGACCGTAATACTGACCAGTACATCGAACTGTATCCTATTGGTAGCCATTCGTTGGTTTGTCAATTTGATCCAAATATCATATTTAAATGTAGCAGCCGTGATATTTTTATACATGACCCTGTACGGTTTAACAGGGAAGAGAAAAATCTCCCAGTGTAGAATAGGTATCGGTTCCAAGGCCATGATCAGTTTAATTGGCAGAAATAGAGACAATCTGTGTAACCTTTACTGTAATATCCATTTCTATAAAGGGAAGATTGGGATGCGGTAAAAATACCAGTTATTTGCAATAAACAGATAATAAGGGGTACAAGCGCTTTGTTTAACCCTTTCAGGCTGCCAATCTGTACAAAAGGTGGACGCTCATTATTAACTTGACACTTGATAGTAAAATAACAAGAGCCCAGGATCAGGGGTCAAGGACTGGTCCATTATTCTCCCTTTATTTCCCTGCCCTGTGCCCTGCACGCATCATAAAAGGGTCGCCCCTTAGCCTTGCGGGTCTCTGGTGGGTTCCCATTCTGTAAGTGAGCTTGTCCCAAAGCGCTTTGTAATGCCCATGTCCATATCTGTGTGAATGTGGAGCTAATCTGCCCATTTTACAGAACTTACAACATGCAACAAAAGAAAGGAAAAAAATTGATTCGGCAAAATTTTATTGCTGTGATTGAAAGGATAAAATCAGTACAGGATGTCTGCTTTAATGTCCAAAAGGAACAGTTAGGAATGGAGTTTTTTTTATTCATCGCAACATAGTGTTGGGGCTTTACAGGTAGATGCTGCCCTGTCCTGTTAGATACTAATTGTCTCTAAGCTCACCACAGATTCTCAGCATGGCAAACACTGCCTCCGTATTTATATATATTATATACATATATAATGTGATTGTGTGAGGCATATATTTAATATTTAATGTATTATATATGCCTCACACAATCACACCACACCTGACATACCCCCAAACTGACGTAGACGGTTTCAGGGTTAACTAATTCCTTCCCCTAAGTGGGCAGCCCTGCCCATCAATAACAATAATTAACTAGAAAAAATGCACCCGGAATTTTCTGGAATTTCCGGGGAAAGTGTAAGGAAATTAGACCCATCTGTAAATATAGAAGGAGTGGGAGAAAAGAAGTCGAAATGCCAAAAGACACACTGAGCGCTCAGACTTGGCGTATAATGCATCAAGTTCATATATAACAAGGACAACACTTGGGGGTCTGAATATAATCTGTATATAATCTGAATATAATCCAACACCAACCAGAATCCTTCTCCGGGTGAGCATAAGCACTCAGCATATAAATATATATATTCTTTAGATAAACCAAGGGAATAATAAAAACACGAACCAAAAAAGCAAAACAAGCTGCGATTTTGTTTCGGTGAATGTGTAAATAACTTACCTGCAGAACCAAGAGGCTGCACAAGTACCTACCGTGGTATAAGGCACCGCCAACACTAATCTGCACAGGGCACTTACTGCAATTAATGGGTGTGTGTGAATGCATGTTATCTAAAATGCCACATCTATCCATTCTGTTAATTGGCTATGTTTGCTACACACCCATCTCTCCAGCTAACCCCCTCCTTTCATAGCCCAGAGTCCCACAGGACTTTTCTTTGGGGTAAAACCCCTCCATCTGTTTCAACAAAATTTGTTGGTGCAGAAAAAAAATATATATATTTTTTTAAAACTCCTTGCCATATTAATAGAAACCCTCTGGACTGGGGCAGCAGTGTGGGTGCAAATTGTGTCCTGGTAGTGTTCCACAATCCAGCGAAGGACATTTGGGGGTTCTACTTAGTGTAGATCTGGGCTCTAGCTGCTAATTGAACCCCTAAATTCAGGCAAGGAGTTTGCAGTGATTTTAGGAGCAGGAGCTGCAGGCAGAGTAAAGGGCTTTTATAGGTGACGTATGAACTACGTGGGCAGCTTTTTACCCAAATGCCACATCTTATAGGCTTTTCCTACTGAAGTGACATCTGCTTGCAGATTTCATCCCCCCTCATTCTCCAAAGCAGTCTCTTTTGGTCTGGAGACGTCCTTATAGCTCCAGAGAGCTTTCCAGCCATCCTACAGGAAAGCCATAGACTGGCAGCCAAAAGTGGAGTGGGCTGCGGATGGGTTGGGCGGGGGGCACAAAGTGTCTGAGGGACAACACATTTTCCCAAACTTTCCCTTTTCGGGATATGGTATACTGGAGGGAAAACTGTCGCACTGGAGCTGGACACTCTCAAGGTAAGCCTATTTTATTCGTTTTTCTTTTTACCTAAATGCCTAAAAACGACAAGTGGTATAATTTCTCTACTTAATAATTAATATGTATTATTGTGTATATTGCTAGCTGTGGTATTTAGCTTAGTACTTTCACCCAGCACCTGTCCGGAGGCTGGAAGGCAGCACACAGGCAGCACACAGGCAGCACATAGGCGTGGGCAGGTACATATCTAAACAAATACGTCTGCTGCTAAAAGGGTTGTGGCCAAGGTAGAATTGGCGATTAAACAGGCGAAAACGTGGCAAAATCCGGTATTTTTTATACTATAAATGGTGTCTATAAGATAAGCATTGGCAGAAAATAGGTGTCTTTCTTTTATTGCTTGTCCACACACCCAGTGATTGTGTTTGTATTATAAGCTCCTTTGAACTCCATAGTTAGCAAATAAATGGAGCTGGGCTCGCAGGCTTGGTGCTGTGTGTCAGCCCATTCAGGCTTGGCTTGGCAATAAGCTCTCTCCATAGGAACACAATAGGGCCCCAGTGTGACTGCAACAAAGAATGTACAAGTAGTTAAATTGCAGGACACGTCTACTGCCTGGGTGCTTGAGTCCCATACAAAAAGACACGGGAGAAAGGAGAGCACTTTTCTTTGGGCTGGTGAGAAAATACTTAGGCTAAAAGTCTGCTTGGCGTCTTTATTTCACCGGCAATGGAGCAGATATAATTCAATAGGAAACTCGGAGATTTTTTAATGAAAGGATGGCCAGACTGGCTGCAAAGTGAGTCTCTTGTGAATCAATTAATTATTAGGACAAATAAACTTTGAAGTGGGACCATTAGAAATCAAGATTATACAAAAAATAGAAATAAAAAACTATGTTTATACATGTTCCCAAATATATAAAAAAAGAAAATGATTTAGATAGATTGATTGATAGATAGGCAGATAGATGATAGATTATATGATATCTCATGTAACGGAAACAATATACATATATTGTTTTATATTTTTTCCTCAGTTTTTAATATTCTAGAGAATAAAATGCATGGCAATATTAATATTTAATTTTCTTTGTACTGTGTATTTTCCTATTTTATCATTGTGTAGTCCTCCATAACTAAAATAGATAATTTGCACAAAATACAGCAGCGTGCACATATAACTGTGTGTGTGTGTGTATATATATATATATATATATATATATATTTTTTTTTTTTACATTATATATCTATAGGTACACCCACGCTCGAATACACGGTTACACACACCCACGCTCGCCCACTCTTACACACACACCTATGTCTATAAATAGATACAATTGCAGAGAGGCGCCTTTGCAGTACATTCCTTGAATTGTACAACTGAATCAGGGGTATTTTGGTAAGACAAAGATGCAGATAGATATGTATGGCTTTTTTTGCATTGAGCGGATATATAGATACAGATATTATATACAATTTATTTACCAGGAGTAAATGACACATAAATACAATATTATATGGAAGTGAAAATGTTTACATATAAAACGCATATATTTTAACAAGAAGTGATTCATAGTTGACAAATAGATAGATAGATGATAGATAGATGATAGATAGATGATAGATAGATAGATAGATGATAGATGATAGATAGAGAGATTCATTGATAATAGGACTAAACCACAGAACATAATAGAAACTGAGTTACAATGAAAAATAAAATAGATTGGATTCGTGTTATAAAATACTGGTAGATAGTGCACAAATAGATAAATATAAAGACAAATAGCTAGATAGGAATAGATAAATGATAGATAGATTATATAGAAAACAGGTGTATGCAGTAGAGCAAAATTACATTATTACATTTACAAATCAATAAGGATAATAGATAATAGAAGGACAATAGATAGAACGATCGACCGATGGATAGAAAGATAGATAGATACGATGGATAGATGATAGATAGATGATAGATAGATAGATAGATAGATAGATAGAGATAGATTATAGATAGATAGATAGATGATAGATAAGATGGATAGATAGAGTCGATACATTTGTGATTGACAGGTGATAATGATAGGTAGATGACTGACAATAGATATGCATATATAAAGATAACATATAGACTATACATAGGTGATTTTTATAGTGGTAAATATAGACAGATTGTTACATGAAGTATCTGATCCAAATTTACAATTACAGATGAATTGATCGATGACACAGCTAGCCATACAACAGAAAACTAGGTACATAAAATTGAATAGGAAATATAAATAAATGGTAAGACTGACAGGCAGGCAAAGTGATACAAGATCGGCTAGCCTATCAGCCTGTCCCAGGGCTTGGCCCTTTGTTCAGCACAGAGCCTGGTGGTACTGATGGGGTCAGGCCCGGGGGATGAGGGAACATATTGGCCAGTGCTGGAGATACACACAAGGGAGATTCCTGCGGTGCTGTCTGGTTGCTAGGGCCGGTCCCGGGAGGGTTAATGGGATTGTCCCTGACCTTGGCCTGCTGTGTGTCTGGGTGCAGTTTGATGGATCGCGGTAGCCTGTGTGACAAGTTCAGCGGCAGCAGCAGCCCGTAGCTCCCCTGCTGTCAGTGCCGGCCTCTAGAGCCTGACAAGCGGATTGAGTGGCCTGGCGGCCCGCAGCAGATCAGCCCCGGCACAGGGGGATTCCTTTCTGTGGGGAACAATCATCAAAGAAACTTCCAAATTGCTCTGCATTCCTTTGGCCGGATCCCCTGAGGCACGGCCCTTCTATAGCCTAATGGTATAATGGGATCATTCAGAGGTGCCATGTATGGGCCCATTACAGAACTAACAGGATAGCACTCAGTCTGTGTGCCTTGTTAATCTCACCCCCCGCCTCAGCTTCAGCATTTGGATAGCGTCTCGGATAGTGAATGGGATGAGGCAAGGGAAGGAATAACACTGACACAATGGCTGGGTGTGTAAGCCTGGGCCGGGGTACATTCTGTAGGGTGTATGGGTGCCAGCTATGCCATTGTCTTTCCATTTACTCACACAGGGGCCCCACATAAGGTTAGGCTGATATAGCCTCTAGTATGATGCCCTGGTGTAACATATGACTGAAGCTCAAGTACTAAGCACATATATGCACTAATTAGGCAAGGCATATTGTGATCATGAAGCTGACTGCTTTAACCCCCACAGCTGGGTACATGGGTGATGTTGGCAATTGTAGGCCATAGGCTGTAGGCACCTACACATCATGTGGTGCAGAAGTGCAGGTGTGTGTGATGTTCAAACAATTCACACACACACACACACACACACACACACACACACACACACACACGGAATGGGAAGAGAAAAGACCACGTGACTGTGAGAGAAAGGCTACTGGAGAATGCAGCATTGTGGGCATTTAATTGAGATACCTTCAGAGTGTTAATTAAAGACTATAAGGCAAGTGCAGAAAACGATTCCAGTTGGTGGAGCCCGCATCCACCCTCCTCTCTCCCAGTCTCTCCACCCACCCCCCTTTCCCCTCGTCCCTCCCCAGTTGGTTCCCTCCACCTCTGCTCCGCCAATGGTAGGAGTGCGGGAGCTGCTGCTGCGGTGACGTCACTGCGGACTGTGGCAGCTCCCACTGGCAGCTCCGGGAATAGAGTCAGAGGCTGGGAGCGCTAAGGCTCAGCCAGGTGTCATGCTTGGGAGCTGCAGCCACCGTGCCTTGGGAAGCCATCACCCCCCCACACACTGCCTTAAATGGGGACCCAGCGTGTCCGCAGCACTCCTCTGCTCGCCACTTTCCTCCGCTGCTTCCTGCTGCTGCTCCTTATGCCTCCGGTCCATGCCTGCTATGGAGATGCACGTTGCCTGTAAGTGTTCGCTCTTTGTGGGATCCAGCACTGCCTGAGCCTGTACAGCAGTGAGACCGTTGGGAGGGAGAGAGATCATGGCCCCCATAGGAACAATGGCACCTGCTCGTTCTAGCTATAGGCCAGGGCTAGCGTAGCCTGAAAGGGAACTTGCCTGAGCACGTTTGCCTCAACCTGAAGGATTATTGTTGCTGGATTTACATTGTGATGGGCACATGTCACCGGAACGTGATGGAATCTGCTCTGTGCCGCCCTGGCCAACTGGCCCGTATGGAGCTTGCCAAGGCCAGTGCCACTCACCCCTGCTCCTGTCTCTTCCAGCTAAGTCTCTACCTGAAGCAGAGAGAGCTCAGTGTGGGTGTGAGGCCTCCCCATTGCTGCTGCTGCTGCCCACTGTATTGTCCTGGGGGGTAGAGCACAACCAAGGCTTGTACCACCGGGAGGGGAGGGGGCTAGCCATGCTATCCACTTATTCTCTCTGAAATTGGCATCAGCACTGAATAATTAACACACAACGTGTACTCATTTTCATACTCTGATTAGCCGGGGAGGTGGGGGTGGATTGGCACGAAAAAACTGCTTTACTTTATGATACTTTGTACATAACTTGCACCATTCTCTTTTATAATAATATCATTATTCTTATTAGCAACATCATTTCATATTCGGCAGGACATATACATTTGATTATCAGCATCATTAATACGGTTATTAGTTACTTTTAACAATATACATTTTTAATAGGGCAAATTTAAAAAAGTCTTATTATTGGCATAATTAATAACATCAACATATTCTCACTAAGGCGAAGAAGTCTTATTATTGGCTTACTTAATACATCTTTATTAAACAACTAATTCTATTCGCATGAAATCATAAAATATCTGCACTATCAGTGACACAACTCAAGTGCCACTTAAATACCAAGGTTTAGAATTCCAGCAAGTACAATAAACTGCACATATATTATGAGGTGTGTGAACCTGGCCATGCACCCTCCCAGGCACATCATTTTTAATTCACATTTAAGAGCAACATCTCCAGAGCTCCACTATATTGGAGCTATATTTATCAAGCTGGAGCAATTCTAAATGAAATATTTTTTCATCACCCTCAGTGTGATGTTATTATTTGATAAATATGGAACACGAATTTGAACCCCCCCAGACTTATAAAGCCCCTTTGTATTTACTGTACTACAGTAGCATAATCTACGGTCACTAAGTGCATCCTGTGTGTTTGACTAGCACTTAGGATTTAAACACTGATCAATGCAATCTTAGATTAAAAGAAAGACTAACCCAGTGCTGAAAGGATGATTTGGCCTAGGGGGTCTCATTGCAATAAAAAGTGGGAAGAGATATAGTACACATGATTTTATCTATTTGTATCTATTTTTTGATGCGTAGTGCTCACTGTATTTCTGTGGAATTGTACGTAACTATTGCCTGGCATAACACCGTAGGCCTTTCTGACATTTAAAAGTTTGAACAGGAGATGCCCTCAGCACCCTTACATATTTATAACATGTTTGGGCGAGGATTTTGTATTGATCCCTTGTCTTTAGAGGTGCAACGAGATTTCCATGTGTTTGCCCCACTTATTATAGAGGGAAAAGAGTTCTCAGCAGGTCTTCATTGAAGGAGGACTGAAAAATGACCCCACCAGGTCAGATCTTATAGTAGAAGCAGGGTCCCTGCTAGTTCATTTCTAATGAGAGGCAGAAGGGAGATGTGCATATTAGCCCCTAGCTGTTAGTGTGAGATTATGTCTATCCTTATTGAACAAGAATAGGGCTTGACAGATCCTAACGGATAGAGTGACACCATGAGACTTTCATACCCTATAAGTGCCCTGCATAATGAACCTAATACTGGCAGCTTTGAGGCTGAATGTGCCCATATACCTAACAATGGAGTATACATGAATACTTCTACTACTAATAACCATATTTATAATATTGATATCATCACCCATTTTGTTTGATAGACAAGTTTTACCACCATTGTTTTAGTCTAGACTATTTCACTTTCTGTTTATTCTAATTGGCAGTGTTCTAAATTTAATAGTGGAATGCATATGGCACCACGACAAAAAGTTGTCATAAAAAAGACATAATTAAGTCAGGCACTTGAGACAAAAAAAAGAAAAGGTTACTATGGGCTGGCTATAAATAGTTGGACCCAATTAAAACATGGTGACGTCACGCCGTGGAGGGAGAATGGCGCTTCCCTATCGCTATTAGGCGTCATTAGTGGCTGTGTGACTCTCAGCTCCTGCTCCAGCGCTGATTAGAATTCCAGGGTGCAATCAGGATGATTATAGAGTCATTTTGGCCCAGCAAATGGATGGCTTCTTTGTTCACAGCACATAGAAAAGCATAAAGGAGATCTGGTTGTCCCGGCAAATGCTTGAGTATAAAACATGGGTAATGTTTTCTGGAAAATGCAAAGGGGAATTAATGAAATACTAGTACATCTAACATTCATGCAACATGCAACTGTGTTTGCAACAGATCGTCCCCCTATTACTGTGCTGCAGGCAAAGCTAGCTTGCTAATATAATGGTACACACACACGCTGATCCCACAGACTGTAGCAAGCGCACTGCTGCGGCGTCCTGCAATCAGCCCTCATATAGGCCTTCCACTGTAACACGCTGTGTACTCTCATCATTTAGATCTCATGTACTTGGGTAGTCTCTGGCCACATACCGGCAGGGCTATGGCTTAACACTATTATCAGGGAGTGCAATGGGAGAGCGCATCCCTAGCGCCGAAAGCCAAGTTCCAGGACCTTGGTCAGCTCCACTGTAAATCCGGTTTATGTGTACAGAGCAGTGACTGGGCGGAAAGCCTGGAACCACAGCACATTTAGCGGCCTGGAGACAGTCTTCTTTATGAATTTGCAAGTGTCAGAGAATTAAGGTTTATTGGGGTTTTATTCCTAAAACAGGTTTCTTTTTAATTGTGCCATTTTGTTTGAGTAGTTTGAATAGATGAATATGCAGTTTGTATTGACAAAGACAATCATTTGTAGATCGGGGATTATAGTGATACACGCAGTGGTATTGTAGATAGTGGTGCTTATAAAAACTATTAGTCTAAAGTGGGGCCCTCTGTGTTTCTGCATTGCATCGTGATGCCGGAGTGCTGCTGCACATTACTGCACACTGCTGGCTACAGCTGGGCTCCTGGCGCTCTTTATTTCAACTCTTAAACGGAATTGAATTGGACATTAATTAAAGTCTTTCTTTCTTTTTTTTTCATTGTTCTTGTTTATGTAAAATGTCTTTAATATTACTCTCTCTCTTTATCCTACTCTATCTTCTTCTGAAGTCCTGGACTCTGTAAGCTCCTCCCTTATTCTCTCGAACGGACTACTCCCCCATAGCCTACTTTCACTCTTGCTCAATTACTTTTTCTCTTTTTGTTAATCCCTCTTTCGTCTCTATCATCGTTCACTCAAACCCATCTTTTCTCTCTCATTCTATCCCCTACTTCTTATTTCCTACATTTTCTCCTTTTGTATCCTTCATATAATTAAATCACTTGCCCTCTACTTTCTTTCTTTCTTTGAAGCCCTTTACCCTCTCTCTTACTCACTCACTGGGTGAAACTCTCTAACTCTCTAACTCAAAAACCTCCTACTCTTTCTCTCACAACTCCATCTCTATCTCCCTTCTTATTCTTTCATTTAGTCAATCCTCTTTCTCTCTGTCCCCCAAATCGCCCCCCTTGCTCTCTCTGACACTCAGTTCCTCTTCCCAACCACCTATTCTCTCTCCATTCAATCCCTCCCTCTCTCTTCACTCTCTCTCTGCTTACCCCCACAATCACTTACTCACTGTTTTCCACATTTTATATTTCCATTTTCTTAATACAGCAATATGCGGGCCAGCACCGAAATACTTATATTTAACACACTTTAGTATTGGTGAGAAAAAAAATATCATATAAAAATACTGCAAACCCTAATCCAGTTCTAGATAAAATACACCTAAAGGCTATACTTAGTATATCGACTGAAGATGTGGAAAAAATGTCTGTCCACAAAAGATAAAATATTTCCTGGGCACGTAATTAGCAGACTTGACCCCTTCAGTGGAAGCCATGTCACTTTTAAGCAACTTATGAAATTTTCTCTCTCTTTACACGGAATGATTTTTATTGTTTTTGTTTATATATATACGTAGATACACCTATTCGTTAGATCCATGCATCTTTGATTTGAAACGACGAACATAGTATTATAGGTGGCAGACAAATAAACATTGTACCCTTTTATTTTGGCAACAATAACCAATTAAACTGCATACAATTTGTTCACAAAAGGGTTTATATTTTATAGGTTTTAAGTCCTCTGAATTTTTAATGGAGTTTTATTAATGATTTTTCATGCTAAGCAAACCTGTCTTGTTGCTTAATATCCAAATAATTCATACCTGTTGTTATCCCTTTTATTAATTTGCACATTTCAGACCATTAATAGTTCTTCGAAAAATATTTTAATTATTCGTATATATATATATATATATATATATATATATATGTATAAAAGAACAATCCTAGCATTTTTCTTCCATTTTAATCAGTTACTATATAACGTCAACCTCCCACCCTCCCACTACCTTCTGTCTGCCTTTAGAAATACATTCTCGACAATTAAAGTAATTTTCTTAAATATCTACATTATCATTTATTATGCACAAGTTTATTAATCGTTTCCTATAATAACTTCCTTCAGCCCTGACACGAAGATTTTTTCTGTAGCTGCCCAGTTAAGTTTTTTTCTTGTCTCTGTGACAGTATATGATATCTTAATAAATGTTGTTTTTTTATCATTTATATTCGAAATGTTTAAACCTGGACTACTTGTTTTCTGTCTTTTTTATTTTTTAATTTTCTACCATTTTTTCTGCCCCATCTTATGCTGAAGGGCTATTCCCTTTTTTGGGGCATAATTGTGATTTTTTTTAATAGTTTATGTTATTTTAGTGTTTTATTGTCAGATATAAATTTTATTGGTAATGTTATTTTTTCATATTACATTTTCCCCCAGTATGGTTTCATGTCAATAGACAGGCTGCGACTGAAAAATTTAGTTTTTATTGCGAGCAATGAGATGTGATTTTGGATTCAACATTGGTTGTTAAACTACACATTTGCTATACCTTGGTACGTTGTTATCAATATTTGAGCTTCTAATTGAGGCGAAAAGATGTTCCTGTGATTTCTTGCTGGGGTAAATGCTTTTGGATTCTCCTTACAGTGCAATATAATTATCTCCTATGTAATGAGTCACCTGTTTTTGAGACAAAAAGCAAAAAAACATTTTTTAATAAAAAGTCATTAAAGAATTACATAGGAAACCCCCAAGAAGCGATGGATGTGATACGTGATAAAACGATAAAGTGATAAAGGGATAAATATTACACCCAAAAAGTTTTTGTTAATATTTTGCGCAACATTAAAACACTGAAATCTGATACAGGAAGGATTAGGTTACATTTGCTAAATTATGAACTTTATTGTCTCTTTTTCCTTTGGTCCCTAATAACGTTTAAATGTATGGTTTCAAAGTATATGATTATATGTTAGAGAACCCATTCTTGGTAAACGACTGTTTCATAATTAATGTCATTGTTTTTCAGCAAAGGGGCAATATCATATTGTCAGTATTATAAGATGGGTCATTTAGGCAAAAGAGCGGGAAACTGTTGGCGTTTAAATACCGGTACCCTCATTGGCTGGCTCTGTGGTGACGTCACTTTCTCATAGGTCATATTAAAAGAGAGAGACGTTGGTTAAAGAGACAGAACTCTTAGTTCCTGACTATTATAAATCTTACCTTGTGTCCATGCCCTCGGGCAGACAGACAGACAAGATGGAGCTCTGAGCACATGGTTTTTGGGCGACAAGTCAATGCAAATAGATATTACATGACCTCATAGGGCCATCAATTTGAATGTTATTATTGTACTTATCTGTGTTTTTTGCTTTTTTGGTGGCAGATGGAAGATTTGTGTGGACCCTGAAGGCCAGGATGGGGAGTTTGTTTCTATCTTTGGTTATCTAGCTGTATGAGTGTAAATAAGCCGTCATAAAGCTAGATAACCGAAAGTAGGAATCACTTCCAAGGCGTCACCTTAGCCGCAGCCATGCAGGGAGAATGCCAGCCTGACACCCCACTGCCAATCAGCTTCATTCCAGGTAACATTTCTTCAGCTCCTCTTTCACCTTATTATTGTCATTCTAATAACTGTATTAGCAAGCGTTAATGAGCCCAAGTGTCGAACTCTGCATTATATGTTCGTTTTCAGGGAGCAATTAGGATCAATGGGTATTTTAAAGGGACACTAGCTAGAGACTTGCATATTTGCAATTTCAGTTTTGAGTGGACTAGAGATGGGCAAGAAGACATAGTAGGTTGAATTAAAAATAAAAGGACGTCTCTGTCATATCATTTAAAATGTTTCTGTATTCTAAAACCATAACTGATTGTGTGCCAAGCGCCAAATGCACTGCTATAAAGCTAAGTGGTTCGTATATAATTACTGAGCAGGCCAAACCTCTATATTCTGCGCTCCAGAACCCCAAAATGACTGAAGGTTCCAATTCTCTAAGTGGTTCCTTGTTGACTCCGGGCACCCCCACCCCAAGAGAATGTACCAAATACTAGGGTGCATCACATTGGGGGCTCAGCCTTTCTAAGGCCTCGTTTGTAAGATCGTATCCTGCTTCCCAACTGTCGGCGCCCCCTAAAGGGAAAGTTGTGCTTAAGGCTATTATCTTTTCCACTAAGTGTGGAGATTGCCTTGCACTACCGGATGGAAAGGGAAAGTGATTGCGTGATTAGGAAAAATCTGACAATAACGAGCATCTCTTTTTTAATTAATTGTGTGGCACATGAGCCGCAAATTCTTCCTGATGTATTCTTTCCTCACTCTCACAGATGTGAAGCTGATGCATATTATTCGTATACAATACTTATTCCCGCACACAATGGAAAAATACTACATTTAGAAATCTGCATTCTGTTTCCATGGCAACCAATAACACCCGCGCCCCTAGTTCCTTCTGCCATATTTATCTGCCATTTCTAGCTAAGCTTTGCTTTTGTTTGGCACCAGTGTTCTCCCAGTCCCTCTTCTTCAGTTCCACCCACCTCTGCCTCACAGTGCTACACACACACATACACACACTCACATATACACACACACACACACACACACACATACACTCACATACACTCACATACTCACACATACACTCACACACTCACACATACACTCACAGACACACACACTCACACACACACATACACTCACAGACACACACACTCACACATACACTCACAGACACACACTCACACATCACACATATGTATTCCTATAAGCTCACAAGTACTTACAAAGGTAGAACATACCCTCAAATATATACTTATTAAGAGCACAAATTCATATACCCCCATATGCACATATATATCTGCACTCTCACATAGACAAACACTCTCACATGCAAGCTTTTATTATATATAAGCGCTGGATAGACGCATCTGCTGTATCTATTGGGTGGTGTGTCATACTCTGTAATAAAGCCAAGAATAGCGGCTACAAAGAAGACCAAACTTATAACTAACATCTGACTGCGCCCTCTAATGGCAGGGCAGAAGCATTAAACTAGTTTAGTGTTTTTCCGAAGTCCCGGCCACTACATATCATTTATGGAGAAATCAGGTGCTCCCCAATCCCCAACATTCAGACTCCTGAATGTTGCCTTTGAAACCTTGGGCTCTCGCCGCCCTAAAATATCTCATCGTGGAAAATGTGTAGCGCCCCCCCCCAATCTGACTGACAATTGACTGTTGCTTAGATTTAACCCTGCAAAAGGAAGAATTCACAAGTTCTTAGTAATTTTGCATAAAATATATACTCAAACAAACAAAATCAACTACAGAATACTCTGGGTTCTCATAGCAGTGCAAAATATCACTTTTCACAACTAGGTACACTTTGGGCTGGAGCGCCACCTACAGTGCAGTAATATTAGGGCTGCCTCCAGTGGCTAGTTGTAGGTATTTCCGAACCAAATGCACTTCCGTAGCCGGTCTGATCCCATTGTATTGGCCGGTTTTGTATGGGGATCTAAGGAATGGGAGCGTGAGGGCAATGTGCTTGAGCACCCGGGCGCTGGAGGTCTCTATAGAGATGTCCTGTTTTCCATAAACTTAGTTGTTTTTAATGGTTGCTTGAAGTGGGGTCGCCTCATTCACTTCCAGGCTGAGCTCAGCAATTGAAACTCTGGAGATGAAAAAGAGTACAACTTCTTCAGTGCTGGGACCTTGGGCCAGGCTAATTGGTTTTCATTCAAGGGGACAGTGGCTTTGTGAAAGGCCCAAACACGTTTTCCCACGCCATGTCCAGCACTTGAACTAAAAAAAAAAAAAGAAAAAAATAGGGCAAGAACTAGGAGGATATTCAAAGCTGTATCCTCCTTATTGGTCTCAGGTCTTTATCATTTAGCCAGGGACTGTAATGTTTGACATACTGTCTCTTAGTTATAGATGAAAGAGAAGAAATTAAGCATTAATAATCAAAAGTGCAAGCAGAAAATTATAGGTGCTTAGAATAAACACAAAAATGGAATAAACATTTATTTAGAAAAGCTTGGCCTTTTTACAGTCTTTCTTTTATGTATTTTCTACCATATCTGAAGTAAATATAATATCTACCAATCTCTTTCCCATCTCTGTATTATTTATTTATTTAATTTCTGCATGTGAAATCTGCCATCAGATCTATCATTCTATTTCATGGCCATTAAACAAGTAGAAAAATGGGTGAGGCTTCCATGTTCCTATGAAAATTCCCCCAAGGCCAGTAAAAATAGCCTTTTTCATCAGACAAGGCTGTTAAGATTCTATAAATCTGGTGCTTATGTTTAGCAGTCTGTATTTGAATGTTGCACCCACATTCATTGAATAGAACCAAAGATAAGACGTTAGCCTGCAAAATCCAGTGATGACATATCTGCAGACAGGTATTTAATACATTTTTCTCACCTTGCCTTTTTTTTAACAGACTTGCAGACAGGTGAGCTTGCACGTTATGCCTCCTTTTCCTGCTCTCACAAGTATTATTGAATCTGTGACAAGTTATTAATGAAGATTGCAATTCTAAGTGATAATTAATGCTTGGTTATGAATAAAAATATTCTGTGTTATTCAATGCAGTATTGCAAATGCTAAAGTATAGGCAAGACATTTAAAAAATTATTGAAGAGTATATCAAATTCTACTCTTGCCACTCATCAAAGAATTAAAGACCCAAGATGATGCTGGTACTGAGACACAACCTTTGATTTGATGTATCGAAACCATAGAATAAGTTCTTAAACTTACTTCATGCCCGGGTGATTTTTACTTGTTTTCAGCCCTCAAACAAGGAGTAGGAACTTTTTGTGTGATTCTGATGGCATTGCTGATGATACATTCAGATCTGTATTACTATGTTCAGGGCAGTTGATAGAAAATGTCTGGGTTTATAGGGTTCAGAATATCCCAGATTTATTTTCTTGTGCTTTGCCATGAGAGGTGCAGTCATTGTAGGGCAGTCAGGCAAGGCAATGCTACAATGACTGCATCTCTCATCCTGCTTCCTACAGCTGGCATACAAGCACCCTGGCACTACCTTTTGTTAATCATGTACCCAATAAAATAAGCAGTTGGCACCATGATCATTTTCAGTGCTAGAAATGCTGTCACCTAGAAACAATGTATGTTAAGCATTTCACTAGTAATTAGAAGTATGTTGAATTGATGCTGTATAAGAATGTTTTATAAATACATGTATAATAATAATAAATGCAAATGTATAGCTCTATCCTTCTGAGAAACAGTATTATATATCTTAAAAAGGTATGTAGGTCTTATTCTGATAGCCCTGGGTGCAAGTGCACTAAAGGATACAAGAGTGCGGGAGGGGGTGCCTATGTCCCTTCCTCTGCTCGCCCCCTTTGAATATAACATGGCCTATTGCAGGTTGCACTAAATTCAATGAGCAGTCTGCAGGTCTCTGTGCTGCAGGTCTCTGTAGCACAGAGTCCTGCAGTTAGTTGCACAAATTCCCATATGCAGTGGAAAAGTGCAGAAAAATGGCTGATTGCAGCTTTATTTTGCACCTTGGATTAGATTGGGCAGTGTAAATGCCTTTAGTATACTGATTATCCCCATAGCATGGGTTAAGATGCTACCTTGACTCAAAGGCCCATTGGAGCTCTTCAGGCTGTAAGTTGTCCTACAGTGAGTTTGTATTGCTCCCTGTGTCAGCTCCATTAGTTTCTACATATGCCATCACCATTGTATATTAGCTGGCTCAGTTATGTATTGAATAATAAGCGTAGTACAGTACATGATATTAGACTAAGCGGACTCTCCAAAGCTCTGAACCTGAGTAAGGGCCAGATTTCCCCTGAGGGGGCCCATAGGCTGGCATCCTACACTGCCCCCCCACAACCCCATCATCCCATGGGATTGTGCGCATGTGCATCCTATGTTCCTGCATCCAGAGCACTGGGCAGCGCGTAGAATCAACATTTCCTGTGTCCATGGTCCCTAGTGCTCCGGATGTAAGGAACCTTCAGGTGGGGCATGCAACCTATTAATTTGTGCCGCCCCAGGCCCAGGCCTTTGTGGCCTCGCCACAAATCCGGGCCTGAATACTCTCCAAAAATGGTTTATTTTTCATCAGTGCTGGATGGTCTTCATAGCAAAATATTGTTTTTTAAGTTACTTTTAATTCATCAAAAGCTATGTGGCTTTCCCTAAATACAGCTGATATTTATCTTATTTTATTCTGTCTATGTTCTGTTTAGGTACCTTCTTAAGATAGCACTCTCTGTCTTCTACTAAATATTTTATTTTCTTTCCCAAAGGAAAAATGCCCTGGTGATAAATACTCTGAAAAATGGTAAGTGCAATTCCAAGCATGCTATTAATATTATTTAATAATGTTAATAAAATAGGAGCTATGTCTACCCCCTGCATATTTGTGTTGTAGAGTAGCACTTTCCTAAAATGAACTGTAATATATAAAAGGGTTCTGTATAAAACACATAGCACACTACTGGTAAAATGTATTCATAAAAAAATAAATTTCTTTATTAAAGCTAGACTCTATAAAAATTATTGGGACTGGGTGAATAACCTTGATTTGGAGGCATATAGGCTAAACTATCAAATGGTTTCATAACCCCATAGCAACCAATCAGTAGGTAGCATCTAATTGGTTCCTTTGGGTTCCTAGACCTCCTGCATATTATGCAAATGTTATTTACATTACCCTAAAAGGGATGCATTATAAACAGAAGTGCTACATAGAAATCAACTTGACAACTATATTTTTACATTTAGCACCTACATTTAAAATCAGATCATTAAGGGGTAATGTAATAAAAGGCACAATGCTTCTCCAGATCTACTGATGCATACAACCAATCAGATATTTGCTTTCAGACAAGGGACTAGTAAATGGTCCTGAATAATTGGTTGAT
Organism: Xenopus tropicalis; assembly: GCF_000004195.4. Taxonomy (NCBI): domain Eukaryota; kingdom Metazoa; phylum Chordata; class Amphibia; order Anura; family Pipidae; genus Xenopus; species Xenopus tropicalis. The sequence goes on from NC_030679.2 coordinate 109,265,405, forward strand.
ATGTCTTACTACACCTGGTTCAAACTTTGTCATTTTTATTAAAATTTTAAAAACCTGGTTTCTCAAATATGCATGTTTGGTGTCATCAACCAGCCCAGAATTAGATACAGTCACACTTATTGCACAAGCTGGATAAGTGCAAATTGACCATCCTTGTGTATGGTCAAATTACAATATATCTGACTGATAGTCTCTAAATAGGTACATTGCCAGTTCTTAAGATCCTACAAAAGGGTCAGTATGACCGTCATAAAAAAAATAAATAAATAAATAACACATCTTGTTGGACTCTGGTTATTAATTACATTCCTTTACTCAAATATTGAGCTAGTGTTTTATGTGCATCTTATCCATAGGTGGCGGTGCTGTTGTATTGCTGTCGGTTGAAGGATAATGACAGAAAACAAAATATTTTTATTAATTAATGATACTTTCCTTTCCTCATTTTAAGAGATTATCCAATGCTGAAAGGTATTTTGAGCCATTTTTAGTTGTATTGCTTCATAACAAAGCTATACACAATATAGTAGTAGCAGCAGCATGGTGATGGGGTGCCATGCTACAAGATGCCCCTTATAAATAATCTATAGCAAATATCTTCTGTCTCATACATTTGCAGGGATAATAATAACTTTGCGGGTTATGTGAGGAAAGGTGCAAAGTTTGCTTCAGATCTAATGACCATTTGAAGCTGATTATCCGCTCATCTGTTTAAAAGCAAATGTCTTATTGGTTGCTGTAGGTTACGGTACCTGGGCAAAATGTGTGCATTTTATTACATTTGAGGAGTGGATATCCCATTTGCATTTTGAAGTTGTGTTTTTTTTACTCTTTCTAATTTAACAATTAAAATGAATGTTATTTTACTATGTGCTCTTTGCAATCAGTAAATCTTATTAAGGGGAATGAATGTATATTACACATAAAAACTACCCATCTTGTTTGGTATAATTTTCATATATACAAAACATAAACATCTTAAAAAAATATATTCTCGTTTATCTTTTACAGCTGCACACAGAAGAAAAGGAGTTAAAATGTCACAGCAGGAGAATTCAAAATGGCCTCCGGTAAGCCAGAGAGACATTCCTCTTTCTGTTTTTTAGGTTTGTGTTGTTACTAAATGCAGTATGTTAAGGAGGGAAAACAGATATACCAATGCAGCCTCCCCTCTCTCTGTCACAGCTGTGGTGCTACTTATGTAAGGAATTAACTCAGTGTTCATGATTTGCACACAGGGATTTATAGGGAACTGCAAGGGATTTATCTCTGTTTTGAATACAGTTCCATCTTTGCATGGTTAGAGCATTTCCCTCTGTAAGTGAAGGGCACAGCCATAACTCACTAAAATCAAAGCCCTGGATGTGTTTGAATGATTCTGTTCTTACGAGTAAGACCAAACACATCAGTCCTTTGGAACATAACACTTGGCTAATGTCTGCCACCTGTTATGTGCTGGTAAATATATCCGATTGGGCCCATTCATTTCTTGGAAGCAATGAAATTTATGAAAAGCTTTAAAAATATAAAAAGAAAGCAGGAAAATATCTTTCATTTTATTCTATTACACAGAGGGAAAAAAAACCCTGTTTCTTGAAAATTCAAGTTCCAAGAAACTGAACTTCATGTTGTAGCAAGCCTTTTCTCAGGAACCCAGTGCTTTTTAACCATGCCATAACAGCCATTTTAATAGTATTCTGATGGGATAGGTGAATAACCAAAAAGGAGTATATTGAATGTGTAGTGTGTTTATGTCCATTATAACAAAGAATGGATCTTTGTGAAATAAAGGCGAGCAGATCGAAAAACAAAATCTTAGATACACAATTGGTGCAATCTGCTGTGCCACACACAACAAACAATGGACAGAACCTTCTTTCCCACACTGCTTGCAGAGCGTGAGAGTGATTTATAAGGAGCGCCAGCCTCTTCTTAATGAGAAGCAGCAATTGGCCAAGTCTTTAGAAGCTGGCGAATGAATATGCATGCTTCCAATCTGCATGTGTTAAACCTCATCTTAATAACAATAGCGTCCAATTGCATGCTGGGCGTTTCCATAATCAGGCCTCTCTCTGGCATAGCTATAATCAGAATTTCTTTGTTACACATATGCACTGCTAAATATGTGACTACAGAATTAATCTCGCTGTTGGCACATTCGATGCGGGCCGATGTAGGCTTGAAGGGGTTAAATATTTGTACAGTTATAGGGAAGCAAACATTTTTATTCTTTTTTTTCGCTTACTTTTGTAAGAGTATATTGTATCTAGTTACAGAGCAAGTGCAAAGAGATATTACAGAAAAAACTGCTTTAAATTTAATTCACAAGAAAGCCCTGGGAAATAAGAAGGAAAATCAGCGTGTTGCTATTTGGCAGCTCAAGTTTAGACGATTTTATGCTACCATATTCCAAGCCATTAAGACATAAGAATTATTTTCCAGGCATATTAAAATAGTGGCTTATTCTGAAAACGTTTGGCAAATTTAAATTTAGATCTGAGTAAATCTGTTAAGGTTCACCTTGGTATAGTAATTCCTTGTTCTTTTTTTAAAATAAATTATTTTGTGAGGTACATATTCATTTGTAAGTGGGAATTTGGAATATACCATTTAGGATTATCTATTTTAGTATTATTTCATGAATTATTTTTTAGGGTCAACTATATTTTTATTTAAATCTGTTTCTTGTAAATTTGTATATCAAAAGCTTGAAAAAGTGTTGATCTTCTTCTGTACTATTTACATTACTTTCCAGGTCCTATTCAAAGTATTTACTGGGAGAAACCACTTTATTGGTGGCAGAGAAGGGGTTAGACTTGCTTGGCATCTGTTAAGGTTGAACACATCCAGAACTGCTTTCACTTTATCTCCCTCACAGTGAATAAGACAGCAGACTGAATCCCCATCCCTGTGTGGGTTATGCAATTCCGCAAATAGGAAGCAGAAGAAACATTAGTATCAACAGCTTGTTAATTTGACCGTGCGTATGAGAAGCTCATCACCATGTGGTACTCTCGCTGATCAAGAGAATATACGAATATGACGAGGCCTAATTGAGACGAAAATTTTGGCCCAAATGACATCAGTTTCTGGATTCACCACAAGGAAGATACTGCTTTGTACTTGGAGGCCATTTTGATGGAATCAAATGAACATTTTAAGATGGCCGCTTGGGCATGAGGTAGGTTGAATTTTTCTCTTTAATCTCTGGCTCCTTTTCCCTCCCACCTAGTCGATCGTCATCTTATCGTACTAATTAACAAAGAAAGTGGGACAATAAATGAAACTGGCATGACCCATTTATGTCTGCCTGAACCCTTTTCAAGCGGAAAATCTGCCCTTGATATTAATTGAATTAACATACTTTCTAATTTAATGTTCTTTTCTGTACGCTGGCAGATTTGCATTATTTTGCTGGATTTCTACAGAAAAAAATAAAATATATGATGTAGACAGAAAGAAATACAGTTTAAAAAAAATTTTTTTTTTTTTTAGTCGATTGAGGACAAAATGTTTGTGTAGCATAGCAACTGAAGGGAAATTCAATTCTATAGTTTGTTAAAGAATAAAAAAATATAGTAAAATAGATAGGTTTATTAATTTTATATTTATAGTGTTAATCACTTCATGTAATAATTACATATAATAAATATATGAAAATATGTACATTCTTAACTGAATGTTTCTTTGGGAACTGGGCTACGTAGAATTGCTGAATTGTATGTTTCGCATGATATCTAACTGGTAGCTATATAAAATGCATGTGGATATGAACATGTGGTATAATTTATGGTTTTTTTTTTGCTATAGAAACTAAATGAGTACACTGTGCCAGTAGCTTTTGTTCATTTTTATTTTCTGTTGGCATACATTATGAGAATCTATTAAAATGTTAAGGTGCATTATATTCCAGTAAAGCAAAATATACAAAGGTTTTATAATTATTAATGTATGCTAAACAAATGATCCATGATATATTCAATTTGCTGCTGTGTTTAATTATGCACCATCTGTCAATCTGCTGTTTGCTTTTTTTATGTACAAATTCACCTATATATCCTATGGCATGGATGTCAAACTTGCAAACTTCCTCAATGGTGGTGAAGTGCAGCTCTCAGTGCTGAGAACATTCCAGGAGCTCCGGCTGCCAAGACAGGGAAGGTGGCACATTTGGCTTGCCTGGTTTTCACTGAATACTCATCTAACATTAGTGGAAGCCTCTGGGCCTCACTACTTGGTATTTGTAACTTACCCTTTGGGTCAAATAGGTTACATTTGAACTGTTTGGTTCTGTGTAGAGAAGCTGTGTACTGTATGTACTTGTGTAACTCCCTGAGTGGGGGGGCAATTAGGAAATGATGGCACCTTACCAACCTGTGGCCAGTGTATTCCTGTACAGGCAAACATTTGGCCTTCCTGCAGTTGCTGGTCTTCAGTCTTCAGCCATTGACTAAAAAGCTTTACATATTTTAAGAATTCAGTGAAATATAGAAACACCTCACTAAATATGTTCTTTCTTCATTAAAACTTTAATTCCATTAAATCATAAGTATAAGCAAGTTTCTGCAATCTGATTTCTATAACATGGGCTTAAGAAAATGCCATAAAGCAGTTTTATAGTTAATGATAGATTGAATTCCCATTTCTTTGTTTCCTTGTACAACTGTGAGTGATGTCCTTGCATACGGCACAATAAACAAAAACTCTTTTCTGTGTAGAGAATTTTCTCATTTCTCACTGTGAATTATCCTTTTTCCTAAGGTTAAAAGAAGATCAAGGGATCACAAGACTTCATCACAATCTCCTCTGACTGCTGGGAGATGTTCAGTACATGTGCAGCCTTTATTTGTGCAACTCAAGCATGAAAATTACATCTCCCAGGTATCTAGCCCTTTAAATAACATGCATTTTTACCTTTTTGCCAAAGGCATAAAGTACATGTTGTGTTCATTCAAGCTGTCACTGTGTCCTTATGTACTCAGTGCACAGTTATCACCCTCTTACACATCAGTGCCAACATGTGCATGCTCTTTTCAGTTATGGTTTATGCATGCCCCTACTAAGACTTTAGTATATCAGTTAATTGATATGTTCAGTAATGGAAACATCTACATTGGATGCAACCTTACCCTAATCAACAGGACATTTTTTAATACTAATTACTAAGTGAGGAAGGACTGAATAATTATAGATGCTCATTGTAAGAGTAAGGAAAATTTAAATGTGTGTAGATAGATAGATAGACGGATAACCAGACACCTAAATAGCCAAGGTGCACAATATTGATATAAAAATGAGTTTTTAAATGCAAAAGATCTTCTTGAAGAAAATATATACACAACATATACACCATATTTATTTTATGCTTATAATGTATTCTTTGTCTTGGAATATCTAAAATGTGTGTATCTGCATTGAGCAGAAAAGATTTAAAATGAATCTTATATATAATCAGATTGGAATTGATGAAGGTGCTCTCTACTGTTATATGTTGCTATAGGCACAAACTGAGGCTTAAACCCATATGCATATTCCCTGCATTGTAGGGCAAAGATCCCCAAAGTGCTAATCTTTTGCAGTCTTGCTTAGTGCTTACTTTTGTATGACATTGCAGTTGTCAGCACATAAAAAATAGAATTTTTCTTTTCTAAAGCAGGGACAGGAAATCATTGGCATTATATCCATTGTTAATCTAAAACTCCCAGGATCCCATAGGCCACTCTGCTGGGGGGGGGGGTGAATACTTGGAGTAGTAGTTCTAGTCCAGCTGATAGGCTAAATGCTACAGTTATTTCAATTAATATAATGGTCCAAGTGCACTTCTTTACATTTACCTACTGCCTCGCTCTCAGTATTACAGCAGAAACTCCTAATTATGCTTAAAATATCCAAAGATGGGAGCCCTTTTGGTATATCTACTGTAACTAGATGATTGTCAGACTTAAGAGTGGCACATGCATAAATATTGTGTACAAGGGCTAATCCTTTTAGATACTAATGTGAAATATGGTTATGTGACCACATACATTCAGTACATCAGGTAATCATTCACCGAATCACTACTGCGATTACTGTGTCTGATTGGCCAAATTTTTCTGGTGAGGGGGGTGGGGTGCCACAATTGTGCCAATCAGCATAAAATTTAGGGTCTAAATTAACTGCAAAAGTGACAATTTAATATGTCCTTTGCACTTTCATTTATCTTTTTCTGTCCAAGTGACACGTGATGTTGTGGGCCCAGGGCGATTGTTCGCTGCCTTACCTTAAAACCAGCCATGAAAACATCATTTGATACAATACATTTTTATTGTATTTTTGTGGTGCTCTCTAGGTATGTTTATACCTTGGGGTTATTCTAATATGTATATATTACACTATTGTTATTTAGGTGCAACATCTGCTTTGGATCGCACAGTAGCTCAGATCCACCCAGAGCAGTGTTTTTGTGGTGTTTGCAGATGACATTATGGGGTGGGGGTAATGCTTTATTTAGTGGTGAGTTGGTGTATATGGAACCCCAAGGAACAATTTTCTGCCATGAACACCATTATCTAGACATTTCCAGAGATTTTGGGTACATGCTCCCCTTTATAGTCTAACATTTGGTTAGATGCCCTCTTAGTTCATAAGAAGGTAATAGGATTATATAAAAATTCAAGGAGGACAGCAAATAAAAATTCACCCCAAATTTAAAACTGGCACTAATGCTTCTCTACATCCTTTCACACATTTGATCTAAAGTGGGGGGCAAGTTATCAATTTTTCTTGATTAAACCTTATCTGGGAATTTTTTTTAGGTCATTTATTTTTTTGACTGCTAGCATATTTACAAAAAAAAGTTGAATCACAGTAATTTGCAATAAAAACCACAAAAAAAAAAATCACAGAAATCACAGTGTTACATTCATTTTTAAATATGCAACTTTTTAACAAAACTTGAATTATAAAATAGCTTGGATATTAAAAATACACCTCCCATTGACTTTTATTGAAGCTTGCTAGGTTTTAGGTACAACATTTTGTCATTTGAATTTTTGAGATTTTTTTTGATGAGATGTAGAGCATTTTAGGACACAGCATATGTGGGAAAGGTATATTTCAGATTTTGGCTTAGTTTTAGATGTAGTATCTTTATCTTATTTGTAAAATTGGTGATTGCTGCTCATGAACCTGTTTGAGATAAAAATGGGATTCATTTATTATAAATTAAGAAGGATCTCTCCTTTGTGTCTGAGTAGCAAGAATCTATAAGAACATAAAAATAAAGAATATAATCTTATACCTATAGGGATATTATAAGAAGATGTCGTTGTATTGCTATATATCTTATGGTTCTCCAGTAAAAAACATATTTTTCTTTTAAATGACAAGGGAATAATGTAGAATTTAGATGAAAAAAGTTCTAGACAGATAAACAGCCTAGGGACAGTGGTACATCAGCCATGTTGCTTGGCAACATCAACAATATGACCTCTACAAATGCAATATCGAGTCACTTTACATTGTCTTTTGACATTTATTTCTTGGCTTTAGAAATGTGTGATAGCATTAGGCAGCAAATATGCAATATAAACACATTTACTAATGTGAATAATCAGTAGTTGGTATTTAAGGAGTTGTCAGAAAGGACAATGCAAGAACACATTAATATGCATAAAGGATTTACCCTGTTGTAGTGTTGCTTGCCTATTGGGTCAGGGAGAATAGTGAGGTGCAATGAGATACTATTTTTTAAAGACACACCTCAAAATGAAACATAATTATTAATGAAATAGACAGAGAAGCAGTGGTACGGCACAGAGGGGTGGGTGTGTCTTTTTTAACCAAGGTGGCATAATCTGCATGGGTATAAACTGTACATTCATCTGTTTATTTTCATTTGCCTGCCTATAATAATATGTGTAAATATATTTGCTTGCCCATATAAATCTCTATATATGTTTTCCTACAGTAATCTCTGTTATAAACCATTGATTACTTGCAGTAACCCATAGTCTGTTTTTGTGTATTTGTTTTTGCTTGCCATAAATAATCTGTGTATTTGCCTAAATTGCCTACAATAATCTGCTACTTCCCTTCCCTTCTCAACAATTGTCTGTTGCAGTATCTTTTGTTTGCCTGCAATAATCTGGGCTATCTACCTTTGCATTCCTGCAATAATCTGTTATTTTTTTCCTGCCATAATCTGTATTGTTTGCCTGATTACTGGTTTACCTCCTTTCCAGAGCTGATGCTGTTCATGTAATGCCTCATCTAGGTTATGAATATATTTTTTATTTGCAGTAGCTGTACAGTTTTTTGCCCCTCTAGTGCTTGTCAACCCAACGCCATGTGCTAACATTAGATGTTGTTAGGCCACAAAGTTGTTCTCTTTGTAATTAACAGAGGATACACAAGATACAGCATATGTGCAGGTTTAGGGACTCTGCTTCCAAGTTTGACAATTATCTGTAACTCAGAATTTACTGAGGAAGTGTGCATAACAAATACAAATGGGACTAGTGTGTTTTGGCTTCCTTTGTTGGATGTGAGAGTTCGCCCTTACATTAAAGTGGGAGTGAGAAAGAGAATCATTTAGAAAGTTTTAAAAGAAAATGGAACCAGCAATCTCCTTGTGTATTTGAGTCATTTTTTAATCCCAAAAAGTTAAGTGGTTAATATGCACTTTATAGTAGGGATGTGCGGAATCCAAGATTCTGCCTTTTTCAGCAGGATTCAAATTTGGCCGAATCAATGTGCCTGGCTGAACTGAATCACGTGACTTTTTGTCACATAAACATGGTGTGCGTATATTCCTTTATCACTTCAGTGGCCTTATTTGCATATGCAAATTAGGATTCTGTTTTGGTATTTGGCCAAATCTTTCACTAAGGATTTGGGGTTTGGGTGAATCTCAAAATAGTGGATTCGGTGCTTTCCTACTTTATAGCCTACAGCACAAATAGCCATACTTAAAGCCATACCTAAAGATGCTGGTGGTTGAAGTTATTGAGGCTATGATATTCCATGCAGCCTATGTCCTAGTGCTGATGTAAATGTACAGAGAGCAATGTATTCCCTGTATCATATTACTGTGTACAACTTGTTTTTAGTAGTTTAGTAGTCTTTTTTTCACATAGTTTCACTTAATCTGCTAGGTGACCATACCTCGAATAGTGTGTCATACACCATAAAACTATGGATGTGGTAGTTTTCCATACTCTTTGCTCATTGTAATAGCTAATTTTCCTTTTGTATAAGCCAGTGGTAGCATATGTAGGGCAAGGGATTTCTAGGAATTCACCTAGCGCAAATTCTGCCTTTCAACAACACACTACCCAATTTGACAATATTTTTTATAGAGCCTGGCATTTATCCATAATTATTTGGCTGCAATAATTTAATATCGTAATGAAAATGAGGACTGAGAATGAAGTTATGGAAACTACACATAGTCTAACAGCTGAATGTACTAATTTTTAAGGCCATATTTGTTGTGCAGTGGAAAAATAATTTATTTATATTATAGCTATATAGATATACAATAATGCAGATGTAATCTTTCAGTTACAAAACAATATACATAGCTGTTTCTGATAAATTAGTACTTATTTAAGTATATTAAAGTTTATGGACTATTTTATCCCGATAAATCCCCATGTCCAGTTAAAAACTGCACCATGGTCTTTTTATGCACTTGTGAATCACAGACAAGCAAGTGGTCACCAAACTGGTAAAATCCTACTTTTATAATACATAGACACACCATCCCATAGTAATAAGTTAACATATCGTGCACTTGGTTGCACATAGTACTTTCTAGTAAGGAAATTCTTCTTCACTTTGTAAAACATTTGTTTTACACAGTTGCTGGAAAACAGCCCATTTTAAATATGAGAGTCAAGAAATGTAACTTTGTACACATATATTATTAGCTATTATTATAAATATAAGGGCAACTAAGGTTTTTAAAATGAAATCCAATGTTAAAGATGTTTTATTTTTATATGAATTGCAAGCTTCAGATATGTAAAGCTGCCCATTAAATCTGTGGCCTTTTGTGCTGTAGCAACTGGGTCGACTGCTGTTGATTGCAGAACAGGATGGCAGTGTGTTCATTTCAGAACAATTATACAGCCACCATTGTTAGCACACAATTGGTTTTACTGTCTCTTTGCTGTTGGCCTTTTGTTTCCACAAAGCTTACTAATTTATTGCCACCATAAACACATAATACATTGCATTCTCCCAATAAAAACACACGTTGTAACACCATAATTAGTGCAAACTCACAGAACTGCTGGTCTGCGCACTTGTCGTTTGTTTTTCTAGCCAGCACCAAATCTCTGTATAAAAAGAAAGGGGAAACAATGGCTGGTTTTATAAGCGGTGACATTAGCCCACAGGACAAGGTTTGAGTAAATGTTTTTATATCCAGTTCTTTCTTCCCCCTCCTCCTATATTCCCCCTGACGGCTGCTTTCTGGGGCAGCTGCAGAGTCTGTTAGTAAACACGTTCCAGGCCTTACATTTGTAATTCAGGTTTCCTCCTCTCCTTCCCCTTTTCTCTATGATAGCACAATGACAGCATTGTTAAGGGGGATTTGAATGAGGGGTCTCTGGGCATGTTCCCAGCATTGTCAGAAGGGGTGGGAAAAAATTTGCCCAGTCGGGAGAACCAGACCAGACAGATGCCTAAATTAGCGACAAAGCCTCTTTCAGTGTCCCCGTAGACAAGGCTGGCTTGTTTGTGTGTGTGTATGTGTGAATGCGGAGCTAGCTTTATCGTTGGTTGCATGTCTGCCCATGTTAATTAGTTTCTTGCATGCATGTCTGATAGAATGGCAATGAATATTTTGTCCCTGCAAACGTTGGGAGCTCATGTGATGGGAATGGGGGGAAGGGATCCTGAGGAGGCTGAATGTAGCAGAAAGGATTCAGTAAAATAATAAATCTGTGTATTAAATTGGAAAGAATGGGAATCCCTACAAATGATACCTTAATGGAAATTGCACCCTTATTTCAATTCTCTCTTATTATGGCACGTGTAATTTCTGTCAGTCGCTGCTTATGCCTAATCAGTTGCATGCATAAAAACCACGCACACACACACACACACATATATATATAGATATAAAGTATATATCGTGCAGATCACATGCTCCTACTAAATTGCAGTATGTTAAGATTGAGATAATATGAAGATCTTGCAGATATGTTATTGCAATTAATAATACATTATATTGGATTTTTTCATTTAGACTAAATAGAATAGAATAAATCTTAATGTATTCTTTCCCAATCTTTATCATAATTTAGCCATTTAGTCATTATCATTGCTCAGAGATATACTAGATGATTTCCATTACTTGTAGTAACCTGCCAGTTTATCTAATAGTAGTTTACATTTTTAAAAACATGGCTCCTTTCTATAAAATACAATATAAAATAATAGCTTAGCTATTTGCATCTTAATCTTCCTACAAAAGTACATTTGAAATTTCCCATATTGAGTATCAGCAAGTGTTTATATATTTGACAAAAGAAGGGTTAATGTTTAATAGTCTGCACCCACTCATACTTAAAAAAAGTTTTGTGAGCATGCTGATATATATTACTGTCTCTTTAAGGGACATAAGCATAGGATGAAACCTATTAAAAGTAATAATGTGTAGCAATGTTTAACTGAGTAGTTGTAGGGATTAATACAATGGAGATCACAGCGATTTAATTCCGTATGAATGATATCGGAAGACTGCAAGGGACCTTGGACAGCACTAGAAGCCCAAAATACAACACCAATCAAAACGTCTTTTGTTGTTTACATTTTTAACTCTGGTTTTAAACTAATTTTAAAGTAGTGATCTCTGCAGTTTTACTAAGAAAAATACACAGAACCACTGGCAGTCTATTTTGACTAGATTATATTGATAGCATGCAGCTTGTGGCACACCAGAGATTTGTAAGAGAACAGGGATTTTTTAGCTTTTTAGTGATGTTTGATGGCTGCTTGTCCATGTGTGCTATAAGGAATGCACTTATCACTGACTCTAAAGGAAAAAAAAGGAAAGTGTTTAGATCACCTTGGGTTTTCTCTGAGCTGATTCCACTGTCAAGATAGTCCTAAATGGTTGCACATATATCGCTAAGTAATTATATCATGATCATTTCTAGCTGGGCGACATATTGTTCTCATTAACTTTCACATGCAAATGAATCATAAATATGTACCATTTTTGAAAAACCATTAAAGTAGCTGTGCATACAAAGATGTATAACCCAACCAACTGGCTTATAGTGGCAGTCATCATTTTAGCCCTAAATCTGATTGGCATATTTTCTCAAGGTTCCTTGGAATGATCCTACCAGTCTAGTGTGCTTATTTGGTTGACAGGATGAGCTGGGATGTCTCATTCTGCTATCAGACTACTGGACATTCATTGATTTGAGATTTGTTGTTGCTTTCATTTTCATTTTCCACTTTATGAGCCACAACTGGGGATCCACCAATGGATCATGAGGGCAGATCCACTGGAGGGCAGATAGAAGAAATTATTGCTACAGACTTGCATCATAATTACGGTGGGAAGATTTACAGAATTTCATGCACTTTTGTGCCCCTGTTACTTCATTTTATTAATGTGACTCCTTTACTTCTGACATAATGGTGGTTGATAAATAACCATAAATGAATTATAGCTCTAGAGAAATCTATTTGCCAGCTGCACCACCATATAGAAGAAGGCAAATTTGTTCTTCAATAAGGGTTTTAAGAGAAATGAAGAAGATCCATAGTAGTGTTGTGTGCAGACAAAATAAAAAAGATGGAAGATAAAACAGAAAAGGACAGAAAACACAAAGGGGGGAGGAAATAAAAGGGGGTGGGGGTGGGCACAAGGAAAATAGGAACTGAACAGGAAGATGAAAGGACTCAAAGCTGTTACTGTATTTGAAGAGCTACTGTAACCATCAAATTGTGGGGAGATTGGCAGAGCACGTCTTAATTTATGCCTGCTGCTATTGTACAGATGCCTGGCTTTAATTTATTCTAGGGAGCGATGGGAATGAGTGTGGGGGGTGTGTGGATGGAGGGAGTTCAAGCATATATACCAACAGGGGCTGAGAACGAGAGAACAGATTTTCTCTCTCTTTCTTTCTCTCTGCTGCCATGTCTTCATTGTGTTCATACTGTGTGTGTATATCCAGCAGTTTGTGGTGGTACCCTGGCTGCACTGGCATGCACACACCACTCTTTGCTTATTAGCTTGAGGCAGACATTTTGAACTAATGGCATAGAAGACTTGATTTAACCCATTACTCTTCTAGTATTTGAAAACAGATGCTTCAACAACAAACCATAGTTTGCACCTGCATTGATGTGCAAAACATGATTTCAGATTCAAAGAAAGGATCCCAATTTTCCTTAAAAAGAAGCACACATACACATATTTCTAAGGCAAAACATTATTTAAATATCCATAAATATAAATTGAATATGTGTATTTACACTGCAGTCACTTGTAATGGCACTCTAAGGGGTCTATTTATCAAGTTGTGTAAAAAGCAACAATCAAATACACCACACATAGCTGTCTGCAACCAGGTGTTGGGTGTGTTAAATTCTATGTATTTATCAAGCTGTGTTTTCACAAAATAGTAGGATTGTGGTACTCAATCTGTGTGTTGCCTTGAGAGACATCCAAACAATAATGTGCAAAATCAGATTGCACACCCTACCCGTCTTTATCTTTTATTTAATACCTAATTTGTAATTATATTCTATACTACAGGTATGGGACCTGTTATTCAAAATGCTCGGGACCTGGGGTTTTCTGGATAAGGGATCTTTCTGTAATTTGGATCTCCATAACTTAAGTCTGCTAATAAATCATTTAAATATTGAATAAACCCAATAGGCTTGTTTTGCCTCCAATAAGGATTAATTATATATTAGTTGGGATCAAGTACAAGGTACGGTTTTATTATTACAAGGAAACAGGAAATCATTTTTAAAAATTAGAATTATTTGCTTATAATGGAGTCTATGGGAGATGGCCTTTCCGTAATTCAGAACTTTCTGGATAACGGGTTTCCGGATAAGGCATCCCATACCTGTACTGCCTTTGAAGGTTTGATATTTGAACTGATTATCATCTATGTACATATATTAATAACAATAACATTTTTTGTCTCTTACAGCTATAATGGGCTAGATGTCATGATTACGCACTATTCATACAACGATGGACTGTTTCTCATTTAAGATATTATCTACAATGAGGTATATAGTTAAACTGGATTTTGTGTTTATTATAAATTATGATAATGCACTGTGTATTTTTACTCCTGATTTCATGAATGTTTTTTTATCACATGGCTTCACCTGAGTGTAATTACTGGGTGCAGTTCTACCATCTTAAATAACTGTACCATATTTTAATAACTCACGATGGAGGATAGCCCCCGAAACTTTGTGTTGAGCTCTCAGTTTTGCGAACTGCTTTTGGTGCGTGCATAGTAAACTAGGTCAGTATGAGGATAGAGTTACATGAATATACAATAAAGTCATGCTGCAGGGTAGTATTGGGTGTGATACAGCCACTTATAAGTGTGTGCTGTTGAGGTGGTTATCTGTTCAGCCTATCCAAGACCTTTCCTGCAAGTTTTGGTACACCTGTCCCTACCATAACTGTTCACTTCTGCAGCCCACTATACTATTACAGGGCCCAACTCCTGTGCTTTGTATAAAGCAAGTTTTAATTCTAGGTGCAAGGCATGAATACTACTTCAGCAAACCATGCAAAAGCAGCAAATGGCATCCCAATGTTCATGTACTGATGTGCTTGCATGAAAAACCTTTCCATGCAATTCAGTAAGAGTACAAACCATTATATTTTAAAATACCGCCTTGCAGCTGGAATTGACATTTAAATGAATGGTATATAAGATAATAATTAAATATAATAAAAATAATCCTGTAGTACAAGGGAAAGGGCTGGCACGCTTTTGTTTACACATCAAGTATTTGGTAGATGCAACAACCATTGTGTGTTGGTGACATACCTGTTATTAGTACATAACAATTTTTTATGCTAGCTGTGTTTTAAAAGCATATCAAATGACAACTAAGGCAAGCTGGCTGTTCTTGACAAGTAATTTAAATCTACAGTAAATTGCTTGGCTAGCGATTCTACAAAAAGCATTTAAAATGGGGGCAACTATTTAAAATAAAAGCTTTAGTTGGAATCTGCAAATAAAACACATGCTTTCCTCTTTGCAGCTCTTTTAGAGAATTCATGGGAATATGTATGGGATGTCAGTATAAAGTTACATTTTAGACACATGGAAACCCATTTACTAATGGTGGGTACATTTGCACTACTACAGCAACCCATGGCGACCAATCAAAATGTTGCTTTCATTATTTTTCTTTCAGTTGGCTGAACATAGCTAATCACTGATGTTCTGGGTTAGTGCCCAGGTGCAGATTTGCCCATTATTAGCAAATAACAGTTCTTTAAACCAGAACTGGAAATCATTAGCTTAGTGAGTGTTAAAAAGATTGTGCTCTACAAATAAAGATATATATATATATATATATATAAACATAAATTACCTATAGTGTAGATTTAGTTAATAGGAATTCATTTTCTTCAGATATAAAGGAAATCTAACATTTAATAAGAAATGTTACATGTATGGTATCTTTAAACCCATATTCTAAAGTCATTATAATGTGGCTCATTTATGAACACTGGTCAAAGTTGCATCTGTTCAGTGAACTGTTGCACCCAGTCAAATGTTTACTATCTTATTGTTATATCTACAGTTGGCCGATAAAAACTAATCACTGATTGGTTGCTATAGGTAAATGCCAAGGTGCAGATTTGCTCAATGCACGCAAATTAGTCCAGTTGGGCCAGGTGGGTTTACCTTAAACCCCAACTTTACTTTTTTTTTGCTCACTCCTGAATAAAGGATATTGATCCCATGATGCATAGTCAGTACTAAACACATTTCATATTACTGAGGTTAAACCGGCAGCTGGCTGCGTTCCTCTGAATTAGGGACAGCATGGCAAAGGTTCAGCTTTATGGATTTTATAGGCTTAATTATGTTAGTGTTTTTATTTATTTATTTAGCTTTATCTTTTGCCACTTTATCTTACAAAATAGGTGGTACTGCAGAAAGACTGGATGTGCATTTTACATGTAGGTAGATTATGAGGAGCTAACTTTAAAACTCAATATTGCTCCATATTGAGTTTTAGTTAGCTTTCAACTTTATAGGCTGGGCACCCTAAGTGAGGATGGGTTTTGGAGTAGGGTTTTTCTGGTCAAGTAGCTTAATCATGAAATTGGTCTTGTCATGTATATCTCCTAGCTTCAACAGAGCACGGAACCATTATCCTTTGTTCCAAAACTGGTTTAACAATGGTGGTATGTTAAATTTTTAGTGTTGCTGTAAATAACAGACCAATATATTTTTTACAAAAATTCCCATTGGCTCTGATGTAGTAGGGTAAATGAGAAAAGGTTCTTTGACCTATATATATTTTGCTTTGACAATAACTTTACCAATCCTTCCTTGATTAAAAAGGTACATTAAAAAAAAAAAATTAGAGTCTTCTAGATAGTGTACTACATGTTAGCCTTGTTACTGAATCTACATCATTCTCTATAAACACACCAGTATTATTTTATTTCAAAGTGAAAGCGTCATAGGTTTTCTGCCTTTAAGATCGGAGAGTTTGTGTGAAAAATGTAAATACAAGCACTTTAAATACAGTATTAGGGCAAAATATATTACAGAGGATGTGCCTGCTAGAGGTTGGATATTTTACATTGGAAGTAGGTTCCTTGGCAATAAAGGATTATGTAAGGCATTGAAAGATAATGTGGGGGCCTAGATACTACATTTTGTATTATGAAAAATGACTCGGTGTAGGATCTGTATTTTTCATGTTTGCCAGGGAAAATCATCCTAAAATAGGAACAGTGGTGCAAAGAAATTTTATATTAATAAAAATCTTCAGAAAAAAACATTTCTGTGTAAATGGCTATCTCTTCACCCTGCTGTCTTTGCCCTTATGGAACACAAATTGCTTTGTAAAGTCTTTACCACGTTGATCTGCAAAAGATGTGCCTGTAGGGATAAAATTTCCATATGAGAAAAGCTCCTTAATGAATATGTGGATAATGTATTTTCACCGGAAAGGCTGGTTGGCCCAGTTAAAGTCACGTAATCAGGCTGTGCCCTGGCTTTGTTGAAATAAGAAGATTAACCCCTTCAGTGCACTAGGCAAATTGCCATGGCACTCCACATTAAGCATCAGCAACCAGTAAGTCTTATTTGCTGGGTAGCGATTAATATTTAACTTGTCAGAAAAAATGGGAAACAATTCTTGCTGTGCCTCCAGCAAATCAAAACTCAAAGATGAACACGCTGCAGCACTCCGATACTTGTGAAAAGTGTTTATTGTGCCAACAAACCAGGCTTTGTATCCAGCAAATTAAAAGCTACTGGTAACATCAATAATCTGTTGTCTGTAGATGTTTCTTCATAAACCTTTTTTTTTTCCTTGTAGTTTTAGTTTCTCTCATCATTTATAGATTTTCACTCTTGAAACTTTTTTTTTGCCTACATCCATAAATCTTCATATCAAACAAATTCCTAAGAGAGCTGGGATCTCTGTGGAGATATGGATGGATGTTTAGGCCTACAGCTAAGTCCCAAGTAGGGATGTCTCAATCCCTCCCTCCAGCCTTTTCTAGGCTATAGTTTAAATCACCCAGGGCCATAGGGTCATGGGAGATGTAATTCAGTCACAGCAGGTGGGTTGCAGATTGGATGTCCCTGCTAAAGATCGCCTACGGGGATTTTTTATTTCATCTTCAGATTTCATTCCATATTGGAGAATGCTTATTGGGCTGCTTTTCCGATTCCTGTCCTTTTAGGAAATATAGCCAGGGCATATGAAAGGCTTGCATAGGACAGCTGTAGAACTACAGGCATATCCCACAGCAATTATGCTTATTTCTCCTGGAATGATGAATATTGAATTAATAAACAGATAACAACAGACTTCATGGATGCATCTGGTGCAGACCTTTATTTAAATGTGAAAAAGGGCATGGTGGATGCTGCCACATTCTTCATTTAATCCTACTCCCACTGTAGGTGTAAATTATCATAGAATCACTTGGTAATAAAATAATGGTATGGCCCAGATTCCAAATGAACAAGTCTTCCAATTAGGGTTAAAATGCACGAAGAAAAGATCTCCTTTTTGCTTTGCTACCAATCCCAGATGTGGTTCTTTCCTTCCTAATCTGCAGATAAGGGCTATAATCCAAGAAAGAGCTGCAGGAGGCTTTGTGATGGGAACAGAATTCAAGTCAGAGGAGCATTTAAAGCTAGGGATCAGTACTCATACGTGGCTTTGCATCTCTTGCTGATGTGAAAGCACAGTGCGTGGAAAGGGCTTGTGCTCTTGTGGTGGGTTCTATGGGGATTTTTTTTAGAAGAAAAAAAAAGTGATAACTCCCTCTTTTGATATTTTTACAAACTTACTATACTCTTCTGAGTGTACCAACAGCCTTTAAGGGTTTTAAGAGTGAGACTTCTGCTGGTGCTGATGAGGAATATATTGCAATCTGCAGAGAAAAATTTTTTTCATCCTGGTCTTCTTTAGTTTATATGCAATGTTGGAATCATCTGACAGCAGTAATAATTTTCAAATAATATAGATTAGAGAAAAACTCATTTGCCTGGAGAGGCAGTGTACACTGACAATATACATACCATAATGAATACTGAGGGATTCTTATAAATCATGCAATACCTTATGAAAAGGGTAGACAACCAGCTCTAACCCTAATATGGCAATAATAGGCCATGAATGCGGTTCTTCTGTAGTTCCCACTGCATGTCCTTCCGTGCCTTTGAAGTCTGTATATATTCATTTTAATCTCTCTATTTAATTTATTGGCACTCTTCAAAAATATAGATACTGTAGCCTGCCTGCAAGATGTTCAAATACTTCAAAATGTAGAATTCAATATTTATTTGTTATGAAAACTTTCAATAAGATGTTTAAGATATTTAAGGCACACACTTTACCACCTCTTCCTGTTGCAGAAGTAGTACCCTCTATATAGTAATTTCAAATATTACATAATGCCCCATTGATGGTTTATCTGGAACCTACTGGTCAACACTTTTTGGTCTTTTGGTGCCATTATCCAAATTACTATTTAGAGGCAGTGCCATTCACTATTTGTGGTTTATCTGATTAAACATACTGGGCCACACATTTAGGTCTTATGGTTCCACACCCCAAACCTTAGGAAGGGCCATCTGTACACAGAATCTGAGAGTAAATATCAGTCAAGACATCTTATACTTCTGGCCACTAGGTGTATTGATGTACCCCCAGACACATTGTATTAAACATTACAATGCAAATATGACAGCATTGCTTATTCCTTTGCTTTTATAGACCACATTGTTGCTCTTGTATAATACACAGAGCAAATCTTTTATATTGGAATATAGAGTTGTTTCGAGGTAGATCTCCTCTGAGTCATTGAGTTATGCTCAAGCAATGGATTTAAAACAGTGAGGGTTAGACTTCATAAACAGAAGACAATAAACAGTTTAGAAAGCCCAGGTTGTGTAAATAGCAACCCTCTGTTGTATGATCTGTAATGGCTGATCTATAATTGCTAGCACCCCCCTGTAGTCTTTGGTTGTAGTGATGCTAAAAGCTATAGTAAATATTAAGTTACTGACAATAATCAGTTAGAACACAACATAAAATCAAGTAAAATTACAGTGCAGTTTGTGTCATTATTTTGTATTTAAGTCTTACAGAGAGTACAGCTCATATCTCACAGTCAGTTTTATTCCTCTCGTATGCTTCTCTTTGCAGCATAGCCAGCATAGACAGAGTTTTTTGGCTTGGGTTGTCTTTCCTGCCTGGTTACCAGGGGAGCAGCTAGGCAGACCTCAAATATGCACAAAAAAAGGACTGGCCTGTCAAAGTGTCTGAGATGAACCATGGCCTAGTCCCCCTGCAGCTGGGCTCAGACATGCCTCAGCCCTTGTCTGGGTCCTGGGAATGGCAAAGCCTACCAAGGTTCAAGGGCAATCTTGATATTCATTAGTCAAGGGCCTTGATGTTCCCACTCTTCTCTCATCCTTTTTTTTTTTCTCTTTCCGCTCTCCATCTTTTGACACATTCCTATGTGTCCACGGAGGAGAGAAAAAAAAAAGCTTTCCTCCTTCTGTTTTCTGTGTTTGGTCTTACACCAGAACATGCATAAACTGTACCATGAAACAAGGGGGGTGGGGTTAGAAGGACAATGTCTGCAAGGAGCCATTCAGTGCGAGGCCCATGACCTGTCTGCACCCTCAATCTTCCACACAAACTCACACAGACATTTAACCCTTTTAACACTATCTAAATTCTATATATTTGCAGGGGGATATATTGTTTTCTTTCTCTTCAGATAAATATAATATTGTGTTACTATAGGGAAGTGTAATATTAACACATGTACCATGCATAACAATTTGTGTTTTGATAATCTTATGTATTAATAATCTTATGTATATATTGTTACCAAATGTGCCTGTAAAACTGTGAGGGCCAACACATAGCTATCCTCGAATAAGACTCATGGTGCAAGGTGTGTTTTTCCTAATGGTGGGGATGATGGAAAACATTTCACCACAACAATGAGCATTACTGATTCTGCAAAAAACAGTGGGTTTTCTCTTTACTTTTGTCTTTCCTTCAATTTTGAAGATGTTTTGAAAGTAATATAGTTAATTAGTAGCCAATTACATGACACACACTAAAATATATTTTTATATTTGCATTTTAAAGGGAAAAAAACACCATTTTAAATTTCTTGACTGGTAAAGTAATGTAAGGTTAAACATAGTCATCAAATGTCCTGTCGGCCTTTTCATATTTTCTTATAAACTGACTGACTAGTAATTACCCAAGCCAAGCAGCACGTGTTATTAGTTTAAAATGATTTCCCCCCTTGATAGGCCCCAGAAACAGAATAGAGGTGTAATTGTGCTAAGGAGTTAGCAGGGGAGAGCTGGTTTTGGACACATTTAAGTCTGAGGACCTTAGATGAGGGGGGGGGATGTATGAAAGGACTTAATTTACATAAGCAGCATGGGTCTGCAACAGAAAGAAAGATATCAGGGGTTGCAAAATTTAATCTAGACTTGAAGCAAAATAAGGGAAAAGGAGGAGGGGTGAAAACCTGACAGTGAAAGGGGTTTAGCTAAGTAACACCCTGTAGAGATTAAATTGTCCAGAAAGTTTCTCCCCATGATTCTGTGAAATGGGCAATGGGGTGTACCGAGGGGGTGGGTTGGTAACACCTCCCTAAGTGCATGAATAGGAAATGGGCAAAGAAAGAGATCTTTATTAGTTGGAAAGGAAAAAAATGTGCTAGTGCTTAAAAAAATGTAAATTATGTCCACAATATTTTCTACAGATTGTTAAATGGATGGAGGATAATTTGCCAGTAAAATGCTCTACTTTTCCCATAACAACAGGACTCAATTGATTAACATATTACAATTACAGCACAAGGTGCATACGTTGTGACTTTATTGTGCCAATAGTAAAAACATATGTAAAGGTACAACTTAAAGACCTTAATGTTCGGACCTCAAGTATTATTTACTACTGCCCTGAGCACAGGAAAACGTTCAGGGTTGGCTTTGCATTTCGTGCCAGACTAGAAATCCAGTTTTTGGTGCAGAGCGCATCACTGTAGGGTGCAAAACAGCCATGTGCTAATACCTGTTATATGTTAAGTACAGGTGTTCCTGTACTTTGCAGTCCTTAATGTTCCCTGGCCCATTTGTCTAACCTTACATGCTACCCACCACCTGCCCCCTCTGAATTCCATGCTGCTGAATGCAGGGAGTAATGTAGCGCATGCCAAGTCCTGCACCTGGAAGAGCAACCCACAGGGCAAAGTACAAAATGTACAATGTGCTTTTTGCCTGTTCATTGCACTTTCCTCTGGATTAAAGAGTAAAAAAAGAACTTCACTTCTAGATGTTTTTTTGACCATTCGGGGTATATTTGAATTGCCACAGTCACCCTAAAATTCAATCTCCATAAAGAAATATAAACCTTGTTAATAAGTGGTTAATAAGTGGTAAATATATATATATATATATATATTTTTTTTTTTTGGCTAATTTGGGGAATGACATGGGGGTTAAGGTACTGGTACATTGTGCAAGTAGGAGTGCCCCCCCCCCCCCCACCTACAGCTTTAGGCTTGGGAGTCTCAAATAATCACACTGAGGTCCCAAGTTTATTTAGCTCCACTTGTAGAAACAAATACAAATATTTTGTCTTTTCTAAAAGGTACTTCCTAAGGTATCATGCATGTTTTAAATGCATTGTACTTATCTGCAAGTTCACAGTTATAAAAAAGTCTATACAGTACACAGATAGGATCATATAAAAAAGAGTAGGAAAGCTAATATGGGTCCTTGAACCTGATCAGACACCATATGCAAGACCTTCTAAACTGTTACATTTTTAAATTTCTGCTAGAGGCACACTGACAACATGGATTGCTTCTAGTTGGTGAGAACAGTCATAGGGTCACTGCATCTTGCCTCCTTGCTACCCTCAAATTACTGCTTGAAGCCAGGTCGTAAAAGAATCCCTGTAAGTCCCTAACCTTTACATTAAGAAAAAGCTCTGGCCCTTGGCTTGGGTGGATGCACACTCTATAAGAACTATATCTCAGCCAGTGTCTCAATAGCTAGCCACCTCCAAAAGTTTCACAGCAGGTGCTTATGCGTATAAGGAATGTATTCTGTTGGAATACACAAACACACAAGTGTGCAGCTAATCAGGGGCCCCTACAATTTTCAGAAATATGATTGTGCTTATGCATATTCTACATTAATGTGGCTCATAGGAACAAAAGGTTAGGGACATTTGGAATAATATGTCTGTTCCATAGCTTTAGATTTTGACAGAATGATATGTAATTTAAGATAAGTGCTTGCACATCAATATGGCATAGGGGCACTGTACCCAGATGGATGTGCCCTTGGTAGTTACTCAATGTGATTAATCTATATGGGCATCTATTGGGGTAACAGTAAATGCATTAAAATATATTAGCCAACTATTTTTCACTGAGAGGTGTGATATTGCTACATCTTTTTCTCCTGAATGTTTATATGTATAAATGCTATTGTGGCCAGTGAGAAAAAGAAATTAGAAACAAGTCAAAAAATGAATATTATTTGCCAATATAACAACATTTACACTGTATTTTGGGTTAGAGTTCTTTTAAATAGTAGGCATCACATGTGTCTGGTACATAGGCCCCTCATATTTCTTAATTGATTAAACTCTGTTAATTGCACAGATGGTATGAACTGAAACAAGAAATGAAATATATCTACAAGACTTCTAGTAACTAAGAATGTATGTCAGAGATGAGCAACTGGAAGCTTTAGCAGATTTTGTTGAACTACAGCTTCCTTACCCACAGACAGCTGACTTATTAAGGGTCTCTATTTGCTTATACATGCTGTGCAATAGATAGAAAACAAAGTGTAGTAGAAACAGCTTGCTTCAAGATCGCAGGAAAAGGCTTGGCCTGGGGAAATCTGGTAAATATTGCCCATAGGGGGTCCTGGGTTAATGCTTAAATCCAGGAAAAGTTAACAGGAAGATTAAAACATCACAAAGTGGTTTTGTATTAGCAGTCTGACACGCAGGCTAATCCTAGGTCCTCTCTGGCACAAACTCTGCCCGCAAGACATGTTGGAACCTTTGAGATCATGATCAAATTCTCACAGGGAGAGGATTTATGGAGGAATAATACATGTCCATGGTGAGCAAGTGGTAGGCCTGAAATGTCTCCTAGATAAAAAGAATTTAAAGGCTCATTCCCTGCCCTTGCCATCTAGTAAATGCATCAGTACTGCGTTATCCTGGCTGATTTTGTATGAATCTGGGAATTTCTGTGCAATAATTTGTCCTCCTTTTTCTGCTTTTGCAGGTCCTCATGAAGACAAACTGAAGATACAGCTTCACTAAAGCAGACAAACAAATATGTTGAAAAGGTTTCAAGAGAGTGCCATATGCTGGCCATGCATTATACATGACAATATTTCAGCATAGCTACTGCATCCCATCTTACTAAGAAGATCTAAGGAAAAATGGACATTATCTGCGAGGCACCTCTTTTCACTGCACATTTTTAATATGGCTTCAAAATCAGTTTGAAAAGACCTGGCTGTGTTTCCAGAAAAGTGCCATGGTATTCAATTTCACTGACTGCTAATATTAATTAAATGAAGCATAGTATGTTTTCCTTGCCAAGTGGTAAAAATTCTCTTCAATCACCCGCTCAAGATAATATGCTCAAGATAATATTATCTATGGAGTATTCAATAGGAAATATTATATTCAAACTGTATTTAGAGAGATATCTTCTGTGAAATGCATTCAAACTTTGTGTGCCACCTTTCTAAAGGCTGACAAGCAATTTTGAATTTAGGAGACCTTACCTGAAAAGAACTACATGCCACATATACAATCTACAGGTTGAGGCCGCAAGTTGACTGGAAAGCTGTCCCTGTGAGGCCCTTCTGGAGGTCATGTCCTACATAATTCTCCTATGGATTAGGAATTAAAAAAGAAACATACATTTTGAGAGAAAACATTACAAAGAAATAATATATAGCCTAATATGTGATCTTATCAAATTGTGTTATACATATCCGTAAATATTGTCTTTTTACCCTGAAACACCAGTTGATGTTTTATGGGCTTTCTCACTGATCACCTGACAGGAAATAAATGCACGAAGAGTATGAGTAAAATACATATCCATGTGCCCTTGGTCTGTGTGTGGGGACAGTAACTAATACCACCCAGAGGGACAGAAACTGGAGTTTCAAATGGCAGTGTTTCAGTATAGGATTATCCAATGGTGCATACTTTTAGAAAAATATTTTTTTTTTATGAAAATACAAGAGGTGACTTGATGGGTGATTAGATATGATCAAAATAATTTCTAATTTGACAAATCATACTGTGAACAGGAAGCTGAGAATGGTTGTGTCTTAATTTCCAAAACAGCAAAGGGGGAGAGGTGTAACCACAAGTGGGTTTTACATCACTTTTATGTGACACATCACCTCCATCTTAGGAAATGTCACTTTAGGACATAATACATTTGCCTATTAAGCCGAATAACAGCCATATTGTTTCTGCTGATTTTATGTGAATACCTGAAAAGAATCAGATTTGAAAATAATTACCCATACAAAGAAGATAGGTGCCAAATGGATTCTTTCATGTGTATCAATTTGAAGGCATCTCTATGTATTTTTATGGGAAACAGAAAAGTGTAGGAAAGAAACCTGTAAACAACTGTAATTCTTTATTACAACACTGTTATTGAATTCGGATTATCTGGAAATGATGTTATATATTAACAATTTGTTTGTTAGTTGCCCATTGTAAATCTTATTTATGTTCTTGAATTTTTGAGAAATAAACTTTTCTATGTATCATTTAAAGAGTTGCATTGTTTCTATAAAATATAAGTAGAATTGTATGACTTTTCCTGATACACCCAGTGAAACATATTCAGATCTGTACTACAAAGAGTAATGTGAAAATGAATGATAAGATAATCTATGCATATAGATCAATTTTCCTGTAGCCTTCTTGCCCAATAGCAATTATATGGACATTAAACATCAATCAGGATGTGCCGCAATGGCGCTTAAAGGACATGTAAACCCCACACACAAAAATTTAATCAGCGAACGGCCTCTTTGAAATCTTTCAATACCTGCCACACTGGTTGTCCAGAGGTTAATAGTAAGGCTGCAGCATCCCCTTAACCACTTAGATTTCCTTCTCCTCTTGTAACGCACTCGGCCCCCTCCCTCTGGAATTTGCTTTGGCTGTTGGCCTGTGGGCATGCTCAGTTGTTCTAAGCTCAGATTACTAAACACGCCCCCAGTCTAGCAGCCAGTAAAGAGATGGCATTGCTGGTTCCCATAGAAACTCAGCTCTAACTGTCTGCTTCAATTTTTTTCTCCTAACCTCCTCTCCTGAGCTCAGCTCAAACAAAGCAAAACTTTTATCAGACAGTTGTGCCTGTGTGAGCCTGTATTCTTGATGAAATGTATGCTGAATAAGGGTGTGTGTGTATGCTGTTGGCAGATTTAAATGTGATTATGTATCAGAGGAAAAATGGCCACCGGTTGAAAGCTGCTATTTGCTTTAGGAAAATGTGATGGTGCTGGCAAGCGGAGGGGATATATGCAGTACAAAGAATGCCCAACTGATATACATTGTAGGCAAATGTAGGCTTTACATGTCCTTTAAGGGTACATAGATGATAACACAGCCCAGTATCCCAAGTATACCATGTGCACATTATAAGACTTTGCATGGGCTGGAGTATTCCTACAGAGAGTCTTGTATTGAACCTTAAATAAAATAACAGGGTGCAAACATGTCTCAGTGGGGAATCAGAGAAAGTGAAGTAATGTTATGCTTGTTTCGAAGCGGTGTCCTAGATGCACAGTATGGCAGCAACTCACAGCCTGGCAAGGCAAGTGCATGACAGGACTACCCTATCTCTTACTTACTTACAAATGAAAGAGATTACAGGTATCTTATTCCAAAAGAGCATTTCAAAGACTAAAAGTAAGTTTTCAGTTGGTGTCCCAACATTCAAAATATATACATATTAATACTGATATTATATATAGTATATTGGAAATGGTATTAACAGTTTATAATTCTTTACTGCATGTTGCCTTTCGGCCTTTTTTGTTCGGATTTGGCCAAATCCACGCTTCTGGCTGAACCAAATGCTTAAAATCACGTGACTTTTTGTCATGTAAACCCGGAAGTTGTTTACATGACATATGCAAATTAGGATTTGGTTTCTTAGTTGAATCTTTTATGAAGGATTCGGGGTTTGGAAGAATCCAAAAAAAGTGGATTTGGTGCATCCCTAACTGAAAGTTTTCCAGCAAGCTGAAATATGAAATACAGGACTAACATTAGTAAACTTGGGGCTCTATATTACTAGCATAGTGAGATCCTCCCACGGGGCCAATTATTAGCCTTTTAGTCACCTGGGACCCCTGGGTGGTGGGCCCTGCCAACAAGTAGAATAGGGCTCCAATTTTAAAAAAAAATGCATTGCACACATGAACATGCCCCAATGCACCATGGCCAGTGGCATAACATTAGTGCCTTCGAGTTCCCCCCTTGGTTGCTGCTGCAGGGTAACTGAACTATACATACCACGACCATCCAGGTTCTCTGTTGTATGGTACTTATGCTATTGTACATGTTCATTATACCCACCCATTATCTATCCAAGCCTCACCATTCTCTGCAAGACCCACCCTTTCCTGACACACACTTGAAATCACACTCAAGTTTGTATGATGTTTGTATGATAGCTTAAATGGGCAAGAGAAAAAAAAGTTGGTGTACAATACTCATATGGCTAGCCAAATTCACAAATGTTTGAACTCCTGTTTTTTATACCACTATATCTTATAATATAGTAACAGCATTTCTGACAATTTTTAATCTGTCTTTCCAAGCATGATATTATTAACACAAGGATATGGAATTACCACCTAACCCTCAAAAACGTCTTCGTAAGAATTCTTACGATTCTTAAATGGTATTCTGAATGTATAAAAATGGGTGATCGAACTATATTAAATTGCCTAACAACTTATTCACAAAACTGGAATATGGCTTTTGTGAAGTTTATGTTCTCTTTACAATAGTTTAAATCAATTAATCTATCTCAGTCCAGCTTTAATTTATGCCACCTTTGTGAATAACCCCTGCTGTAATAATATATTCAGAAGGACAAAGAAACCGCTGCTCAGGGTAAAGTGTTCAAAGAAGAAGTTTGTTAACCTTATGTTTTACTAGTAATCCATTATTTGAATGTGTATATGTTTTTAAAAAGAGAGGTTTTAGTAAAAATGTTATGCTAAGCCACTATGCCATGTCAAGTTTATTTCCCCCTTTCTCTGCTGTGTTTTTTTTATATAGTGATCGCCAAGAACAGCACATATTCTTATAGGCATAAGTTACAAATGGAAATTTGGCCTTCCTTTTTAGAAAATAACTCTAACCACTAATGTATAGTAGCCCAAACAGCTTCTGTATAAACACACACAAAAAGAGAGTGAATTAATGCATTTTTTCTATCCAAATAGAATAACAGTAATCTGATCTTTTCAAATAAATACATTTCAAAAATAGATGTTTACTGTCACAAATCTAGGATTGTAAATTTGACCAGAAAACCCCTTATGGCAGTCTTAATTATTTGCTTATTGTTATATTTTGTAAAGGCTGACACCTACATGCTTGGGCACATTATCTTGGGAAAAAGTGTCTCCTAATTATATATTTGAAACTCCTTAAAATGTATGAACTTTTGATCTATTTTTGATGATGCATTTTTGGGTTGTGGTAGCAACTTTGCCTTGAAATGTACACAGAATAGGCATAGTTATCAGGTGTGGACCCCTTTACATAAATTGGGCCACCAGCCTTGGAAGTTTGGAAAAGATTTAACAAACACTGTTGCCCTGATGTTGGTAGATTATGCCTCTCTGCATTTTAGCCCTAGATAATAAGTTTAGAGTATCTAAGATCTGTAGGAAGAAATTGGTAATTCAATGATGAGCAACAGTATTTGCATACACCCTCTTAAAGAAATTAACTTTTTTACATCTATCATAACATTGTCTTTGCATGCGTTTTATAAATTTGCCATAAAAGTAATAGCCTGATGCTTTTACATTGCCTATCTGATCCCCCATATCCATCTATGAGGATGCTGTCATATTTGTGCAGCAGGAGTCCATAAGCATTAGAAACTATAACTGACAGGCTGAGAAGGGACAGTCAGGTTGGCAAAACAGTCAGGTTTAGGAATTTCAAGTAACAATTACTTACAAAAGCAGCCGTATCAGAAAAAACAACCAACATGACCTATAGGTAACTTTTAATGTACATTCATATTTTGAAGAGTAGTTTTTTAGTGTCACTATCACTTTAAATCTATAAATCCTCTTAAACATCTTTTCTATCAATTATTGTTTTCTTGTGTACCTGAAATTCCTTACCGCAACCCCTACTCCACAAACTCATAAGTAAACTGCCGGTCCTCATGAGACCTGGAGAAACATTTACAAAAGTGGAAATTGCAGGTAACAATTTGTTAGGCACCCACTAGTGACTGTAATTGCTAATTTCAAACCCTGTACCAACCAGGGTGCTATTCTAGTAAGTGGAACAATGCCATCTTGTTTCCTGCCCCTGGAATACTTGTTGCTTCCCTGGGCTGCATGCATGGCATGGTAATTAATCCTATAATTTTCCTTTCAAATCATTGAACATTTTTAATTGTATGTATATTGAAAATTGTATGTTCTTTCATTAAGTAAAATAAAAAACAACTTTTTATGTACTCCAATTTCAGTTTCTTTCCAGCACCTTAAGCTTAAATGTTTTTTAATGGTCAAGAAGTTGAATTGACAGTGTTTCTACCAATGTAATTCCATCCTTTGTGAATTTGGTAATATAAGCAAAATGGAGTTACACCGGAAAACTTACACCAACTTCAAATTCATCCATTGCTCTGATGGGTTTTGTGTGTTTCCTAAAGGGCTCTTCCACATAATAACTGTTTATTGCACAGTGAAAAATGCAGTTCTAAGAATCTTTTGAATATACATTGATTAAACATTTCCAGTAGTTTTAAAGTAACAATATATGTCAGACTATACTGGTTTTGACTCCTGAAACTCTTGATATTCCTTCAGGAAACTTCCAGTGACTTCAGAAAACAAAGTGACGCATATGCCTTCCCATAGGCGATTCACTTTAATGCTGGTTGGAAGGCATTCCTGGGAGATTAGTTGCCTGCAGTAGCCTAAAATTAATTGTGGGTGACTAATCTCCCACATGGGCCATGGCTATAAAGATAAATCCAGCTACATTGTTTTAAGAGGCAGACAGAAAGGGATAGACAAACAAACACTGCTTTCTGTTGTAAGTAAATGTTCACATCACTTTAAAACCACAGAAAATCTTCAATGAATGTGCATTACAGAGAATTATATTTGTCTTATTATGCAAAACATAAAAATACCCTAGTTTTTTCTAGTTTTTTGGGTGGATGAATCCTTTTAATGGTATCCTGAATTCGCAGATTAGAATTGGGAATTTTTAGTTTTAGTTTACTCCAGCTTTGTGAATAAACTCCCGGTTAAGATTCCCACCATAATAGATCATATCTTCCCAGAGAGGAAGGTGAAAGTTATCTTCTTCCTTCTGCCGTTTAATATCTAACAAAACCATCTTACCTCTATTCAGTGAAATGTATAAAGAGCAACAAACAAACAGTTGTATGGTAAATTCAGTGCTGAACAAAAAAAACAGATGTTACAGAAAAAAAAAAATATATATTTTCTGCAATAAACAAACAAATTTGGACAGGCAAGGAATCTAAGCTCATCTTTCCTGCAGTTCTGGAGCAGGATTTCTTATCTTTCACTGCATGATAAGGCAATATATCATGTGTACATGAGAGCCACCCCATACCTTTCTAAGCTTTAGCTGCTGATATTCCCACCAAGGATAAGCTAGAATTTTTCTTCCATTAATGACAAAATAAATGAAAAACAGAAAATATTCAAATGACAGATCAGTGATCCCATGTGCATTAAATGAAAATTTGTATGCTGTTTTGCAATATTACAATAAGGAGTTTCTATGTAAGTCTTCTAACTAGGAGCTCCTAGATAAAATTTGACCAATATAAGCCCTATACACACTATAACCCAAGCAGAACTGCATTGCCTGCGCTTTAGGGAAGCCCATAGGCAACACAATCAGGCAACACATGATGCTAGAATGTTCTACATTGCACCTTCTGCACTGGAACCCATTTATTATCTCAATATGAGATCAGTGGCGCTAAACAGACATCCCTTTGCAGAAAACGAGCCCGCCTGTGTTGGGAAATAGCTGAATTGAAATGTTTCAGGATTAGCCAATATTTTCCTCCCTTTGGGGGAAGAGGTTGGGTTGTAACAATCAAGGGCCGTTCTGTGGTTGCAAACTAAAGTTTTTAGTCTGTTGAAAAAGGAATAATGGCCTTGGGAAAACACAAGACAGTCCATACAGTGGAAACACAAAGGGCGTTTTATTCAAATTTGTTTTGAGTTTAGCAGATTTGCATGAAAAATGTGTGAGAAAGGCTGTCTCGGGTGACCTCATCCCCAGCTGCCATTAGCGTTTAATTAAGTGCTGAATAGCAGCAGCATTTGCTGAGCAGACTGGGGGACGTGAAGAGAATCCTGTCTGGCCTCCAGACTGTGGGAAATCTCAGCAGCCTGCCACTGAACTACAGAAGGGGAACCCCTAAACCCAGACAGCCCCTGCCTTCCAAACCAAAACATTAGTCATGACAACAGCCCCCAGGAGACTGACCTTCTGCAAGTCCCAGGATTTGCAGGGGCCATCAAAGTGTTAACACTGTCCTACCGTGAACTGCATGAAAGCAACTCCTATAAACGCTCCTTTGTCACATTAGTACGTATAATGGTTATTTTTTTTCTGTTTGACTCTTTGTCTGTTTGATGCTGCAGTTACAATGTTTACTAGCATAATGAGCTGTCTCCGAGTTTCTATGCCCATTTATAATTCCTTGCCAGTCCCTTCCTCTCTATAGCAACCCTGACCGTGATCTGACATGATTTAATGGGCAGACGTCTATTCTGCAGTGTCACAGGCACACAACTCAAGTTCAAGTCCAAGTTTGGAGTCTTTGCCCAGGAATCCTTTGCAGCCATCCCTTTTGTTTGCCTTTAACAATTGTTTTTTATTCTTCCTTCTGTACATGGTACTGTCTAGCTGTCTGGACACAAACCTAACAACCTACTTGCTTAGCATACCCACTCCAGCCACCCAAGCCTACATACATAATCACTGTAGTAAACGTAGTAAACCTGTAGCCAAATTCGGTGGTGTCAGGATGGCATCTCATCATTAGTTGCTTCTTTTTGCCTCCATTTATACATTACCAAGTTAGCCATAATCCTTAGCAACGGGTCTGGCACCTGTGACTACTCTGCTTGGGTCCCCTGCTGAATTGCTGATGGGCTATGGAACTGATCTCAGGTAAGAAAATAAATATACTGCATTATTCATATTATCATGGTGTGTTAGAGCACAAATAACTGGCTTTCGATGGTTGCTTTTCTCTGATGACCCCTGGTTGTGAGATGGGACCAAACTTTATTTGTTATGTTTTATTATATAAAAGTCATTTAGGAACACTAAGCAAGGTTGCACTACTGCAGTAAACCATAGCAGCCACTCGGACATATGCTTCTCATTTTTTTAATTTGCAGTAGATTGTTCAAAGCTATTTGTCTCTTGGCTTCAGGCGGGAGTGTAGAGGGCCCAGATGTGCCATAATTAATTAGCAATTTTAATATATTTGGTGGAATAGTTTGAGGTCAACTAACTGACATTTGGAGGGGGGGGCTAAAATTGGGCCCAGTAGCATCTACTTAGCTTGGCTTGAATGGCAAAACTAAGGGCAGGCTGAGAGTTCATGTGCATTCCATAGAATTTCACATGCCCATAATCTTGTGTTTGCCTTTATCAAGCACTCTCTGG
Source organism: Xenopus tropicalis (assembly GCF_000004195.4). Classification (NCBI taxonomy): domain Eukaryota; kingdom Metazoa; phylum Chordata; class Amphibia; order Anura; family Pipidae; genus Xenopus; species Xenopus tropicalis. Next base: position 109,298,165 of record NC_030679.2, read on the forward strand.
GATCACATGACAATAAGGAGAGCCACACAATTCATATTCAAACAGCTGTCCCAGAGCACTGGTATACGGAAAACTTTCAACCAAAATGAATTGGTTAATGGGAAAGCATTTACTTAGGTGCAGATTTCTAGCAGTGTTGATTGCTTAAAATGGGTAACAGCATTGGAGCTAAACCCAGCCCCAGAGTGGAAGGGGTGCCTGATACATATAAAATAAAATTTGTAATGATGTTATATAGTTCTTCTGTAGTGAACCCTGCATGACACTGAACCACATATATGTTGAATTACCAAAATGATTGTTTTATACACAGTTTATCATTTATTTGTAATGAACTTGTTTCACTTTGAAATGCATAAAAAGGCACTTGTTTATTGGTGCTACTTTTTAAATGGCAAAATTAAAGTAGTGTATGCCTCCATTAAATTGAATTGACTTTAGCAATAATATGATTGTATCTAGAGGATTCCAGCATAGAGCTAGAGTATATAGGGTCCCCTTAACCCTTTTAGTGTGATGAGGTGTGACAACATTCCCTATGGCACTGACTAGGTCTCATAGATTAAGGTGTGCTTTGCCTTTGATCAGTATGAGATCAGGGGTGCAGCATACACACCCAGTCCTATTTAAATACACTTTTGCCAAGAGTGAGTAAAGTGCTGTTATTGTCATATATTGCCTAGTGTGCATGGAACTGGAGTATTAACTTTCTCTAACAGGAGGCAGCAAGTGCCCTGGCGCTGAGGAGCAGTTTGTGCATATGAATATGCAGATTATTGCCTGGTGATGCCGGCTCAGAAAGTGCAGCCCCCCTCACTCTAGTTTTGCATAGCGTGTTGCCTAGCAACGTCTCACATTCCTCATGGTCCTGCTACAAAAGCAGTTTGCCATGTTGTGCAATGACAGAAACACTTTGTGGCAATATGACTGCGTATTTGTGGGCAGGAAGTCTTAGCTAAATGAGGGAGCCCCCCCCTCCATCAGATGAATTTAGCAAGCCCTGCTCCCTAGTATATACTAGTATTCAGTTGCCCTTACTTATTTGGTCTATAGGATGGTAATTGGTGCTGTGCAATTAAGGCCACTGCTGAATAGCAGATGGTCAATGTCACAGGATCATTCATGGGGCACACCAATTCATAGAGCACCTCTGGTTACCCAGTAACAAGGTGTGGGTACCACCTACTTGCTCATTTTAACAGAAATCTACTCACTAATGGGATGGGGGGTTGCCAACTGCATCACAATAATTATACCCTTCAACTCTCCCACTTGGTGTGGATGCCAGCTGCACCCCAATGTGCCCTTTGCTCTGCATACTAAGCAAGAATTTCTTACATGGATAATCCTCCATAGGTAAAACTTATTGCATGGGGCACCCAATTTCTACTGTGAGAATTAGGTAATTGGAGTAAAAATAAAAGCCCAATTTGTGATGGACTAAGGTGAACCTGACAAGTTCAGAAAACTGCAATGTTCTCTGTACTGGTGATGCAGCCCCCCTCCAATTATATCAAGTTAATTGCGGAGAGATTAGTTGGGGTGGCATTGCTGCAGATTTCTCAACAGGGCACCCTTAAAATCATTGTGCATTGTTGACTGGAATCCACCTGTGAGCAAGCAAACAGAGTGGATCTTGGCCAGGAATGCATATTTTGGATGAAATTTGCTCTGGGTGTTAGGGCCGGAACTAGGGGTAGGCAGAAGAGGCATGTGCCTAGGGTGCAACGGTGAGGGGGCACATATCTCTGCTTTCAACTTCTTTTTTTGGGTGGCTCGGCCCGGCACTGCCAGAGGTGCACTGACTGCCTGATTCCAATCAGATACAAAGCGAATTGGGCCTCAAAGTGAAATGAAAGATATGAGGTTACACGTCTGCTGCATATTGGTGCCTCCATGACACCAGGAGGTAGGGCTCTAGGGCCTGGCAGGCTATAGGAGCCAGAGCCGACATATGCAAACAACTTTAAAACCATTTAAATGTTGTAACTACGGTATAACATAACGTGCTTGGAATTATATTCTCTCTGTACCCTGCTCTGTCAAATACCTTAAAACTATGCCTTTAATACCTAAGGCTCGTCTAGCCCTCATTTTCTCTCTCTCTCTGGCAACAAACTATGCTACTAAAGTGTAATACCCTGTACAGTGCCAAAATATTGTAGCGTTAGAAAAAGAAGTCACAGTATTAAGGAACATTTTGTTATTTATTACTGGTTTCATGAAACTGCAGATTAATTAACACATTATCGACCATAGATATTTATTGCAATCTTTCTATTGCGCAAACGGAAGGAACCACAAGCCTCTGAGAAGGTATCGCCCTTTTCTGCTCCCCCCACCCCTCGGAGCTCTTTGCTGTCACCACTGGGCCGACAGGTGAACTGCACCTATCCCTGTCTTTGCCAAACAGCAATTAATTAAGTGTAAGTCGCAGTCGCTTAGTGAGGCGGGAGAGATGTTACGAGTCGGTAGTTGGGTTCCGTGTGCCGGGGGAAGGTCCCCAGTTCTCCTGCGCCTCATAACGGTCACGTGTCACGTAATAATAGGAAAAAAGGCCAATTAGCGTGTATTATTGGTTTTCAATCAGACAGAGCAAGGTATCGATCTATCCAGCCATGAAATGTATCAGAGAGAGCGAAGGGTCTGGGTTCTCTCACACATGGATATTCACTCGCTCCTTTACCATTTTGCAGACAGCAGCCATTTTGTAGCAGCTGATGGGTACTGTCGCACAGGCATGATGTGCAAGCTCAAAGACAGGCAGAAGCACCGCAGTGACCTAGGATTACTCAGTGCCAGGTGTTATATGGCAGCGGGCACTCACCGAGGGAGGAGCTGCTATTATACAGCATTTGGTTGGAGACGCAGAACAACACAGGCACATGTAACTGTATATATGTAGGTATTTCTGTACAGATAGGAGCCTGCCGTGCCCCAGTGTGCCCGCTGATGACATGGTTAGAATAGGAGGCAATGGGACATGTGAATGTCAATATTACTTTACCAGACCTGATGCACAGCTGTAATGCCAAGCCCACAGTAAGGTGTGTTTGCTCGGTGCTGCTTGCTGCCAGTCACTGGCACAGCTGGCATTTAGGTATAGAATGGCGTTAAACTGCTTGGGGAAGGCACAATGCATGGCTGCTACTACATGCAGGGGAGGGGTGCATGGAAGCCTTCTAGCGCTGGCAGTGAGGTGGCATTATTGTTCCTCTGTAGGCATGGGTGCCTCGGACTAGCACCCACATAATGCACACAGCTCCTTCATGGCTCAGAGCCTGATACTGATTTTATACCCTCCGCCTCCCCCCCCCCTCCCACACACACACTCACTCTCATACATACATGCACATACTCACACACACACTCACTGTCATACATACACACTCACTCTCATACATACATACACATACTCACACACACACTCACTGTCATACATACACACTCTCATACATACATAAATACATACACATACTCACACACACACTCACTGACATACATACACACTCACTCTCATACATACATACACATACTCACACACACACTCACTGTCATACATACACACTCACTCTCATACATACATACACATACTCACACACACACTCACTGCCATACATACATACACATACTCACACACACACACTGCCATACATACACACACTCACTCTCATACATACATACATACACATACTCACACACACACACTGTCGTACATACACACACACACACACACTCACTCTCATACATACATACACATACTCACACACACACACTCACTGTCATACTTACACACACACACTCACTGCCATACATACACACTCATACACACGCACACACTCACTCTCATACATACATACATACACACTCACATACATACATACACACACACACACACTCTCATATATACATACATACACACTCACATACATACACACACACTCTCATACATACATACATACACACTCACTCACATACATACACACTCACTCTCATACATACACACACACACTCACTCACATACATACACACTCACTCACATACATACACACACACTCTCATACATACATACATACACACTCACATACATACACACACACACACACACTCTCATACATACATACATACACACTCACATACATACACACTCACTCTCATACATACACACACACTCACTCTCATACACACACACTCACTCTCGTACGTACACACACACTCACTCATACTTACACACACACATACAGAAACAAATACAAACAAACACACACACTACATGGCAGCTCCTACACTACATTCGGGCTACTCTTCCCAATGTGAATGTAGATAATGTAAATAAACCGTACGCCGTGCATTCCCCAGTAGTTAAATAGCTAAATAAAGCTAATGTAACTAGAGAACTGAACGTTAGTTAGAGAACTTAACTCTGTGCGAGGGTACTTTGAGACATACCTTACTTATCGGAAATATATATATATATTTGTTACAAAATATGAAACTTCCCGAACCCACACACCTCTACTTTTTGCAATGGACAATTCCCCCTGCCCCATCCCCACACACATTTAGCAAAGGCTCCAAGGACCCTTTCCCATGTGGCATTAAAGGAGAATGCAAGTCAAAATGTAAAAAGCATACTGCCCAATAGTCCTCCTATTGTTTAGTAAAAACGCCACACTTTTGGCTCACCTAATCAAATATTTACTCAGTCACACTTACTTCACATTTTCTAGAACAGGCAGCCATCTCTAAAAAGGTATTCTCCCTTCCTTTCCCTCTTTGCTTCATACTGCACATGTGTTTCATTCCCTCCCCCCCTCCCCTCTGCCAGATCCGCTTCTGATTGGCTGGTGGGCATGTGTAGCTCAGAACAGCAGACAGGATCAAGTTACACATATGCTCAGAGAATAGGAAGGCTGCCGCTGGCACCTTCTGGAAGGGGAGAGAGATTTCAGTGATGTCACTGTAGGCTTCACACTGCTGTAGGCTGCCAGCACCATATCTCAGAGAAGCAAGCAGGGATCTGGGAATTTAGATATGCAGTAAGTACTTAAAAAGAATGCCTTTAGACTTACTTTTAATTTATATTAACCTTTCATTGTCCTTTAAAAGACAGTTTTGCTTTTATAGGATCACTGGTTACACTCAGTTTAAGGGATTTAGTTTACCGTTGTTTCTTATGGACTGCCAAGAGTTGTAGTTAACCAACAACCATGTAAATGGGGTGAAGTAATGTACAGAACGCATGACCTTGAAGATGTTCTGACTAAAGGATTCCATAATTGTCACCAAGATGCAGCATCACCCATGAAAATTCATTGCTACTTATTTGAAAACAAGGTATTTTGGTTATGGAAATAAAGATGGTGATTTACATTTTTTTTGCAAGATCGAGATCAAGACTTAAATACCATAGTTTATATCCCAAATCTCTCGTTTTATATTTTTAACAAATGTCAATAATAACAGCAATAATAATTATAATAATATCCATAATAATAATAATAACGACTTATTATATTAAATTCCACACAAATTTTCTTTGAGGTTGTTTCTTTTGCCTTCCATTTACTAATGGATCAAACTAATTATGAGCTCGGAATCCTGCAGACTGTTGTTATGTGGACGCTCCGTTTCGGAGATAGGTATAATCCTAGCTATAAAGCATGGCAGAAATACTGATTAGGGAGAGAAAGGTGACATTAACCATTTAATTGCACTTCCCCATGCAAAAAAATGTTTCCCAAACTACATTTTACCAAACGATATACATTATTTTCATACACAAATACAAGCTTAGATATATTAATCCTAGTGTGTCGCTTACATAACAGCTTCCTTCAGGAGATTTGAAATCTCTTTATAAAACATATGTCCTTTTAAAGAGGTTATGCCACAAAGTTTTATTTCACAGCATTTCATTAGATATGCCAGGACAGAATGCATGGGATGTTGCACCCATATTTGTCCTATATGCCCAGGATTAGTGCACCCCATACAAACTATGCAGCCATCACGACCTGACAAATAGGAAAGAGGCACAATCCTTGTGGGACGCATATTCTTTGAATATCCCAGTGAATGGGAGAAGAAGGGGTTTGTGTAAATTCCTTCGCAATTAACAAGAATTCTTTAAAGCTAGAAGACCCTTGGCTGAGTGAGTGGGTCTGGCCTGTAAGAAGGAACAAAGAGATGTGAGTCCCTCGGCCGAGCCTCCCATTAACACATTGTTTTTGCCCAGCGCACCTGCCGGCTGGTTCCTCTCTGCTTGGAGTACACTGCCCTTCCCAGCAGCTCAAGGTGAATAAACACTCCATGCATTTATATAAAGTACTTGGCACTTATTATGTGAGCAGAATGCCCTGTCCCTTAACATTCTCTGCCAGCCAAATGTAAAATACCATTTTAATCGATTGTTAAACAAACCGGCTTTTAAATACAAGAGGGTTATTTAGCGGTGCAATCAATGCCCTATTCTAGAGCAAAAACAACACATTTATGCTGCAGTCGCAGTCAACAAGGATTGTTGCCTTGGAATTGTCGCCTTGCCTTTTATATTTCTTGTCGCCCACAGTCTGTCGCACTTGTAGTTTTTTAATTAAAATCTATTCGTTCATTTCCGTATAGCCCACAACAAATTCACCCCAGTGGCAAAAGTTCGTAGTTTTTGTTCGAACATCGGCTCTGGGAAGATGCAGTAAAAGTGCCCGGTACCTCTCACATATCTATCTGGCACTTTGGTGACTTCCCTATTACCATGACTTCACACACTATTATTCTGTGTACTCTGTACTGGTCTTACACATGTCAGTCGATTATTTACTGCATTGTTTCTAATAAATGATCACACAACAGTATTTATTGGTGTGTTCTTATACAGAAATGCGTACCGCACAACAAGTACAAGTACCGCACAAACAACTTATTCCAAGTGTACCAATTCCTGCGGGAAATTATTTTCATACATGTCTGTTTCCTGTGTTATGTCTTGCTAAATTGACTGGAAGACTCTTAGAATGTTTGCATTGGGTCCCTCACACTCACTCGCTCCTCTTACTAATCCACAGGCAATAGAAATCCTGGGAACAGTTAAAAGTTGTTCACTAGAATAAGAGAGGTGTTTGCAGGACACTGTGAAGGCGAAACCCTTACTGTGGCACTAATCCCAGCCTGAGACATGTTGCTACACTCCCCAGTGGGTGGATTCATTGGGTATAAGGGTGCTTTCAGGGGGTCAGGAGAACAAAAACAGGGAGTCTGCTTTGTACACTGAATGCTGTAGTAAGCCCTTGGTACTGGCAGTTCTGCTGGGTTGGGCGGAAATCTTACTGCACTTGGGCTGGCAGCTTGTTCATCGTACATAATGGTATATTTTGCTTAGAGGTAGAAGAGACAATTTTGGCCAGAAGTCTCCACATATTGACAAACGGATACAAAAGAATTGCGTTTTTTAAATCGTGGCTCATAAGATATTTCATTTAAATATTTTCATTTCAATGCCAATATCGCTATTAATAAAACAGAGGAACAGAATGCATGGGGGGAGGGACATCCTTGTATTGCTAGTTTGTATCACAAGCAGAGTAAATGCCCTGTCCCAGGTACTTAAATGAATCACTTTGCAACCTCAAAGCCAATGGGTGTATAAAATCGCACTGCCTAGGTGCATCACCAGAGTGCAGATACTCAAATAGGGATTAACTCAGCAATATCCGAAGGGTCAGTTGTACCACCTGGATCGCCGATACCTGTGCACAGTACCTTGGGGCAGGGAAACGTAGTGTTAAAATAGTACAAGGGGAGCTGGAATGCAAAAAATGAACAAAAAACAAAATAATATAAACACGTTTATTTAACGGGAACAAAGCAAATTAATAAGCGGCATATGTTATATATATCTCTGTTTATAAAGTACCAAGTGCGTTGTATATTAGGGGGTATGAAAATAATAGTTATATCAATGAACTAGAGGACTCTGGTTCTGTGATATATCAATGAAGCTTGCAGCCCAGACAATATCTTACTCACTAATTTATACTCAATTTATATTATATATCGTATAACTATGGGACACCCAAGTAATGTCACGTTTTTCGGCCCTGGCACAAATGGCACAAGTCTTTCAAAAACCTGTACTGGTTATTAATGTACCTGCCCTTTTTAGTGCCCCCACTAATACAAATCCGTTAAAAGGGAGTAATGCTGGAAGTCATTTTCTTTTTAGTGCAAGACCAGCTCTGTTTGACCTGCTAACCCCTAAGCTATATTTAAATATTGCTGTATTACATGATACAACCTGCCCTTTCCCTATTGGAGGCGAATGTTCCAGTGCAACTCATTGTTCTTTCAAATGTATGTTTGAACTGATGAAAAGCGTCTTCCTCATGCTTTATTTTTCTTACACACGATGTCTTTTGCTATTGTCCAGAATAGTTCACTGTGCCATTATTTTATTTAAATATTACTATGCTTTTAAGCTTTAACCTTTTGCTCTCAAGATATTATAATTGTGCATAATTAGCCCATAATGTACAACTGTGATCGCAGATCAATGACTATACTGACACTGTAACTGTGCTGTAATACAGAGAATCATGCAGGGTATGGACTGCAACATGGCAAGACCTGGCTTAAATATGGGTAGAAGGTTCTAATCATGAGCTGCCCTGTTGTAGCCATACAGACATTGGAATCCTTGGAACCAGGAGCTAATCACATGGTTGTAGCATACTATTAATTATATGTACAAAGATAAATGGTATGATGAACATATGCTGCTTTTTAACCAGTGCACTTCCCCATTGGCATTTTTGGTATACTCCCACTGAAAAGTGGCCAAATGTAGAGACCCTGAAATGGTACTGTCAGTGTAATCAGACATAGACAAGTAGCCAATGCAGCATATGAACAAGATTATATATTAAACAATCATAACCCCGGACTATTTTGTTTTAAAACCATCCAACAAGGGGCACTAGGACTGATATACTAACACTGGTGGTAAGTGGCACCATTGCCACTCCCCATAACAACCAAATTGATTCTTTGCTAATGGAAGACTGATCAAAATTAATCAACTGGTATGACTGATATGGGAAACTGCACTGTTACTGCTCAGCCCCTATGGTATGAGCCCTAGTGTTATTTTTTTCTAAGGCATCATGCTCACTAGAGGCACTTTTACATTGGTCACTTTAATTATTTGGATTACATTTTCACTTCTACATGTAGTGTATCTACAAAGGCTGCAAGAGTTGCAATTGCCACCAGGCCCTGGCTCTTAATAGAGGTAGCTTTGCCACCCTTGGTAAGCTGCCACACACTGCCACTTGACTCCTTCCTTGCCTTTTAGCAGGAACAGCATTGCCATTAGTCCTTTTTTATTTCCATCATAAGTCCATATGACACCTATTATATTTAGCACTGTCTACATTTAATTGTTATAAGAGTGGGCACTTGATGTTATTTTCCTTGGCAGGCATTAGGAGACACAGTCCAGCATTCTTCATGATGCAGGCTTCTATAAGATTACAGGTGTTCTAATTGGGTACATTCTGTTGTTGGATCCTGCTAGTTTCCATTATCCAGGAACCCCTTATCCAGAACGTCCTGAATTACAGAAAAACCATCTCCCATAGACTCCATATAAATCAAATAATTTCCCTTTTCTCTGTAATATAAAAATAAAACTGTACCACTAAGATATAATTAATCTTTATCGAAGGCAAAACAATTCTATTGGGTTTATTTTAATTTGTACTTAAAGGAGTGGTTCACCTTTAATTTAACTCTTGGCATGTTATAGAAAGTAATATACAATTGGTCTTCATTTTTTATTTATTTGTACTTTTTTAATTATTTCAATAATTGTTAAGCAACTATCCAGTTTGGAGTTCTATCTGGTTTCTGGGGTCCAAATTACCTTAGCAACTAGGGAGTGGCTTGAACGAGAGACTGATTTATAAATAGGAGAGGGACTGAATAAAAAAAAAGTTATAAAAAGTAACAATAACAATACAATTGTAGCCACACTGAGCAATCGTTTTTGGCTGTCAGGGTCAGTGTCTATATTTAAAAACTGGAAATAGTTTGAAGAAGAAGGCAAAGATCATACTAAATGTTAACTCAAAGGTGAACATCCCCTTTAAGGCATGGAGATCCAAAGTACAGAAAGATAGATAAGTACAGAATTCTGGATAATAGGTTCTACACCTGTATCATATTCTCACAAAGTACAATTAATAAAAAAAAAAACCTTTTTCTACTCAGGTATATAACAGAAAAATAGTTGCATAAATAGGATACTTCAGGGTCGGACTGGGGGGTAAAGGGCCCCCCCAGGGGCCCTGCAGGTGCCCCCACTGGCCACGTCCCCTAAGTCCCTCCCCCCCACAGGGGCCCCTCTAACCCCCCTCGCAGCGCTCCCCACCCAACGTCCTCCCCTGAGTGCGCTTAATTTAATGCATCAGGAGGAGTGGTCGGGCAGAGGGAGGGCAGCAAGGGTCGGGTCTGGCGGCCCAGTCCGACCCTGGGATACTTTAAATGGCTCACAATATAGAAATATTAGATAGCAAATTTTCTGGACTCTATGGTCCCTTCTTCAGGCTACCATTTCACTCCCAAAAAAATCCTTGCTTTGGAACACAGGAACCAATTAATCCTTTTCCTTATCACGGAGAATGTTAAGCTGGTGATATACATATAGATGTTGTTAGATATTAATTTTTTTAGACAAGTGTTGATCACAGCAGACAAACTTGTACCACAGATATCGGTATTTCATTTCAGGCAGACAATATGGGACAGTAATATCTGTTCATGTATAAGGCAGCCTGACAGCAATGAGAAATAATAGTGGCAATAGATAATGTTCTGTACTGGCATGTTTAATGTGGGTGGGCCATCTGCCGATCACTTTTTCCAGGATTTTGCATATTTAATTAATCATTTAAGATACTGGATAAGTAGTCTTAATACTGTTTGTTGGTTATAAAATATTTCTATGTGTATTCCATAGGTTACTTTTTGGAGATGTTGTTGATCTGCTGCTCCTAGAAAAGATATATGCTGGGAACTGGAAGCCAGAGAAACTGACTGGTTATTACATCTTATATATGACATTTCATATATATATATTTTCATTTATCCAGTGTTGGACTGACCCACCAGGAACACTCCTAGTGGGCCCTCATGCTCTCCCAATCATTTGCCTATACCATGGCCATTCCCCATTTCTATATGATAACAAAGATAAGAAATGGAGGAAAGAATAGATGACAGTAGAAGTCATTGAAAGGAAAAAGTGAATAGAGGAGAAAGTAGTTTGGAGAGTAGGCCTCTGATCCAAGGATTTCTGGTGGGCCACTGGAATCCTAGTCCAACACTCTTTTTATCTAATTTTTGTATTTATATCATATGTAATTCCATTAAAGTGTTGTAAACCTAAACTTGACCCTAACCCGACTTAAGTCTGGCCTGACCTGACTGATTTATACCAACCTGCAACCTTCCCATCTCTGACATCAGAAAATAAAAAATGTGAATTAAAATAGAATTTTTGGAAATGAGACACTTTTGTTGAAATTGTAATTAGTAAAAGATGAAAAATGATGATGAACATTTTTCCATTTTACTGTGAATCTTCCCTTTAAAGGAAGATAACGGAAGGAAGATGAATTTTATAAGAATAGACATGTAGTGACATGCCCAGACACTGTATAATCCAGAAACAAATAGAAAAAAAACTATACACCATACTGTCTGGATTATTTTTTAGATGGTAACACGAAAAGGAAAAATTGTATCTCCAAATGCCATGTCAGAACTCACTGGAATTTCCCTTTTCCCAGGGTCAGACTGAGCTGGCTTGCTCAGGGGGAGGGGTGGTTTGGCAACCTTAGTCCTGTGGCGTGGTCAGGGCCAGGTGAGAAGGGACTGATCACACCGGGCCTTCTCAAAAGATTTTTCTGTAGGGGGCCCCGGCGTGACCAAGTTACGCCGCTTGGTATGGGGGCTGTGGTGGGGGGCACTGGGACAGCAGCCCTGGTGGGTCTTGCACACCCCATTGTGACCTTGCCCCTTCCCTATGGTTGCATAAGGAGGATGTGCTTCAAAACTTTACAAAGCTGCACCACACCCTTTCCAGCATCTTGGTGAAAAGCTTTTAGAAAAATATTGGAGAAGAGATGGAAAGAAAACTCATAAAGGTACAATTTTCCCTTTTGCTTAGACAGCTACATAGGGCTCATTTTTAGAAACTGGGGATGATGTAACATTTGCCCAATGCAATTTGTGTATTGCACCCTCTTTTGGCCCCCAGAATAGAGCAAAAAGTTTTGCACTCACTCTGTATGCAGTACCGCATGTTTGCATACAGGAGGGATGGAGGTGGAAAGCACAAGAGTATCTCCGTGAACAGTCCTTAGCTTGCAGGCCATGCAGAACACACAAGTTAGGAAGTATCAGGGGACAGAGACACAATATACAAGAAAAGAAAACTATACCTTCAGAATGAATATCTAACCAACAGATAGATTATATCATATTACATGGCCTATTAAAAATGCAGCCCCCCTCAGCCCTACTGGGGGGGGTAGCACTAGGTGCTGGAATGCCTCTGGTCTGCAGTGCACCATTTGCATCTTCTACATTTGCAAGTGTGTGCTGCCCTTCTGCCATTTGTAAATGTGACCACATGTTTGCACTTACTTAGACAGAGAATTGGGAGGATAAAAAGGATATAAAAAGGATACAATAATGTTGCATAAAACCCAACAAAAACAACATCTCTGCAGGTTAATTCAACAAATAATCCTAGTAAAAAATAGCAAATTTACAGACAAGCAAGATCTAAAACAAGAGAAGAACAGAAGGATTTGAACAGAGTGACACACACAAAATTTCCCACACTGAGTGTGTACCAGCCTAACACTGTTGGCCAATTCTGAGGAAAAATCTGTATTTGTATAGGTTATAAATACTCTGTTTTGGGGGAATGGGAAGCTAAAGATTTGTAGGCAGAAAGAAATCTGGGATACCTGCGAGTGACAAGTCTCTGGAAATTACCAGGTGTCCTGGACACTTGTTGCATGTTGGTAGTGTACATTTCTCCTGGGTTACAAAACTACCATTCTGCCATTAACCTTATGCTTTCCCTTGCTTCTAGAAAGAGGATTACCCCATAATGCAGGGATTATTGTTTGTTTATCTCAAGGACAATTTGACCTTTCTAAATGCATTTTCCATTTAATGGAAATCTCACATGGTATAGATTTGTACACCTGTTCCTCTCATACAAACGGTGAAACAGGGCCAAGACAAAGTTATTGTGATTACTCCAAGTTGCCCATTATTTCCACAACTGGAAACAGCTTATTTATTCTTATAATACAGACGTGATCACTTAGGGAAAGATATTTTTCAGACCAAGCCAGGCTAAACCTGACAGCTTTAAATGCTCTTTTTCTGCCGTTATATGTTGACTGCTGTTTACTAGGACAGTGTTGGTAGATACAAAATATATTTTACATGTTGTGTTGATAGAACCTATTTCCTCAAATGTGTAAACTACAGCACATTCTTGGTGCTGTTTTGATGAAGGACATGGCTGTATTTAAGTACTTAGCACCCTCCGCCTGCGCTCACCCTCTGCAGCCTCACCCCTCAGCTCTGCATTTCCCTGGCATTTCAAGTACACAGAGGTCCAAAGCCCCCCATCAGCTCAATATGTCTATGGCATCTTACAGCAGCCCATCTGACATTTGCCAGAATCCACAGATTGCCAGTCTGGGCTCCACTCCTTTTGAACATGTATCCAAAATTATTCAAGGAAGGGGGGTCCAATATGGGGAATTTTCTCCTTTTCTATGTGTATGTGGCGCTGCTACAGAAAGTTCCTTGGGACAGTGAATTTTTCTCTGAAAAAGTAGCACCTGCCTGGGGAAGACATTTAACAATGGTATGTTGCCTAACATATTATGGCAAGCTCTTAGTGTTTGTTAAAGTCAATTTCACTAAAGGAGTGGTGACTAATATGAGGCAGAAGAGCTATCTTCAGAATTGCCATAGGCAGATTTTCAATAAGGCTAGGGGAGGCTAAGCCCCCAAACCTGCCTGGCACCTTAAAAAAACACAAATAAAAAAAAAACCTCACTCCCTTTCTGCACTGTCCTGGAAATCTTCTCCTGTTCCTGCAAGCTCTGGTTCTTCCAGACTACCAAAAGGCGGAACCAGAGAGGTTAGGGTGTGGTATGCTAAAGTAGAAGAAAGAGCCCTAAAGTGTATGTCTTAACGCCTTCTAAAAACAGTGTTCTACGTGCTTTCAAAAATTTTTTTTTTAACAATTGAATGGAACTGCCCTATTAAGGGAATGGAACTGGTATGGGTAAAAAGAAGAGAGGCAAGTTTACTTTTACTCGAATTTAAAAAAGAGCTGATTTATTGCCGTTGCCAGTATCTTTTAATGGATCAGCAAAGGGACTCTCCAAAGATGTCCTTATAATTGAGCATTTGAGGGCTCATGGATTTTATCAGATTTCTAAGCCCAAAATCTCCAGTATAATAAGATATATGAGCTGGTCTAATCATTAAACAGCATCGGAGTCTGTGAGAAAGAAATAGATACTGCATATTGTTGTCATAATCAAGTCTCACTCATTACGTATTCATATTGAGGCCTCAGACACTCTATATAATCAGACAGTGAACACTTTGATTACTAGTGTGAGCCGTTAACCCAAGATGTAGCAGAGCTTTTGGTGGAATGTTTATAAGAAACTAATGCTGGCCATTTGCAAAGGCTGCTAATATTTACAATAGAAGCTCTATTTAATATTGATATAGGCCAGGGGTGTGTTAATGTTAAAAAATTAGAGCTGTAGGTATAGCTTGTTGCCATGTAAAAAAATTTGATCCGTTAGATCTCTCTATTCCAGTCCTACCCTGAATTATGTAAGAAATAAATGAACATAAAAAAGCTCTTTAGGTGCTTTTGTGCTAGGCCTCAGACTCTTATAAATATTCTATTCATATAGTTAAATGTGTATTTAACATTTCTTCACTTTTATAACTATTTTCCTGTTCCATTCTGACAATAATTAGCACTTTGTTACTGTGTATATAATGAAGTGGGATGATCAGACCAGAAGCCAATAATACATGTCGCACGCCGTGTGGTCAGTCAAGTCAAAACACATCAATAGCCGTTCCTGTAGAAATAAGAGGTTATCACTTTCTTTTATATTCCTCATTGAAAAACCAAGAGGTTAGGGAGGCTATAGAACAGGGATCCCCAACCTTTTTTACCCGTGAGCCACATTCTAATGTAAAATTAGTTGGGGAGCAACACAAGCGTGAAAAATGTTCATGAGGGTGCCAAATAAGGGCTGTGATTGGCTATTTGGTAGCTCCTATGTAGACTGGCAGCCTACATGAGGCTCTGTTTGGCAGTACAACTGGTTTTTATACAACAAAAACTTGCCTCCAAGCCAGGAATTCAAAAATAATCACCTGCTCTGAGGCCTCTGGAAGGAACATCCAAGGGGCTGGAGAGCAACATGTTTCTGAAGAACCACTGGTTGGGGATCACTGCTATAGAAACTCAACAATTTTAGGTACAATAGATGCAATTAAAGGCTTCTTAAAATAAAAAACATGCACATGCCTCATGTTATAACATAGCATTATTTTAAAGAGACAGTATACACCTATTTTCAACATGAGCTGCATGAACAGGGCTTGTGCTGAGCATACTGTTTGCCTATTGTTTTAATTAAGAAATATTCATGGTTTCTGTTATTTCTGACACCAAACAAGAATAAGAACCACTTAAGTACTTTGTACTTCCTGCCCCACAGAACCTCCAAGGAGCCAATAAAACCAGCCCCACAAGAAATCCCTGATTATGAGCTGCTCAAAGGCTGCTGCTTCTAGAAAGTAGGTGTTTGTTTAAATATAGTTAGGAAGATCTGAACAAACTGCCCTACTTATAAAGGAAGGGGTGGGTAAAATGGGTGAAAATAGCCCAGCTTTCAAATTAGTACTTTATAATGGCTAAAAATAGCAATATTAAAACTACAGGCAGAGTGTCATTTCAACATAAGTCCCATTTATAGTGTTTAATTTTAGCAAAGGTGTACACTGGCCCTTTAAAACCCAAAATAAAAAGTTTAAAGAATCATGGGTAGAGACACATACATTCATTTCCTGAAAGATCAATGCAAAATGCTTTGAACAGCTTTCCCCCTAGCCCTGTCTGATCTCTTTTGTAGCTCTGTATAAAAGATACAGGGGGCTTACAGCAGGGGTTTGTATATACCCCTTTGTTATGCCACCATCTACAATATTTATATGGGAAATGAACAAAATGTGTATGTCAGTGTAAATATCATCAATGCTTTTCATTCTAAGTCTCATGTTTTTAAAACTATATCCATCTATTATTGTTACATCTCATTATGTAGGCTATAATCAATGTACGCAGATACCATCAAAACCTTCAAAGGACGGTAACAAAATTCAGTCTGAAATATAGTAAGGGGCCATTATAACTTGATCTTTAATGTTCCCTTTATATTTGTCTAATGGAATAATTCTGTTAATATTTAACTAGGTTTTTGGTTATTTGTTTTCCCTAGATTCTATGCAGTTACTATCTCAGCTTCTAGTTTTATATTTGCTTAAATTCTCATTGTCCCAGGTTGACTATCTTGTTAAATCACATTGGGCCCCTGTTGTGTGTGCGATTTGTAGGGTTTTAAGCATAGTTTAGGTGTCTCTAAAGCAGCCTTGGCAGTATGCATTTAGAATGTAGAAATGAGGATATCAAGTTCAGTGGACATACATCTGAATCGAAGGGAATAAATTAGGAGAAGGCACTTTTTATTTAAGAAATTAAAATGAACATACTGGACCAAAGAGAAAAAGGAGAAATCCTAAACAGGTCCAATCCACTTAAAAGCTGCAGTGATTAAGGGATTACTGCATTTCCTCCTACCCCTTCTAGCGACACAGTCCTGCTGGTCTGTCCGCTGCTTTATGATTGTGGGTGTAAGGCCACGTGATCCTTGTTGATGACTCCTTTTAATTCATATATTCTTGGCTGATTTTCTGCTTGTCAGTGAGATGAATAGGTCCCATTACACACAGCACCAGACAGAATCTCCTTGGTCCATGCAAGCATCTAGAAATTACTGTGTATATGCAAGTATGCATAATAAACTCCTTTCTGTGAAAAAGGTGTAAGTTAATTTGTAAGAGTGAATGCCGCAGACAAAAAAGCTGGTGACTGTTTTGTACAGTGATGAGTGGAAGGGCTTAGTATTCCCAGAATAGAATCTATTATTGCATATGTTCTGTGATGGAGCTCTGTAAAGAGAGCAGATTTTCATATAAAATATTTTCTGCCACTTGTGTGTATTTTTAAACAATATTGAATTCATGCAGTGTAGTGCGCTGGAAGAGTGTGTAAGTGTGCTTATCTATAGCTGTGTGCTTGTGAACACTATTCCCACGTGTATGTATGTCACATATGCATATTAAGAATCCCAATCCCACTCTTATTACCAGAAAACACACAGAAAATAAAAATATAACAGCATAGAACAGCCATCTATACATTTTATGATTACTACAAAGTGAATTATTCTAAGAAGATACAAAGGAATGAATTTGGGTACAAAATAAGTTCATTGATGTTGGCTTTGATTCCTGGGATTACTTCCTATATGCTTAAAGGAATATATACCCAAATGATAGGTATGTATTTTCTACATTTACAATTTAACATTAACACACAGCAGCACCCTCTCAGTGTTCGCTTAATAAGCATTTGCCCTGGTAATGTTGCCCTATGAACCAATCAAAAACCGGGTGCTCATAGCTGTATCAGGGTCATAGCAGGCCAGCCCTGTCCTTTCCATGTGCCCTCTGCCACTCCTTAACTTGGTTTTCTGAATGATGCCTACTTCCCTCCCTCCTGCCCTTCACCTTTAAAGTTTCTCTATAAAACATTCTCTGTAACAATAACAGTACATTTATGACCACTAGGTATTTTGTCCCAAACATAACAAGCTGGGTTTACACAGGTTGTACAATGTGGTCCATTTTAATCAAAATGGCCAACATCATAGGGCTCATGTACAATGCCCCACACAGTGGGCAAAGTGCAAAAAATGCTTGCAAGTGACCATTTTTTTTTAGCAGTTTGCCAACTACACAGGGCTTTGTGCAAATAGCCTCTGCGTTCCATTTCAGAACACAAAATCCTACAGACTGAGATGTGAATGGAACGCTGCCTGCATTAGGCAGTGCTTCATTCAAGAGGAGTGAGCAGGAGAAGGCACGTATGCATCCACCCCTCCCACTGCCTACCTGCCCCTATCTTGAACGTCACCCTGACAATTTGTTCTTCACTGATTTTTCAAAGCACAGCATTATGACCCATGTTGTGTTTTGGCCCAAACAACCCTGATTCTGAATTTCTTTAAAATTGATATCCTGCTGATAAATGTACATACTTTTTAATACAATCAGCGGCTGCATGGATTTACCAAAATATTTAAATATGAGAATCTGTGTCAGAATTCAACTGGATTGGATTAATACATCTTTATATTAATGGGCCAATTACCTAATAATGATCAGTTGGGTGAGTGCTTTAAAATCAGATCAGTGTCTGCAATAGCCAATGTGGTATACGTGGCCAGTATGTGTAGCCTAACTGGCCAAGAACCAGTTTAGGGCTTAGTATTGTAGGTATGTCAGTGGCAGGTCTATACCTTTACTAAAAAGTTGTCTGGGTGTTCTAGGGCACAAAAAGCACAATGATTAAGGTTTGGTAGTTATTTATACATTTGCCTGTTGTTGCTAACATTTTTTTCACAGAATATATTGTTATATAAATATGGGCACAACTACTAGGCACATATATACAAAGTAGTACGTTTCCATGGGCGTACCTGATATGTGGAACATGAGCTGCACTTGAGGTTCTCATATTCTTGTCATTATTGCTGCAAAACTATGGCACTGGCAATGCTTTTTTCTTACCTAAAAATCCCTCTTCTCCCATAAAGGACAGTAGCTAAAGGGTCACAGATTTTCACTCCTTAAGAAAGAAAGGAGAAAGGGCATCTGCCAAATGCTGTGGCACAAGATGGGCAAACTGCTCTGGCCTCCACTAACGTCTCTCTTCACTGATGGACAGCAGTCAGTGCGCCATACAAATATTTGAGTGTATGATATTTAATAATCAGAGCTAGACAAATAACTTGAGTGCAGACAATAACATTCTTAGCTAATTTAGTAGGTGATCAAGGCTTCAGTAATAATTTAGAAGTCATTGGACCTAGTTTTCCATTTTACAAACATTCCCACACCCAAACACCACAACCTGACTCGCATAATTTTATCCAAAGCTAAAATACATAGTCAGTCCAGGACCATAATGGCTGTAGTTGTAATATAGGCAGGCAGTGCTGCAATTAGCTACCGAGCGGCTCTCTTGCCAACAAGGGAGTAGGATTATTGCAAAATCATTTATATCTTCCAGGCCAGTAAGCCTCAGTGTCTGCTTTATGTGTTAGCATAAGAAAGGGAGTAGGTCCTGTGAACCTCTATGACCTTCCGACCTTCTCCCCAGAAATGAATAGCAGCACTTCCCCAGCTCCCCAGCCTCTCCAACAGGCTTGGGCTTTGCCTAAATTCCTAATCATGGTAATTTAATATATCTTAAGCCCCTGGCTGCTTTATTTTAGCTGTTCTATAGTTTGTTTTAGGCATTCACTGGCTCTCACCCCATCATTAGGACTCCTTATTTGATGAATGTAAGGGTTTGCTATGAGACTACAAGCCTCTTTTCATCTTTTAAGTAAGCTGTGCTTCCATGTAATTAGAATGGTATTCTCAGCTACTGAGTCTTTTCATAGGAGCTTAACAAAAACTTGCAGGAGTTGAATATTCCCAAACTATGAACCTAGTGTCTTAAGCAAATATGTTCAGTACAAAAAGCCTTTGCAAGTTTTTCCTTTCTGTTTTTTTTTCAGCAGAGGTAAGCGACAGAAAGAGAAATAGTTATAACGATACACCTACATTACCTACAACTTGCTCCGTTTAGATGGGTCAGTCTTTCCTTATACCTTAATTTCAAGTAACAGATATAATTGTTTGGATTCTCTTTCAAATACAAAAATGTTTTTCTGTGGTGGGTGAGACAATGTAATGAATGTATTAAAAAATTTAGATACGGTCATACAAAAAAGATGTTTGACTGGCAGCATGTAGGAGTAAGTCAAGCTAAGCATCTGTTGTCTTCTAATTTTTTAATTGTGTCGTTATAGTGACAAAGGGGGTGGACTGTATCTGTGCAGCTTGACAAAGAGGCATAACTCACTCTCAGATTCTGTCCTCCATTTTTAACAGCACGCAAGCTCTGTGGGATTCTCACGTCTAATTAATGTTAACCTGGCCCATACGACAATTATTTGCATCTTTATGACAAAAGAACAAAAAAAATAAAACAGAAAATCTGACCTGATAAAAGCTCAGCTTGCATAGCTGACAGGAAAGAGTCCTGTATTAGAACGAATGTATTATATATATATATATATATATATATATATATATATATATATATATATATATATACCTGACTGGGATGCAGGATGTATCAGTACAATAAACCAAAGCAACCAATTAGCAGTCATCTTGGATACATTAAGGTGTCCTTAGAATAATGTCTGCAGTTCTGCAGTTGTGGAAAAAGTTTACATGGTAATGTTTAATTTTGCTTGTATTTAAATAAGGCAAGTAGCAGTGATAGAGTTACAGAACTGATTATCGGGATTTAACAATTTTTCAATTTTTTTTTTACATCAGACCTGAGGAAAAAGCAAATGCCAGAAACAGATACATAGCACACATTTATATTTTATTTAAATGTTGTAACTGACATACAGTTTATAGCTGCAATGATTTGATTGATTTTATTTCTCATACAGGTAAGGGATCTGGAAACCCATTATCCAGAATGATCTGAATTACAGAAAGGCTATCTCCCATAGACTCCATTATAAAAATGATTTCCTTTTTCCTCTGTAATAATAAAACAGTACCTTGTACTTGATCCCAACTAAGATATAATAAATCCTTATTGGAGGCTAAATTATCCTATTGGGTTTAAATGATGTTTAAATGATTTTTTAGTAGACTTAAGGTATGGAGATCCAAATTACCAAAAGATCCCTTATCCGGAAAGCCCTGGGTCCCGAGCATTTTGGATAACAGGTCTGATACCTGTATTTTCTTTTGTAACTTATCAATTTTTTTTAAAATTGTTTTTACATCGCAATTGTTACATTGTACTTTTCTTTTTAAATATCACGTTATCAAAAGGATTCAACAGTACAAAATGTAAATATGTAGACATTAAGTGTCCATTCAGTGTTAAAGAAAGAAACAACAATATAAAAAAGAACCATATAAACCTGAGGATAATCAAATGGATGTGAAATAAGAGTGGGAAGTAGGATGGAGGAATGCGGGGTCAGCTCAGTAGGAAAGTTTTCAGAGCGTTTCAAAAGATCATGATGGTCTGGGTGTAGAAAATATTGGTATGATCAAGAGGCCAGGTCTTGTAGCTCCATTATTTCACATATTTTTTCAAGAAACAGTAGGCTGTAAAACATTAAACTGAAAAACCAGAGGGAAACCACTGAAAAATAAAAACTTTTTAGAATAGATTAAAAATTGATAAGCGGAAACTTTTGGTCAGCTTTTAAGAAGTCTACCCAGTTGTAATGTTGTTAAAGAAAAACTATACCCCCAAACAATGTAGGTCTCTACAAAGATGTATCACATGAAACAGTCCATATGTAAAGCCCTGCTTCATCTAAATAAAACAACTTCATAAAAATATACTTTTTTAGTAGTATGTGAAATTGGGTAATCCTTAATAGAAAATTGCCATTTTAAGTCCCAAGGGCCACCCCCTGGGATCACACGGCTCACAGTACACACAAACAAGCAAAAGTCACACATACATTAAGTCACATCAGCCAATTAAAGGACAAAATTCTTTCTTTTACTTAAAATAAAGAAAATAATGGTGACTATATCTATCTATCTCTGATCCTTCATTCGGGCTAACACCCTAAAGATATGAGGGGAAGTGAGGAGAAGCTGTTGCATATGCCAGTGTCCTATCTATCCACCAAGAAAAGACTTTGGCAAATTAAATGTTATTAAAGATTAATTCACTAGGACTGCAGGATTATTTCATCATAAACCTCCCTTCCTATAGGTTGCCATACATGCTTAAGATGTCCAGGCAGTGTGGATGAAATAGGCCATGTAGGTGCCATAGATGCTAAATATGAAATTGTCCACCTTAAATTTGAAAGTGAAGGAAGAGGCAGATGCTACAGTGAAATAGAAATTAGAATCCTTGCCTTATGAGAAGAGCTCTTTCATCAACAGGATGTTACACCAAACACATGTTTGGTGGCCCTGATGGCAAAAGAAAGAAGAAATGAAGGAGGAATTGTAAAAATTCACAACTAGGAAACAATATAATAATTTGTAAAAGAAGCTTGGGGATGGCAAATATAGATAAAAAGATAAAGAAAAAATGAAGGACAAAGTCACTCACAGAGGTAAGACAAGTGGATTAATTGCTTGGGGTCTTTGACAAGGTCTATGCACCTAAGACACCAATTAGACAGTAAAGTTCCAGGAAAAGGGATTTGCATCAGCTAGGCACAGTACAAATATTTAACAGTAACATTTGATTTATAATAATATGACAGCATCAAAAATATGCAGGCAAAAAATAAACAGAATTAATTAATTATAAATAATAAACCTTAGCAGCAGATAGGTGATTGCAAACCTTTGAGCAGTGATTTTATTCATAGTAGACAGTGCCACATGTAGTACAGCAGAACGCAGGTTTAAACCTTATATGTATATTAACTTTATCCAGGATTAGATTTAAGGCAAAAATGAATAAAATGGAGGACTTGTAAGGCTTTGCTTAGTAGTGTTGGCTGTGTATCTTGGGGCATGTTCTCCTGCTCAGTCATTCAGAAGGACTGCCAACAATATGCATGCTTTCATTGGCTTGATTGAATGGACTTCATTAAAACTGTGGGCCTCAACTTTTTCTTTCAAATAATCAAAAGGACCTTTATAAGACGGAAAATGCTGAGGATAAATACAGAAATAAGATCCTGAAAAGGCGGCGAGAGAGTGCAAACAACAGGCAGGCAGAGCAGCAATTTAGTCATGAGAACTCAAGGTTCATTTCAATGGCTGCCTCATTCTGTTGGGTGAGGACTGTTTCAAACATTGTACGCTTCATAAAAAACATTGCTTAGCTAAACAAATATATGTTTTGAAATTTACGCTTCAACAATTATTCTTTTAAATGTTAATCCTCTAAGAGAATTGTTTACAAAGATTCATTTATGGAGGGCGCTCAGTTCGATAGGGAGATGAAGGATGCCTGGAGAATGCATGTATTGTTGGTTTTGTTACTTCTTGCAAAACTATCTTTGCTTAAAGAATTTATTGTTGGGATTGTAGACAGTTAAGAAACAGTCCTTTTGAAGTACAGCTTGAATCAGTTTCTTAACTGTTACAATTTCCCTATTCACAAGCTTTTAGAAACCTGCCGGATTAAAGCATTGCTAATTTACTTAGTCCCATGTTCCATGCCAAGGAGACAAAAATCCTATTACACAAATTGAGCTGAACTTTGCAACAGTTTTTGAAATATATTAAAAAGAGGAAAGAATAAACGAGCTGTAACTAAAGAATCAGAATCAGTGTGTTGCACGTTGACTGTTTATTAGAAAAAATCATTATTTCTGATTATACAAAAAGAAAAAAGACAGAGAATTGAAAATTCTTATTGCATGTTTGAGATGTGATTAAGGACTCTTGAGCAGATTATCCATGTGAAAAGACAGGACAAAGGGCAATGTAGATTATACTGGTCAGGTGAGAACCTCTAGCCTTCTCATGCAGAGAGAGGGGATCTATTTATCTTGGGATCTCAGAGTGCCAGAGAAATATGCATGCGAAAGGGTTAACCACTCCCAAATGAAGCATTTTAAACAGGCTAATTGTGCATCAAACGGAAATTGTCGTGAAAGTGGTGTGATTCTAGACCAAGACCTTCACCATTCATTCCCAATTAAAAAAAAACATCCTTAGAATAATCGTTTAACATGAGGTTTTGTCACTTATTGTGGTAACTTGCAATTCCATATACAGGTATAGGACCCATTATCCAGAATGCTCGGGACCAAGGGTATTGATAAGGGGTCTTTCCGTAATTTGGATCTCAATACCTTAAGTCTACTAAAATATCAATAAAACATTAATTAAACCCAATAGGATTGTTTTGCATCCAATAAGGATTAATTATATCTTAGTCGGAATCAATTACAAGGTTCTGTTTTATTTCTACATAGAAAAAGGAAATCAGTTTTAAAATTCTGAATTTTTTAATTAAAATGGAGTCTATGGGAGAAAGGCATTCTGTAATTCGGAGCTTTCTGGATAACGGGTTTCCGGATAAGGGGTTCGATACCTGTACTGCAAAATCTAGTGTACTTTAGTCAACTGAAGGCTATGTGATTAAATGCAAGAAAAGTTGGTCTTTCTAAGGGTTATTATCATCATGATTAGTGATCTACATTATTAAAACTAGGCATACCATTTCAAATACCTATGTCTTATCTGCAAAAAAAAAAACCTTATAATAAACTAGTAGTACGCTAATACACATCTATCCAGAGGTCAATGTTTCAGAACAACTTGTGGTTAGAGGTGGCTTATACAGATGCAACTTTGCAAACCAATGTCATACTGACACTGGTGGGGCAGAGGGGGAATTTTCCTACTTACCCTAATCCTTATGCAAAAGCCATAATTGTTCAGAAATTTGCTTATAGTATAGCCAAGAAGCATAACATTTACCCCTTGGATTCCCTAACATTTCTTGGAGCATTTGTTGGTATCCACCCGTCACAATATATATGACTAGGGATGTAGCTAACCTCAAAAAAAAAGTTCACGAACGCGTTCGCGAACTTACGCCAAAAAGCGCAAATATTCGCGAACTTTGCGAACCCCATAGACTTCAATGGGAAGGCGAACGTTAAAACCTAGAAAAGCCATTTCTGGCCAGAAAACTGATTTTAAAGTTGTTTAAAGGGTACCACGACCTGGACAGTAGCATGCAGGAGGGGGATCAAGGGCAAAAATTTATCTGAAAAATACTTTGTTGACACAGCGTTGCGTAAAACCGCAAAGGCAGCTGGCAGACCTAGCGGAAATACGCAGCGTTTTTTGCTATTTCGCACTATTAGCACCATGGAAACGGGATTTGCTTACACCAGTACTAGGCTGAAAAACACCATGTGTGGCTTGTGCGGCGTTTTTAGGCCGAGAAAAAACGCAGAGAAAAAACGCAGCGGAAAAAAACGCAGCGGAAAAAAACGCGGCGAACCCAAATTGCGAACATACGCGGAAAGTTTGCGAACACCCGATGTTCGCGCGAATTAGTTCACCGGCGAACAGTTCGCTACATCTCTATATATGACAACATAATAACTAGCTGATTATTTCTTTTATAGAGTCTCTATTTAACCTCATATAAATACTCCTTTATAGGATATGGCTTTTTATTACTATATAAAATGGTAGGAAACAGGCACTCACATATAAAGCAGAAAAAGTTATGCCTGGGTGCAGTATTAAGGCATGGTACACTGTAGAAAGAAAGGTACCACACTCACAGGACTTAGTACAAAAAAATAAAAATGTATTTTAATGTGCAACTAACATTTTCAAAGTAAAAATGAAACCCACAAACCCACAGATAAACCCAAACTGAAAACCCCCAAAAAACTTAATGATGTCACAGTGAGTGTGGCCAGTTACAAACGTGTTAGTATTTACAAATTTGAAGGTGGTAATTGCCCACACTCACTGTGACGTCATCAAGTTTTTTTGGGGTTTTCAGTTTGGGTTTATCAGTGGGTTTGTGTGTTTCATTGTCACTTTGAAAAAGGCTGTGGAGACAGCCAAAACGTTAGTTGTACATTAAAATACATTTTTATTTGTTTTCAAGTGTGGTACCTTTCTTTCTACAGTATATATATATATATTTAAGTAGAATGTATGAAGCCGGCACTCACGTATACAGTAGTCACTGGATGCCTGGGTGCAGTGTTGAAAAACTGAAAATTTACAGCAACATAAATACCGCACTCACAGGACTTATGGTGAAGAAAAAAGTTCATTTATTGTTCAAACATCAAACTGACGTTTCGGCTGTGTCCACAGCCTTTTTCAAAGTGTGTATGCAGTCAAACCCACCCTACATTTTAACCTCAATCTGGCGCCAAACAGAACTGATGACGTCATGCATTCCAAGGATGATGCTCCCCCCACTCGTGTACCCTATCAAAACTAAACATAAGAAAACCAAAAAGCAAAAAACAAAAATGAAAAGTGCAAGAAATAAGTGAACCAACACTTATGTAGTAATAAAAGCAGATAACATAGGTAAGAGTAGGTACTGTCCAGGTCGTGGTACCCTTTAAAAAAGGTTTCCTTTCATTTTTTTCTACCTCTTACTTATGTTATCTGCTTTTATGTTGTTATCTTTCTTTTTCTCCATACTTTTAAGTCCTGTAAGTGCCCTGCTTTAGACATTTTCTCTAATAATAATAATATAATAATAATATTATAAATATAACAATATAATAATAATTCAGCAACTGGGTAGGTAATAAACTACTTGCTTTTTATAATATACTGGGGGAATAATCAAGGGTCTTGCATTAACTATGTTGCATCCTATAGCATGGATTTAGGTCCATAACCCACTGATCCATTGCACCCCCCTCCCCACCAAAGACCCAACTGAGATTCAAAATAGTCCCTGTACACAAAGGCCTAAACAGCCCTCACCAGCCCAATAGTCACTGTCTGTGGCATCTTATAGCAGCCCCTCTGGTATTTGCCAGTCCAAAGATGCTAGTCCAGGCCTGTCCTTCCATCCACACAATATCGCTGTGTGCTGTTTATTTATCCTAGCTGAATAAAGCAGAAAGTTCACCAAGAATCACCGGCAAGGTGCAGGTAACTTTTAAACAGATTGATTTCCATCCTTAGCTTTCTACAGTACCCCTCCAGACTCCACACATCCCTTCCTGTCAGAGTTACCTCTCTCCTATGGCTGTACCTCCCATTACACAGGTGTGTACCTACTAACCCCAGCCCTATAGTGCAACATCCTTGGCACCGCCCTCTGCCCTCACACTGTAGTCAGTACGACGCGTTTGACAGGAAGGCGGGGCATACACTCTGAGTGATAGGAGAACAATCCAGCCCAGTGTGATGTCGCCTTCTCGTCTGCACAGTAAGGAAAGTAAAAGCTCTCTAGAATTCCCCACAATCTCTTATCTCCCATGGGATAATGGACTGCCACATATTTGGAAAGCTACTCTAGTTAACTAGAAAATGCATTTTCCATTTATCGGGATACCCAGGTGTAAAAAGATCAAACATGGAAAAGCACATAGGAGGAATCACCTGCACATGCCAACATGTATCTTACGCTGCTGTTGTTTTCACCTCACTCCCCACACTGGGAGCACACCCAACACCCAGGGAACAGTGCCCATTATCCAGCTACCAGACTGTGTTACCTAGTGATATTATAGCTGCCAGGGAACAAGAGTGTCACTGAAATGTCATTAAGGACTGTGCCTCACTAGGTTCCCTGAGTATGAGATTAAAAGGACTAGGCAACTGAAGCTCACCTTACACAGGGTCTCTTTAATGGTGAGGGTCCTAAAGAACATAACCAAGTCTAAACTGGTGCTCAAAAATCTGAAGCCCATTTTTTAATTTCTGCCTTGGAGGCAATTTTTGGAAGCACAGAGACACAATTCTACTCCAAGCAGAGCCTCCTGCAGGCTAGCAGTCCACATGGAGCCACCAAATTGCCGATCACAATCCTTATTTGGCATCTCCAAAAAACTATTTTTATGCTTGTGTGGCTCTCCAACACTAGTTATGTCTGAGTGTGGCTCATCAGTGAAAAAGGTTGGGGATCCCTGTTCTAAGAAGTCCAAACACAAAAGGAAGCATAAAGATAACCCAAAGTATCTTCTGCCATTAAAATGTCATGACAGCCTGGCTAGGCCTTTAATTCTTTCACAAGTCTCATGCTGCCAAGTCCCACCCTAAAAGGGTTATCCTGGCATTCTGCCTTGAACTGACCTACCTGCATTTTAACACTGTGGACACAACATACATTTATATATAGAATTTTCATGACTTAGGTTTCATGACGTAGGTTTTACTATTCTAAGTACAGTACATTTGTAAAAGGCAAAATCTCACGGGACAATATAGCAGAAAAGATTTGGGCATTTTGGTCCCACTGCATGTACAGTGCCAGGGCCCCCAGATCTACTTATGTAATATGATTTTCATTACCATTTTACATTTTGAGTGGCTGCACATATAATGACCCATTCCTTACATGAATCAATACAGGCTCATTCTTATTTCATTGTGGTTTTATCATAAGGAGGTACCTTAGTACTATTGTTAAAAATCAGGCAAGAAGACTTTTATAGACTTATATTGACTTTCCAATCTTATAGGCCTTCAACTGCTGTTGGTCATAATTGGCCATACTGACTGAAAATGTTGCTGTAACCATATCACCTGTTAAATACATCACAGCCAAGTAGTGGTGAGGTCAGAAATCGTTCAACCTGAACTGCACCTGACACAACTCCCTTCTAATCACTTATTATATGGGTGGGATCAGCCACCATAGGTTAGGGGGGGCCGTATTACATAACCAATAGTTTTACCCACCACCTGCCTGAACCCACAGCTGGAGCTCACCTTGTTGGCCCAAACCATCCCAACTCACAAGTTAACCTGCAGTCCTATACGTTTTGGGTTGGGTAAACCTGCTCATCACTGCATTCCAGAGCTTTGTCTTTCTCATTCTACATTCTCATGCTTTGTCTTTAGTCCACAGGTAAATGTGGCTATTGGGGTACTCCTGTGGGTGAAGATTCACAGAGCTACTTAGTAGCAGCTACTTGTCACGGCTACCAAACGCCAAAAAATACCCTGCCATAGACAATACTGAGAATTGCCTATGGTAAAACCCCCCTAGAGACAGAATTAAGTAAATGATCAGTAAATGATCAGCTACTAGTAGCTCCGTGTGTCTTCACCATAAAACTGCAACATGGCTACTGCATTCAGGATTGGGCCTGTGCAGCTATGAAACATCATGTATGTTTCATATATGTTTGTCAGACTTATTATGTATTATTCTCATCAAGCTCAAATACAGAAATGTTATTCTTACTGATGCACAATTAATGCTGATATTGAAAGGCTGCATTGTACACAAATAACCTGTACTTATCAGTTGTGGGACACACAGAAGGCTCCTTCATCCCATTACATATCTGCTGCCTCTAGTGCAAAGCTGCACGTCCCTCAGTCAACACTCCCTCCCCTCACACAGTAGCAGGTACAAGGTATTTGACAGGAAGGTGGAGCCTGTGCTCTGAGTGACAGGAAAACATTACTGCCAACAAACAAGTGATGTCACCTTCCCAACTGCACAGTAAGGAAAGTGAAAGCTCTCTAGAATTCCCCACCTCCCCCGGGATAACAGACTGCCACATGTTTGAAAGCTACTTCAGGTAACTGGAAAATGCACTTTCCGTTCAGCTGGAGACCCAGGTATAAGAGATCAAACATGGAGAAGCACATAGGAGGAATCACCTGCACATGCCAACATGTATCTTACTGCTGCTGTGGTTTTCACCTTACTCCCCACACTGGGAGGACACCCAACACACAGAGAACGGTGCCCACTATCTGGCTACGAGACTGTGTTACCTAGTGATATTATAGCTGCCAAGGAACTGCAGAACCAGACCAGAATGTCACTGAAATGCCATCAAGGACTGCGCCTGACCAGTTCCCCTGAGTGTGACATTAAAGGGAATGGGCGACTGATGCTTACATTGCACAGGATCTCCTTAACGGTGAGGGTCCTGAAGAACATGACCAAGTCTAAGCTGGTGCTCCGAAATCTGGAGCTGTTCGGTGCTCTCCAGGAGACCCTGCTCTGCAACACATCTCATTCTTATAAAGTGCCAAACCACCCGGTGCTGGAGTCCTGTGCTGGCCTCCTGGCCACCTATACTAAAGAGACCCCTGCAGAATGCATTGAGCAGGATGTCTTGTTGAGCCTTGTGTGGCTATTGATTGAGGACGTGAGATTCCTGTTTGATGGAGACCAAATTGAGAGAGGAAGTAAGAAAAAAGATGCTCCTCAGCTTCTCCCTACTGTTTCTTCTTCTAAAAAGTCCAAACAGAGACGGAAGCATAAAGGCAAGAACAGAAAATCCAAGAACTTCTAATGTCCTGTCCAAAGGGATGAAGCGCCTGACTCCCCTGTCTATATCGGAGTGAAATATGTGATTTTGCCTGGCCACAGAGCCCTGAAAAATATTTCACAATGCTGAACTGCTAATTCCTAAGCAATTCTTAGTGGCCACATGATCAGGTGCAGATGCTTATGAAAATAAGTTATTTATTGTAATTAAATTATGGATTCTTGATAAAAGATGCAACTTAGAACAATATTTTATTTATAATTTATATATGTGTAGGTGACTGGTACATTTTTCCCCTTTCTCACTGGCAGTCCCCTAGTTATTAGACGCTTAGGGGCTGATTTACTAACCCACGAATCCGACCCGAATTGGAAAAGTTCCGACTTGAAAACGAACATTTTGCGACTTTTTCGTATGTTTTGCGATTTTTTCGGCGTCTTTACGAATTTTTCGTTACCAATACGATTTTTGCGTAAAAACGCGAGTTTTTCGTAGTCATTACGAAAGTTGCGTAAAATCTTGCGATTTTTCTGTAGCGTTAAAACTTGCGCAAAACTTCGCACCTTTTAAGTTTTAACGCTACGAAAAAGGCGCAACTTTTCACGTAAGTTTTAACGCTACGAAAAATCGCAAGATTTTACGCAACTTTCGTAATGACTACGAAAAACTCGCGTTTTTACGCAAAAATCGTATTGGTAACGAAAAATTCGTAAAGACGCCGAAAAAATCGCAAAAAATACGAAAAAATCGCAAAATACCGATCTTTACGAAAAAAACGCAATCGGACTCATTTCGACCCGTTCGTGGGTTAGTAAATCAGCCCCTTAGAGTGGGTCCTTAATATATGTGAGAAGTTCCTTTTTTCTGGGCCATGACCCTTGCATTTCTACAGTTTGGCTGCAAGGTGGCAGTGTGTCAAAATTTCAAAGGCTTAGCAGCATGTTAAGGGTTCATTCTCTTAGATCTCCACCTGGTGCAGGAGGTGGATAGAAGTGAAACCTGGGTTTAGGTCAAGTCACAAAAAGGTCAGGTATAGTCAGGCCCTAATTTGTGGCAAGGCTACAAAAGCCCCGGCCTAGGGCGGCACAAATTTGAGGTTAGTGTGCCGCCCAGCCGCACCTAAACTTTGCTCACATACGGAACACTTGGGTCTAGGCAGGCTGGAGATTTCTTCACATCCGTGTGCGAGATAAAGAGATGCGTTTGCACACAATCCAGGGGAGGGGGTGGCCTCTGGGGATCCAGTGTACAAATCCAGTGCTGGGTATAGTTCTGTTATAGGTCACACTAGGTGTGACAGATAGTTAGAGGGATTGTTATCCCTGGTGTATGGTGCCCAGAAGTAGGGTCCCA
Organism: Xenopus tropicalis; assembly: GCF_000004195.4. Lineage (NCBI taxonomy): Eukaryota > Metazoa > Chordata > Amphibia > Anura > Pipidae > Xenopus > Xenopus tropicalis. Next base: position 109,329,976 of record NC_030679.2, read on the forward strand.
TTGTACAGACTCAGGGCTAGATTGAAAATTGCCTAGGAGAGAATTGCCCAGGAGAGAGAGAACACAAAAACTGGTAGTAACCCATTGTTGGTCTGTGGGGATAGAGTCAATGTGACCAAGTACTGTGAGTATATACTGTGATATGCAAGAAACCTGCATTGTTGTCTGTAAATGCTCCTATGTGGATCAGTTCAATAAATATGTTTCTGTTTAAATTCAAGAGCCACTGGCACCCATCATTACAGTTGCACAACACCTTGGACTCCGAAACACGCGAGGGCTCATGCTTGAAAGAAATCTCATACTATATGTTATCGCATATCTTATTGCATATCTTATAGTCTGCAATAGTGATGTGCGGGCCATCACTCGCGGTAGCCGTGGGTTAACCTGTGCGTCGGGCAGTTTTGTGCCAACTGGCACATAAGTTCCTCAGGTCAGGGGCAAGTTTGGCCCGAGCTTTTCTTGTCGCCCTTCCCACCCGCAACCTAACTGCGCCCCACTTCTTCCTACAGCAGTGACTATTTATATACGCATGTCTGCATTGCCCCGTCCCCTCTGTGATGTTAGAGATGGGCGTGTCAGGTGCAGGTATATAAATAGCCACAGTGGGCACGGGTTGGAAGAGGGCGGTGTTGGGTGTGGGTCAAATTTTTGTCGATTCACACATTACTAGTTTGCAAGTACCTAATTTACCATAAGCTTATGTATGCATTTTCTATATTCAATTATATTTATATATCAAACAATAATGTATTTGAAAAATCAGTTTGTTCCTAGAGGGGGAGATGAAAGACTGGGGAAAGTACCAGTGATGCCCAGGACATTCAGACAGTCTGGCTCATTTGGTTAGTAAACTACCTAAACAATATGAACTAATAAGAAGCTGGCCATGTGCAGCTAAATTTCATCTCTTGGTCAGTTAGGTTTTTGGTTCTGACAGTTAATCAGCTGCTACATTGTTTCAGAAGCTACAACTAGCCCTGGAGAGAATAGTAAGAGCTCTTACTCGCAAGTGTTTCAATATGCATTTAGAAACATAAGGGTTAATTCACTAAAGTGCAATAAAACGAGCGCTATTTATAGCATGCGTTAAATTTTTTATCGCGCCTTAACGCACGATTCACTAAAAGGATATTTGCGTTAATTTAGATGCAATGCTGTTTGCGTTATTTAAGTCGCGAAGACTATTTTCGAGCGGTATTTGACGCAACGCACGCTAATTAACGCAGCGCGCTACTTGTCGCGCGCTAATTAACGCACGTGCGCTACTTATCGCGCGCACGCCATATTAGCCATAAACACCATTACATTCGTACAACTTCTTTTTTTGAAAATTATCATTTCCCTGCAAACTGGAGGCTGCATCACTCTAGGGCCAACACAGACTTGAATAAATCACACTGCAAAGTCCATATTGTGTTGCCAAAAGCTCATGAACTGTACTTTTCTATAATTACCGCCTGCCCCAAGTAGGTGTTAATTTTCGCATAGACTAATGGGATATTTAGCGCGTCTAAGTATTTGTGAATCATGCGTTAGTATTATTTCTGCGTGAGAATTTACGCAACGCGGTAAAATTAACGCATACGGTTGCGCGCTATTTATGCATGCAATACGCGACTTAACGCATGTGATAATACTTTAGTGAATCGCGCGTTTTTTCCGCGTCAATTTTAACACAAAAAAGCATGCGATAAGCGTTATCGCACCTTAGTGAATCAACCCTATAGTCTCAGCACATAAAAAGTCATATATTGCATTTACATACGTTTTTTTAAAATGCAGTTTTGTCAGTTACAAAAGCAACCCTCAATTCTATTTTATTCTGTAAGGGTGTCAAACGCAGGAAAATGCAGCATGTGGCATAAAAAACAAGCGATATAACCTGAATGCTATAAATTGCAATTCTGAATGCTCCCTAGTACAACCAGGCAGAATATAATTGAATTAATTAACTGATGCATGTAGGTGTGTTCAAACCTCAAATGCAAGACCCCTGGGCAGGAATGGTGAGAATGAAGGCCAGATTCAATTGAAATTATGATAGTAAATGAGTCCTTGGCACCAAATTGCTTACTAGTCTTTAGCAGGAAATGGCTTTTGTTCAAAATGTCTGTAAAAACATGGGAGAAACTTTCTTTTATTCAGAAGGAAAGGACACAGAATATACAGTACTTATCCATAATTGGTTGGGTTAATGACCCTTTTAATGTACTGTACCTAGAAGGCACCTTTTATTTTACTACATACTATTATTGGCTGCCAGGTGTCATATTGCAAAGCAGTCACCTATTCTACTGCAAGCTTTTCATTAATGTTGGAACAAAATGCATGCAACTTTCAATAAAGTTGGAAAGTGTTTAAGGCCATTCATCTTTTCTTTTCCAAGATGACAATAAACAATATGATCTGTACACGCATATTTTAGAAATATGCGTGTCTATGTTATTATGACTTACTTGCTATCTGTTATATAAGAGGCATCTGTATAAAGGGCCATACAAATGTTTTGTTGTTAATTCTTATTTGAATCAGGATCACATTTTCTAAAGCTCCAGTAGGACTACAGGTTGGTATTGTTATATCAACATTCTAGTATTCTAATCGGCAATAGGCTGTTTATAACCCTGCCCACTTTAAAGCTGAACATCGAGATGCCAGAGCTAAAACAGTAAAACATTAAAGGGGATGTAAATGCAAAAAATAAAACCCCTTTTCTGGTTCTCTACTTATAAAGAAAGTTATTTTTAATATGCTTCCATTAAAAAATCTGTACTATTATTATAAAAAACCTGAATGTATGCAGTTCATAAAATATTCAACCCACACCCAACCCTTGCCCACTCTCTGGCTACTTGTACCTGACTTGGCCCGCTGAGTTGCGTCCATTTATATACCCATGCCTGCCCCTCCCTGCCTCTAACGTCGCATAGGGGCAGGTGCATGTCTATAAATAGATGTTGCTGGAGGTGGAAGCCCGCACGGTAAGGTTGCGGGTGAGGAGGGCAGCAGGAAGAGCTCAGTCCCCACGCGCCCACGACCCCATATTTGTTGTTTCAGGCTGGCCCACACATCACTACTCTAGACGCTACTGGCTGCTCTGCAGGGAAACAATCAGCAAAGCATACTGCAGGGTTGTTTTATGTTTTATTTGTCTCAAATGGCTAATCTTTGCTAACCTCAGTGCAAACAACCCCCGCACTCTCCTTCCCAGCCGTACAAATCTTTTTTTTAAATTAAAACCTGTACAGATTTTTTTAATGGAAGTATACTAGAGACAGGTTTCTTTATAAATAGGGAACCAGAAAAAGACATTTTATTTTTTGCCTTTATATCCCCTTTAAAGCTGAGGGCATACAGAGCATTGGCTTTGCTGATCTCAGCTTGCCTTTTTATTTTCAGGCTTAGAGAAACAGATCCGCTCCCATCGCCAGTTTAGTTGATCTGCACTTAAAGTACAGGTTCCACTTGCATGTAGGCACACACAGCAGAGGTTGTCCTGAAAACGTGAAAGCAGGCATTTTTGGGCCAAACTATGCTCCACTGCATGTGCCCTCACGCAAGCAACTCTGTACTTTTAGGTTGAGTTCCCACTGAGAGATTTAGTCGTCTGTAATAGATCTCTGCTGCCGTGGGTGACTATTCTCTCCAGAATGCCTTTCCCCACTGGCAACAATACGAATTGCTGGTGGAAAAGCCTACAAATCGCTTCAGTTTTTTTCAAAATCATGCGAAGTTGCCCGCAGGAAAACCGAAGTGATGCGCAAGCCGAAGTGATGCTGCCTGTAACAGTATGGGTTGTGCTGAGGCCCAGCCTGCATATGCTGCTTAAGTACTCCATTTATATTAGTACTGCTCATTAGGTCAGTGGTAGTGATGAGCGAATCTGTTCCGTTTCGCTTTGCCGAAAAATTCGCGAATCTTTAAAAAGATCCGCGAAACGGCGAAAATGTTGTGCGACAAAAAAAAATTGTCTATTATTTTGTCGCACGGCTATTGTTTCGTCTCCCGCAGCTATTATTTTGTTGCGCGGCTATTGTTTCGTCGCCAGTGGCTATTATTTTGTCGCGTGGCTATTGTTTCGTCGCCCGCGGCTATTATTTTGTCGCGCGGCTATTGTTTCGTCGCACGCGGCTATTATTTAGTCGCACGGCTATTGTTTCGTCGCCCGCGGCTATTATTTTGACGCGCGGCTATTGTTTCGTCGCCCGCGGCTATTATTTCGTCGCACGGCTATTGTTTCGTTGCACGCAGCTATTATTTCGTCGCCCGCGGCTATTATTTTTTCGCGCGGCTATTCTTTTGACGCCCGCGACAATTCTTTTTTGCCGCCGGCGACAATTTTTGGACGTGCGGCAAATTTTTCCGCAGCGAATTTTTTCATCCGTTTTGCGAAACAATCCGCCAATGGCGAAATGTGGAAATTCGCCGCGAATCCATGCCTGCCAAAACATTTCGCCCATCACTAGTCAGTGGCACATAGGGCATTTTGTTTGGCTTCTCAGGTAAACGCGAGACAGTCAAGATGTCCTTCCACACCAGCAGTGGCTTCATATTCAGTAGAATTTGAAATGCTCTTCTTATAACACCTCATTGATCCACTAAAAAGAGCAGCGGAAGAGAAATCCCAATGCTGCTGGTGGTGGCACTATTGATGACAGGCTTGACAGCAGCATTTAGAATGCCCCACATGGGACTGCCAAAGGGACAAGGAGTAGCTGCTAATTTTGGAGAAGCTTTTGATAAAACTCCACTTCTTGGTATTACAGAATGTAGGGAGTTGTACTTCATAAACAGCTGCAGAGCCACAGGTTGGACATCTGTACAAAGAAAGCCTATGGCAAATGAAAGAAACACTAAGGATGATCAAGCTCTATGAAAAAGGTACTATTAAATAAATTCATACAAAATGTCCATTCTGCTCAGTACTGGGTGTGCAATTAGCCATATTGTGAAAATAAATACACATGTCGCTATGGCTCTCAGACATTCAGTATGGCCGCAAACGCTGATGTATTTCCTGCCCTGCGGTGCACAGGCAATAAGTACGGTAACGCGCATTGTGTATATTCAGTGGCACAAAGGGAACACGGCTCCTGGCTTTCCCCCTCCCTACACAATTAACTCTCAATCAACTTCAGCGCTCCATAATAACTCAAATATGCAGCCAAGGAAAGCAGGGGCGGGCAGCAGAGGTGTCTGAGGGCTGGAGACTCACACACACTGAGGAAACAGATTGGTTTGTGGCAGCTCGGGCGGATCCACATTCCGGGAGAGGGGGGTTTAGCAATTGTGTGCAGACTTTCTGTACTGACTGCAGGCAGCACCCACATGTAACGTCTGTAAATATTAATCTCTTTGCCCATAAACAGCCTCCCTGCCTGGACTGCTGCTGGTGAATGGCTGAATAGAAGCTAAAGCAGGAGAGGTTAGCTTCTTCTCTAATACAATGAGGGAAAGGCACAGCGAGTGAGGCCAACGGGACGTGTGACGTATCCACTGTGGCAGAATAGACAAGCAGCGTGTCACTGCGAAATGATGGCAGCCTCTTATTCCCTTGCAAATACGTCTCTGGGGCTCCCCCTAGAGGGCAATACTACTAGAATATACCCAAACCCGCGGCAGGTGTATTGGTGCTTATAACATATTTACAAGCCACCTCGTTTGCGTGAACTATATAGATATATTTATATCTCTCTCTCTCTCTCTCTATATATATATTTGTATATCTGCAGATATAAATGAGGCACTGGCCTGTTAGGTTTTTTTTTTATATATAAATTGTAACATCTATGACTCTTAACTTGATGTAGCATTAGGGCCATTGGTCACATGATTTACATTTGCATTCGTGTGTCTAAAGTTTAATTGATACTTTACTGTTACATTGGATACGATTATGTAGCCCAGTTGAGAAAGCAAAGATACACTGAGAAAGGTTTGCTGAGAACTGAAAGGGGCAGACAATCTAGCGCAGGGGTGGGCAAAATTGACTTACAATGTTGGCCACGTTGACTTACAGATGGGCTGGGCCAGCATTACGCTGTCCCCAGACGCCAAGTCTCACGTGATGAGACTAGCGGAGTCAGCGGGACGGATTAAAAAGACCAAGGGGCCAGACGTGGCCCACGGGCCGTAGTTTGCCCACCCCTAATCTAGTGGCTTTAGTATTATTAGGCATTCTCTTGCCAGAGATCTTGTCTTAAATGCAGACAGGATTAATAAACCAAAATGTCTGGGGCAGAAAGGTTGGCAGTTGGCACAAACTGTACCTGTAGTTTATCTGAATACCTAGAAGATGTGGAAACACCCAGCATTTTTTGATCTGTACATTTAAAGCTGTAACATATACATTTTACGTTTATTATTGTATATTTGATTCAAGCAAAAATTGAGTGAACCATTATTTTAATGGGCTGTTTATATCAGCTGAAGTAGATTGTTGTGCTGGGCCTACAGGGAAGCCTTAGATTTCAGTGCAGTAGGTTGTAGGCAAAATTTGTGTGTTCACATATAGTGTAAAGTTTCTATTTATCCGGTAGATAAATTTGACAAATATCTCTACCAGCGCATCTATAAGGAGATTATTTAAGAAATCTGGTGCAATCACGCTACACACTAATGTTCCCTGATAATTTCCTGCTGACGACTGAAGAAGATGATCTGAATTTACATGGTCCTGTAACCAAAATCAGCATCAATCTGCAACCCGGATTCTTGTTCTTCCCACTAAAAGTTGTGACTAGTAGAAGAATGTTACATTTGGTTCCAGGACAAAGAGATTCACCACTGTGCAGAGACTATTTTTCTTTTCTGACTTATCTGTGTTAGTTTCTTCCTCACTTATCTGCCATTTATCTGTTGTAGCTATTTGTCTGCTAATCACTCTGCCATCTCTATACCCACAGTCTTTATCTATCTATCTATCTATCTATCTATCTATCTATCTATCTATCTATCTATCATCTATCTATCTATCATCTATCTATCTATCTATCTATCTATCTATCTATCTATCTATCATCTATCTATCTATCTATCTATCTATCATCTATCTATCTATCTATCTATCTATCTATCATCTATCTATCTATCTATCGATCTATCTATCTATCATCTATCTATCTATCGATCTATCTATCTATCATCTATCTATCTATCTATCTATCTATCTATCTATCATCTATCTATCTATCTATCTATCTATCATCTATCTATCTATCTATCTATCTATCTATCTATCTATCTATCATCTACCTATCATCTATCTATCTATCTATCTATCTATCTATCTATCTATCTATCTATCTATCTATCTATCTATCTATCGTGTCTCAGTAAGTACATACCATGACCTATTAACTGCATAATATTATTGTACACACATAAAAGCAGGCAGTCAATTTATGCTTGTTATGGTGTTACAGATAAAGGATGATTAATTCTATTGTCCCTTTGGTCACATGATAAAAATAAATATGCATGTTAGATGTCACCAGGTATATACTCGCATACTGTTTTTCTAGGTGGCAGGGAGGGTTGATTTAATCTTTGTCTCACCTCTTTAAGAGCAAGAGCACATGACATTACATAATTGAGAATACTATTGCTTGGTACATGGAAGCAAGCATTCTACCATTTTATTATAATTTGACTGTTGCAAGGCCATAAGTCCAAGTCTAAGGGGCACATTTACTAATGCACGAACTGGCCGAATGCGTCCGAATGCGTTTTTTTCGTAATGATCGGTATTTTGCGATTTTTCGGAAAATTGTCGCGACTTTTTTCGTAGCCGTTATGACTGTTTCGCAAAATGTCGTGACTTTTTTGGAGCGTTACGACTTGCGTGAAAAGTCGCGACTTTTTCGCAGCTTTCGCGCCGAGTATGAAAGATTCTGATTCATTCAAGCTTCAGTATGGTGACTTTTCTTGGGCCAGGTTGGAGCTGCAGAGTGCCATTGAGTCCTATGGGAGGTTTCCAAAATCATGCTAAGTCTGAAAGTTTTGCCCGCAGTTTACGAGCGCTCAATACGAAAAAGTTGCGACAAGATACGAGCATATCGTAACGGCTACGAAAAAGTTGCGACTTTTCGTGCAAGTCGTAATGGTTACGAAAAAGTCGCGACAATTTACGAAAAGTCGTAATGGCGACGAAAAAAATCGCAAAAAATATGAAAAAGTCGCAAAATGTTCGTTTTCCAATTGGAATTTTTCCAATTCGGATTCGAATTCGTGTCTTAGTAAATCAGCCCCTAAGTATAACGTTTTAATTTCCAGTAGTATATATGTACAGGTCTCAGAGCAGTAATAAGTGGCAATGTAATTTACCAAGCATGTACAGAAAAATAAACTCAGAATCAAAACAGCAAAGGACCCTGTTTCTTTTAAACCCCAAATCAGGTGGCAAAATACCCATTTCTACGCACTGAAACTCAAGTGTTTTGCTTGATCTCTTTCAGTATGCAGGAACATGCTGGTTACTAAACCCCTAGTGCAGCCATGTCAAGCTCAAATGTCATGTAGGGCAGAACAGAGCGGTCTTAATGTGTGAGGACCACAGCTATGCAGTGGGGGGTCGCATACACAACGATTTTGAAATATGTTGGTATTGGATGTAAGAAAACCCTTTCTTTTACTAAATATATATAGGTATCATTTAATATCTTGCTTCATATTTTAGGTTTCTTTGTTTTGTAATTATTTGTATAGAACCTCCCAAATACATTGGCAGAACTAATAACAATTGCTATAACAAATAAGAAATCAGGTGATGCAAAACAGTGCTTGACTGAAAGTATGACAAATGTTTGGGGGAAAATGTCAAAGCAAGAGTATGAGGGTGCCCCCCCAAAACACCAGACTGACATGCTGGCTCTAGTGAAGGCTGTATGAGAATTTAAACATGGCATACCTCACCAACAGAAATGTATACATGTATGAGAATTACATGTAACACCAACAAGTAAAATACAAGAGCTAATTGGTCTGCATATATTGAAATTGCATTTATATGATGAACAGTATATAACAGGCTTTAACTAAAGGTTTTACTGCATAAAATAAATGATTTAAAATTCAATTTTTCATTGGTATGATAGCATTGCAAAGCAATATACTTATAGGATAATAAATCGTGCCACTTGCAAGGTTCCCTTTTATTCCCTTACATTGTGCGTCCTTGTGTTTGATAGATGAAGACTGATCGTCTCAGATTGTACATTGCAAAATGAAGGAAAAAGTGGTCTATGTATATATATAGGTATAATTGGGCCCAGCATCTGCCTCTTATCAGGAGGAGGTGTGATATCAGCTCCTGTTACTTCCAGTGCAGGACACGATGCTGAACACATGTACTGCAGCCCCTGCTCACCAACTGCTCCCATTCCTCTCACTGGCTCTGCTGGGCTTGTTTTGTTTAATTAAACTCAATGTCACATCTCATTTTCTGCATGAATGGGTTTCCCTTTCTTTATCTGAATTAACAATTTATGTAAGCTTTTTTACTCGGTATCATAAGTAATAGAGGTAAGCACTCACTAGATGGATAGATATACTATATAACAAAGAAATGACTTAGCTAAATAAGGTGTGGAATATTACTGGCTTCTCAATGCTTTAGTAGATTCCTACAATACACTTAATAGCTTAAAAGCTCTGACAGAACATTAAGGGGAGACTATGGAATATCACAGAGGTAGCAGTGATTCCAACATGGAATTGCACAGGAAAGGGAGAGACTCTTACTTAGAATTACCCAGGCATAGGAGAGTGCCCAGGCATAGGAGAGGTTGAATGGTGTGATTTGAGAAAGACTTCAACATGAAACTGCACTGGAGAGAAAGAGAAACCTACAAAAGGACAGGGAGAGACTCCTACATGGAACTCAATTGTGATGGAGGGTGGTGAGACTCCAGCTTGAAAAAGGAGAGTAGTTTTAACATGGAACTTTATGAGAGGGTCCTAGTGAGTGTCATATAAAATTTAAAAGATACTTTATTAGTGGACTGGATAAGGTAGAACAAGGGAACCTAACCCATTGATTGTTGTCTACCAACATACAATCTGTGCCTATTATTCAAATTTAATATGATACTTGTCTCTTTCTTAGAAAATAAAGAGCCACATTGTCATTGGATATATATATACTGTATATATATATATATTTTTTTTTTTTTTATATTAGTAGACTTCAGGTATGGAGATCCATTACAGAAAGACCTCTTATCTGGAAAAACCCAGGTCCTGAGTATTTATTTTGGATAACAGTTCCCATACCTCTATATATTTAGAGATTTTTTTCCATTTAAAATAGTTTTGAACATGTATGGGTGACTACAATAAAAACATTGCTAGAAAAATAAGGTAATGCGAACATATTTTGTTAACCCATAAAAGTACTTAGACACTTATCTGCCAGCGCAAAACAAAATAGCACGTTTTATAGTTTGTGCCAGTGTGCAATGTATGTAGTAAACCTTCTTAATGAGAAAGATTTTATTTGGCATAATAAAATACACCACCTTAAAGCAGGACTCAAAAATGTGCTATGCCGCTTAGATGTCATATTTTAATACATGTCCAATCCATATTACATTGTGAAATGCAAATTTTTGTTCTTAAATGTATATTCCGGTTATGACTTTTATTGCTTTCCCCCATTAGTAAGTGGGCTCAAAATTCTTGCTACAACCTCCCTTATTTTAAGGGTGTTAGAATGTAGTTGGTGTTGGGCTTTATTCTGGTAGCATATAAAATTTGCGAAAGTCATTACTTGTTTTTTTAGGATGGTAAAACACAAGAGTGGACTTCAGCAGTTAGGGGGAAGAAGGAAATTATTTTATAGAACAGATATTAAAATCCACAACAGAATAAAAGAGAAATATTTTGATTGAACCATAAAGGAGCTGTGTATGGCACACCAAAATAAACCTTATAAGTGAGACACTTCTGTAAAGAATCATACAAAGAACCATATAGAAGAAGATCTCTTGATAAAAATCCTATGAAATTATAATACAACAAATACACACATGAAAGAACTGTATATTATAGAAATAAGAGAAATGCCAAGACAAAACTAGAGGAAATGGCATAATGCAAAGAGTAGTGGAAAATAACCTTGATTACACTATTTCAAGTTAGAACTTCTAAAATGGTCCTCATAGAGAAAAGACACCTGGATACAGTCATACAGGGTACGGACTTTTAGAATGCACTATATAAGGAGAGACTTCATAAATAAGTCATGCAGGGTCTTTTAGAAAGAACAAGGTATCTAAGGCTTTTAGAAATAACTGTATAAATGTGAAACTTCTGTAAAAGACCATATGGGTTTGGGTTGAAATCAAAAACTATAAATCACTGTATCATATAGTAAGATCAATATAATAACATGTTTAGAATGGACAATACAGATGTAGAAAAGATGAAATGGAGAAACACAGTAGTAGTATCAGAATAATCCGTACAAAATACCAGTTTACATAAATAATCGAATATAATACTTTTGGAAACTCCCCTAAGGGGAGTGATTTTCACAGTACTGTACATATGGGTGCAAGAAACAAACTGATACATTAGGTAATAAGGGACTTACAATCTATAGGGGTGGGGATAGTTGATACACATGCTATAAAATGATGTGGTTGTGGGGGAAGTATATGTTAGCAAAATACTGACAGTGTTATGACAGTGTTTGTGAAGAGACAATGAGTCAACAGAATGTTATGTGCAGACATTGATGTGCCATGGGATATATTAGTAGGTTAGTGTGTATGCTTCATGGAAGAGGGGTTTTAAGTGAATATTTAAAACTCTCAGGGTATGGGAGTGTTTGATTCTGTTTGTATGATTTCCACATCTAGGGAGCTGCACTGGTAAAGTCCTGGAGTAAAGTAAACTGGTTGAGGGCCGATTGTACCCTGATCCTACAAGTCTAATTCTGGAATTGATAGCTTCCATAAATTTGGTCACTTATTTTTGTAGATTGTTATCCAACAGCATCATCTCAACTTGGTATACATACAAAAATATCTTTCAAATGTTTTGAAATGGCTGCTCCTGGAAGAGATTATAATATAAAAAAAAGAGAAGAAGGTGTCTCTGTGCTTCATGGCCCCATAGCTCAATTCTTCTAACATTTTTAGCCATTGGGTGCTTTATCAAAGAGGTGTGGCACACTAATGGGACATCCTGGATAAGACAACCCAATGTTTTAGGGGGAGATTTACTAATCCACGAAAATCGGATTGGTTTTTCCGCAGTTTACTATCGATCAATACGAAAAAATCGTGACGGCGACGAAATAGTTGCGTAAAATACGATAAAGTCGTGACAGCAACGAAAAAGTTGCAAAATTTTCGTTTCCAATACGATTTTTTCCCTTTCGGGATTCAGATTCGTGGATTAGTAAATCTGCCCCTTAATGTTGTTTGCTGGCAAATTGGCATACTCTGTTTCCCAAAATACCATTGGTGTGAGTTACCCTACAGTGGCAGATGGGGTGACAAAATAATGTTCTAGTTTACAGAAGTGTAAAGTAGCTAATCAAGTTGTAGATGTGGTGGCTAGGACATTTGATCCATGCTTTTGCTATGCAAGTGTGTATTTAATTTTCTTCACTGAACCCATTATTCTGGTCTGAACGACAATGTTGGGGTTGGTAGATCCTGGTTGGAAATATTAGGACCAGCAAGAATACTTTTAAACTAATTCTGGATTTACAGTAGTAAGAGGTACGGATACTGTTTCAATAGTATTTACTAACAGAATAACAGTAGAGAAAGGATAAGATAAATAATACTCCTTTTGCAGAATACCTATGCCAGTATGTTTTACTGAATGTAGAGACTAGTTATACCCTGGTTATATTTCCCCTCTCTCCTGGGTACAGTAAATTAGTGTGCGTTTCGCCATTTGCTTGACTCTTTTGATTTTATAAAAGTGCACATATTTTTCAACCATAAAAGTCACTGACTCATTCCATAAAACAAAGTCACATACAATAATAGTCTTCTATTACTGTTCTGCCTCCATGTATATTTAATAAGTGTTTGGGATCAAAGGCTGGTAAGGTCTTTGCTCTTTATGCAAATATATATTATTTATGCGCTTTGAGAACAAGTGACACTGGGCAATTTACAATGTTGCTAGATCCTCTGGAACAGGTTTTTAACTTGTATTCTAAAAGACAGAGAAATAAAGGAGGTTATGTAATAAATTGAAACTTTTGCCCAGGAGCAGTAACCCATAGCTGCCAATCAGTAGGTAGAATTTACTGGTCAACTGTATAAAAGCAAATATTTTGTTGGTTGCTATGGGTTACTGCTACTGTGCAAACTCAGTGCCTTTTATTACATATGGGTGAAAGAGATACTCACCTATCACATTATATACATTGCAGGTAGTAGGGACACAAGGCCCAAATAAATGTAGCAGTTTACAGTAATTATGCCTTTAAGACTTTGCTGAAAAACTTTTATCCTCCTGTTTCATCCAAGTGTCCAACATCATCACCGCCCCCAGCCAGCAGGAACATTTCAAGCTCTTTGGCACACAAGAAACTGGAAAGGATGATCATCATGAGTTTATATTATTGTTATTTGTGTGTCATGCCTTCTCAGCGATTACTGTTGTTCATTTAATTGCAGCTTCTATCCATGATATATTAGGCAGGAGTACAGAATTTATTTTTAGATTATATTATTATGAAAGTTAAAATCTATTCCTGCATTTCATTAAGCCAAGCAGAGGGTTTCACATTCGGGCTTTAAATGTCAGGTAAACTAGAAGCAGATGTATTTTTGAAAATTAATTCAACAAAAATGTACGTGTCTATGTAATTTCCCTAAAAAAAAAAATGAAACCCACTTAGATCTTGTTCTGCGAGACAATATTAGTTATCCTAAAGGGATGATCATTGGACAATTCAAAATTAGTCGTATGCCAACACAAATTTCACAGGAAATTGCAGGAATCTTAAGAGATACTTCTCTAATTTCTTAAGGGAGTCATAGTCAAAATCTAAAAGGGGTTTAGCATTTACAATTAGCATTTTTATAATAAGACAGTGAACCATATACCCACTGGGAATTGGCTATTAAACATGAGCCATTCTCCCTGTGCATTTCCAGTGTGCATTTCTGTATTCGTTTGTACATGAAAAAGCATGAAATTTTGATTCATCACAAAAATTAACAGCATTGCCCATCAGTAGGAAACCGTGTCTCCAAATAAACTGTCTTTGGAATTTCTTTGTTGTTAGTCTGACTCCAAGGAGGCCTAGAGAAACAAAGATAATTAGGGGAATATGCAGGTATGTCCATTAAGGAAAAGTAATAGTATACTTATATCAGTTAAATCTGTGGTATATTACAATGTAACCCTGTACTTTCTGTTGGTGCCATGCCATGCTGTGTACGTAAATCACGACCAATACAATAAAAAAATGCCTGCTTTTGTTGTGTAGTGAGTGCTGGTATATCCAGGTAAAAAGAGATGGTCATGTTAGCTTCCATATCATATACACACTAATACATACAGGGTACAGTCTGATATGATGAAAATATGCAACATCCAGCATGCAAAGAGGGTAGAAGGAGCTTATAATCTCATATAATTATGAACATGGCTAAGATATTTTACAATTATCTGTTGCCTTTACAGACTGAAACACTGGCCTTCCATTTGCCTGTAATTCAAATCAAGGATTTGGGCATGCTGAAGATATTTTTGCATTGTGTTACCTTGTTAATGTGTTTTTGGTGTATTTGTGTTTTATACATGACATCAGGTCTGAACTGGGAATCAAAATAGGCATTCTAACTACAAACAGCCCAAACAGCCCCCCACAGGCCCAATAAAAAAATGACTGTCTATGACATCTTACAGCAGCCCTTCTGGCATTTGCCAGAATACACAGATTGCCAGTCCAGGCCTGGATGAAGTCTTTTTTTCTGCATTTTTCACATTGTGTTCTATACACTGGTCTGCATTCAGCCAAAACCCCTCATTAGTGGAAGCATGTGGAACTTGAACAGCTGTGCAAAAATTGCCTATAGTGTATTATCATATGCTACAGTAGGAAATGGTTTTGCTCCTTAATAGCAGTAATGGGAATATATATACAGTATATACATGTATAGCTATACACATTAAACTAATCAAGAGTAATTTATGAAATATTTTAATAATCATTATTTTATCGCTGAATTACTATGATAGAAGCTAAATCGCACCAGTGGAGTTGCCCATGTTTTGATCAGTGTACTACAGTTTTCCAAATGTTAGTATACTGATCAAAACTAATTTCTGATTGATTGCTATAGGCAACTGCAGGGTCGGACTGGGCCGCCGGGACACCGGGAAAAATCCTGGTGGGCCCCAGCCCTAGTGGGTCCCGGCGGCCCAGTCCGACCTTTGCCGGGGCTCCTCCTACTGACTGTTCCTCCCCTGATGCGTTCAATTTATACACGCTCGGGGAGGACGTTGGGTGGGGGCCCTGCGGGGGAGGTTAGGGGAGCCCCTGGGGGGGTAGGGGACATGGCTGGCTGGGGGACCTGCAGGGCCCCTGGGGCGGGCCCTGCAGCTGTTTCTGTCTGCTTATCCTCTCCAGAGACATATGAACAGACAGGGTGACGTGCAGATAAGGAGGAAGGCAGGGTCATCATGGTTATCATGATCTGGTGAAGACCCCACAAATTTTTGGGGAAAAAGGGCATCTTTGTGACCTTAAACCACTGACTTGTGCAATATACCACCTATGTTTGTAAATGAGCCCTTTTGCATACCGAATGTTGACAAGGCCCAATATGGGCGAAATATGTGTCAGGCGCTAGCGCTAAAAAAGAAATTGATTTGGAGATAGGTGGACAAGCGAAGCTTTGGGATTGAATGAGCAGGTGGTGTGGGCAGTGTGGGAGAGACGCCGGTAGACAGGGAGAACTTGGAACGAATTACATAAATCACCCACTATCCACGCCAATGTAATTATCATACCAGCATTAGCCCACTTATATGCAATAACATCATAGGGCAATGTCGTAGAGCTGTTGATCTTAATGGTGAAAAGGTGGGAATGTGATATCCCCAGTACTGCATACACTCCATACAGCGGTGTTTTAACTACTTTTAATTATCAATGGAAGTCATTTTCTTTTAGTGATTTATACTAATAAAAGTTACATTTTAATACAACTTCCCAGCCAGTCACTTAACATAATCCGACATAAAGGATATATCCCCACAACTATATTGCCATAGTAACCACAAATGAGCATATCCCTTCACTCTATATGCACCCATTTAAGGTAATTAGTTTTTACTAGACATTTACTTTGGGCTACATTCATCAAATCACGAGTTCGAATCCCGAAATGGGATTCGGAGTGGATACGATAATTTCTGATGATCGCAAATATCACGAAAATGCTTATGAAAAAATCGGAATAGTCATGATAATATCATATTGACGCTCCGAAAGTCACAAAATTTTCATACCAAGTGATTGTAAACAGCGGGAAAACCTTTCCGACTTTGATCTTTCTGTGCATGATTTTGGAAGCCTCCCATAGGACTCAATGGCACTCTGCAGCTCCAACCCGGCCCAAGGAAAGCCTCCCATAGGGCTCAATGGCACTCTGCAGCTCCAACCTGGCCCAAGGAAAGTCTCCCATAGGGCTCAATGGCACTCTGCAGTTCCAACCTGGCCCAAGGAAAGTCTCCCATAGGGCTCAATGGCACTCTGCAGCTCCAACCTGGCCCAAGGAAAGTCACGATAACGAAGCTTGAATGAATCCGAAACTTTCGTACTCGGGGCGACAATACGTTTTTGTTGCACAAATTTTGTTGCAAGGTACCAAATTGTCGCAGAAAATACGCTCAGAGCGTCGTACATTAATAAATGTCCCCCTTTGGTTGGGTCTGCACACTACGTGGTTTTCTTGGGGGACTTTGGAATGATTATATGTGAGGTGAGAAGTGCAGGGTATACTCTCTTTTTTCTATTTAGTACTGAATGATGAGAAGATATTAGTGCTGCAACAAGCCGTCTTTCTGCAAACATGTAAATTGCTGTGGAGCCTCAGGAAAACCTAAAACGTAAATAAGCTATAGACTAAATGTATGTGAATTACAGGATAAAGCACCTAGTTTCAGCCAAATATCTCCATACAGTGCATAGGAGGATTTGCATTAAAAATGTGTTGCTTGCATTCTGGTACCTAATTATGGCCAGTTTAGGTATTAGCATAAAAATCTACATTTTTACAGGAACATGATATGGAGGCTCGAGAGCTTACGGAATCTTCAAAAGACCCCAGAGGATTAGACCAGGGAACAATCACCAGCTTGGTAAGAGGCCTACATGATTACTGGTCATTAATGGAAATATACAACATATAATAACTTTATAGCATGGTATTTGTATGAGTTCCAACACCATAGAGCTTATAATCTACAGTTTGGCAGGGCATGAGATCACATAAAGATTGGGCCCAGTCAGAGCCAAACAGCTCTTGCATGGGAATTACTTGCTCCTTTGGAACTGGCGTTATATGTCTCCACATACAAAATCCTGTGGTTTCTTACAAAAATGGCAATTTTCCTTTCAGGATTATTTAAAAACTCATGGTGTAAAGGATTTTCCTGACTTCTAAAGGAAAGAGGAGGCATTACTCATGCTGACAAGGGAAGTAAATTCATGGCTCCTAAATGGAATTGAAAAAAGTATCAGATATTAAGTAGATCACCTGCAGACAAAAATGCAGCATTTAGTATATCAGTGAATACAACATATTAAATGTACCCCTTTTTAAAAATATATTTTACATATCATTAGGAGTTTGGGGCAAATGGCAAAAACTGTCCCTAATATTTACAAAAGGTATATCGTTTTCAAAGTGCTACATGGTGATCAAATAACTCAATGTAACACCACTACTGTATACAACATAGATCAGCAACTCATCAACTCATCTTCATTATAACATTGTGTCATCCTATTCACCACATGGCTAATGTACCTAAGAGGCTCATCATGGGTAATGTGGATGTTTAAATACCAAAGGCTTTTAAAGAACAAACAGCACTGAGTTTCAATTACTTATATTGTTCATTATTTGCAACTGATTTCTGGGTAAGAATAATCATATCATTTAGAAATTCAATGAAACTTTCCTGTGTATCAAATAGTAATAGCAAGAGCATATTGTCTATTTTACAGGAATGGGTCTATATTTAAAGGTAGAATGGTGGAGTTGGCTTACATCTGTGACAGTCTTTGTAGCCACCTTCTAATAGTGAGCTTTTATCAGAGGTGACAAGTGCTAATTAAGAGTCACAGTAATATGGAGGGGGAAGGAGGGAGGTGTTGTGAAGATTCGGGGGGGGGGGGGGTGAGTTAAAGAAAGATGTACATAAATACAAAGAAAAGACCGAACAATATCACACTGAGAGAGAAATAACAGACAAAGCAAGCCTCCACTCCCCCAAAAAACAACAACTGAGTTCAGTATTAAAAGGACTAGTTTACTCTTTGGGAGAAAAACACACTCAATAGAAGGCAATTCCTGCTCAAGACCATATCAAATTTTGGAAACACCATGGGAATTATGTGCATTAAAATAGCACAAAGATGTATTAGAAATATATATTAGCATGCAAATCTTACTAAATGACTGGTGCCCTTGTCATTCCGACTGGGATCAAAGCATTGTTTAGCGAATGGAATTGTGGATAATACAAACTCAGCCAGGGATTCATTTATTTAATATTTTATTCGACGCATTTTATTCTTTTCTCATAATTGCTGGCTTACCAGATAGTGAATATTTTTAACCAGTTGCCTGGAAGATACAGTATTAAATTACTTTTAGTTAATGGTAGTTGGACTAATCCTTAATTTACTTTAAATATAATAAGATACGTTCTCCTGCACTATTTTAAGGTGTTACAGCTGTGAGGCTGTTCATCTCCTTATGAACCTGTGAAAAATGGCACACATACACATATCACAGGACATACAAATGTGTTATATATAGGTATACAGGTTATATATTAGGTTTTAATACAGGAAAATATAATGCAAAAATAATAGCAGTGTGTGTCCCAGATTACTGGCAGTTTATTATAAAGTGGTACAAATCTTTCATCTTAGAAGTTGTGAACATATATATATATATATATATATATATATAATATGATAAAATAAGTTTCATTTTATAAAGATATATGAGAAAATTAAAAGTAATGTAAAAGGCTTATTAAACTGTTAAAAATTGTGTAAAGTTATTGTCTGGGTACTGATTTTTGTTGTGTTATGGGTTAATTTTTAAACATTAATATGTGACTCATTAAATTCAGTATGTTGGTTTAATGTGTAGCCCTACCTAAAATAACTGACCGTGGCAACATGACAAAATCTATTGCACGGGAATGGACTCTAGCTGCTGTCCAACTGTTGGTGCTGAAACTGTGTCTGCCTGCCCTTACCTTTTATTCTTTATAATCCTATCCTTGTAGTCTGTATTTATACAGGTTATGTAATAGAAAAACAGACATGCATTCATAGTACAGATGCTATTAATTATGTTACAGTGTATCAAAGCAAGAGGCAACCATGATTCTGTAACTGGGTGCAAAAAGCAAAGGGGCAGATTAAATTTTGAATATGCCATATAAATTCTGTTTGAAAATCAAGGATTGAGTGTAAAATAATAGTATAAATATATATGAATATATATAATAATTCTTCAAAATAACAAAATAAACTCTGCTACTTAATAACATATCTATAGTTTTACTGCTTACATAATAATTAATAATATACATTGTTCAATTTTGGCTGCTCTGTATTTCTAAAATGGGTTCTAATTCTATGAGTTTCAAAAGTACATTATCTATACTGGCTGTCTGTAGAACTTGCTAAACCATTAAGGTGTAAATCTAACGTTAATAAGCACAGCTAGATTTGGGATTTTTGACCTTGTTTATATATTTTATTAATGGACTCAGGCCCCACATTACTTCTCATTATAAAACTAAAACCAGGGAGCCGATTTATCAAATATCAAACTGGGGAGTCCTGCAGGATTCCCATCAGTTCAATATTCTCACCATTGATCAACACTTTCCTGACTGTCAGAAACATTTTTTCTTAAAGTCAGAAAAGGTTTTAATGAATAATCACATTTATCAAATGGGACAGGCAGCAGATATATAGTTCTAGTGTTTCCGCATTAACCAGCTATAATGCTAAAATGTGTTCAGGTATGGGACCTGTTATCCAGACTGCTCGGGACCTGGGGTTTTCTGAATAAGGGGTCTTTCTGTAATTTTGGATCTCCATAACATAAATCTGCTAAAATCATTTAACTATTGAATAAACCCAATAGAATTGTTTTACCTCCAATAAGGATTAATTATACCTTAGCTGGGATCAAGTACAAGTTATTGTTTTATTATTACAGAGAAAAAGGAAATCATTTTAAAAAATTAGCCTTCCGTAATTCAGAACTTCCTGGATAATGGGTTTCCGGATAACAGATCCCATACATGTACAAATACCTTGAGGTACGAATACTTTGAATTTGTATTATTCTCATCATTTTTAATGTGTCCACAAGCTCAAAAAAAATCACTCCCATTTACTTAAGGTTTTAGATGACAAAGTTTTACATTCAAGTTCTTGGTGGTTTTTTTTCACATAATAAATCGAAAACAATTATTTAAATTCATGATTTTTTTTAAAAAAATGTGAAATGTGGAAAAAAATATGAACGTTCATAAATAACCCCCATAGTGTTGTGGAAAATGTTGTTAGACTCTAAGATCGCAGCATGCAATTTGCAGTGAAGACTAAGGGGCTGATTTACTAAGACACGATTTCGAATCCGAATTGGAAAAATTCCGATTGGAAACGAACATTTTGCGACTTTTTCGTATTTTTTGAGATTTTTTCGGCGTCTTTACGATTTTTGCGTAAAAACGCGAGTTTTTCGTAGCCATTACGAAAGTTGCGCAAAGTCGCGATTTTTTCGTAGTGTTAACACTTGCGCGCAAAGTCGCGCCTTTTTCGTAGCGTTAAAACTTAGAAGGCGCGACGTTTCGCAAGTTTTAACGCTACGAAAAAATCGCGACTTTGCGCAACTTTCGTAATGGCTACGAAAAACTCGCGTTTTTACGCAAAAATCATAAAGACGCCGAAAAAATCGCAAAAAATACGAAAAAATCGCAAAATTACCGAAAAAACCGCATTCGGCCCGTTCGTGGGTTAGTAAATGTGCCCCTTACAGTTCGAAAGAGTTGAGTGCAGTTAATATTTATTTCCCCATAAAAGAAGAAGCAGAATGCTTGATGCACAAAGCAGGTAAACACATTCTCAGGAAGTGACCCTGCATTGATATTTTAATTCATTGTCAGGAAAGTGTAGATAAATTGAGAAACTGGTGGGAATGCTGATAAATCTGCCCTGCATGTGTCAAATTATCAGAATCTGCTGCTTTGAGTAACAAAACACTTTTCTTCTGTATGGGGTGTTAGAGCTCAGACACAGGACTCTAACATTGAATTTTTAATCCTTGTTGCAAATGGCAAGCGGGGATTAAGAATTCTAATAATTTTTTCTAGAATTAATCATTTTAATGCAGAAAGAAAATTGTTAACTTTAAAATGCCATTATTTTTAACCAAGCTGTGACAACGGGGAATAATAAATCTGCCCCCAGGTATTTCTGTATACATTATAGCTAAGCAGAAATGAGTAAAAATACAAATACCCATCCTATAAAGTGTAACTTCAATGTAAGCTTTTATATACCCAGAAACACATGAATAAATGCAGGCCCTATGTGGAAATGCAATAGTGCAGTTTGGTACATCAGCCAATCTTATGCTGGGCCATACTTATACCAAAGCTCATTCTATAAGCCAGAAACCAGACAATCTGCCAGACCATTTTGCATGTATGATCATTTTTAGGGCTCATTTAATTTTCTTTATTGTTCTTTTAAGAACTACTTGTCTTTAAGGGTAATACTTTCATTATTTTATACAATGCTGCCAAATTTGAGATCTGCAGGTAGAAATATTATGATTTCTCTTCTCCCAAATCTTCATTTTTCTCTGCTGTCCTGTATGCAACTGTAAGGTACCTTAACCTCCTCTTATCTTGGTATGTGCTTTAAAACAGCTCAGTCCTTGATGGAAAAGTATTTGTCTCTAAATAATGACAATTGCATAGATAATGTACAATAACTCCGAACAAAATAACACCGAACAAATTTGCACTGTTTTATAGATTCTGTCCTTTCCTGTGGCAAATCGGCACGGAACATGCACTTCTTACAACCATTCTTTTCTTACCCCATTCTAATTCAAGTGAGTATAAAACATTTACAGTGCTGGATGCATCAAGAGGTGATGGAGGAGCATTTTTCTGACATCAGCATACAAGAATAGTTCAAAGAAAATGATAAAAGAGAAAGTATGTTATGTAGTAAAGCACAGACAATGAAACTTTAGGGGAGTGTAAAGAGAACTCTTTTGAATAAACCCCACACTGAAGCTATGTGACCCCCAAAATACATGTTTACTACCAAGCCCAAAACTTTTAATTTGTTATAAATTCTTCTAGGTTTCCAATCAGCCTTTGGTGCCCTTGCTGCCCTTGCTTATTCTTTGCTATTTTACATTTTCTATCCATTCTCTTGCCATCTAAGGCAATGTCCTCTCCTGATTTTGTTTTCACCTGACTTCAGAGGAGCAGATTTGTTCTTGACTATTGTTAATAACTATGATGAAACTCAACTGCTGGGTAAACTTCAGAACTAAAGGCCTGGAACTAATGGTAGGGAGAAGAGACATGGTCTTTGGTAATAAATGAGGGAGAGCAAAATAGAAGGAATAGTGATCAAAGGGTGAGGAAGAGACTGGAGAGTTGCAGGGGGGAGCCAGCTGACTGGTGGGGTGATGGTAAGGTGCAGACCAAGAACTCAGTTGGACCAAGTGGAGAGGAGCATGGTGTAAGCAAGTAGCAGGACTGACGTGAAGATCGAGGGGGAAGGTGAGCTAGCACTAAGCCATGTTTATTGCCTTGGGTGCCAATACTACTAGGCCTTGTTCTGCAGGACTCCATAGTTTGAATTTTAGTAAATTTGCCATCTAGTATTTATTATAATGGGGCAACTTTATCTTGCTACTTACTCAAGTGAAAGCATAAAGTGTCCATTAAATAATTGCTTTTAGGAGTTTTCAAGCAAATTAAATCAAGTCACTCAACCCTCTTAAGGGCTTTTAGAGACAATTCAAAGGATCAGTTGCCTTTTAAATCTCTATATATAGTTATATACTGTATATACAATTGCATATTAATTTTAATGGATACTTTTTACAGAAGTTGCACCAGTGACATGTTTTTATTTCTATGAGCTGCTTCATTTCTCTGTCAGATTATTTTCTGTTTGCCAGATATTCCGCTCCAGCAGCTGAGTCCTTTTGTTGTCTATATAATCAGAATTAACTGAAAAGGTTTGTTTGTCCATGAACTCAAGATGGTTCCTCTCATTTGTTCATTGCACACTTACATTTTCAAATACTCTAAATGTGGCATAATCAGCTGCCTATTTGCTTTTGTTTCAGGTTGGATAGGCAGAGAGATAGCAGGTTGTAAGTTGTTTTGCATTGTACTTTATATCACATCATTGAATAGACTTCATAAACAAAGCCTACACAAAGGGTTTTAGAAATGTGCTGAGATAAACTGCAACATGTTATAATGCTCTTTCTGGGACTATATGAAATATATGGATTGCATTGTGTTTTATGATAGGATACAGCACATGTGTAACCTATGGGACCTGTAATATACCCCTGCCTCCTGAATTGCATGTCTGCATTATACAGCCCCAGAATATTCTACAAGCAGCTCACTATTAGCAAAATATGTCAGAGATGCCAGTCTGTTTTCTTTCACAATAAAGTTTGCTGGGACCAGTTTTAAAGGGGGGCAGACAGGGATTTTGCCCTCATCCACCTGCACCAGGGAATCTTCTCCTATGAAGAAAAGTTATGAAAAGTTCAAACAAACCTACAGTGTATTGTACATCAAAATGTTTTCATGAATCGGGAATGTCCAACTCCGGCCATACAGCACACAAATAACTGCATATTGAACACACTTGAAATACAATCTTTACCACTGAAATTGCACACTGTGGAGTTACTTATTGTCCTACCCCTGACTTACCGGTTGATATCTTAGAGAAGAAATTGAGTTTGTCTGGCTGCAGTAATACTGCCTGTGTAATCCAATCCTACCATGCCAGGTGTGTATCTCATGGAACCAGTGAGGATCGCTGAACATAAGTGAGAAAATAGGGGCCTTTGTAATCTGAACTGGGTTTCACTTCTGGGCATGTAGATATGAAAGTAACAATGGGTTGAAAGGGTTACAGATGGAGCATTCTGCATGGGGAATGTGTCTGCTCAGCATTCTATTTGTCCCTCTCCCTTAGTAAACCTATCTCCATCTTTTCTTCTTTCTCCTCCTCCATGTTATCACTTCATATTACATTGTTTCTGCTGGCCTTGTTTTATTTTTACTATTTCTTTTTACAGTTTATACAGCTTCAGCATTTTAAAGTGTGCTCTGCTACCATCACCCACAATTATACTTGGAACAGCAAGCAAAGAAAATCTAAGACTGAATGGAACAGCAGTGTCAATCATTCTTTTATATTTTTATCCAGTGGAATTATTAATGCGCCTTTCCGACAGCACCAGTTGTGACGATACAGATTCTGGCCATATAAATCAGATGCCCTTTTCAAGAAATATGTCATTGAATTAAAGCCATTTCAATGCTCCAACCATTTTCAGCCCAATGTAATGTTAACAATACCTGCTGAGATACATTACACATCACTGACATAAAAACATGGTTTGGCTATGCATTTTAGCTTCAGTGATTCTGCAGGAAGACTTATTTTCTGCTGGGTTTCATCCCTAGGTGATGGCTTGGCAACCACCCTACAAAATCAGGTCAATTGGATTTAATGTTTCATATTCATGAGCAATGGAGCAACAAAACAAATGAAAATGGGGCAAAAGGAAAAGCAGTGCTAAATCCTACAATATACTTCACTTGTAAAGGTGCTGGTCATTACCCCCTGGCTATCCAGCTTCAATTCAGAGTGCTCAGTCTTGAGCACTACTTCCAAAGGCAAAGGTTAGTTCTCACTGAAATAAGGGTGCCATAGGTCAGTAGATTGGCTTTGAATTCTATATTTATAAAATGTGGCTCAATCCCTACTATTTATAATGTATACAAGTGCCATTAACAAATATGCCTTTAAGTTAAATGGCCTTTAAAAGGTTATGTAAGAAATAGCACTGGGTATCATAGTTGCCAGCTGTTGGCCTTGAGTTAAGATCTGTCAAGGTCAACAAGGACACTGGTACTTTGAAACAAAATATTGAAAATAAAAAGCTTGTACATCTTTAGAGGACGGCAATCCATCACAAAAGTAGCCAGAGGCTAATATTCTTGGAATGCATGCAGATATTTTATTGTTAGATGTTTGCTGCTCTGTGCAATTATTATGGGAATATGTGCTGATACATTGCCTTTCTTATACATGCAACTGGACTAAAGCCTCTACTTCACTGTTCCCTGTGGCCATCAGGGCTGTGTCTTGAATTTACTACATTATAATCAAGATATGCTAATTCAAAGGTTTCATACGTTCATACGTTGCCCCAGAGCATGTTTGTTAAATCCCCTCTTGTCGTGCTGGTCTGACGCCAATGAATGAGAATTAAACAGAGATGCGCCATGCATGGTTTGCTGTCAGTATTGCAGTCAGTAGACGGAAAGAAAAATGAGCACTATTGAAACGGAATGCATGTATGAACCACCCAATTTACTGTTGAACAGAGAGCTCCAGTATGGTAATCATGGCAAGAGAATCGTGACTGATGTGCTTGCTCTACAATTTTCCCCCAGAACCATTTTTCAGGGCACTGTCTGAGGGTTATTTAAACATGGCTTTTCTGCTGAGGTCATTGCCTTGACAACAATTAAGCAGGGAGAGGAAAAACTTCCTGGACACATGAAGAGATGAATCTGTTTTTCTCTTCCTAATAAATGGTACAGACCTTCTGAGAAACAATATGCAAATCTGTGGAAATGCTCTGTGAATAGTGAAGAGTTACATTCTAGAAAACGCCACCAGATCACTAATTATAATTTTAGTGGAGGCTGCTTCTTTTGCATATCTTCCATTGTAACAAGCAGATACGTTGGGCAGGTGTGGTCTCCCACATAATAACGTCTCTCTCTACAGCAAATTTGTTTCACATACTGCTTATTTTAAAAGGGTTTTGGTTTTAGTAAGAAATAATATATCTGGGAACAGTTCTTCATATAAACTGCAGTATCACACCAGCATATAACAGTATAAAACAGACTGGTTTACAGTTGTAATGGTTGGGCTTGTGCTGTGTCCTTACTAACTGTTGTCCCAGATGTATTCCTTAGTGGCAGTGTGGACAGGTTTATGCTATTAGTTTTCTTTTCCAAATACTTATGCTTAAAATAACTTCCTACAGCTTTCATGAATTAAAATTAATCTATCACACAGGAACTGGGTTTGAATGTTGTTTGATACCTTTCGAAAAAGTGCAGCACTCCCCTGAGGACAGATAGGCAGGAATCTCACTTTCCCTTTGTGACACCCTGTAGTGGGCTGGATCTCCTCAGGAAATTCCTTTATCCTGGTTTCCTATCAAATGGGAACCCTACACTACAGGCAATATGGCATGGAGCTCAGAACTGCTCTTTCTAGCTCAACTATAACTGCCTTACACTCCTAAATGTACTGATATGGAAACTACACCTGGCCCATGCCCAGGCTCACAACAACATCCACCCTGTTCCTCAGGTGGGAACCAAAGGGAAAGTGCCAATTCTTTCCCAGCATTATATCAATGTGATGCAGGAATGGTCACCCTACCTGCTAGCCAGTAGCATCTAAATGTAAATTAACTTACTTAGATAAATTCCCTTGCTCGCAGAAACTAAGGGACATGATCCTGTAGGGGCTTAAAGCCATAGGGGCCATTTAACCATATAGGTCCCTACAATTCTCTTTTTATTGGAACATAACTATTTTGTTTTTAATTTCTGTCTCTATGTGCAGAGATGGGGGATGGAAATTTAAGGGAAGAATTTGAGCATTTTGCAACACAATGAATTGTAACAAGTTAAATCTTAAGTTTACTAGTCAGTTCTGTATAGAAAACATTTAATAAATATGCCCCTTTATGTACATGTGACACTTTTAGCCAATAGAATTAAATACTAAATACACAGAAAGAGGTTGTGGGAGCACTCCAAGGCTAAATAAAGTATACAAATACAATGGAAGTGCGACTGATCTGGCCAAATTAACTACAAACATACAAAAAGAAAAAGGGATTGATCAATGCACATTGCCTGGTCCCCTGTTTCATAAGTAAATTGTCTGTTAGTTTTATGCTAGTGCGTATATTGACAAAAAACAGGGGTTTTTAGTTACAAAATTATGATCATAAGATTGATAAGTCACCATACCACGTCAAGGTAAACCCCGTATGGTGGTCCTAATTAAATACTATCCTTTGGTAAATTATATATATAATAAATATATATTAAGTTGTGCATTTATACTTTCAGCCCCATGAAATGTATTTTCCATATATTATGTTTTTTTCTGATTAGTTATATTTTGATTAGTTTTAATTAATTGAATGGAGGGGTTTATAGCATTTTTAACCACTGGAATCAGTGGGGTCTCTTACTGCTTGTGAATAACTACTGTGAGGGTCTGTATGTATTTTTAATACTATGGTATAAATAAATCCAGTACTATTACAGTATTATTTATTTTTATTTTTGCAAGTGCCTACACTTATCCTACACTTATAGTATTTTTACGAGACAATGATTATTCCCTTTTTAGAGACTTTAATTATATGACTGCATATCTGCCATCATTCAGAACTGTGGTCACTAGGGATGAGTGAAATTTTTACATAATATGGATTTGTGGCAAAATTCCTCTCTCAAATCAGCAGTAGATTTTTACCATGAGTTTTGATTTGCTGTGAATAAAATCCCAGCAATTATTTAAAAAAAGGTTTGATAAAAAAGGCCCACTTAGGAAGGGAAGAAAATGCAGTTTTGCTCATCACTTTTGTTCACTTCTTTCCACACGCTGATTTCTTATCTCCAATTTACCAACATTAATAACTGTGGTCACTTCCCTAAACATTGTAAGCAGGTAATACTGGACCACCTCCAAATATGGCATACCTGCAAAAAAATAGAACTGCAGTCACTATCCTGATCCTTGTCCACCACAATTGGTAGCAGGGCTGTTTTAATAAATGGGCTAAAGGGTCATTAGCCCAGGGCCCACCAGGATGGTGTCCCACTAGCACACCTTTCATATGGAATAACTTTTGGCAGAAGCATGCTGCAGAGATGGCAGACCTCTTTGTTATCATCTAGAAGAGAGTATTTTTATTTATTTGCCTTTTTTGTTTGTGGCATCACCATTTGGTAATTTTTCTGTTCCCATGACTGTTGGTCTAGGGTGGCACATCTGGGGATCATTTACTACTTTACCAAGCACAATTTATTTCTTCACTGCCTGCCTTACTATATTGAACTTCATGGGCTTGAGGTTTATTCTATCACCAATGAACTTTTGCCCATGGCCCACTGGTACACTGAAGCGGCCTTGATTGGTAAGCTATAAATCAGGCTTCTGCTCTAATTGTTGTACCAGATGTATTCCCTAGTGGCAGTATGGACTCATTTATGCTTATGATTTTACTATTCCAATTATTTATGTAAAAAATAACTTACAAAAGTTTCCATGATGCATCACTGCATACCTTTTATCATTCAGAACTTCATTAATCCTTACAGGCAACACTGGAAAACATGAATCCTATGGCATGCCTTCTAACAATCAGAACTTTGGTCACTTCCCACAGACAGTGGGCGGCATGCCGCTCCCAGATCTTTGCTGCCCTAGGCCTGGGCCTTTGTGGCCTGCCTGCACATCCAGGCCTGCGAGTAGGGATAAATTGTTCCCTGTCTTTCCCCAGTAGATGATACATGGAACAATGATGAGGTGTAAGTGCAGTTCTATAGCTTACTTATATATATTAAACATATTTTCTCATTTATATTATAGACTGGTAATAGCTTACTGCTGATTAGTTGCTATGGGTTACTAGATTGGAGGAAACCTTGATTCTGTAACAGTAACATCTCTTATTCCTGCCTCTGCACTGAATAAAAAACATTTCTGTTCACTTTTTTCACATTCACATTTTTGTAAACACTGTTTTCTGTTGTTTTATTATTGTTACCTGATCATTGACAAAATAATGCAGGAAATAGGATGTGCATTTGCTATAGGTTTAGAAGTAACCTTATAGTCTGAGATTTTACATACATTGCAGCCTTTCATTTCCTCTACACAGACTTGAAATTGCACCAGCCTGCCTTTAGACACTCCTGTGACTGTCTGACCTACTTATATTGGCTGATTATAAATTAGGACTTTATTTTTTTTTTTAAACATAAAATGCGCAAATTTGAAATTCAAATGCAAGTTAAATTCCCCTGAATTCTGAGTGAATTGAACATTTTGACAGCTGATAGGAATGGCAGGCTCAGTGTATCTCTGACAGCTGTCTGAATGCCTCTTGTATGAAAAATGTGCATCAAGCTCTGGTGAAAGCTAAGTGGGTACAAGCACGGCAGATTGGAACATGATCTACTGATACACCAAGCTGTATAGCGCATCTCTCCTAATCACATCACAGATGGTTTCTAATGCTTAACAATGTCTTCAAGTATAAATAATTTCCAACTTTGCTGCATCCAACTAATAGGGTCATTTGACAACAGGATGCAGCCCTTTTCCTTGATGCCAAAGAGAGTGGAAAAAGCCTGCAAGAGAAGACAAGGACGGCTGAGGACATTCTTTGGGTGAAGGTTGATTGATAACAAAAGAATCAAGAAAAGATTCATTTGGTTTGGCTCCTGTGGCTCAATGCCATCTCAAGGCCTTGTTACAAATGTGCTGCCAGCAGTTATGAAAATGCTTGATTAGTAAAGAGCTGCATGCATGTTGAAAGAGATCAGAGTAGTCCCTAAATCCTTACTGCTTGCCTGCAATGTGGCAAAGAAGACTCATTTACTTGGGTTAATCTGTAGCAGCGACTTGTAAGCAGTGCGCATCAGCAAGATTTGTACATCATTATTTCCTGTGAAATTGCTTGTCATTAGCCATCTGTAACTTTGTGTTCAGGGCCAGCACACGTAGAGAATATGTACGATGGAACAAAGAGATTATTCTGTGAGTGCATGAAGCATTAAAGTCACTTTTGGAAAAAAAGAAGCCACAAATTAGTGTGACTTCTGTGAGATGCTTATAAATGGCTCCTAATAAGAAACATAAAAATGTATTTCCCACTTCCCAGTAGCATTTTTATGTTTAGGCCTTCAACATCAAAAGGTCTGACATCAAAAGGTCTGATTGGGGGAAATCCCAGTGGGTGACTGCTACATGGGGCCTTGGATACACCCATGTGATCTGATCATTGGCCACACAAACAAGGACCATAACAGATATAGGGAGCTCCAATAAAGGGGTAATTTTTACAGATAGTTTTGATTTTTAGCACAGAGTTAAACCATCACCGTATTACTCACAATTGCCTAAAATTTCATTTATCCTATATGTCTCCTTCAAATGAAAAACATTTACCTGGAATGGTGATTTAATCCAACTCCTTTTTGGCAATGTTTTGCTGCTACAATCTGGTCACTATCTTGACATTTTGCTCGCAGATCAGAACTACGTTTGGGACAAGAAGAACATATTTAGCATTATAGCCAGAATGACAGGGAGAAGAACAATTTCAGTTGAATGAGCAGAGTAGAGGTAACAGTCTAATCTGAGGACTGTGAGTGAGGTGAAAATGGTGAATCTTATATAGCCTTTAGCATTATACAAGGGATGAAACACAATGGGATCATCTGGTTGGAAATGCAGAATCTCAGCAGTATGATTAGTGGCAAAGAATAGCACCAATAGACAAATCTTAGCCACTGGAACATCTACAGTCACGTAGTTATTTGCATATTACAGAGATTGCAAAATCTTATTGGCAGAAACATTGCTGAGAATGGATATCTAATTCCTCCAGTATTTTCCTTCAAAATATATATGTGACATTAGGAGGTTAGTTATTGTAGTTCATGATTGTGGTAGTATGTAGTGTCTTGTAAAACATAGAATTAGCGTGTAAATTGAGTGTTTTATATTTTACTTTAGGTATTCTATTAATGAACTTATTGATTTTCTGCTTCATAAATCTATGTGTATCCAGTTACAGTCAAACACCGGTATTGTTAGGCCTCCTTACTAGAAAGATGAATAAAGAGAAAGACAAACATTTATGAATGTAGTATGTACCTTAATAAAAAAAAGCCCTTCTCGCTCAGCACAGACTATTTTGTGTATTTATATTGAACACAACTAATAAACAGACTAAGGTAACAACAGATCTCTGTTAAAGTGCTAGTGAATGTAAGTACCTCCTCTTGCAGAAAGAAATAGCTCCCCCTAAAACAAACTTTATCAATTACACAAAATAATTTAAAAGCACATAAAATGCAGTGCCTAAATGCCACAAATTGCACACTTGCAGCTTTCATTGTGTTCAGTGGGAATCACCTGAAAATACCTGCACCGGCCCAGGTCTGGACTGGCATTCAAAATAGGCCCTGGCATTTCAAGTACACAGAGGCTCAAACAGCCCCCCTGCCAGCCCTCTAAATATTGACTGTCTGTGGTTTCTTACAACAGCCCTTTGGCATTTGCCAGAATCCACAGATTGCCAGTCCAGGCCTGCACCAGCCCTTGTCAGGCAATTGAAGAGCATCAGGGCTGGGCCTGGGAAATACACATTGAATACAGGATTTTTCACTATTGACACTGCATTTTTATGCAATATTTATTGGTTTATCTGTAATGACAGGTAAAACACCCCATGTGCCATAGGCCTAATGCAATGTTCTTCCCTCTGGAGCCAGTTTGGATCTAGAACAGGAAGAGAGCATTTTCTATGAGACTAATAGAACCTAGTTGGAAGTTGTAGCCACTGGCACACTGCATCTGAGATTCATCTTATTCCTGCTAAGAATATATGTAGCCAGCAGCTAAAGCACTGACAGCTGGGAGGAGACCAGTACAACACCAGATATTTCTGTGGCCCAGCTTTATTTAAATCAAAAAGGCACCAATGTAATATTTATAATGAGGAGAGAAAGTACTGAGCGTGTAATATAAGATCCGTTCTTCTAGTACAGTGAATAGGAATCTGGAGTTGAGGGCAAATCACCTGCATGTGCTGATAATGACTTCTGAATTCTAAACAGCCCCCCTTTGCTATGAAATGAGCTAGAGGTGAGACGCACATCCACACTCAGGAAAAACCTTGTAGCGGTAAAAGCTTTAAGACTTAAATAAGATGTACAGCTCTGCAGTATGAGGCCTTACTTTGATCTCCGTCATTAGGCAGGGAGTTTTGTCCTTGATTTCCATGTTAAGGATGCATATGATTGCCCGGCATACTTAATATGAAAATCAAGGATAGGCTTGGTGGCACTGTATGCTTAAGCAGTAGCCATTCATCTGTTTCAGCTGCATGAATGTAGGCACAATCTACAAGTAAAATGAGTTTAGTGGTCTCTGCTCTTTAATAAGCAGTGAGATGAGAGCTGCTCTGTGCTAGTTTGGTCCTTACAAAAATGAAAGTTTGTAATAAAAATATTGCTTCTCTAGGGGATGAATTTCCCTTCTTTCAGATGCCTCCTCCCTTCCTCTCGGCGGTGGTATGGCTTACAGATTATCATCTGCACAGCAAATAACTGAATGTAAAATATGGCACAAGCAATAGTGCTATAAGGAACAAATACATAACCATTCTGAAATACAGAATCTGAAATACTATTTCCCACTTGACTTCTGCACGTGTTTCAGATACAGTTAATAATATTTGACCTTCTGGTTTTAAAAGCTCAATACATTATAATCAGGCCCTTACTTTAATAGATATGAATTTTGCCTTCTATAAGGCAAATTGGAGGTCTCCATGGTTTGGGAAGTGTTGAGACTTTCAATACAATTCTGACACAAAAAACTACTCTTTAAAATATGAATTTACATAAAAAGTTCCCTATAGGTCATGTTGAGCTTTTTTGCTGATATGTCTGCTTTTGTAAGTAATTGTTATGTGACGTTCCTGAATTTGCCAACCTGACTGTCCCTTCTCAGCCAGTCAGTTATAGCTTCTAATGCTAACGGACTCCTGCTGCACAAATATGGCAGCCCCCTCATAGAGGGACATGGGGGATCATATAGGTAATTTAGAAGCAAATATTTTTAAGGCAAAATGATAAAAACCATGTGAGGCAATGTTATGATAGATGTAAAAAAGGTTTAAATCCTGGTATCAGTATCTCTTTAAGTATCACAATTGTGTTAATTCTGCTACCATGTTTTCCACACTCAGCCCAAGGGATTACATATACCCCAGGATAATTCATGTACCTATGAATATGGTTTTAAAAAATGCAAAATATTGAAAAGAGATATACAGTATGCTGGGCAATTATCACAATGTATAACTATAAAAGGAAACCTTACAATAAATTTGCTGGTGCCAGATTCACCAATACATCACTTGGACATCCCTTGAGATAGGGAGATCAAAGGAAAGGAGGGATCATCTAAAGAACTAACAAGGGTTTTTCTTTAGAGTGAAAACAGTGTGAAATAATCTCTATGCGTACCTTTACTACAAGGAACAGAAATACATAGTTGCTGGTACAAATATATACACTGTAGAGACCAGGGGCATTTCTGGGCCCCAGGCTGCCCTAAAGACAGCCTTCGGGGTGCTGCACTGTCTGCACTAGAAAAGGCAAAATTTAATGTTACTAGGAGCAGCTTTTTGCCACCCCTGGCAACTTGCATGGTGCTGCTGCCTGAGGCAAGGTTCCTGAGAGCAGTGCTCCTGATAGACACTATGTTCACCAATGGGATACACTAAGGGGGCCATTTACTAACAGTCAGATTGTTTTTTTCAATACAGAATTTCGAGCGCTAAAAGTTGTAGACAAAACATTGCAACTTCTCTGAGATTTACTATGCTGTGACTATTCTGAATCTGAAAATACTCCAGCTAAAACTTGTCGAGATCATGTAGACGTCAATGTCAGATGTCCCCCCTTCCCTTACAATTTGAAGATCTTTCCTTGCTTTGAATCTTTAGATTTTTGATGCTGGCTTTTGTACCACAATACAAAAAAGTTGCAGCTTTTGTGACTTTTCCGCAACTTTTTCCCACGCATGCTTTTTCAGTTAAGATTTTTGATAAATGGCAGAAATTAGTTTATTCGAACTTAAAAAAATTTGAAAAATTAGTTTTAATAAATCTGCCCCCAAATCATAGTTTTGAACCAAAGAGAAAAAATTCCCTTTTCCAGGGAAAATAAACAAAGGCTGCTTTAGATTCCCAGTTAATTAGTTAGTTAGTTAGTTACAAATTATTCGAGTAAATGGTTAAACTTGATGGATGTGTACATTTTTTTAAAATCCATCTACTATGTTATGAATTTATAAAATAAAAATACTCTTTCTCATTGAGTGAATCAAAGGTGTTCTAGTGCTTGAAATATGGTTATTGCTTTGTAAGCCAAGCATTCATTTCCCAATTGTTATAATAATTTGGCCACTAGAAATGTTCTCTCTAGAGCAATCATGGCCGCTTCCCAGTCGAGTAAACACAAATATGCAGATACATTAGTTTTCCTTGGCAGAATCACCTAAGCCAGTATGATTTACTAAACCTTTGGAGAAAAATGAAAATGAATATGTTTATATAAACTGGATATCATTTTCCTATAATGTGCATGCTCGTTTCAGTGGGAGTCAGGCGACGTCCAACCTTTGTGGAAACGTCGACCAGCTAAAGACCGTTAGAATAATATAAAAACCCCAAGTGCTATACATACTATAGACATACAAAAATATATATACAGGTATGGGATCCCTTATCCGGAAACCCGTTATCCAGAAAGCTCCGAATTACGGAAAGCCCGTCTCCCATAGACTCCATTTTAATCAAATAATTCAGAATTTTAAAACTGACTTCCTTTTTCTCTGTAATAATAAAACAGTACCTTGTAATTGATCCAAACTAAGATATAAATAATCCTTATTGGATGCCAAACAATCCTGTTGGGTTTAATTAATGTTTTAGTGATTTTTTAGTAGACTTAAGTATGGAGCTCCAAATTACGGAAAGACCCCTTATCCGGAATACCCTTGGTCCCGGGCATTCTGGATAATGGGTCCTATACCTGTATTATGAGCTTAAAAAGTTATATAGTGTGTCTTATTTCTTGCATTGGATACATTACAGTGAAATTGTCCTGTGTACATATATGACATACAAGGAGATATTTAAAAATTAATACACATTGGACAATGTTGATATTGGGTGCCTCTATATAATATGTATAATCCACAATCCACCATACAGAACAGTATAATTACCCAGAAATCATTTATTGTTCACATATACCATGTCCCTGTGCACAACATATAAACATAGGCCAATATCTGGCAGCGAAGACATAGAGCCCCTTCATAATGGGTTTGAAACCTGACCCAGAAAACTCACAGTTGAAAGGGAAACATCTCAACAGCACACTTTATTTTCTAAAAATAAAATGTAGCCTTGCTTTTCATTTCTCACAACACCCAATTAAAGTTTCAGTATCCCCATGTGCCACTGAAGTGCACCAAACAGTAAATGGGACTGATTAACATATGCTAATTCATAGATTTGCATAGCCCCAGCCAGTTGTCACTTAGCACAGGTGGGGAAACAAGTAGAACCTGGAGGCACATAGAAGGAGTAATAGGGAATTAAACAGTATGTGAAGGGTACAACAAAAATAGCACAAGGGGCAGAAAGAGGATACACAAGTGTTGTGTAATACATAGGAGACAGTAGCAGAATGGGGCTAAGCAGAACGTATGTATATTGCAAAAAAACGCCCAGGCACTGATCACAGAGAGAAAGCCGAGACCTAGTGAATGGGACAGTCATTTGGAGGTTTGAAAAAAGCTGCATGCAGTATACAGTATTTTACATTACATTTCACTACAGAAATTCTTTGCTGTCTAAATTTATCCTGTTGCCTTCAATGTAGAGTGTAAAAGAAGAGGGTCAATTTTAATGGGGTCAATTTTGGTATTAGACTGCCTAAACATGGAGGTTCCTCTTTGAGATCTCTGCTCTATTACTACCTGCAGTGGAGACACTTTTCTCAATACAATTACTAAGCAGGGAGGTGCCAGCATACAAAAATCTGACAAGAGATGAAAAGGACCTGCATATGGAGTTTACCTAATTATAGTATGGCGACTTAATAACTTTATGATCACAAACTTGTAACTAAATACCCTTGTTTTCCAGTTGAGGGCCAGGGAACATATACTGATACTCTTCTTGAAGCAATATTGGTCAGATTGTTTACACTTACATTATAGTTTACTAAGTGCTCCCCCAAGCCCTGTGGAATTCACACGTAAGTACATTATGTTATACCCCAACATATTACACCAGCTCTGAAAATATTAAAGAGTATATAAGCACTGCTAGGAATACATAATCAAATGTTAACGGCAAGATTGAAAAACGTCAACCTTCACTCTTAGGGGCAGATTTATTAACATTCTGATAAAATAAATAAATTAATTTCCACAAAAATCAAGAATATCTAGTCATTTATTAAAAGATCTGAATTGAAAAAGTACGAATGATTAAAAATGGAGAGCGAAAAGAACATGAAAAACCACAAACTTTTTGTAGTTTTTACATATATTCTCAATGCTGAAAACCGTGATTTGTGTAACTTGAAAAATGACAGATCTTGATGTCCAGTATTTATATGTGGTACCTAAATTGGCATGGCTTGTCCCTAAACAATATATATATATATTTTTTTTTAAAGAGTGCAAAGCTTAAATGGCCTCTTGGAATAAGTGACAATAGAAAAGGTCTTTGTACTTAGTCATACTTTTATGTATGCTTGCTTAAAACAAGGCAAATGTAGGGAAGTTCACTCCATTTAACTCATTCAGCAGTGGTTTTCCTACCCTAATCTCTCCTACACACCGATAATTGTGTAAGACCTAGAGTAACAGCAAGATCCATAGGGATTCAAGAAAAGGTCACTAAAAAGCTACAAGGAGCCAGGCTATTGGCCAAGTTGGAGGACCATCATAAAAAAGACTTGGGCCCAGCATGTAAAATGATTAAATGGGATCTAAACCCTGAATTGGTCTAAACGTATTCTGAGTGATTCTGTGAGCACTTTTGCACTTTATATTTGTTTTCTGTTTTAAGAAATTTCTGGGAAATTAGCCCAGTTTTATACTTTTAGATAGGCTTCGGCTCAACAGCTTTTTAAAGGCCAAGAGTGTCAGCAACCCTAATTGTCTATGCAATGTCTATGTACTCTCTATGCATTTCCTGGATTGAGTTAACCCCTGAGTTGCTGGATGTAAAGCTACTTACCTTCCCGGCCGGACCAGATCCTCCTTCCGACTGCTCCTTCCATTTGAGGTGTGGCTGCACGCTTGCATCTGCGTCCACTCACCTTGTGGCACGTTTGTCGCAGTTTCGTCAATCTTGCCGCAGGCGTGTGCCAATTTCTGGTCATGCTCTTTCCTCCTAAGGCCTATAAAAGGATGCTAGAAGCTATCCTCCTTGCTTGATTATCAAGTTCTCCTTGATCTCCTGGCATTATATCCTGTGAATTTGACCTCTGATCTTGACTTTTGTCTGAACACTGACCTTGAACCTCTGCTGCCTGCCCTGATCTGGACCTGTTGACCTCGCTTTCGTCTCATCCCCTGGTTCTTCGCTATTGGGTTCCCAGCTACTTTCCACTGCTTTGCTTCCTGTACCCATTCCCAGGTAAGCCTCCAGCTAGTGCGAGGCGCTTGTGGGCCTGAATTCTTAAACTTCTGTTCTGGCTTGACACTGGATTTAAATTGAGCAAAAAGTCAGCTAAAAATGCAAAAATCTCATAAACCACTAAAAACAGAAGATACATGTAAATATGAAAAGCACCCCAAGTTAGTCTGAATCTATTCATTTTTAGAGTCAAGAGCCATTTTAAGGAGCAAGGTAGATCCTTCCTCGCCCAGAAAGCATTGCCAATGATTCCAGAGTATCATGTGAAAGGAATGTCTACAGATTTAGCAGCAATTAGTTAAGAGAGTTGGAGTGACAGTAACTGTTAAGTAAGTCCCCAGTAAGGTGTGCTGCATGTACAGACATGTTAAACCCATAAAGTGCTAGGTTATTATAAAGCTCCAGTGCTGCCTCTAAACTACCATAGCACCAGTACCTTACATTCTACATTTCAGTCCTTCCTGTGTTTCTATGGGCACCTGTTTTGCCCAGTAACACATGATCCTGCTTCTGAACAATACCATAGCACTGAAAGGGTTAAGGCTTACTTTTTTTCTTTACCGTTTCTGGAGCACATGAGTATAACTTTCTTCTAGTGATGCACCAGTTGCCCTGTTACTTCTCTGGGACAGAATATGCTCCCTGGTCTTGTGTGAGTTTCCTCCCACAGCCCAAAAACACGCAGGGAGGTTAACTGATTGCAGATGAAATGTATGATACAGTGTTGTGTGAATTTGATAGGGACCTTGGCATGTAAGTTTTACTGGGCAGGGACTGATGTGAATGATAAATCTGTATAAGCTGCTACGGAATATGTATGTGCTATATAAATTAACTAAAGAGGGATTGAATCATACTAACAGGTAAGTGCCACAGAATGTTAGGCAGTGCAGTCCATACGGTAGAGACTGTAACCAACAGTCACAGCTTAAAGCAGATATTCTGCCTCATATATCCAGACGTGTTCAAATGTATGGTTTTAAAATAAAGATCTGTTTAGTATTCCTGTGTTTTTCATTTTTTTAAAAAACTTCCGTCTGGAATATAAAATGTACCAACTTTACCATATGAGAGGATGTGATTCATCTACATATTTATATATTATTTATCAAGACAAAAGAATTCCCTGCCAACCTGCATTCCTTCACTTGCAACAAAGAGTGACTTTGCAAATAGATAGATGTTGGACTAGAGCAAAGCATTATGGATTTCCAATTTTTTGGGGCAGTCTGATTCGCTCTACCACTTGCCTATGCTTGCAAAGCTGACCTTAATTTTCTCTCAGTTCTGCTATTTCCCACACTGTAATGATTCTACTTACACTGAAAATGTATTGTGAGGTCAGACCCCATCCACAGCCAGAACAAGTGACCACTTAGCCTTAACATGACAAAGCTAAAGGGGGGTCTAATTGATCAACTGACCGTCTGTTCAGATAGGAAGAACAATAAGGGGCGGGGGAGACAACGGGTACTATTTACAATGAAACAAATTGACCAGCTAAAATGCAGCCATGTTATGACCTCTTAATTAATTTTTATGGATGTAAGTAGAGTGGGGTCATTCTATTGTGACCACTCCATAAAAAAATGTTACCAGCAATTAAAAACCAGTTAGGAAGCTATAAACTCCACCGATGCTCACACTTCATTAGGCAGTCACAAAGAAACTTTATTCAGAGGCCTGCGTGCTATAAGTGGAGACATTTTAAAAATATATAATTGGCCCTGGGAAAACATCTCTGAGAAAGGAACTGAAGATCAGTAAACAAAACACATTTTGCTAATGAATAAGATGGGCTGTGTAACGCACACAGAAGACATTCTCTTTTTGTTCAATTACACAAGAAATATCTCTAAATGTTTCCATTTTACATGTTTCTACCAAGAATTTCACTTCAAGTATCAGAAGGAAACTGGATTAAACACTAACGGTATACGCTGGATGGTTAGCCGAGGCTCTAGAGATAAAAGAAATAGCTTGAATATAAAAATGTATACATTATGAAGTGTCATTCTATGTACTGCAAATTACAGCGCTGAGGACATATACCAGATATTTGCAGGCACAGAGAAAATAATTGAATTTTTACTATGCTAATTTTTTATTTTATAGCAGCACTTGAAATAATATTTAGTCATAAATCGGGCTGTGCCATTATCATAATGAACAGGGCCAAGTTCAGCCAATCAAATTTAAGGGTTGCTTTACTGAATGGCATTTTGACTGCTGCAATTCTTCACCCATTATTGTACCTAGTGCTGCACCTTGCTGTTATAAATGGGCCTTAAGACTTTTAAAAGGTCTTTAAACTTTCCATGTATTCATGGAACTGCATAAAACAAAGTTTTTCAATGTTGTGTTTTCTTCCATTTTCATCTTAAAAAATGCCTGTATTTACTGTTCCATTAATTTCATTATCTGTGATATGAAAGGTTCTGTGCTGAAATGTCATAGACTGTTGTCACTTGCACCAGGTACATGTAACTGTACTTTTGCTAGCATTTCTCAATCCTAAGGAGCAACACTGTACTCAAATTGTAAGGCTGGTCATTCCTAAACATACCCCATGAGGGCATTGTGCTGTATTGTAGTGAGTGAGTGGGATTACCTTTATGAGTGGGATTATATGCGTGACGGGGTGTGCAAATGAGTTGGATTACCTGTATGAGTGGGATTATATGCGTGACTGGGTGTGTATGTGAGTGGGATTACATGTTTTTAGTGGGATTATATGCGTGACGGGGTGTGCAAGTGAGTGGGATTACCTGTATTGTAGTGAGTGAGTGGGATTACCTTTATGAGTGGGATTATATGCGTGACGGGGTGTGCAAATGAGTGGGATTACCTGTATGAGTGGGATTATATGCGTGACTGGGTGTGTATGTGAGTGGGATTACATGTTTTTAGTGGGATTATATGCGTGACGGGGTGTGCAAGTGAGTGGGATTACCTGTATGAGTGGGATTATATGCATGACGGGGTGTGCAAGTGAGTGGGATTACCTGTATGAGTGGGATTATATGCGTGACTGGGTGTGCATGTGAGTGGGATTACCTGTATGAGTGGGATTATATGCGTGACGGGGTGTGCAAGTGAGTGGGATTACCTTTATGAGTGGGATTATATGCGTGATGGGGTGTGCAAATGAGTGGGATTACCTGTATGAGTGGGATTATATGCGTGACTGGGTGTGTATGTGAGTGGGATTACATGTTTTTAGTGGGATTATATGCGTGACGGGGTGTGCAAGTGAGTGGGATTACCTGTATGAGTGGGATTATATGCGTGACGGGGTGTGCAAGTGAGTGGGATTACCTGTATGAGTGGGATTATATGCGTGACGGGGTGTGCAAGTGAGTGGGATTACCTGTATGAGTGGGATTATATGCGTGACGGGGTGTGCAAGTGAGTGGGATTACCTGTATGAGTGGGATTATATGCGTGACGGGGTGTGCAAGTGAGTGGGATTACCTGTATGAGTGGGATTATATGCGTGACGGGGTGTGCAAGTGAGTGGGATTACCTGTATGAGTGGGATTATATGCGTGACGGGGTGTGCAAGTGAGTGGGATTACCTGTATGAGTGGGATTATATGCGTGACGGGGTGTGCAAGTGAGTGGGATTACCTGTATGAGTGGGATTATATGAGTGACTGGGTGTGCATGTGAGTGGGATTACATGTATGAGAGTAAAATAGTATATATAGTAATAGTATAATAAAATAGATTACAAACAGAGGTAAGATTTAATGCAGTTTACAAGGTAAGAGAATGTACGTCAATAATAATGAGGTTTGCTAATAAAGTTACACTAGAAAAAAACTTCTGAGAAAGGTCATCAGGTCTGGATATGCAAATGTCAGTGATGATGTAGCAGATAGAAAATGGCCACCTGGTTAAAGCAGATCTTTGAATCTGGAAAATGGGACAGGTTCAGGCTAACGGAGGGAGATCAGACAGAGAAACTGATGCAGTTTGAAAGGGGAATATGTGCCCAACCCAAGACATGTTAAAGATTTATAGGGTTTACATGTCCTTTAAGCTGTATGTAAACTCAAGTAATATATGGCAACAAACTTCCTAAATCTTCAGAAATATTAAAATATATATAGATGCAGCAGTGTCAATAGCTATGGGCATACTGGGCATATACCATGGATACTAACAGAACAGCAGCTTCATGTTCAGTCGTTTAAAAATCCTGCTTAAATCATATGTATAGCTCAACCTCTGAAAATTGCACTCATTTATTTCTTTATACCAGTAGTTTCCTTACTTTTTCAGTTCAAGTCCCCATTAAAGGTCCAACTTTGGATCAGAGTTACCCTTAGCTCACAAGATTATAGATAATGGCAAACATTAGTATATCCATCTGCCTGTGTACCTGCTGGGAAAAGTTCCCCAAACCACCTTAGGCTCATAGTGTAAATGCAACCTCTCCCTAACCTTGTCCCACTGTGAAGGAATCTAAGTCCCTCTGCTTTCCATAGTGGGTGGAGCACAGACTCTCTGGAAAGCAGAGAATAAATCTCAGAATCTATCACTTCACACT
This sequence comes from Xenopus tropicalis, assembly GCF_000004195.4. NCBI lineage: Eukaryota > Metazoa > Chordata > Amphibia > Anura > Pipidae > Xenopus > Xenopus tropicalis. The sequence goes on from NC_030679.2 coordinate 109,372,651, forward strand.
AGAATAAAGGAGGTGAGGGAGGGGTTGGATAACCCTGTGAGCCTAAGGGAGTGGGAGCTGGTCCCAGTAGCAAAGACTGACCACAATTGTTTCCTTTGCTGTAAAAAGACTGTGTAAAAACATTTATATTTATTTCAGGAAGTCTAACTAGTGTTCATGCACAACTGAATGAACTCATGTAAAAAAGGTTGGTATTTTTCCCCTTTAATTGAAAGCCCACTGTGGTAGAGACCTAAGAGGCCTCTGATGAATTTCAAATGAACCTGAATCACATTGTACAAGTCAGTGGATCTCCAGGAGTCCTACCATAACTACTGCAAATAAGAAACTATTCTATGCATCTTTTTAGTTGGTCTGAAAATCAGTGTTTAAATTTCCACCTTGCAACTGAAAATTCTGGTTGTTAGACTTTCCCAGAACTATAAATGCATCAGTGCTGTATTAACAAAGGATAATAATATTAATCTTTTCTGCATATGAGAGTTTCTCCTACAACTGAGCATGCTTAATTATTTTAGTCTATGCCTTTGATTGTAGTCTATGCCTATGCCTAGGGGCACATTTACAAAGGCACGAACGCTTGAGCGTTCATTCGAACGCTCCGAGCGTATTTTTGCCGATTTTTTCGGGCGTCCGCACGACTTTTTCGTACGGCGCACGACTTTTTCCGACGTTTGCACGAAAAAATCGGAAAGGTTTTACCACTGTTTACAATTGTTCGGTACGAAAATTTTGTGACTTTCAGATCGCCAATACGATATTATCGCGACTAATACGATTTTTTCGTAAGCATTTTCGTGATATTTGCGATCTTCCGAAATTTTCGTTTCCAATGCAATTTTTTCCCATTCGGATTCGTGGAGTAGTAAATGTGCCCCCTAGTCTATGATTTTAGTCTATGGGGCTGATTTACTAATCCACGAATCCGAAATCGGATTGGAAACGAACATTTTGTGATTTTTTCGTATTTTTTGCGATTTTTTCGTCGCCGTCACGACTTTTTCGTGAATTGTCGTGACTTTTTCGTAGCCGTTACAACTTGCGCGAATTGTTGCGACTTTTTCGTAGCCGTTACGACTTACGCGAATTGTCGCGACTTTTCCGTATTGAGTGCTAGTAAACGGCGGGCAAACCTTTCCGATTTTTTCGCGTCGGCTACGAAAAAGTCGCGACAATTCGCGCAAGTCGTAACGGCTACGAAAAAGTCGCAACAATTTACGAAAAAGTTGCGACTCTGACAAAAAAAATCACAAAATACCGATCATTACGAAAAAAACGCATTCGGATGCTTTTGATCCGTTCATGGATTAGTAAATCGGCCCCTATGTGTTGACAGCCATTCTTACTATCCTGTTGGGGAACTGAAACACAGGAGGAAGACTGACCAGCATGACAGAAATGAAAGTCAAAAGTACAAGAGAGCCTAGTAAAACTTTCATAGGACATGAGAAAAAGCAGAAGATAATCTTTATAAATTGCCCTCTAATGATACATACATTATTTTATATTTGTATTTATCTATAATTGTAGTAACCCCCTGTTTGTTGTTTTAATTCATTGTTCTACTTTACACTGCTGCGTACATAAGTAGGGCTTTATATATAAAGATATACATACATACACAAATACATACAAAGGAAAAATAATAAATGGTGGCTAAGAGATCTTACGTCACATTTATGCTGCTGCACAAATGACTGCACCAGCATCTCCCAACATATAAACCTTCTGCATGCAAATGCTAATAGCGCATTGGAAAATATTAAATGATGTACATTGGCCTTAGTAAATACGCCCCTGATCTGATCTAAAACAACATAGAAGGTAAAACACTTGCCTGTTAGAGATGACTGTAATGGAAATACATTGATATAGCTGTAAATGTGTGTATGGTCTGTTAGTGTGATACGTTCGCTTTTAAGCATGAGCTATTTGTGTATTTGGCCTGATGTTATTTGTCTGGGAAATGTAAAACACCGGAAAAAACCCAAGATTAGTTTAATTCACTATATAATAAAAAGTATTTTAACAACTTAAGTGCTGAACTTTCTAGACTGCATTAGAAGCAATTTGCATGTCATTCAAGCAGCAAAGAGGATAAGGGACTTTAAATTAGTCAAGTTCTACCTCTCTTGATGCCTGCCATTAGCTCAGCGGTCTGTCTTAGCAAGGTGTTCTGAAGCTGAAATAAGGCAAAGCACTTGCTAACTTTAAATATTTTAAAACATGGGTTTCATATTGAATTCTTATTTCCTTACAAATCAGAATAACAAAAATGCACAATGTTTAGCTGAAAAGCAAACAATATAAAATATTCTTTATAATATATATATATAAGCACACATTCTCCAACACAGACTCACACAGAGATACGTACAATAACAACCACAGAGCAATCCTCACAGTTGCGCATGGGGAGGTTTAGTATTTCCCTGTCCAGCCTCTCCTACCCCTAAAGGAGAACTAAACCTCAACAAAGAAGTGGAGTACCGCAGGGGTCAGTCCTTGGTCCTTTGCTTTTTAACTTGTTTATTAATGACCTGGAGGTGGGCATAGACAGTACTGTTTCTATTTTTGCTGATGACACTAAATTGTGCAAAACTATAAGTTCCATGCAGGATGCTGCCGCTTTGCAGAGCGATTTGACAAAATTGGAAAACTGGGCAGCAAAATGGAAAATGAGGTTCAATGTTGATAAGTGCAAAGTTATGCACTTTGGTAGAAATAATATAAACGCTAACTATCTACTGAATGGTAGTGTGTTGGGGGTTTCCTTAATGGAGAAGGATCTAGGGGTTTTTGTAGATCACAAGTTGTCTAATTCCAGGCAGTGTCATTCTGTGGCTACTAAAGCAAATAAAGTGCTGTCTTGTATAAAAAAGGGCATTGACTCAAGGGATGAAAACATATTTTTGCCTTATTATAGGTCCCTGGTAAGGCCTCACCTTGAGTATGCGGTGCAGTTTTGGGCTCCAGTCCTTAAGAAGGATATTAATGAGCTGGAGAGAGTGCAGCGACTGCAACTAAACTGGTAAAGGGGATGGAAGATTTAAGCTATGAGGTGAGACTGTCGAGGTTGGGGTTGTTTTCTCTGGAAAAGAGGCGCTTGCGAGGGGACATGATTACTCTGTACAAGTACATTAGAGGGGATTATAGGCAGTTGGGGGATGTTCTTTTTTCCCATAAAAACAATCAACGCACCAGAGGTCACCCCTATAGATTAGAGGAACGGAGCTTCCATTTGAAGCAGCGTAGGGGGTTCCTCACGGTGAGGGCAGTGAGGTTGGGGAATGTCCTTCCTAGTGATGTGGTAATGGCAGATTCTGTTAATGCCTTTAAGAGGGGCCTGGATGAGTTTTTGAACAAGCAGAATATCCAAGGCTATTGTGATACTAATATCTACAGTTAGTATTACTGGTTGTATATATAGTTTATGTATGTGAGTGTATAGATTGGTAAGTATAGGTTGTGTGCTGGGTTTACTTGGATGGGTTGAACTTGATGGACTCTGGTCTTTTTTCAACCCTATGTAACTATGTAACTATGTAAAGAAGTAGTGTACAAATGCTATTGCTTGTGTTTTGGGCTTCTGTACCAGCCCAAGGCAACCACAGCCCTTTAGCAGGAAAGATCTGTGCCTCCAAAGATGCCTCCAGTAGCTCCTCATCTTCTTTTGCTCTGTGCTGCTTTCTGGAACTGAGCTTAGGGACTGACTCACAATATACTGCATATATTGAGTATAAATGTTACAGTTTAAAACTAATTAGTAATTGATTCTGATTTTAATTAAATAGCAGCTCAAAAGCCAGCACAATCAACTTGTATGACAGGCAAACCAAATTTTCTGCTTGATGATTTGCTATGACCTCTGTTAGTTTCTCAACAGCTGCCCAAAGCACACTGAGCATGTGCAATGTCAATTGCACTAAATCCAAGATGGTGACCCCCTGTGAATTAATTTAAAGGAGAAGGAAAGTCATTTTGGCATTTTACAGCCAATAAATTTGTCACATTTGTGCCACCTAGAACGTTTTATTTATTCAGCAGAAATAACCTGCGTAAAAAGCCCTAGAAGCTCCCTCCATTTGTTTAAGATAGCAGCTTCTACTTTAGCATGGTCTTCCTAGCTTCCTGCTGCAGTTCTAGCTGTTGGTAGTTGAGATCACACATTCCTATGGTAGTGGGGAGTGAGTTCTTATGCATTCTTATGGGAGGGGGAGCAGGAGAAGGGAGAGAGGAGAAAACTGAGCAGACTTGTGCCCCAAACCTGAAGGAGCCCTAAAGGAGACAAAGTAAAATATCAAAGTACATGTACAAAAAACAAGAAATCCTGTGTTTCTTTTGATAGAGGACTCAGTGCAGCATTACTGTAAGTGCTTATGGCTGTATTTACATAGACCTTTCTGATAAAGCTTACTTAGTTTTTACCTTTCCTTCTCCTTTAAAGGCCTATATCTTTACTTTGATAGAGGTTGTAAAATTTTAGGCTAGTGCAGTGAGTTCAGTATATAGAATATGTAATTTATAGCCATATATGTTTAGGGTTTATCTCTCCTAAACAAGCAAGCAGTGACAGGCAGGCAGGGGCTGAGGGGTGCTGTGAATAGGGACTCTGTTCATCACTATTCCCCCCCCCCCAAAGTTTTTTATGTAGGGAGGCCTGATGCTTTCAAGTTACACCTCTATTCATATGCACACTTTCTCTGTCACAAACTCACTTATTCATTCTCACTGACACACCAGAAAAGTTCAAATACAAAGTAAATATGCTTCTATGTGCATTTTCTGCATTCGATTTCTACAGTCAGCTGAACCATCAGGGAAAAAAAGCCTCCTTTGTCACAGTGTCCATGGGAGTGGAAAATGTATAATGTCTTCAAAGTGGTATTTATACCAAGTATAAAATAAAAATGTTGTCACAGAAGATAAATAAAGGAGCAGAGTGAACACAGAATCAATAATAATAGACAATAACCAGTGCCTCGATGATATCCTAAGTGCACTATATAATTTATTTCATACACATAAACATCACCTGTCTGCCGGCAAATAAATAAATAAAGCCAGGTTTTTGTTCGAAATGCACAGTGTTCGTGATTATTTGTGTGTGGAATGTTAGGAATTATACTGAAATGTATGAGAGAGACTTGTTTTTGTGTGCTGATATTAGATGTGTTGATATAACCTTACGTATTAAACCGGTATTACTATCATATGCACAAACAAGTCTAAAACCCAGTTGTTCCTTATTTCTGTATTTGTACAATTGCAGCTGCTTCAGAAAAACTCATAGCACTGCCTGACTCACACTAATTCTCTTTATTATTAGTAGATATCCAACTCGCACATAGATGTGTCCGTCATACATATTTCTCAACAAGCCATTATGTATTTGACTTTCTCCTTTATTGCAGGTAAAAAGATACAGTGTTCTATACTTATAAATATAACCAGGAAGAATCAGCAAATGTGGGTCTTCCTTTTCCCATCCACAAAATATTTCACTAAGTGGTCAACACTTTGTGCCCATTAGAGAACCCCAAGTGAACAAACTAATCCTAAATGCACAATGAAATGTCACCAGCATTACATCTAGGAATAAGAAGAAGAAAATTATGTTAAAATATACAGCAATTGATATTTTATGTAGATGTAAATAGTTGTTAGTTTATAGTGACAAGCAACATTTTTCAGCAGACATGGATTTGCAGCAAAATTCTGCATTTATTTTGCCATTGTCAGACTTTGAGAGTGAAGAAAAAGTGTTAGTCGCATCAAAAAAGTTGCGGTTGTGCCAAATACCATGCAGTTGCATCAAAAAAGTTGCATCTGCAGTTAGCTTCCCGGAGAAGCTAAACGGGATAGATTCGCTCATCACTGTTAGTTGGTGTTGGGATGAATAATGGGCAAATGACTACCAAGAATGACTGTATTCTCTGCATAACTGTGAAGATTGATTTAGTGGATTGCTGAAAAATGGAAACAATATATGATGTAAAGATGATATTTTTAACAAGATAAATGAAGGCAAACAGCAGATTTGGCACAAGGTACATGCAGATGGGAAAACTTGTATAATTGGTCAGTGGATTGAGGGAGGTAGGAAGCAGCATCAAGTTTGCAAAGCAAGCAAAAGGTAAGGATCGGAGACAGACAATGACAGGTCTGTAGGCAGGCGAGAGGGCAGGGCAGGCAGCAGGCAAAAGCAAGTCCTTATAACAGAAGAGGGGTCAATATCAGGAATGAGAAGGAAGAAGATAAATGCAATGTAGGGACACACTCACAGCAGCTCAGGACTCAGAACTCAGAAGCTGACCACAAAAAAAGCTCATCAATTCAGCAATGGGGAGGAGAAAAAGGTAGGCTTCAATAGCCCCTTAACTGGAAAATTGTTTGCAGATGGACCCAGTCAGCAAGGAACAGTCAGAAGTACAGACAAACGTCATAAACACTCATTGCAAGCCCAAACATACACAACCACCAGTAGCTCAACCCGGAAATATAAGGTAAAAAAACAAATACACGAGTGCACATGTATATCAGTGAGTGCAGTGAGAAAAGGGCAATTTTGAGCTCAATCTCTGTTTTTTCCCATAATGCAGTGTTTTTTTCCGGGAATTCCTGCATCATTGCCCTCGCAAAGGGTCAGTGCTATTAACACAGTTGTAATGCACCTACCACTACTGCATCTGATTCTGCAAAATTACCACTACCAACTGTGCATTTCATCACAAATTGGATACAATTGCATGGAAGTCTTGATATGCAATTGTGTTTCGCCTATTGTTGCTGGGCAGGAAGTTTGAATCTAGCATGGGCACTACTAGGATTTTATAATATTTTGCTTTAAACCATGACCAATTGTTTATAGTTTTTTTAAAGGATAGGTTCACCTTTAAGTTAACTTTTAGAATGTTATAATCAATTGGTCTTCATTATTTTTTTTTTTTTATATAGTTTTTGTTTTTCTAACTCTTTGCAGCTTTCAAATGGGGTTCACTTACCCCAGTAGCCAAAAAACGATTGCTCTGTCAGGCTACAGTTCAGTTTTATTGTTATTGTTACATTTAATAGCTTATTTTTCTATTCAACGCCTCCCCTATTCATATACTAGTGTCTCATTCTAACCACTCCATGGTTGCTAAGGTAATTTGGACCCTAGCAACTAGATAACTGCTAAAACTATAAACTAGAGAGCTGTTGAACAGAAAGTTAAACACCTAACAAAATACAACGAATAAAAAATGAAGATCAATTGCAAATTGTCTTAGAATATTACTCTCTACATCTTACTAAAAGTTAACTGAAAGGTGAACAACCCCTTTAATTACTATGAGATGAGGGTTGGGGGTATATAGATTGATTAGAAGCATTTACAACTGATTTGGCCCCTTTGAGAACTTCAGTTTCTAATGCTCCTAGTTGCACGCAGTGGAACTGTTTCTGCCCAGATGTGGAATGACAAGAAGCACTGCTGTTCTACAGGCCTCGTCACTGTGCTTGTTGAAAAACTCTCACTGCTGCATTCACATTCAGCTCACATGGTCCATCGAACAAGAGACCTTTTACTTAATTAGACAGTAAAAATATGTTAAAGGGCAAATTTTATATAAAATTAAGCTTGCCCCTATAAAATCAAGCTTAGCAATTAGCCAGGACGTTATTTTGTACCTAGAGTCCCTCCTAAAAGCCACTGCTGGGTGTTAAATCTATGACCCTTCTCATATCAGCATAATCTTCTGCCTTACTTGAACTGTGGCTGCCACATGCCATTGATTCAATCAGTAGGAACCAAGTATGGATGTGCAGCCAGAGGTTCATCTCTGATGCCTTGGCTTCCACTGAGCACTTTGGTGTACATAACAATATATTCTGTATATTTTTGGTTTCCTCTTTGTAGATAATTGATCAGGTCCAGACTGGGATTCAAAATAGTCCCTGGCATTTCAAGGTCCAAACAGCCCCCCACTTCCATAAATTATTTTTATAAACTGGAGAGGGGGGGGAAGGTGGGCACAAAAAGGGGTGGACAGTGACATAAAGGGGGTAGGGCAGTAACATCAAAGGGCTATGACACATGGTTGAACAAAGGTAAAGTTATGGAGACAATCGGAGAAGGAAAAAAAAATTGGGGCAGATTGGTGTGGATAGGGGGTGCCTAGGGTAATTTGTAATAACCCCCCTGACCTTGGCAGGTGTTTTACCAGGTAGGCTAAACATTACAGCTAGACTAAATAGTCACTGTCTAACACATCTTACAGCAATCCACAGATTGCCGGTCCGGGCATGGTTCACCCCAGTTGCCTTAAACATTTGCAAAAAAGCTTAAATTTTAAATATTGTCTTATTCTGGTGAAGTGGGAAAACACTATTTGCAATGAGACACTGAAAATACTTGGCTATAGACAAACAACACAACAGAAGCGGCCATCACCATAGGAGTCTATGTAGTCTATTTGCAGCCATTTGTTGATTTCAGCAGGTCAGTGTTATCGGAAGCAAGTGTATTACAGCCTATTACTGTGCACTGTGCCTGAGCAAGGCCTTGGTGTGGCCAAGACACACAGTGTTCGGCAATTACCTTTCAGTGTATCCACGGATGCTACAAGCAGCGTATTTATCTTCAGCTAAATTAAAAACTGTGTTTTGCTATCTGTTAACCACATGCTTTAAATGCACATATATCCCAAAGACTGGATTTATTTAAACTCCTGCATGAAGGATGATTAATATGAACAGAACTGTAGCCTACTGGTAGCATGGAAATAAATAAACGTATATATAATAATACACATTGGTAAGCGCATAGAAAGCTTCCAATAGCTTAGTGCTTTGCTAGAGCATTCCCTAGTGGTAGCAACAAGGAATGCAAAATACAAAAATTCTTAATTCCTATTGAGAGGCAGATATATTTATAAATAGAAACTGTATTGGAGATCTCTGTATTGGTTATCAGACTTACTATACATGGAAAAGTATGGTGTTTCGGAAGATTAACAATAGCCTCTCATAACCACTTGAGATCTTATTTACAAATAATCCATACAATGATTTCTGTTTTCTTAAAAAGCATATGCTTAATGTTTGACACAAAGAGCAATCAGAGGAGTTTTACTGCCCAGTATCAAGCATTAGATTCTCTTTATAGAAAGGGAGGGTTGGAAGTCTGGAACAACGAAGGAGTTCATGGAGCTTGATATAAAATGGCAACTAACAGCATTATGAGCAAAGTTACCAGTCAGCTGGGCATATGATATGTACAAAGCCTGATACAGTAGAAAATCTGCCATATATCAATTTCATAAATTGTTTTTATTTCTGTCTTATTATTTGTAAATATTTACTGGTTTGTTATTGGGTCACTCAAGCAAACTAAACATTCAAGTGACTGCATTAAAACAATTTTGGGGATACATAGTCCACACCAGACCAGTAAAACTAACTGATGGTTGCTAAAGGTTACTGAGCTTGGGCAACATATTTTTTTTTCATATAAGTCTCTGTTATAGTAACCAATCAGATATTTTTTACAGTTTTCTGGGCTGGGAAAGTTTGCCTATATTTCCATAATATTCCCCTTTATAAGGTGGCTAGTTGGAGCGTGGTGGTCATATTTGAGCAAGTGTATATAATAATAGAACTGAATATTAAACTAACCTATTGAACTTTGCAAATAGAGAAGCATAAGATCAATTTAAATGTGGGAAGAAGAAACCAACCTTGTGGATATCCAGCTAAAGGGAAATATTTTTATAAAACCATTATAAACTCTTTTTCAACCCACATAAACAGGACAGCAGGTACAGGACACCTTGAAACCTTTTGTATTGAAGGTTGATCTCAGAATCATTTTTGAAGGACTCCCCATACCTGTATGTAACAAAGTTTGCCCAGTTGCAGTAGCCTGGAGCAACCAATTAGATGTTTGCTTTTAAACAGGTGACCAGTAAATGCTACCTGCTGATTGGTAGCTATAAATGATATAAACTAGATCTGTAGCAAACTTCTGCACCTTTAATTACATAAACATTTGCCTGACTTAGTATTTAAGATAAATGAATACTTTTCTTTTTTATATATATTTACTTAGACATCCATTTAAATTTGTTTTATACATATAGGGGCCTATATATTATGTTAGATAAAACAAGACTCACCGAAAAAAACTATGTAAAAAGCTGTGTAAAATAAATGGTGAATTTAACCATTTAAACAACGATTATATGCCATTGTTTTATGCAAATTCTGGTGGAAGGAAAAAAGATGTGGTGTGTTTTGATTTTTTTTATTTTGCCAAATTTTTTACGCAGCAAAATAAATAGGCCCATACTGTATTCCCTGCCTACATTTGTATCTGCTCTTTATACATAGGAATGTGGAAGAAAAATGATTCCTCTAGTGGTTCTTGAAATGGCTGCCTACAATCACCGGACAGTCCATTGTAGCCTGGTGGCAAACATATCACTCCCTCAGTTTCCCAGAGTTCCATTTCCACTAATGAGGATGCTCTTTTGTTTCCTCTGATGAGGGAATTATGCCCTGATGATGATGATCACTGTGCACCCAATATGTCAGGTGGGCTAAGCATTCACTTACAAATCCTAATTTACATTTTTACTGCTCCTCTTGTCTTGACAGGAACGTGAATTATGGGAAATACAGAGCAGTATGCCAGTATGTTGAAAAATTCAGTTTTTAAAAAAAATGAAGCCAGAATTGTCCTTCTCCTTAGCACAAACACACGACGCATGTAAATTCTGCATATGTGCAGTATAAATGGTCCACCCATTTGAAATGTACACAAATGCATTACCAAGTATGGCAGGGAGAATATGCAATCATATCAACACAGCCCCTTGAGCAGCTCTCCCTTTCCCCCTGCTTTGTTAAACAATTACACCATGGTAAAAAAAAAATCACCCCTGGCAGATAGAGTCTGATTTACAGGAGCTGTACAAATCCCTAACGATATAAAATCCATTGACACCGCAGATTGGATGCTGCTTGCTTTCTAGACAAAAGGGAGTGCGTATGCATGTGAGCGCAGTTCCTGGCTTTTCTTCTCAGCGTCTCCTGTTAGCAGGAGGGTGTGTGTGTTTGTGTAGTGCTCCATTTCTCTTCTGCTGTTGTGTTTTTGGTGTTTGGTTCCTTTCTCTGTTATCCCATTCTTAAGGCAAAGCTTTGTCTTTTTTTTTTTTTTTTTGCAATGTTATTTTTGTGCGTGTGTGAGTCTCATGGTGTTTGGCTGTATGGCTGTGCATGTTTTTTTTTTTTTTAATACTGATGAAAACTCCATTCAGAAAGGCTCAGACAGAGGCCCTTTGTCCGTTTGTCTTTTAAGGCTCCCCAGTGTACTAATTTGCCATTCACAAGCCCCTATCTAAAGGTTGCACAGAAATTTCAATATACTTCTTTTCAGCCGCAAGCAGTCCTACAATATCACAATATCCTAGTGTTTTGTCCTCTTGTTAGAGAAGAAAATGGAGTTGGAAAATCATTATAGATTCCCAGGTAGCCCTAAATAAATGATTCTGGCGAGGCATCAGTTAAAAGAGAAAAAGGAGAAAGAAAGAAAACCACCATGACGTATGCCATGCGAATATAAACCATTGGCATTTGTTGTTTGTGAGTTTAGCGATAGGCTGAGTTCACGGTGTCTCTTCAATTAACTGCAGTGTCACGTGCACTCTGAGGAGAAACACAAGCAAGGCTCCTTCATGAGGTGAAGAGAGCAGTAGATAGGGTGAAGCTTTTGCTTAGTTACAATTTTACTGTCAGTCGGTAAAAAATGTCATCTCAAGTCCCAACATAATAAACAATAAATGCGGCAGAGTTGCCGCTTAGTGGTGATACAAGGCATCTGCATACTAAATAAATGCTTAAAGGAGCCAGTTACTCATAGCTGACAATTCCACTGTTAGCAAGGTTTACTAAGCAATGCGTTTTGAACACACGACAAATCAACACTATAAAAAACTTGGAGGCACCACAACATAGGTATAACTGACTAAGTCAGACTGAGTCTTTAGGTGTTTCTAATTGATACCATCCATGATTTACAAAATATTGCTTCTTGTCCTAGTCCCTCAAAAGATGTGGATAGCCATATGTTTTTAACCTCCTATGAAAGGTAACACTGAAATTGTTGCTTATATAAGAAAACCACTGTGAAATGAACATTTATATGGTGTACATATCTGTTACATTAAACAGCTACTACCTAGATTTCATAATGACATTAAACAGTTCCAGGAAGATCAAATCCTTGGCTGGTTCTATGGAACATCATACTGCAGAGATATTTTATGGCTTTACAAATCCTGGACCTGGAACATGAATGAATGCAGCATAGTTTGCAGGAACCTCAGGGCTGCAAACCTTGTTTGTTCTTGGGATCGTTTGCCACCTAGCAACAACTGGTGGAAAGGCAGGCCTCCCGAGCAGTTTCCTCTTTAGCATTATAGAAAAATAATTTTGTTACACGTGGGAAATAGGAGAATGAATGCACTAAGCAATGATTTGATGTCTTTAAAATGTTTCCAATTCACATACACAAAGGTTTCTAAAACCTCCCAAGTACGTCAAAGATGCAAAAATGACACATAGGTAACAGGGGCAAAATGTGCATAACATTCAGCATTTACAAGGAGAAATTAGATTAATTAAACCAAGGCAACCAAGTTGGACTTTTTGTAATAAAAAGTGCACAACATTAAAAATTGAGACCATGTGTGACTTCCTTCCAGAGGGCACCAGGTGGATCAACTTTTACAAGAGGCAATGAGTGCAGGGAACTGAAAAAGAAGTGTGTAAGAAGAAAATGAACTATGGTCTTTTATAGATTTCTTTAAGGCAAGACATATTAGGAATGTGCATGAAAACCCCTAGAGCAGTGATCCCCAACCAGTGGCTCGTGGGCAATGTGTTGCTCACCAACCCCTTGGATGTTGCTTCGAGTGGCCTCAAAGCAGGTGCTTATTTTTTGAATTCCTGACATGAAAGCAAGTTTTAGTTGCATAAAAAAAGTGTACTGAAAAACAGAGCCTCCTATAGGCTGCCAGTCTACATATGTTGGCAATTATTGGCAACCCCAGGAACTTTTTTTCATGCTTGTGTTATTCTCCATTCTTTTTTTACATTTGAATTTGGCTCATGAGTAAAAAAGTTTGGGGACCCCCACCCTAGAGATTGAAAAATCAGAAAAAAGGGTATTCTGGGGCTTGATGTGACAAATAAAGCTTACCTTTACATTTAATCTGCTTTTGGTGTGTTCCTCTCTACTAGTATATATACATATGTACATTAACTTTCAATGTGATAGATGTTATATCTGAACAAAAACACCTGGATATGTGCAGCACCTCATACATACTACTTGTTTCACCCACTTTCTCCTATGCCATGCCTCAGACTATAGCAATTTCTATTGGAAGAGACAGCTTCACAAGGATCCAAGCCTTTGCTATGACAACAAAGAAATGAACAATACACATTTTTTTAGGTAAAGTGCTAAAATATTGCAGTTCTGGTCTTGATTATTTATTCTGTATGATTCTGCCTGTTTTCAGCCTGCTATTGAAAACGTTATGTGATTGTCAAGGGTCACTGACCTTGGCAACCAAAAACACAGATTGCAAAGCTTCAGTTTTGTTGTTTTTGCATATTTTATTGATAATGTTTTTCAGGTCCTCCCTACTAATCTTTCATTGTTACAAACTACCTTGGAATTTCAACTACTGGTAGCAGTTGAAATTCCAAGGCAGAAATATGCAAAAGAAATTGTAAATATTTGAATAACTTGAGTAACTGAATATTTGCTTAGAATTACTGATGCCCACATCATACTAAAAAAAAGCAAACATCAATAACATGGATTACTAAGACCCCAGGCAGAAGTGCAGGATCACTAAAGGGTGCAGGAGCGTATTCCCTTAGTGCACATTCAGAGAGCACTTCTCCCAAGGTTTTGTCTCTGCACCTCATGCTGGATAAAGGGCAGTAAAACAGTGTCCCGCTGCAGTCTGCATCCACTGTGGCTCACCATCCCACGTGCTTGAATGTGCATACTAACTGCTGTGCATGAGTCCTTCAGAGTTCTGCTAATATCATGTGCCAAAGTATTTTTACTATTTTTTTTTACCAAACTCTGTAATACTTATACACAGTGGGACTGACAGGAGGCAACAACCCTGATGTTTAAAAACAGCCCTAAAAATAAGTAATATGGTAAAAAACGTTTTCATACAGTTGTGGATGTTCCCTATCTACAAAGAATTAGAGGTATATGTTTTAAAGCTGTTTTATAGCTAGAAAGCATAGCACATACGATGTTTGTGACTGGGACAAAACTAGATCAAACCTATCTAAGCAAATATCTGATAATTTTTACATAATAAGCATTAGAGTTAATGTGCCTGTTACAGAATGAACTTCTCACATAAAGCACAAAAATTAGTGTTGCAAGCAGTTTTATTCTGCTTCTAACGATCATTTGGATATTGATCGTACGTTTAAATGGAACAATCTAAAACCAACATTCAGACTAAAATTGTAGGATAAAGCCCTAAAAATAACAAATCGGAGGTTGTTCTGAACATGAAATAGTTGTCAAACACCAATCGTACGAAAGTGACTTCCTGGAAATGCATTGTAGGTCCCCCATGGATATACACAATACATGCACAGATTTTATCCTTAACCGAGTGAAATTTTTTAACCTGTCTGAGTGACTAAACAACCGACCTCCATGCCATGAAAATTATTGGAACGATAATTTGGAGCCCACACACTGTCCGAAAATTGTACGAAACTATGTTTTGTACGATTATATTAGTGCGTGTATGGGCAGCTTAAAACCTATTGAGCCCATTTCTGCAAATGATAAAATCCTTATTCTCCAGCCCTTTGCACTGCAGCTTTGGGCACCAGAAGGACCGATGGGATATTTTTAAAACTGACTTTGCAGAGACAAGCAATGGAATTAATGCAGGGAACAAAGCATTTTACATATATCTCACACATACAGAAAGGTTTTCAGTTGTAGCAAATAGTTTCATTCTGCATCAGATAACTCTAGATTCGGCGCAATCCTCAGGACTTCTGACAGTGCAAGTTTAGAGTACAGAAAGTATCAATATTAAACATAAATTCATCTGATTACTTCATGCATGATCAGATTGGGAATTTAGCAGATGCTGGGCACCCCTGCTATATATGAACCTTAGAGCACTGTCATTCTCTCTCTCTTCTCATATTATTAATAATAATAATAATAATAATAATAGTAATAATAATAATACATTTGTATATACAGGTATGGGATCCATTATCCATACACTGCGTTGCGTATGTACACGACGTAAGTCTGGGCACCCCTGCTTCAGGTTGTGGGTGCAGTGGCAACCCCTGTATACCCTGTGCCTACCTCCTGCTTTTGCCAGTTATTTCATTTGATATGTCATGTTGCTTATAAAGATCTCTCTAGTAGGCAGTGCATCACTCTGCTGGGTGGTTCAGCCCCATATAAGCACCATGTCTGCGGGTTTCGCTAACATGACACAACTTTTCTGCAATGCCTAGAGCCCACACATATTGCATAAAAAACAAAGATTTAAATCACATACACTATACATGTGAAGTTGCACTACTGTTGGGCTATAATATATATTGTTATAATGATCATTTTTCCTGATTTACAGAAAAAAAGACAAATCATCCCGAACTTATCATAGCATATTACACCATAACACTATTGCTAGGTATTGATTCCAAGCACCCACTACCCTTTTGGTAAATTTTCTTCTATATCCTTTAATCTTCAAAGCTATTGTCTGTATATCGATGCACAAAGGCCACCACATCTGTGCAAAGCAGAACCATTACCTTGTAAAGCCTTTTCTGCTTGGATGTCTCTATTCGGATTTTTTTTTTTACTGCTCTCTTGAAAACAAATGGGAGAGGCTCTTAATTAGCAGAGGAAATTGCAGCCAAATTGTGCTTTTCATGTAGTGCAAACACTAATATGATGCTACTAGAAGTCCTTGGATCTGACTTCAGTCATGCCTTAATTCCAATTTCAAAAAGAGCCAACTATGGCAATTTAGAATAGAAGGTGGTAAAACCTTTTATCCAGAGGAAGGCAGCGAAGAACCTTATTTTGCACCTGGGTATCAGCTTTCTGCATAGAATCGGTTGCACGTAGGCTATCTCTCCTGCCCCTGACTGTGCTCTTCCACTAACGAAGGTTATCCTAGGGAGCAGTGTTGCAGGAAACCAAGAGAAGAACATTAATAATGTCTGTAGGAAGAATTCTGAGAAGGGAATTCAGTGTTGGGACAACAAAACAGCATTTCATGCTTTTATTATACAGAGAAAAACAAGCCGTACAGATTTTCTACTTCTAAACACAATAGAAAAGAAAGGGAAAGCTGATTAAACAACATGACAACAATGACAAGGAATTGCAATGAGCTAAATGAATAAATTGCTTGCTTTGATTTCTTGTTACACTGAAATGTTAGTATGGCGCGAAGAGGTTTCATCTGGCCAACTTCCAGTTCTTTTATAGTCAAAATAAAGAAAATAAGCTAGGGACACTGGCAGTTTTAGTTAAATAACAGTTGTAGGGTCCCAGGTTAGACAGCACTGATGCATATACTTTATTTGCCATCAACATGCTTACCTCTGAAGAGACCCCTCTAGTGATGGGGTCCCAGGGCAAATGTCCTCTCTGCTCAGTTCAAAAAATTTCCTTGTGTATAACCTTAAGTTCCCATGGACCCAAACAACATAAACTATGGATACACCCACGGTGGGCAATATTGTTCAATTGTTTGTCCCTGGGGCCAAATGATCAAATTAAAACAGTGGGTATATGGGCTGTCGAAATGAGGGCCGCATCAACAAGCCAATGCAGTCCCTGATCAAACCTGCCTGATCGAGATCTGGCCAATTTTAGGCCAGATGGGTAGGCCCATGGGGGGTGCCCATACAGCTGAAATCTGCCCCTGTATGGCCATCTTAGGACTGGCTGGTTAACCAGCTAGGGAACTGGATAATTTAACTGGTTGGCTACACTGAACTGCTTCAGATAATCAACTGTATAGATAAGCATCACTGTATCTCCCTCTAAATAACAGCATAAAATGTAAATCCACTTTACATCTGTAATAATTGCTCTTTATTAAATACATGACTGATGAGAAGGCATAGAAAATGATTTCCTGTGGTTAATGCCTGAATAATACTCACAGCAGCAGCAGGACAAATAGGTAAAACAAGGATAAGAGAGCTTTTGCCAGGGAAAGAGAAGAAAAAGAAACTTGTTTTCATTTTTATCTGGTACCATTTGTTGGGGCCAACAAACATACTGGAGGTATCCTGTGCCCACTCTTCATCAGTAAGGCAGCCTTGGCACTCGCAGTTGCAGGAGACAGAAAAGAAAAGCTGAATAGCTCCCCCAGAAATGTTCTGTTCTGAAACCTTCAGGACCTTCAAGTTATTTAGTTGTTGCCAAAAATGTGCTTTGTATTTAGAGTTTCTGCAAGCAACACCCGCTTATTTGTGGTACGGAGAACGTGCTTGCTGGCACATCCTGCGCATCACTAAATGTGACACGGGCCCAATAACATACAGGTAAAAGAGATGAAAGGAAATCATCATATACTTTTTAAACATGAGCAAAACTTTAACACCAAAGAATTAGAAAGATAAGTTACTGCAGACACCATAAGGCTTTGGAAATCACAATCTATAAGAAATGTTTGCCTGCTGGCAAATTATAGTACTGCAAGAGACTAAAGCACCGAAGCTATTAAAACTAGTGATGAGCACATTTTTTTACCAGGCATGAATCCCCTGCGAAATTCTGCATTTCCCCATTGGCAAATTTTTTCACGAAACTGCAACAAAAATTTGCAGAGTGAGGAAAAAATCTTGGTTGCGCCAAAAACAGTTGTGTGTGTGTCAAAGAAGTTGTGCGCTAGCCGCATTTTGCACCTGCTTCAGAAATCTTGTACCTAAATACGAAAAGAGTGATGCTTCATACCGTGATGGGCACTCTGTTCTACCAAACATAAGATAACACATTTGGCTGACATGACTAACCCAATCGCAGAGAGATCTACTCAATGCCCCATTACCACTTTCTCCCCTACTTTTTAATTTGGCAATGGCCCCTTCTTAAAGGGGAACTCTGGCTTCAAAACCAACATTTTTTAAGGAGCTCCACACAATACAGAAACCCCTAATATACCTGTTGCTGTAATCTGTTCCTTCAAAAAGTATGAATAAATACCACTTTTATATGGTGAAATCTAGCTGCAAAACAATTCTTCTGTATCATTTGAAATTCTGGCAGGGGAGAAGGGACTAAAACATTGATGTTACAAATTGTAACAACTTCTCCAAAGTTTACAGACAGCATGTAGGATCTACATAACCCACAATGCATTGCACTCTGATGATACTTTCCTTATTGACATCCCATGTGCAGGGAATTGTGGGATCTGGAGGATGAAGGTAGGCTGAGAACAGTCTACTACTGTTGCTTTTTTTTGAGTCTCAAAGTATTCAGCCAGATCAGCAGGAGAACAGGGGGCCAGCCTTAGAGAACTGTTACAAACCATATTCTTCCATTAAAAATCATGAAAAGGCTGCATGTTTTTTGATTGATGTATATTGCCAAGTTGCTTTAAATTATGTTGACTTTTCAAAGAGCTCAAGTTGTGTTTGGGTGGAGTTCCCCTTGAAGATGTATACGATCTTCCAGTCAACTTAAAGGAGTGTTACACGGCACATAGCACCTTAATTTTACAGGCCACGCTAATGATATTCTTTTAGTTATTAGCAATCTCCAACAAGTCATTACACCTTTTCTGCGACATATCGAATCATTGGGGAAGATAGCCTTACATAGACACATTAAGGACACATAGATGGGCACTTTTCCATATTAATGGGTCACCAACACACCAAAATAAAATTCTTGGGAATTCATATACCAACCAAAATCGGCAATCTCTGTATGTCCGACATTACTACGTTACTCCATTACTAAACAAGCTCTTGCACAAACTCAAGGCCTGGTCTAAATTACGGCTAAATTATCTGGGAAAATGCCGTCTAATAAAAATGGTCTGATTTCCATGCTTCTATATGTATTGCAGATGCTCCCAATATTTCTTATATGTAGAGATGTAGCGAACCTCACAAAAAAAGTTCGCGAACCCGTTTGCGAACTTCCGCCAAAAAGTGCGAACTTTTGCGAACTTTGTGAACCCCATAGACTTCAATGGGAAGGCGAACTTTAAAACCTAGAAAAGCCATTTCTGGCCAGAAACCTGATTTTAAAGTTGTTTAAAGGGTGCCACGACCTGGACAGTGGCATGCAGGAGGGGGATCAAGGGCAAAAATTTATCTGAAAAATACGTTGTTGACACAGCGTTGCGTTTTGTGCTGTAAAGGGCAGAAATCACACTACATTTCTAAACTTGTGTAATAAACTGCTTTAAAACGTCCGGCGTCTACATGCCAATCAAGTCGTGTAAAGGTTACAGCCGGTTCAATGTGTGGTTGGTGCTTAGTGCACTACTATGTGCAGCACACCTGTCTCCAACACACACAGACGGAGCTGCAGTACACAATGAAAAGAAGACTAGAGTAACAGTAATCAGAAAATAAAAGCAGTCCTTACAAGGACTATTGGGTTACAGCAGATGAGATCAGCAGGACAGCTGTCCCCAGCAGCTACATACAGAGCAGTAGAAAGTAGATTACTAGTCAGCAAAGCTACCTAAACTGTCCCTCAAACCCCTGCACAGCTCTCTCCCTATGCTAACTCATCAAGCACACACAGGCAGAATGTAAAATGGCTGCTGGGCTTCGGTTTATATATGGATGGGAGTGGTCTGGGGGTGGTCCAGGAGGGAGAGCTGCCTGATTGGCTGCCATGTATCTGCTGGCTCTGGGGTGAGAGGTCAGAATTTGGCTCCAGCTAAGGCGAACCCAAAATTGCGAACTTCGCTAAAAGTTCGCGAACTTGCGAACTTGCGAACACCCGATTTTCGCGCGAATTAGTTCTACGGCGAACAGTTCGCTACATCGCTACTTATATGTACAGACTTAGCAAATATTAATAAAGCTCTTAGCAATTCATATGGCAGGGCAAACTTCCCTGTATTAGCATGAGAAAACTTCAGCAACCAAATATTCAAATTTACAGCCTGGCATGTAATGTATGATACATAGCAGACTGGATTAGCTCCAGAGAGCATTACACAGTACCAGAACTAGAACAATCCCTCTTGCCCACATACTCCTTAGCTTACCTGCTACACCTTACAAACAAACAGTTACCCTCAGATGTAAACATTTTAGTGAACTAAATGTGTCTTCCCCTTATCTTACATTTTGTATGGATTTCAGTATGGAAAAGGTCAAAAGGATCAAATAAAAATTGTAGTAATATTCTGCCTCCACACATTTTAAGGAGGTGGATGCCAACTCCTACATTAATTCTGGGAGTTGCCATCACTGTCCTTTGGCTGGAAAGCATGCCCCATGGGCAGTACCCGAGAATTAGAAGAAACTGCTCAAGGGACAGTGTAAATCGCTTTATGTAGTGTATGCGCTATGTTGTACATGTAACCTTTACTATATTGGAAAAAAACAGCTAGACCCTTTACAGATAAGGCAGATGAGTATAGCGGGGCTATTAAAAGCTCGATCTCTATGGTACAAATTATAATCCAATTCCATTTATATATAAACATTTTGCAGAAATACATGGGGGAAGTTTTGAGGGTACTAAAATAACTGTAACGAAGGGAGTGTTGGACGATAGTAAAAATAGGGGGGGTGATATTGATAAAATGCTGCTTAGTTTGAAACAAAGATTCATATTTAAGTGGCAAATAAGTTACCCATATGGGTTAAAGGATGTGTTGGAACAACCTCCCTGTATGAATGGACCAGTGGCAGGAGGACAGATATATAAGGGTTTCAGTGGTTTTTTTTGTGTTTTAAAGGACATGTAAAGCCTACATTTGCCTACAATGTATATCAGTTGGGCACGTCTCCCCCACCCAAATGGCATCATTTGTACTGCATATATCCCCTCTGTTTTCTAGCACCATCACATTTTCCAGATCAGATACATTTAAATCTGCAAGCAGCATACACACACACACAGAGACCCTTATTCAGCATACATTTCATCAGCAATACAGGCTCACACAGGCACAACTGTCTCTGATAAAAGTTCTGCTTTGTTTGAGCTGAGCTCAGGAGAAAAAAATTGAAGCAGACAGTTTCTATGGGAACCAGCAATGCCATCTTTTTACTGGCTGCCAGACTGGGGGCGTGTTTAGTAATCTGAGTATAGAACAACTGAGCATGCCCACAAGCCAAAGCAAATTCCTGAGGGAGGGGGCCGAGTGGGTTACAGGAGGAGAAGGAAATCTAAGTGATTAAGGGGACACTGCAGCCTTACTATTAACCTCTGGACAACCAGAGAGGCAGGTATTGAAAGATTTCAAAGAGGCTGTTCACTGATTACATTTCTGTGTGGGGTTTACATGTCCTTTAAGTATTAAGTAAATAAATACCAGAGGAAACAAAATATATAGCGAAATGCGTAGCAGATAGTTAGTAATGTTGTTAAACTTGTACAGTAAATAGGTGCTTTATGACAGGGGAAGGCGAATAGATGAAATTTGCGCTTAACATTAGTGTGGAATTGACTGTGGAAAGTGGTCAATGGTGATTGAGACGGCAACTTATTGGAGCCCTGTGCTGAGAAAGTTTCAATAGGATTATTCAGAGAAAAAGGCTGGTGTGGATTTAAGCAGAGATAAAGCAGCGGTTTTTCAAATAATGATTTATTGAACAAACAAATATAAATAAGCAATTGGGCTGCAAACTCCCCATTTTTAGTGCAAGTAATGATGAGGAACAGAAAGGCACCTTGACATTTGAAAGGCAGTGAAGGGTTGTCCTGAGAGTATTAGGGACTACAGGTGCCGTATACAATCGCCGTTAAATAGGTACTTTTGTTAAGGTGCCTTCTATTTCACACTTTATATAAGTTATACCACGCTTTGTGATATTAATAATTTATACAAATATCTAATCTTTTTGTTCCTTCCTCTGGGTTTGAATCTGTATGAACTGTCCCAATCAGCTGTGTGAATTTTAATTGAGATTAAATTTAATAATTGTGTCCTTTATAGTGACGTGAACTGTATCTAAGTGTAGAAATATTTATTCTGATTTTAGATATTGTAAGTAGTTGACTGGGCAGCAGTCAACTACTTGACTGCTGGGTAAATATCAATTTATGAAATTATGAAAAAAACGCATTCGGACACTTTTCGGATGTTCGTGGATTAGTAGATGTGCCCCTTAAAGTCAACTTAAAGGTGAACTACCCCTTTAAGATTTAAAATGGGCTGGTTAAATACCAAGGTTGATAGCTAGGTTGATACCTTCTATGTAAGATTTAGTTTGAGTGACTATTACTGTCAGAAACATTTGGTCCTACGGTAAATGGGGAAGTATTGTATATCCTATGTATTAAAGTATATACTGCATAGACTGTTTACGAAATGCATCCTGTCAATAATTAATTCTTATATCCTTACTTTTTTTCTCCTTCCACTTATCCCTTACCTTGTATCTCAGGGACCAATTGTATTTCATCTTTATTGATGCCAATAATAAAACATCTTTAAAAAAATAAAGTAACATACACTTGTATCTTACTCTCATATTGTTTAGCAAGTTATTTATTAACAAATTTGACCTTTAACCCATAGCACCCTCTAACTTATATCAGCAATTAGCATTCGATCATTTGGATAGAATTATGAAAGG
Source organism: Xenopus tropicalis (assembly GCF_000004195.4). NCBI lineage: Eukaryota > Metazoa > Chordata > Amphibia > Anura > Pipidae > Xenopus > Xenopus tropicalis. Next base: position 109,395,523 of record NC_030679.2, read on the forward strand.
AAGCATACAATTGAGGTCAGAATGGGTTAGTGGATAAGGTACCATTACTCATGTTACTATATATAATATATACAGTATAATATGCTGTACTACCTATGTACTGTTCTCAGCTGTGCATCTCTGCAGAATTAGCTATTTCAATACATTTATAAATGCTGAATGGCAGTAAATCATTGGCGTATGCAGGATGGAATGGAACCAGTAGCTTTCACTTTCTCTGATAAGGAGCAGGCTATAGCTATTTCTAGAGCCCCTCTGAGATGGGACATATCTTCAGGATTCCAAGCTGCAGGCAGCATCAAAAGAGAGCATCTCATCTGACAGAAGTACAAGAGAAATCTAGTGACTGGAATCCCCATGGAAACATTGCCAATGTGACGCAAGCTTTAACAAGAAAATGATGGGGCTAAAGAACTAATAAAGGGCAACTTTGTAGTAGTGCAGCAACCCATGGCAAAAAAAGATAAATTTAAAAGACAAATATAAATTGGTCTGGACAGTTATACCAGAGGTACTTCAAAAATGCAGCCCCACATCCTATCTTTTGGAGCACTAGAATGATATCCAGTCCAGTTTTGGCACTCAAGGGCAAATTTGTGCATGTTTACCCTCTGAGTTATATTTAAGCCAGTGATGCCCAACCAGTGGCTCGTCAACAACATGTTGCCCACCTCCCCCTTTGGTGTTGCTCCCAGTCGCCTCAAAGTAGGTGCCCTTTGGAAGCACAGAGACACAGTTTTACTCCAAGCAAAGCCTCCTTTGGGCTAGCAGTTCACATGCGGCTATCAAATAGCCAATTACAGTCCTTATTTGACATCACCAAAAAACTTTTTTTCATGCTTGTGGGGCTCGCCAACACTTTGTACATCTGAATGTGGTTCACAACAAAATTGGATTGGGTATCCTTGTATTAAGCAGTAAAATGCAGGTATCCCTTTCCTTCTATGCATCATACAAAATGGCTAACATTTACTAAAAGCAGAGACACAATGGGGCAGATTTACTAATCCACGAACGGACCGAAAGCGTCCGAATGTGTTTTTTTCGTAATGATCAGTATTTTGTGATTTTTTCGTCACCGTCGAGACTTTTTCACGAATTGTCGCAACTTTTTAGGCGCCGTCATGACTTTATCACGAATTGTCGTGAATTTTTCGTCACCTTCGCGAAAAAAATCGTACTGACGCGCCGAGTATGAAAGCGCTCAATACGAAAAAGTCGCGACAATTCGCGAAAGTCGTCCAATTTTTTCCCATTTTTGATTCGTGGATTAGTAAATCTGCCCCAATGTGTCCTATGATGTTCCATCACTTCTCACTTGGATACCTACTACAAAAGAAATGAAGGCAGTGAGAAAACAGCTAAAAAATAACACCCTTGGCACAAAAAAAAAACTGATCCAAGCTTCTGTTAGACCTATGACTAAACTTAAAGCATAAGAACATCTTTTATAGGCAGAACCTAGTTGTGTTATTGTGGAGACCCATTACATAGAGGAATTGGAAAGGAAAACCTTGAACACATTCAAGGGAACAGCACAAAGTGGATGGACAAAGTGTCTGGAGCTGAATCATTTCCCATTGCATTCCTGTGTGGTTCTTGGTAAGATTCAGTAAACAAATACATACATTATTTTAACCCTCAAAAAATCATGAGTTATTGAAAATGAATCCTCTGTGTTGTAGAGAGACATCTCTATCTAAAATATAACTCTCTTGTTATATACTCCGCATCACCAACATAATGGTGTTTAACAATTATTTCAACAAATGCAAAAAGTTAATTTCAGTAAATATTACTAGATAAGGTGCAGGGGTTTCAGTATCAGATTTGGCTGGGCACTTAGTACATATCTATATCCGAGGGATATTGCTCAATAAAGAGAAGATATTCACTGAAGCATAAAATAAGCGGTCAGTCATTTTGCACCTAATTTTCCTGTATATAGGATGTGTGGGTTAAGGTGGATGATTAGAGGGCTTGGTATTCCATATAAATTGAATTCAATTCAGAAATGGTTTCTTGAACTGTTTTTAATCCTTTTATTTTAAATTGTTCAAAGCATAATTTCACTGAGCTAAACATATCTACATAGGAGCATTAAGGTCTTTCATAAGAAAAGCTCTCCAAACTCTATCATTTTCTGGTTAAGGTGATACCACCTGAGCCCTGCAGCCTATATGACCGGGTTGCTGATTGTGGAGTTTTTTCTCTGTACTTGATTACCCATGGCTGAGCTCAACCTTGGTAAATAAAAGAACAATTTACTTGCTCGTATTTGAAACGGACGGAAAAGTTTCTAATCACTGAGTAGCCCAAAAGCTTAAGCAGTGTGGCCACTTGTAGTGCAGAACCTCCTGGATAAATGTGGTCATGGCCTCAGTTTATAGGGCTTGTTTTATTCTGATAAAGTGACCATTTCCAGCAGGGCTGTGGATTGTTTATCCTGCTCATAAATGGTGCATCCCGATTTCTGAACAGTTTAACTATTATCTGCTAGGCAAATGTGTTACATGGCAGCCCTATGGCTATTAAACCTAATATTTTGAAAGCTCTGAATTACTGGAAGGCCATTCTCCCATAGAGCCCATCTTAAGGAAAAAGTTCAAATATTTTCTTAATGATTCCCTTTTCTCTGTAATAAGACAGGGACTTGTACTTGACTGTTACATTCAACGTTTAAATGTTTTTAGTAGATAAATTATGGTGATCCAAATTACAGAAAAACCTTTTATCCTGAAAACTTTATGTCCCAAGCATTCCAGTGGATGGCTAGTCGATCCCACACCTCTATATACATACAAAAATCTCTGACATTTCTTGACATTTCTGAACAATTTAAATGAAAGTGTACATTTTTACAGTTGCCTTCTATGCATTTATCCTTAGCAAGCAAACATTCCCTAAACATTTAGTACATAATTGAAGAGCTGCCATAGTATATATGGCACAATTTTTTGGTCTCAACCAGTGTCCATTTACTAATGCCAATACTGGGCAGATCTTTGAACATTTTTACAATACCCCAGCAGCTTATCGCTCCCAGAATTGCACCATGGAGCCTACAAACATTAAACTACTCCAAAAGATTTGGGCAAAGATCCCACAAAAAGGAGGAGCACCCCTTAAAGTGCAATGATCAACAACAACCTCCTAAAAGTTTGTCTCTCACACTTTAAAGGATCAGTAACACCAAAAAATGAAAGGGTTTTCAAATAATTGAAATTTAATGTACTGCTGCCCTGCACTGGTAAAGTTGTGTGTTTGCTTCAGAAACCCTTCTATAGTTTATATAAATAAGCTGGTGTGTAGCTACAGGGGCAGCCATTCAAGCTGAAAAAAAACATAAAAAGGCACAGGTTACATAGTAAATAACAAATAGGCTCTGTAGAATACAATGTTGTTTTACAGAGCTCATCTTTTTCCAGCTTGAATAGCTGCCCCCATTGCTACACAGCAGCTTATTTATATAAATTATAGTAGTTGTTCTGAAGCAAACACACAACTTTCACCAGTGCAGGACTAGAATAAAATAATATTTGAATTACTTTAATACACTTTTGTTTTTTGGTGTTACTGCTCCTTTAACTAAGTGAGAATAAATGTAATGTTAACCTGGCTGACGAAAAGAGTATACATTCCCATCAAGGCTGCAAAAGCCTAAGTTTTAATGCAAATAAAAGATTTAGAAAGAGAAGAAATGAAGCAAACAGCAGCAACATATTTCTGAGAATGTATTAGGCTTGGATTTTCAACCCCTATAATTTTGTAGCATCTGAATGTGTACATTAAGTGCTGACAGACTTTACAAGAATATGTCATCAGGCTGTCTCCTACTGAATAAAATGATAGAGCTTAATCCACATGGAGCCCACTCACCTTCTAACATTAAGGGCTTGCAGTGCTCTTTCAAACAGCAGAACCAAGTGAAAAATGCAAATAAAACATATTTCTACTTAGCGTACTTCCATTCCATGCCATTGCTGACTTCAAACGATCAGAAGCAAGGGACTAATAAACAATTCAGAGAATTCTAAGAAAGATGGACATTTCTGGAAATATTCATTTTAAGACAGCCATAATAGGAATGTGGTAGTCAGGGTTTCTAGGGCAATTTTAATATAACTATACAGACCTCTTTATACAAATGCATTTCATCTAAGTGGATGGTCTGCTTGTCAGAGACAACTGCTCCTCTCCTTGATTTTAGTTTGTATATTTTTAAATGTAAGGAGCCAAGTTAGCAATGGTCATGATGAAAAATGTAGTTTGAGTTAAGGTGGCCATTCACTGAAGGATCTGCTTATATGGCAAGTGGATCTCGACAGTGCAGCGTCAATTACGCAGGCTTCCTTACCTTAAATCCTTCCCCCACCCACGTACCTCAGAGACAATAATGACATCCAGGATAGGTTATAACAGGCCACAGCTTAATTAAAAAGAAAATATGTAAATAGATGAATACAAAAATAATTTATAAAATGATCAACATTTTACCAATAACAATAACCATCCATGTTATGCCCATAGGAATGCTTGCCCACTCCAAACCACCAACCATGCCAGCCACCTTCCACAGCAGCTTCAGGTGGGCAAGTGAGAGCAGGCAACCAGAATCCACTACTCTCCTGGGTATCCACCTTTTGACACCCATGTGCCAAAACTGGGGCTTAGCCCCCACCTTCCGGCAAGCATTCCTACCACAATCTGTGACAGCATAAACAAACCCCTCCCCAGCCCGATCCACCACTGCTTGTACTCAAGGGCGGGCGGGACAATGCTGTTTGACTTCCACAAGGTAATTGGTACTGCCTCTTCCTCTGCTGTTACTCTCAATATCCTGGTCCCTCCTCCTACTTTACAAACCCTCCTTTCCCCAGTCCTAGCCTGTAATAATTAACCCCTTCCACTCCCCCTACTCTTCCAAGCACCGTCATGGATCCTGCTACCTTACAGGTATGGAGCCCCCTTCCCTGATATGCTCACCTTGGGGTGGGTAGTATTGGGCTGATCCGATCTTTTGGCTCTTGATCAAAACAATTAGATCATAATTGCTGCTACTCTGTTGGAGGCTTTTATCAGTTCATGTATGGCCACCATAAGTCAAAAATCCTGTTTGTCCAACAGATTGATATTTGACAGATTATATTTTTCAATCTTTCATTTGTATTTACACTGACAATTTGCAATGAAAAAATTCATGGGTTCAAAGGTGACGAAACACCTACATAAAAAAACAAACAAAAAAAGCTGTCCTTTTCACTCTACTGAGTATGCATCGGCCCAGGGGTATTACAGAAAAAGGAAGACAAGGAAGAAAAGCACTGAAAAGTGTTAGCAGGAACACCAGCCTAGGGTATCAGCCTATACAACATTACCGGTGGGATGGCATCGCTTCGGTTTTCAAAATCGCCCAAAGTTTCCTTGCAAGGCAACTAAGGGTGACTGAAGCGATGTGTATGCCATCCCACTGGCGATTTACATTCTTGGCAGTGGGATGTCGGGAAGATTAGTCGCCCGCAATAGTGAAGATTTATCGTGGGCAACTAATCTCCCCCTGTGCCACTGCCCTGAAGCTATGGGTCATCTTATTAAAAACTAAAGGGATGCTATCACCAAAGATGAATTTTTTGTGCCTGAAAACAATGGCGAGATTAATTGTAGATCAAACTGCGGTATCTGGAAGGATTCCCGGCATTTCAACCTATTGTATGATTTATCAACATTTTCCTAACTGTCAGGAATGTATCAAAGATGATACCTGTGTCAGTTCTTTGAGAAGTGGAACACCATCCTGCACTCAGAAAATTTTTCCAAGCAGTAACAATATTATAGTAAAAGTAAGGACAGTTTAGGAATTCATCATTAATGTTACAGCGTGGAATATAACTGTCCAATTCTCATAAACTGTTATGTCGGCAATGTTACCGTGTTATCGTCTCCATTCATTAAAATTTTCCGACAGATAATAAATCAATCAATGTGTCATGCTGAATACAGTGGGATAGTTTTGAGGAAACGCTTGATTTATGCAGAGTCATGTTACTTTCTCTGGCAGCAGGAGTTGGTGCTGTGTTATGGTTGATATTGTAGGTATCTTTAATGGAGATTGTTCAGGCCACAGTGCTCAAAGATCGAAGTTTCCATCACTGCAGAGCCGGGGTATTCACATGTCTCATTCTCAACTGTGATAAATTAAGGAGCGTGAGTGTTCAACGTTGGAGGATATCTCTTTAGGCACCAACATTTTGTTGTAGGTGTTCCCTTAATCCTAAAGGAAACAAAATACTTTTGAATACGCTAAGTGGTAGGTTTTATTTTTCTAGTGGGCTCCAACAATCTTGGTCTTCCCCCCAACCCCAAAGAGGGCACACTTGCCCGTTGGCTCAGTTTTTCCCTTCTCTACTGCAGACATTCTTAGTTTGGCCTTGTTGTTGGCCTAATGTAAAAGAATGGATGCCAAGGTGGGTCACTAAGAGATTACAGGATGCTATATCTATCATATATGATTCTGCACCTCATGCTGCATTAAACATCCAGCTCAAGGTGCAGAATGCCCCCCCCCCTCCAAGGCCTTATTTGTCTGCCTATTACAGGATTATAAATAATTCCTCTTGCAATGTTTTTTTAATTATAATGACTTTTTGCCCTTAGGGCACTGGCACACGGGGAGATTAGTCGCCCGCGACAAAACTCCCTGTTCGCGGGCGACTAATCTCCTCGAGTTGCCTTCACCTGCCATCCCACCGGCGAAAATGTAAGTCGCCGGTGGGATGGCACACGCGGCAGCGCGAATTCGCGCAAATCGGCGAAGTTGCCTCGCGAGGCTTTTTTGTCGATTTGCGCGAAATCGTGCCGTCACGTATGCCATCCCACCGGCGACTTACATTTTCGCCGGTGGGATGGCAGGTGAAGGCAACTCGGGGAGATTTCGGGGAGATTCAGGGAGTTTTGTCGCGGGCTACTAATCTCCCCGTGTGCCAGAGCCCTTAGGCATACAGTTTAAACATCTGTTTTATCTGGTTGCTAGGGCTTATTTATTCTAGCAATCAGAAGGTAGTGTGAAAGTCAGAATGGAAGATAAATAAGAGAAAGTCTGAGCAGATAGGCAAGTGATTTTTCAAAAAGAAAAACAAGGAAATTATTTTCTCGTCATCGATGACCCTCCAAACCAGCATTTTTAGTTGCAGGCTAAAAAAAGGCAGAATAGTAAGGCTAGTAAATACAAAAAACATAGTAAAATCAATTCCCTTTAACTTAAAGTTTGTAATGCAAGATTTTCCATCTGCGGATGAATTAAGCCACATGCCTTACTGAATTCTATCTATTCTTTCCACGGCCTCCCCAGCTTTTTTGCCAGATAAACGTTGAATTAACCAGACAACTCAAGCTTCCTCGGCCCCATGCACTTGTGTGTTTTTCAGCTTGCCTGCCCTCATTTGCAATGCTTGAGTGGGGATTTCTCTATTTGATAGCGGAACAATACATGTTCCCAGGGCAGCCTGATGATGACATCACTGTTACTTGGGAGGAAAAGAAAAGGAAGGGGGCTGGTAGGTGATGTTGGGGGTATTGCATAATGTCGTGGTGATCGTGGGAAATTGGACGCAGCTGTTGGGGAAAAAAAGTCTGTGCCAGCAGTTTGCAGATCTAATGGGAGGACAGAGGGGACTGTGTGTTAATAAACAGGACTGAGGCATGTGGCCTTCAATGGAACTAAACCAATAACTGTAATGGGAAAGGTTAGAGTAATTACTTAAATAGATATACATTTTAGTTGTTTTCTTGGCAAAGTTGTAGATTTGGTAGCAAAAGCATGCAAGGCTGACAGTTTGGCACAGATGGCCATGGTGACCATCACAATGACAGTTAAGATTCATTACAAAAGCAGTGCAGTGTGCAAAGTACAATTTAAATATGTTAATTACCAAGTCAATGGGCGGTTTTTCTTGGCAAATTTTTGACGCAGTTTCATGAAAAAATTTGCAGATAGGAAAAGTGGAATTTCGCCATGAAAGAAATTCACTCATCACTAGTTAAAATTAAAATGTGTCACTATAACTTTAATACTCAGTGCTCTATATTACAAAAATACCCCCTTTGCAGAAAAAAATACATTTTTGCTCAGTCTCAGTGTTAAAGTGGTCTGGGCGCTGTATTTCTTTATTAACTTAATGTAAACTGACTAAATTTTAAGTTAAAAAAACTTAAACCATGTTTTATTTTTTTTTCAAACCAAGTAGGTTTTGGGGATTTTTTTTTCTTTTGTTTCACAATCCGTTCTCTTCAGCAAACAACTCAATGCATTTCTACAGTAACACATGCATTAAATAAGAGCAAATGCAAATAGCAGGCCCATCTGTACTAATGCAGTGCGTCTTTTGCCAGCAGCGTGTATATTAAAGTAATAAAAGTCACACATTTGTAAGCACGTAAATTGTATACTATTAATTCTTGCCAGACAACTTTTCACCAAGCAAGCACTTTACCAGTGGAAAACTTTCAGTGCAAAATGTTTAAAAGGATTTCAAGCAGTGTTGGTGCTGATTTTATTTTCCGAGCAGCAAATGATTCCACGCTGTATTGCCTTTTAAAGTATCTAATTTAAACAACTGCAAGACCATAGTGGACTACCTGTTCCTCAGCTGTGAGCATCAATGGTCAGATGTCTTTACTTAACCTCACATCGGCCCAAGGACTTATTCTGCAGGGTTAGGGATTTAACAGCTGACAGGCGCACCGCGGCAACTGCAAAAGGGAAATTTAAAAGACTGTATTTCATTTTCTGTATCTTTGTGCATTGTCTTTTACCTACCTAACCAAAAAAAGTACCATATTAGTGTAGAAAGGTAAAGGATTTGCCACCAGCCACCAGACACCAGCCACCAGTTGATGCTGCATCGTTAGTGGGGGCTGCAAAAGCGTTCTCTGCACTAGTTACCAAAGTTACCATGGGTAGCTTTTTGCCACCCCTGGTAACTTGCCAGGCGCTGCTGTCTGAGTCGAGTTTCTCAACTCACCTTATGGCGGCAGCACCCCTGTTCCTTTGTTACAGCTGTGGGGGAGTAGGTCTCTTAGTAATGTAAGGTGTCAGGTTTTCCTTAGGTTATAAACAGGGAAGGTTCCTTGTGTTCATTTTTTTTGGTTCCCCACTTGCTAGAGGAGGTGAAGTGTGCTCCAGAGGGCCTGGGGAAGGTTGGCCCAATAAAGTGAAGTAAGTTCTAGGTTTGATTTGTAATAATTACTATAGGAGTGAAAGGCAGGATCAGGGTAGTTAGTAGAGCAGTTAGAGATCCAACGAGGAGGCTAATAAAGGTTAGAACCCTGCAGTGTCAATGTTGCCGGTATTGGGACTATAGATTCCTGGAGTAATACACCTCTGTGTGCTTCAAGTAGTGCTGAGGATTGTTCACTAAGGCAGTAAGTACTACCTCTGGGTGTTGTTACCGCTATAACTGAATGTGTTCCATCTTATTTGAGACTGAAGCATACACTGATAAAGATCTGTATCTTCAGAATTTGTAAGATATTCATTAATAAAATGTTTCATTTATTTTTAAAGAACCACTGGCACCCAAGTTATTTGTGAGATCAAGTTCTCTGTGTGGAATCAGTGTGGTTAACCCTTCCTCCAACAGTATAGAGAGGGCCCACCTGAGTCATATGTGCCTTACCTGGAGTGGCTGAAAGGTAACCCATACCCCATATACCCGCTACATTAGTGAAGAGCATTGAAAGAGCGTGTTGAAAAAAATATAACCAGCACCTGTCCATAACCCATTTTTTGCAACCTGCATTGTAATTAATGGCCAGGGACAATACAGTAAGCAGCTGTTGTGGGGCTCAGGATGTATAGGGGACCCAGGGGGGAAAAGTAATCCCCCTAAAGCAAATACAGATATGGGACCTTTTATCCAGAATGCTTGGGACCTGGGGTTTTATGGATAAGGGGTTGTTCTGTAATGTGGAACTTTATATTTTAAGTCTAGTAAAAAAAATCATTTAAACATTAAACAAACCCAATAGGTTTCAAGTACAAGGTACTGTTTTATTATTACAGAGAAAAAGGGACTCTTTTTTAAAAATGTAAATTATTTCATTATAATGGAGTCTATGGGAGATGGCCTTCCCGTAATTCGGAACTTTCTGGATAACAGGTTTCTGGATAATGGGTCCCATACCTGTATTGCTTTACATTTGTGTAGGTGGTTGTTTTTGGGGAAGAATAGAAAGCCTGTCCCTAATGGCAAAATAAAATACTTTATGTTTACATATATTTATGAAAAACCAAATCATGAGTTTTCAAGCTTTTTTCATCAAAAAAATGGAAAACTCAACAGACTAAAATGTGCTCTTATTTATTCAAAATCTCGAACCCAAAAACTTGATTATGTAAAAACATGAAAAAACAACTTGAACACAGCAAAATCACATTCACTCATCAGTTTAACAGTCTGACAATATCTATATTGGAGGCAAAAAAAACTATTGGGTTTATTTAATGTTTACATTTTATTTTAGTAGACTGAAGGAATGGTAATCCAAAAGACCCATTATCCAAAAAATCCCCAGGTCCCGGGCATTCTGGATAACAGGTCCCATACTTGTATCTTTATTGCATTCCTTCCAAATACACTATATACTTGACTATATGCTCCCCTTATAGTTGTTCTGATATATGTGGTACTAAATGCATAATTTTAAAAACGCTGTGTGAACGTGTGTGCAATGTAAGTAAATCGGAATGAAGTATTCAGATTATGGATAGAGTTCAAATCATCTGACCTGAACAGTCTTAAAAGGATTTATCCTTTTTCTTTCCATGCTTAGACCTACATCCAGCTCCTGTATCCTCTCACTTCTGTTGTCTGTAGATAACAGGATTTTGTTTGCCTTTTGTCATTTGGACTTTGATTCTGTGAACTATTTCTCTGCATTTATGTGTCTTTCATGTGAGTCTGCAGGTCTTCCATCGGCCCTTTGTAAATATATGTGTTCTATAAAGTGCTATGGTCTCTTTTGGTTCAAATAGCCCTACGAACCCTAAAGCATCGCCAACTACATTCAAAGAGAAATCTGATTACCACCTGAGTGATGAGCGGTCCTAGATTTATTTGAACTTACCAGTAAACTATTTCCTCTCAATAAACCATGGATATTGATTTTTCCTCCATAGTGTCATATACTTTCAATCTTCTAAGAAAAGAAACTGAATTTACTGGTTAGCAAAGGGGTAATAGAGAATATGGTTTCTATTATAGCCTTGTTATACTGGATACATTGTCCAATAGGCATTGCCACAGACTTTTTTTTTGCTATTATTGTTGTATCCATCAAAGCTTCCCTGTTTAACGATATAAATCCCATTTACATTTCTCCCATGGATCCACCTTTTCATGCAATAAACCCAAAAGTAAAAATACACCATTTAAAAGCTGTTATGGTTACGTAGAAGTCAATGGCAGGTGTCCTTTTTCAATTGGCTAATCTTTCTTTGCTTTGTGGTTTTAGATGCTTTCAGGTTTTTATGATGACAATATAAAAATGTGCATTTTTTGGTTTTCCACTTTTTTTTCCGTTCATGATTTTTTTAACAGGCTGTTTTAACAAATGACTTTGCATTCGTGATTTTAGTGAAAATGCGTTTTTTTCATGGTTTCAAAAACCTCTAAAACTACGAAAAAGAGAATGTTAATAATAACTGTGTTTTTTTAAGCTGTAATATTGGTGTGTAGGCAGCCATCTCAGTGATGTGTGCCTGATCCTGAAAGAGACAGCGCTACACAATGAAACTGCTTTCAGATAAGCTATTGGTTCTCCTACTCATTGTAACTAGAGGAGTCACGGCCAGACTTGGGTGTTTTACTATTCAGTGCTATTCTCATATCTACTACTAGGGGCATGGGAGCATTTTAAGCAATACAAGTGTAAGGGAGGTGTTACCTTGCTTCCTTCCCATTGGTCTGCTGATTGGCTGCTGGGGGGGAAAAGGGATGGGGGTGACATCACTTCAACTTGCAGCGCAGCAGTAAAGGGTGACTGAAGTTTATAATGCACTAGTTACATGGCTGAGGGCACCCTTTTAAACCCTACAATGTAACATTTTTTTTTTAATTTTTTTAACGCTAATATCACACCTTGCAGTTCCATCACCAGTGAATAAACGCCTGAAGACTTTTGATTTGTGCCTGTATCTAACTTTTCAGGTATCTTACAATACTCCTATGGTTTGTAAAAACTATTTCTACATCATAGGTGTAGGGAAAGTGTGTTATAGATCTTTGGTTACATTAACTAAACACAAATTGACACAAACTCTCAGAACATTACATAAAACATTTTTACCCTTTTTAAAATGGCAAATTTTTAATAGGTTATTTTGGATAAGCAGATTGGAGCAAACGTCTAATCTTTTATTACATTCCCCCCTCAGTGACGGTCAGCAAGTATTTATAAAAAAGCACAAAGGCTAATGGGATGGTAGCACACAATTTGGAAGAGCTTTTTATTTTGTACTGCAAAGTTTTTGCAGTCAGTTTACAAGGCTGTTATCAAATTGATTGAAATAAAGTGCAGAGAAAAACAGAAATAATTAAAGGGAAGGAAGGTTTAGTTTGAGAACAGGCTGTCAAAATGACAGTTGTTCTCTTTGGAGGCACATGCAAGTTGTTATGGTAATATTTTACAAAATATATTTCAGGTCAACAAAAACAAATCTCTGTGGATCTTGTTACTCACAGGACAGTACAAAGAGTGACACAAGAGACTATCCCTTTAGAATACAATAAAGGCATTTTTCATCTTCAGTCAAATAAAGGGTTCTTTAGTAAGGGCAGTAAAATGATTACATTCAGTGCTGGTGGAAGCTGTTTTTAGTAAATAAAACCCTTTTCTACGCTAACAACATTAATATTACTTCACAAAACTGAAATTAACAGTGAATAAGAGGAATACATTTCCATGGTCTTCATGTATTCTACTTCCTGAAAAGCCATTAAAGCATCTGAATGGTTTTTAACATACTCACATCTTACATGATACAGTTTGCCGTGCAGGACAGCTTGCTAACAGCAGAGCCAATGGCATAAATTAATTTTACTGGTCCATGCTGCCAGAAAAAATTTATGGTCTCCTCCGTGTTATTTTGCTGCAGACTCCATGCATCTCTGAGCACATCAGACAGGAGGGAGGGTCCCTATGGGGGGTGTGGGTCCTTAAAGGAGAAGGAAAAATCATTTTGGCATTTTACTGCCAATAGATTCGCCACATTAGTGCCACCTAGGACATTTTAGCTTGTTCTTCCTAGCTTTTTGCAGCAGCTCTAGCCTTTATAGCTCAGACCACACATTCCTAAGGGTGGGGGAGGAAGTATTTGGCATTCTTGTGGGAGGGGGAGCAGGAAAGGGGAGAGAGGAGAGAGTTGCACAGACTCTGGCCCGAGGAATGAAGGATTTTTCCAAGAGAGAAAGTCAGATACCAAGAACATGTTTACAAAAAAGGAGACAAGAAATCCTGTGTTTCTTTTGATAGAGGACTGTAGAGGACTGGCTGTATTTACATAGACCTTTCTGATAAAGCTTACTTAGTTTTTACCTTTCCTTCTTCTTTAATGACACCTCTAATCCTCTATGAGCCCTTGTAGTTGCAGGCTCTGTTGATAGGGAGTTATGCCAGTGAATAGAGTATGTGAACCTTCTTTTTTAGTGATTTAGTTAATAACTTGTAGGTATATATATACCTGAGGAAGGTCACAGTATGCCACTGAAATATTGGAACATACTTCTGAAATATACATTTTTATTCTCTTCACAGTTCTACTATAGTACTACTATAGCTTTTACACACACCTATAGTTGTAACTAGTCATATAAACATATATTGCATGTAACTTGCAAAAGGTACTGGATTCTAATTCTAATACTATTGTGCAGTTTCGAGAATGAACTACATATGGCAAAATTCATCTAATCCTTCAGCTGACAGATAGCGGGGAACGTTGGGCACATAGAAGAGAACAAAGGACAAGAGGCCTCCCCTTTACACTGAACAGAATGTTCACTTGAAACAACTCTAATGGTTTCTCACTTTGAGGCAAGAGAAGCTGTAAAGAAGATGTTGTTATGGCAGATATTCTTAACACTTGGAAGCAGTTTTTAATAATTTCCATGATGGTGCTTAAAAATGCATTTGTACAAAAAAATCAACCTTGATCAACTGTCTTTCTGCAATTGTACTTTTGCCCATGGTCGCTAGCACATTAAAGAAAAAACACAAATGGGTTAATCAAATTGTTATGGAAAAAAAGCCATTGGGGCAGCCATTAAAGCTGAAAAAAGATAAAAGGCTCAGGTTACATAGCAGATAACAGAAAAGACATGTAGAATCATTTTTTCCAGAGCTTTTCTATTATCTTTTGTATAACCTGTGCCTTTTCTTCTTCCAGTTTGAATGGCTGCCCCCAAGGCTACACAGCAGCTTATTTATATAAACTATAGTAGTCTTTCTGAAGCAAACACATAAATTTTACCAGAGCAGGGCAACAGTACATTATATTTTAATTACTTTAAAACATTTTATTTTTGGTTTTACTGTTTCTTTAATCTTAGCGCCCTGTCCTTTATAGTGACAAACATCAACTCACTTAAATAATTCATTAAAACATCATTTCCATTTACTCCTAAATAAACTTGCCAGTTAAAAGTTTTTCATTTGAACTTTTTTTGAATTTTTTCCATGGATTAAAAAATTCCAGTTTGAAAAACGGAAACTAGAGCATAGCTTTTTGGTGTGGTTTTCTACAGCAGTGGAAAGTGTGCAATATCTCATTTTACCACAAAGTTTATATATGTGTGTGTATGTTTGTCTGTGTCCATATACACACACACATATATATATACTAATTAGTATGTTTAATTATTTTATTTATATTATTAATTTAATTTATATTAATTAGTATGTTTGTGTGTATGCGTGTGTGTATGTGTGTGTATGTGTGTGTGTGTGTTTGTGTGTATATATATATATCCTGATGACGATCCTATTAGGATCGAAACGCGTTGATGCGATGAGCTAATAAACAAACAAACTTTTGTTTTACTTTTATATGCTGTGAGTGCTTTCTTCAATTCTATTATATATATATATATATATATATATATATATATATATATATTTCTGTAAGTAGTGACAGACAGAGGCAAAAGTAGGCAGGCTTTTCTTTCTTGCTCTTTTCTAGGCCAGTGATGCTGGATGATCACATTGAAGGATTGAACCTGATGGACTGTTTTTTCAACACAAATGTTGAAAAAAGGACAATGTTAGTCTATGTGGTGCTGTTTCTGTTCAAAAATGCAGCATTCAAAACATGTACCATTGCTCTGCGATGTGTTGCTCCACATTATGGAAGGAGCCTTTATCTAGTGGAGCAACAATAGGGGGCACATGCTCTGCTGCTCTGGGGGCCCAGGGTGAGAGGGGGCTCAGAGAGTACCTACAGCCCCTACCCAGCTACCAGATGCACACTCGTAAGGAAGGAGCTGTGGGATTGTTGATTTTGTTTTTGGAGGGGTCCCAGAAAGGTTATGCCTTTGACCTTATTCAGAAACCACCAGGTCCAAAGCATTTTGGATTATATAAATCCCTAGCATATACTGTATTATAATAATGTGTTTGTTATGTTTTAAAATACAGTGAAATACAGGTTCTTCTGTTACGGTATATATGTGCCTTTGAACAATCTAAACAACACCGCAGATACAAAACACTGAACAATCAGAAGTCGTTTACGATCAAGTCTTATCAATTAATGTGTATTTATTTACTTCACTTTTTTCTATATTTTCCTCGAACTTTGTAAACTACTTAACCCTGTCTGTCAAAAACTTCAAGCCACCATCTCTTCTGCTGCCCACCTTGATCCATCTCACATGCGCTTAATCCAAGCCATTTAGGTAATTAGGATCCTTTAGCAGGGTTGATACAAAGAGCTGTCCTTGAGCTCTTATTTCTTTCACATAGAAGATGGTACTTTTAAATGAACCGTATTGTGGTGCCTCAAGAAAAACAACTACAACATAAGTCTATGGCCTTGTTGATTATTGACTGTGGTGAAAGTTTGGAACAATAGGAGAGTGCTGACAGCACCATAAGACCTCTGCATCAGTTGGCCCACTTATGTTCTTTTTCCCAGGTGAGTGGGAAACTTTACTGGATTTATATAGCAATGAACAAAAGGTGTCCATCAAGTAGTTAGAATGGGCCATTAACAAAGGTAAGACAAAACTCAACACGATTCCATTAGACACTGCCATTGTGCACATAGTTCACTAAGTACTATGCTCTATCAGCACTGAAGATCTCTCCTAGTATTGGACACCTTAGCTCTGGTGGCTTTGCTGCCTCTTTTAAGCTTGCCTAAACTCAGTTCAACAACAAGGCCGCAATTTACATATTAATACCCAAATCAAACTATGCCCAGGTGCCATTAGGATTATACTTCCAGTTTACAGTTATACTATAACTAAGCACTATGACTAAGGTGGAACAAGAACTAAAATCCAGTCAACTAAATAAAACTAAATAGTCTTTCTATATGTCCTTTCTATATGTTCTTTCTATATGTCCAATATGCATGAATCTTGGTGTATGTGCCGTTCCTCGCTATTGTTGTGTTACTGGGGACAAATTCCAGTTATGAGGGAAGTGCAGTGAATTTCTACAACCGATTTGGAGTTTAAGAGCCTGTAGAAGGAAATTCTAGACAGCATGGGGAATTTTGGCTTTTCTGAACTATTTCAACTTAATTGCCTCTCTTAGGCCATGAACAGTTTGGGGAGAGGGATTGAATAGACAGGTTAGGCAGGGTCAGACTGGGTGGGTGGGAAACCAGGAAAAAAAAACAGTGGGCCCCAGCCCTAGTTGGCCCTACTGACCCAGACCTCTTCCCTGCTCCCAGTCAGGACTGAATAGACAGGGTAGGCAGGGTCAGACTGGGTGGGTGGGACACCAGGGAAAAAAAACAGTGGGCCCCAGCCCTAGTTGGCCCTACTGACCCAGACCTCTTCCCTGCTCCAAGTCAGAAACTGGGCGCTCCTACTCTACCTCTGATTGCAGCTGCTAGTAAGAAAAACTTGATGTGGCTCCTGTGGGAAGGAAGGGAGGTATAGGCTGGCAGCAAGTTTTGCAACTGGGGTGGGGGTCCCTGAGGTGAGAGCCTCAGGGGGCCCCAGACACCCCAGTCTGACACTGAGGTTAGGCTATCTTTTGAAGAAATGGAATTAGTGTGCCATGCAATTGAACTGTGTATAAAGGAAAGCTTTACAGTCTCTATAAAGTACATACTGTAGTTCCATATGTATAATTGCACACAATCTATGCATGGACACTTTGAATAGAAACACTCAGTGGGGTATTGACACCATTATAAATGATCTCATTTGTGTGTTTATAGCAAATATTTATTTAGGTTGCATACAAATATTTTCCTCTGCGTGAGGTTATTGTCTATGATGCATAAAATACATTTGTCCTATGGCAAAATTCCACAAGGTGTACCTTGCACGTTCTGCATCTGCCAGACAGAAATATTAATTAAACAATTAAATATGCCTTGCTACTGTTTTCCTCTGGATTCAGTTGTGAAGGAAATGATACCTAAGCGTATAACCTGCAGCCTTTGCAGACTACCCTTTTAGCAATGATTTTCAGGCCTCTAACTGCATAGTTCCCCTTGATTTCCTCTATACTCAATGAGCAGATGGGAGCGAGGAATGAAGGTGCTCTACTAAATGCAGCAGTATCTTTACTGTAGCAAAGTTGATGCACATAAACATAACATTTTATGCACCATGCTTTTATGTACGGAAAAATCATGATAATGAAACATCCTAGCCACCTATGCTCAGAAGATCTCATTCTCATAGCAGCATAAAGACCACCTTGTGCAGCCCTTCATTGTCAGACAACAGTAAATGCATTCAGCAGCTGGCAGGCGTCATCCCTTTGGTCAAAGCTCCACTCACATGTAGGGGTGGGTCAAAGCATCCGTCACTTTTTTGGTAGTGGTAAAGCTTTCACAGCAGGGAGCTATTTATAATGAACACAATGGAGATGATCAAACCCTCCCCTCCAATTTTCAGAGCCATTGACAAAGTAGATCTCACAGCAAGTTCCAAGCAGAATACCATACCCTATATAGGAAGAATGTAAGTGACTACAGTGCTTCAATAGCAGAAATACCCGACTAGTTGTCGATGAACTACAAGGACCAGCATTCCAAGTGTGCCAAAAGCGTTTTAGATCAATGAAACTGAAGGTCTGTCAGAAAACATTGATCTTAAATTTGAACTAAATTTAGTATACTACAGCAGCTATTAATAAATAATTAAATATTTTAAAATAAAAAACTAAAGAATAATAAAAGGTGCTATAAAAAGCAATAAAACAATAATAATAAATAAATGTTTGTAGCAATTAGTGAAAACGAAGGTCCACAAAAAAATGCACCCACTCTGAAATCTAAAATGCAATGCAGAATAACCATTTGATTTATTTATAATTGGGTTCAAATTCATAACTGCATATATATGAAAAAATTGCCTTTTTTAAAATTATACCATTTCAGTATACTACAGCTACCAATTAGACTTTCCATTTTAGTGTCTAATTAATACCAATTGCTTTGCTGTGAATCAAGCCCATTCATGTTTTACCCTGCAAATATAGGGGACAAGCACTTCTCCCATTACTAAAATATGTTAATATAATATAATGTTATTATTGTTTTTTATTACTTATTTTTGTATTTAGTACCTTTTATATTACTATATCAGTCTCTCATTCAAACCACTCCATGGTTGCTCAGGTATTTGGGACCCTAGCAACCAGATAGCTTCTAAAATTGCTAGAGAGCTGCTAAACAAAAAGTGAAATGATTAAAAACACCAGTAATAAAAAATGAAGACAAATTGCAAATTGTCTCAGAATAGCACTGTCTACATCATACATACATACATACAAACATGTCATACATAAGCAAACAACAATGCATGTTTATTGGTTTGGCAGCAGTACAAAACAAAAGGACATCTTTATTTCTCTTGATGATCCTCTCTGATACATGAATTTACAGACCTATAAAACAAGTGCATGGCACACTGGTTAAACAAAATTAAAGTAAAAAAATGAACCCTGCACATCCAATATTCCCTCCAAACTATGAACCTGTGTGTACACAAACCTCTAACTGTGGCGAGTAACTCACATAATTTAGTTCTTCCCCTGCTGTACTCATTTTTAAAAAATGCACACAAACAGATTTTTTCAAAAAAACCTTTGCTCTTAAGTTTGGAGTAGGCAGAATGCCATGAGGGAGATGTAACATGATTGCCTCTGGGGCCCCTGCTTAAATTCTGTAGGCTGGATACACATGAGGAATTTAAGCATGGGGACCCATAGACAATGATGTCTAACCTCCCCTCCCACTTATGTCTCGTCTTTTTCTCTTTTTTATTATTCCCTTTCTATTCAACTGCCATATCTTCCTTCCGGCCAGTGAATGACAGACATTTTAGTAAAGGATCTTGCACATATGGGAACTATTCCCATATTCTATATAAGCAAAAACAAAATGTGTTCCTCCAGAAAAAAAAACTAAATTGTGGACACCAAGCAACATTCCTCTATCTTGAATGTCAAACCAAATGACCAGTTAATAACAGAAGCTACAAATATAGTAGATAATGACTTCCTTTTCTCAATGTGCCCAAGACATGACCGAATTTTGGCAAACAGGGCCACATGTTCTATTTGTAAGCCAGTCATTTGATAACATATTAGTTTGCTTCCTGAGGGTCTGTCAGGAGACTGGAACATCTTTAGGCGTACAGAAAAAAGGAGCTAACAGATATTTTTAATCATATATGAAAAATGTATTTTTTATCAGTCTAACTCAAGGCTTAATGTACAAAGAAAAAAAAAAAGAAAAAGCGTTCTTTATTGTATGATATTTGTATGGAAAATATACAATGCAAAGCGCTTTGCTTCATTTCGAGATCAGTGTAATATATAATAGAATTGTAGACCGTGACTTGCTGTGGCATATGTAGCCCCACTATAGCATTAGTCAGCTCCAGAGAATTTACGGGCAGCAATGTTCCACTTGCATGGATTTTACTCCTCCTCCTTTCGTGGGTGATGTCCCATTCTGAGTGTTCATTTTCTTTCACAATGGCCGCATTGTAGAACATGAAATTATATACAATTTAGCACCTGGCCTCTTCAATCGTCAATAAAAAAAAAAAATGGAGATGAAAGTTGTGATATTCAAGGGAAGCCCTTAATCACAGCTTGAGCACATTGCTCCGGATCTCCTAAAGACTGTCGGCGAGCTCACTACTAGAAAGGGTTAATTTATGTTAAGTGTGTATTTTGTGCTATCCACTGTTCCCATCCCTAAATCTCTATAGATTAACGCACATGTGAACTTCAGAATGCTTCAATTACTCCAGGCTGAGGTCTTGGAAAATGTGTTTATGAGTGATTGCCTTGTTCATTAGCTGCTTCCTTGCAGCTGCCTAATTATGCCCACCATTTGGCACACCACCACGAATACCTCAAAACAATTAGGTCCTTCACTGCCCCTTGTTAAACCTTGTATTTTAGGTCTTTCATCCTTACCTGACTTGGAGACAAGCAACTGTGGTGAAATGAGGGAATATTCATTGTTTCAGGAAACCCCTGTGTTGTATTTTGAGACACCAAACCTCTAGTTCCTGAAGCAGGCGCCTTGGGATTACAATGGAGCTGGACGGAACACCAGATGTTTGTTGCTGAAAGACTGAATGAGCCCTATCATTGAGCTAAGAGCTGGCTATTAGATCACTGGAATAACACTGAAGAATGCAGTTAAATGATTTCCTACCTGAACTAATGATGGAACGTGTTGTTTCTAGCCCAGATGCACAACAATACCAAATGACTGCCTGTATCTTTTCCATGTTACAACCATGAAAAATCCTTTGACCAAATATACATTTTCAACTTCATATGGCTAACAATGTTGTGGCAAAATAATGCATTTCATAGGAAAAACCATGAAGAAAAGCATACAGATCACAAGACCTTGCATAAATAGGCTTAACAGTGAATTTGGGGAATGGCCTGTTTCCTAGCAACTGGCAGTAATGCTAATTGTCACAGGCTGTTTACATTAAGTGGGACAGAAACAATTTCACTCAGTGCTGAAAGAGGTAGGGAACAAGGGATCACCATATGCTGGCCGTTGAAAAGGCCACTATTATCAAATTGCCATTTCAAGTGTGGGCATTGTAGTATCAGTGCTTTTTTCTTTGCTTATTCTGGTGAAATAACAACTGGCCCAAGGCATATTTATCAGGTCTCAGACAATATTTTTTGCTTTGTGAGCTAGGTGTAATCCTATCTAGTTGCCAAATAAAACAAATGTGGTTTCTTACTCTGTTGAAATACAAAAAAAGAATATATGCAAATCAGTAGTAAAGTCAATTAGTTATATAATTTGGGTTTGAAACTATATGCATAAGGGCCCAATACAGTCCAACATTGTCCAAATGTAATTCCAGGGCTTTACCTACCCCCATTCCCACCTTCATTTTATATAACAAGAATTATCAATATAAAGACAATATAAAAATCCACAAAATGTAGAAAGATGGAGCAGATTCACTAATACTCTAACTTTTCCCATTTTTTGTTTTCAAAATTCAAATAAACTTATTTTCACAAATGTCTGACTTGTAGGAAAAAGTTGCGAACACTGCATTTTTTCCGAATTGTCGCACGATAACTTCTACTTTTTCAAATTGTCGCACAAAAAACATCGGCAAAATACAAAAAACCTCTAACAATTCTAAGCAAGGAAAGATCTTCCAGTAAAGGGAAGAGACATCTGCCATTGACTTTTTAGAATTGTTGCAGTTTTGTTGAGTAGTAAATCTCGAAAACTTTTAGCGCTAAAAAATCCAAATCTGAAAAAATATCTGACTGTTAAATGGTAAGTAAATGGCCTCCTTGAGCACTGTGAATCTGAGCAGCACAAAATGCCTTTATAAAGATGGGCTTGGGAGTTGCATCTTTGGTTTTGATCAAAACTACATTAGATTGCATGCAGCACTTTTTAGTTTAAAGGAAAAAAATTAGCGCTCTTTCTTCCTGAGATACAATCATTTTTAAAATCTTGTATTTAAAGAGGGGAATATGATCACTGTTTGAATTATAAGTATTTCTTCTGCTAATCACACAGGCTTCATCAATGAAACCTAAAAACAGCTAAAAAATATTTTATATATATATAATAATAATATAATATACTTATTGCATATTATTTCAATTATAATTTCCAAACCCAAGTCTTTGCACATATTGTAAGCATGGAGTGATGATATTCAGCTGGAAAACTTTCGTTTTTATTTATTTATTTACAGGGACTTTTAGGTTATTTGGCCATGAATATAACAAGGTGAAAAGCAGATGGTTTCAGGGGATTTACTGTCTAAAAAAAAAATAATGCACTGGCGAAACATAAATATTATCCTTTTGAAAATGAAACTCCCATTACAAAAGGTAGAATTGCCCCTGGTCTGTGTGCACAGAGAGACCATAGGAAAACAGGCAGGCTATCCTTCCAGCTCTTTTTCTTATTTTTATTTCCTTCCCATTTCATACATTTTGCACAGAATATATGAGCGTTTTGATTAATATTTTGTTATAGCACATTTTATACAACCAAATATTTTTTTTCTGAAAGTGAAAAGTAATATCAGTTTCCTCCCAATTAAAATAAATCAGCATTGTCTATGATGCCTACTGGGGGAATCCACAAAAATTAAATATTATTAATAGGACAGGGTTTTAGAGAAGGCATTTGTCCTTTGCCCCCCCAGCAACAGGCAGGACCATTGTTTCCCAGTTCCACAATATATGAATCAGGAATATCCATGCTACATCTCTCTACTGTTTTTAAAGTGCGACTCCCATTAGGACTCCAAAAGTTAAAGAAGGAGCTGGAATTAGTAGGTTAACTAGAACTACAGACAAATCAGATTTTTGTAATTCCCCACCCCCTTGTGGGATTCTTCTCTAGGTTCATCCTTGCTTTTTACTATTCATATCCAACCCTACTAATGATACAAAACTGTGTACACATAATGTTTAGGTGAACTGTAATTATTCAAAATAAAGATATTTTGTTTAAAGCATCTAAAATAAAAATTCACAGGTTTTTAAGGACAATATGACGTGTCAAGTCAAATGATTTTTGCAAAATGTTGATTAAAGTGGGCAAGGCAAGTTGCGAGTTTAATAGATACACATATATACTGTATTTTATTCATATATAAAATAGATATATTTTTACATTAATGTATTTTATTAATGGATTTATGTATTCATTAATATATATATATATATTTATGTGTGTGTATATATATATATATATATATATATACTACTGAATGTAGCCGAAAGTAAAGATCTCTTCTATTGCCCTGATTTAATGTTATACTTGTGTGAGATTACATATATTTTAATTAAATTATAAATAATTGAATTTGTTATTATTTCCAGAAATTTTGATTTTTAAACTACATTTTATCCATTCTTTCTTCAGCACATTAGCTAAGGGGTAGGTGTAATAGGCCACTTCCATGCCACCAACCAACCAGCATGGTGCATTTAGAAGCAACATGTAGAAAAGTACCTGTGGTAAAGCTGAAGGTTCTTATGCAGGATACTTACTACACCAGATTCTGTTCAAGTCACGACATTTGAATGGACCTCTCAGCCTCCCAGACATTTAAACATAATGAATTTATGCCACAGGGAAACCTTGTGGCATAAATTCAGCTTGTAGCTAGCAATTACTTACTATACAATACTAGATATTTTAAACCAAATGTTACTTTTTTGTGTATAAAATTATCTTTATAAATCTGTCCCTTTTTCTTTGGTAACAATTTTGAAATTACAAAACCACCATTTAAACAATACATTTTTGACCCTTCCCACAGTGAATGGTGAATGAAACCACTAATGTTAAAAACTTCCCCCCCTCCCACGCCGAACACTAGTGCATGGTTTCTCCTTATATCTTCTAACCATCCCATGTGGATCAGTAAGCATCACTCCATGCATGGGTTATTGTCGCTGCAGGGTTTCCCTGAGCATATGCTCTGTTTGTTTAACCCCTGGACTTAATATAAAAAGCATTAAAGCTAGGAGTAAATGCAGCATTAATGGTAAAATAGGGAAAATGAAGCTTTGTTGTATGTTTATTTTGTGCCTATTTTGTTTACCTCATATGGTCAAAATTTTTTAAATACAATAAATGGCAAGTATGGGCAAACCTTAACTGCATTTTTATTCTCATTACCAAGTTTTTGTGATTCATTACACTATTCCCTAAGAGTCTTAATAAGTGCCCTCTAATAATACATGTTAAATGTCTCAGCTAAAAAATACGCTATACATTTATAGTGAATTGTTCAAGCATAAGTTAAATAGAAAATGCCAGTGTCAAATAATGTCAGGGTAGGGTTAATATAAATTATTGCCAACCATACATGGTCAAATACTTTAATATTATATATAATCCTCCTCTGTCAGGCTGCTTATTGTACAGTCAATCCTCATCTCCCATACGGTACGTCACATCTTTTCTCCCGAATTTCATTAAACCCTATAATAATTATCATCATTAAAGCACTGCTTTATTTGACACTAAAGAAAGCTCAGTTCCTTACCCCACTGTTCTGATGATAACAAGGGCGCAGAGACTATATAAAATTACTCCTTTTTTTCTTCATTGAATTTTAATGACCACATGTGACACCTGTCCAGACGCACGAGAGAGGTTGACCCTTCTTATCTTATCCAGAAAATGCTTAGCATTTTGATGTCGCTTCCCACGGAACAAGACCTTGGAAACACCTGTTCTTGATTTTCTTAATGTATATTCATGAGCACAGTATGATATGTTGAATAGAAAACCTTGGGAACCCTTTCAAGCATCCATATGTATTCTGCAATTAAAAAAATGAATGGTTCGTTAAGAGCGTGTGAACCAGAGCTGAGGCTAAAAAAGTGTGCCTTCTGTATCTGTATGTATGGCATACACTCTGTGCATTTGTTAGACCAATATACATGATAGGCAATGCTAAATTACTGATGTTAGTGCCCTTTTAGTATTAGAACAAGGTTGTTATCCCCAGAAGGGCACATCTTCCACATCATAATTATCTTTAAAAAAATGTAGAAACCACACTCTGAACTTAAATTTGGATTTAAGCAAATATCCTAATTATGCTTTGGATCAGCATGATGTAATACATCTTCAGGCTCTTTGCAGTGTTTAAAATCTGTCCTAACCCACCATGAATTTACCACAGTAGATAACATTTACCCAAAAAGCTAGCATCTTAGCAAGGTGCAAATTTGCACCTTGCTGTAAATCATGCATACATTTTATGGGTGCAGATCGCTAACTTGGGTGCACATAAGCAAGTGTTCCCCTCGGCACCCAGCATATAGAATTACTTTTTGCAGCTCATTCCCAGGTTGTGATGTGATGGCTTAATCCTTCTGGGCACAACAATACTGATGCTAACCACTAACTAGCACAAAATAATTCAGAATGGCTTTTTCACAGACACAGGAGTAAGCCCATTTTTAAGCATTGCATTATAAATGAGGCCCGTGGGTTTTTGCAACAGAGGAGGCTTGCAAATTGTGGCCTGAGGGGCAAACAGACCCAAGGCCGTGCCATATAGGCACCTAAAGGTAGGTACCTAGGATGGCATCCTAAGGGGGGCAGTTTTCTGGTGTTTATATGGTAAATGGAAAATCAGGTGGGAAAAAAATTCCCCCCCCCAGTCTACCACTGGATACTTTAAGCTAAATTCGGTGGCACCTGGGTCCTCTGTGATTGGCGCATGTGCAATACAGCAGGACTGTGCCTAGGGCCTATATACAGCCCTGAAGAAATTAAAGTGGTTCTCAGGCAGTAGTGTTTAACTAGGTCCCACCCATTCAGAAAAAAAATGTTTTTAAACCCACACAGTATCATACTGGCTAATATGAATGTGCTCCTACATTATTTGTTTAATGGCTCATAATGGGGCAGCAGCCTAGCCGAACCCTAACTGAAACTGGACAGTGTGGTCCAGGAGGCAAATGTGGAGGGTGAATTTTTTTCTCTCCTCCCCAAAAATTTCTGTAATGCAGAGATGCATCCAAATGTCAGTGCTCTAATTTGTTGGAATGAAAATAAAAAAGAAAGACCCAAGTTCAGCTACAAAATGAAGAGAGTGCAGGGTTAAATAAATCTCTTATTTGAATAACTATTTGTCCAATTTGGAGACTTCATAACGGCACTATATTTATTTGCTTGTGTTATTCTTTTCTGTGTTAACAGAATGAAGAGAAGGAAGGCTTAATCTGAGGATTGGGACGCAGAATAAATCAACATGTTCTGTCTTACTGCTAAATAGAAAAGTCACTTGGGGGCTGGGCACTCGCTCTGTAATGTAAATAAGGATATACCATGGACATATGCATCATAGATGAAAGAAATTGTGGCCTGTGGAGAAAAGAGGGATTTTCTACATCATATATTCACTTTACAAATAACTTTAAATGCACCTGCATAAAGATGGAATTGGGTCCCTACAGTATTAAACTCAAAGGGAAAGGGCAGGCTACAGGATCCCTGAGAACCGCTCAAGCTTTCATTATGTAACCTCATATGTGTAATAGGGCTTGTTCTGACACTTTGAAGATGAAAAAATATCAAGACTGTGTAATAACCTAAACACAGAACTAGATTAATCCCAGCATTTAAGCATTTTATTCTTCTTGGTAACCGCCATATCTGTATTTACTTTTATAAAATGTAACATCTTGATGATTTTGTGTGAATATATATATATTGGTATTTGTTCAGTGCTACCATTTTTACAGACAAGGGAATAAGTGCTTTTAATAAATTAATTCTAAAAGCTTACATTCTAACCTAGTACTGGGTCTTGGTGACATGAACAGGAGAGTAGCAGTTCACAGCTTTTATAATGTTAATATTGGAAGCTTGGTGGCGAATCAACTACAGAATAACAATATACTGCATACTGACTGGACCTAAAAAGGGTTACGGTATATGTAGACTAGAGGTATAATTATCATGCTGTGTAAAAAATGGAGTAAAACATCACCGGTGATGTTGTTTATAGCAGCCAATCAGATGCTTTGATTTGACTTTCTAACTGTTGAAATCTAATCGCTGATTGGTTGCTCTGGGTAACATCACCAGTAATGCTTCACTCCACTTTTTACACAGTATGATAATCTGTTTAATTAAGAGAGTACAGAATTTCTATGTTTCATTGTATCTCTCACCTGAGAAGGACCATCTAGATGGTGCCCCCCTGACTAAATGCTGGTTGTCAAAGGAGAACCTGAATAAAAGAGGTCTGAAAATCAGCTGCTTTATGGTTACATAAACTTTACATTTACAGATGCTGTTGAGTTTTGCATCTCTTTGTTGTATTGAAATGTTTATAAATGTATGTTTATACTGCCGTTTGGTTAGGAAAGAAAAAACACCTTTTGTTGTAATAATTTTTGTACACACACACACACACACACACTCTCACACAGAAAGGAGCACACCCTTAACTAAAGCAACAGCCCTGAGTGCATATCAAAAATAAAAATGTAGAGAAAGAGAACTGCACAATCAGAGAATTTGTGGGATCTGTTATCTGGAAACCTGTTATCCAGAAAGCTCCAAATTAGGGGAAGGCTGTCTCCTATAGACTATATTATAAGCAAATAATTCTGAAAACCAGTGACCAATGTTCTGTTGAACTTTACTAAGGAAAAACTAAATAGTTATCCAAATGTCCCTGAATATAAATACCGCTCAAGATTCAAAGATGGATACAAATACATTTTCTAAAACATCCCTATTTTTCCTGTACCTTTTCCTCTGTGGAAATTGTACTGGTTGTGGATATTTTTACAAATGTATTTAATATATACTAAATTTACAGTGCAGGCTTGTGCAAGTGGCATACAGACTTTGGCCGAGTTGACAAATATAAAGATCCAATAGAGTTGGAACCAAGCCTAGAACTGTGGTAGATTTCTCATATAAATCAGTTCAAAGTGAATTGTGGCAACCAGAAAAACCTCTGTAACCTTACAGCTATGTCCTATTTGTGTGTTAGACAGCCTATGGTAGAAGATTTTACTAGTAAGTAGGGGTTGGTTTAAAATACATAAACCCCCTTTCCCAAATGGTTCCTATAAACAGGCAGCAGCATTTTCTATGAAAGCAAAGCAGCCATGAGGGGCAAGGGCATTTTGATAACCTTGGTTGGCTATCTGTTCTATGGACCTTAAGGGCAGGGATTCAGTCTTTTGGCAATCAACTAAATGTATGGAGGACTGAGGGATATCACACAGATTCCAACTGAAATATTAGTGATGAGCAAAATTTTTCACCAGATTTTGCTGGAAAAGGTAATCACGCGGTAGTCATAAAAAAAACACCCATTGACTTCAATGCATTTCGCAGATTGTTGGCCCTTTCACAAATTTTTGACCGTAGGGAACAGGACAGATTCCCTCATCACTAATTGTTATCTGTGATTATGCTCAAGGCTTCAGGGCTCATTTGTGTCTCAAGTGCTGTGAGCAAAGTGCAATATCCACCCCCTTGTGGATTTTTCCCCATAATGCAGCACTTTCCCAGAATTCCAGTGTCTTTGTGGACGCAAGATGGCTTTGTGCCTGACACAATTATGGCTGATGCACAATTGCAACCCCACTAAATCGCAAATTGGGCACAGTAGCACTGTAACTTTTCCAAGCCAGGTTGGCGTCATTACCAGTGTTCAGTGCAAGATGGATACATGCATTTTATTCTTTAGACGCAAGTGTACCGTGCCTAGCTACATAGGGTGCTAAAGGGAACCCTGGAGCTACCGCCTTGTCCTGAAGTGTGGTAGCTCAAGGGTTCCTCCACGCAGTAGAGGAGCAGAAGAGGCAGAAAGAACTAAAAATTGCTGATTGCAAGTACTGCGCTTACAGACATAAATGAGCCCTTTCATCTCCTGCTTTAGAATTTTAGGTCAGCATATGTGTAAATGGTATTACACCTAAAAATGACAAAGGTGCTTAATTTGGTATTGAAGACAAACCTGCAAATTTGTTCATTCACCTCTAGCTATGCCCCTGAGCAATACTGTAACTCCCAACATCTGCCTTTAGAGCTGGAGTTCAAGAACAATCAGAGGGCAGAATGCTGGAAAGCTCTGGTGCAGTCACTACAAGAGTGATAAATAAGATCAATATATGTAACTGCACCTGTCATGCATAAAAGCACCAAAGCTATAGCAAGCCAGGCTCTTATACCTTGATGTGCATTTCATCTATTTTTTATGTGCACCAGTCTCTTATTTCAAAAAGGGTCATAGGGGGAAAAAAGGTGAGTGTTTTAGCATGTTATCAATTTGTCTTTATTCTTGCCATCACATGTCAGAAAGCCGTGACAAGCCTGCCTTGACATTCCCCTGCTCTTTAACAACGTGCCTGATGCTAGACACTTGCCTGTGCAGACATTTGATTTAGGAGGAGCGGGTAAGTACATAAACCTGTTACTCTCTAAAGATTATGTTCTATACAGACTCTAATGCTCACAGCTAATCACAAAGGATTTTTAATCCCCAAGGTGCAATAGATCAGTTACCAATCTAGCAACCCATGAGCACTGTTGATCTGTTTAACCACACATGATTGTATTTGATGGCTAAATGGTCACATAAATGACCTCGGGGTCACATGGGATACATTCACCATTTAACCCCTGTGACCTTGCATCGATCTGAAGTCAAGTATCTCATGTACAGAATCCATCAGCTGCCCAGAGGGGTTGCCATACACGTGGTTAGGGGAGCTGTGCTCTCGGCAGCTCAAGGGTAGTTTCTCATTGTCAAGAGCTTAAGACATCTTCATCGTTAATGTTTTACACTGCAGAGCTTACTGAGAAAACAATTAAAGATTCCTTATTGGAACAAATATAAAAATAAAACCTTTCACGATACCATTTCACCTTTTTGTGCCCTTTTAACCTAATGCTGTGCAAAGGCTACAGCCTCTATGGGATTAATTTCTAAAACCTTCCTCTCATTCACACAACGAAATCCATTATGTATTTATGACTTATTCATTTTTCTTAACCCCTTACACTGCACTGTGTTGGTCCTATCGCCCAAGGGGTTGATGCATCATTCATTTTACAACCTTCAGTAGGTATCATTGGGAATTTTCCTACTATGGGCTATGCTAATGCAATTTTAACTTTGCTGCCATTGCTGCAGTCGCCTTTTCTTACTCAAGTCTCTGTGCGGAAAATGCGTGAAGCTGGCTTTGATCTATGAGGCTACGAGAAGCAAGATGACAGAGGGGGTTTATGTGCCTTCACATTGGATAACGTGACCCAAAAAGCAATAGATTCATTTTTTAAATATATATGCATATTCATATTTTCAGTATATACATCAGGAATGTCCAACCTGTGGCCCTTTCCATTGCCAAATGCACCAAGCCATCCCCTCCACACCCTGACCCTGTAAGTGCCTTTGCAAATCTGTGACCCACTAAAATATTGATGTTCAGAAATCAATTAGAAGCACCATAAGGGTATTCATAAAAAATCTGACCATCCATCTGTCTGTTTATCTTTACATCTGCTAGCTCTTCTTGAATTTGCTCAGGATTATGAATGGATAAATCCAGGTCCTTGCCGGTAAAAACATATAATTATTTAATAAGGCATCAGGGTAATTTGCATCTTGTCTGGGCTAAATTAGCTTTCCCATGGCCTTGCTTAACACATGCCAAGCACCGACATGTTAATGTGGCCCTCACCTTCCCGGCAGCCTGTCAGCATGAATTTCTAGGGCAAGTATGGAAACTGCATCATATTGGCTTATAAGGTTATGTTTAGGGGAATAGGAATATCCCTTTTCTTGCTGCTCCAAAGGAGAGTTGTTGGCATACAACATTTGCAACTGCCAGCTGATATAGAGTAAAACTGGCAGTAGCCTTAGACAGCAGGGAGCTGCAACTGCAGGACGTCTGTAAATCTGACTTGCTCTGGTCAATATGCAGCACTGCTCTGCTGGGAATGGCAGATGTAAGTGCACATAACCTTTGCAGTCTGCAGGACACCCATGAATACAGTATGTAGATTTTATAGGTTTTCAAGGCAATGGTGCATGGGGACTTTAAAAGGGCCCTCTACAGTGAAAATAATAACAGGAAACGTTTTATTATCCTAAAAGTAGAATTCTCGCTATACTCACAGCAATGCAAAACCACAAATAAGAGATATTTTTTCTATGTAATTGTGGAAGGATTCATACTGATTGCTATTTGTACTTTTCTTGGAAAGATTTTAACCAGAACTGCTGGTTTATCAGCACAGCCGCTGCCATATATTCACTGCCATATAACTTAACTCGCTGACAGATTGATATGACTGCAATCTGAGGTGTGGCGCTTTCAGAGGCAACCTGCAGGGTTATGGAAAGATGGGCTAAAATGTCCTCAATATTTCACATCATCTAGTGTATAATCTTGTATGTTAATTATATACTAATAACATCCAAGTGACAGCAGTGGATTGGATTTTGATGGTAGTAGCCCCTACGTTACAATGATGAAATGCATCACCGTCTTTAATTTTTAGTGCACCCTGTAATTAATAATATGGCACTGTGATTAACTGCACAATAATTAAAGAAATACCAAGATTATATTGCAAATAATATCTCTCTGATAAATATATAAACAACTCTGTAATCTGAATGTTCAGAGTATACACCCATTTATTGTACAGGGCTGCTGAATATGTTGGTGCTTTATTAATAGTTGGTAATTAGTAACAAGGAAATCTATCCCATTTCGCTTCGGCGAAAATTTGGTCAAACAGTGAAAATGTCCAGCGTCAAAAAAATTAACTAGCGTGGTCACATGACACATTTTTCGGCAGCAAATTCATTTTGCAAAAACATCCGCCAATGGCAAAACGCGGAAATCCGCCCCGAATCCATGCCTACCGAAAAATTTCGCCCATCACTATTGTTAATAGTAATAAATAGTTCTCTGTGTGTCTGCAAACTAAAAGGAAGGGGCAGCACCCAATACTGTCTGTAATAGATCATTTAGATCGGTTAAAACACTGTATATATGAGCAGCTGTAGGAGCTTACATGTAATGCTCAAGTAGTGCTACATAACAGGTGCTGTAGGATTAACTGAGCTGGGCTGGGCTTTTGGTTCTACTGTCAGCATTTTCTTCTCTGTGTGTCCCTGGATCCAGCACTCGGTTATTGTGTTAAACCTGAAATGTATTGTTTTCAGATTGATCTCTGTCAATTTGTTTTATTTATAAGGGCTCTGGCACACGGGGAGATTAGTCACCCGCGGCAAAACTCCCTGTTCGCGGGCGACTAATCTCCCAGAGTTGCCTACCCCTGCAACTCGGGGAGATTACGCGATTTCGCGCAAATCGCCGAAAAAGCCTCGCAAGTCTTTTTCGGCGGTTTCCTGAAATCGCCCCGCCGCGTCTGCCATCCCGCCGGCGACTTACATGTTCGCCGGTGGGATGGCAGGGGTAGGCAACTCGGGGAGATTAGTCGCCCGTGAACAGGGAGTTTTGCTGCGGGCGACTAATCTCCCCGTGTGCCAGAGCCCTAAAGGTATAATATTATACTCTCTTTCCCCTTTCTCTCTCTTTCCATACCCATAGTATATTATTTAAATTTTTGTTTTGTTCAATACCTGGGACTAGGGAAATATCAGCAGGGCAGTACTGGGCACTTGTTCTCTGGTACATCCATATTTATTGTCATTTTGGTAAAATGGCAGCCTGGAGGCGAGCCTACCTGCAGTGCACATCAAAAATATATATTTATCGGATGTTTTTCTTCAGACCTGCAGAGCGCAATGCTATTTTTTTACACCTATGTTTAGGTCAAGGTCAGTGGAAGTCCTAATGTATCAATGAGCTCTGAAAGCACCTAGTTAAAGGTGCATTTGGATTCGAAAGCCAAACGTGAGAGCCATTATAGTATAGAACTGGGGGCTGAAAATGATTCAGAAGGTTGTTAGCGCTCAGGGCTGCTGCTAAGCTCTGATATCCCACAGAACAGGATGGTGTTCGACATCTCTAACATCAGCCTTGAAAAATCTATTAGTTGGTTAATAAGTTCCTGACAGTTACCAAAAGGAAAGCATTTAGACCATGCTAGGCATATGTTTTACCTGAATTATGCAGGTGAAAATGAAGGAATAAAAAGGAGACGCAGATAGTTTCTGATGCAATTAAATATGCTTTTTTAAATAATATCACCACTTTGTGTTTTTCTCCTGTGGTATTGGAAGTCATTTAGTTAATTATTATATAATGATTTGTGGTGTTCTCTGTGGTATGTGTGCATATGGGACCAACTGTAAAATAAAGGCAATGCTTTAAAACAACAGCAAGAAAATATTTATATTCCACACTATGGAATTCTGCCACATGCAACTATTTATGGATTATGTACCTGCCATCACTATTGAGCCCCTTTTTACTTCTTGAATGCAGAGCTAACTGCAGTTTCCTATTTACCACCCCTTAGGAAGGTCTTGCCTGTAATGTATGTAACCACATTTTTATTTTCATTACTATGATACCATTTGACCAGCAAGAGCAATACCATGTGTCGGTTCTGTGTTCTTTATGAGTATTCTAGGTGGGTGCCGATCCCCCTCGGCACTGTGCACTGGAGTGTAACTATTAAGAGAAGCTGGGTGTGTCTGTGAGTTCTTTCATTATTTGACCAGTAAAAGCTAACTTGGGGTTGACTTTACATTGTTCCCTCTGACATTAGAGCTCCCATGTTACAGATCTAAAGGACTTTTTATTCCAGCAGATAAGATCTGCTCTGCATAAAACCCATCCACAAGGCAAAAAAGTACATTAATATTTTAAATGAGGAACTCAAGGCAATACAAAGGTAGTTTTAACATAATTGAAATAAAACCAACCCCTGGAGAGTTACAGTTATTAGTTACTATATACACATATTAATCTTTACAGATATATATACACATACAGTCTTGGAAGCGCTGTCTATTCTTTTGTTTCCTAAGAACCCAAAGGCTATTATCTATCTATCTATCTATCTATCTATCAATCATCTATCTATCATCTATCTATCTATCTATCTATCTATCTATCTATATTTGAACTCTGGTAAACGGCCAGCATCATGAATTAAATACAGTTAGTTGATTTATTTAGATCTTTATAGGTATGTGCATTAGAAAAGTATTGTCACATGTGTACATTTTTACTATTATCGAGCTGTAAAATATGCATGGTAATTATCGGAAAAGGTACTATCTGCTTTGTAAGAACTGCATGTTCCATTTTTGTGCATCTCATAGGAATATTACAATTAAAATATCTTGTTAACCTATTTCACATTAATAGAAAATGTCATTATAAAATGAATTCTTACCTTGTCAAATGAATTCTTACCTTGTTTTAGGCTGTAACGTTCTAACGGCAGTTGGTCTGTATTTTCAAAGGGAAATGTAGCTATTATAAAAAAAATCCCTCATATCTTCAATGTACATGGTTTATTAGTATGAATCCTCAGCCTAACATGTTTTTTTCCTATTGCAGAAAACTCAGTTGCTCAATTGGACTTAGATTGTCAGATGAGGAGAAATCCGTCAGTAAATCACAACATGACTGTGTTGGTTGCAGTCACAAAAAATAGCAACTCACCAATAAAAAATTAAACAACTGTAAGAAAACTAATATTCATGAATCATATTTATAACAATGGTCCCCCCTCTGCATTTGAAATGACTGAGCTATACAGGTATCGGACCCCTTGTCCGGAAACCCATTATCCAGAAAGTTCCGAATTACAGAAAGCCCATCTCCCATAGACTCAATTTTAATCAAACAATTCACATTTGTAAAAATGGTTTCCTTTTTCTCTGTAATAATAAAACTGTACCTTGTATTCCATCCCAAAGAAGATATAATTAATCATTATTAGAGCCAAAACCATCCTATTGGGTTTAATTACTATCTAAATATTTTTTTTAGTAGACTTAAGGTAGGGGATCCGAATTACAGAAAAACCCCTTATCCGGAAAACCCCAGGTCACGAGCATTCTGGTCCCATACCTGTTCTCTACTTTATTCAAACAATCAAATATTGCTTTAAGTGCTTTAACTAGGCAGACTAGGTATAAAGCAATATAAAGAAAATGGAACCTGTCAATAGCAACCACAGTTTAAAGTATACACCATAATACATAACAATGACACAAGACAAGCCTTCACATTCAGACAAGCACTGGCCTCGCGCATAAGGAGATCTGTCTGCCTGTGAAGAAGCATGAGAACCAGATAGATCTATGTGAGAATAAAAGTGAAATGGAATGCAAAAGTGTAATTGGGAACTTATGGTCATAATAAGAGGAAAAGGGACAAAAGCAACAGGAAATTAAAAAAGAAGAACAGAAAGTCAAAATCAAGAAAAAATGGAGAAGAGCAAAATTGAAGGAGAGGAAAAAGTAAAGACATGAGAAAATGCAAATATTCTTAGGAAAAGGCAGTAACTAAATGAGTGATGGAGTAGAACATTACAATGGGAGATTAGAACCTAGCTGAACAGAAAGAAGGTGAAGAAGCAGAAGAAGATATAAACAATCTGGAAATAATATAATAGTTGAGTGGTTATAATCAAAAGATGGAAGGGATATTGGATGTTAATGGGACAACTGAAAAATGGAGAGAGGAGAAAATAAAAAGGAAAAAGAAAGAGAGACAATGGGAATGTATGAAGTGAGGGGATGAGAAAATCATGAACATACGTGGAGTAAAATAAATAAAACATGAAAACACAGGTAATATTTTATTTTGCTGTTACTACTAAATTAGCCACATTTGCTAGACTAAAGAAGGGAACAAGAAATAAATAAAGGACAAGTTACACCATGATTTCAATTACTATTATCTCCAAAAATACTACAGATTAACTATAGATTATCTACAGATACTATAGATTAAGTTCCATTTTCATATTGTACAACAGATATAGTTTATAGTATTTTTAAGAAAAAATTTTTGTTTCAGTGTCATCGAAAGGCCTATAGATACATTCCCAATATAAATCAGAGAAGGTTTTGATGGTAGTGATCAATACATTGGCCACTTCCAATGCTGTAGAACTTTGACGAGAAGTAAGAAAGCAATGGACTGGAAGCAGGAGAAACCACTGCTGACAAGTACCATGATCTGCTATATTGTAAGGGATAATGTCATTGCAACATTTGCCTGATTATGGAAGTGCTCCCATTCTCTTGAGCAAAGAAGGGGTTAATAAGCCAGATACTAATCTTAAAGGCCCCACTCACTAGTAGATGAATATTAGACATATACAGCATTTAATATTGTTAGTCGAAAACATTATTGTTCATAAGATCAGTGAGTTTATTAGTGGCCATAAAGTAACCACGGGGTTAACCTGAAGGAATGTAATTTCCACTATTCACTGACAGCCATAAAATTCCAACTGAAAACTTGGCTGTTGCTTCCTGATATTAGGACTAATATAATGTGCGACTAATGTAGTTCTTCTATATTTCATGACTGAATGGCTCATAAATTTACAAGCACTGTATTGGGATTTCACTCAACTACTCAGTCTTACCTTTGAATGCCATGTTCATTGAAAGTAGCAAAGTAAGCATTAGGTAGATGTCTTTATTCAGTTTTAATTGACATTTAACAGATGATGTGTGTAACTTGGACCAAGAAAGGAACAGTTTTCCTCCTCCTTTGTGGTTTTTTCTCTCTTCTGCAGACAAATCTATATGAAGTCCACCAGACGCGAGAGAAGACGCGGCAATGGTCTGATATAATGAAAGGTGCCACCACATCATGGGCAGCATCTCCCTCTATGTAGATTTTGCCACCTACAGAGTTTTATGATAATTTGTTGGGAAGGGGCTTTACTTTGCATACAGATTAAAGGCCACTTCAGACAAAACTGAGGGCTGTTGTCTGGTTAGGAATAATGAAAAGCCCCTTCCCAAACTTTTTAAGAATGGGGCTATCGTTTTATTGTGTCTGAGTGACAAGCAGTGAATAGAAAGCGTCCAGCCCTGATAACATCAAGCGATTACTACATTATATATTCAGTTGACTTTAGTAAAATAAAGATGTGAAACAAGACATCAGGCATCTGAGATGGCTTGGCTGTTAAACAGAATTGTTGCCAATGCAACCCCTTGGAGAGAATATGAATGGAATATTTAGCAGTTATGTTATGTAAGTTTCCTAATTAGAAATTATTCTACAAAAAAAGACTTTTGCCTTTCTGGGATGTTTCTTAAACTCCACAGAATCAACCTGGATGTCAAAGATAAAACCATTTGTCATCATTTTATTAGAATATTGCCTACAGACTGTACAAAGCTCTGCTAATACACAAGCAATACACATTTGTTATGTTTTTCTTGTGTATTACCAGAGGTTTGTAACTGTCTGTAGGCAATATCTGTATCCATGAAGCTCATTGGCAGGCTGCGGAATGTAAACTCCACTGGGTGGCCATTTGCAACGTTCTGGTATGTATTGACCAAATCATTCCTCTTGAACAATGTTGATAACCAAGAGTAAGCATGAATAGGGATGGAATTAAATGGAAAGCAAGACTTGTGGATCAAGTTGTATAGAAATAAGATGGAGGAAATTTGAAGGAGTAGATTATAGTTCAGGATATAGTGCTGCAGAGGGATTCTGGAAGCAGTAGAGCTCAGGAGGTTGCTCTAAATCTGAGAACCTGGTTCACATCCTGTGACCTATTCAATTTGTCACTAACGTAAACCTAGTTGTAGTGACAACATCAGTCAAAACATCAGTCTTAACTATTAAAAAAAAAACTATTACTCTTTATTAAACTTGGTAACTATAGGATGGGATGAAGTAGTTGATGATAGTAACCAATTAAGGATCCCTAGTCCCAGAGTTAATCAGCTTTGGGCAGGTAAAACAGGGCTTATACTCTGTGAACATCTGAGTTTGTCCCATTTACATTTACTCGAAACATAAGTTCTGTTGGTTTTTTTTTACAACTACATAATGGGCCTGATTCACTAAAGGGCGATAAAACGTGCGCTATTCTTATTGTGCGCTAAAATTTTTACCGCCGCTTAATTTTGGCGATTTTTTGCACGATTCACTATAAGCATACTCGCGCTTTTTTACGCGCGATATTGCAAGCGTTATTTAACTCGCGAAAGACTATTTCAATGCGGTATTTGCCTGTACATGCGCTAAATTACGCGAATAATCGCCGAATATGAATGGTAGCATAGAAATAGTGTATAAAAATTGTCGAAGCATATAAATGGTGTATATTAATATTAGCCACATATAAATAGTAGATGCTTATAAATAGTAGCCGCTAGTGATGAGCAAATGTGTTCTGGTTTCTTTAGTGAAAAATTAGCAAATCTTTCGAAAGATCCCCGAAACGGCAAAAATGTTGTGCGGGCAAAAAAATTGTTGCTGTGACTATTATTTTTTGACACTTGTATCAATTTTTGGATGTGCGGTGAATTTTTGCGTGGCGAATTTTTTCATGCGTTTTGCCATTGGCGGATTGTTTTGCGAAACGCATGAAAAAATACACCGCGAAAAAATTCAACGCACGTCCAAAAATTCGCTGCAAATCCATGCCTGGCGAAACATTTCATCACTTGTAGCCAAATAGAAATAGTTGCGCAAATGAACGCACGCCATGTTAGCCATACACGCCAATACTTGCGGAAAATTACTGTATTAAAAATGAACATTTCGCTGCAAACTGGCGGCTGCGTCACTCTGGGGGAAACACAAACTTGAATAAATAACACTGTAAGTCCATATTTTATTGCAAAAAATCATTTACTGTACTTTTGTATAATTTTTCGCCTGCCTGTAGTAGGTGTTAATTTTCGTATACCCGAATGCGATATTTAGCGCGCAAAAGTTATAGTGAATCATGCGATCGTATTCTTTTCAGCGCGGAAATTAACGCAAAACGGTAAAACTAGTGCGAGAAATACCCCATGCGAAAATGGCGATTTTTCGCACGCGATAATACTATCATGAATCGCGCGCAAGTTATTTTGCGTTTTTTAACGCGAAAAAGCGTGCGATAATTTTTATCGCCCTTTAGTGAATCAGGCCCAATATGTTTATAGGAATAGAGTCAAGGGAAAACATGTTTTTTTCAAAACATATCAGTTAATAGAGCTCCTCTAGCAGAATCCTGCATTGAAATCTGGTTTTCAAAAGTACAAACAAATGTTTTTATATTTAATTTTAAAATTTCACATGGGGCTAGCCATATTCTTCATTTCCCAGGGTGCACTTCAGGCACAATTTACTGCTGTGTTGCAAGTTGGAGTCATATCACCCCCCCCCCCCCCCAGCAGCCAATCAGCAGAACAATAGGAAGGAAGCAAAATAGCAGCTCCCAGTAGATATCAGAATAGCACTCAATAGTAAGAAATCCAAGTCTGGCTTGGGACTCCTCCAGTTACATGGGAGTAGGAGAAACAATGGGTTCCCTGAAAGCAGTTCTAACATTTAGAGCTGACTCCTTTCTTGTTTTAAGAACAACATTTTAAATGGCAGAGTGAATTATTTTCTATGTAAACAGTGTAATTCAGAAATAAAAAGTACACCATAAAAATCATGACAAAGCAAAGTGATCAGATACACCTTTTAAGAAGAACATGCAATTAGTTTCTAATGGCCACAAAGGAATAAAACCTTTTCATATCTCAATGTCACTTCATTCAGATGAAAAGGGATGTGATTCCTAATGGTACTAGTCTGGGCAAAAAATGTGTATGTTGATGGCATATGTATTTTGACAGTATAGAATATATCACTGGTCAACTAAACCTTTATTTTTTAAGTTCTACTTGTATTTGTCTAGCTGAAATATT
Source organism: Xenopus tropicalis (assembly GCF_000004195.4). Classification (NCBI taxonomy): domain Eukaryota; kingdom Metazoa; phylum Chordata; class Amphibia; order Anura; family Pipidae; genus Xenopus; species Xenopus tropicalis. The sequence goes on from NC_030679.2 coordinate 109,435,632, forward strand.
AAAAAATAAAATGTATAATTATATTTTTATCTACATTTTGTGGAAGATGTTGCTAGCTAAGCTTCCGTTGTATTCCAAGCTTGCATATCACCCCCCACAGATACCCTGCTGTGCTGCAATGCCTAAAGATGCCAAAAGGTCTCCACCTTTTGCCTAGTTAGAAAATGGATTTGGTCTGTGGACCACACTAATGAAATTCTCCATTCCAGGAGCATTTCTCTATTTGTTCTTATTTTTTATAGAAGTTATTTAGTTCCAGCGCATGTTTAGTAAAAACTATGAACATTTGACCATGGGTATTTTACTGAGCAGTAAAAGAAAAGTAATGTAAACCATAAACTATATATATATAGCATAGATTCTCTCAGGTCTAGCGTTAAGTAATACTTTGTGGCGTTAGAATGAGTTTACTGTTTACACATAGCTGTCTTTACAGAGTAAACTGAAGTGTTTCCATATAATTGTATCAGCCGAATGATTGATTGCTGTTGCTGTTGATTACTGGGCTAGAGAATGACTTGACATGTTAATAGTTAGACAGCATGCTATAATGTGGGAATCACTGTTTTTTCTGTGTCATTGCTACTATATGATCATTGTGAGACATGACTAACTGAATAGAACAAATGATGCTTCATGTAGTTTGAGAAAAGAAAGAAGAAGCTAAAGAGCTATATGAAAAATGGCTTTTCCAAGTGCTTATTTATATACAGGTATGGGATCCAGTATCCAGAAAGTTCCAAATTATGGGGAGGCCCATAATTCTAATGTTTATAAATGATTTACTTTTTCTCTGTAATAATAAAACAGAACCTTGTACTTGAACCAAGATATAATTAATCCTTACTTGAAGCAAAACAATCCTATTGAATTTAATTAATGTTTAAATATTTTTTTAGTAGACTTAAGGCATGGACATCCAAATTATGGAAAGATCCCTTATCTGGAAAACCTCAGGTCCTGAGCATTCTGGAGTTCTAGTTTAATCAATGGACTGAAAATAAATCTACTTATTAACAGGTATAGTCCCCTTTAACATTACCCTGAAAATCTGCTTTGCCTTTTTCATGTAGCCTATAAGATATAACAGTAACACATGTTCAGAAAATTAAACTTTCTCTGTGTTCATATTCACTTATAACTCACTTAGGGCTGTCAGTAAAGAGTTACATGGTTACAGGAAGGACCAGGCACCAATTCTTGGTGTTTACTGACATTGCAATATCAAGATCAGATTAGCATGCTCTGGCTATTTTTGAACAGGCAAAGTTAGCAGCAGATGCTACAAGACACCAGAACATTTTGGATGTGGTATGGCAATCTATTGGGCAATGTGCCCCACTTCAACACCATATCACAAGATTCATAAAATAGTTGCCGTGTCTTTCAGTGCATCTAGGATTTTTTCTCTCTCTACTCGTAAAGTAGCTATTATTTTGCTGACATGGAAACCCTTATTCAATGGCAATTACCTTCTCTGACTGGAATACATACTACTTCTCTTATAAAGAGAGCGGGGTGTACTTAAAATTACATCAACCCATAATCTGTGTATGAAAGAATCTCTGCCACTGTAAACTATGATAGATCAAGGGTATTGGGCACCAGCATTTGGGTGCAGTATTAGACATTTTTTGGTAGTAATTGGATATTGAGCAGTTTGACCCAGTGCGGATGGCAAACAAATCTAATTCATTGGTCTGTAAGCAACTGGATCACTTGGATCACTTGAGAAGTAAGATACTGTACTGTTACAGGATCACTGATGACCCCATACATGTGGAAGATACCCTGGAAATGAGAAAGATAACCTGGTTCTGTTCAGAACTGAAGACGCAAGAGAATGTTGGGGAAAGAAAACTGTGTCTCCATAGGCGGGAATAAAAAGTAAAAAATCCTGCAGCAGGAGTATCATTATAGATAACCATTTGTAATGGTCTGCACTCCCCAGCAGAGCTCGCGTGGCCCTGTGATGGTCTAAATGATAGCCCTAAGTAGGATCATGACAAATGAGTGATATATAGTGATGGCCTAAAAAAGCAAAACCTAAGATGTTGCATTCGTTAGCATATGAATAATCTATGTTTTTTAGGGATGTGTTTTTCAGAATACTGGTAGAAAAGAGGAGGGAAACACTCTCAAAACTGCGTAGCCAATTGAGTTACAATTAAATCACATTAATTACGACCTTATCCTGTCACCATATTCTGTTTTGTAGAAATATGTAGCAAAGGACCGTTTTGTTTCCCTATAAAAGTATTTGCCCTTGTTTTGTTTCCCTATTTCTGAAAGCACTAGGAATTGATGCTACTTCCCTTTTAAAGAATAATAACATCATATATATATATATGATGTTAGTATTTATTTATTTATTTTGCATTTCAGAAAACATGGAAAACAATGCTTTTGTTTAAAAAAAATATTTAATGCTTGGTAGACTATGTGAATTTGCAGTAAAAGCTGCGGCAAATTTACAATTCTATCCATCTTCAGTCTGTATCTTATTATGGAATTAGGCAGCTGCCAATATATTTGCATAATGTTAAAAAAAGAGAAATACAGACCTACGGCAATGCAATAAAACAAAGTCAGTATCCCCGGAAAGAGGTTAATAAATCAAGCTGAATAACTGAAAATCTATAGAGGAGAGAAACATTGTATTTGGGCCTTTGCTCTCATGGCGTGAGAATGCCTGATCTGTTCTTTCTTTTCAAAGAGACACTTGTGATTGCCTTGCTAGCATGCAGCTGATAGCCAACGGGATATATTATGCATGCTATACACCAAGTCACACTAGACAGGAGGAAGCTGGGAAATCCATGCTAAAAAATTAGGGTGACTGTTAAATGTCAGTCAGAAGTGGGAAAAAAACACCCAAGCAAAACAAGATGTCTGCTGCGCAGCTACAGATCTCTCTACAACATGGTACTTTGCCAAAATACAAACCTGCGGGAAAGCAAAAGTTTAACACCATGTTTGCCAACAGAGGGTTCTGAAGAGAGCACGGGAATATACCATGGCCCTCATTACTGCTTAAAGGGTTAATGTCTTGCCTAGCAACCTGGCAAGGCTCGGGACGACCATTAAAAAGAGGCTTTATACTGTCAGTCTGTGAAAGATTCATCGCTTGTGGCTGAAAATGGCCCCTTCTTTCTTTTAAATGCACATCAGAGTTAAGAATAGACAGATATTCCGCTGATAAAATCCTGCCTAATCTATTATTCTTGGGAACACTTTGTAACAACTTTACAAACTGGGAGTAAGGCTGGAAATGCTGGGGAGAAGCAGAGAAAATGGAGATGTCTTTTTTCTGTCTCTTCTGTAGTTTTTACTTTTTCACTTACAGTACTTTCCTATTCCTGATTCCAACAAACTTCAGTTTACCAGTAATAACGTATCTTTGCCTTGGCTAAAATGTTCATCCTCCACTTCCATTGGCATCTGATATAGATTTTTTTGACAGAGAGATCCAGATTAATCATTGCCTGAATAATTCAATATATTAGCAATTATTGGTACCCCTGTAAATACCTATGTTTGCAGCAAGAGATGCAGTGGAGCTTACATTCTATGGAGAAAAATAAAAGGTACCCTAATACATCCAAAAAAGGTACCAAAAGCATATTCACATGACTACTTTATCAACAAATTTAAGGGGTTAAGTGAAACAAGACAGTTGACCCATGACAGACCTTGGGGCTAATAAAAAGGACCTCAATCTATGCAGCCTAACCTATGTATAAGAGAAAGGTTTTAATTTGGACACTTATAACACATTCTTGACCTGTAGCAGACATACTTTCCTTCAGTCTTACAGTATTTAATCTACATTAGGCAGACAACAGGTCTGATGTGAGACACAACAAAACCGCTGAGAAACTTGCTTGTATGAGTGCCACAAGCTGTTTATTGCCACCATAATAACTAATCGGACTCATTTATGTCTGCAAGCGCAATTTCCCCTTAAAACCACCGTCAATAAAGGTACTTGGGTCAAAATATACTCCTTACACTTCCCTTTAGTTGATTTTGGTGCCACTCAGTCCTTCCTGCCCCCTTTCCAAATTGGCCATTGCTGCATCTATTGACTCAGCTGAACACTGGATCTACTGCCATCCAGGTTCCCTCAGTGCCATGCATCAATTGCCACAGTTAAATTGCACTGAACATCTTGCTTGCTGAACACTGGAAATTATGCCAGAGATAGTTTTTTAAAAAATATTCAGTGCAACTGCACAAGATTTGCGACAAAGGGCACTCGCAAATGCGTCTGTTTTGGCCAATTGGATACAATTGCGGTAGGTGCAATCACAGAAAGAGAATCGCATGTCCGCCACTACAATGATGCCAAAATTTTGGGAAAAGCGCATTGTGGAAAAAAACATAACGGCTGCGCTAGAAATTGCACTTTGCTCGCTGCACTTGTAAATATGCCCTATTGTCTTTATATTATGTGCCACATCAACTTTGTGGTCACACACAGCTTGAACCATTAACTGACCTAGGACACTGACCACATTTGCAGGGTTAAGATAATCATTAAAAAAAAAAACTCTTTGTGGTGGGGGAGAATCCGAACCTAAATAAGGCAGGGAGGCAATGCACAAAGGACACCCCCTTCAGTATGAATGTCTAGGATGAAACCACTTGGTCTTTAAGGGGAACCATCTGTAAAAAGCTCAGAAAAAGGATGACCAACAACATCAAAGCCTTTATCCCTGAATAGACTCTTTGTAGTTATATCCTATTCCAATACTAAAGATTTTCCCTGGAAGTTATATTAGATAAAAATCTATACAATACATTTTCTGCATATGCCATATGATGCAGTTCGATAAGGGTCAGATTGCTATTACCTCAACCACTGTAAATTGCAGTATTCATAATACTCCTTTTTGATATTTTATTGTGGTTATCCATATCTAATCTATTAATATATTGTTTAAATGTACAGGTATGGGATCCATTATCCAGAAACCTGTTATCCAGAAAGTTCCAAATTACGGGAAGGCCATCTCCCATAGACTCTATTATAAGAAAATGATTCTAATTTTTAAAAATGATTTTCTGTTTTCTCTGTAATAATAAAACAGTTCCTTGTACTTGATCCCAACTAAGTATACCTTAGTGAAACCTTCTTAGAGGCGAAACAATCCTATTGGGTTTAATTAATGTTTCTGGACAACAGGTCCCCTATCTGTACACTGCTGGGTACAGAACTATATAAATAAAGATACACAGACAATGTGCATTTTGCCTCCAGTGTCTTCATTTTTTCTTTAGTATAGTTTTTTAATTATTTGCTTTCTTCTTCTGACGCTACTTTTTATTACTTATCTTTCTATTCAGGCCCTCTCCTATTCATATTCCAGTATCTGATTCAAACTACTGCCTGGTACCTAGGGTAATTTAGACCCTAGAAACTAGATGCAGATTCAGGTGATAAAATTTGAAAATTGAAAAAAAAAAAAAAAAAGAAGACCACCTGCAATTTTCCTCAGAATATACAAACCAAGCAGCAGTATGAATAATAATGTGTTATTTTTACACAGCAAGTTCTCCTGGAACTTATTTACTTAATTTTCAATTACAGAGATCAGGCAGCATAAAATGAAATATATACCTTTGTAAATACGGAGGGTGGTACATTTTAAACAGATGACGGCATAGATCCCGATGGACAGCATCACAGGAAGCGTAAGGAGTAATACACAGCTTTATAAAGAGGCTGTTTCTTTTTACACTTTTTACACTGTTTATTTCTGGGTAATTCACTTCCCACAGTTTGATTAATAGGCCCCTTAGATAGGATCTCTGTAGTTCTCTTATCTAATTCCTGACCTGAACTATTCAGACACTGACACCAATTTGTAAACCTTTTTCTACTCGAGTTTTGTCTTCCTCTTAACTCTACATCTGTAAGCTGATTACGGACATTTATCAGCATTACTTGGTTTATTCTTTCTGGGCGATTTCTTATCCAGGGAACAACTAACCCTATCCAATGGCCTTTGCAATGACGCATTGACCTAGCTTTAATTTCCCCATTTTTGAATTTCCAACATGAAAACAAAACCAAAAACATTAATCAAGCTGTGCAACCACATTTCGATAAAACTGAATTAAACTATTAATAACTGACCATTATCTGCCTCTGCCTTTATGTATCAACTGCTGGTAGTAAAATACACGGCCACAGTTCCCTCATGCCATAAAATAGCACCTTATTAGGGACAATGTACAGAAGTCATGTTGCTGCTCACAATTAATCATTTTTTCCCTGACCAAATTCCAGATAATTGATAGTATACATAATAGGGGTCATTTATGGGGGTGCAAGTGCAAGAGCATGTTCCTTAGTGCTAATTTCCTAAGCACTTGCACTCTGAACTGAGCACTGGATTTTCCATCATTTCGGTAGTGCAGCATCAGGATATGCAGTTCAGCCCTGTCCTTACCGTTTGCCTTAGGGCAGATAGTAAGGACAAAGCTCCGATGGGGCTGTGCGTCCTGCTGCTTCTACCTTACACCTCAGAATGACATGCACGGTACGAGCTGGAGGAGAGGATGTGCCCCCCATTCTTTCGCTCTTGAAACGCATTCAAACCACAGTCCATGGGGCTCTGTACTCTGAAATGCAGCATAAAGGCCTGAGGCTATTTGTGCACACCCAGGTGTGTCTGGGTTCACAAATGGGCCCTAAAGAGTAACAGAGGGTCAAATCTTCATCAACTATCATGGGAAAATTGAATACGATGGGGATACCATTATAGAAATAAGATTTTTATAAATACTTGAAAGCATTGTAACTTTGCTAGAAGTCATTTTACAATGTAGTTCAAAGCAGGCAAAAGGGTCATGAAGTGTGAAAGTGGGATAGTGGGACTCCTATTGCTGTAACCACACTAGTGAGTGTCAGCTGCAACATTTCCCTGTGAAAGATGTAGAAAAGCTGCAAAAGGCCTCCTTCCATTGCAGACTGAACATAGTCAGCACATCAAGGCTGGAATCTCCTACTAATATAATACTACCAATAGTTTTGACCCTCCACTTGAATCAACCCAAAAACAGTTAGGCTCCGTCTAAGACAGGGCAATACTGATAATTTAAGGAGGCCACACACCTACAGATTTGGTTAACAAAAATGAAGAGTATGGCCATTCTCAGTGATGCAACAGACACAGATGGGAATGATACCAATATTTCTATCTGCACAGATCAATATTATGTCTAAGCTGACTCTATAGGGACTCATACATAGGCCAGGCAGTAAGGCTGATCTACCTTACCATATCATTTCAAGTAATAGCCAGCTAAGTCACCTAAGTGACTTTTGGAAGTACTAAATATTTGAAAAGTTAGTAGCACTTATAATACTAGTACCCTGTATGCTGTTCTTTTGCCAGTTCAGTTCCATTTCTATTCACATGTTAAAAGCATTGTGTTAATTATATGTTGTTTTTATTCCTCCTATACAATTATTGTAAAATAATCACATGCATATGGTACTATCTATCTGTAACTGCTGGATATTACCAGGGCATACATCGTTTTCAAGGATTAAAGTGTAAGATTTTTCTAATTGTTTTGTGTAGGAGAAAGCAATGACTGTCTCATTCATACACCAGAACAAGGACAGAATCAGCATTCAATATCTTGCGGCTAAAGAATAGTCTTTACTGCCCTCTAGTGCTGGCTTTAGGATAGTGGTTGCATCCTGGCTACAGAACACTATTATGAAGCCCAAGCAAAGCTTAAACTGCCCATTACTTTACATATATTTTAGGGCACATGCACATCTGCAAGTGCAGTGAGCAAAGTACAATTTTGAACAAAATCAGCAGGTTTTTTCCCCATAATACAGCATTCCCCCCCCCCCCCCAATATTCCATCATCACTGTGGTCACAAGGTGGCAATGTGCTTGGTGCAACTGCATCTGATTTCGGCAAAATAAACATACATTTCATCACAAATCAGAAGCAATTGTGAATTTGTGGCGTTATTTACGGTATTTGGCATGAGACCTGGTCAGTAGGCAGCATCAGCTAAAGGGTTCCCCTGTGTCATTAGGCACAGCAGCCCTCAATTCAGAACAGAAGGCAGGAAGGACTGAGTGGCACCGAACCTTTTAAATGCCTTATTTTATATCTTGAATGTTCAGTAGCCCTAGAACAATAATGATATAGGCTTTCAAAATTAGACACATGAGCTCCCCATCTTGTATTTTGTTAGGAGTGTCAGTGACACTGCACATGCTCGGTGTGCTCCGGGCAGCTTTTAAGAAGCTAAGACTAGGGGTTGTTGCTGATTATTACATTATATATATATATATATATATATATATATATATATCAATCCAAATGGTGTCCGCACTCCAAGGTTCAATATTCTGCAGGGTGCTTAGCCAAAATTATGTATGTATAGAAAATAATCATCTGTGGCCAGCACACCCTTCAATGTTTCATCCAAAATTTTTTATTGAGAAAGGTCCTAACAAGGACCGAAACGTTGATTTTAACAATATATCTACAATAAAAAATTTTGGATGAAACATTGAAGGGTGTGCTGGCCACAGATGATTATTTTCTATATATATATATATATATAATGTTTTTATTCTATATATCTATGTACAAAATATATAGGCTTAGGGGTGTGCTGATTTACCATGAAAAACACGTATAGTAGGAAGGTATTGTGTGTACGGGAACATGAAGAATGTGTTTTTAACATTACTGTGGTGGACAGAGTATCACGTTAAAAGAGAAGTCACTATTTCTTTGACAATCAGGTGGATGTATAGGGCATTAAACTATAAACTCATAAGAAATACTGAAGGATTAAAAGAAGTAGCTGGACAGAATGACACCTAGTACCAAAGGGGCACTGGGTGCTGGATTTTGGTATAGGGAGTCATAATGTTATTTCTAGGATTCCAAATTTCTGTACTTAGGGCAGAGAAGTGACTTATTACATTGTCATTGTGATGCCACAATTACTAAAAGCATACTAAAACATATTTTTTATTTGTATATTAAGAAATTATTAATATATTCTCACAACCTTGACCACTGATGGTTTGTCCATGCGTAAAAGGAATATTGTTATTTTTTCGTGGTATATTGCTTAAAAAATAGATCTTCCCTCCCAGTAGCCACATTAACCGTAATCAGTAAAAGCAGAGTTATATTTCATTATCCATGGGTCATGTGACAGATGATTTTTTGTAGAGAGAGAATAGGCACAGGAAATGGATCTTTAGAAGCTGCAGATTTGTGTAACCTATAAAGATGTTTCACATAAAAGAAAGTTCTATAGAACATTCAGTTAATCCTGCAGCCATTTGTCTTGTCTCTTTACCAAAGGGGGATTGTCCTGATTAAGTTTCCCTTTGCTGCTGGTTCATCACTCTTGTGTGAAAGGGAGACAGAGAATGATGAGAGGTGGAAGTACCAGGTTTAATTTGGCCTTGTGTGTCTGTCAGTCACTCCGGAAAGCACAAACTCTTGTCTCAATCAATAAGAGCACTATATATTCCTTTAATCCTGCAGGCACATTGACACACCTCCCTAGCCAGCGACTAGAAGGGACTTTCAGTTCAACTATTTCAGTTTAAGAATCTCTCTTAAAACTTCCAAGAGGTTAAACCTCTTCTGCTGATCCCATCCCAAATTCAGAATTGTTTTGCTCTAAGGTGGCCATACATGCCGACCTTGCTAAACGAGCAGATCTTTGCCTGATCTTCTGCCAATATGCCAATCCACACTCACTTCTGCCAATATGACCACCTATGGTGGGTGATATCGGGCTAATTTAATCATTTGACCCTAGGGCAAAATTATCAAATTTAAATGGCGGGTATATGGGCCATCAGCCCAAGGACCACATCCATGAGCCAATGTGGGCCCTGATCCAACAGCAAAATCAAACCTGTCCAATCAAGATCTGGATGATTTTAAGCCAGATATTGGTCAGGTAGGCACGTCAGGTGTGCCCATCCACAGGCAAATAAACTGCCAAATCTGTCTGAAGGACACAAATTGGCAGCTGAAATCTGTCTGTGTATGGCCACCTTTATTGGTGCACAGCTCAGTCCAAGGTTTTGCATTGTACAAATGCAGTTGCCCATTTATTTCCTTGTAGTATATTGATTTCTTGTAGTATACTGATGAAAACTAATTGCTGATGGGTTTCTATGGGTAACTGCACTGGGGCAATTTAGCATCTATGTTCTATAGATAATCAGCAAATCAGAGACCTTCCTCGCACACCCTTAGCTCTCCAACTTAAGTTATACGCTCGGTGCACACTGCTGGGGGGATCGGCACCCTCCAAAAATCCAAAGTAAACACAAATGCAATGGCACTCAGAGCTATAATAGGGACAAGCCCTTAAGTTCAAATTTTATTGCGGTAGTGCAACGTTTCGGGGCAAAGTGGCCCCTTTCTCAAGCATGCTTGAGAAAGGGGCCACTTTGCCCCGAAACGTTGCACTACCGCAATAAAGTTTGAACTTAAGGGCTTGTCCCTATTATAGCTCTGAGTGCCATTGCATTTGTGTTTACTATAGATAATCAGCCCCTCTGTAGATCAACCATCAGTATGAAAGCCCAGGGCTGGAACTAGGGGTAGGCAAAAGAGCCACCTGTCTATGACACAATGGTGGGAGGGGTGCTAGAAACGTACCTGTTCTACATACTCCTAGTTCGGGATCTGTTGTCCCTATTGCCCTAGGCAACCTGGTTGGCCACCTCGCCCCTGCACCTCTCCACCCCCCCAACAACACCCCCCCCCCCCCCCCGCGCGTATGTGCGCATGTGCAGTTCCGGCAGGCGGGGAGGAGAGAAGGGAGCGCAGGCTAGGGGTAGGCAGGAGAGGTTCCTGCCTGGTGCCCCTCAATGGTTGCGCCCTAGGCAGGTATCTCTTCTGCCTACCCCTAGTTCTGGCCCTGCTTGTTACCACGCACTCCTCACCCCACTCAATATTTCTGCACCTATGTTGATGCATGTGCACATGGGGGTGGGGGGTGAGGTGACCGGATGGCTTGCCTAGGGTGCCTGGTCGGCTTGGCCCACCCCTGTGACAACCCACCTACACATAACTCTAATACAGATACTAATACAGGTTTTTTTTGCCTTCCTCTGGATCAACTAGCAGTTAGGCAAGTTATATATAGGCATTATGGTTGAACTTGATAGATGTGTGTCTTTTTTCAACCTAACTTACTATGTTACTATGTTACTATGTAGATAACAACCACACAAACAGACATTTTTGCCATTGCTGTTCTGTTAAACCTTACATCTTGTATTCATAGGCAATTTTTTATGATGCTGTCAGGCAAGTTTGATTTATGAGCAGCAATTTGTGTACAGTAGATTGTTATTAGCCTCCATTCTGAAAGACAGGTATCGGTGGGGGATTATATTCCCATGCCTTCCTTTTTTCTCACACATATGGGCTGAGAGAAGGAGTGACCGAGATGGTGTTGACAATGGTGCTAAAACGCCTGCTGACAGAGAAGAGCTGTACTAGTAAGGTCACACTGGTTACATGAGGTTCACATCACGCTCACTAGCAATTTGTTCTTAAATGGTTAAGGAAAACCCATTAGAGTGCATAATTCTGCCAGGATTAGTTACCACCACACCTTTTTCGAGTTGCTGGTTAGCATGCTGCATGACCACACATATATCAGTTCAGTCTGCAGCATGCATCTAAATTAATTGCCAGTTAGCCATGAAGAATGATAGGATATGAATTCAATATGTGGCCGGTATTAAAGGGGTGAGGTGGCAACCCCAGCCAGGATCCTAATTCCAGATAGCAGCTTTGAGTATGTCAGAACAAGACATTATGATCCTTACTACAACCTGTCCCCAGGTGCATAGCATTGATATTCTGTGGAGTTGCTCTCTTCCTGCAAGGCAAGTAGGGTTTCCACGTCACCCCTTTAATATTGGCCACATATTGAATTCATATCCTAATAGCACATAATTTAAATGCATGGTGCATGGCTGCACATAAATCAGTCCAGTCTGCAGCATGCATCTAAATTAATTGCTAATTAACCAAGTAGGATGCATATTCAATATGTGGCACGTATAAAAGGGGTGAGGTGGCAACCCTACAGGCATGGTATGTCCTGCAAAGCACTTTAGAGTTAGGTACTGAACTGAATTTCCCCCTTCCAGCATGAATAGGGACAGAGCTGTGTTATTCTGAACCCAACCTACTGCCCACTCAAGCAAACAATTTGGCAGCAAACATTACAAGGAACAGAGCTCATCGGATGGTGTAGAGGGTTTGGGGGTTAGTGTTACCCTCCTTTACTCCCCTTCCCACCGAGGGCCAATTTATGCACCATGGCTTGTTCCAACCCCTGTTGTGTTATTTCACCCTGTTCTGAACTTCAATGGCAGGTACTGATTAGAGACCTTGTGTCCTTTTCAAGTGACTGGTGTGCTTAATCTGATTAGAATGTACAGAGCTTGTTACTAAGGAGCTTTCACACACACTTGCACAAGCACACAGGCGCACACAGGCGCACACACACACACACACACGCACACATACACTTTGCTCGGACTTTGCTCTTAGACAGCGAGGTTCTTGTTTTAACCAAGGAGCAAGTGATCTGAGTAGTTCTTCTCAGTTTAAGTAGCTCTGTGGTAGGCCATTCAATGGATTGAGCATGATCTAAGCCCACCTGCCTGCTTATTAAGCGCAGGATTAAAGCCCTTGCCTCCCTCCCATCTCATCCTCTTACAGCTCAGTATGGAGGCCTGGGGGAGTATGCCATCTTTTACATGAGAATTTGTCAACCTCTTTTTCTGCTTCTTGCCCACAGATCACAAGGGATTATAAGTGAGGCCAAGCATAGCAACTACTTAAACATGGACAGCTTGAGCCTTTCCTCTCATGGGAACTTGCCTTCTAATGCATGTGGTCAATTGCTGTGTCCCCTCCCATCCAATTTGTACCTCTTAATCCCTTAAAGCGTATACCCTATGGCCTTAGCTTCTTTTTCCCACACTTCCTCCTGACATCCAAATGACCAAAAACCTTGATATTCTACACAATTGCTCCCTCTTATTCTCTTTCAGTCTCCTTTTATCAAGTGCTTTCAGTTAGAGCAAGGCAGCCAGCCTGGGATTCTGGAAGGGTTTAAAGTGCCTGTACAGTACACATTTATAAAACCTTTTATTTTTATCATTTTGTTTGGAAGGGGGACATTAAACTAGCACCCCTGTGATAATTCATGCATTAATACATAGACAATCAGGGACAAGGTTTAAAAAATCACAATTTATGTGATAAAAAAATAAGTCATTGAGGGATATTCATCCTAAGATGCTGCAGCTGTAACTGAACTGAAACTTCCAGTTTTACGCTCGGAGCTGCAGCTCAAGTATTGCTGGTTAGACATACTGGATGTATATATATACTGAGAATATCTAAAAAGTGTTAAACAATAAAATCTGTCATTTGTACATTTTCCCTTGACATGGGCCAGTGGGATGCTGGAGACCCTAAAACTGGGCCTGCAAACAGTTCAACTAGGACAGGGAAATAATGTCTAAAATAACATTATTTATAAATAGTTAATATTGGGAAAGTAGTATTAAGAAAGTAGGGGTTCCACCTTTTTAAAACCAACTTACTGGCCAGCAGTGGGGGTGGCAACAAAAGGGACGGTCTATGACACCAAAGGGGCAGGGTGATGATGAAAGGGGCCCTGGCCTTGGCAGTTGTTTTACAGGCTAGGCAACCCTAATAGAAAACAATTCCAAAAACCAAGGATATTAATATTAAGTTGATTCTCCCTTTGCTGCTATGGCAGCCTCTACTCTTATGAGAAGAGTTTCTACTATATTTTGGAACACTATTTTTCACACTCATTAGAGCCATAAGAGCAATAGTGACGTTGGACACTGATGTTGGGGGTCAGGCCTGGATATAGCACATTAAATTTGAATTTACTTTAAAACACTTTCATTTTTGCTGCTACTGTTTCTAATTTATTTAAAAAAAAAACCTCAAAAAAATGCACCCAGATGATCATGAACCATGGATAGGAACATGTTCAAACATATCATGAGCTTATCTGGCTAGTAGTACCAGTTTGAGGCATTTTATGCAGGATATCGTGTATAAACACTCTGTATGTAGGAGACAGCTGAAGATAGCAGGTGTGTACCACACACTCACATAACTGCCTGCTCGCTCTATGGATTTATTGCTCACTGTCACTGACTGGGTTTGCCCCATACTGATGATAAGAATGGCCTAAGTCTCTGAATCACATGCTCTGCCATAGGACAATAGATGCTGTTAGTGGGATGCTGGAAGCTTCAGCTCAATAATAGCTGGAGGACCACAGGCTTAACACCCCTGAGTTATATACAAAGGATATGTACCAACAGTTAAACAATATATATCTTTTCAGCATGTATGTGCAGTAAGGGCCCCTTTATTTTTGAATAATCTTTCTTTTATTAATTTTTGTATAGGGGAAGGGGTACAGAAAGAAAGATTATATCATAAGAATCATAAGATCTTGAGAATATACATCTGTATTGTAAAGGTTTAGGAAGCCTTTAGTTTTGAGAGCTCAGGACAAACGCATTTTTCCCCCTCACCCTAAAACCTTTTGGAGCAAACTCAACAACTTTCTCCTTAAGAAATTTTATTACATACACTGCGCACTGTCGCAAACAATAAAATTTGCAAACGTTCTTCTGCTGTCGGAAGTGGTCACTAAACAGTTTCCATGTTCGCAAAGCCCATATTAAAGTCACGCAAAGGCAAATTTGTTTGCACAGATGGATACATTTTCACATTGCGGATAATTTTTCTATTGCCGACTTTTTTTACATTCCCCCCATAATATGTTATAGAATGTCCTATAGTTGATAACTTTTCAACTTGCCTTCATTTTTTTTATATATATTTTTTAAATTATTTGTCTTCTTCCTCTGCCTGTTTTCAGCTCTTAGATGGAGATCATTGACTACAATGTTATTGTTATTGTTATTTTTTATTATAATTATTATTGTATCTTTTCTAGCCCTTCCTATTCTATATCTTCTGGTCTCCCATTGAAACCACTGTCTGGTTGTTTGGGTAAATAAATCCTTAGCAACCAGACAGCTGTGAAATTCCAAACTGGAGAGCTGCTGAACAAAAAGCTAAATAACTCCAAAACTACAATAAATAAAAAATGAAAACCAACTGCAATTAGTCTTCAAATATTAATATCTACATCATACCATAAGTTAATTTAATGGGGAGCCACCCCAAACTACAGGGCCAAAGACCACCCACACTAGAAACTTCCCAAGGTATTCCTCTTAGTGATGAGTTCGGGCGAGTTTGGGCCAGCTCAGCACCTCTTTAGTGGGTCGTAGTTGAACCCACTCACCCATAATGTTATTGTTCAGTGAAGTGCCTGGCGAATGCCTGCTGTCTGCTTATTTATATACTCGCACCTGATTGCCCCGCCCCCTCTAGTAACCAGGGCCATATTTATATATTGGAGGGCGGCCCTCGGGTGCCTATATATTAGTTTTTACATTTTTAAAAAAATATAACATATGCTCCTGTTGCAAATAGAAAAGGCTGCTAGTTTGGGGCAAGTGATAATAATGGGGGATTTTAATTACCCTGATATTGACTGGGGCAATAGTACTGCCAGGACAGTAAATGGGAACAAGTTTATAAACTTGCTGCATGACAACTTTATGTCACAAGTTGTTGAGAAGCCAACCAGGAACCATGCTATACTGGATCTAGTGTTCTCTAATGACCCAGAACGTATAGCAAATGTGCAAGTGGTTGAACCCCTGGGTAATAGTGACCATAATGTTATTTCATTTGATGTTTGGTGCAGGAAACAAATTTACATGGGGCCAACAAAGACACTGAATTTTAGGAAGGGAAATTTTAGCTCCTTAAGGGCAGCGCTTCAGGGCATAGATTGGGGCATTATGTTTTCTGATAAAAACACAGAGCAGAAATGGTTGTCATTTAAAATGATATTAAATCATTACTGTTCTCAATTCATTCCATTAATAAGAAAAAGTAGAAGTGTTAGGAATCACCCCATGTGGCTTAACTCTGAGGTAAAGAAGTTAATAGGGAAAAAAAGGAAAACTCTTAAGAAATATAAGTCAGAGGGGACAGTAGCTGCGTTTAATGATTATAAACACTATAACAAGTGTTGTAAAACAGCAATCCGGAAGGCAAAGATAGAAAATGAGGAGCGCATCGCGGTCGAGGCCAAGACTAACCCCAAAAAGTTTTTAGAGTATATTAATAGCAAAAAGATGCAGGTTGAGGGTGTGGCCCCATTGAGTTATAATAACAATATGGTTACAGCGGATACAGAAAAGGCAGATGTGCTTAACCAGTTCTTTTCTTCTGTGTATACAGTAGAGGAGCCAGTGGGCCAAGTCCCACCCAATAGCTGCACTGTTGCCTCAGCTCCAACTACACAGTGGTTGGCACAGGATATGGTGCTTAAAGGGTTACACACGATAAATGTAAACAAGGCACCGGGGCCAGATGGAATACACCCTCGGGTACTGAGAGAGCTAGGGGCAGAATTGCAGTGGCCCTTGTTTCTGATATTCTCAGACTCGCTTTCATCAGGTATGGTACCTAGGGATTGGAAGAAGGCGAATGTCACTCCCATATTTAAAAAGGGAGTAAGATCTCAGCCTGGCAATTATAGGCCTGTAAGTTTGACATCCGTGGTGGGCAAGTTATTTGAAGGCTTGTTAAGGGATCACATTCAAAATTATGTAGTGGAGAATGGCATTATGAGCAGTAATCAGCATGGCTTTATGAAGGACAGGTCATGTCAGACCAATTTAATTGCTTTTTATGATGAGGTAAGTAAGAAGCTGCACAGTGGGGATGCAGTAGATATAATCTATTTGGATTTTGCCAAAGCATTTGATACCGTTCCCCACAAACGACTGCTTTCTAAGCTAAGGTCTATTGGTCTTAGTGAAGTCGTTTGCACATGGATAGAAAACTGGCTACAGGATCGGGTACAGAGGGTGGTTGTTAATGGTTCATTCTTTACTTGGAGTAAGGTTCTCAGTGAGGTCCCTCAGGGTTCTGTACTGGGTCCACTTTTGTTTAATTTGTTCATAAATGACTTAGGGGAGGGTATTATGAGTAATGTATCAGTGTTTGCAGATGACACAAAACTCTGCAGACCAGTCAATTCTATCCAGGATGTGACATCCCTGCAGCAGGATCTTGACCAACTGGCAATCTGGGCAGCTAAGTGGCAGATGAGATTTAATGTGGATAAATGTAAGGTCATGCACCTGGGATGTAAAAATATGCAAGCCCCGTATACCCTTAATGGGACTGCACTAGGCAAATCCCTAATGGAGAAGGACCTTGGAGTCCTTGTAGATAATAAACTTGGCTGTAGCAAGCAATGCCAGGCAGCAGCTGCAAGGGCAAACAAGGTTTTGATCTGTATTAAAAGGGGTATAGATTCACGGGAGGAGGGGGTTATTCTTCCCCTTTACAGAGCGCTGGTAAGGCCCCATCTAGAATATGCTGTTCAGTTTTGGTCTCCAGTGCTCAAACGGGACATTATTGAGTTAGAGAGGGTCCAGAGAAGGGCAACTAAGCTGGTAAAGGGTATGGAAAGTCTCAGTTATGAAGAAAGACTGGCCAACTTGGGTCTGTTTACGCTGGAGAAGAGGCGCTTAAGAGGTGACATGATAACTATGTATACATATATAAAGGGATCATATAATAACCTTTCTAATGTTTTATTTACCAGTAGGTCCTTCCAACGGACACGAGGGCACCCACTTTGTTTAGAAGAAGGGAGGTTCTGTTTAAATATTCGGAAAGGATTTTTTACAGTGAGAGCTGTGAAGTTCTGGAATTCCCTCCCCGAATCAGTCGTGCTGGCTGATACATTATATAGCTTTAAGAAGGGGCTGGATGGATTCTTAGCAAGTGAGGGAATACAGGGTTATGGGAGATAGCTCTTAGTACAAGTTGATCCAGGATCTTGGAGTCAGGAAGGAATTTTTTCCCCTCTGCGGCAAATTAGAGAGGCTTCAGATGGGGTTTTTTGCCTTCCTCTGGATCAACTAGTAGTTAGGCAGGCTATATATAGGCATTATGGTTGAACTTGATGGACGTATGTCTTTTTTCAACCCAACTTACTATGTTACTATGTTACTATGTTGCGCCATAGATTTCCATAGGAAATTGGGAGATGGAGCTGGGGGGTGAGGGGTAGGGGGGGTCAGTTTGCGCTGTGTGCATTGATGTCACTTCTGCTACACAGGTGCGTGTGTAAGGTGGCAACGGACCTAAATACAGTCCTGCTGGTAATGTCAGTGATAGGGGGTTGGACATGGGTATCTATGACAGTGCCACAGATCAGGTATGGTGGGGTTGGGAGCAAATGGGTTAGAGTAGGTTGCACATCACTAACACCTTTCTGTCATCAAATTTAGATGTTGCTGCCACCTAATGACCAAATAGTTGGAGGGCCAAAGAGCAATCCTTGATGTAACTTCTTGTCCCACTCCTGTCTCTCTCTGTCAGGTAGAAACTGGTCCAGTCTTTTCTGTAAAGTACTAGTTCTGTCATTCCAGATTCCTTATTAGCTTTCATATCCCAAAATAGCAACCTGTGCTCTGGTTTGGTGTATTTTTAACTTCTAATAGTGTGCTAGGACTTTGTGTGCCAGGTCTGGAGTAGGCGGCCCTGTCAGACTTCCCACAGGAGGTGCATTAGGACCTGTCTGTCGTTGCCATAAATGTGTGTGACAAGCTTATTTCTCCCTGTGCTCAGGAAAGCCTGCTTATAATTTAGTATGGAACAGATCTGTAACTGTACCTCAATACTCACTTAAAGGAGAACTATACGCTTACCTAACCAACACGTGTATCCTAATAAGATTAAGAATCTTATCAAACTTTTCAGTTGTGTTGCTGAGAATTCCTATGATCATATGAATATAAATGTGTTGAACCTAATGCTACAGTATTGTGCAGCAGGGCTAAGGGTTTAGACACACGGAGCTACTAGTTGCAGCTACTTGTCGTGGCTACTAAAATAGACAATGCTGATCATCTACTGATAATTGTCTTTACGTGTGTTTTAGCAGAGGCAATTCTCAGTGTTTTCTATGGCAAGGGATTTTCTGGTGTTTAGAAGCCATGGAAAAAGTAACTGCTACCAGTAGCTCTGTGTGTTTTCACCCTAAGGGTAGAGAGAGGCCCCCTGGAAAATGCAGAAAGGCTGGAGCCCAACCTGAGGTAAGTCACCAATCCTGTCTCCCATACACTCCATTTTAATCAAATAATTCAGATTTTTAAAACTGATTTCCTTTTTCTCTGTAGTAATCAAACAGTACCTTGTAATTGATCCCAACTAAGATATAAATAATCCTTATTGGATGCAAAACAATCTTATTGGGTTTAATTAATGTTTTATTAATTTTTAGTAGACTTAAGGTATTGAGATCCAAGTTACGGAATGACCCCTTATCCGGAACACCCTTGGTCCCAAGCATTCTGGATAACGGGTCATATACCTGTATCATTATAACAGTTCATGTTTTACTTGGTCATATGACATACAGTGGTAATGTACCCCCTACTGTAACACACTGCCTCGGTCTGTCATAGGAATGCACCATTTATAATATAATATACAGTTTTGGTTCATAGGGAAATGGCCAAACTGCATAATATATAAACATCCCAATACTGAATTGACTTTTTCTAGAAAACCAGTATAAATGTAGTTGGAGTGCTTCCACCACCCAGACAAGTAAATTGCCACGTGTTGTGATGGTAGGTGTTTGTTACAGATCCCCAGCCTGCCCTGGAGACATAGTAATAGATAAACCAGAAAGTCCAGTAGCACACTTATCATTTGCAAAAATCAGTTATCATTTTATTCAGCCAAAATAAACATACGGGTGACATTTCAGGCCTCACTCGGCATTTTTTCAAGCGTTATTATGTTTTCTAGCAAAGACCCAATACCTCTTTACAAAGACAAATTTGCAGCAGTGATAAAGTAATCACATGTGACTGTTATGGAGTATATATGGGGTACAGGCTTTAGCATTTACATGGTTACAGGGGGCTACGAGGTATTTCACTATTATTTACCACCGATCTAGGTAGATAAGCATCTGGAAATAATTTAAATAAAACAGCACAAAGCAATAGAGCAATATTACACATTTATTAAAATTACATCAAAAGTAGTTTGGTGGGGGAAATGCATTTATTTCAATGATGAAAAGGTGACAGCGGATTTTGTACCTTTATATCTCTGTTATTTCTATCACAAAGCAGCAGTTCTGACATGCTTTATGGCTGGGATTATAGCTATCTTCGCACTAAATCTGTCAAAAATCTTATCCGAGACCTTTACTGCAGGAGTGAGCATTTTACAAAATTAATTAGCAAAGCAAATGACATAAGAAAGGTTAGCAAGGCAAAAGAAATGACACCACTTTAAATATTTAAAATATGCAAATGTAGCTCCAGAGCTAATAAGACACACTTAAAAAATGAAATAGAAAAGGCCTTTATTTTCCCAAAGTCCCTAGAAAAGGCCTATATTTTCCCCAAAGTTCCACTGTCCCACTGCAGAACACCATCAAGGAGTGAGATGCTAGAAGTGAAAGTGACGCCAAGATTCAAATAGCTGATTTGTGCTTAAATGTCACTGGCACCTGAAGTCCCCTCTGCCAAAAGCAATCTGGTTCATGTATGGAGAGGAGGATGCCGTTCATATAATGTCTCTGCCTGCAGACAGGGGTGCTAGCGGAGGGTGATGGAGTTTTCCTAAAGCTGTTCTAAGTGCAATATTAAGTGCAATATTGAGAATTTCATTAATAAACATGTATACCTTCTAATTATCCCTGTTTAGGAAGGGTGTAGCTAAAAATGGGTGAGGGTTCTGTGCAAAATGGTGTAGTCTGTGATTAGGAGTGCTCACTGTAGATCAGGGATGATATAATAAGAGGTATGAATGTGTGTGGATATACTGCACTATATGTACTGCTTCAGCCCAAGTACAGCTATGTAGCCCGATCCCTGCGAGAGCAAATAAGAGTTTGAGGATTTAGGTGAAATGGAGGGGCACCTAGTGAATTTTCCAATAAGTGTGACCATTCCAGGTACTACAGTAGGGCCTACCTAGGGAAGACTTGAGATTTTTTTTGACAATTTATCATTTATTTTCAACTTCCTATTGAAAATGTGACGTCAGTGCCAATATATATATATATATATATAATGTATAAATCATACCCTCCTACTCAGGTGCAAACGCAGGAATTCTTGCACGTGGGAGTTCTAACACCATATATTGATAATAATTATGGCTGAGAAAATCACATTCAGTTTCCTTGCTTTTGAGAAGTGCCTTTCAAGCTGTTTTGTCCAGCTTTCTCAATGGAGTGGGTAGATTTTCAGTGCTAACGTGCTATAAGGATTCTAGAGAGTTCTTTGGCAAGATCAGGCCAAAATAAAATGGCACATGCATTAATGGCTCAGGCTCAGCTTGTTATTAAGCAAGGCTGTCAGGGCAATGGAACCCCAACTCCCAACACCCAATGCTATCAAACACCTTGCTGGATGAAAAAGTTCTTAAAGGCAGGTATTATCACATTTTCATTAAGGGATATTGCAAAAAAAAAAAAAAAAAAACAACAACAACAAACAAACAAGTTTTGTTTGATCCCAAAAGATTGTGCACTGCTGAGTAAAGCAGAGTACCTTGGTCAGAAAAAAAAAAAAATATATATATTTGTTTTTTTTTGTTTTTTTTTAACAATAGAGTAAAAAAATGGCTTCTTCAGAACTAAACATTCCAGCGTGTTATTCAGGAAGATAAGGAGACAGAAGATGAGTGCCGCGTTGTGGATATTTTCATACAACTTTGTTAAACAAGTCATTTAAAGGCCACTTCCGTCCTATCTGGTAGTTTAAAATTTTCTGGTAAATGAGTGACATATTGATTGGCAGCCCCAAGGTGTTCCTCCTCATCCTCCTCAGGCAGCTGTAGGGACAAACAAGGAGATTTACTTATTATATATTCATTAGATGTTTGCACAACTCATGCCATGCAGGACACACTTGTCTTGCTTACTAAGCAAATACCCTCTAGACCCACATTTCTGGATGTCTGCTCAGAATGTGCATAAACCGGTTATTATATAAATATCTACATTCTCACCATTAACTAAGGTTACCAGTGAAATCTGGGGACAAGAAGGAGCCTAAGGTGCGCGCAAAGGTTTTAATTGCCACAACCACTTTTGGTCACGCCCACATTGCGTACACCCACTCAACATCACAGCCACACATTTTGATATCAATATATTTTCCTAGAAAAGCTCCAGAATATTTATACATATTACCATACCTAAAACCAAAACTAATTACAGAAGTAAAAAAGCCAGCAGTAAGAGCTGGGTTGGACTGGCTGGCAGGTCACCTGATCCTCGTGGGCCCTGCCAAACAGACCCAATCCCCATCTTATACTATAGGCACTCCCCCTGTCCTCCCATCAATCATGGCTGTATTGGACTGGAGGGTCCAGGGTCCACCGGGGCTGAATAAGAACCAATGATCACAGCTGTGTCAGGCAATGTGTATAGTGCAGATGGCTTATCTGTTTCTGGGGAAATGTCCCCGTTTCCCTATGGAAAATTGACCACTGACAAGAGGAAGGAATGAGTGAACTTCCATCTCCTGATCTTCTCCTTTCCTTCTTCCATGTCCTCCAAACTTTCTGTGCCTGTTTCCATTGCTAAAGCGAAGCTTCTCCTCTCCATTGCACTTTAGCAACAGAAAAGCTGGCGCAGAAAGTTTGGGGGATGTGGAAGTAGGAAAGGAGATCAGGAGATGGAAGTTCACTCCCTCCTTCCTCTTGTCGTGGAATAATGACGATTGACTGGGGGGCAGCTCTGTTGACACAGGGACAGTTTTCAGTGGTCAATTTTCCATAGGGACAGGGAATCTGAAACAGGGTCATTCCCCCTGAAATGGTAACCTTAACATAAACCTAAAGGCTTGTGGCTAGGAACAGTGGCATCGGTGTATTCACAATTTAGCCAATGCCATGTATAGCATCTGAGTATATATGTAGCCAACCTACCCAGACTGTAACATTTTAAGAAGTGGGTCAGTTTCACAGTTTCATTTGTGCAAATTTCTGCAACAGTCTGTACTTAAGGGGCAGATATTTTTAAATATGTGCTTCTAGTAATTATCAAGGGCCATTAAAGGTTTGAGACCTTTACTTACAGTTTCAATAGTATCTTTGCATAAGCAAGGGACTCTAAGCTGTGGGTTGCTCATAGCACTAATCCATCAATTTACATTACTGAATTGTAGGTGAAAGAAAACATTTCACATTCTTCCAGCAGGAAAAAAATAGTAATAGAAATACAATATCATAATATATAAATATAAAATTAAATATTATATTATAATAATATAAATACACTTTGTTTATATACATCATATTTCTGTTGGAAACATTTTAAATGTTTAATCACACAAAATTAGTAAAAATGTAGCAATTTCTTTTTCTCTTAGGATCTACTGCCACCTAGTGACAAATTGTGCTTTATATTTTGACTGGTACACTGCTGCCTTATTTAATGAATAGACTAGGGGGAGGAACCACGTAGGCAGTAATTCCCTCTTAATTACGTTTACCCACACTAGAAAACACCAAGGATAGTGAAGCATTGGTAACTTTATTCCTTCCAGAGACCAAGATGTTAACACAATAACAAATGCCAGTCAATATTTCTGCAGAAATTTCACACAGATGTTATCAGTCATGCATTCAAAAGGTAGTTCATTGTACAAAAACAAATTTTAGCTGATTACTCAAGACCATTTGAAGTGTTCTCTCTCCCATCCTTGCCAGCAGCCTCCATGTCAATCCAGAGAACCTGTCCACACATTTCCCTCTAAAGGTCTGAGCCCAAGACACTTCCTCAGTCTTTTGCAAAATCCCAGAGCCTTCACTACCCTGGTCCTTCACACTGATAACCTACCTGGCGGGGAACCCACTTGGAAGCTACTCCCACTCACTCCTTGGTGAGACCTTTAATGGCTTATACTCACTGGCCTGAACTCTCACACTACTAAGTATGCTATGACACAACTATCCTATGCTGGCTAAACCTGACATACTCTGAGTTGTGGCTATTCCTCACTGGCTTTGTCCAGTAGATGACTATGCCTGGGATGTGAGCAGTTTCTTTTTATACCCTCCTAGCCACACCCTTGTAGAACTTCTTAGGTCTTTCTCTTCTCTCTAGCTCCCTCTGGTGGTCAGGCATTAAAACTTCAATTAAAGCACTTAACTAACTCTACCCTACCCTCTAGTGGCCAAATGCTACCCTAAAATAACTTTGGCACACTTCTTTCACCCCCTTACAAGTGATATTACTCTTTGTCTATATAGTTCCAACACATTCATGCAGAACTTTACAAAGATTATGCATCATTCACATCAGCGCCTGACCCATTGGAGCTTACAATCTAAGGTCCCTATCACATGCGTACATATTACATTTTATCAGGAGCCAATTAACCTGCCTGCATGTTTGTGAAGTTTGGTGTCATTTTTCTTAAAGCAACTTCCGACCTTACACAAGGTCCGAAGCAGTGTAAAATAACAACGTCAAATATGCATTCCTTGCTGCTCCTTCCATTGTGTACCATCTTTAATGTACAAGGAAGGGCCTATAGTGTCATGTTCACATCCCACCCCTCCTGTATGCATTGCTCTCCATTCCAGACAGGTGCAAATGGAGCTGGTGTATTATGGGCATAAAACAGTACTTTACACCTGCAATTTGCACTATTTTAGTAATAGTATATAAACTAGCCTTCACATCTAAGAAACAATTAAAATTACTGTATATACTCGCATATAAGCCTAGTTTTTCAGCACCCAAAATGTGCTGAAAAAGTCACCCTCGGCTTATACTTTAGTCAGGTGCCATGGGTCCTTCCAGACTAGCACCCTCTGTCCTTTGTGTGCAAATTAGGCCCCCCACAACCAGACCCTCCAGTGCTTTGGCCTGCTCTCAAATTCATCTTCATCTACCATCCTCACCTGTCCCATTCTGCACTAGACATTGCACTTTATATTCTATATAAACTATATATAGTTTTGAAGGATTTTAACTCTTTGTGTTTTAGCTTGGTTGCTGATTGAGCTAAGGGGGTAGTACTCTTAAGGTATCATTGTTGATGCCATATTGTTTTTGTTGACCCTCTTCTCCACTTACAGAGCTAGTTTACTGTTTTTCTTTGAAATAAATATTGAAAAACATATACTCCACTGATGCCTCATTTAATGTAATTTTATTGGTATTTATTTTGATTATTGAAACTTAGCAGTAGCTGCTGCATTTCCCACCCTAGGCCCACCTCGAGTCAACAAGTTTTTCCACTTTACCTCGGCTTATATTCGGATCGGCTCATACTCGAGTATATACGGTATGCAAAAATAATAAAACCTATTTGTGAAGAATAAACATCCTCTATAGTTTGCTTGCATATTTATATCAATGATTATTACCCCCTTTAAAATAAAAGTTTAGTAAAATCATACGTGCTTTTATGCTTAGGTGGGCCCTGCCAGCCCCTATCCATGTCTCCATTGTGTTTGATTTACTAGAGCAGAGCCACTGCAATCTCCAGCAGGATCAAGAGAGTTAATAAAACTGGTACACCTTAGAGGGGCATTTAGTTCTGCCTTCTGGCTAATAAAAAGTACACACCTGGCCTTAGCATGACATGAATGTGTTTGGTCATAGGCTGTGGCCAAGAATTTAAAAATTACAGCTTCTGCCAAACCCTGTCTTACAGCTTCATCAAAAACATTATATATTCATTCTAATGAAATAACATACACTCTCACCCGTTAGCGGTGTAGGGTTCCCCAAAATTTGGGTCCCCTAGGATGGTTGCCCCCAGAATAGACCCCAAGGGAGGGTAGTACTTTAGTAGTGGGACACCTTGGGTGGTTGGCACTATAAGGGTTAACAGGGAGTTAGCTTCCCTGCAGTTCCATAGTTAGGCCACAGGGTGCACACAGTATATAAGGCTGTGCAGCCATGTGCCTGCAGGTCTTTCAGCCTGGGACCCCTCTTGGAGAAGAGGTTAACAACAGGTCAGAGTTAGACAGTGAGTAATTGTTATAGACCACTCTAGGAGTGGTAGGTAGGTTATCTAGCTGGGCAGCGTGGCCCCGACAGGAGGTTTTACTGGATTAAGATCCACCAGCACTCATAGCTGGAGTCAGGGAGTAAAGTGCTAAGTGTAGGAGATTTGCCTAATCCAGGGGTATCTAAGTGGAAGTACCGGGGTGAGGTCTGCTGAGGGGGTGTCCGCTTGGCGTGTAGTACCGGGAAGTGCCCTAGAGAGGGGCTTCTGGCGAGAAGTACCGGAGGGAACCCCTAAAGGGAATCATCTGGCGTGTAGTACTGCTAATATCTCGTGGAGAGAGGGTCTCTTAAGGGAGAGGGAGTATACCCTGACTGTAACATTGCTCCTGTGTGTAACCTGCCTGTCTGATACATCTGTGACAATAAATAAGTTCCACTGGTTAAACATCCATCCAGTGTTCTGTCTCTGCATACACGGAGGATCCACACTGCCGGGTAAGCAACTACCCCAGGGAGGGGGCAAGGTACCAGGAGTGCTGGGAGTCCCCATACTGCAGTACAGTATCAAGTTCTCAGGAGGGGAGTTATAGTTCATTCTATCCCTATCCTGGGTGGAGGCACGCCAAAGTATAAAGGAATAGCTGTTCCTAAGCGGGGCTCAGGACTCCTGAAAGCGCCAAGTATAGTGACATATCAGCAGGTAGTGCCACATCTAATCATAAAGTGGGCTACAGCGGGAAAGTGGGAGTCACAGCAGAACAGCTGAAAAGCCTCTGGTTGGACATCCCTGAAGTATATACTTAAATATGTTATACATTCTGATGCTCTTTTTGTCCTACCCTTTAACTGGTCCAACCAGCTTCATCGGGTTATTTGGCCAAAACATTTGATGATCATCATTTACCTACGGTTTCAGTAAATGTTTGCATGTTAACTGTTATGTTCAGTGTTGGTATTTTGTAAATATAACACATTAACACAGAACACAGTAATAATGATTTTGGGTTTGCATAGCTGGATGCATGCTGTCAGGGCTGGGTGATATTGGCTCATAAAAGGCACATTTTCCCTAGCCTTCACCTCAAGGAATCATTTTACCTATACATCATATATACCTATACATCAATAATTCTATGGGCCATCACACTCTGGCCTGAACACATAAGTCAAGAAGTATCAACATGTATCTCTAATTTATACCATTGCTGTGCAGCTTCTGTGGGCACTGCATTCTGCATACATTCCAGCTGCTTGCTATGTCATTAAATTAAGGTACAAGCCCAGAGTTCCAGACATTACAGCCATGGCACAGCTCTGATACATTCAGTTAAACCTAAGGCCCCTTACACAATAGAGTACTGCATATCACACTTATTGAGTGTGGCACTGGACACAACTGCCAATTATACTCAATAGACTGCTGTCATGATAACCAACATTGCTTTGGTGCTCAAGATGCAGAGTGGAAAGTGAATGTGTGTACACATAGGAGTGCGCCTTATGCAGTTGGTCTCCCTTCTTCCTGCTAAGTATATCCCTAGCCCCATTGGTTAATGTCACTTTACAACCGAGAAAGATTGCTGCTACCCCTCCAGTCTCCTAATTTCTAGCCAGAAACCGTTTATCCTTAGACTGGAAAGTTCTCACCCAGACTTTGCAACCTGAGGTGGGCAAAAAGCCATATATCTTATCTTACTATGGGCAAGAAAAGAGGGATAATTTCTGAATACAAGCTCTGCAAAACCGCATAGCCCTATAAGGGACCCAAAATTGAGCAAAGATATAATTTACAAAGATACTTGCATCCATATATGGAACCAATTAAGCCTGATTAGTAGCTGACGCCCATCTAATAACTGGCAGTCTGGACCTGCAGATTGTGTCCAAAGAGGCACCAAGTGAATTAGATGCTAATTCTGTTACTGATGCAGTGTTTATTGCTGTGGAAGTGATGCAATCTCCACACAAATGCGGCAAGAAAAATCTGAGTTGAAACTTGCCAAAAAGGACACTAATTTGCATCAATATTAGTGCATCATGTATGACAGACAATACTTAGCTGACACTTCAAATTACTCTTTATTGTGGGCATAAAAAAAAACATGGTGATCTGCATCCACATTTAGCACTTTGCACTGTATTTGTAAATGAGATCTAAACTTCAGTAGGCAGTGGCCACATTTCAGGTGGCAGGATACAAGTAAATGGGTTTGGATTTGTGATATTTGTGACATTGGTATTTGGGGGAAAAATTTATATGAGGCCCATAACCCTCTACTTACACTCCTGTACTAAACTGATAATGCTATCATGCGTGCAAACCTGTTACTAAGAATTGCTGGTTTAACTTTATGTGACAGTGTATGTTTATAGGCTTGCACCCATGAACTTTTTACACAGGATATCCAATATCATGTTTATATTGGCCTTTATGATAACTGACGCTGACACCTCTATGTTTATTTCTTTTGCTTTATTAGCTGTACAGTTTGCAGTATACCAGCGCCTAGTCTTCCTCTCTCAAGCACGAGATGCTTTTAAAAAAAAAAAAAACACCTAGTAAAATCAATAATGAAAATTCATTTGTCTCTGGAAAGGGGGTAGAGTTACACCAATTATCTACTCATTGTAGATAAGATTTTATCTCTCCTTATAGAGCATTAAAGGGAAAAGTTGTGCCTATTATTGTGCTTCTTTAGGCTAATGCCACACGAGGCGTAGGGCTGAAATTTTCGGCAAGCGGATAAACGCTTGCCGAAAATTCAGCCCTACGCCTGCTACTTGTGCCTGCACCCAAATGAATGGGATACGCTCGGGTGCAGGCACATGTAGCCGATATACGCATGAAAACGCGAGACTTTGCATTCTCACGCATTCTCGTGCGTATATCTGCTACATGTGCCTGCACCCGAGCGTATTCCATTCATTCGGGTGCAGGCACAAGTAGCAGGCGTAGGGCTGATTTTTCGGCAAGCGTTTTTCCGCTTGCCGAAAAAATCAGCCCTACGCCGTGTGTGGCATCAGCCTAACTTAAATCAGGTGCAGGTCATTTCTGGGGCAATATAATTAGAATCTATTTATTGTCATACTGAATATTAATTCTTGTCCTTTAGTTATAAATGTGGTATTATTACTTAGGCACAGTTATTTATTATTATTATTTGTACAGGGTCAGATTGGGCTGGTAGGACACCAGGAAAACACCCAGTTGGCACTGGCCTCTATGGGCCCCACTAACCAGGTCCATTCCCCGTGGCATTTTGAATGCTCCCTTGCCCCTGTAGCCTGATCACAGCCACAAGTTAATGAGTTAAATCTAAAGCAATATGGTACGGTGGCAGGGGAGGGAAGGCTGGTGTATGCCAGAAGTGAGGTGTACGTTGGGAGGGGGGCCCTTGAGGCTGAAGCTCCGACACTGTATTTGTATTATACATGTAAGTTGAGGAAATCATAGCAAAGAATGATATGTGAGCAGGGTCTGTTTTGTGCATTGACTAGGGGTCTTTTTATCTGAACAGTATCAATGCCAATGAGCAGACTGAGCAGTGTATAACCAATGCTGCTTTAAGACATGCCACATGGGGAAGATTGGTCGCCCTGTGATTAATCTTCTCTAGAGGTGGCAACTAATCTCCTCTGAATGCTTTCCTGCTGGTGATTTACATTATTAAAACATATATGTTGCTTCAGCTTTCCAAAAGTTACTTTCCAAAGTCACTCGAAGTTGCCTCGCGAGGAGATTAGTTGTCACCGCAAGAGGAATAGCAGGGTGACTAATTTCCTCACCTCGTCATTAATCTCCTCATTTGACATTGCCCTGAAGAGACTTTGGATATCTTCACACAGCGTCAGCAGTGCCATAGCTGGGGTATTTCCCCCTTTGTGATATTTTTCATGGTGTATTACTAAATATTGGTCAAAATTAGATTTTGAAGTCAGTGGAGCATTCCTTAGCCAAGGCAAACAATATGGCAGGTCCCTCTTGTAAATTTAACCAAACAGTAAATCACAGCTGAGCAATAATATATCTACTCCCATTTTCTAAGAAAGTAAGGTTCTTCAAACAATTAAATGTCTCATTCCCTTTAACATACTGCCCTCTATAAAGATCTTACCTCCCAATAGACTTCATCATCAAAGCAGTTCTCATCTGAAGGGTCTCCCCAAATTGGCAGTTTTAGAATGCAACCTATAAAAAGATACATTCTTTTAGCCCAGAACCCTTGAAGAGGTCAGATTGTCAGTAAAATACATAGCCAGCCAAAATGATCTTGAGCTGACTGCTTATACCAGGGTCCTAATGTAACCTCTCTGGACCCCACACCAACAAAATATGTCATTATTTAATTCAAATATCATAGATGGTTGTAGTAAAAATATTAAAAATAGTAGCCCTGAAATACTGTTGTATAAATTTTTTTCATTCCACGATAGAAGGAATAGGCTGTGCTAGTTACCTATCAGTAAGCTTCCAGTAACATACAAAGAAGAGATCATAATTCATACCTACAACAGTGCCTCCTACAAGCCCAAATGCAAGTGAGACACAGAGGCCAGCTGCTTGATATCCTCCTTGCATGCTGGGAGTTCTGGTAGCATAATCACCTTCAAATCTAAACATTTTTTTCAGTCTATGAAATAAAAATATGAAAGAATTTTATATCAAAATATTGCAGTTTAATTAAGATTTACTACTTTATGGGTTGTTTTATAATACACATACAGTATAAAACGTGCCTGTGCAATTCAGTATTTTTGTAACTTATATGTACTGTAACACCAAGATAACCAAGTTTTTGGACCATACCACTCAACATCCCTAAATTCCTCATCCTCCATGACAATGCCCAGCGGCACCTACATATATTCCAGATTCCCCTGACACATGACCCACTTTTTTTTCACGTCAACAAGCTAGAGCTTTCTGTGTAAATGCTTACAACTGGGACTATATATATATGACAATAAGAACCATTCATCGGTTTGGTTGATAACTGAATAGAATTTAAAAAAAAGTCACAGTGAACCAGTTCTGTTTTTAAAGGTACTAGCAGGTTTGATTATCGTTGAGAATGCTTAAATATTGTTTTGACAGTCAATACAATTTTGAAAACTCCTGGAAAGAATGTGTGGCTTATGCTTATTTTTCATATGTCAGTACACCACTTAAACAATGTAAATGTTCTGTTTATTGTTTGTTCAGGTTACTTACCCATCTGCAGTATAAACCGCTTCTGTTGCACATGCTGCTGTGACTGCTCCAACAATTCCACCTATCAAGCCTGGCATTGCATGGAGATTATGTATTCCACATGTATCATGGAGCCTTAGTTTATTGGACAAAAAAGGCTGAGGAAAAAGAATAATAGTGAGGGAACAATAATAGAGGCAATGTCATTTACAGTTATTATATATATATATTTGTGTATGTCTGAGCCGCTGCAGGATTTTCTGTATGCCACAGTAAGGTTTTTAACATAATCCAAAATGGAATATTGACGAGTGAACATTTTTGCCAGATTCACCGTGAAAAAACACCTACAGACTCCAATGAGTGCAAAAAAAAAAAAAATCCCATGGTAAGAAAAAAGTTGCCGTGGAAAAACCCCGTTGACTTCAATGTGTTTAGTTAATGTTTGTGAATTTCTTGGTGAAGCGAAACAGGACAGATTCGCTCATCGACAAAGGGGAGCTGTCATCCTGAGGAATAATTCCAAATCCTTTTCTAGCATGTTAGTTGAGCAAAATAAAGAAAATAAGTATAAACAGTAGCGAATACCTCTATGAATGCAAGCAATATTGTGCCCCCCTGAATCTACATGTTAAAATTCAAACATGCAGAGAAGAAGCATTATGTGTGGATAGTGATGAACAAATTTTTTTGGCAGGCATGTATTCACAGCAAATTTCCACATTTCGCCATTGGCGAATTGTTTTGTGAAACTTGCGCAAAAATTTGCCTCGGAAAAATTTGCCACACGACAAAAAACGTCACGGTCGCGGGAAAAATAGTCGTAATCATATCGAATTGGGTGCGCTTGTGTCTAAAATGGACGCAGTTGTGGCAAATTAGGCATGGGCATAAATAAAAAGACGCAGGCGTCAAAAAAGTCACGTGACAAATGTGTTTAATGGATTTTTTGCAAATTTTTTTGTTGTTTGGCTAATTTTGTGGCGAAATGGGACAGATTTGCTCATCACTATGTGTGGACAGTAAGTTATAATCCTATACTTTCATTGAATTAATGGAATACAAATGCAGTCAATAAACAGGACATCGTTTGCATTAAAAGAGAAAATGACTGTGATTTGTCAGCCTGTCTACTATCCTACACTTTGGTTTGGAACTGTTGTCTGGTTCTGGGTGAGACACACCTATTGACCTACTTTCTGTATAGCATTGGCCGATATAACTCACTCAAGGTTTGGTGTTGTAGTTTTTGTTTAATTTTATTACTTAATTCTTTTATGTGTTTGTACAATATTGGCTTGTAGTGCAAGAAGAAGGGAGTCTTGAAATTATAGATGCATGTTTATAATACCAAGCTCAACATCCCTTGAAACTTACAGATACCTCCAGAGTATTAGTATTTAATAAAAACAGTAAAAAAAAAAAAGATATTGTTCTACAGGAGAGTAACCTTATTACAACAGCCCACTTACTTACCGAACAGTAGGTAAATCCTAAGGTAGACACAATGCCACATATGAATCCAACAATTAAAGATCCATATGGAGTAAGCATCATTTCTGCAGCAGTACCAACTGCTACTCCTCCTGCCAGGGTCGCATTCTGAATATGAACCTATAGATGAAATTGTCAGATTACAATTTTGCCCTTCCACTTCCCTTTTACCAAGTGATTATCAAAACTGTAACATTGGAACAATATTACCCATTAAAGTATACAAGGCATTTAAATCAAGCCACTTATTGTATAAGGTTTGGTGGAAATTGGCTTAAGCACACATAAACATAAATAGTCACATGTTTGGCACAAATTAAAAATAGCACGTAAGTGGCGCTAACTAGCTCCAGCAGGGTATCTCTGTGCTACATGTGTAATACACATTGGCAATGAGCATGTTATCAAGGCACAAAAATGAATATCACAGAACAGCAGATAGCCCACTCTTAAAGATAAAATACAGCTTTTATTAGCATGTTACTAAAAATGTCCATGATACAAAGTGTAGCAGGAGCCTTGACGGTGCTAGGAACAGCAGGGGGAGTGAAAGGGGTTAATTAATACAGGCTAGGACCTTGGGAAGGAGGTAAAGTAAGAGGAGGGACCAGGATAGGGAAGCTAACAGCATAGGAAGAGGCGGTACCATTACCTCGTGGAAAGTCAAGGAGCATTGTCCCGCCCGCCTGCCCTTGAATATTGCAAGGTGGACCGGGTTGGGGAGGGGTTTGTTTATGCTGTCACAGCTTGCGGTAGGAATGCTTGCTGGCAGGTGGGGGCTAAGCCCCAGTTTTGGCACATGGGTGTCAAAAGGTGGATGGTAACCTCCTCGGAAAAGGGTCCCAGGAGAGTAGTGGATTCTGGTTGCCTGCTCTCACTTGCCCACTTGAAGCTGCTGTGGAAGGTGGCCGGCATGGCAGGCAGCCATGGTTGGTGGTTTGGAGTGGGCAAGCATTCCAATGGGCATAACATGGATGGTTATTGTTAAAATGTTGATTACTTTATAAATTATTTTGTATTTATATATTTACATATTTTCTGTTAATACAGCTGTGGCCTGTTATATCCCATCCTGGACGTCATTATTGTCTCTGAGGTACCGGGGGTGGGGGAAAAGAGCTAAGGTAAGGAAACCTGCATAATTGACGCTGCCCGTTATGAATACTTAACCAACAGATAGGTAACTTAATATGATTTAAACTACTAAAGAATCTTACAAAACTGGAATATAAATATCAGTAAATATTGCCCTTTTACATCTAATTCCTTGAGACACACCATTTTATGATTGGCTGTGTGCTCCCTCAGAGATCACCTGACAGGAAACAGGGCAGCTTTAAACGTAACAGGAAGTAGTGTGGGAGTAAAAGACAGAACTTTGTTCACTAATTGGCTGATGTGCCCTAACATGTATGTGTGCCCTTGGTTTGTTTGTGTGCACTGTGCATCGTATAATCCCAGGGGACGAACCTTAGTACATTAATGGCAATTTTTTATTTAGGATTACCCAATGGCATATACTACTTAGAAAGTGTATATTTATGAAAACATTTTATGCTATATATTTTTATTGAGACATTGTCTGGGGGTACAGTTTCCCTTTACATCAAGATCTGCAACCCCATTAATTAGCAGTAGGTTGTTACCTACATGTCTACAATCACGTTTCTCAGCTATACTTTCAATCTCTCTCTGCACCAATTTATTGCAATTTGGTGGCTCTTTTGGTATTAATATCTTTCTTATAGTTTTATTAGTATGTACTACCCCAGTAAAGTTATTGTCTCCCTGTCATTTCTATTCTGTAAATCCCATAAAATCTCAAGGGTGCACATATTTTTAAAATCATAAACATGAACATCAGTAGCAGTCATGCCATAACCCAAAACTATCGCAACTTTACAGTTATCATAAATTCCTGACAAAGGATGTAAAGCATCCTTCATTGGTATATCACATTTAAAAATGACTCTTCAAAGTAAATAAACATATAAAGGTTTTACATTAACTACTTGCAGTCATGTAAAATGTACAAAAATATTGGTGGGTGGGCTTTTGAAAAGGGTTGAAATAGTTTTTAGAATTCAAGTGGAAACACCAACACTTCATCTTGGTTAAAATTTAAAAGGAATTTTAAACATGATAGGAATAAAGGTAGGGCATGTACAGTCATGATTGTTTCTAAATAATTTACTACCTAAATATACCTGAATAATATATCTGCCTACTTTTGAGTGTGATTCTCAATATTTAGGGGAAACTGCATGTTACACCTATATTAGGATTCTTAAGCATCTAAGCATCATTAAAGAACCATTGAGGCTTATGGGGGTATTGACATGGAGTGTGGGTGTGCATATTGTTCAATACTTACCATTTCTAGTTTGCCTTTTTTATTCACTACACTGGAAATGGCTACTGTTGTGAGAACACAGGCAGCAAGAGAACAGTAGGTGTTGATTGCAGCCCTGTGCTGGGCATCTCCATGATATGAGACAGCAGAATTAAAGCTGGGCCAGAACATCCACAGAAAAAGAGTTCCTGTGATCACGAAAAAATGAGAGGGCAATGTATAATGTATATCTGGAATATCTTAAGTCAGTACTCGGCAATGGGTGGTTCAGCTCTCAAGTGCCCACTTTAAAGCAGTAACGTCTAACTTTATAAAAGTGCAATGTAATGAGCCACAATAAAGCCTACTGAAGTAGACTTTTGATAATCAGCATCTTCACTATGCAGCCTACTACTTATATATGAAGCTAAAAATATGTGTTAAAGGTGGACCCTTGTAATCTTTTGTATCTGTCCTATGACATAGCATTAAATATTGGCTGCATGAAGACTTTTACACACGTAAATACACACAATTTATCCTGTAATTGTTGATTGTATTACTAGAGATTTTTACACCCTTTACTAAATGTAACCTAGTATATGAAATTTCCCAGGAGGAGCTTACCAATCATGGAAAACAGATCAGAAACATACACTGAACCCTCTTTGTCATTAGTTTGCTTTAGTCTTGGTCTGTTTAGAATCCAAGCCACGGTAAGCCCAAAATATGCTCCAAATGTATGAATAGTCATAGAACCACCAGCATCATTCACCTGCAGTGACGAAAAGAGATGTTAAATTTGTCCTTTTCTAAAAAGTTTAGGGTATTTATAGTATTAATACATATGCAGTCTTTTACCACTTGCTCAAACCAACTTTCAAAGCTCCTAATTCATTAGGAAAAAATAGTTTGCAGGAAACTGAAGCAGTTGTACTTCATCTATGTCATGTACTATTATTTTGTGTACTCTGTGTGAAATCAGTGGGATCAGCCAGCCTGGGGATTTAAAACTTCTTGTGCCAAAGACTACCCATTGATTGGCATATACAGTAATACAGGGCCTATGTGTCCACTGTGCCATAGACAGCACAACAGACCATACACATCATCCTCATAAAATGTCACTAAGACAACCGCATTCTCTTATATCTGTTGCTTGAGAATTTGCCTAGCACACAAATTTAAGTGTGGTTTAAGATTAAATAGCAGTCAGGTTTAGAACAACTGAGGCATTCTTAGATAGACAGGTCATGGCAGGAAAATTGTGTCCATAGTAGGAGATGAGGATTAAGAATAAAGAAATAACAAGAAGTTGATGGAAAGTGGGGTACAGACTGGAATTGGGTAAAAATGTGGAAGAGGACAAAGCTTCACCCTTCCCTATCAATCTATATAATTCATTTACATGTTTGGGAATTTATTAATTTTGAAAGATTACTGACTAAAGTTGGGATTGTTTGATCTGCTTATTATACTGTTTATGCCAGTAACTGACTCAAATTCAGTCTTAATTTAAAGTCCTTAATAAAAGGTATATGACATTATTTTAATTTAATCTGGCCCTTGAACA
Source organism: Xenopus tropicalis (assembly GCF_000004195.4). NCBI lineage: Eukaryota > Metazoa > Chordata > Amphibia > Anura > Pipidae > Xenopus > Xenopus tropicalis. The sequence continues at coordinate 109,472,440 of NC_030679.2, forward strand.
TGTTATTAAGAAATAATCACCCCCCTTAACGTAATAATTTGGACAGCACTTCCCTAGATGATCCACATTTAGAACCTGTCCCTAAAAGCCCTAAACAAAGAAACTACTGGTGTTTTAATATTGAAATGTCTTTCATTCTAGAAATGAGGTACATTTTTATAAGAGGAGCTCAAAGTAACATTATACGAAAACATTTAGGACATTTTCATTTCTGGGTATCAATTTGTCTTTAATTTATTCATAAGCGCAAATGGGGGAACCCTCCATCTATCTAAACTGACTGTGCAGGTTAAAAACAGGTTAATTTGGTTCAATAGTGTAACACCTTTTTTCCATCTTAGTGAATCACTTTCCCATGTACCATAATACTCCTTGTGAGTCACAGTGCACCATTACATCCGGCTCCATCTTTATATACGTACATATGTGTTGAAACATTCTTGCACAACAAATCTCCTTGACTGAATTTAACACTAATATGCCTGTGTTAATTCACTAATTAGGAAAATGACTTTCATGTCAATAAAATTACCATTTAGATCATTGCTTAACTGTCATTAAGGACATTTATAATAGCATTTTACTTATTGTGACATAATAGAGATGATAAACAACAAGTACTGCTTTATTTTGTAATAAAGTGATATGTTTTTAACCATTATAACCATGGTGCCAGCAGCACAACGTTGTTAGTTACAACTAAGGACTAAAGTTGAATGTAATTATTTGTCTGTCATAGCATAATCTCTCTCCATAATGGTTCTATATAATAGCCATTTTATTTTTTGCTCCCTGAATGCTTTTAATAATCCTTGTGTAATGTCTTTAAGGAGGGGAGATGCCTGACATGTGTCAGCAAATTCAAACTGCTCTTTTCTACAAATGTCATTTCAGGACACAATGGGGAGAGTGTAAATACAGTTCATCATGTCCTAATACACCCAGCCGACTCCTCTTGAATGTAGCAATAAACTATTAGCCAAGCCTACGTCTAACTGCAATTATGACACCAGATACTGAGTACAACAACTCAATCATAATGTAATCTCTGCTCATTAGCTAAAAATGTTACTTTCACTAATTTAAAAGGCAACTGTACCTTTAGTTTTATTATCCCTGTGGAAATATCAGGAGTTTTTAAATTAGAAAGCCATAAGGGACTGTGGGCAGCTGTATATCTATGCAAATACCATACATGTATGGCAGCATTTTGGGGTATAGCTAAGCTTTGTATAAACCCATTATCTTTAATTTTTAAATATCCCAAATGTGTTTTTTAGGATTTAAGGTGGTAGCATAATCCAACAGTTTTTTTTAAATCTTATTGTTAAAGCCATCATTTATGTTTCTATAAAAAAGATACAGAAATATTGGAGATGCCTGAAACTAAGAAATAAGAATAAAAATGGGCAAAAGATACAAAGTGGTATAGGGCAAAACTCCCCCTGGTGACCAAAGAGGGGTAAAACTACTAAATGCAACAGTTAGAGCTCAAAGACCACTTGTAATGAATAAAAAATGTTTTACATTTATTTCAATCCATTAAAAACAGCAAAGAACCCCCTTACATGCAATGCCTAACGTGTTTCATGCTTACCCAGCGCTTAATCATAGGCTCCTATCTGCCAAATGAACATGGAGAATACTAGAGAACATAAAATAATAACAGAAGGAATAAGGTGTAAAAGTATATATAGAAGAGCTAGTAGAAAGGTGGGTCAAATCCTGTACAGGTTGAATGCAAATACCATTGTCACAAGCCATACCAACATCAATATATCAAGGTCAATGTTTCTTTAGCCAACATTGACCTTGCATGACCTGTGTGGTAAAACTGTAGGAAAATTAGATTTCAGCATTAAATGCTAAAGATTTGTCCAGTTTAGCCTCAAGCTGTCTATAAAATTCCTATGAAAAAAGTTTGTTCAATTTTTATGTGCATGCTGACCTGACAATCCTGACTAATGTATCAGTCAGTTCCGCTGTCTAGCAGGTTTGAAAATTTCATCTTCTGATTCAAGATGCCGGCCACTGTATGGTACAGCAATAGGAAGTGCCAAGCCCTCTTCACTGATGTTCTGATCATTTGGGCTATTGGGGAATTCTAACTCTCAGCTTAATGCTTTTTGTCAGAAGGCTGCCTTGTGTGCCTTGATGAAAACAATGCTCTGTACATAAGCACCACAAGGTGGATTATCTATACAAACATTGCAAGAGGTGTAATGATGTGGGTCATAAGCTAATTATGTTACCTGGGGCTTGGGTCCACACTTTCCGCTACTTCTTTGCACAAATCATCTTATTTTTTACTTTTTGAAATGCAATCAGAACAGTAGAAGGAATTGCATTATGTCCCTGGCTTTTACATTAAAATCTGGTCTTATAATTATATTTTAAATGTACATTATAAGCTAAAGCTTCTAGTTTATATATTCTTGACAGATGAAAAAAAAAAAATTATTAAAACTCTGAACTTTTTAACCTGCCTAGAAACTGTTAAAAGTTATCCCTACCTCAGTTTCCGACTGTTGGAATGAAACTGTGGGTGCTGCGGAGCATGACGGCTCTTTGAAATCTTTTGTTTAACTGGAAAGCAGTTCCTTAGGCTTACATGAGTACATTTCTATTCCAGGCCAAGTCAAACTTAGGCTGCAAGCTTATATTTGTTGTGATCAAAATTGTTCTTATATGAAACTATTCATTTAAAGAAAGTGACTTACATGAAGTAGGTTTAGAAGGATCCACTCGTTTACTGCAAAAAGAGTGACCTGAAACAAGGTCATGACCATAATCTGAACTGGGCTAACTTTGCCAAGAATGGCTCCAAAAGCAATGCAGACTGATCCCACGCAGAAATCCGCGTTGATCAAGCTGTTTGAAATAAAATCAAGGGTAATCATACAACCCAAACTAGAAGAATTAAGCTGTTTAATCTATATTTTCTCAGATATTATTGCATATATATATATATATAATATATTGCAATACATTCTCTAACCAAATGTACCAAAGATGTTTAAACTAAGTTATGCACTAAAATCTCCATTTTAGTTGTTGGTGTGCTAGAATTTTGGCACCCCAATGACAAATAGGCCTGTTGGTGGGCGACAACACTTGGAATCACATATTTATTTGGATGTCAATAACCTGTAATTATTGATATACATATAACCAACAATTGGCTGGTGCAACAGAGGGACTAGTTTTGTTATCTAATCATCGGGGCCAACAAAACACTCAGAATCATTAACTAAACAAGTGCCCTAACAAGGACAAATACTTTCTACATGTACCTGCCGAACATGGTACAGATTTGAACCAGTGTACTCTCAGAGCAGTCAGTCTACTATTGCATTATTTGACCTGCAGTAGGCTGATAATCACACTTACTTGCTAAGAAAATAATTTTTAAAAATTAAAATGATTTGCTTATAATGGAGTCTATTGAAGATGGTTTTCCTGGATAACAGGTTTCCAGATAATGGATCCCATGCCTGTACTGAATAAAAAATCTTTTTAAGGCCTTCATATTGCATATATGAATCAAACTGCAATAGTGTGTCTCAGTTAGACATGGTTTAATTTAAGGCTGAGCCATCTCTTTCAGCGAGGCTTTGAAGGTGCAATAAATATGTATTCCAGGCCTCTACGCTGCATAGAATATTAATGACACCTGAGGTGCTTTGTGGGACCTGGGTACGTACTTTGCATTTCTCTCTATAAATCAAGACAAAATGAATAATGTTTCTCTTGTATTGCTAAAAGTGTTATATAAGTGATATATCTGGAATTAAAAGAACTCTGTCATTTCAATACATTTATAATATACACGTGTCTGTCTGTGTGTGTGTTGCAACACTTGCTGACAGGATGTATGGTTGATGGTGTATGAGTGCGCACTCACATTGTAATCTGGCCAATACAATTGTTGCAATTCCAAAACAGATGACCATCAGATGCCAGTTAAAATATTAAAGTTAAAGTTTATTCATCTGTTAAAATACATGCGCACTTAATCATAGGACCGATGTCAGGCGTAACTCATTTTAATGGATGAATAAATTTATATTTAAACTGGCATCTGATTGTCATCTGGTGTGCTAAGCCATGTTGGAATTGCTGATATTCAACTCCCTAAGCTATGGGTTTGGAACCAGACCACCTCTTGGCAACGGTGAGCAGCTTTATGGGACTGATTTAACTTGCCGGCTTGTGTAGTTAGAAACAATGGGCACAGGGTTTATACACCCGAGTCATGTTGGAGAACTGGGTACGGTTCATTTAAGAACCAATGTTAATGAGCTGGCTCTAATTTGCTTGTATTCTAGTTGTTTTGTCATTATATTTATTCTAATTATATTTTCTTTACTTTTTGTTAATTTGCTTTTTGATTTTGCTTTCAATTGAATATTTGCATGACTGCCCTACTTGATTTTTCAAATAGGTAAACCCCTCCCCCAGCACGTGACTCATTTCACTCTATGTATGGGCCAGAACTAAACAGAGCATCACGCTTGCTTGGATCAGTAGTGTCCACATTTGGGTCAAATGGTACATTTGTCTGTGGATCAATGAAGATTGTAAAAGCTGGAAAATAGATTCCAGCTATTCTTCCTTGTCATTTAGTTCAAAACTAATTTTCCTCCAGGTCTCCCAAAAACCTGCTTGCAAAGTTGATACAGTGATGTAGAGTAAAAATGATATAGAAATGAAGGGAGAAGGCTGGTGCTCTAAATTAAAATTAGAAATAGTAAACAAAAAAATGAATGAGTATTTACGAAAAGTATGCTCTAGGAAGCACTTGGAGTCACCTCTGGACCCATTAAATAACTGTTAAGTTAGGGATTATTTAAATCAGCAAATGATGTACTAAAGACCAATGTTGACATATCAAACATACTATACATTTTTATTAAGGTATTTATTTACATGTCATTAACTGATCAAATGATGGTGCGTGTTTGCAGAGTAAAACTATCAATGTCAAAAATGTCATTTTTTATGGTTTAAAAATGTTTATGTTTTGTAAAACAAGCAAGGTTACTCTAACAATCCTTGTTAAAGTTGTAGATTAAACCAGACCACACCGCTAGAGTCTAGCACGCAGTGTTCTTTTCCACGTGGTTCAGGTTTAAACTTTTGCTTTAATTGTTGTGCACTGTTAGTGCTTTGTATGTAAACAGTGCAATAAGCAGTAAGTGGAAATTGAGTGATTTAACTGTAAAAAAAAACTTTATTGCCCCTTTCCGAGAAAAGTAATGGAGCTTCGGTATAGTGTAAGTTTAAGCGCCACCATTATTTACTCATCTTCAGGTGTTTAATAATCTGAAGAGTTCTCCACAGCTGAAAGTACAGAAAGTACAATATCTGATTCAATTCACAATTTGTGATCTTAATGGACACTCAAACATTACATTGCAGCTGCAGAAAGTTCCAGTGCATGAACTATGATCGGAATAGATGTTAATTACATTATCATAATGGCATTATACAGTGAATACACACTGGGCTGGGCTCAATCCTTGTTTTCTTTTATTATTATTATTATTATTATTATTATTATTATTATTATTTACCTTTCAACTCCAATGAGAATTTTCCCATTTTTAAATGTGTGAAACCAGCCCTGCATTAGAATGGCCCACTGAATTCCAAAGGCAGCAAGCAGGAAATTGAAAGCAACACTGCCAAAGCCGTATCTCTTAAGGAATGTCATTAAAAAGCCAAAGCCAACGAAGATCATGACATGGACATCCTGGAAACCTAGGGGTGCAAAGAAGAGATATTTTAGATCTCTAAAAATGCATTTCAATGCTTATTCATTTTTTAGCCAGTACTCCAATTACTGTATGTTTATACCAAACAGTTTGTCCACTCTATGATTGCTTATTCCATTATACTGTATAACTATCTTCCTATTTTTCTATTGATGTAGATTTTAAAGGAGAAGGAAAGTCAATTTGGCATTTTAAAGCCAATAGATACGCCACATTAGTGCCACCTAGAAAGCTATATTTATTCTGCAGAAAGCTTTATCATACCTGAGTAAAGAGCCCTAGAAGCTTTCTCTGTTTGTTTTAGATTGCAGCTGCCATTTTAGCTTGGTGTTCATTACTTCCTGCTGTAGATCTAGAGGCTGGTAGCTCATATTACACATTCCCAAGGGTGGGGGAATGAGTTTTATGAATTCTTATTGGAGGGGGGTGCAGGAGAAGAGATAGAGAAGAGAGCTGGGCAGACTCTGGCCCCAGGAATGAAGGATTTTTCTGAGAGATGAAGTCAGAACATGTTTACAAAAAAAAGAGAGGATAAATCCTATGTTTCTTTTGATAGAGGACTCAGTGCAGCGTTTCTGTGAGTGCTTATGGCTGTATTTACATAGACCTTTCTGATAAAGCTTACTTAGTTTTTACCTTTCCTTCTCCTTTAGGGTGAAGAGACACAGAGCTACTTAGTAGCAGCTACTTGTCATGACTACTAAACTCCAGAAAATCCCCTGCTATAGACAATACTGAAATTTGCCTCTGCTAAAGCACATGAAGAGACAATTATCAGTAAATGATCAGCACTGTCTATTTCTGTAGCCATCACAAGAAGCCGCTGCTAGTAGCTCTGTGTGTCTTCACCCTTAAGGGGGTTATGTAATAAAAGGCACTAAGTTTGCCCAGGAATAGTAACCCATAGCAACCAATCAGCAGGTAGCATTTACTGGTTACCTGTTTAAGCAAACATCTTATTAGTTGATTTGGGTTTAGTGCCTTTTATTAGATAAGGGGGTAAAGCTATAATGGGTAGGAAATTAGAATTAGTTACCACCAGTGTCCGATAATGACATCGCTTTCCTATCCTTTTCTATTGGAAGCAAATTTTTTATTTGATCCAATGAATGGATATGGGCAAACCCACAGAAGTGCCCTAGGACAGAACTATGACATAATTTTAGCATCAAAGGCACCCACACTTTAAAGTTATTTAGAAGTGCACTCTTAATGTATACCAACTACTGGACACAGAGCTCTCCTATCTCTTGAAAATGAAATTATTTATGTAATAAACAATTAGGGAAATACTATAGCATTAGTATGTGGCATTTTGATCACCACTTTGCGTGTTTCATCCTCTGTTAAGTCTCAGCACCATTAAAGCTTGGTACAAGTAGTAGTTCTTATGCAGGCTGTGGCCAAGTCAAGGTGATCTTGAATCTAAATGCAATTTGGTTTTCACTTTTGATAATGATCTAGCACATTCAAGTTAAGCTAAACATTCAGTGGTTATTTATTAAATCCTTGAACTAATTCAAGCAAATTGGATCCTGCTTAAAGACTAACAGCAACATTAAGTCAAGAGCAACAATCTGTAATAAATATAATGTGCAGTTTTGTAGAGGCCGAGTGTGTCTAATCACAATTAAACTACTTAAAGTCACTTTAGCGCTTTTAATATGGGAAAAATAATAACACAGAAACATGCAATTTAGCAGTAGATAAGGCCCCACTGGTTCATAAAGTCTGTTTATACCTGCACTCCTTGAAAAAATTTAACAAGCAATATTTTTTTATATGTTACAGTGTTATGTATAGCACTACAGTTAACAAACATATAATAACAATCATTTGACCATATTGCTGCTGAATCACATATTAAAGTGAAATACACAGTTTAGTTTAAAATACATTTGAGGATGTACAGTAGCATTCTGGGTTGCCAGGCATCTACCTGTGTACAACAAGGATAATAACCCACTAATCTCCTGTTGGCGCTTTGGGCTGCTCGGCTACCCTGACTGGCACTAAGTGGGTTCTGAGCCACTCCTATAACACAAGCTGGCTAACCCTAACTAAGAAAGGTTCCCCCTGGGGTCTTACCCTCTATGCAGGGTAACAATTGGTTCTCTCCCAATGGGCATATGTAGCAGTTCCTGTAGCTCCCAAAAAAAAGAAGGAAGTAAAAGTCCTCTTCCTTTCCTCTAAAACTCTGGAAGAAACCACTCTTTCTCCAGAGACAGGGGATCTTGGTCTCTCAAACTATCCACAGATAGGTGTTTCTTTTGATACATGAGCTAAAGATACAGTGACACCTACAGGAAAGGTGTCAAATAGCTTACCAATATAATTAGGCCAGCAGAATATTTAATTTCAGTATTTGGTAAGTGCATCCCTAAAGCATTACAATAGTTTATGTTGATTCTGGTGCAGATAAAAGACTTTTTAGTCCTCATCTGTCTCGTGAGAACTGCCATATAGTTGCCGCTCAGTATCATTAGATGGTAGCTGCATAGGTCATATTATAAGCCTCATTGGTGGACATTTAAATGCAGTGACCCATCGGGCAAAGGCCAAAATGGCTATACTGCTAGTCTAAACAATTTCTGCCATGTACTAAATAAATATATGTTCATGGTAACAATGCACTTATTTTCAGAAACAAAACAGTGTTTACAGACTTCTCAGTAGAATTTTTGAAACACCACCATTTGCAGTTGTTTGTTGTTCCAGAGACGTTAGTTCACCGGAAGAATGCAGAAAATATCACGTAGGGAATTGACTGATTTCCTTGGCTTTGATCAAGTTCACTGTCATCGCAAGTGTTTTCACAGGATTATTTCAAAGAAAAAACAAAAACTTCAAAACTGTGCATATGACAGCTTTAGGGAAACAGCAGGAGGTATCTATTGTGCTCAATATTTTACAGTTTAGTTATTGTGGTGTATGTTTTATTTTCTCATGGGTAGGAGAAACACAGAATCTACTGCCCGTATTGATTGGTTGATAATAGGAAAAATGCATTTTGTGTAGAACAAATAGCATTCCATTATTGTGTGCATAAGTTACAACTTCTCAGCCTTACAGATGCTGGAATGTGCCCAAGCTTTTATGTAATGTTATATATAAATACATATTATTTGCCAGTTGCTGAATAAATAAACGTGTTATTGTGGGAGTACCATTCCTTTATATGTTCCTTTTCTGGCCAACAAAGCTACTGACTAAAGAACCTTTTTCTTTTTGTGATGACTGTATAAATATAAATACATCTTAGCCAAAAAACTGTCATTGTGAAAGCAGGCATCTGCCAAGTTTCTCTTACCTACAATTACATTAGGCTTCCATAAAAACAGGAGTAATCATTGTAATATTTCTGCCAGATTTGTTTAATGGTTACGAGATTGAATTTATTGCTTGGGCAAATCTAAAGACTTTTAACTGCAGCCTGTACCCCACTACAGCAAGGAATGTGTGAGTGGCTAACTATTCATATATTTGCTCCAGATGAAGCAGAACCACCATTCTTCCCCTAAAAGCAAGAAATAGTAGTGAGGTACCATGAATCTTGGTGCATTATAAGTAGTTATAAGTGAATCTGTCCTGTTTCACCAAAAAATTTGCGAAACTGGTGAAAATTTAGCAAAACGGTGAAAATTTCACAAAGTGCAACTATAGCACAACTTTTTTTTTAATGTTACTACAGCTTATTTGACGTGGCCACGATTTTTTGATGCGACTGCAGATTTTTTAATGTGACAGTGACTTTTTCTTCACTCAGCTAATTTTTCCAGCAGTTTCATGAAAAAATTCGCCACTGGTGAAATGTGGAATTTTGCAGCGAATCTATACCTGCCGAAAAATTTTGCCCATTACTAATTATAAGTTCTCTCTTAAGTATGCATTGGAGGGTGTATGAAAAATGTACAGCTTATACAAAAATAAGTTATTTTCCTTAACTAATACCAGACAGATGTTAAATGATGCAGCAGCTGCTAGAAGCAAAACTGTTCAAGGCGTCAACAGTGGTGTCAATTGTAAGTGACAGTGTGATCAGAAATATCTTTCAACTGCACGCTAAAGCACAATTAAATAGTATTTATTGCTATGAATCATTTTATCAGACAGAGAATGCTGTATACTGACTTAAATCAAGTCATTTGCACATAACAGCATCATCCTACAGGCAAAAGCAAGACTAAGCAGTGACACATGCTAGCTGCATTCTGATTGGTGCAGAGCAGAGGTGTGTCAGGTCAATTAGGGGAAGAAATAAATCTAGTTTTAGTGACTCCTGTCATTGGTTTAGGGAATGTTCCCTTGCAGACTGTTGAAATAATTAGAAGATTAGATGATTTAAAGACATAACACGCACTGCTAAAGGCTGCAAGGGAAAATATTCAATATCCATCCGCCAATATTCTCTGTATTACTGAATTCCAGTGGACGTGCACTTTAAATTTGCTATTGGGTGGGTTTATGTTACATTATATATTATAGTTATGTCATGCAAATCTACATTTCTTCTAATTTTAGCACTGGAGAGAAAACTTATTTACTGTCTTAGATGATCCTGGGAACTACAATATGATTGAAGTCACAATAAACCTGTGACCTTTTTCTGTAAAAGGAATGTTCAGAAACAAAAGAGGTCGCTTTATTTTTCCATGACTGGACTGCATCCATTTTTACCCTCCCACTCCATGATCATATTCACACTCCGTAAGCCTTACTTATCAACGCTGGGGATGCTGCAAAATGCAGTTTTTACACAAACTGCCATGACATTTTTTCATTTTACTCACAATGCAGAGTTTCTCCAGTATGACAGCCTAATTATGCTACATCCATCACAACTTGTGCATGATGACCCAGTGCTATGCAAATTAACAACAATTTTGCAAATCAATCACAAGTAATGAAAGAACATAGTTTCGGCAGGTTTTATGATATAATCCTGTACACAACGTTAATATTGGCATTGGCAGTCAACATCTGATCTGCATAACGATGGTGCTTGCTAAGGAAGCCATTGAATTGCCACCACCTCCAGCCTTGAAGAAGCTCCTAGGTTTCCTTGGGTCAATGCATGCCTGGCATGCAATTCATTGGTGCTGGTAGTAGACACTAAGGCAGGGGTGGGCAAACTTTTTGGCTCACGGGCCACATTTACTTACCGCCGGGCCGGACCGGGCCAGGGCGGGCAGGGCCAGGCCAGCGTTACGCCCCCTTCGTCTCTTTAATTCCGGCCCGCCAATGACACCAAGTCTTGCGTGATGAGACTTGGCGTCATCGGCGGGCCGGATTAAAAAGGCCAAGGGGCCGGATGTGGCCCACGGGCCGTAGTTTTCCCACCCCTGCACTAAGGGGATGATTTATCAAGTTTAAGTTTGAATTTTTAAGAGCTAAAACTCACACAATTCAAATTATGGTTCAAAAATGTGAATGTCTGGTATTTATTAAGGAAAACAAAATCAGAAAACTCGAATATAAAACTTTGCCATCTAAAAGCTTGTCAGTTCATGTGGAAGTCAATGGGAGTTGTCCTAGGCAAAGTTAACCAATATTTTCAGTTTGAGATTTTCAAGTTTTTCAAAGGTTTTTTTGAGTTTGTAAAGAAATTCCAGATATTCAATTTTTTTTATTCATAAATAAGCAAGCATTTGAAATGTAAGTTTATTTACATTAAAAAAACAATCTCGAATTCAAAAACTCAAAAACCGATAAATAAACCCATAAGTAGATGGTGCCCCTTACTAATTACTAATTATTATCCTAGAGTGCTATAGCTGTAAATGCAATGTATCTTGGATTTAAAGCCTGTAAAATGTGTAGCTGAAATGCAATTTGCCATATCAAGCTAGTAAAGCAGTACTGGGCCTTGCAAGCGGGCGCCCTAGGCAACCTGGTCTCCCTCCTCGCCCCGCGTGTGCACACATGCACAAATGAGCGCATGTTGGGCTGCGCTAAATACGGATGGGAAAGAAGCAGGCAGTGGATAAGGACATGAACATTACACCCTAGGCACGTACCTCTTCTCCCTACCCCTAGTTCCGGTAAGGTACTCTAAAGCAGTGCAAGAAGAAAAACTGGAACATCTACTAGACTTGAAGAGAAACTGGGGTTGCTTGAATATGCAAGTTTTTTTAAGCAGCAACTATGCTATGACTATGACAGTCAAGCTTTTCTCTCTTGATATCAGCGTCCCTTGATCTTTCCTAGCATGGGATTACCCGAAGGGTGTTTTTACTTTGCAAAACTTGCCTCAGGCAGAACCTTACAGGTGGTGGCAAATAGCTGCCTCTAGTAACTTTGTCAGCTGTACTGTCTACATTAGCGGCCCCTCTAACCTGTTCTCAGACCAGAAGTGGTAAGCAAGGAGGTGTCTCAAGTGGTGGGCGAAGCCCCCTTGCTGACCTTCACTTTCCTGTCCTTACTGTAAACATCAACTCCCATCTGCACAGAGTAGTCAATCTGCAAAAGACTGTCAGGGCATGTCCCAGGAGCTTATGTGCTATCCTCCCCCTAGAGACAGAGAGTGCCAAGAACTTGGCCCACCACCTGCCAACCACCAAAGATAAATGTAAAATCATAATACAGGCAAGGGACCTGTTATCCAGAATGCTTGGGACCTGGGGTTTTCCGGAGAAGGGATCTTTCTGTAATTTGGATCTCCAAATCTACTAATAAATCCTTTAAACATTACTTAAACCCAACAGGATTATTTTGCCTCAAATAAGGATTAATGTTATCTTAGTTGGGATCAAGTACAAGGTACTGTTTTATTATTACAGAGAAACAGGAAAGCATTTTTAGAAATTAGACTTATTTGCTAATAATGGAGTCTATAGGAGATGGCCTTTCAGTAATTCAATACTTTCTGGATAAAGGTTTTTTTAGATAACGGATCCTATACCTGTATAACATTCAAACACCTGTTACAGTAATATAGTAAAGTTTAGAAGTAGCGCAATAGTCTATTATAAATATATAAACAAGTATTTATATATTTATTTAGTATCTACATACCCAAAAATGTTAAGTTATGTTACCCAATAATACATACTTTTTTTTTATTTAAATCTTCACATGAAAATGTGTTATAAAATGTACTTACTAGCATACCGGAAGTAAAAGTCATTTTCAATATCACTTCCAATGTTGTTTGTTTGCTTGAACTCTGCCCAGTGGGGATCTGCTTCTTCGTCATACCGTACAAAAACACCAAATAGAACGATCATAGCAATCTCCCATATGAAGCAAACCAAAGGCAGCTTCCATCGCATGTTGGTGTTGTAGTGCATTTTAAAGGTTTTGTAGTATTTGAGTTCCAGGGGATGTTTCCCTAATCTTGCTCTATATGGAACCACTGAAGTTGTTCTTCCCAAACAGTCCAATAAAATTTGTAAAGGAGAATTCAAGCTATATAACTACAGGTTTAGGGTGTGACTTTTACACCCATTATTACATGAAGTTTGCAAATTGTGCAAACCATTCCTGAGGAGGAGAAGATGCTATAACCACACATGATGGAACATAAAGGCTGTTGGAGTGGATTTGTCAGGCTCTGCAATCTACCTTTGGTAGTAAAACAATATTTATCACAACAGAAAAAACAACTCTATGGGTAATTTGCCCTCCTTATTTATTATTTCAGGGTGTTTTAAAATAATTTTTCCCCCTAAAATATTTTCACATAAAAGTAACAATTCTACAATACTATCACTTAAGATATATATGGGAATGGGATCCGTTATCTGGAAACTAATTATCCAGAAATTTCCAAATTACAGTCAATAAAGCCATCTCCCATAGAGTCCATTTCAAGCAAATACATGTAATATTAAAAATAATGTAATTGGGATGACTCTGAGGTATGATTATCCAAATTATAGAACCCTTATCCAGAAAACCCCAGGTCTCAAGCATTCCAGATAAGAGATATCTAAGCTGCTTAGGTGAATTTACACCATATTAAATACCCACTAGCTGTAGTCAAAGAGAATAACGTGGAAAACTTAAACAAGCATATTGGACATTGGACAATAGCTGTCACAAAATCTGCTGCTTTTACTTTTTTGGTTACTTTTATAAATAACCAATAGTTGTCCCCTCTACCCCAAACAGATAAATAATCTATGTACTGATGTAACCATAGTTCTGATTGAAGGACACTACAAATAACAGGGCAGGCAGATTGAGCATTAGTAATAAGCATGCTCTTCTGATGTGTGCTGATTATGTTAGATAACCCAATGCAATAAAATGGAACACTTATACATACAAAGGAATTTACAAAAACAGAAATACCAACTAGCCAGTTGTAGAGTTACTGTCCTGAAACACCCATGTACATGGAAAAAGTTAGTATTTGAACCATGTCCACATTCCAGTGTTCTCACTATCAGTCTTGGAATCTTCTAATATGTCCTGCTCCTTTAGCCACCTCATGCTTTCAATCCTATGGAACAATTTATGTATTTATGTTATGTTGGCATTTCTGTCCAGCGTTAAAGAGATAGTTTACCTTTAAGTAAACTTTTAGTATGTTATAGAATGGCCAATTCTGAGCAACTTTTGGACTTCATGATTTATTTGTTATAGTTTTTTTATTTGCCTTCTCCTTCTAAGTCTTTGCAGTTTTTAAAGGAGAACTAAACCCTAAAAATGAATATGGCTAGACATGCCATATTTTATATAATGAACTTATTGAACCAATCTAAAGGTTCAACATCTCTATAATAATAATCCAGTCCTCTGAAGGTGTCACAGGGGGTGACCATACTGGACACTTCTGTTAGAAGTGTCTGTGACACTCACATGCTCAGTGCACTCTGAGCAGCTGTTAAGAAGCTAAGCACATTGTTTCTATCTTAAAAGAAGTGTGATGCAATGCGTCAATGCATTAAACTCTGACCACCCCTCTACTCACCAATACACTCAAGTGCCATTTGCCAAAGCCAGATGCGCCCAACCCAGGTCTGCAACCAGAGGATTTAGCTACAAGTGTCTAGCAGCAGGTTGGGGAGGGGGGTTAAAAGAGTTTTTTTTTATTAGATAGAACCCAGTGGGTGCCTAAATAGAAAATAGGGTCCTGTGTAGCGTTAAAGGAATTTCAAACATGTCAGCATTGTTAACTAGCATTCATAATCCTATGCGGATGATTTATGTTACAGTGATATTCAACTCTGTAATTGTCTGTAAATTCAGTGACCAAATAATATTAAATAGTGATGTTATATAAGAAGCAAATACAGTTTGTTTGCAGGCTAGGGGGCATAAAGATGCTACATCCAGCTCAGGGCCACTCTTGGTTAGCTTTGCCATAAGACATGATTGTAAGATTTTTCTGTGCAGGTTTCCTGGTACTAAAGTGCACATCACACAGAGCATAATTGCAAGTTTGACAGCCACACCCAGCATGATGAAGGAAACTGTTAAATGCTTTTTACTCATTTTGCATGCCAAGACTCTTGATGGCATGTGGGGCATGAAGGAAATTACACCTTTATTATTAACTATATAGTGCTAAGATATTCCACAGTCCCTGCTGCAGCAGAGCTTACAGTTTCTATTGCTTTCATGCACACACACCATGGACAATTTCAATAAACCTGCCTATATAAAATTGCAGTGTGGTAGGATTCCACATATTGAAAGGAAACAAACATACTTGTTGAAACCTACCCCCTAAAGGCTCACAGTAGAGATTCTCTGGAAAGCATAGAAAGATCAAGTTCTAACCCATCACTTCACAATGAAACAAAGTGAGGAAGGGGTTGCCTTACACTGCGAGTTTTAAGGTGGCCACACACGTGGCGATGTCATTGTCAGATCCGCCACACACCGTCAGGGCTGAAACAGCAGATAAGGAGGTAGAAACAATAGGATTTCTACCTCCTTCTGCCGATTCAGCCCTGACGGCAGATTTTGCTCAGACGCCTTCTATGGCGCCCGATCAAAATTTTCTGACCTGGCCGATCGGCGAGTTGACCGATATCAGCAGCCTCCTGCGATATCGGTCGACTCACCGCCCGGCTTGCCATACACGCACCGAATATCGTACGAAACGAGGTTTGGGAAATCATCCCTGCAAGCATTAACAGATTATTATGGCTTGCTTTCTATTGGTGGAATCAAGTATGCCTAATATTTACAGGTATGGGACCTGTTATACAGAATGCTTGGGACCTGGAGTTTTCCGCTTAAGGGGTCTTTCTGTAATTTGGATCTCCACAAAAATCTAAAATTTAAATTAAATCCAGTAGGATTGTTTTGTGACTAATAAGAATTAATTCTTAGTTTGGATCAAGTACAAGGTACTACTATTTTATTATTACAGAGAAAAAGGAAATCATTTTGAAAAATTACAATTATTTGCTTATAAAGGAGTCTATGGGAGATGGCCTTTCTATAATTTGGAACTTTCTGGATAACAGATCCCATACCTGTACTGTATTTTTGGCAGTTTACTGTAGATAGTGTAGTAAGCTCAAACGAATGAACTCATCTCATTTGTATCACATTTGGGTACAGAAACAACACTGATTATGTGTTTATCTTATTATATCTTTATTCCTAATCAACCTAAAATAGGTTGCGTGTTTTCACCCAACACAGATACTGCACTTGGAGTGTATTGAGCTCTGCTTTTGCTTTATAATAACTGAAAACTTTGTGACAAGTGAAGGTTTAGCAAAGTGCAGTCATGCAACCGGTTCAAAGTCTCCTGCACAAACTCCCCTGCTGGCTGATATGTGTTTGGCCGGCACATGAACCACCCTTTGTTTTCCAGGATGATAAACTGTCAAAAGTACACAAAGCCATTGCTCCAGCCTTGGGCTATCCCATTGTTACTGTCAGTGAAAGGATCCTTATGGCACAGGAGTTCACAGGCAAACTGGTTCCTCTGTATGTAAGCACAGAGAAGGCAAGTGTTGGACAAACTCCTACCTGTTTTGTTTACCTAAGAAGAAGCCAGTTTCAACATTTATCATCAAAATGTCACTCAGTAAATAAAAAATCTGACTTCTTCAAAAAATGTCACGTAAGAGACAAGATTAGCACTGGTGGGTCGAACCAAGGAAGAAGCTCCATAGCAGAAAACTGGTCAGACCAGTAAGCTGTGTACTATGAGTACACTGACAGTTCTGTGTCAGTTCCTATCAATCATCAAATGGGATGCTAAAAGAAAGTGAGCATTCAACAGCAGCAACCATCCTTCACTGCTGGTGTCGGGAACACATGGGTTGGTCCTTCTATGAATTACACACCCATCTGTGCTTCCAGCAAGAGAAGACTGTCAGACCATAGCTGCTATAGGTGAGCATTTACTGATTGAACAACACTTTTCTGGACAAATAAAATAATCATATTATAAGGGTTTATTATTATTATAACAAAGGTATGATTATATTTATCTACCAGTTTTGAGGCGCTGCCTCGCTCTTTAGCATTAGTTACTAGCATAAGCAACTGGTTGCACTTTATACCTTTTAGTCATTTTACATAAAGCAGGCATCTATAATTTGCAGGAAGGAAATTGATTAATAATATATTTGATGCACCATCTATTAGGTTATATACTCCAGCTTCATTGGATGCTTACCTACATATCTTTCACTGTGCGGCTGTATTTATTCATGGGAAGACTCCGTGGCAAGGTATAACATATATGGCTTACTGTGCATAATTGCTTGCACTTCAAAGAAGAATTGGGTTTAAATATGCAATTCATTTTAGTATTTTTCCAGTAATTATTTTATTATTTATGCAGCAAAGACATATTACATAGTGATTTACTAGAAATGTTACAAGTCCCTTCCAGACAATACACCACAGGGTAGCACAGCTACTTTAAAAGCATCATATATATGCATATAATGTTACAGCCTTAAAACAATAACGACCTTCTGTTTAAATAAAGTATGTTGCCCTAAGCAAATGAATTCAAAACCTTTAGTTCTTGAGCTGTTATTAACTGGTAAACGTTACTGAACTACAGCATGAAAGTTGCCACTCAGGCAAAGCTAGTAACAGACATGTTACATCCCTGATTATTAAGTTGCCGCATTATTACAGGTAATAATTCCTATTCTTTCCAGCAGAAGTAATTATGAGTATCTGTTCTAAAGAGAAGCATACATATTGTGTTTACCATGGAAGGGATACAAAGCTCTTCATAGAGCAGAAAGCTTTCAAAATCTCTACTTTTTCTATTCTTCATCTTTCTCATTTAATGAAGATGCTGGTGAAGTCTATTTCATGGAGAACCATCAAAAGATACCATAAGTTCTAGTTTCTAGATACTAAAAGTCAAAAGAGGGCAAACGGTGGACTCGCAGATGTTGCCAAACTATAACTTCCAGCATTTACGACAGCCTTATGACAGGTTGTCCTTATTTGCCATCAGCTAAAACCAGCACATTCCTCAGTCTTATTGGAACAATAATAAGTATTACAGTTTATCAGCCCCACAATATAAATCTGGAATGTTTCTTAAACTGCAGCCCTCAGCCATCTTAGTTTCTTAAGGGATACAGGAAGATGTTTTTGAGCAGACAAATGATGACATAGTTGATATCAAATTAAGATAGGACTGCCTATGATACTTCTCTATGTATGGACATCACTATACAACCAGTTCATACAGATTTTAATATACTGTATCAGTTGTGACATTGAAATGATTAGAGAAAGGTACTTACTAGGATATCTGAAGTAATAGTCATTTTGAATGTCACTGGTGATGTTTTGTGCCTTCATGAATTCTGACCAATGGGGATCAGCTTCATCGTTGTATCGCACAAAGATTCCAAAGAGAACTATCATAGCAATCTCCCACAAGAAGCAAACCACTGGTAGCCGCAACCGCATGTTGCTGTTTCTCCACATATTTGATGGATTTTTTTGTTTTATATAAAAAAAGAAATAACAAATAATGGACTAGACACCTGCTGAGGGCATCAGCATGAATATCGTCGTGCAGGTATCTGATAAATTGGACAGGCTTAAAGCCCCATGTGAAGTTTGAGCAAATTACCTGTTGCTATATTCAAGGGTTTAGGGGGTGTGACTTCTAACCTGAGAAGTAGGAGGGGATTCAGAAAAGGTTATGAACTGATATACTGATAGCATGACCCATCCTATAAGTAGCTCTGGCATATATAGAAAAGAGGGTGGAGTTGGAGGTTGGCCTGTCAGTGTTGGGACCATTGGACCTTACAATGTTACACTAAAAAGGTTTTTTTCACCCCCATAAACTACACACTACAAACCATGACATCAAACTGCAATCCTTTTACTCAGTGGATTTGCTTTCTAACCAGTAAAGACCAGGTCATTGCTTAAACAAACTGTTACGCACCTGGTCAAATAACTGTAAATGTTTATAGAATCGTTTAACTTCACATGATCAAGGTAAGGTATTTTTGTACTTACTGGGCCAGGATCAGACTGCATTTTCTGAGGGGCTCTGTAACAAGGCACAAAAGCAGCAACCTTCAGAGAAGGAACATTTGCCTTATGGAACACCGTGACACTAACAAATATATGCAGGGGAAACTTACTCTCCAGTTTAAATAAACTACTGTAAATACACAGCTTTACCTGTCTGAGCTTGTCCTTTATAGTTATTTCTCTTATGTTTTACTTTAAATTACTCAATTTTTTTTTAATTACATTAGAGTAAGGTACGGTTATAGTGAAAATCTATATAATATAGTGAAATTCTAATCATTTCTTTTCACTGTGTATGTTACACACACAATCACTTCAGGTGAGATGTCCACTAACCCCATGTCATTAGGATGATAATGATCCAGTCCTGCATTTTTTCTTTTTAATTAATTCCTGTTCACATGAATAGAAGATCTTAAAATAACTGGAACAGATCATTATCTTCCCCATAACATGGGGTTAGTTGACATCTAGGGGTGAGACACGAGCGAAAAGGAAACATTTTTAATGACCATAAGGGGTGCTGTTTCAATAGAATCCATGGAGAACTGCCTCCATTATCCCAAATAAAATTTGTCGCTTCCAATAACATATGTAAAAATTCAAATATGAAATGTTCGCCTTCTTATGGGAATGTTGAAAAATCTAAAGGGGAGCCTAATGTGTATATTCATTAACCAAATACTAAGCATGACAGTAAGGGCATATTCTATAACTCTGAATAGAGAATATCTGCAAACAGGAGTATTCACTGGGAGTTTGCGTGCAAATAAACTGCAGGTGAAAGCTGTTTGTGCAGAGTGCTGACTCTTGTTTGTGTGTTCTCTTGCCCCTCAGGGCCACTTTTTGCAAAGTGAAACATAGGAAAGAGGCAGTAGATATGTTCTATTTAACTGCATAAACCCTTGTTTCCCACTGACTGCCAGTATCTACTGTGAAGATATTTCCCTTTATATAAATTGTATATTCTAATTGAAACCCAGGGTCAATTTTTACATCAAGACTGGCCCCTATAAAGAAGTGTATTATGGTGCTTTAATCACTGCTATTTGTGTTGAAATCTGCTACACTGGTTTTAATTAGGATCGCCACCTAACCCCTTTAATACCAGCCAAATATTAAACCCGCATCTTACATGGCTAACAAGATGTTGGGAGATAAATGAACCCCTGAAAGCATTCACTTTTGTTGTACCTTCCCCCCTGCTAGCTGCCTTGGTTCAGTGTAGAGCTAAAACTTACTTTTAATAGATAAATGTAAAAATCCCCCCAAAAATACATTTAGGTATGCACCTAAATTAAATGTTAATTAGCCATGCAGGATGTGGGTTTAATACGTGGCCAGAATTAAAGGGGTGAGGTGCCAACCCTAGTTTTAATGTAAGTGCTTGTATGGACTGATTGTGGGACCTGATTGTATGGACCTATTGTGGGTTAATGGTGTGATTCTCATAGTCATTTTCACCTCTGTTCTATTAGACTGCCCACCTCATTCACCTTCGCTTTTCTGGTTCTGTCAGCAACTGTAAACAAGGCAACTAACTAACTAGTATGTAGTCTAAAATATATGTTTAACAGGTAATTGCTAAATGACCTTGGAAACATTTACATACTTGTGATCCAGCAGGATATGATCACTTGTACCTCTAAAACTGGTGCTCCCCTGCCCCTCCTAGGATTTAAAGATATGCTGCAGTGCATTATGGGATGTCTGACACCTATGAAAGGCTGGAGCAATCAATCATTTTAAAGAGCAAGTGCTGTCTCTAGCGGAACTTCTGCAAAGAGTGAATGCCAGGGATTTTCTTTCATTATAAGGTCTGCCTGCAAATATTTGAACTTCGTTAAACAAAAGTGCTGCTTATTTATTCGTCTATGGATGATTCTTTAATAACGTAATCCTTTAAACTTTGCGTCAAGGGGATCTCTTATTCTCAGTATCTCACAGCTTTCTGTCATTGGCATACCTCCATTTAACAAACAATCTTAATATACACCCTATGCAGGATTCAGACTATGCCAACCCAAACCCAACAAAATCTACATGTGTCCCAGCGTTTCAAGCAAATTATAGAGGTTGTTAAATTAAGGATAAACAAAAAAATGAAAACATATGAAAAATGAATTACATTTAAAGGAATTGCAAGTGAAAATGCGTTTGTTCACATGATATTTCTGCAACAGAACAAGTCTGCAAATAAATATGATTCTGAAAAGGGTGGAGTTACCTCCCTACCTCCCTACATAAAGTATGTAGAGAGGTAGTGCTGGGTCCTCTTACTTACCAATAAAAACACATAGAATACCCTGTGATTCTCCCCTAGAGGATTTGGAGGTTAAGAATGGCGAACTGCTTGCAATGGTCTCCTGTTGTGAAGCATATTTAGCATGTGTCCAGGGCTGCCATCAGGGGGACTTTGGTCAGGGGCCTGGTCAAATTTTGACCCGAGGGGACAGACAAACTGGCATCATCTGATAAATTCTCTGGTGGCTGATACCCATGTGGTGTACCAAGTGTAGGATACGTTTAATATATGAGACATACGTATAAGGAGAGGCTGCTGTCATGTCTGGAGAAGATAACAGGTAAGGCCGCTGGTGACTGGCGTTGTGTCTGTTTGAGAGAGCTAGTGTGGTGACTTGGAGAAAACTGGCATATGATTTGGTTAAAACTTAAAGGAGAAGGAAAGGCTAAGTCACTTAGGGGTGTCAAAATGTTGGGGACCCCCAAGTGATTTTAATCGCTTACCTTTTACCCAGGGCTGATGCCCCTGTTAGGACCAGCCCGGGGTACCTGGGAGCGTCTCCTCTTACTGCTTCGTGCTCTTGCGCATGCGCAGTAGAGTGAATAGTGGAACTTTAACAAAAAAGTCGGCTTTTCACTCTACTGCGCATGCGCCGGGCCAGGGATTTTGACACAGAAGGAACAAAGAAGCGCTCGCTGCAGGTACCCCGGGCTAAAGGTAAGCGATTAAAGTCACTTGGGGGGGCCTAACATTTTGGCACCCCCAAGTGACTTAGTCTTTCCTTCTCCTTTAAAGCCTCTACTGACTAACAATGAATTAAAAAAACTAAAGGTAAAACTACTAACTCATTATTTTTTCCCTGTTTTCACTGGTCTACAGTACATTATATATAGAATTGATTGACCTAGCGTCTGGCCTGACTGTGGGGTTCCAATAAGCAGCAATGAACTGACTGACTTATTAACCGAGTAATTACTATAACTATATGTGTGGACTACTTATTAGTAACAAAACTGTTTATATTGGGATCTATTTATTGAAGTATATGAACTATATCACCTACCTAAATATTTCAGCAGTGAAACAACTAGTTATTGGACCCCACAACAAAATCATTGTGCCTCCTAAAAAAATAGAAATAAGACATTTTCCACTGCCCACCTATAGTTCCTGGCCTCCCCACAGTTGCAGGGTCTGTTTCCTCTATAGCAGCGTTTTTCAACCGCTGGTGTGCCGTAGGCAGGGCCGTAATTTTTACTTTCAAAGGGGGCCCGGCGATGCTACAGTTTTTCTTAGTAGCTCGGGCCCCCTTTAATAAAATCCGGGCCCTGTCATTGGTTGCGCCCCGTGTGTACGGGTGACGTCAGTACGCACGGGGCGCAACGTTATAAAAGGGCCTGTGTGCGGTCGCGTGTAGGCAGAAGTGCAGAGGCGGCGCGCGTGAGGGGAAGATGCTGCTGAAGCCGCCGAAGTAAAATGCTGCTGGGCACCAATGTATTAGGGGGGCCACGGGGCACACTGACTTATGGGGGCACTGCTGCTGGGCACCAATGTACTAGGGGGGCACTGCTGCTGGGCACCAATGTACTAGGGGGGCACTGCTCTTGGCACCAATGTACTAGGGGGGCACTGCTGCTGGGCACCAATGTACTAGGGGGGCACTGCTCTTGGCACCAATGTACTAGGGGGCACTGCTGCTGGGCACCAATGTACTAGGGGGGCACTGCTCTTGGCACCAATGTACTAGGGGGCACTGCTGCTGGGCACCAATGTACTAGGGGGGCACTGCTCTTGGCACCAATGTACTAGGGGGGCACTGCTCTTGGCACCAATGTACTAGGGGGGCACTGCTGCTGGGCACCAATGTACTAGGGGGGCACTGCTCTTGGCACCAATGTACTAGGGGGGCACTGCTGCTGGGCACCAATGTACTAGGGGGGCACTGCTCTTGGCACCAATGTACTAGGGGGGCACTGCTGCTGGGCACCAATGTACTAGGGGGGCACTGCTCTTGGCACCAATGTACTAGGGGGGCACTGCTGCTGGGCACCAATGTACTAGGGGGGCACTGCTCTTGGCACCAATGTACTAGGGGGGCACTGCTGCTGGGCACCAATGTACTAGGGGGGCACTGCTCTTGGCACCAATGTACTAGGGGGGCACTGCTGCTGGGCACCAGTGTACTAGGGGGGCACTGCTGCTGGGCACAGAGTTAAATTTTTTAACATTTTCTAATGGTGGTGTGCCTCGTGATTTTTTTCATGAAACAAGTGTGCCTTTGCCCAAAAAAGGTTGAAAAACACTGCTCTATAGTTAAAACATTTTCTCCCATAAAATAAACTGTGAGTTTGTATTATAGCAGCCGTGCTTAAAAAAATACACATCCATCAATGGGAAGTATATCACAAGATTTCAAGCAAATTAAAGGATACTGTCATGATTTTTATGCTATACTTTTTTTATTTTAATGTTTTAATAAATATATTTATTTATTTCTAAATTACAATCTTTACATAGCAAATAATTCAAGTGTATTTAAAAAAAAAGGGCAATATTTTTAGTCTAATTGTAAATTAACAGAACAGTGTGACCTTTATCTGCTACAAAACTTGATCACAATGATTATTTTTGGTTGCATTATTACTTGCATTTGTTCTTAAATATTCTTGTACTTAGGAATAAAAAAGGTGGTCATGGAAAAAAGAACTAAAGGTCTATTTTTTGTGGTTCCTAGTGGGACCACCAGTAGGGGTAATGCCAAGATCCCACTGGGTGGAGACATATGTGCTATCAAGTACCAGGAACACTTCCCATAGCAGCATGCAGGATTGTCCCATGCCAACAGGTGAGTGTCACACGTAGGGAAATATATATCATGGGGTGAAAAAGAGAGCGGTAGAATTTCACTCTATTGGACTGTTGTGAGCTCTAATTTCACTGTTTAATAAATATGCCCCTAGGAGTGTAACAATGTATGAAGTTCCATAAAAGTTGTTGATAGGGTTACAGGTTACATTTATTTTCCATTTGCCTTATTTTCCACCAAACATTTTTAAAAGAATTCCTGCAAAGCTTGTAATGTGTTTTTAATCCCATTACAAATGTATGACGATTCAATATTATGTTAGGAGTTTCTGAAAGTCTGTACACAGATCTGTCTAGACATTTATGCTGTACAGTTGTTAGCTGATGAGCTCTCCTCCTATACTCAGCTTAACAGCACTACACTTTTGAATGTTCACAGGAGCCACCTTACAACATGATCCAAATGCGGAGGTGGCCTGGCAGTTAAGGGGTGAGGTAGTATGTCATTTGGGGTGGGACCAATTAAATGGAGCTGTAATTGGCACTCTCCAAAGCAGGTACAACTGTTTGAGTGAACTTAAGTCTATGCCAACATACAGTAGCTATTCCTCTTTACTAAGCACAATTCTGCTGGATAATTTGAGGGTATAGTGGCCCTTTAAATAACATGACTTCTGGCAAGTAAATACATTTTTTTTATCATGAAGATATCCAGATGTGATGAGGATTCTCTAAATTTAGCTGAGCAGCAAGTCTTGAGGTCACTACTGAGTCATGTTGCAACACACATAAATGAACATCACTCTCTTAAGCCTGTAGAACGTTTGTCACTTTGTTTAGTATTAAGCTCTATGCTCAACCTGCCTAGAGGTTTAAAACTAAATATCTCTATCATATGGAAATTTAAAAATAAAAATAATGAAAATCACACCACCTTAAGCTTGTCAAGATGCACTAGAAATCAGGGCAAAGTTTATTTTCAATGTTCAAGGGACAATTGTGTCAGACTTACCATGATCTCCCTTTGCTTAATGAACTCCATGTCAGTATTGACTTGGATAGCCCCCCCCCCACCCGCTCTCACCCACTCCCACCCATATCTGCAAAAGACCAGCCTCACCCTCCTACCGGCATCTTTGTAACAAGCTTCCAAGACTACTGGAAAAGGGATGGGCCGTACTGACATGAAGTTTGCTCAGGAAAGGAGGCTCATGGTAAGTATGATACAATCTTCCCTTTTTCTTTGCAAACTTCATATCAGTATACACTGGTACTTGGCAAGCTACTTATTCTCCAATGGGA
The DNA here is from genome assembly GCF_000004195.4 of Xenopus tropicalis. NCBI lineage: Eukaryota > Metazoa > Chordata > Amphibia > Anura > Pipidae > Xenopus > Xenopus tropicalis. The sequence continues at coordinate 109,498,012 of NC_030679.2, forward strand.
GGGTAATAGGCTCTAAAGAAACCGATAATAAGGAATGCCATAACACTGCAGAGAGCCCACAATTATCCAACTTTATAAGTGAATAGTGATGGCGAAATGTTCCGCCAGGCATGGATTCGTGGCGAATTTCCGCGTTTCGCCATTGGCGGATTGTTTCGCGAAACGGATGAAAAAATTTGCAGTGGAAAAATTAGCCGCACGTCAAAAAATTCTCGCCCACATCATAAGAATAGTCGCGGGCGACAAAATAATAGCCGTGCGACAAAAGAATAGCCGCGGGCGACAAAAGAATAGCCGCGTGACAAAAGAATAGCCGCGTGCGAATTTTCCGCCATTTTTCGGCGAAGTGACAGATTCACTCATCACTATAAGTGAATATAGCAAAACACTCCGGGTGGAAACCCTAGAAAAAGGAAAGATAATAATAATCCTACAGTATAGACTTTATACTATAAAGAGTGAGGGGGGAGAGCAAACCACCAGAATGAGGAGAAAATAGGACTTATATTTTGCAAAAGGCAACACCCTGGAAAGTGAGCCCAATAAAAATAACAGCTTGACACTCCCAGAATGTAAGAGATATCAAGACACCCCTGTGCACTGTGACATTAAAGTATAAAATCCTTACCCCCCCCCCCCCCCACTCACCAGGAATGATGCATCAGGAGTACGCCTGGTTTTAGTGAAGATTGCAAGGTACCTGTAAAAAACACTAATGGGCCTATTTATTAAGCTGTGTAAAATGAAATGCGCCGAAAAAACTGTAAAGAGCTGTGTAAAATAAATGGAATAAGTTCACCATCTTAAAGTCAGATTTTACACGGTATAAGAAAAAGCGTGTAAAAAAATTACAATGATTTTTGCACCATTTTTTACGCGTGGCAAATTTTGTCTCCATTTTTTAACACTGCATAATAAATCTGCCCTTTAATAGGAGTGAAAACCCCAAGACAGACCCTTCCTTGGTATGACCAGTTTAATAATAATATTGAAAAAAGCACAGGGCATAAAAAGTACCATAAGGTATACAGTATATCATAAACTCCTACTGAAAATAGACACAGTTGCCTAGTATGTAATTAGTTTTACCAGAAACTGATCCCCAAGAACAGAGACAGGGGCGCCTGATACCTGCATCACTTTCATAGTACAGGTATGGGATCTCTTATTCGGAAACCCGTTATCCAGAAATTTCTGAATTACGGAAAGGCCATCTCCCATAGACTCCATTATAAGCAAATAATTCTAAATTTTAAAAATGATCTCCTTTTTCTCTGTAATAATAAAACAGAAGCTTGTGCTTGATCCCAACTAAGATATAATTAATCCTTATTGGGGGTAAAACAATCCTATTGGGTTTATTTAATATTTAATGTATATTAATGACTTAAGGTATGGAGATCCAAATTACGGAAAGATCCCTTATCTGGAAAACCCCAGGTACCGAGCATTCTGGATAACAGGTCACATACCTGTATAAGATTTTGTGTGTGGGGGAAACTCAACTAACAATTGAAAATACCAGTTCCAACTTCTCATCCCAAGAAGATAAGCCTAGGAAAAACCAGAGAAACAACCTAAGAAAACAGATAGCAGAACCCAGCAAGCTTGAGAGAAATGTATACTAGGTTACCCATTAAGTTTTCCAGGTCCAAAAAATAACCAAGTAATGCTCAAAAGGCAATCACATGAGCCATGAAGGCAGGTTGTAGCACTTGGGCAGGGACAAGAACATATTTATATATAGAGAAAGTCAGCCATTCTGCACAATATTATCCCCCTCAACAAAGCTGACCCTAAGGCTGAACTGGCCAAATGAATATTTCAGTAAATGTCAGAAGGCTGATCCATCACACTAGAGCTTTTTGGGCCAGATAGCTAAAGTGTACTTGAAACCAGGCTCCATATATTTTACCTGCAACTTACTTGATTTCAAGGTTAAAACCCCCTTTTATTGGCTTCACTGAGATTATCTGACTGTAGCTGGGAAGGGTGGGAGCTACAACATAGGGATGACTGATGTAGTTGGCCAGTTTAAAGTATATTGCAATATATGGACAAACAATGCCTACTTTGCTTAAAGGGGAGGGCATTGCTTGGTAGCTGAATGCACATAATGTCCTGTATATATTGATAATGGGTGAGTGCAGAGGATCTCTTGCTTCTGTCTGCATTAATTTTGTGGTCACAGCCTCATTGCACCCCTGCCTACTGGTTAACAATTTAGTGGTGAGCACAACTTTCCCTTGTTTGCTATTTTGTACTGTATATTCTTTTGATGCCCAGAAACACCCTAACCAAATTAGAGCAACAAAGAAATGGATCTTATAGAACCCATATATAGGGCATGGAGACATAGTGCTAGCATGTGCTAAACAGTATGTTTTGTTTCATAGCAGATTATTATGTATGCCTCTGTCAGGGCCCTTGGGATACTACTCACTGGCAAATCCCAGAGCCACAGCTACAGATAGTAAAAACCCATGTACCATTTGATTGAAATAAGAAGCCCAGTGTTTGGCCAATTATTCATGCAAACAATGACCTAGAGTCATGAGGCTGCTGAGCCTGGGTAACCTTGAAGCCAATGACCCCAAAAACTGTATATAATAAATACCTACAGTTTCATTGCTAATTAAGCAATCCTTATAACAGACAGTGAGTGTACCACTGACAACCCGTTTAAGCCTGGATACATACCCACTGCAGGGAGAAACACTTCCATGTGAAATAAATACATTTGTTTGCTTAACTGAGTAAGCAAGACCTTATCCCATTCAGATGTAGTTGCATTAGAAATGGATACAACCAAGTCACATAATTTATGGGTAATATGTAGAGTTGATTACACCTGAATATGCTAATGGGTAGTAATTACACAAATCATACAAAATGTAATTATATAGGGTGTCCATTTATATATATGTATATGCTATTAATACCAACATTTTACATGGGACTTAACCCCTGTATGATTTAAAAAAATTAGAAGTCATTCAAAATTAAAAATACAAAACCACTCTTTATTGTATACCACTGCCAGCAATAAATAAAAGAAATGCCCAACCCATAAAACCAAAGCAGCCTAGGAAAAGAGAGAGGGGCCTCCTCACATGTATAGATAACCTCTTATAAATAGTATAATTTACATACACAATCAGTATTATATAATTATATCATCTGCATGAGTTTCTAGTATACAGCAAATTGTGCACCGTGTTCAGTGCGATAGTAAAATTCAATCCTGCTGTATTAAGTAATCGATGGTCCATAAGGATGGTCAAATTGCTATAGCTCAGTTAGATGTACATCGGTCCCATAAACGACAGGATTTTGTAAGCCATCCAAAATGGCTATCCGATAACTGAGGAAGCAAGGAGGATGACTAAAGGTGGCCACACACGTGGCGATTTCCGATCTTTTGTGCGACCATCGATCACTAACCGTTCAAGGCTGAAACGGCAGATAAGGAGGTAGAAACAATAGGATTTCTACCTCCTTCTGCCGATTCAGCCCTGAAGGCAGATTTTGATCAGGCATCTTCTATTGTGCCCGATCAAAATCTTTTAACCTGGCCGATCGGCAAGTCGACCGATATCAGCAGCTTCCTGCGATATCGGTCGACTCGCTGAAACGGGGTTTCGTACGATATTATCGGTGCGTGTATGGCCAGCTTAAGGGAGGAGGGCCATGAAAAGGGACTATAAAAACAGGAGCGTTTTTTGAGCCGCCTGAATCGGCTCCTCCTATGCCGTCCCCCCGTGGCCCCCCACGCTTACCTTTATAGCGCTGGAGGGGGTCCGAGGGGGGGGGGGGGCTGCATTGCTAGTGTAGAGAGTGTAATTGCTGTTATCTGGAAACCCATAAAAATTCTGAATTACAGAGAGGCCATCTCACAGAGACTTCATTATAAGCAAATAATTCTAATTATTGAAAATGATTTCCTTTTTCTCTGTAATAATAAAACAGTACCTTGTACTTGATCCTAACTAAGGTATAATCAATCTTTATTGGAGGCAAAACAATCCTATTGGTATTATTTAAGGCATGGAGATCCAAATTATGGAAAAATCCCTTATACGGAAAAACCCAGGTCTCAAATAATTAACATTTTTCAGTATGATTTCCCTTTTCCCTGTAATAAAAAACAGTACCTTGTACTTGATCCCAACTAAGAGATAATTAATCCTAAATGGAGAAAAAACAATCCTATTGGGTTTAATTAATGTTTAAACTATGTTTAGTAGACTTAAGGTATAGAAATCCAAATTACAGAAAGGTCCCTTATCTAGAAAAGTCCCAAGCATTCTTGATAACAGATCCCATACTTTTATCTACCATTCAGCCATTGATGCAGATGAAAAATACAGCCACAGTAGAGAATGTGAGCTGTATGTATATGGCATTTGTTTAATGATATAGTAGGGAAGTGGTCCTACTAAATACAATTAGCAGTGACTTAAGTTATTAAAACACTCTTTTTAATGCTTTCTATTTTTTGAGCAGAACAATTCATTTGTTTTCAGTGGTGCTTAAGCCTTCAATATGATCTGATTTATGGTCCAGGGGCCAAATGATTGAATCATCCGAATATGGCTCAGCACATGGGTGGCCAAAGTTGGCAAAGACCCACAAGTCTGGCAACATATTGAGTGTTGAGGATCTTCATGTATATTCTCTTAGTTACCCTTCTATCCAGCTGCCTTCCATTTAAAACAGCTGGCTTTTCTTCCTTATTCTCTGATCTTAATTAATTAATTTTTTATGTCCTTTCCGAGCAGGAATTTTTCAACCTAGAAACAGGCTGTTCCTCAGTTACACATTTTATATACATATGCACATATATTGCATAATGCAGGGCTATTGGGATGTGTAATGTGCTGCAGTAGGATTATTAATTACGGTGTTTAAAAAACATAACTCTGATGTCATAACATAATTGTTTGTTGCACAATGCCTTACCAGTAATTTTCTGCACGCGACACTGTGTCCCAGCATTGTCCTTGCAGTGAGGATACCAGACCCTTTTCTCTGATTATTCCACCTGCACAAGGTCAGGCAACTGGCAGACTGCATTACTTTTACTTTTATTTAAGTGATTGTATTTCAAAAAGTTTGCATATGTGTTTTGTGTTAGTGGCACTATGGGAGAAAACAGTGCAAAATTAGTTCATTTTATTCCTGGCCATGTTCCATTAACCTGTCATTATACCAGTATAGGTCTTGGCCAGTCGTAAGCGAAAAAAAGCAAAAATGAGCTCTTGATGTTCCAAAGCTTCTCCTGAGAACCCATGATGGGAAAAGTACCCTTTGTGGCAAGGCCAACATTCCCCTCATCACTGTAGCAAGCCTGACTTTACCCCTCAATAAAGCAGTGATTCTCCTCAACCCTCACAAAATTAGAAATAAGGGAGACAACTAGTAAATGGGGAAGAGCACAGAATGCTAAGCTGTTTACACCCCTTGCATGTTGGTAGGAGCACCCTGTAGTGTAAAATCTGACTTTACCACTCTGACAGACAGTGTAATCTACTTCCATTCATGGGTTTTGTTGCAGAATACTGTGCAGCCTTGGATTTCAAAATGACGCACCCCCTAGGCCAGCCGCCTATTGTGCCCCCTCATACAGACCAACCCTCTCTCTTTTAAGGGAAATGGCTGCAACTGAGGAAAATGCACTTGTTGGAATACATCTGGTTACCAGGGCCCCAATGAGGTTACTATGCTTCAATTCCAATTTCACAGGATGAAGTGCAGCCCATTCTTCCTTGCTGGCCCCATACTGACACAAGCACTTCCAAGCGCTGAGATTAGGTGGAACGCAAGATGCCTTCCACCTGCGTTTGGCGCTTGGATGCTCATAAGGAGGAATGAGCCACATTTTGTCCTGCCTTCCCTTATGGTGCAACACAGGAGAATTTCCCCTTATGTGAAATAAACTCTCATGTGTAAGAGCCCTTAGGCACATACTATAGGGCTGCTGTTGTAGCAAGCCATTCAGCAGCCCTAAAGCCTTAGTACTACCTAAAACAAAACATTTTTATTCATTTATTGCCTTTAATAAATGACACATGCGCCCTGTAGGGTTGCCACCTCACCCCTTTAATACCAGCCATATATTGAATTCACATCTTACATGGCTAATTAGCAATTACAGTGAAAGCTCAATAATATATGCTGCCTCATTTTAAGGCTGATCACTTACCTCTAGGCCAAGTCCCCCTTCCAAATGTTGGTGTGTTGGTGTTAGGGTTGCCACCTCTGCCAGCTAAAAAAGTTGGGCAGGGGGTTAGGGGTGACGTCATGGGAGCTTGGGAGGAAGCAGGACAGTGATGTTGCATGGTGGGGCAGTGACATCATGATGGAGGGCTATGACCCGCCGATTGCCGATTGGCGAATCGCCACATCAATGTTACTGAGTCCTGCCCCGTTTTTCTAATTAGGGAAACCAGACAGGAGGTTTTGACCTGGGCAGCCCTTCCAAAAACCAGGCTGCCCGGGTCAAAATCAGGTGGCAACCCTAGCTGGTGTGTCAAACTGTCATTACCCAATAGGATGTAGGCAGCCAATCACAGCCCTGCTTATACACAGGAGCGGGCAGACCGCAGTTATGTCTGGTTGTGGATTGGCTGATAAACTACAGTGCAAAGTGCTAGGATCTGCCAACTGGGCAGCTTGGTGGTGCTTGAGGGGCTTTGGGGAAATTTTCAGTAAAGTACATAGGTGGATATGCAATGGCAAAGCCTTGTTCTTGAAACAGTACGTGCAGAGATTTATCTATCCAATCATGGTGCTGCTGGGACCACACTGCCAGTGGTCCATGGTGCAATGTGCTATTATGTGATCTATATTTATGTAATGCCACTAGTACATCACTGGTATTACATACTGCAACCTTACTTGTGGTTGATAACAAAAAAAAGGGAAAATGAAGACCAACTGCAATTGCCACCATTTTTTGTTTTTGCTGCAATATATGAAATGCAAAAAAGAATATCTGACCCTGTGTGTTTTCTTTCCAGGGCAAAAGTCTTTAATATTATCACTGTGCTAGAACCCCATGGAATTAGATCACGTGCTTTGATCTTGCTGTGCAATACACCCCTGGCAAAAAGCTGGAAACCAGTTGACCAGAAAGCCCTGAAATATGGAAATTCTGTTATCCATAAAGTGATCTTTTAACAGACCATTCTTAGTAAGTCAATAAGTAAGTTAGGTTGAAAAAAGACATACGTCCATCACATTCAACCATAATGCCTATACATAACCTGCCTAACTTCTAGTTAGATTGACTTTTCTCTTTGTGCCAAGATCCAAAGCTTTTCATTTACATATGTGAGTATTTAAACTACCCAAAATGGGTTTCTGCCTTGACCAGTGTCTATAAATAAGAAGAGCCCACAGTAAAATGTGCTGTGAAAGCCACTGATACGGGTGCAAATATCCAGCTGTCATAGAAGGGACATAACTCAACAGCAAGAAGGCATAATTGGAGTCTGCCTGAAAATGCATAACCCGGGGGACTTTTTACTAACCAGTCAAGGACACCCCCATACTAAAGCCAGTACTCCTGCACAGTCAATATGCTCTCTTTACTGTATTTAATTTACATATATTTCTGGCCTAAACTGGTCTGGAGCAATGTAAACATTTTGATGTCTCAATTCTTACTTTTTTGGGTAAAATACACAAGCAATTTGTCAGCATTTATCTCTCTACCCTTGGGCGACAAGGTGGTTTATTTGAAAATATTTTCAATAGTCTTCTTACTACTTTTGAAACTACACAGAAATTACACAGAAAAACAATGGGGATTGGGAAAAGATCCACAAAACCAAAGGTTCAAAGTGCGCCTCTTGTCTTTCGAGTGAAGGAAGTTCTCCTACATACACATAGATTTTTACAGAATTATTCCAAACATTTTTTTTTTGTTTCAAAAGGTGCAAGTGAAGTTATTAGATCCTATACCCAGCAGATTCCATGCAGGGCTCGTTTATTCACAGAATGCTATCACAGCCTCAGCTTTACTTGTTATTGTGCTGGCTGAAGCTGAGACTGCTGCCCCTTCAGGAAGGGATACCGTAGCAACCAGGAGGTCAGAACATCTTGAGTTGGGGGGGGGGTTATCACTTACTTATGGAGGGTTCCCACGTGCATTCTGTAGCACACATACAACTGCAGTCTGCTCCAAACTTAACTTTAGCAAGGGGTCCGGGCTGTGTGCATTCCCTATTAAATAGAATAACTATTAAATTCAGAATAACTATTACAAACACAAAGAGCCAGTTTTTTTATGATTGATGACAGGGCTATAGATTTTCCTTATTACAGGGAAAACTAATACAATATCAAAATGGATGCAATCCATTTTGGGTTGGATGGTTACACATATAGTTTCAAATATGTAACTTTCTCTGTGGACTATGCCCATAAAGTGCTGAAAGAGTGTAGCCATTAAAGTTCACTACTCACACAGGGTATTTCCCGACTTTTACAAATGCTTAGGGCAGAATAAGCCTTGCTATCTCATCCAACCCACCTGGCATACAAGATTAATTTTAAACAAATTACAGAAACACATTAATATAAAGTTTTCTATTTTGCCTGGTCCCAGGGGTGCTAACAGAAGACTCGATATTTCTAATAGACCGTGTGGACTTAAACCCTTGGCATTGGTATTCCCACCATGTGTTTGTGGTATAATGAAACTGATGGTAATAACAGTTGGTTTGAACACTTTTGGTTCTCTTTCTTGACTAATGACATTTTTCAGTGATTACATATTAAAGTGCTTTGGCACAAGCATTTGTCTATTTCAGTCAATTAAAATAACATATTGTGAGGCTGTGCAGTACTCTGGTTACACTTGTTCCATTGCTTAGGATACATATTCAAAATGGTTTGCTTCTATCCTAATGGAATTGTTCTCAGTGTATTTTCCAGCACGATGTCTGTAGGTTAATTTCTTGTCAATAATTATGGCTTTGCTCACATTATTGAAACTTAATAGGTGGGTGAAGCTTTTTTTTCAAATTAATCTGAGTGTTTACACTACTTTGAATTCAACTGTCGGTAAATGTGAATGTTATTAATACAAACAACATTTCCTTGTTTCACCTTATCTTAACTAGAATCTTAGCAGCTCATTGTAAGTCACGAAACCGCATTTCTTTCTCATTTTATTTTTTTTACCAAAATGAGCTTATCCAACCCCATAGTTACCCTTAAATACTGTAAATTATGGGAGAATGCCAACTGTATATAATGGCAAAGTGACATGGTGGTAGAGTAATTTTAGTATAATATGGCTCTTTGATGTGTCATCTATTCAAAAGAAAACATCTTATTGGTTGTTATGATTATGGTTACTGGACGTAGGCAAACTTTGGTCCTTTTATTACAGATGACAGAATGATCTTGGTATATTTTAGAATAGTGACCATATACATTGTGTCAGAGTAATAACACTATCTATAACTGTAAACTACTATTGCACAGAGAACCATCTACATTATAGCACAGTGATCTCAGTATATTCTGTATATTATGCCATTGTAGCTGCAGTATATTATGGCACTGTGGGCCCTATAATCCAGGGATCCCCAACCTTTCTTATTCGTAAACCACAGTCACATCTAAAAAGACTTGGAGAGCAACACAAGCACAATAAAAGTTAATGGAGGTGCCAAATAAGGGCTAAGATTGCCTATTAGGGCTATTAGTCAGCCTCTATGCATACTATCAGCTTACAGGAGGCTTTATTTGGTAGGAAATCTTGTTTTTATTCAACTAAAACTTGCCACCAAGTCAGGAATTCAAAAATAACTACATGGTTTGGGGGCACTGAAAGCAACATCCAAGGGGTTGGTGAGCAACATTTTACCATTCAAAGATCCATGAGCTATATAAACATACTCAGCCTGTGACACTCAATTTACATGGTCACAAAATACATCTAAGAACAGTCATTTAATCCATACATATGACTTGTGTTTACACTTTGGTATGTGAGCAGCAGCAAAATTGTCAAAACATGCTCATGACTTGGATGGAAAAAACCCCTATTGGAAAAACTGATAAAATGAGATAAAATGTCTTTTCTAAAAACAGAAACAAATTGACAAATGAACTCTGCTGAGAAATGGTGCGAGGAGAGTAACCTGACTTTCACCCTTATTCTCATTCTGCTTTAAGTTGCATTCTTTTGCATATCCCATAACTGCACTTAAAAAGAGAATTGCAAGAATAAGCACAAACAAATCTTAATAAAGATCTAGGGGCAGATTTACTAATGCACGAACGGACCGAAAGCGAGCAAACGCGTATTTTCGTAATGATCGGTATTTTTGCGACTTTTGTCGTCGTCGTCGCGACTTTTTCGTATGTCCTGCAATTTTTTCGCCGCTGTTACGACTTTATTGTATATATTCCGCGACTTTTTCGTCGCTGTCGCGAAAAAATTGTATTAGTTTCTACGCCATTTACAATTGCTCAATACGAAAAAAACGCGGTGGCGACTAAAAAGTCGCACAAAATACGATAAAGTCGTGACAGCGACTAAAAAATTGCGCAAAATACGAAAAAATGCGACGGCGACAAAAAAGGTCGAAAAATTTTCGTTTACAATCCGTTTTTTTCCCATTCGGGATTCGGATTCGTGGATTAGTAAATGTGACCCCTAGTGTCTAGTAAATACAAAATATTATTGATATTGTTACAAACTAGAGGGATTCAGTTATTTTAGATTCATTTGGCACAAAGCTGCTAATTGATAAAACTGGCCTGTCACTAACAACATCCTTAAAAACTTCCAAAAAATCCACTAGATCTGTTTCACATCATCTTTTTACTTTTTTCTTACAGTTTGTAAATGTTAACGTTAAGAGTTTTTCAATTTAACACTATCTGAAAGCTGACTTAAGCCGTTATATGCATGTTATGTGCACTATATACTCTACTTAAAGCCCAACTGAAAACCCTGAAACTACCACCTGCACTAAAGCCATTTGTTTAATCTGAAGTGGCTGGTTACTAGCTTTTTACTTTCTGAAAAGATACAAGATCAGGGATGTGGGCATTGCTCCAACAGAATGCATAGAAACACAACCCTGGTAATGCCAAGCATTCCATTACAATAACAGCAGAAGGCAAAATAAGATAAAATAGCATAGAAGACTCTACAACCATAAATGTCTGCTCTATTAGAATGTAACTATTCTCTCTAGACCCAAAAAAGCCCAATGACTGTCAGAATTCCTCATTAAAGCAGAAGACCCAAAGAAGTAATGAGGGCTAATTCACAATGCCTCAATGTGCAAAAAAAGTGCAAGGTATGAGTGGCAGGATGTGCAGCCCACTGCTAAGCCTTGTCTTTTTTGTCTTGCTTAGACTAGGCAGTAAGAACAAGAGTACCACATTCTGGCCCTGCTCTCTGCATGGAGCGCAAGTGCTACTAATTGTGCACTAAGGGGCACCCTCTTGTACTTGCACCCTTTGGGGTTGTAAATAATCACTCTGCATCCCCAGTATTTCCTGCAGTAGAACTGTTGGCAACCCACTCCACTTAGACTGTAAGCTGTGTGGGGCAGGGACCTCCTTCCTACTGTGTATCATACCACATGTCTCTTATTTATACTTGTGTATAAATATGTATGTATTTATACTTATTTATCGTATTTCTTATAATACATGCACTCCTTGTGTGTACTACTGGTACATTGTATTTAATAAATAAAGTTATACATACATACATACATTCTTCAGAAACCCATTGATAAAAAGTTCTAGTCAGGCAACTAGTTAAAAGGGTCAAGTAGAAACATTAACAGACAGATGGTCAGGGCAGGTGGCAATCAGTGTAGTTGAAGAGGCAAATGGTCAACATTAAAGGAGCAAGGCACAAGCAGGCCCTTATTTGTGGGAAGGCTACAAAGGAATGGAAATAGGGCAGCAGAATTTTAAGGACAAAGCCACCCAGGCTCAAGGGCATTTGTTCCTGGGGATGGGGTATTTGGGATCTGATTTTTTTTTTATTCTCGGGCACAAGTCCCCAGTGCTCTGTCAACTCTGGCACATATGCACTTGCACGAGCGTTGGAAGGGGCAGAATGAGGCTGTAGGGGATTGGTGGCCTTAGGGTGCCAGAGTAAAAAATCTGGGCCTGAGTCCAGGAACAGGCTTAGCAGGTTCTAAATGTAGAGAGAAGGAAGAAGACTGGAGTCTTACCATGTGTCATTGACCTCATAGATTTAATTCTGTGCACTTATTTGCCTTTTACATATTATACCACTTAATGAGCACCCAGGCTACATATCTAGAACAAGCCAAGTGAGAATACAAAGATGAGTTAAGCTTGTAATTTGAAATGATGCAAATTATGCAAGCAAAGCAATTTTTGTGATAATTGGACTATATAAAACACATAAACCATTTATTTTTCCTTTAATGTAAAACCATGTGATGTCAGCAACTTGGAAGCAACTGGCCAGAACAACAATGAATAAGGAGGTGTCAGGTGGTGTGTATCAGATTGCTTTAAAAGAAAATGGTAAATATTTATTTCTATGGCTAAGAAATGATAATTTATTATGGTTAAGCCATAAATAAGCAATCTATGGAGATGTTACAGATATACTTTAATGGGAAATATTGACATTTAGAAGGAAGCCCTTGTAAGGTAATGATGTTAGGATTTAGAAGGAATTATAAGGAGCTCAGAGGAAAGTATTTAGCGGGCTGGATCTTTACCATCAGTCTTCATTAGGAATCTTCTGGCTAATATATTCATGAACGTGCAGTATTGTGCTTGCTCTTGCCATATACTTGCCAAGTGATAAGTTTAATATTTCAGTCAATTAACTTGTTAGGTGCCCACACCCCATAGTTCTATAACTGCTATGTTACATTCCTGCTAAATGCAAGTTTGTTACCAGGGCAATGCTGATTACAAATCGTAATAAATGTTAATACATATGCTGGTATACAGCTGCATATTCAAAGTTGTGCCTTTGTATGCTCACATACAAGTTGCCAGAAACGCACACATAACAAATGGTGGAGCCCATAGAAAATATGGACAAACAGATGTGCATGTATCACACACAAATTCATTGCCTGCACACAATGTTTAAATTGTGCACAATAAGTTAAACTTTTCCACACAGGATCTTACAGGGAAAACTGTCCATATGTCATCTATAAGGTGGTCACAGTGGTGCCAGTTCTCTTTTATTCAGCTTGTTGCATTAACTGAATTTTTTTCATCCTTCAGTTTGTTTCAGCAATAAAAAATACACATTTCTACATATAGTTGCCTATTTTCATAGCACTCTGTGCTTAATTTAAGGGCACAAGCTTTTAAGTGCTCTTACAAATGAGCCTTTCTTTATGGGTTCCCCTGTGGTGAATCTCTCCTATGTTCCACCACAAGGAAGTGCAAGAGTTAACAGAGCGAATTCTTTGCTAACTGTTTGTACTCAATGCATCACACAGATGTGCCAAACTCATGTGTTCCTTTGTGGTGGACTGCTTAAATGAACTACCTCAGAGTAACACTCATGTGCAATGGTCGTGGCACCCTGCATTCTCCTGCAGTGGATTTCTTCTGCATTCCACGGCAGTGGATTGCAGGATGAAAAACAGTCAATTCTTCTAATCATTGAGGTGGATGCAAATGCCGAACACAGGAGAAGGCAAGGGAAAAATGCCTTAGAAAGCCTTTTTATGACAGCATTTTCAGACTTACAACTATGGCTGTTTATTAACATTTATAGGCTGTACATTGCAGATCCTAAACATAATGCATGGAATTATATTACTGCCATAGGATAATTACTATAGTAATGATACAAATACAACTTATATTACATGAAGCATATTTTATATTGGGGAATGTAATTCAGTGGCTTATGGTTATAAAACCCTTGCACAAAAAAGGATTAAATTTCCATTATAAAAACACATTGCCAGTGTTTCTTTGGTAACCTACTGTAATAGAGAATAGCTTGTCCTGGGTCTTAGTTAAGCAGGGAAATATGTGGAACAATCTTTTCTCCAGGTGCACTCAAAAGCTGAATCATAGGATATCCAACCTATCATCCCATGAATGAGCCGTGAATGAGCCGAAATATTGACAGCATATGGATCTCACCTTCCTACCACAATCCTGCTCCTATTTGAGCAAAGGTCTGTATTGCAATTGAGTCTTATTAAAAAGGTCAGTTTCTGCCAACTTCATTTTTGTGCTTTGTGAACCATTATTTTAATTTTCAATACGTATAATTCGTAAGTGCATGTATCAGTCACTATTTCTATGTAATCAGTATAAGTAATATGCCTTCTATTGTATAGCTTTAAATATTTTGGTCTCTTATAAATACATGCTATTAATAATAATAAGAAGAAGAATATTGCTGCAGTCACTCTACGCTAACAGGTAAGGTATAGGAAGTATTGGGAAGATGTATGAAGGAAGACCCCATAGAATATTTCAGGAATGTAGTGCATACCCATTTCGATTTTGGCATGTAAGCAAGTTTATCAGATGTATGACCCCATTTAGTACAAAATTATAGGGTTTGTCTTTCATTCCTAGAAATCATTTCAGCACATACGTAAATGGCACACCCAATTATTAGCAAATAGACTCTTCTGCGTATGCATATTGTACTCTAATACTAAAAACAGATTCACTAAATAATTGCAGTAGCTAATGGATTTATATTATAAAGTAATTTACAATATAATTTTGAACCTTTGACGTTTAAGGAGAACACCACCCAAAAAGTATATTTTGCATAATGAAACAAAGTGTAATTTTAAGCAGCTCTCAACTAATTAGAAAATTGCACTGCTAGCCCTGACTCCTGAAACAATGTATTAGGACATGGCGGAGAACTTACTTTTGCTATATTGCTTCAGAAGCCAGAATCAGAGAACAGAAAGGCATAAAGAAATACTACTTTCAGCTTCAGTTACAAAGTAGTATAGTAAATGAGGTTGAAAAACAATGTGTCCATAAAGTTAACCTTTTCCAAGTGAAACCTGCCTATCTGATAGTTGATCAGGAGGAAGGCAAAAATAACCATATCTAAAGCCTCTCCAGTTTGCTTTGTCTTCACTCCAAGAGCGTAATCAGAGCAGCCCAGATCAGCTTTATTATCAGCTTAGTTTTGTGTCTTTATTTTCTAAAAAGTTATCTCTCTTACATAGTTAAGTTGGGTTAAAAAAAAGACCAGTACTATACTATATATACTAATACCTTTACAAACAGACTAATTCAAACTAACTGTAGATCTTAGGACCACAATAGCCTTGGGTATTATGCGTGTTCATCCAAGCCCCATCACAACATCACTCGGAAGGGCATTCCCCAACCTCACTGCCCTCACCAAAAAAAAACACCTATGCTGCTTCAAATGAAAGTTCTATTCCCCTAGTCCAGTGCTCTCTAGTTTTTGTGGTACTGAGTGTCAGAATGCTTCTGGCCTATGTGGTAGAGGGCTGATAATGGAGGGCAGTGTTCTCCAATGTAAATAACCCAAACTTGGCCAGTTTTCGCTCTTAACTGAGACCTTCCATACCCTATATCAATTTAGTCCCTTTTTCTTAGACTTTATTCCATTAATATCCCTTTAAAGCACTGGAGACCAAAACTGCCCTGCATTACATTTAGAATGTAGTCAATGCATGTTGGACATTTGCTTAGAATTGCACTTCCTCACCTTATGTAAAAACAGGTGTTTGAGTGTATCCTTTTAAACGACTAGGGTCATACTTTGAAAAGTTAAGCCAATGTCATCTCTACAGGAGACTTTTTGCCTGTGCCCTTTGTGTGTACTGGACCTTGGCTATATTTTCACTTTTCCTTAGTCCCATGAAGATATTTAAAATCAGCCAGTTCTGCTCATGTACTGTATATGCAAAACACATCTGATTGTTTACTATAGTTACTAGCCCTGGGCAACGTTTGCACCTTTTGTCACATTACCCTGATGGTTTCTCATTTCCACTGTTATTAATACCATAGAATATAATAGAAGTCCCAGCCAGACTCAACCCATTTGCTTTGAAATAATGCTGCTGAAGGAACCAGTCGTTACTCAGTGCTGGCACACTAGAAAGATCTCCTTTTACAGGGTACATAGCAGAAATAACATGTTCAATGAATGCTTCAGGCATGATAAAATAGGTCTATTTCTGAAACTCGAGGACTGGTGCAGCGAGGTAAGGCAGGAACATACTTTGTGCTATATGAATAGGCATATTTACGAAAAGAGTGCAAAGTGCAAGAACTACACACATTTTTCCCCTTACTCTCTTCCACATAACTGTGCCACACTTAAAGGAAAACTATACCCCTCAAAAATGTAGGTCTCTATAAAATATTGCACAAACCAGCTCATATGTAAAACCCTGCTTCATCTAAATAAACCATTTTTATAAAACTATACTTTTTTGCAGTGTGTGCCACTGGATAATCATGAATAGAAAATTTATATTTTTAAGAATTAAGGGCCACCTCCTGGAGTCATACGAATTACAATGCACGATGTGCGCAAACCCATACATGTTAGGGCACACCAGCCAATTTATGGACAAAGTTCTGTCTTTTCATCCCACACTTCTTCCTGTTAGACCTGTATTATTTCTGGTCATGTGATCTCAGAGGGAGCACACAGCCCATCACAAAATGGTGGCTCAAGATTCTTTGATAGGTCATGATATAAACTATTTGTTGGCTAAGTAGTATTCATTTGGGGGTATAGTTTTCCTTTAAGGCAGTCATATAGTGGACCAGGGGTTGAAAGGACAGATACATGAATACAGCTGCAGCTCCTCTTTATTTCTTCAGCTGCCAATGCACAAACCGCTGCCTGATATACAAACTGACTAATATTTGTTGTATATAGCAGTATTGTGTTGTACTGTGCTAGCCAGAGTTCATAAAAAGAAAAAAAATACTTTTTATGGTAACCTGATACTGTTTATTGGCTCACTTTCCATGTCAGATTCTTATCTTGATGTAACTGCATCTATATATATATATATATATATATATATATATATATATATATATATATATATATATATATACTGTATATTCAGTTACTGTTTTAGAAATTGTTGTCTGATGCAAAGTTTGCATTCTTACATATAGTAGTTAGGCATTAAATGGTATCCCATCTATGGTACATAGATAACAAACAAGATCATTTGGCTAGCATACACAACAATCAGAGTATATCTTTACCCAGCTTTACATGCCCTTCAACCAGTTCTAAAAATTGGGGAGGGAAACAGAGGGATACCATCTCCACTTCTTAATTTCTATAAAATAGTATCCCCTTGGGGGGATGCAATGGTTTGGAATCCCCAACTTTTTTATTGTAATACTGGAGCTTTCTTTTGCTCCTCTCCATTTGTGCATGTAAATAAAATGGAAAGTTTAAAAAGCCGTATGCACTACTTTAATTTTGAGGTCCCTACAGGCCACATAATTTGGTAAAATCTATGCATACTGGGCATCAAACAGTTCAGTAGAAGGAAATAGCAAAATGGCTTTGTTTTAAAGTAGGCAAAACCAGAGTTTATTTTTGGCAATCTGTGCTATGTGCCATGCACATAGCATCCCTACACTTTTTTCACACAATTAAAGCACTACCTTTAACTGAGTGTGATTTAACTGGTACAACATCAAGTGCTTATAGGCACGACACTTGGAGCATGGTCAAGGCATATTTTCTGTCAGGGTATTGTGCTGGTAAGACGAGAATTTTTTTTTTAAGATGAGATGAGTTTATAGCTTTTTAACAGCTGCAATTCGGTGCCCATTTTTGCCCCCCTTCCTAGCAATTGTAAAAAACCCTATGATCTTTACAGATTATCTCATAGAATCTCTGAGAAGTTTGGCAAGTGCTCCAATTGATCAGTAAAACCCAGGCTTGTAAAATAAAGTAAAATTACAGGCATTAACTCCTGAACATGTTTTGTGCTATACCTAGCGCTTAGCACATAGGCCAAACCTTTTTTTATCTGCCTCCCTATTCTGTAGTCTCAGGGCAGGGCACCCAGGCCATTCTTTGCACATATTTTACAGACACAGTTTTATCTGAAATATTTTGGAATAAAAAAATAAAATCTATCTAGTTCTAACAGTTTTTATGCTTGAAAGTTATCCAAGACAGTTGCTTAAATATTTTTCTAAGAAAAGCACTACCAGAACCTATACAGGTATAGGACCCGTTATCCAGAATGCTCGGGACCAAGGGTATTCCGGATAAGGGGTCTTTCTTTTAAGGGGTAATTTGGATCTCAATACCTTAAGTCTACTAAAAAATCAATAAAACATTAATTAAACCCAATAGGATTGTTTTGCATTCAATAAGGATTATTTATATCAGTTCTTTTGGCTTTCAGTACCACCTCTATGCTGACGATACTCAGATCTATCTTTCCTCTCCTGATCTCAACCCAGAGCTTCTAACTCGCGTCTCTTCCTGCCTGTCCGCTATCTCCACTTGGATGTCCCAACGTTACCTGAAATTAAACCTCTCTAAAACTGAACTGGTTCTCTTTCCCCCATCCAACGCCCACATTGTTCCCGAGGTATCTATAACGGTTAACAATTCTACCATCACCCCATCTTCCCAGGCACGGTGCCTTGGGGTTATCCTTGATTCTGCCCTGTCCTTCACCCCTCATATCCAATCACTTATCAAATCATGTCACTTTCACCTAAGAAATATCTCCAAAATCCGATCATTTATCACCCAAGATGCTGCCAAAATTCTTATTCACTCTCTTATAATATCTCGCCTGGACTACTGTAACTCCCTATTAATTGGCCTTCCCCTCCAAAGACTGTCCCCTCTCCAGTCCATAATGAATACTGCTGCCAGGCTCATACACCTCTCCAACCGCTCCTCCTCTGCCGTGCCGCTCTGCCAATCCCTGCACTGGCTTCCCCTACCATCCAGGATAAAATTCAAGCTATTGACCCTCACATTTAAAGCAGTCCATAACTCTGCCCCACCCTACATCTCTGAACTCATCTCTAGGTACCATCCAACCCGCTTGTTACGCTTCTCTACTGACCTGCTCCTCAACTCCTCTCTCATTCCCTCCTCACACGCTCGCATTCAAGATTTTGCAAGGGCTGCCCCCCTTCTCTGGAATTCGCTCCCACAAACTGTCAGACTTTCTCCCAATCTCTCTGCCTTCAAGAAATCTCTAAAAACACATTTATTTAGAGAGGCTTACCCTAATCTAGTTTAGCAATACCCTGTGCCCCACCTCTAACAACTCTGGTCATGCCCATTCCCACACCTTGTGTCTCAACCCTTTCTCCTTGTAGATTGTAAGCTCTTTTGGGCAGGGCCCTCTTCACCTCTTGTATCGGTTATTGATTGCTTTATATGTTACTCTGTATGTCCAATGTATGGAACCCACTTATTGTACAGCGCTGCGGAATATGTTGGCGCTTTATAAATAAATGTTAATGTAATGTAATGTAAATGTAATATATCTTAGTTGGGATCAATTACAAGGAACGGTTTTATTTCTACATAGAAAAAGGAAATCAGTTTTAAAATTCTGAATTATTTGCTTATAATGGAGACTATGGGAGACAGGCTTTCCGTAATTCGGAGCTTTCTGGATAACGGGTTTCCGGATAAGGGTTCCGATACCTGTACTGCCCTTTTAGTAAATAAATGTTTTTCCTCTGGTTTAAATGCTTTCCAGGTGCATTCTGTTTGGTATTTTATACATTGTCTGCACTGTTAAACCTTGATAAGTCAGATATTCCATTGTGCACCCAACAGTAAAACAGGAAGAGAAGTTACACTTCAACCTTATGGAAAATCTATTTAGACTTAAAGGAAAAGGAAAGGTAAAAACTAAGTAAGCTTTATCAGAAAGGTCTATGTAAATACAGCCATAAGCACTTACAGTAATGCTGCACTGAGTCCTCTATCAAAAGAAACACAGGATTTCTTGTCTCTTTTTTTGTAAACATGATGTTCCAGTGTCTGACTTTCTCTCTCAAAAACATTCTTAATTCCCGGGACCAGAGTCTGCGCAGTTCTCTCCTCTCTCCCCTCTCCTGCTCCCCCCTCCCACCAGAATACTAAGAACTCCCTCCCCCCTCCCTTGAATGTGTGATCTCAGATATAAAGGCTAGAGCTGAAGCAGAAAGGAAGCTACGTAAAATGGCAGCTGCTATCTTAAGCAAATGGAGAAAGCTTCTAAAACAGGTATGGCAATGGTTTCTGCAGAATAAATATTTTGTTCTAGGTGGCACTAATGTGGCAAATCTATTGGCAGTAAAATGCCAAAATGACTTTCCTTCTCCTTTAAGGACCTACCTGCTAACTTTCTAGTAAATTATTTCTGCTTATCTATGTTTTTCTTGTGATGTCAGCAATTTTTTCTGGCACACTTTCCAAATGACATTATTTTGGTGGACAGATTGCTGGAAAAGTTGCTATAAATTTGCTATGCGGTGTAGCATCAGCACTAGCACATTCATGAGATTCTTGTATAAAAACAAACTTGCAGGCTTTTTCATATATGAATAAAGAATAAAGAAGAATAACTAAAGGTTGAATTGTTGTGGGTGAAATTGCCAGCATGGTGTTTACATGAAAAGTACCCTGCGTCATCTTAGAAGCAGAGGACTAGAGTCACTGAGGGCTATCTATGACACAGTGGCAGGTTTTTGGGTGGTTGACGGGACAATATTCCTGCAGGCAGTGTGCCTGACAATCCACAGATCTTCTTAAACTTCTTAGCACTTATTTACCTACACAAGTTTAGTTGAGGTCCCAGCAATATTTCTGAAGTCAGTTGCACTTAAAAGCACTTTTATTATGGGTACGTGCATCAAAATGCTCTTCTTGCACTTCCGTATGTTTGTGCCTGTTACCACTCAGTCCTTCTTACCTAGCAGTGCTGTGTTGCAGTGGAACCCTGAAGTTACCACCACCTTCTGATTAGGCATTAGATCCAGGTTCCCTTTGTGGCCAGCGTTGATAGATGCAGCACACGTGTGCCTAAAGAATTGGGCAGACGCACGGCAAAGAACAGAAATGATGCCAGACTTCTGCTCCATTGCCAAAGGCACAATGCAATTGTGCCTAGCACATTGCCCCTTTCCACTGCAATGAGGCTGGAATTCTGGGGGAAAATGCTGCATCGTGGGAAAAAAACCATGATGATTAGACTCGAACTTGCACTTTGATTGCTGCCCTTACTGACTAGATTAGTATTTTCTCCTGCCTGTCTTGAAGCTCTTCTAAAAACACATTATGTAACACATTACTGTTTTGAAATGCCTGGAACGGTTTTCAAGAAAGTCCCTGTTTTTACAGAATTTAATTTATTTATGCTGGTTTTGCAATAATGGGTTTAAAGTAGGTTAAAAAATAACTGCAAGCAAAAAAAAGCAGCTATTGAACTAGAGGCAAGTTTTTGAAGTAGTGTAAACCGTACTGGTACATAAGAGCCTTTACAATTTACTATTTTACCTTTTCTTTTTTCATTTTGTTGTGTTTGTTTTATCTATCCTGTTCAAATATAGTTTTATTTATTCCTACCCTGCTCCACATTGCCCTTCCTTACTTGAACCCTGTTACCCATACTCAGCTTTATGTCATTCTTACTGAAACCAGATGGTTCGAACAAACGGATGACTTAGTGCCTGACGTGTAGCACACATGCGTATATTTACATACCATTTGTCATGGTGTTGGACAGTCCTCACTGGCTAACATAGGCCACTTTTAGTCTATCTCTTGACAGGCAGCATTTCCACGGAAAATGACAAAAGGTTTTAAAAAAAATGTACATTTTTATTTAAATTGAGGTTGAAATAGGTAATTCACACATGCATTCAGAATGACTTCGCTAAATCCCCATCTTCTCTTTGTTCAGAATGTAACTATAGTTCCAGCCCATTACATTATTGCACTATGGTAACACTGAGCTGAAATGATGAACTCAAATGAATCCAAAGTGTATATATATCTATCTGTGGATGACTCTTACCTTATCATTAATTGTAGTAATCATTTTACATGATTAATCGCTGCCTTATTTCCATTATGCCATCGTTAACTCCCATCACTTCAGTTTAAACCATGTTGATGAATGACATTCTCTGACGCTCTATGCATTGTAATGAATCATTGCAACAGTGTCTCCCCACATTAAGTAAATGAGATGCACAGAAGATTTTGGGTGGGCTGGGTGCAGTCTGCTTACAGTAGTTTAGGATTATGTACTTCTAAGGTAAAATGAATAGGTTTTAGAGGATAATGCCACTGGATAAGTGCCAGTCAGGCATGAAACCCCTAAGACTAATGATCTAGGTATAGCTCTTAAAACAACTCTGTAAACATAAATTACATGCAGGTTATTTAGTTCCTATGAAACTGACCTAGGTGCTTGTGAGTTGTGTGAATGTGAATGGGATCTTAGATTGCAAGCTCTCCTGGGACAGGGTCTGATGTGAACGATAAAAAAAAATATCTGTTAGTGCTAAATGATAATACAGGTAATTAAACATTGTGGGTGCAACTGTAGAGATTCTGTGTAGTGTGTTTTTATGTACTCAAGCTAATACTTTGGAACTAGGGTTGTAAATTCTCGCAATTTGATTCCATAGTAATTGCAACAGACATGTCTTTAACAGTTTTTATTCATCCAGGTCATGATATACAGTTTCTAGCAGTGCTACATTGAAAACAATTGGATATTCCACCAATCATACAAACTGCATCTCCAGTTCAACATAATTGTAGAGAGATCTCTGATGGGGGCGGGGGGGGCTGCAATCCCACCTGTCAGCTACATACAATGATATTTTAAAGAACAATTATAGCCCAGTTCACTGGTAGTGTACCACCCCAAGTGTCCCCACATCCTCCCTGGGCCCCTGCAATTGCCCCCCGCCCCAAGCATATGTACATTATACTTATCTTAGGTGTGATCAGGGGAGGGAACTCATCTGTGGAGCTCTATGGGGATCTGGTCTGGGTTGGCAGGCCCAATGGGGTTTCTTGAACATTTGCCCATGGACAGTAACCCATAGCAACCAATCAGTGATTGGCTTTTTTCAGCCTCCTGCAGGCAGAACAATGAATGCAACAATTTGACTGGTTGCCATGGGTTACTGCCCACAGGCAAATTTGCCCAGTGCTGTTAAATGATCCTAAGTGTTTCTATCACCTACTGGGTGAGCACATGTGATGTGTTTCATCTGAACACCTAGTTAGGAAACAAGTTAATTGCCCCTGAACAGATGAGGAGGCCAAACATGTCAAATGTAAAAAATTCCTACACACCTCCTGGGACATAGAGTAGTACAGTCCAGAACTGGAGCTCAAGCAGGGTCAGTGGGCTTAATACAGCACCCAAAGCTGCTTAAAAGAAATTTAAATTCTGGGGAACTAAAGACACTAAGTTGAATAATGAAGCGTTTTTAAAACTAAGTTTTACTTTCACCTTTTCCTGCATCTAAAACTAATTAGCAAATCTAGTTGCTTTACCACTTCTAGATACAGATATGCACAACCCCTCTGTATTATGGAAAGGGTACAAATGTGTAACATTCTTTTCACTTCTGATTCTGATAAATACATTTTATACATTTATCACATTACACTCACGATTTTCATAAGATTTATTCATTAAATTTTTACTTATTTTCTTGACTGTAGGATTAAGAAAAACTTAAGGAAGTTGCTGTCAGACTTCAGTCCCCTATTGTGTTACTTGTCAGGATTCCTCTAAGCTTATAACCAGAATACAGTTATACGAAAGGGATATTATAACAGCTACACAATTAGTTCTTGCAGTGTCAATGATTTACCCTACACGGCCTTTGGGCTGGGCACTCCATTGATGTAACAAGAACCCCTATGGAGGCCTGCCCTTCAGTCCCTTAGCACACAACTGAGTCATAGTAATCACTGTAATTAATAGTTAATTATTAGTAGTTAATGGCTACTTATATAGGGTTTGGCTTGCACCATAGATACAACAACTTCAAGCAAGTTATCTTAAGAATAATTCACACAGCAGCCAAAGAGTAATTATAATAAATACAGATGAAGGTGCGGGATGCAGAATTGTATGGGAAGAGCACTGCAAACAATCCAACAAATATACAGTTGCACAATATAAAAGGGCCAAGTGCTAAATCAGAATGCAGGTATAGGACCTGTTATCCAGAATGCTCGGGACCTGGGATTTACCTGATAAGTGTTTTTTTTGTCACTTGGATCTCCATACAAGGCTACTTAAAAATCATTTAAACATTAATTAAACCCAATACATTTTTTGCCCCCAATAAGAACCAATTATATCTTGATTGGGATAAAGGTCGGACTGGGGGGGTGTAGGGCCCATTGGGGGTACTGCCCCAGGGGCCCTGCAGGTGCCCCCGCAGGCCATGTCCCCCACCGGCCACGTCCCCTGCAACGCCTAGGGGCCCCTGCTGAGCCTCCCTAACCCCCCCACAGGGGGTGTGAACTAAAAAAAATTGAATGGCATTCTAGGAACCACTGTGTACCCTGCACTCCATTCATAAATGGGACCAGTGACCAGTTGTTACTGAAGTAACTTTCTAAAATAGACCTAACCCAATAAAGGTAAAATATAACTAGAATTAAACTTAAAATAATAGACTAGCTGTAAAGGAGAGACCAACATTATAAGGATGTTTTGTGCCTTTCCAGCCTAAAGCCTAATATTTTAGGCATAAAATAATCCAACTAATACCACTGCCAACAGCAGTACAGCTGTGCTCTGGCATTTTACAGTGAACTCCTTTACCTTTACAAGAACTAAATCTAATTGGTAGTTGAGCGGTATTGCAAAAATGTGCTTTTTTCTAGCACATTGCATGTATGTATGTATGTATGTATGTATGATATCCATTGATTTTGTTTAATATATTGTGAGAGATACAAGCAGTAAGAACACTGGTGTATTTTCTAATAGTGTTAAAGGTTCCGTACTCCATTTAGTATGTTCAGTTGACCAGCTGTAGGTAGCTGCCTGATTAGGCTTCTGGTGAGCAGCAAATAAAAGAACTGTGGGATTACGCAGAAGAGGTTGGTTGATTGTTGACTTACAGAGTGGGTGAAAGGTCTCTCAGAGCACAGAGAACAGGGCATGAAGGCTGCCTGCCTGTGTGAGGAACTCCCAGAGGGGCTGGGGGTGCTGCCTGCCACTGCAAGGAGAAGAGGGAGCTGTGACCACGTGTATGAGTACTGGAACAACAAGGCTTAGTGAGAAGCCTAAGTGTGCCAGAGGCTGGTGAGGTGGTATCCAAGGAGGGGAGAGACAGCAGGGCTGAGTGGGTAGCCCAAGTGTTCACGAGTGTGAGAGTCAGTGTAGATGTGTGAAGGTCATTTGGGAAGGTGAGATGCCCCGTGAAAAGGTTCCAAAGTTTGAGAGTTTCCCTGGAAGGGGACAAATCATGAACACGTTTGATGAACTGTTTGCTGATATTTATATTGGGAGGCGTTTGCCCCAAATAAACTTGTGTTTCTGCTACCCTGCCTACCATAGCTAATTTTCCTCAAAAATTACATATACAGGAAGGCAGCATGCCACAATATATATATATTATTGTTAAAATATTGCCCCACTCTTAAATGTCTTGCCCTCCATCCAATCCCTTAGTTTCTCCAAATAGCCTGCAATCCTTGTATGTTTCTCATATATATTTGTCAATGTAAAATAGATTATGGTTGCGTAAAAAAAAAACTGCAGTCGCGTATCAAAAAAGTCACACAGTAGCTGGGTTTTGCAATCTTTCGCAGTTTCGTTCGTTTTTCCGCAGTTTGCTCATTTTTCAGGGGAGCGAAATGGGACAGATTCGCTCATCACTACTCACAAAGTCCTGTGGTGAATTTTGAAAGCACATGCCCAGTAAGCGTTTGGTGGCATGACTTGATGCATTCACAATGCATTTCGTCCAGCTAAGTTGTCAGGTTGACTGCTCTGATATATATATATAATACAGTCACAGATAGCCGGCACTCACGTAAAGTCCATTAAAGTGTGTGGCCTGGGTGCAGGCCAGAAGCGAGAGTATCCAATACATAGTGAGGGTCCGCACAACACAGGGCTTAAAGCACCACAAGAAACTTTGGAGGCTGACGTTTTGGCCTAAACAAAGGCCTTTTTCAAAGTGAAAAAATAACATCAAGAGTAAAGGCTTGCATGGCTTTGCATGGTTGATGTGACACGAAAATATTTCCCACTGAGCAAATACAAGTTAACATATTTGTATGTAAGGCCCTTAGAATAAACTTGTTTCTTAAAAGATAAGCACCCTTTAAATGCATATAGTCAGCAAAAGTACAGTATGTGCCGAAATATTCTGACAAACGCAGTTTACAAAAAATGTTTTAAATTCCTTGCAGAATTTCTAAGAAATGCTAATTATTTCTGTTTCTTGTATCTAAGGGGCTATTAGGTCTTGTAAAACTTGTTCTGTCCATTCAAGCCTATAGGAATCTCACTATGTGCAGGTTCGACTGCAGTTCGCTTGGAAATGTCATATATATTTAATTTGGTTATATTTGATTGTCCCTCTTGTATTAACTGTTCTTATCTCTCCAACTGCTCTGCTTAACTCTCCTAGGGTAATGATATGGCGTGTTAGAGTATTTGCCCAGACATATTAACTCCCGGACTAAAAGACATAAGATGTTTGGACTGTTGCAAATGGAGAGTATATAAAGTGTAGTAAAGTTGATGAAACTTGGTTTTAGGCTAAGACTTTTCCTACTAGTTATAGACATTGTAGTTGTTATCATTGTATATGTTCATTGCGTTATATGTTATATGTTCATTTGATGTATTTGCAGCGAATTTCCGCATTTCACCATTGGCGAATTGTCTCGCGAAACTTCAAGAAAAATCCACCACGGAAAAATCCGTTGCGAGTCAAAAAAAGTTACGGTTGCATCAAAAAAAGTTCGGGTTGCGTCAAAATGATTTTGCCATTTCGGGACAGATTCGCTCATCACTAGATTTAATCTCTACTTATTCTCTATTTTAGCACAAATACTGTAATACTGTTTCACTATACAAAAAAGTGTGCACCTTGTTGCCAGTGGCCCATATAACATATGCCTGGTAAAAGGAAGATGAAGCAGCTTGGCCAGCAATCTGTCTAGTCTGCAGTTAACCAATTTTAATGCTTTAAAGGGGCAGTATATACCCCTTGCTTAACATAAGTGTAATGAATTAGGGTTTGTGCCAAACATATTTTTGCCTATTATTTTAAGCATGAAAAAAAATGTTTTTTTGTTATTTCTAGAACTAAACAGGGCAAACAAGGAAACTACAGCTACTCCATGTTTGGTCCTTGTAGGTAGATAAAAAGAGCATGCAAGATTTTAGACAAATTACTTTAAGTTAACAGTCCAGGATAGCGTAAAATGATTGTTAAAAACTCTAGTATAACTGCGCCATATAGTCTTTCATCAATAAGCAACCTGGGACTTTTATATATGGAATTTAGGCATAAGAATATCTTGATGCTGGAACATTATAAATATGTAGATAATTTCTTAGCACTTCTTTAATTATTAGGGTTTTCTTAATGTCTGTTTTTAAACATACCCTTAAATCACTACCTTATCTAGTTGTTACCAAGTCTTCCTTATTCACTGCGCTCTTTTAACTTTCTGTTCCTATCTCAGTCCTCAGGGCACTAGACGGTAATTTGGGCATGGGAAACATTAGGGGTGTAAGCACAGAAAAACCTTTTAATGGAGTATTAAAGACCTACATGTAGCTGGGTTATCTAAGGGCAGAACTATGTGGCATATTTTGTTGGATGTCCTCACGTCGACAGAATTCATCCTACCAGTTGGATGTACTGTAGTTGCATGTATAAAAAATTACATTGCCTAACTGATATAAAATCTGCATCCAGCACGATAAAGAAGACTTTTGCTTCTCACTAAAATATATTGACTGTGGATATAGATGTATATAAAGGACCATTAAGACTTTATCTGAACAAAATGTACATTAGAGCATGGAGGATCAGATTCTGCTGCATCCCACAAAATGTCATGATGTTATGTACCATTTAGTAATGCATGGGTGGGAAATTTCCAAACCTTCACCCTAAGGGCAAGGTCAGACATAGCGTCAATCTGCGTCTCCCAGCCCTGCATTTTTCAGGCAGAGAGAAGCAAATATCCTCTACAGCGGAGTGGAGCATAGGTTCCCCTGTAAGACGTGAAAGCAGGCATTTTTGGGCGGACCTGAACTGTGCCTGCACTGAGGTGGAGCATAGGGAAGCAGATCTGCTTCTCTCAGCCTGATGGAGAAACACATGGCTGGGAGAAGCAGATCTACACTACATGTGACCTTGCCCTAACCCAATTCTTTCCAACCTGGGTATGACCCGGCCTGAGGCTGAGACATGTTTTGGAATTTATGCTGATGTTGCCAGAGAAGACATCACAGAGGGATCAGTTGTCCAATGGCTTAGTCCATTGAGAGGGCTGGGGAGGTGGGGGTGTCCGCCTGACCAATGGATTTCTGGTTGTACAGAGTAACACTAGAGCAGTTGCATGACAAGATTTTGTGGGCATGGTAAAATCTTTTGTGTAGTTCAGCTCTAACTCACTAGGAACATTCCACTGCCTTTGCACGTGAATATGCCTGGAGCAGCTGTGTGTTTTAAGAATTCTTTGCATCTATTATAGCTAGCTATTTTGTAACGCTATCTGTCAATACTCCCCTCTAGCCTCCTTCTGCTTGACCCTCATACCTTTAGAATGGTTTTCTTTTCCAGAATGATATACTGTATAAAAGAGCCCCAGGCTGGTCTCAAGGAAATTACTTCATATGATAAAATAATTTAGTCCAAAGTTCTTTTAGAAATTTCCTTGTGTGCATTTCCTGCAAATATGAAAAAGCATTTTCCTTTTACCCAGGGCTGCCATCAGAAATCACAGGGCTCCCTACAAAAAACATATCAGCCCCCCATGGCCTTATGGTTAAAAAACAAAACACACATTCTGTAGGTGGCAAAGGGCCCACAGATGGGAACCCTTCAATATATACATATAAGGTTGTGAAGGGTGCAGTTCAGACCCACATTGTTAACATCATTGATGGTTCCTATTGCAGACAGATTTATTTTTAAATGGGAAAAACTAATTCCAATTTTAATTTCTTTACAATATACAGGTATCGGACCCCTTATCCGGAAACCCGTTATCCAGAAAGCTCCGAATTACGGAATGCCCGTCTCCCATAGACTCCATTTTAATCAAATAATTCAGAATTTTAAAACGGATTTCCTTTTTCTATGTAGAAATAAAACAGAACCTTGTAATTGATTCCAACTAAGATATAATTAATCCTTATTAGATGCAAAACAATTCTATTGGGTTTAATTAATGTTTTATTTATTTGATTTTTTAGTAGATTTAAGGTATTGAGATCCAAATTACGGAAAGACCCCTTATCCGGAATACCCTTGGTCCCGAGCATTCTGGATAATGGGTCCTATACCTGTATCCCCTTTAAGCTCACCCTTCTGCTTATGGTCCCTTTAGGCTTATGACTCATCAGGAACCCCAGCAAAGAAAAGGCAGATCCATTGCACATCCATCCCATGTGTATAGTGACAGAATCAGATCTGCCAATCCTAACACAAACTGGGCAGATTTTGACCAAAATAAGGATTGCGGTCAGGACTGAATTAAAACTACCAGTCTCTAAATAGCTGATGGTCTTTACAATTGAATTTTTAGCAGTTCCGACACCCATTCTCATTTCCATAAGCACCTACAGTGTTTTTATTTTTATTTTTTAATTATCTTTTTATTGGGGTTTAGATTTTTTTGTACATTCACAAACATAATACAAATGCAGCTGCAAGTCACAAGACTAGTTCTGTATCAGCTTACATAAAAGAAAACTTTTCATAAGGTAACACCTTTAGATCAATTTAAAAGCATTTTGAGAAAGTTGGGGTTACAGCGATATAAAAAGTTCAAGCTTTACCAGTCCGGGTGTACCTGTATTTTTGCAGACTGCCAGTTGTAGGGATAGTAAATAAAAAAGGAGAAAGGGTAGGTAAAAACATGGCAGAACTAAGAACAAAACCAGGTTTAATTAGATATCACTCTATGGTATCTTTGTGTAGGCCACATCATGGGTAAGTTTATCCAATGCCTATTGGGAGTGAAAAGGGAGTATACAGGCTCCCTACCTACATATATTGTCCTCTCTCCCCCCAAACCCCAGGCTTTGTCAGTTTCTATGTTCATAAACCCTGTCTAATACCATATGTGTATTCCACGTAATCCCAGTTTGCCCAAATTTTATCAAAATTTGCTATCGTGTCACGATAAAGGGCAGTGAGGTATTCCATTCTATGCATATATCATACTCTGTTTAAGAATTCCATCTCTGTGGGAGGTACTGTAGCCTTCCAGGCTTTTGCTATTGCCCCTTTAGCTGCCATAAACATACTATTTATTAAGCGCTGAGCTGAATTGTTTAAGTTGGGTATTTCGTTTCCCATAATGCAGATCATAGGATCCCATGGGATATCTATAAATGTCACTTTCCTAACCCATTGTTGGACTGCCCCCCAGAACGGAGAAACACCTGCAGTGTTAACACCTAATGATATGCCTACCACTGATTAATACCTTTGCACACCATAAGTTATTTGTTGACTATTACATTATATTTCATGATCATGATACTTAAAGGGATTGTTCACCTTTAAAATAACTTTTATTATGATGTAGAGAGTGATATTTTGAGACAATATGCAATTGCTTTTCATGTTTTATTATTTATGGTTTTTAAGTTATTTACCTTTTTGTTCAGCAGCTTTCCAATTTGCAATTTCAGCAATCTGGTTGCTAGGGTCCAAATTAACCTTATACATGAACTAATTCAGCAAATTTGGATACATGAGCAGAATGGAAGGGGGGCATCATATGATTGTAGTTACTACAGAGGAATACAATTATTGAATGTTGCATACAAAGTTTTTACTAAGATAGTGGCAATAAAGATGGAAAAATATGTAAGAAATGTTGGGGATTATCAAGCTGGAATTAGGAAACATAGATCCACCACTGATCAGCTTTTCTCATTAAGAATTATACATAAAAAATGTCACAAGTATAATATAACTTTGCTTCAGTTGACTGATTTGATGTTCAGATTTGTGGATTCTTTTTTGACTGTTTATTTCACTTCCTCAGATGTAGCATTATCAAGGCTAACAATCACAAATATCAAGAATACCTACATGTCATTAACATTAAGGAAAGTGTTTCTTGGTTTGGATGGATTGTTTTTATTTCTATTGCATAGACTGGGGGCCTTGCTGGAATCTGTCAAACTTAGGCTGTTAATATTAGTGTTATCAAGCCTATAAATTCTTGCTAGGTTGTCAGGTTTAGTCAAGTTATTCTGCATCCTAATATTCTACATCCTACATAATCACTTGGCTGTTCTGTAAGTTTTTGTCCTGCTTCTCCTTCATGATAACCAGGTGGTGTTACCTTCTATAGGAGACTTCTTCCTGTGCTTCATTCTCATAAATGAAAAAAAAAATCAGAGGTGAAGAAGCCAAAATCATAAGCCAGGAATCAATAGCTAGGACAATATACAACCAGAGCAGAAAGCACCTAGCATCCTAAAAGCTAGCGTGTCTATACTAGCTGACATACCCGTATACTCATGTTTACGCTAGCATCTACAGCACCATGCCAACTGGGAATGTTGTTATGGATGCATATTTGCAGAGACAGACATGCATTGTGACATTCACTCACCTGGGTAAATCTGATTGGCTGCTGGGGGCAACTGCATTGGTAGAATTTAGCAATCAGCGATTACAGTATGTATGTGTATGTGGTCCTGGTTCAATATCTTTAAAACTAGTTATTTACTCACTTCATTCTAAAAACAGTTGCAGGCAAACCTGTGTCAAGTAGTACTGATGCCCAGAACATCAACCACCTGCCCCAGCCATGCTTGCTCTCCTCACCACCATTGCTCTCTACCTACAGTCACTTACTTGCTCCCTGCCCTGCTACTTACTCACCTCTACCACTGGAATTGTACCCCCTTTATTTGCCACTTGTGCCCTAGGCATATGCTTCTGCTGTCAACACCTAGTTCTGCCCTTATTCCTGTGTTTAAGATTTCAGCACAGTTTGAGCATTTATACTGAGATATTGGTCTATTTTTGCAAGAAGAATGTGTTTCAGCTTTTCAGAGCTTTTCGATGGCTTGTGCTTGGGATGGTAATGAAACTAGTGAGGTTTCATGTCAGTGTTCCCAGAGCAGAATATCTAAAAGAAGAAATGATTTTGTAAGGAGGTGTAGCTGGACACTTAAAATAGTTTCATACAGACAATATAACCAACAATAGCAAATCTCAAGTATTCAATGAGCCCTTATATGTGAAGCCTTTGTACAGTTGAGATTGTATAGCAGGCCAGAAATCCCTAGCTTCTTCAAAATCACATACAATTGATGGTGATTTTTTTACCTATAAGTGAGGATTATATGAAATATGCAGTTTATTGTAAAAGCATAAAGGTGCTTGAATAAAGTTTACATAGGAAGTAAGGAAAGAGTGTGTCTGTAAAAATAGGGCTTGTTCTGCCTAACTAAAATAGCCAGCTCTATCCATGCTACAACTGAGTCCTTTACTTACCTTTCATGCACTTGTAACAGCTTAATGACCCAAGGAAGTCATTAAAACAAACACAATTATCCTAAGATATCAATATTATTAAAAATATAATAATGTTAATAATTTAAAGGACACTGTGACACAATAATTTCCAAAGTCACCATGTTTTTCATCCACAATGCAGCATTTTTTTCCCCACAATTCCAGCATAATTGCAGCTGTGAGGGGATGATTCTCCCGGAGCAATAGCCTATGCTGCATTTAAATATGTGCAATTGAGCACTCATTTTGACATAGATAGGGCACAACTGCACTGAGAATCCTTGGGATTCATCATTTCTGGGATTTATTGTCAAAATCATTATTAAAATCACTGCAGTCAAATTGCACAATCGTGAAAAAAATGCTGCCAGTGTAAATTTGCACAATTACATATTTTGAGTGGCTTGCCTTCAGCACTAAGTGTTTGGAAATGGACAGGTGTTTTGGACATTTTGTCACCAACGCTTTAACATTGGTGACAAGGTGGCCTGTGTGCCATTGCCCTTAGAGCTACACTAGGGTTATATGTAAATTGATTTTTAAAAACGTACCTGTTCATGGAATACATTAGGGGAAAAAGGTTTAAATGTGATGCATTGAGGTATCTCCAGCTAAAACTCAGATCGACAGTAGGAGAAAGACTGCAGAGACCAGTCTTTACTGTGCCCTTTTGGGGCCCTGGAACTTTCTGCTGAGGACCAACAGAGAGAACCTGAATACTG
This sequence comes from Xenopus tropicalis, assembly GCF_000004195.4. NCBI lineage: Eukaryota > Metazoa > Chordata > Amphibia > Anura > Pipidae > Xenopus > Xenopus tropicalis. The sequence continues at coordinate 109,531,494 of NC_030679.2, forward strand.
CGGAGTTTGATCCAAAGCACAGTACAGGCAAGGGTTAACCAGAGTGGTAGTCAAAGACAGTGGTAGTAAGGAGTCAGGGCAGGCTTGCAGTCAATAACCAGCTTGAGCAAGGAGGGACCAGGAAACGCTTACATTTTCAAATTTTGCACCAAACGGTGACGTCACGATGCCTGGCGATGCACATCTGTACAAATAGACCTATAAACTGGTGCACCGAGAGGTAGGGAGGTCTCTCAGGGCGACTTACACTACCGCCACGTTGGATCTTGCAGGAGTAGTAGTAGTAGTCTGTATGTATTTCTGTATGTCTTTTCTCTCTCACCAACTGCAAGCTTTCAGGCCACTTATCTCCTGATTGTATCATGAACACATTTATGAATTTCATTCGTATACTAGGCAAGTACTAAATTCCAAGAGCTTTATATTCCAAGAGCTTTTGATGTAACATAGTATATTCATGTGCAAAAGCTTCAGGGACTTACATATAATGGGAACATTTCCCATTATATATATAGAGGAACTACATCCATTATGTTGTGCCCTAAGCTGCAAACTGCACCAGACTATTCCTTTGGTGACACTGGCCAGGGGAAACCTCGAAACACCTGTGTATGTATAACTTAAAGTGATGTCAGTTGTGCCTGTTTACTTGCAAGACAAAGGAATATTTTCACTGGGTGGTTTTATAACAGAACTAATCAAAGAATTGGAAGTTAAATACTTTCTATTCATGTTTTATTGAAATCAGATGTGGAAAAATACAGTTATTATTCTATCAGCTTACAATTCACTCAAATTGGTATTTTTATGGAGGCATAACAAAACCAGTATATCCTGAAATCCATCAAAATCATTTGAGGCATACAGTACATAACATTCTTGCTAAAAGTTTTTCTTTTTAGTTCACTTAAGCTTGACACTGATTAATTGTAAAAAGTTGTTTTTAATAATTCCTAAAATTACAAAACAGCCCTGCCCTAAAGTGTTGCCATGCACACAACATGCATGATAAACATCTTCATTTATTACAAGACAAAACTACAGATCCGATATCTGGAAAACAGTTATTAGGAAAGCTCCGCATTATGGGAAGACCATCTCCCATAGACTCCATTTAAATCAAATATTTACATTTTTTTTAAAATGATTTCCTTTCTCTCTGTAATAATAAAACAGTACCTTGTACTTGATCCCCACTAAGAGATAATTAATCCTTAGTGGAGACAAAAATCCTATTGGGTTTATTTAATGTATGCTTTTTAGGTAGACTTCAGGTATGGAGCTCCAAATTATGGAAAGACCCCTTGTTTGAAAACCCCAGGTCCCAAGCATTCTGGATAACAGGTCTCATACCTGTGTATGGCAAGAGATATCCATACACGCCAAAAGCATCTAAACTCCCCCCATAAAATTGGACGTCCTCAGTTTTAACAAACTTTTCAGAGTTGCAAGCTGTCTCTGGAAACAACATCGGCACAAGAACATGTGGGCTGATTTATATCTGCAAGTGAAGTCAGCAAAGTGCAATTTTAAGAGATACTGTCATGTTTTTTTCCCACAATGCAGAGTTTCTTCCCAGAATTTCAGTGTCACTGAGGTCGCAATGGGGCATTGCATCTATTGACACTGGGTGTGAAGTGACCTCTGGAGCTATCACCTGATCAGGAGGTGGCAGTAGCTCCAGGGTTCCCCTGCATCAATAGGCGCAGCAGTCTTGCCCCACTTAGTGCAACTCTATGAAAGTGTAAGGAATGAATTATGATGCAAATACTTTAATGAATGGGGACTCATGCACAAATCACTGTGGGGAAAAGTGCTGGAGCGCAAGTGCATTTGCAGTCATAAATGACCCCTATGGGTTTTTATTGGTAAGCAGCCACAAAGAAGCCTAAAATATGGCTGCCATTGGACTTGTGATACACCATATCGTCTGGATTAGCAGATGCCAGGAGAACATTACCTGGCTAAATGGGTATGCTAATTATCTAGATATGTAGAGAAGGGATAATGGTCTGGGGTTGTTTATCATTGTTGGACAAGGCCCTTGGTCCAGTGAAAGAAAACCATTGCACTAGAGCAGTGCTGTCCAACTGGCGGCCCCCGACCCCCCTCTGTGTGGCCCCCACCTGTCTGGCTGCTTTGATGGCTTACCTTTGAGTAAGCATTAAATGGTATCAGTACTGAGATTAACTGGCCCCCTGCATGGTTCTCACCTCAGATTCAGGCTGTAATCCCACAGTATTGTTTAAAAATGTAATCCCCTGTGTTGTTCACACTTTTTAATCTCTGCATTGTTCACCCCCTGCAGTGTTCACACCTCAGGCTCAGACTGTAATCACTCCCATTGTTCACTTCTTCACACCTCAGACATAGGTACTGTAGGCAGAGCATGGCACATACAGCCAGCATAGGGCAGGTACTCTGCTTGCCCTATGCTGCTTGTGGGAGGTGAACCTGGCAGGGGTTTGTTGTGGGAGTATGTTAGCAGTTGGAAATAGCCATTAAATGGTCCCAAAGGTGTGTAATTATGTACTGGGGGTTGCTCTGCTATCCACAGGGGAGGAGGAGACATATGGAATTTAAGGGTATATCTTAATATGACATAATTCTTTCACATATGAATGATGGTTGATATCCCCACAGTAAGGACTAAGCATTTGGGATTTTGCTGTGCTACCACCATTGTGATAAAATAGGTGTGGTTTGAAGTGGGTGTGGTTTCAAAAAGGGGAGTGGTCAAAACTGGCTTCCATTAGCGGCCCTCCACCATGTATGCTAGAGAAATTCCGGCCCTCGGCACCGCAGAAGTTGGACAGCACTGCACTAGAGCATACAATAAAATGCTTTACAATTCAAAACTTTGTGGAAAATCTTTTCAGAAAAATAATCCCACTAATCAAAAAGCAGGTTTCAAACAAATTGGGTTTGCTGTGATAGTAATGGAAGAACTTAACTAATCTGCACAGAACCCTGACCCCTGTAAATGTCTATAGAATGAAATGAAACACCAACTATAAATTAAACACAACGGACATTTGTGCCCAACCGTATTAATGCTTTTGTTGCTGAGTAGAAGGAAAGCCTAGAATAAATCTAGTTGAAAGCCTCCCCAAAACAATAGAGGCAGTTACAGCAGCACTGGAGGAACCAGCTGCAGGCTATTCCCCAAAATCTTGCACAGGCAGGTGTCCGGACACTTTGGCCATAATGTGTAACCCAAATTATCAGTGCTATAATGGGGATACATTCTGATTTCAAAGCAACATTAGTGTTAAAAGAGAATAGTTAACAGTTAATGTAGCACCAACATTGAATCGTTGGCCTTTTTTTTAACTTTTGTCTTCCCTAATGAAAAATGAATATGGAATGTGTGATTATTTCCTCTTATTCCCTACACGCAGTATTGTAGAATGGTTTTAACTTACCAATTCTAAATATGTCAAAACCTCCATTATTTACTCACAAACTTCCATATTTCCTTTCATAGAAGTCCTGCAGTGGGTACTGGAGTGCAATTTAAAATTGCCTGGGTTATGACCATCTCAAAAAACAGCTATTTGTCAGTTTGCAAAGACAGATTTGGCAGGAGCAACTCATTAAACTACTTTATGTCAGCATAGGTATTTCTATTTTTAACACAATGTAGGTGGAAAATTATACAGTATATAGGCCCTCTAAACCTGTCGACAGGGAGGATACATAAAAGGCAGCATAAGTTAAAATCCCCTAATCTTGTAGGCAATAATAAATAATAAATGGTGCTGGTTTTACTTTGGGCCCCTGTATTGAAGCTCCCTATAAATCCTCTCTGGTCTCTGTCTGTGTTTCAAATGAAGGGTGGGCGTGTCCTAATGTCCTAATGGTCCCTGCCAGAAGCACAGTAGAAGGGGGATAGACAATCACAGCCCTGCGGTCACCCAAGCAAAGACAGGCTGCAGTTCCCTATCAGGTCAGCCTAGTTGCTGACTGGTTCCTATCCTACAGTGCAGTGTGTTGGGGGTTTCCTTAATGGAGAAGGATCTAGGGGTTTTTGTTGATAACAAGTTGTCTAATGCCAGGCAGTGTCATTCTGTGGCTACTACAGCAAATAAAGTGCTGCCTTGTATAAAAAAGGGCATTGACTCAAGGGATGAGAACATAATTTTGCCCCTTTATAGGTCCCTGGTAAGGCCTCACCTTGAGTATGCAGTGCAGTTTTGGGCTCCAGTCCTTAAGAAGGATATTAATGAGCTGGAGAGAGTGCAGAGACGTGCAACTAAACTGGTAAAGGGGATAGAAGATTTAAACTATGAGGTGAGATTGTCGAGGTTGGGGTTGTTTTCTCTGGAAAAGAGGCGCTTGCGAGGGGACATGATTACTCTGTACAAGTACATTAGAGGGGATTATAGGCAGTTGGGGGATGTTCTTTTTTCCCATAAAAACAATCAACGCACCAGAGGTCACCCCTTTAGATTAGAGGAAAGGAGTTTCCATTTGAAGCAGCGTAGGTGGTTTTTCACGGTGAGGGCAGTGAGGTTATGGAATGCCCTTCCTAGTGATGTGGTAATGGAAGATTCTGTTAATGCCTTTAAGAGGGGCCTGGATGAGTTCTTGATCAATCAGAATATCCAAGGCTATTGTGATACTAATATCTACAGTTAGTACTAGTGGTTGTATTTATAGTTTATGTATGTGAGTGTATAGATTGGTAGGTGTGGGTTAGGTGTGCTGGGTTTACTTGGATGGGTTGAACTTGATGGACACAGGTCTTTTTTCAACCCTATGTAACTATGTAACTATGTAACTATGTGCTGAGCGCTGCTGCCCCCCCCCCCCCCCCCCCCCCAGAAAGTGGAACAAATGGGCCGGACTAGTAGGGTTTTGGGGGAAAATTTCAATTAACAACCCAAATGGCCTTCCCGGAACTGTACAGTTTTTTATGTCTGGGTGACAGATCTCCTTTAATGTGAAAACGTCATACATGTGTAATGAATCTACCAGACTATCCTGCAGAAGGGGTGTATCAGGCCTTCTGTTACCTTAGATCTCAGTAATATATTGTACAGTAAAACCTGAATAAGGATCAGCCATCTTTCAACAATCTATTACTCAAAGCACCACCCAAATGCTAATTATGGCATTTAGCAGAACCTTATTTGCAAAACAAGTCATTAACCCAGGGCTAAGGCAGTGCTGTTTTCTATTAACAGAATAAACTAAAATTACTAGATTACTGGTTTTATTGTTTAAAAAACTTGGACTTGCTAGGAAATGGATTTTTTTTCTTTAATCTGTTTGCTAGTTCCTCTTCTACATCTTTAATATACTATCTTCTCATTTTTTTCACACGGAATGAACCTCACACTGTTATATTTTTATTTTACTTTCCATAGAATTGTTGACTTCCATAGCACTGACATCACAAAAGCACAGGTCATGCCGCTATTCTTGGCCTTGTCATTTAATGTGCCCTAGGCAAAATGCAGATTGATGATGGGTAGGGCTTTCCATGGGGCTCCTTTGAAACTTGATGGATTGCCAGTGAATCTAGAAACAACCTCAACAGCTGCCAATATTTCAGATGACTTTTCCTGCATCAACATTTTTATTGGTTCAAATTTTTTTTCATTGTTTTCTGAACTGTTACAGCTGGGTCACAAAAATCAGTAGAGATGTATGACATAAAAGCACTATTTTAGCCTGTGTCCATATTAAATTTGTGTGCTAAACATAAAGCTGACCAGCCGGTAGATTACATACAGTTCACTGTAAGAATTGTACAGATTTTATCCTGCAAAAATCCCAAAGTCAAATCCCAATGTCAAAGCTGAAACACTGAAATATAAACCCCTAAAACAAAGTGGGTCTCATTAACAAGGTGCAAAGCAATCTGTTTTTTGCTCTTTGCACTGTTTTTAGTGCCCAGCTCCTAGAATGGAGTGCTGCCTGCTTATGGTGGCACTGCATACAAACTAAAGAAAGTTAGGTAATGTTTGGTGATGCAAGGTGTGGAGGAGCCCTAAGAAGGTGTCTGAAAAGCAGGATTCTGTTGGAGAAGCTCTACTAACTGATGCGTTTTTCCCATGACAGTATTCCTTTAAGGTGTGAGGCTGTGGGGGTGGTAGTAGCAACTTCAATGGGGGCAATGTTTGGTGGCAGCCTGGTGACGGTGGGGGGGCCTAATGTTCTGCTGCCCTGGTTGCTCCACAGAACACCAGTCCAACACTGTGTTCACCCTAAAAGACATTAAAGCTGGACTCCCTGTCTTATCTAGGAAAGCAAAAGGTTTTTTACTTTAAATCTTACCCTAACTGGCCATTAGGCAGTTACCTCAGACACTGCTGATAGGGCCAAATCAGTTCCACTTAGGCTGATGCCCCAAGGGAAGATTAGTTGCCCATGGTTAAATCTTTACTACCGCAGGTGACTAATCTCCTAAATGTGTTTCCACCAGCAGTAAAGGGAATCGCCAGTGAAAAGGCCTATGCGCCGCTTCACACAAAGTTTCCTCCAGCAGACAACTTTGTGCAACTTTGGAAAACACCTATATATATATACCTATTCTATAAATATATATTACAGTTTCTGTACAGATCTTTTAGTTTCTATACAGGTGTTACTGACTGTACTGCACAACATCTCTAAGACATCTCTAAGCCCTCCAATAATTTTATATCCTGCTTACAAGAAGCCACCAAGGTGCATGTTCTAGTGGCCAAGGACTCACTCCATGATGTCAGTGGTGAGTTGGCCAACAGAAAGTAGTCGAACATGAAATAGACCAGGGCAAAGCTTCAGCAAAAACAACTGCATTGTATGTTCATAGACTGGCCTTGGAGAAATATAAGAGGTTAGTATTAGTGATGAGCGAATCTGTTCCGCGAAACGGCGAAAAATTCACGAAACACCGAAAATGTCGTGCGGCAAAAAAAATTGTCGCCCGTGGCTATTATTTTGTCGCGCGGCGATTATTTTGTCGTGCGGCTATTATTTTGTCACGTGGCTATTGTTTCATCTCCCGCGGCTATTGTTTCATCTCCGCGGCTATTTGTCGCGCGGCTATTGTTTCGTCGCCCGCGGCTATTATTTCGTCGCACGGCTATTATTTTGTTGCCCGCGGCTATTATTTAGTTGCACGGCTATTCTTTTGACGCCCGCGACTATTCTTTTTTGACGCCAGCGACAATTTTTGGACGTGCGGCTAATTTTTTCATCCATTTCGCTAAACAATCCGCCAATGGCGAAACGCGGAAATTCGCTGCGAATCCATGCCTGGTGAAACATTTCGCCCATCACTAGTTAGTATCAATGTAAACAATATTATACCAAACAATGTTGGAGGTACACATACAGCTAGTTGGATCCTAATGTGTGTGATGAGGAATAGAATGTAAGTGCCACAGCCAGAAAATTATGTGAATGATGTATAATCAAATAAAATAACAACAACAATATAATAAATTAAATATTTCATTTGGGACCTTTTATGATGTTTAAATAGCATTAAAATTACCATAATTCTTCCATGCATTAACATTTCACCAATTTTTAAAAAAAGACATGTCTGATTAATTTCTAATTAATTATCCCATGACCTCCCCAGGGAGAGCACAGATCTCAAGTTTTACCTGGCCCTGGGATCAAGATACCTTGAGGCAAGAGATTCAGTCTTTCCCTACAGAAGACAGCATAGCAATAATGGTCATGTTTGCAAGCATAGGCTTAACAAACAACTGCTTATAAGATTTTTATTATTTATATTGCCCTACATATTCCAAAGTTCTTGCTGAGTAATTTTGATTAGATAAGCCTTGATTAAGGCTTACCACTACTAGATTATGACCTGGATGAATGAAAAACTAATTTTTATATTCCGGGCAGGGCCGGATTTTAAATACAGGGCCCTCTCCGCCTCCCACCACTCACACCCCTGTGCACTTGCTCCCCCTTCCCCTCTAAGCACCTTAGGTGGGAAAATCAGGGAAAGGTCGGCTCAGTCGCCAACCTCACTAAACGGACGGATATTAAAATGTATGGACACTTACCAAGACTCAGTAAACGTTTCTCTATGGATTATTTTGGAGTGTAGAGGTAACTGGCGTACCTGGAGGAAACCCATACAAGCTTGGGTAGAACATAAGAGGTCATTTATTTTTAGAAAGGCAGAAGGCAAAGTGCAAAAAACAGGTGCTATGTAGCAGAGGATGTAAGTCAGAACAGCCCCATCTGTACTGCCTACCCTAATGGCCTGTGCCTCTGAGTCTGCCGTGTTCTTCTGCCCTGGGAAATAATAAATGACCTTTATAAACTCCATGCATACAGTGTCCTTATTGGAATTGAACCTAGGACACTAGTCCCACTAGTACCCCAGCAATGCTAACCCCTGCTGGACAGCATTGAATGTATTAACAATTCAAGTGACAAAAAAGCTGTCTGTGCCTATTTTATCCAGCACAACAGTGATGTTGCTGAACTGCTACCAGCATGCAAAAGATAGATCATTAACGAATACTGTCTTTTTAAATTTTTTACATTTCATTGCTTTAACTGTTCTTTCAGTTATGCCTGACAAGATACTGTGGGTAGGTACAGTTGTGTTGTTTTAGTGTGAATGTTCTACCACATATATACAGGACAGTGCAGAACTTGTTTTTCATTTATTGAACTTACTGCTTCACATATCTTACACTTCACATATCTTAATACTCATATTACCCTTCCAAACCCCATTGACTGCAGTTTAGCATGGCAGTGTGTATTTAAGTGCATCAACAGTCGGCTTATCTCTTTCTGTGGATCTGTCAGCAGAAGATCAGCCACAACAGAACATGCAGTCTCTTGAGTAGATGCTAAAAATACTAATATTCTTTAAGCATGATTGAAAACGATACTTGGATTGTGAATATATATATATATATATATACATGTACATTAGCTAAAGACTCACATGCTAGTCTACAAGTCTGCAAATATAGTGGGGTGATGTTGGACCCCATAGATGACCCATTTGCCCAAACGATACATGCTATCTTTCCCAGCCTGTTTGGGGATGTGTAATTTTCATTTCTACAAAGCCAATGATATATGGTAAGCTTTAAGTCTGAATTGTGTGTGGGTTAAATTTTGTGTGTGATCAGCAAGATGGGATTTATGTGAGTAAAACTGAGGAATGGGATTTTTCATTTAAATTGCTCTTTAAGCAGCACACAAACTAAAGAGAAAAACTTAGCTGTAAGGTTTGATATAATATCCTATATTCTTATATTCATATATTCATATTTGCATGTATTTTGATAACTTTGATACACTTTGATGCTTAGCATATCATACTTCATTTCATAAATGTATCTCCATGTTGTAACAGCAAACAGCAAGGTTTGAACATCCCATAATAGTTGTTTTTCCCAAATAGTACCCTGGCACAGCTTGCACCTTACGAAATATAAGCCTTGAAAAATAACTTAATCTTATCTGTGCACTGACGCCTACTCCTTGTGTCCTCCTTAAAATTTCTGTCCCGCATTAGCCATCCTTGAAGGCCATCTTTGAAGCAACAATAGTCTTTTTCTTATTTGCTATAACACACCCTTATGTAGTTACGTGTGCACCGAAGGTTATAAAAGTGATGATCACTTAACAATCACTTAACAATAAATTGAACAAGTTTGAACTTCCATTTGGTTGTGTCCTTCTTGTTCCACGTCTTTGTCCTAGCAGGAGAGCTCCCACGGATCAATGAAAATGCTATTATTTTCAGGGACAATTTTCTGCTGGGTTATTGTGCCCCATATCCCTTTCTATCCTATTTACAGCTTTATTTCTTTTTAACAAATCAATCTTATTAGTTATAGTTTACTGACACAGACATTAAGTGAAAGTTTATTTTCGGAGTACTGAAAAACTTCTGTGCAGTTGGTCAGTTTTACAGCCATTTACAGGGACATTTTCAGTTAGCACCTCTTTCAAAGGGTATTTTGCAAATTCTCTCATATATGAACGGCACTGGTTCTCTAAAGGAATCCCTGACCTTCCTAATTATCAAACTAAGGTTGCTACCTTTGGCTTCAGAGGCAGAGCAGTGACATATGGGGGTGAGATCATGACATTTGGGGGCGTGTTTGTGCCTTGAGGGGGCTGGACTTTGAAATTAGAAGTGGTAATTGACCAGATTATTGTTCCGGTTTCACAAGGCTGAAACCCGAACAGACAGCTGAGAGGCAAACAGCCTTAAAGGAACAGTAACACCAAAAAATGAAAGTGTATAAAAGTAACTAAAATATAATGTGCTGCTGCCCTGCACTGGTAAAAGTTGTGTGTTTACTTCAGAAAGTCTACTATAATTTATATAAATAAGCTGCTATGTAGCCATGGGGGCAGCCATTCAAAGGAGAAAAGGCACAGGCACATAGCAGATAACAGATAAAACACTATTGTATTCTACAGAATTTATCTGTTATCTGCTATGTAACCTGTGCCTTTTCTCCTTTTTTACAGCTTGAATGGCTGCCCCCGTGGCTACACAACAGCTTATTATATAAATTATAGTAGTGTTACTGTAGCAAACACACCAGTTTTACCAGTGCAGGGCAACAGTGCATTATATTTTTATTACTTTAAAGCTCTTTCATTTTTTGTTGTTACCATTCCTTTAAGAAAAACCAAACTGTTTGGGTTAAAAACAAACAGGTGGCAACCCTACACCAAACTACCAAACTAATCCCCACCAACATGGCTTGACAGCAAGACCCCATTCAATAGCTACTTCTAATTGTGTATATGCAGACAGACTAGAGGCAAACAATATTACAGTGGGCACTGACAGTGTCAATTTCGCAGGCTCCCTTACCTTAAGCTCTTTTCTCCCACCCCCGGTACCTCAGAGACAATAATGACGTCCAGGATGGGATATAACAGGCCACAGCTTTATTAACAGCTTATTACAAAATCATTTATAAAATGATCAACATTTTAACAATAACCATCCATGTTATACCCAGTGGAATGCTTGCCCACTCCAAACCACCAACCATGGCTGCCTGCCATGCCGGCCACCTTCCGCAGCAGCTTCAGGTGGGCAAGTGAGAGAATCCACCAGAATCCACTACTCTCCTGGGACCCTTGTACGAGGAGGTTACCCTCCACCTTTTGACACCCATGAGCCAAAACTGGGGCTTAGCCCCCACCTTCCAGCAAGCATTCCTACCGCAAGCTGTGACGGCATAAACAAACCCCCCCCCCAACCCAGTCCACCTTGCTTATATTCAAGGGCGGGTGGGCGGGACAATACTCCTTGACTTTCCACGAGGTAATGGTACCGCCTCTTCCGCTGCTGTTAGTTTCCCTATCCTGGTCCCTCCTCTCACTTCACAAACCCTCCTTCCCCCCAGTCTTAGCCTCTATAATTAACCCCTTCCACTTCCCCTGCTGTTCCTAGCACCGTCAAGGCTCCTGCTACCTTATAGGTATGGGGCACCCTTCCAAAGAAAATTTTATGTGGCTCATTGATATTTAGACAATTTCATACAAATATTTTAAATCTACACTAAAGCCTTCCTAAAGTCCCTGACCGCTTTCCACACCATCTTAAACTTCTTAAACCCAAGAAAGAATGTAAACCATCTATGAGCTGAAATAAAACAAACAGATCTCCAAATATTACATTAACTAAATAAACTGCACAAACAGAGCTACTGCTACTTTATATGAAACAAATGAGAAAGGCTTTCCTTAGGGCAGCCAGTGAGCGCCACCCAGTGCCTGTACATGTAACTGATAATCACAGTTTAGAATAAAACCTCCAAAAAAGAGAAACCTTCCAAGCTGTTCTACATCCTAGCAATGTCATTGCACACTCTGATTTTATCCCCTACCCTGTGTCTGAACTTTTTAAATGTATGGTACACAGCGTCGGATTTCAAATCCAGGCTCCCCGAGGCTGCCCGCCATTCGTGCCCCCCCCCCGCATGCGCAAACAAACTTCCCCCCCCCACCGCAAGCACTGGCATTTAAACTCCCATACAGAACAGTGCAGAGAAGTCCCCATTGCTCCGTATGGGAGCAAAATGGCAAAATTTAGTTGTGGCATGCCACCCCTAAATATGTGCCGCCCTAGGCCCGGCCTTTGTGGCCACAGATCTGGGCCTGATGGTACATTTAGGGCCAGACCTTTACAGAGATCTGGTAATATCTGAGTTTATAAATGTTTGAAGAGACAATGTCAGAGTCTGAAATGCTCATTACTTACCTGTAACATAAAGTAAATCATAACACTCTAGTTACCTGGTATAATGTACTGGTTACCAAATAACTAGTAACACTAATAATGATATTGCATAATCTGTTACACTCAGTAAGGCCCATTTATATTCACAAGTGCAGCAAAGAGCAATTTCAAGTGCAATAACCATGTTTTCCCCCACAATTAAGCATTTTTTCCTAAAAAAAAAATCAGCGCCATTGTGGTCACAAAGGGGCGTTGCACCTGTCTCAATTTCGATGCCATGATGCAATCGCTGCCAATTTGCCAAAACTAACACAACTGCATGTGCATTTTGTCACAATTCAGCTATTGCGTGAAAGTCAGTCATCTTTTTCTAGGGTCTCCTTGCCAGTGATTCTTTAGGTGCAAGTGCCTCTAATAAAAAGGGTTTTGCATGCAACTGACAGCAGGGACCACAACATTTTTTGCAGTTGTAAATGACCCTTCATGTATAGTGTTAGGGGGGGAATTGTATAGGAAGCAAACTTCTATTGCCATAATCGCCTTCATTGTTCCCTATGGAATCTGACATTTGTATAGGATTTACATAGGATTCCCAGGTATGACTCCCATGAAAGAACTTTCCTTATCTGAATTGTATATAGGAGTGGGAGTTGTCATATTGATTTTCTTAGATGAAGCATACTCCATAGATCCCTAGCTGTTCAGCTGTTGTCTATAGTGAACACCAAAGATGATTAATTCATATGGCAACTCTAACAGAATTGCACCTCTCTTATCATTGGTAGGAAAGACTTTCCTATTAGATTGCACAAATCCAACTTTACAAAAAGAAAGAGACAACATCGTGTTTCTTAGTTAATATCCACTAGCTGGGTCCTTATTTGTTCACCACCTGCATTCTTATGCTTTTCCTTCAACATCTCCAGAATTAATTGAATCAGCATAATTACAGAGAGAGCAGAGCAGCTCCCTGCTGTGGTAATTAACAAAGCCAGAATAATTTGCATCCCCATCAAACCTTCCACTCTCCTGCCTCTTATTTGGCCCAAGGTTTCAAACACTAATGGAGTCCAATGGGCAAAGAGCAGGCCAAGTGGAAAGTCACATGTGTGATTGGCTTTTCCCTTCATGGTAAATTACTTCTGCTTAATCACCCTTGGCATTTAGCAGGTGCACCTTTATACCCCCCAAGGAATGTTTGGGCATATAATTATCAGGGTCAAGAAACACCCCTTTTTGTCTCTTGCTAGTCTCAAGTGGGCCATCACTGAGAATTCAGATGAAAGCCCTGAGCAAAATAAAATAGGACAGCTCATTCAGTCCCTGGAAAGTTACTGCAGTTTGTTAGATGCACACAGAACCCATTTGGCATGCATGAGAAAGATAAACAAGGGCCTGGAAATGTTACTTGTAGCATATAATGACAGAAGCTCAGAATTAGAGTAAAATTGGTCCCCCTACCAGCACTACAATTCACTTGTGTTTCTTTGTCATACAATATGCTCAGGATGGCATGCAAGCAGGGTTCCCACCAAGCACATGGTATAGAGATACAGTATTTCTATCAAGATGACATAGTTTGCATTGTTGTTGTGGGTGCAGTAAGCCAGTAGATATGTTTCAAGTATGGTTTGCATGCTTGGTTGCTTAAAAATAGATCTAATCCTAAACAAGCAATATCTTGAAATATTCTCAAACAATCAAGTGAAACCAATGTGGGTGGGGGGGGGGTGGCATGTTAAATGAGTGGATGCCTTGTGGAGGAGGAAAGCTGCACCAAAGGATCCATAACTGGGGGTTTTAATGAGGGTTGTGATTGCAAAGGTTGTGATTGTGTTAACTTTTAGTATGTTACAGAATGTCCTATTCATAGCAACTTTGCAATTGGTCTTTGTTATTTAATTTTTTTATAGTTTTGGAAATATTTGCCATATTCTACATTCATGCAGCTTTCAATTGGAGGGCACTGACCCCAGCTGGCAAAATCCTATTGCTCTGTGAACATACAATTGTATTATTTACTTTTTATTACAGGTATTTATCTTTCTATTCAGTCTCTCCCCTAGTCATATTCCAGTCTCTCATTTAAACTACTGCCTGGTTACTAATGTAAACAAAACCCTAGCAACCAGCTGCTGAAATTTCAAACTGGAGAGCCACTGAACAAAAAAGCTAAATAACTGAAAAACCACAAAAAATAAAAATTGAAAACCAATTGTCTCAGAATATCAATGTGACACCATTCTAAAAGTTAATTTAAAGGGAACAACATCTTTAAGGCAAATAGGGCTAGTGACTAGAGGAAGAAGCACAGTAACCAGAAGCCCTACTACTAATAGTACAAGACCATGTTTCTTAGATCTTTACTTGTCCATAATGCTTAACATACAGAAACAGCCCTTACAATTGACACTTTCTATCTGTTTACTATTAGTTTTGCAGTACCGGAGAGACATTGATATTTTACAAAAATTCAACACACAAACAAAAGCATTTATAAACTTAATAACATGTCTGTAAAATGAGTGTGAGGATGCTTCTTTGTTTCGGTGTTCGTAATATTTGCCCTTCTGCTTCACGTACAGAATGAATTATTAAAGTGTAAACGAACAAAAGAAATTATGATGGGAAAGGACTAGAGGGGGGAGTGATCTTCCTTAGGGTGAATAGCATATTGTACCATATTAGTGAAGCTGTCACTACTAGAATGCCATTAGGGCACTATTAATTAGGCAGGGAAGAGGCAGGCTTATTTGCCGTATGTGCCTGACGGCAGATTGTTCCCTGGCATCTTGCCAGCGGAAGCATCACGAAGACTTTGAAGAGCACTGGCAGAGGCAGCTAATCAGAGCTCAACAGATCAACATGAAAGTCTCATTTCAAAGATTTTGCCTATGCAATCATTCACATCTCACAAGATACAGAGCATTAAATGCAAGTGTGCATTAGGGAAATATCACTAACCCAACCTACCATCCTTGCTGAAAGAAAACAACATTGACTTTTACCCAAAGGCTGCTTGGTTTGTCCACACTCACATGTATTGTTTGTGTATGTCACTCTGTAGGTGTGTGTGCGTCACGGCAACCATCAGGTTCAAGTGTCAGCCCTTTAGCATTAATTTAGTGTTCATTAAAGGTTTAACAATGTGGGAGATTTTGAGGGTCAGACTTCATCTGACTTTACCCTGTCAGACGAGAATTCAGCACACAGCATTCCCATCCATCAGCAGCATCATGTTGGAGGGCTAATTCTTCATGTGGTTTATACATCAAATTTTTATATCAGTCCTATTATATTTAGGCATGTTTGACTTCTATGATGTACTCTGTTGATCCAACTCCATCCTACAAAATCTCCTATGTAGTTTAGCCCTAAGTGTATAAAGAATGACTTACTATAATAAAATGAGTAAGTAGGAGGCTCACTTTCTCCAAAGACTCCAGGACTTGCATTCAAAAATGTTCCTTGCACGTCTGTATAGTTCAATTTTCATGTCCTGCAGGTGCAACTCAACCACAATGACGTGTGTAAAAAAACATGGTGGATTGGGTCTGAAATTGCACACTGCACTAGTGTTGATACATGGGCTCTTATATGTTTTTTTTTTTTTTATTCCATGGGTTCTTAAATGTTTTAAACATGTGGTGCTTTCAGTTTTAGCCTTATCAATCAAGTAAGAATCCGAATGATATTTTTAAAGGTGCACCAGTAAACAAAGATTCAAATCTGTCCAGCCACTAGAAACAACCTGAACTATAGGAGAAGGAGAGTGTGCAGTGAAATGCCTTATCAGAGGCGATTCTGCACCC
Source organism: Xenopus tropicalis (assembly GCF_000004195.4). NCBI lineage: Eukaryota > Metazoa > Chordata > Amphibia > Anura > Pipidae > Xenopus > Xenopus tropicalis. Next base: position 109,547,508 of record NC_030679.2, read on the forward strand.
CTGGCCACCCTGAGACAGACTTTCCAATGAAGCTCCCCCGTGCCTACTATTCAGAGCATCAGTGCAGGTCGAGGTGGCACCACATCGCTAGTGCAGACAGCACAATTGCACTCTCTACACAAGCAGAGCAAAAATTCTGATTTAAAAATCAGGATTTTGCCTCTTAAAGAGTATCTTTTTGCCACCCCTGATAACCTGTGGGGCACCTCTGTCTGAGGCAAGATTCTTACCTTCTTACCAACACCCCGTTACTTGTGTAGCCCACTTTTGGTTATTCTGTGCTGCTACCTGCTGATTACTGTACTTTGGCGCTACAGGAGTCCTGAGCCCCCGCTTACTATGGGGGTTTACAGGGATTTCTCCCTTAAAGGCGTGCCTCCACCCAGGGATGATCTTGTGGAACTATAACCCCCACCCTGGGAACTTAATGTTTCACTAGTACCTCTGCTTGGGATCCACACACAGCCCCCGGTACCTTGCCCCTCCCTGGGGTAGTTGCTTACCGGCAGGTAGGTGATCCTTGGTGCAGGAAAGATCCAGTTACACAGTTTATATGATGAATCAAATAAGTGCTTTATTCAGGCAGGACCTCTCCAGGAGTGGCATATACAAATCAAACAGCATGCAGGGCTTTATCTCCTTACTACTCATTGAGAACCTTTTCCTGTTGGGCAACTCACGGTACTCGCGCCAAGTGTCCCCTTCTAGGTGATCTCCCCGGTACTCACGCCAGAAGGCACCCCCTCTTGGGGTCCTTCCCGGTACTCACGCTAGGCAGCCTCACCACAGGCCTCCTGGGCTAGCGGTGACCTTGTCCACCTACCTAGCCACTTGTGGCCCTGCACTCCGGCAGATGTAATGCTGGGAGGTCTTAACCTCACTACCACTCCTGGAGGGGCAATGTCCGCCCATTCTAGCTTGGTGACCTACATATCACTCCTAGAATGATCTCTTACATGAACTACTATCTTAACTGTGCCTGGGGTACTCCTTACTGGAGCAGACCCCAAAATGTCTGACCAACAGCACATGGCTGCAACCCCTTATATGGGCCTATGCACCACCCTGTGGCCATAACCCGAACTACAGGTATACACCCTGTTAACTATTTAGCAACCCAGTCATCCCAATGTCCCTGTTAACTATCACCACCCGGTGGCCTGTCCTAGGGGTTCCTGTCCTAAGGGCCCATTTTTGGTAAACCCCTACACTTGTTCTATATAAATGTAGGGATCCCCAAGATTTGGGGCCCTAGGATGGGTTCTCCTTAGACAGGCACTAGAGGGTGGCCTTAGGGAATTGGACACCTAAAGGTGGTCCTAGATGTTTTTCTGCTAAAAGGGAGTCTCCCCTGCATTTCTCACCAGCAACCACTAGATGGGGTGCTGGGATATATAAAGGGATGCAGCCATGTGCTGGGAGACATTTTAGCCCAGGGGCTGCTCAGGTAGTGTGCACCTCTGGCACAGTTAAGATAGTAGTTCTGTGATAGGTCGCTCTAGGAGTGACATGTAGGACAATAGGAGTTTAGAATGGGCGGATATTTCCCCTCCAGGAGTGGTAGCGAGGTTAAGACCTCCCAGCGTTACATCTGCTGGAGTGCAGGGCCATAAGTGGCTAGGTAGGTGGACAAGGTCACCGCTAGTCCAGGAGCCCGGCTTTGAGGGTGCTTAGGTGAGAGTACCGGTGTGGGTCCCTGTGGTGAGGCTTCTAGCGTGAGTACCGGGGAGGGCTCCAAGAGGGGGTGCCTCCTGGCGCGAGTACTGGGGAGATCATCTAGAAGGGAGCACGTGGTGTGAGTACCGTAAGTGATCCAACAGAAAAAGGGTCTCAATGAGTAGTAAGGAGATAAAGCCCTGCATGCTGTGTGAAATGATATCTGCCACTCCTGGAGAGGTCTCTGCCTAATAAACCAATTCATCTGATTCATATATATCACTGTGTCTGCTGTGAATATCTGCCAAGCCCAGAGGACCACTACCAAGCTGGTAAGGAATAACCCCAGGGTGGGGTATATCACACCAGGAGTACGTGGGTCCAAGAGGGGCATAGCATCCTGATTGTTTCCCAGGGGGTGGATTATAGTTCCACAAAACCATCCCTGGGTGGAGGCATGCCATTTAGGGGAGAAATCCCTGTAAACCCCCATAGTAAGCGGGGGCTCAGGACTCCTGTAGTGCCAAGTAAAGTAAAACAGCAGGTAGTAGCACTGAAATATCCAAAAGTGGGCTACATAAATATTATAAAGGTACATGGATAAATGGTTTTCTGATGACTGCCCTGTTTGTCAGTGACAGTGCATGTAACTGCGAGTGTAACTGTGATTTGAAAACATCATACAATCAAGTGAATGTGATTAATCCCATTTTGAACTTTATCCCTTCTTTTTGGGTCCATCGAGTGGTAGGATGGTTTCCTACAGTGGAGCTTTCTGCTATGCTCATTCTCTCTTCTTTGTAGTGTGGAACCTTCAGGCTCTCACAGTAACATGCATGTATTTATGTATGTATATTTTTATTTAGATGGTGGTACGTATTTATGCAGTGCTGTATAAATTAATACAACAAAGAGAGGGTCATTTTTACAATAGATCAATAAATACAAAGTACAAATAATGAATACAAAAAAAAAAGATTCCACAGAGATAAGTGACAAATAGACAAGAGAATGGAGATCCCTTTCCTGCAGAGCTTACAATTTAAATGCAGGGGGCGCTCCTGCAATGAGACAAGTTAAGAAAAAAAGCCACTTTAAGAGCCAAAATTCTGGACTGTAATAAGCAATATTGGCTTCTCTAGCGCAAGGAGCGCAAAAGCTTCAATGGTTTGCCCTCCCCCCACCCCTGTAGTATAGCATAGGGCACCAGAGAAGACAGTATCACCCCTGGTGGCATGTACTCTGTGGGGTCACACACACAGTGACTAAGTGCAAGGTACCAGAGGCAGTGTTCAATGGTACCCTGCATTAGCTAGTGCACTGAGCATACACAACAGTCCCAGGCTTAGAGAACCAGGGCCATACCAAAGGAATGTGGAAGGTTAAAGGTGTGGCACAGGAGTCCTCTAACAAAATATTATTGCTTGCCATGGGTTACAGTCCAGATGCACATTTGCCCAGTGTTAGTTTATGAGCCCAACTGCTTCCATCTCTTGCTCATCTGCCTGAACCGAATTACAGTAGCACCAACAAAAAAAATAGTGTTCAGCTATCAGGCAAGTGGCTTGGGCAAGGGAAGAAAAGTGAGCCCAGACAGGCTAGGATATCTCATGGGACAGTCCTTGTTAGGAATGTAAGCCCCGTTACAGCCTTTCAAACATTGGCCACAAACTTCCTTGAATCAGGTATACTGTTTTATTAACAAATATGAACCTTAATGTATTCTTAATATTCTACTGCATTCAAACACCATACTGGAAGCACTCCCCACACATGCTGTGCCAAAATATTTTATGGTGGTGATGATCCTGGATGCATGGTCACATCCCCCAGCATTTTTAAATATACAGTGAAATACATCCTCATATTTGTCCTACTTCATGTCAGACATGTCAAATGTAGCTAAAAACTCTGCTTCTCTGGGACGTTATGGAACCTGTTATACCATGTAGTTAGGTTAGTTACCCTTTCTTAACTAAGGTGAGTGGGAAGCTCGAAGGCACAATACCTTTGGCCAGCTGTTCAGAATGTCACAAAGGAATCCAAGAAATGGCCACCATACCTATGCAAACTTGCATACATACATACATACATACATAGAGATCTGGCAATGAAAATTCCCTGAACAGATTTCCTTGCATATATCTACACCTTATTCAATTTATGTATGACCAGACTTTTGTCTACCAACTTCATCGTCATTGTTTATTTATAAAATGGCAGCAAGTTACTCAGAGTTTCATTACTACTTTCACATGGGGTCCTGTAACTACAGTATTTAAAGCACCCTGGATGGAAGTGCCAACAACTGCAGTTACTAACACCACTGACAAAACATTTATGTAATCTCATTTACCTTGCTGATACTTTGAAAATGCAAGTTAATGTTAACTTTCTTCCAGCACGTAGCATAGACTAATCATTTGGTTGGTATGGGTAACTAGACCTGGAGCAATCTTTGTGCCTGATATTACATTACCTTAATATTTGGTTGCTTTTTTTTGTAAATATATTGCACACTACCCCTTTATGATCTTATGGTTAGTCACTGCACCACTGTGTCTCACTTAAAAAGTACAGAGAATCTCGGGTTCATCCATATATTTTGTATGTGTAGTGTGTCAACGTCTGCCCTCTACTGGACTGACAGTGTATAACAATTGAAAATAGCATTGTAAATGTATTCTGGAGATAAGATATAAACATATTTATATATAGTTTCATATATATATATATATATACTTTTGCCAGGACTAACTAAAACTTGTATATAATCCAAGTAATAAAGTACCTCCTGTTGTAAAATATGAGGATATTAGAAGTCACCTCAGAGTTCCATGACCTGTATATGGTCATGGAACTTCTTGGTGACTTATAATATCCCTATATTTTACAATAGGCGGTACTTTATTCAATTTTATACAGGTCATGGAACTCTGAGGTGACTTGTAATATCCTCATATTTTACAACAGGGGGAACATTATTATAATATTAAAATATAATAAGTTTTAGTGAGTCGTGACAGAAATTACATCACTAAGCTTCGATTATAACTGATGACATCACCAAGCACTGTTTTTAAGGATATAATTTACAGTTTGGTCCCATAGGGAAATTACCAAACTGTATATTATATATAAATATATTACAATGTTTACAAAAGGTAGCAAAAATGTTGTACTGCCAGATCATTAATTGTCATTGATAATCCCCTCTGCTGGTATAAATATGGTACATTTGCAAGATTTGTGACATCAATAATTGTATTGATCAAAAAAATGTTTTTACTGAGTAAATGACCCAGCGTGGGCTAAAAGAACATAGTGATATTGTGATATTTAAAGCTGACAAAGAGGTCAGTGTGGTTATACTGGCCTACACCCATTACCTGATTGAAAATTACAGGCAGTTAATAGATGACACTCTTACTCTATTAGTCTATAAAAGGAAGTAAAAAAAATTACCCCAGTAATGACCAGTTGTGTCCCTTCTAAATGCTGCACTAGCTATGTATGTTGATACAAGTAAAGGACCCATTACCCAGAATGATTGGGACCTGGGGTTTTATGGATAGAGGGATCTTTCTGTAATTAGATCACCATACATTAAATCTGCTAAAAATTATTTAAAAATAAATGAAACCCAATATGATTGTTTTGCCACCAATATGGATTCATGTAGCTTAGTTAGGAACAAGTACAAAGTACTGACTATGAAGGTTTTCATTCATACAGGTCATGGTATATCTAGTATAGGTAAATCTAGAGCAACTGGACTTGCTGAGTAATTACTGAAGACTGGTACGGGAAGTCCTCAACATATCAATTCTTCCACAAATCCAATCACAATGGCACATTGTAAAGGTGTAGCAACAAAAAAGCAAATGGCACTCAGGACTGCAAACAAGGGTAAAACCCTTTTAAAGTTTATTGCGGAGGTGCAACGTTTCGGGGCAATGTGACCCCTTTATCAAGCATACAAATCAGTGAAGGCAAGTGAGATTTATACAAATGCAGTAACCACATCCCCAAATTGATTGGTAAATTGAATAAATACTTAATTGACAACAATAGTATCAAAAAACCTTTAGTATTAAAAAACAGCATAAGTAAAGTGCATCATAAATACTGTACATACAACGTCAGTGAATAAATCAATTTCGTAAAGTGCATAAGTATACATTAAAAACCTATTTTATTATACAAAAAAATGTGATCACACTTTCTCATTTTCTCTGTTCTAAGTCCAGTATTATAGCCGAGTAGCAACAGTGTATCACCGTAGGAAGCCCATGGGAAACTAAAATACAAAGTATCAATAATCAGCTAAGTCTCAAGTAAAAACATATGTAACATAATCCGTAAAGGTACAGATCAAAGGAACAGTATATCTTACCCCAACACGAAGGAAAAGAATAACTATCCCCGATGTGCACCCAGGAAACATTTATCTATAAAAACATAAATGAAAAAGCATATAATATTTATAAAAAAACAAGCCATGTTAAATTCATCATTTAACCCCTTTGGATGGCGAGATTGTAAAAGCAAGATCCAATAGCATTCTCTCTGAGATAATAGCTTCTTTTTGTCCTGGCCCTGTCTTGCCTGTATTTTTTCTAGGATCTGCCACCTAACCTGTGCCACCTTACACATGGCCACCAGGTGGCACAGGTTAGGATCTGTTAAAAAAGTTAGTCAAAACCAGGTATAGCAGAACTAAGGCTTTAGCAAGGTCAGGAAACTACTGAACCAGCTTGGGCACCAAAACTAAGAAAGAATTGCTATTCATTTTGAAATTCACCCCAAAGTGACATCAGCGCATCTGTGCATAGAGGTAGCAATACATGCCGGTATCCCGGTGCTCCTTGCATAAATTGATGCTGCTGACAAAAGGTCTGAGCGGGGCTGCTTCCTTGTATATCTTAGGGAGTCCATATAAGCATGGTCTGGCTTCTCTGGGGTACAGGCAGTGGTATAAAGATTGATCGATTGCTTCCTTGTAAGGAATCTATTACCTTCTTCTTGTAACTGCTGATTGGTTGTCTCCTTAAAATTTCATATGTATTGCTATCACTGACTAGCATGGTCATTTTACAGTGATAGTTGTGTTGAGCCCAACTACCCTTTTATCTGCTGGTTGGATATTGATGTCCAGGTCCTTCCTAAGAGATGTGAGAGATGTCCTCTTATCAGAATTATCACCGTATCTTAAGAAGTGATGTATTCTCCACGAAGGAATGAGATAGTTATCCTCACCTACACCACCCACAGAGTAGAGCAGTTGCTGAGAGTGGAGACAGGACTGACACTAGTGAAGGAGTGGCAGGAGTGCCATAGGTAACCCGGGCGCTACAGCAGAATCGGTAGGCAAAAGCGTAGTCAGGCAGGCAAGATTGTCGGTCCAGTCAGCAGGAAAACAGGATCAGGAATCAGGCTAAGGTCAGGTACACTAAAAAGTCAGGCAGGAATACAAGGCTTAGTGTCAGTTGCAGGCAACAGCAATCACTTCGCAAAGTGACTAGGCCGCAAAGTCTTTTTATTCGCAATGCGCATGCATGCAGCGTTAATTTGGACACGCGTCCGTGCTGCCACATTCAGTGCATCAACATTGCTGCACCTCCCAGCAGGCGTGCACACACCACGGCGCTGATCTCCGTGCAGGTGAGGACAGCGGCGTGAGCGAGCCTGACATTGCACCCCCTGAGGCACGTTCTCTTAACGCAAGCCAAAGTAGGTTTGTGAGGAAACCTTCTATGACACAGTCTTACCAACTGGGGGGCATGAACATTTGAAGCTGGTTCCCAAGAATTATCTTCAAGAGGAAAGTTCTTCCACTGCACAATATACTGTAAACAACCCTGCGAGATTCTGGAGTCAAGGATAGCCTGAACGTCAAATTCCTCTGTTCCCTGAATAATAACTGGATTTGGAGGATGACTTGTTTGACCAGGGAAAGGATTCTGCACCACCGGCTTCAGAAGTGACACATGGAAGACTGGACGAATACGAAGATTCCTAGGCAGTTTCAACTTAAAGGAGAAGGAAAGCCTAAGTCACTTGGGGTGCCAAAATGTTAGGCAGTGGGCACCCCCAAGTGACTTAAATTGCCTATCTTGTACCCCGGGCTGGTGCCCCTGTTAGGAGAGAACAGTACCAGCCCGGTGTAGCTGCGAGCGCTTCCTCCTTCATGTTTTGCATGCTTGCACATGTACAGTAGAGTGAAAAAGCTGAACTTTAACTACAAAGTCGGCTTTTCACTCTACTGTGCATGCACCGGCCCCGGGAATTTGCCAGCTGAGGAGGAAGCGCTCGCTGCAGCTACCCCGGGCTGGTGCAGTTTTCTCCTAACAGGGGCACCAGCCCGGGGTACAAGGTAAGTGATTTAAGTCTCTTGGGGGTGCCTAACACTTTGGCAGCACCCCCAAGTGACATAGCCTTTCCTTCTCCTTTAAAGGCCACAGCATTAACTTGACCAATTATAGGAAAAGGACCCAGAAACCTTTGTCCAGACTTCTTGGAAGGGCAGGGGAGCTTCAGATTATAAGAAGACAACCAAACTAAGTTACCAATTTTAAAAACGGGAGAGTCCCGGCGCCTTCTGTCAGCAAAAAATTCTCCTGAGCCTGTCAAACCATCTGTTGAAGAGTCTTGAAATTTTCACTTAAAAATCTTAAAAGTTCTATCTTGAACTGCCGGAGCAGATACCTCAAACAAATCAGGCAAGGAAGCTGGATGAAAACCATAATTAGCAAAAAATGGTGTCTGCTTAGTTGAAGAATGCAAGAAATTATTATAGACGAACTCAGCCACTGAGAGAAGAGTGGCCCAATTATCCTGCATATAGAGAGAAAAGCAACGGATGTATTGTTCGAGAGTCTGATTTGTACGTTCAGTCTTACCATTGGTTTGTGGATGAAAGGCCGTGGATAAAGAAGGACGAATATGGGGGGGCGTGGCTACCAGCTTGATGTGAGCGGCCGCAATTCTTTTGGGCTCCGCTGCTCGGGCCTAAAATAATTCCCTGGAGTCACCCTAACACGGACACTACGGACCCCAAAATTAACAGCCAGACTCCTCTTCCCCAGCGCAACAAAATGGGGCCAAATAAAGCGCAGAAAAAAGTGGCGGAGACAGCGGCACGGCTAGAGAGATTTGCCAGGGAAGGAAGGCCTGCGCAAAATGATGAACAACCAGTGTCCCCTAGCCCTTCAACTCCCGGCAGCCCAGCTAGGACGGAGGAACCCTCCCTCACAGACCTGCTACTCGAAATAAAAGCCAACAGAGACGTATGCACTACTCTTATAACCGCCAAAACAGAGGAACTAAAAGTTGAGTTCTCCATCTTGAAACACGACATTCAAAAGCTGCGAGAGCGTACAGTGGAGGCAGAACAACGTATAAGTTCACTGGAAAACTCCTACAGTCCTCTCCCACAACAACTACAAAACCTCCAACAGGCAGTAGCACAATGGCAAACCAAAGCTGACGATTTGGAGAATCGCCTTCGCCGTAATAATATCCGCCTACTTGGCTTCCCGGAGCGGGTAGAAGGCCCCAACCCAGAAACCTTCTTGGAGAACTGGATAAGGGACACGTTCCAGGTAACAAATCTTTCTAGCGCTTTTACCATAGAAAGAGCCCATCGCATCCCGATGAGGGCCCCAACTCCAGGTGCCCCCCCTAGAGCTCTAATTGCACGCCTTCTCAATGCTAAGGATAGAGACTCCCTATTAGCAATGGCGCGAGCCAAGGGCCACCTAACGTATGAAAACGCTAAAATATCACTGTACCCGGATTTCTCCCAAGAAATACAAAAACAAAGATCCAGGTTCCAAGAAGTCAAAAAACGGCTCAGGGACCAAAAACTTGAATACTCAATGTTGTAACCTGCCCGATTAAGAATACAATCCAATGGCACTACATACTTCTTTACCACACCGCAGGAAGCCTCAACTTGGCTGGACACTGCCAATCTGCAAAGATAAACTAAAATAAGGCTTACCACCCCTCTCTCTACACAAACTGCCAATGCCTATCTGCAACTATTCAGTGAAACCTTTATTTCAACCGCAGGAATTGCCAACTCAGAACTACTTAACTGTGCCAAATCCTACTCCCTTGCAAGAGAGATATGCAACAGGGAAGTGCAAAGACACAATTAACAGAATGTAATGCACAACCCACTCGGTGACCTTACAAAGATACCTGGCAAAGAAGACACTTCAAACGACAACTCCCAGCAATAGATATAAAGGTGAATATTAACCCAGGCGGGATTACCAGATGACTACAGCCTACTAAGAGGAGGGAACTCCACAAATTCAGCGCTGTACAAGCCACTCCACCAGCAGCGGAACTAAACACCTCTATTACCCTACCTGCGCAGAGCCCCAATATCCCTACAGAAGTACTATGGATCTGCCAAAGATGCCTCCAGCAAAGGAACTTAAACCGTGCACGAACACCTGTGTATACCCGAAAGCTCGGAGTCCATACTTCAATATAGGGACGCAAACTCAAAGGTAATCTGGGGAGCTGAACACTCTGCATATCCCTATTGATATATCCACCGATACTGACTACATGCCCCAGGTAATACATACTCCTGTTCTCTCTGCCCAAGCCCTGGAGCAGCGGGGCCCATACCTTCACCACCGTACCTCCCATCCACTCTACCACACCAAGGTGTGCAAGCTACGGTCTGCCCACCCTACTGTCTAACTGCATTTGGTTATATATAACTTGATTATCTTTTCCTTTTATGTATTGTTCTAGGTTTGGGGAGAAATTCTGCTTAAGTTGGGGCAAAGCAGAAAGGGTGGGTATGTCATCCACATGTAAGGTGGAAGACAGGGAGCGGGATGTTTATGTTTGTAAAGTTTTAAAGTTTACTACAGGTAGTTCAGCTAAGAGGTATACACCAATACATGCCCTAAACATAAAACTTAAGCCCATAACTAAATCTACAAACAATGGCTAGACCCCTCTCTATCCTATCATGGAACGTCTGAGGGCTCAACGACCAGATTAAGAGAAAACTGGTCCTAGACTATGTTAAAAAACAAACACCAGAGGTAATCATGCTCCAGGAAACGCACCTACAAGGCAGCAAAACTCTAGCACTCAAAAGGCCTTGGGTAGGCTGGGCATTCCACTCTACCTTCTCCACATACACTGGAGGAGTAGCTACCCTAATTAAAAGAACAGCAAATTTTAAACTATTAACTCTCCAGTCAGACCCTCAAGGGCGTTTCCTACTTATCCATTGCTACCTCAACATGGTAGAGACAATACTGGCCAATATCTACATACCTCCCCCATACACAGACAACTGTATAACACAACTGGCTACATTTATTGCAACATACCCGCATGCAAGGGTAATAGCCACAGGGGACTTCAACACTGTTCTAGATGAACAGCTTGACAGACTACGTAAACAAAACCTGCCCGGCCTAAACAAATCCTCTAACCTCCATACATACATGAAAAACCTAGGACTGACTGAAATTTGGAGGCATACCCACCCCACCGAGACTGGTTTCTCATGCTTCTCAACCTCACATATGGTACTCTCCAGAATAGACATGGCATTCATATCCAAGGACCTACCCCTTAACATACACTCAGCCACATACCTCGCAAGAGGTATCTCAGACCACGCCCCTCTACAACTAATATGGAATGCTAGGTACCCCCCACAAAGGCGAAATAAACCTTGGTCTTTTAACCCAGTTTGGTTAAATATTATAAATAACGATCAAGGCCTAGCAGACAGTATTAAAGAATTTTTCCAAATTAACCTATCAGATAACAACATAGATATTGCTTGGGAAGCCTTTAAGGCATACCTAAGAGGCCTACTACACTCAGAAATTACAGCCATCAAAAGAGCTTCCACAAAAGAGGAAACAGAGATAGAACAGAGAATACAGAACATAACAGCACAACACAATGTTGATAAGTGCAAAGTTATGCACTTTGGTAGAAATAATATAAACGCAAACTATCTACTGAATGGTAGTGTGTTGGGGGTTTCCTTAATGGAGAAGGATCTAGGGGTTTTTGTTGATAACAAGTTGTCTAATGCCAGGCAGTGTCATTCTGTGGCTACTAAAGCAAATAAAGTGCTGTCTTGTATAAAAAAGGGCATTGACTCAAGGGATGAGAACATAATTTTGCCCCTTTATAGGTCCCTGGTAAGGCCTCACCTTGAGTATGCAGTGCAGTTTTGGGCTCCAGTCCTTAAGAAGGATATTAATGAGCTGGAGAGAGTACAGAGACGTGCAACTAAACTGGTTAAGGGGATGGAAGATTTTAACTATGAGGTGAGACTGTCAAGGTTGGGGTTGTTTTCTCTGGAAAAGAGGCGCTTGCGAGGGGACATGATTACTCTGTACAAGTACATTAGAGGGGATTATAGGCAGTTGGGGGATGTTCTTTTTTCCCATAAAAACAATCAGCGCACCAGAGGTCACCCCTTTAGATTAGAGGAAAGGAGCTTCCATTTGAAGCAGCGTAGGTGGTTTTTCACGGTGAGGGCAGTGAGGTTATGGAATGCCCTTCCTAGTGATGTGGTAATGGCAGATTCTGTTAATGCCTTTAAGAGGGGCCTGGATGAGTTCTTGATCAATCAGAATATCCAAGGCTATTGTGATACTAATATCTACAGTTAGTACTAGTGGTTGTATATATAGTGTATGTATGTGAGTGTATAGATTGGTAGGTGTGGGTTAGGTGTGCTGGGTTTACTTGGATGGGTTGAACTTGATGGACACTGGTCTTTTTTCAACCCTATGTAACTATGTAACTATGTAACTATGTAACTCCAAGTAAACCCTTCCTACCAGAAACTACAATCTTTAAGGCAGCTAGAAGCAACTTATAACAACTGTCTACAACAAAAAGCTAGACGTAGCCTCCTATTCAACAGGGCAAACTTTTTTGAACACAGTGAAAGGGCAGGCAAACTATTAGCATACCTAGCTAGAACATCTGAATATGGAAGGCCGCAACTCAAATAGTCCGAGACAAGGGTGTTGACCCACGTACCCCCATTTGGTTCAACTCAATGTACCCAACCCTAACAGGCACTGGACACATGAAAATATGGCTTGATAAAGGAGTTGAGACCATAGGTGATGTGTGGACAGAGGATGGCGTGGTACCCTTTAGAACACTTAGACAAGTTTGGGACATATCGAACAACCAATGGTTGCAATACAACAGAATCAAAAAAGCTTTACAGCTGGCCCACAAAAAAGAACCACTAATAATATGTAAGAACCGGTTACTATCCCATATTAACAGACCCTCCACTAAAGGGCTAATCTCTATTCTATATGCACTACTTCTCCAAGAAAGTAGAGCAAAACCACTAGAAAATCTACGTAGCAGGTGGGAAGTAGACACCGAAATAATACTAGATGACGAATGGCAAGAAGCACAAGAGTCACATCAAACAGTATCTGTATGCTACCGGTTTCGCATGATCCAACTATATACTATACACAGAGCTTACTATACACCAACCAGGCTGCACTCTATCTATCCAGCCATACCAGACACCTGTACAAGGTGCAATATAGAGAAGGGTACGCTGATACATATGCTCTGGGATTGCTCCCGCATCAAACCATATTGGTCTGCCATTCTAGATGAACTAGATACCATAGTGCAAAGTACTCTACCCAGGACTCCTAAAGTCTGCTTGCTAAATATTCTTAGTAAAGCTGTTCCCAATCAATCAACGTATATTTATTAGTGAAGCACTCTTCCTAGCCAAAAAACTTATAACACAAAATTGGAAAAGCACGATCCCCCCAGATATCCACAACTGGGAAAACCTAGTCGCCGAAACCTGCAAGCTGGAACAATTAATTTACCTCAAAAGAGGCAGCCCCACTAAATTCCACAAGATATGGGATCAATGGCTGGACAGACACCCCCCCCCCCAAATGCAGCCAGCGATCAATAATGTGTATACAGGGTTTTTGCATGTATAAGCAATAGCACTTGAAATAAGAGTTGATGTATAATAAAAACCATACGAGCCTGCGAAGGAACCATACCTTTATTGACAATGTTAATCGAATAAGTATTACATGCGTATTAACTGTATATCTCCAATGTTGTACCGTATACTGTATGCTCAATAAAAACTACCTGAATTAAAAAAAAAAAAAGAAGGACGAATATGCAGACTATGACAAAGAGACTTCCAGAGCCGGGAAGTGAACCCTGATCCGAAATGATATCCCTGAGAAAGCCATAAAGACGAAACATCTCCTTGATAAATACCTCGGCAGTAACAGCAGCGGAGGGTATTCCCTTTAGAGGAATAAAATGTGCCATTTTAGAAAGTCTGTCAATTACCACAAAAATTGTATTGTATCCCGAATAGAAAGGAAGATCCACAATGAAATCCATAGAAATGCTCTCCCGTTATCTCTCAGGAACAGGAAGAGGCTGAAGTAAACCCAAGGGACGAGAATGAGAACCCTTAAAGGGAGCACAAGCACCCGAGGGAACTCAGCACTTGAGTCTTTAGAGGCTTCTTTGAGCTTAGCAAACAATTCACAATGTAAAAGGAGAAAATTAGAGGATTTAAAATTAGTCTCATGTGAAACACTTTCTTTCCCAGAATCGGCCTACATACGAGAAAGAGCATTTGCTTTTTACATTCTTCGAGCCAAGTCTTAAAGTGACATAAAAATTAAATCTTAAAAAAAAAGTGCCCATCTTGCTTGTCGAGGATGTAACCTCTTGCTGTGCGTAAGTACTCTAAGTTTTTATGGTCAGAATAAACCAAGATAGGATGATTTGCACCTTCAAGTAGATGGCACCACTCTTCAAAGGCCCCATCAACAGCACAGCACCAATTGCAGATTCAGAAGCATCTACCTCCAGGGTAAAAGGGAGAGATAGGTCCGGATGTCTAAAAATGGGCTCTGTAGTAAATTTTTCTTTCCGTTTGTCAAAAGCAGATTGCGCTTCAGGGGACCAGTAAAACCTCTTATAGGAACTAGTAAGGTCAGTGATGGGGGCGATAATCTTAGAAAGGTCTTTAAGAAATTTACGGCAGAAATTTGCAAATCCAATAAATCGTTGAACAGTCTTACGATTACTAGGTATAGGCCAGTCCAAAACAGCAGCAATCTTAAGTGAATCCATAGTCACACCCCCAGTAGAAATAACAAAACTCAGAAAATCAATGGAGGACCTTTAAAACTCACATTTTTTAAATTTGGCATATAGTTTATGAGTCCGAAGCCTGGAGAAGACCTTCTTCATGTGCACACAATGTTTTTCGATGGAAGAAGAAAAAAGAAGAATATCATCCAGATATATGATAACAAAGAGGTCAAGGAAATCACGGAAAATGTTGTTGACAAAATGTTGAAACGTGGCAGAAGCATTACAAAGTCCAAAAGGCATTACCGTGTTCTCAAAATAACCGTAAAGGGTGCGGAAAGCTGTCTTCCATTAATCTCCTTCGCGAATATGTACCAGATTATAAGCCCCACAAAGGTCTAATTTGGAAAAAACTTGGGCTGAACAAAGTCTTTGGAATAGTTCTGGTACAAGTGGAAGCGGATACCTCTTCTTAACAGTGATCTTATTTAGGTCCTGGTAATCAATGCAGGGATGCAGAGAACCATCCTTATTTTCTATGAAGAAAATTTCCGTTCCCGCAGGAGAAGTTAAAGGACGTATAAAACCTTTGGCTAGATTGTCATCGATATAGTTCTCGAGATATTTTAACTCGGGTTCGGAAAAAGGATAAATTAAAGAACCTGGAAAAAGATTGATAGGACAGTCATAAATACGATACGGAGGCAACCTCTCAGCTCCTTTCTCATCAAAGACATCAATGAAACTGCGATATGGTTTAGGAATGAGTCACAACAAATGAGGTTCACTGAGGAGGCAAAATTCCGGACTGAAAAGTAACTTGATTATTGAGCAAGTCAATTGAAGGATTATGGGACTTGAGCCACGGAAAGCCGAGAATGACAGAGAACAAAGGTGAAGAAACAACATCAAGAGACAAAAGTTCAATATGCTGATTCATCTTTCATAGAAGAAGAACGGTTTCAAGCAACACAGGACCAGAAGAAAGGGAGAATCCATCAGCAAGCTTAATCAATACAGAATTAGTCTTCGGTCTGAGATGCCATTCTTGGAAACAAAATCGCAATCCATGAAACAACCACAGGCACCGGAATCAATTAGAGCTGGGGTCTTAATTGTCCCTCCCATCCACTGTAAAAGAAGATCAATGGACATGAGAGATAAACCTTTAGAAAATTCGGCACTTAGATAAGTGTTAACTTGTAGATCTCACTGGGCAAGTACGAAGAAGGTGACCGGAGGCCCCACAGTACAGGCAGAGATTAAGCCGACGTCTACACAGCTTTTCTTCCTGAGACAACGAAGCACAAATTACCCCAACCTGCATTGCTTCTGGATCTCAGAGGGAAGAAGAGGTAGATGGAGTGCTCACAAGATTAATGGGAAAAGGAGCCTTAGGCATCACTCAGTTAGTTGGAGGAATAAGGGCTTTCTCCTGCCGTCTCTCTCTCTCAGGCATCTATCGATGTGGATTATTAGGTCAATCATCGCATCCAGCGAGTCCAGTTTGCCTACTCGGGCCAGTTCTTCTTTAAGAGAGCAAGCAAGTCCAAGGCAAAACTGATGTTTAAGAGCGGCCTCATTCCACTCAGTGTCAGAAGCCTACCTTTGAAAATCAGAAACATATTCTTCAACAGCCCTTTTGTTCTGCTGTAAGTCTCTTAAAGCAGCCTCTGCAATTTCGGTCCTTTTGGGATCATCATATAAGTTCGCAATAGCAGACGGCAACGACTAGAAATTGCCAATAAGGGGACTCCGTTGCTCCAGGAGGCGATGAGCCCAAGATTGTGGTTCCCCGAGAAGGAGTAAAATCGCAAAACCCACTTTGGTCTGCTCAGTGGAAGTACAGGGTTGTAACAAGAAGACCAATTTACAGCTGTTTATGAAAGCTCTAAACTTGCTTCTGTCTCCAAAGAAATGCTTGGGAAGTGGTACCTTAGGTTCTGGAACATTTGCAGCGATTGGTGGAGACGGGTTTAAAGTGGGGTCAGGAATCGCAGAAGAAGGAGCAGGAATGCTGCCTGAAGTGGTCAGGGTTTTTAGTGTAACAAAATGTGCCTTACCGGCACGGCGGGGACGCCCGCCGCGCCGCCGTCAGCGGGGACGCCCGCCGCGCCGTCCTCTTCATGCGCCGGCTTCCTTATAGTGGGCGCGCGCGCGCTTCCGCATTTAAAGGCGCATGCGCGCTGGCGTGATGACATCAGCGCGCAATGGCGCGAAATTCAAAGGTATTTAAAGGGACGGTTGTTTACATTTTGTTGCCCGTGATAGGATTCGATTCCTGGTGCCTTCCTGAGCCTTGTGCATTCTTGTTCCTGTATTTCTGATAGTATTTCTCCTGTTTTGACCCGGCTTGCTCCTGACTATTCTGATCATCCATATCTGACCTCGGCTTATACCTTGACTACGATTTCGTCTCATCCTGTTGTATTGATTACCCGGTTTGACCCTTGCCAGAACTCCTGCTTTGCACCTCTCGTCCAGGTGGCATCCGAGTAGCTGAGGGCTCCTCCCGAAGCCAAAGGCGGTCACGCTACTGGTGAAGCACGAGCCGAGACCTGGGTGCTTGGCACTAGCTCTGGTATTGGGTGCCGACCGTGACATTATCACGGGCCATGGAGGACCAAGATCACGTTGAGTCTGCTGCTGCTTCTCCCGCTCCATCTGCTACTACTGAAGCGCTTCTTACTGCCCTGCTACAGCGCTTGGAGGATCAGGAGCAAAAGCAAAATTATCTCCTGCAGGGTTTTCACAATTTAACCCGCCAGCTGGAGACCCTGCAAGCTTCACAGCAGCAGCCAATTCCTAGTTCTTCCCCTCCTGTGGGTTCATACACTTTGGGGGGTAACACTTTCAGGCCCCAAGAACCCAAAATTGCATTTCCAGAAAAATTCTCTGGAGACAGGTCCAAATTTTTCGTCTTCAAAGAGGCATGTAAACTGTATCTTAGTTTTTTCCCTCATTCTTTCCCTTCGGGTGTGGAAAAAGTAAGATTTGTTATGACTCTTCTTGTGGGGGATCCCCAAGTTTGGGCCCTTAGACTGCCTCCCTCTGATCCTGCCCGTTTTTCCCTTGATGTATTCTTTGATACTATGGCAGTTCTTTACGATGACCCAGATCGTGCATCATCAGCCGATTCAGCGATTCGTAAACTGCGCCAAGGGAGGCGGGAGGTAGAGGTATACTGCACAGAGTTCCGCCGGTGGGCAGGAGAAACTGAGTGGAACGATGCAGCCCTGCGCAGTCAGTTCCGTGTCGGATTATCTGACTCTATTAAAGATAGTTTGGTGAATTACCCCTTGTCGTCCAGTCTAGATGATCTCATGTCCCTAGTCATCCAGATCGATAGGAGACAGAGGGAGAGAAGGAGTGAGAGGGGTCATGCTAATTTTTCTGGGGTTTCTTATATGGGACCTGACTTGGTGCCCAATGTCAAGTCTTTGGTTTCCCCTGTGTCTCCACCTCAGGAGGAGCCTATGCAACTAGGCCTATTCCATCTCTCTCCTGAGGAAAAGACACGCAGGCGGACCCTTGGGTTATGTATATATTGCGGGGACAAGGGTCATTTTCTGAAGCAATGCACTAAGAGGCCGGGAAACGCCCCAGCCTCAATGAAGAAGGGGAGCTTCATTTGGGTGCAGGCGTTTCCTCTCCCCAATTTGCCTCCAAGGTTCAGCTACCAGTCAAATTGACCTGGCCTTCGGGCTCTATTAACTTGTCCGCTTTTGTGGACTCTGGGGCCGAGGGTAACTTTTTAGATGCCACGTTTGCAGCCAGACACGGCATTCCTGTGGTTCCTCTAGATGTTCCCATGAGAATTTTAGCGGTGGACAGAAGACCCCTAGGCTCAGGGGTGGTAAATAAGAAAACCATCTTCTTATCATTAAGTACAAATGATGTTCATAGTGAGGAGATAGCCTTTTTCCTCATCGAAGGTGCTTCTTCTCCTCTCATTTTGGGGTTACCCTGGCTCCAGGCTCATAATCCCCTGATTAACTGGGTTACGGGGGAGGTCACTCAATGGGGTGATGGTTGTAGGGGTGTTTGTATTCCTCCTGTTATTGCGAACACCTTATTAGAGGGTTTACCTGCAGCCTATTCGGCTTTCGCTGATGTTTTTTCCAAAAGGGCTGCCGAGACCTTACCTCCGCACAGACAGTATGACTGTCCCATTGACCTGGTTCCAGGCGCCTCACTTCCTCGGGGTCGCACATATCCTCTTTCCCTACCTGAATCTCGGTCTATGAGGGAATATATCCAGGAAAACCTCGAAAGGGGTTTTATTCGGCCCTCTAGTTCCCCTGCAGGTGCGGGCTTTTTCTTTGTGGGTAAGAAGGATGGTAGTCTTTGCCCTTGTATTGACTACAGAGGTTTAAATAAGGTCACAGTTAAAAACCGCTACCCCCTTCCTCTAATTTCAGAGTTGTTCGACCAGGTCAAGGGGGCTAAAATCTATACCAAGCTCGATCTGAGAGGGGCATACAATCTCATTCGTATTAGAGAAGGGGATGAGTGGAAAACTGCTTTTAACACCATAGACGGCCACTACGAATATTTAGTAATGCCCTTCGGGCTCTGTAACGCCCCCGCAGTTTTTTCAGGAATTTGTCAATGACATTTTCCGTGATTTACTAGGGGTATTTGTAGTGGTCTACCTAGACGATATTCTTATTTTCTCGTCTAATCTCAATGAACATCGTATCCATGTTTGTGAAGTCTTAAAAAGGCTAAGGGAGAATAACCTGTATGCGAAACTTGAAAAATGTATCTTTGAGGTCTCTTCGGTCCAGTTTTTGGGGTTTATTATTACCAGCAAAGGTCTAGAGATGGATCCTGGTAAGGTGAAAGCGGTCCTGGACTGGGCACAACCTCTTTCTTTACGTGCAGTACAAAGGTTTCTTGGGTTTGCCAATTATTATCGTCAATTTATAAAGAATTTTTCCCTTATTGTAGCCCCCATCACGAATCTAACTAAGAAGGGCGCTGATCCCAGTATGTGGTCCCCTGAGGCTGTTCAAGCTTTTGAAACTCTTAAGAAAGAGTTCAGTTCTGCCTCTTTCCTTAAATACCCCGATTTTGCACTCCCTTTCATTGTAGAAGTAGATGCATCTGAGGTGGGAGCTGGGGCAGTCCTTTCTCAAAGACACCCGATGACCAACAAATTGCATCCCTGTGCTTTTTTTTCCAAGAAGTTTTTACCCGCGGAGGTAAATTACGATATAGGGAACAGGGAGTTGTTGGCGGTCAAATTGGCCTTTGAGGAATGGCGTCATCTCTTAGAGGGGGCTAAGCATCCGGTGACGGTCTATACGGACCATAAAAATTTACTTTACATTGAGTCCGCTAAGCGCTTGAACCCAAGACAAGCCAGATGGGCTTTATTTTTTTCAAGGTTCAATTTTGTTTTAACTTTTAGGCCTGGTTCAAAAAATACCAAGGCAGATGCACTCTCTAGGAGTTTCAATTCTGTTTCCTCCGACTCTAGTGAATGTACTCCCATCATTCCCAGGGAGATTGTTGTTGCAACCTTGGAGTCCGATCTCTCTTCCTTATTGTCTCCTTTACAATCTTCTGCCCCTGTTGAAACCCCATCAGGTAAATGGTTTGTTCCTGAAGAGCTTAGGGAACAAGTTTTAAGAGAGGTCCATGATTCTAAAATAGCAGGCCATCCAGGTATTGCAAAAACTGTTTCTTTATTGTCCCGTCATGTTTGGTGGCCTTCCTTTAAACAGGACGCTAAAACTTTTGTCAATTCCTGTGCAGTCTGCCAACGCTCTAAGCCATCTCATCATCTGTCCCAGGGTCTCTTAAATCCCTTACCCATCCCAGTGAAACCATGGTCTCACATTTCTATGGATTTTATTGTGGAATTACCTCCTTCCCAGGGTAAGACAGTGATTTGGGTGGTGGTCGATAGGTTCAGTAAGATGGCTCACTTTATGTCTTTACCACAACTCCCTTCTGCTAAGGTCCTGGCTGACTTATTCATCACACACATTTTTAAGTTTCATGGGTTTCCTGAAAATATTATTTCTGACACGGGGGTTCAGTTTGTTTCTAAATTTTGGCGTGCTTTCTGTTCTTTGGTTGGTACAGAATTGTCTTTTTCCTCTGCCTATCACCCCCAAACGAATGGTCAAACCGAAAGGGTGAATCAGTCCCTTGAGCAGTATCTCAGGTGCTATGTATCCGATAACCAGTCCACATGGTCTGAACTGCTTCCTTGGGCAGAATTTGCTTACAATAATGCTACCCATTCCTCCTCTGGGAGGTCTCCTTTTTTTGTCGTTTATGGGTTGCACCCCAAAGCATTTTCTTTTTCTGGCTCTAATTCCCCGGTACCCTCTGCCAATTCCTCTGTCTTAAAATGTTCTGAAATATGGTCGTCAGTTCATGATTCATTGTCAGCAGCTTCCCTAGCCCAGAAAAAAGCTGCTGACAAATCCCGTAGGGAGGCTCCCCAGTACAAGGTGGGGGATTTGGTATGGTTATCTACCAAAAATATTAAGTTGAAGGTTCCCTCTCCCAAACTGGGTCCCAGGTTCATTGGTCCATATCCCATCATTGCAATAATTAACTCATCTTCTGTCCGTCTTCAGTTACCTCCTAATTTCAAGATTACTAATACCTTTCACGTTTCTCTCCTAAAACCTGCTTCTAATACTCGTGGTATGTCTGTTCCTCCCCCAGTGTTGGTTGAAGGTCAGCCTGAGTACGAGATCCAGGAGTTCCTCGACTCCCGCCTGGTGAGAGGTAGGTTACAATATCTCACCAGGTGGAAGGGCTTCGGTCCTGAGGAGAACTCCTGGGTTTCAGTTGATGACATCAAGGCTGATCGCCTCAGGAAGCAATTCCATTCAAGGTTTCCTGAGAAGCCTGGGGGTCCAGTGGCCCCCCCTAGAGAGGGGGGTAATGTAACAAAATGTGCCTTACCGGCACGGCGGGGACGCCCGCCGCGCCGCCGTCAGCGGGGACGCCCGCCGCGCCGTCCTCTTCATGCGCCGGCTTCCTTATAGTGGGCGCGCGCGCGCTTCCGCATTTAAAGGCGCATGCGCGCTGGCGTGATGACGTCAGCGCGCAATGGCGCGAAATTCAAAGGTATTTAAAGGGACGGTTGTTTACATTTTGTTGCCCGTGATAGGATTCGATTCCTGGTGCCTTCCTGAGCCTTGTGCATTCTTGTTCCTGTATTTCTGATAGTATTTCTCCTGTTTTGACCCGGCTTGCTCCTGACTATTCTGATCATCCATATCTGACCTCGGCTTATACCTTGACTACGATTTCGTCTCATCCTGTTGTATTGATTACCCGGTTTGACCCTTGCCTGTCTGACTCTCCTTGATTGCTGCCCGCCCCGACCTAGCCTGCCTGAAGACGACCTTGTTTAACCCTATTTGTACCGTGATCTTTGGCCTAACTGACTTTCTACAGTCGTGCCCCATTGCTAGCCAGAACTCCTGCTTTGCACCTCTCGTATAAGTCCAGGTGGCATCCGAGTAGCTGAGGGCTCCTCCCGAAGCCAAAGGCGGTCACGCTACTGGTGAAGCACGAGCCGAGACCTGGGTGCTTGGCACTAGCTCTGGTATTGGGTGCCGACCGTGACATTTAGCTGGGCTTGAACTTGATGATACCCCCCTGGAGGTCTCGGACAGCCTGGGTCAGAGTGGCTAGCTGCTGGGTCAGCAAATCAATAGAAGAGGCTCCACCGGATTCCTCCATGTCTTTTGGCGAACTGATTCTATCAGAATTATCACCCTACCTCAAGGAGTGATGTATTCTCCACGAAGGAAGGAGATAGTTAGCCTCACCTACACCTCCCACAGAGTAAAATAGTCGAGAGTGGAGACAGGACTGACACCAGTGGAGGCAGGAGTGCCATAGATAACCCATACCTCCCAACATTTGAAAAATAAAAAGAGGGACAAAAAGATTTAGTGCGCGTAGCGCGGCAAATTTTTGTCCACACCCACTTTTGTAGCCACGCCCTAATTGCCACACCCCATTTTTTCCCCAAAAATATTCCTTTTATATAGTTCAAATGGTGGGATCAGACGCAAAATGTGTTATACCTTCATACTGTACTAGCTAAGGAAAAACTATGTACCAGTTTTATCCCCCCACAGTGCCCCCAATTGACCCCATATCAGTGCCCCCAATTGACCCCACAGACAGTATCCCCCATTCACAGTGCCCCCATATAAAATGCCCCCAATTGCCCCTATAGAAAGTAGCCCCCATACACAGTGCCCCCAATTGCCCCCGTTGACAGTACCCCCCATACATAGTGCCCCCATACACAGTGCCCCCATAGACAGAGCCCCCAATTGCCCCCGTTGACAGTAGCCCCCATAAACAGAGCCACCAATTGCCCCTGTTGACAGTAGCCCCCATACACAGTGCCCCCATAGACAGAGCCCCCAATTGCCCCCATTGACAGTAGCCCCCATACACAGAGCCCCCAATTGCCCCCATTGACAGTAGCCCCCATACACAGAGCCTCCAATTGCCCCCGTTGACAGTAGCCCCCATACACAGTGCCCCCAATTGCCCCCGTTGACAATAGCCCCCATACACAGAGCCCCCAATTGCCCCCGTTGACAGTAGCCCCTATACACAGAGCCCCCAATTGCCCCCCGTTGACAGTAGCCCCAGTTGACAGTAGCCCCAGTTGACAGTAGCCCCCGTTGACAGTAGCCCCCGTTGACTGACCACCACCGCCGCCGCTCCGGCTCTGCTTCTTCTGAGGCGGTGACAGGCCCTTTTATAAGGTTGCGCCCGGTGCGTACATGTGACGTCAGGCGCAACCTTATAAAAGGGCCTGTCGCAGCCAAAAACGAAGCAGAGCCGCACAAGAACGAGTCAGCGCATCCCGCTGTCCCGGAAATGTGGGACATTCCTTAAACTATCCGGGACAGCGGGATGCGCTATTAAATCCGGGACAGTCCCGCAAAAAGCGGGACGGTTGGGGGGTATGATAACCCGGGCACCACAGCAGAATCGGTAGGCAAAAGCGTAGTCAGGCAGGCAAGAAGGTTGGTCCAGGCAGCAGGAAAACAGGATCAGGAATCAGGCTAAGGTCAGGTACACAGAAAGTCAGGCAGGAATACAAGGCTCAGTGTTGCAGGCAATAGCGACTAGGCCGCTGCGTCTTTTTATTCGCAATGCACGCTCACAGCCGACTCCAATCACCGTGCAGGAGAGGACAGAGGTGTGAGCAAGCCTGACACTTCTCTTGAATAGTAAGGTTAGAGGGAGGTGTTCTAGGGCTTGACAAGGCAGCTGACACATTTAGTCTGAGTTGTTCCGCTTCCTCCATTGGTATATGATGGTTATTGATGGTAGATTCTGTGGCTGTGGGTACTTACTCAGTCTAAAATCGCAAATTAGCTGTGAAAAAATGTGTTTTCCAAATTTTTTGCAGTATCACAAATTTTTCAGCAGTTTCACAACTATTCTGGTGAAGTAAATTGGGACAGATTCACTCATCACTGCTATGTTGAAAAGATTTTTTATTTTGCACAGCTAATTTGCCCAGTTTTATTTTTATACTGAACTGTTTCTATAAACCTCCATCCTGATTATAGAGGGGATTTTTTCCAGTCATTTTATCAAGGATATATAGAAAAGCTGATCTGAGCTTTTGGTCTTGTAGACAAGATATTACAAACAATACTAGTTCAGGGCAGAACTGTGGGCACCAGCTTGGCCCTGACATATACCAAAGTATACATGCATAAATTTCAGTATAAGGTGAACCAATTCTGAAAAAATGCTTAGAGACGTGGTTGATATAATACCTTGCCTCCAACAGTTAAGTTCATTTGTAAAGTTGTAAAAACATTAAATTTTTGGATGTATTTTTCTCAACGAAAAGTAAGAGGTCCATTGTGACTTTAAAACTTGTAACGTTTAAACTTACTATATTTAAAAATATCTTACACAGCTAGTTTAACAGGGTAAGGAGAATAATATCTGATGATAGGCTATATGAGGTAGAAGCAAATAAAGGGGTTGATTCAATAAAGTGCGTTAAAATGAGCGCTATTTATAGCATGTGTTAAAAATGTTATCGCTTCTTATTTTTTGCGACATAACGCACGATTCACTAAAAGGACAGGTGGTGGTAAGGATGAATCTGTTTTGGAAAACATTGTATTCCATTAATATTAAGCTTCTCTGCAAGAGTAAATACACTTGTATTAATGTCATTACACCTACCTTTGCCGACATTCCTGTCAGAATCAAAGATGCCGGCGACACACTCACGCTCTCTGCATGTATATAAGGCATCAGCTGCTCATCATACTTCGTGAAAAACACTTTTTTTGAAGGGCCACCTCCAGTTCCAGACCTAAATAAGATGCTGCAAACAAATAAGCTGCTTCCAGTCTCCCTCTGTCAAAACACGGCCCTTTTGCAACAGATGTGACAGTGTAAACGCATGCGAAATGACTTTGGCGAATCGGTACTTATTTTTCGCATGATTTTTAACGCAAAAAAAGCATGCGATAAGCATTATCGCCCTTTAGTGAATCATCCCCAAAATGTTTACATGCTTAAAAATGTTTATGATTTATATGCCAAGAGAAGTTACAATATGTGGGAGTTGGTAAAAATCACAAAAAGAAGGACATTGATTTCCAAAAATAACTTTTCAGCGTGAAGGACTTTGGATTTAAATTGCCAAAAAAAATTTCTGTTAACTATTTCTTATAGGTCTTGATGTTAACTGTTACAATATAAATATTTCTTCTATTTATTGTAGGGTTTTATGGAAGATTAGGTGATTTTGCTGCAGAAAACCAGCCACTTTGGGTTTAGTCTTCTCAAAGTCCCTTGCAGCTTTTACATTTTGGCGCCCATTCAAGATCTGCTGATTCTTGCATTGTTTGAAATTACATGTGTTTTCTGACATTGTTTTAGCCAAACACAGGTATCAATGAACAATAAATTAGATTTGCACATTCCTATTTACATCAGAAGTTTCTCAAGTTAAAATCGGCCCGTGTATGGCCACCTTTAGTTGGTGGATGTCTCAGGGCAACCTATGTCTTCCAGTGTCCCTGGCTTTCCCATTTTCTGTGTTGATCACAGCAGTTGACAGTAAGATGGGATGGGGAGCCCCTAGAACAAAATTCAGAACCCATGGTGTAATAAATGGGGTGAACCTTTATTAATATTAATAATTTGTATTAATTGACATTAATGACAAATATTAATAAATATGCAGGATCAATGATTAAACCTTCTGATAGACTGTTAGTGAGCAATAACTTACACACACACAAGTAATAATAGAATGAAATAGATTTACTTATCTTAGTATGATTAGTTACAAGTATAGCCAGTTCTGCACAATTCAGCACAATCGGGGAGCCCCACAACCTTTGGCGCAAGACCTTCAGGTTCCCGATAACCAAGCGATGATCCAATTGTCCCGGCACTCTTTCAGGAGTCCTAGGCGAAGCTACTGACCCATGGTGGAGGCTCCTTTTTATACTAGAGTTCTTAGCAAAACCCCCAACACCAAGTGCTGACTTGTGTACAAACTTTTGTCATGAACAAAATCTATTAACTAGACTTTGTAGAAGGCCTTATTTGTTGCTCAAATAAGTTGTACCTAAAGTGTATTGTCTATATGCTGTCTGTTTGTTTATTCCAAGGATATTTGCTGGGTAACAATACCTGTGTTTACTGTTTACCCAGCAATATTCAAAAAACAAAGACATTGTACCTTGAACACTGGACAATAGATGTCCCAAAATCTGCTGCTTTAACTTGACTCAAACCTAAGATTTGATTCATATGTCAAAGCAGATGTATATTGTAAATCATTATAAAATCAAAATAAAATCCACTGTGCTACACATGGTTTATGGGCACAGGAAGGGAATTATAAACTGTACATTTAGACCTTTTAAAAACGCTCATTGATTTTAATGCATCAGAAAACTCACACACATCATTATTATTTATATTGTCATTCCCAACAGTGCTTTACAAGTAAAGATACAAATACAAAACCAAAGACAAATACATGTTTTACATATAGAAAAATGTCAACAACTGGATAAAAAAATTACGCTACATATCGTTGGGAGGCATTAGGGGTAGGATCTAGTTTGTGACAGTTTAAAATCTAAGATATGAGGAACAATTTGCTGCATTATTGCTACATGTATAATGTTAAAACCCTGACCCACTGCATGAGATATTTAGTCTATATTGGCATGGGAGTACCCAGGCATTATGCCAAATAAAAAAGAAGTAATTTAGCATTTGGTGAGCCTATATTTGCATATACCTGATATAACACTGGGCATAGGCCACTCCTGCATTGTAATTATTGTTAAAGGAACAGTAACACCAAAAAATGAAAGTGTATAAAAGTAATAAGAATAAAATATACTGCTGCCCTGCACTGGTACAACTGGTGTGTTTGCCTCAGAAATTTATATAAACAAAGCTGCTATGTAGCCATGGAGGCAGCCATTCAAAGGAGAAAAGGCACAGGCACATAGGAGATAACAGATAAAACACCATTGTATTCTAGAGAGGTCATCTGTTATCTGCTATGTAACCTGTGCCTTTTCTCCTTTTTTCCAACTTTAATGGCTGCCCCCGGGGCTACACAGCAGCTTATTATATAAATTATAGTAGTGTTCCTGAAGCAAACACACAACTTTTACCAGTGCAGGGCATCAGTACATTATATTTTAATTACTTTAAAGCTCTTTCATTTTTTGGTGTTACTGTTCCTTTAAGAGTGCACCATCCCAATTTAGAGCATCCCTAATATTTTTAGAGATATTATTACATGCACTGTATATTATTTTTGGCGGACAGCTGCTTTATAGTTAATAGTCCCCGTACTTACACATATTGCTAATAGTTACACTGCTTGTCCTACCCAATACAACCAACCAATGCTGTGATCACTCAGACTCCACAATCATTTGGGGCTAATTTTATTATAGCTCACCACCAGGGCCAGAACTAGTGGTAGGTATAAAAGGCACGGGCCTAGGGTGCAATGCTGGGGGGAGGGAGGTGCCAGGCATGTACCTCTTCTACTCCCCCACTTTGTGCCCAGGTACCCCCACTGCTGGGCTAGTGGGCTACTACTAGTTCTTGCACATCAGCACACTGCTCTCACCACCATAACTGCAGGGCGCGATGAGAAGAGGTTGCGCTGCAGGTGAGGTTGCCAGCCATGTTGCGTAGGTCGCCCAGGTGATTGGGTGTGAAAACACTCAACCACTTTCTATTCATTCCTATATTTACCATTTGATAAAAAGGCTTCTAAAAATCCCATAGGAATAACTAGAAAGTGGGTGAGTTTTTCTGTAGTAAACTCTAATCTCACATTTTGATATATCTGCCCCCTAGTCTACACTACAGGAAAGTTTTGCATGATAAACAGCTACAATTAATACAAGTGGACGTGTCAGCCCAAAAACCCAGGAACACAAGCCAACAAGCGAGCCTCTTCATACAATTTATATACTTCGCAGCATAGTGTTACCGCCCAGTCATACTAGCCCAGTCTAACAACTCCAGTATAACGCGCTACTTCCTACAGATGTACCATTTAAATGTTTAAATAGAACTAGCAGCCAATAGAACAGCAACAAGCTGTCATCATTTAGATTGTCATATGTTTTGACCAATCAGCGTCTAGAACGCTAAAGCCTCTGTGTTTTGCTCTACGACTGAGACTGCGTGAGGCTTGTTCCATCAGGTGACCAATTAGAAACCAGGATAGTTCGTGTTTGGCCAATCACAGCTTGTCTTGCCACAGTGCGCGGCTGGTTTGATCGCTGTTCCTCAGAAGGAAGATGGCGGAGAGTTGTATGATGGCGCTGTGACTGGATTCAATGACTCTTTTACCGTAAAACGGAGTTTCCATGGCTCCTTCACACAATGTTGTGTTGTTGGTGGACACTGCGGAGTCTTCTGACAAGAGCCGGCTCAGACGGGTGTCCCTCCGGCTGCTCAATTTCCTAGCTTGCCGAGCGGGCCTGGGGCAGGTCAGGTGGAGTTACCGCTTTTTAAACTCTTTGGGTGCTCGTTGTCGGCCTCCACGTCGCTCCGACTTGCGAGAACTTGGTCCTAGAGGTTGGGAAGAGTTTGAAGATGAGCTGGAGGCATGCTGGGAGCGGGCACGGAACTGCCGGCCCTCCGGTACTCAGAGCTGCAGGGCGCAGCTGCTCCAGACTGCCCTGATGGAGACATTAGCAGATTTCCAGTGGGACCGGCCGGACATTACCTCTCCAGCTAAACCCGCTGTGCTGAGAAGTCGCAGGGGGCGGATTGTCGGGGTGGACGAACCATTGAAGTCTCTTGATAATCTTATCAATCCGAACTGCAGGAACAGCATATTCCTTCTCTCGCCTTGTCCTCACTCCCGCACCGAGCTCGGCCACTTTGCCTCGGCAAGTGGCCACTTTGGCACTCAGATAGTCATGGACAAGCTCCTGCCCAAGAGCCTACAGAAGATTGTCAGCAGCAAGAGAGTCAGTGTGTACTGGCTGGACTCCTCAGACTGGACAGAGGTGAGTTACTTGCACACCATGCCTGTAACAATGGGCACAGTATAAAATATGTATCTATGAAAATAAAGTAGTCCTGCAAGTCTTCAGGGGGTGTTAGTGCTCAGTGCTACTGCTGAGCAGGGCAGAGTACTAACACCTGTCTGAAACCTTGCTTCCAGTTGTAAACCCAATTGTTAGCCCTGAAGTTATTGGTCTATGCAAGTGATAGTTCAGCAAAGTTGATAATTACCAGCTGTACACATGTATGTATGTATATCTTTATTTATAAAGCGCTACTTATGTACGCAGCGCTGTACAGTAGAATTCATTAATACAGACGGGGTTAAAAATAATGGATAAATACAAAATGGATAAATACAAAGTACAACAATAAATACAATAAATACAAGGTGCAGTTGCAATAAGAGTCAGAAACACAAGATGAAGGAGGTCCCTGCCCCATAGAGCTTACAATCTATATGGGAGGGGTAACTAACAGACACAAATGGGCAAATGTAAGTGCTGTAGGTCACAGTGGGGTATGTATGTATGTATAACTTTATTTATAAAGCGCCACAAGGGTACGCAGCGCTGTACAGTCTTACAGAATACAAAATTACACACAGGGAGGACAAGTGATATAATAAATAAATACAATAAATACATATATGTATATATATATATATATATATATATATATATATATATATATATATATATATATATATATATATATATATGTCATGTGGTATGAGACACAGTAGGAAGGAGGTCCCTGCCCCGTAGAGCTTACAATCTGAGTATTACATATAAGTGCCACATGTAACTATTAGGTGCCACTAGCAAATGAAATGCTACTGTGCATTAAGTCCTAAACTGTACACCAAATATCCTTAGTACATGAACAATTAGTTATTACTTCTGATTAGGTTTGTATTATCCCTACAAATCTAGGCACACACGGATGTAATTAGCACCTGTCAGCATGTGACAAGGGTGCATAGAATCAAATGCCTATAAACTGATGGTTAGCCAAGCGGCAGATACATGCATTTCTTTACAAGAGCCAACTGTAAGGCAAAAAGAAAAGAGGGCACTTTCTGCTGCTTTGTACCCCTTTTGGAATTGGCGGCAATTGTCCTGTAAAATTAAGTAACTGGCACTTATCACTTGAAAATGCAGAATGTTTTCAGGCAATAAGCACCTACCAGCAAGCACTTGCAGTCAGTTCAAATTCAAAGAAAATAGGGACAATTTCAAGTTCTGTGTCTGCTGCCCATGGTACTACAAGACACTCAGAATTGCTTTCTGTGCCAATACCCTGAAAGTGAGCATATGGCAACTTGATGCCCTCCGGCAGGTTTGAGCGTTACACATTATTCAGAGAGCATTTTACATAGCTGCTTCTTTAAATTAAAGGGAATGAAATGCCCCTCTTAAAGTAACTAAGTAAAAAATATTTCTTTAGAAATTTTGCATTTGTTCTGTAAGGGGGTCCTTTAAAGTATTCCTTTTTGGTTTGGGTCACATTTATGAAACAACGTAGCAGGAGTCAGTTCTCCAATCACCTGCTTTTGCTACATTGTTTCAGGAGTTAGAGCCATGTTTGCAGGGAATATAAACAGCCATAGATTTCATATTTATTGTGCCTTTAATGTACAAAGGTGGATTTTAATTTAATTTTTTTTTTACCAAATGATGTTTTGATCGGAGAAAAGCTAGTCCACTGAATGTGTAAGCACTTAGGGCCTGGGCACACTGAGCATTTGGTGCGCTTCTCTCAGCCTGCGTCTTTTCTGCAGAGAGATGTGGATCCACTCCTTTAAGCAGTTCTGTTTAACTATAGGTGGCTATACACTGGCTGACTTTAGTTGCCGATATTGGCCCTTTAGACTAATTCGACAGCTTATCTGCCTGTGTATGGGCACTAACTACGGGCCTACCCTACTGACATCTGACCTGAAACTGGCCAGATCTCAGTCGGGCAGGTTTGATTTTTACGTTGAATCGGGGACCGCATCAATGTTTTAATTTGATCGTTTGGCCCAAATTAGTCCAATATCGACCACCTGTAGGTGGGCATATCGGGAGAAGATCCGCGAACTTGGCGGCCTCGCCAAACAGGCGGATTTTACAGTGTTTGGCCACCTTAATCTAGAAAGTGCACCTGCCGCCTGAGTGCAGATACACGGAGCAAAGGTTGCCCTTGAAATGCCTGCTTTTGCATTTTTCAGGCTCTCCACCGCAGACAAGATATCTTTGCACAATATGCCCACTTTGTGCTGGGCGATATCAGAATGATGCAATTATTTGGCACTCGGATCAAATGATTGGATTATATTAGGCGCCTGTGCAGGCGATCTGCAGTGGACTACATCAACAAGCCAATGCAGTCCTCACCCCAATGGAATTTTTAAACCTCTCCAGTAGATTTCTTCCCAATTTTCAGCCACATGTGTATCGAAGAGGGCCCATACATGGGCAGATAAGGTGCTGACTTGGTCTAAAGTGTCCAAATTGGCGCACAAGTAGTGCACAGAAAAAAAATTTGCCACATGATTTTAAAGGAGACGTTTTGTGTAAAAATCAAGAAGGTTTCAGTGCATTATATCCCTCTTAATATGGAAGGAATGTGCTGAGAAGAGTAGTGTTTTGGGTTGATTTATTGAAATTTCCCACCTAACCCAACTCCCATCTTTTCCACTTCCTGCTGCATTCTGTGCAGGGGAGCCGCCAGTACTCATATGTTTTTTTTCTAAAAGCATCAGTTAATAGTGCTGCAAGTTGGAGTGATAGCAGATCCCAGTAGATATCAGAATTGAAGTAAGAAATCCAATTTTGGCTTGGGACTACTCCAGTTACATGGGAGTAGGAGAAACAATATGTTACCTGAAAGCAGTTCTAATTTGCAGCGCTGGCTCCTTCTGAAAGCTCAGACTCAGGCACAATGCACTGAGATGGCTGCCTACACACCAATATCACAGATAAAAAAAATATATATTTGTTCAAGAATAAAATTTTAAATGGTAGAGTGAATTATTTTCTATGTAATCAGTGTAATTTAGAAATAAAAAGTATACCATAAAAATCATGACTATATCACTTTAAGATCCCCTTGAGTGATAAAGCACAGGAAAATCTTTTAATGCAAAAGATTGGGGATTGCTGCATGTGAAAACCTTTACATGCAGCGATTAATGGCTCCCTCCACGTTTCTCATGTTTAAGCTGGATGACCACATGAAAAGGGGCTTATGTTCAGCTATAACCATTGTTATCAGTTTAAATGTTTTTTCAGATTCTTTGTTGCCCACTGGTGGGGCAAATTCCCACTGGCAACAGAGCTTTATGTATGACACATATGTACTTCTCTTAGCGATAATATAAAGTCAGTCACTTGTTGGAATACACTGAAACATTATAAGAAAATACAAACCGTTTGTGTTTCAGTTTGGGAGTTCCTCTGATCATTCTGGTTACTGGACAATGGTCGAGTTGATGCATCTAGTGGAAGGAAGAATTTTGCCATGCGAATCTATACTAGTATCTTCCTGCCAGAAAGCAAAGACACTTGCTTCATTCCCTGTTCCACCTCTAAATATCCCTTTTGAGTCTGTTTTGAATTACTTGATCTTCAGTAACCCAGATTACCAGTTATGGTTTCCTCGGCGAGATGGCGTATTATTCTTCACTGGAAACGGTAATTATTTCTATATTTTATTGCTTCACTCTTTGTAAATGTTTGGACTGTTTTTATAAACTTAAAGTTAACATAATTTTACATTTTTAAACTGTTTTAATTAGATTTTCTTGTTGTGCTTTTATGTTTACTAGTAACTGCTGTTAGGGTTGTTGATATCAATTTACATTACCCAGATGCAGAAAGCTGTGTTTTCAGACATATAATGCATATTTTCTCCAAGGACTATGGGATACCACTGTTCAGCACTCCTGTCAGTATTAGATGCCAGCAGAACAATCACAGGTTGACTTAGCAACTAAACACTTATTAAAAGGGGGGCATTTCACATTTACTACTATCCAGAGTGGTTACAGGAAGACTGGCAGCAATCAA
The DNA here is from genome assembly GCF_000004195.4 of Xenopus tropicalis. Taxonomy (NCBI): domain Eukaryota; kingdom Metazoa; phylum Chordata; class Amphibia; order Anura; family Pipidae; genus Xenopus; species Xenopus tropicalis. The sequence goes on from NC_030679.2 coordinate 109,580,909, forward strand.
TCAATCAGTATATATATGACATTCTGTGCATTAAGGTAACAACAAATTCCCTCTCCTTCAAGCATTTTTAGTAGCTTAATGCACAGAGTAGGTGAGTGCAGAGGACCTCTTATTTCTGCCTATATGAATTTTGTGGTCATAGCCTCATTGCCCCCCTTCCCGCCTAATAGTTTAAATTGTAGTAGTGAGCACAACTTCCTTGTGTTTGCTGTAGTTTGTTCAGGAAGACTGGGACTTATCAACCACTGCTGTACCCACCGTTTGAGGGCAGCATTGGTCAAAACATCTGTGGGATTAGAAAATAATGTATTAAAGGATGTAATAATCAGCCCTGTAGCATCCACTTATATGAGAGGTAAAACTTTTTTACTTTTTAGGGTTTAGTTCTTCTTTGATCAGTAAAATTTGAGAATAGCTTAATTTTACATATGCTTTTACCCTGTGGCTCTCCTTCCATTTATTGCCTTGTATTGTAATACTCTTATATAATATGCTGAAGACACTGACAGAAACATTTTACAGAGCTGATTACCGTTGAGACGCTCACTTATGATGGGTAAGTTCTGTATAAAGGGACACCTAAAATCCCCCAGTGTCCCCTATAAAGACAACCCAAGGCAGGTGAGGTAGGAGATTATAGTATACAAATATATTTTATACTCCACATATATAGCATATGTCTAATATGCCATCCTATAAAATTGCAAGGGCCTGACATGATAGTGCTGACTAGCTAAGGCCCCTGCATGCACTTTATTTGCACAGCTATAACCACAGAGGGTGTTATATACTTTTGAGATAAGGTATACTATGTTCTATAAAAGGCTAAGACTTTCAGGGTCTTTCTGTGTTGCGGAAAGCTTCCACAGGACTCTGTCTTTGATTAATGAATAAAGCATCAGTTCTGCTGAAAACCTTGTCTCAGGGTCTATAATAAGGTTCTGGTAAATTAAAATTATCGACATTACCTGGCCTTGCACTAAATACAGAGAGCAAGATATGTATGTAAACCATGCACCATTTAAAACTTTGTTTAGTTAAATCACATGTCAATTACAGCTGCTTAGCAGCATATGTTGCTGTTGTATCGTTCTTAATTTTTTTGTTAATTTATTGCAGGTGGCACAAAACTGTGGGATTTTGCTGTAACTTTAGAACCTGTTTCAGTGAGTCAGAAACTGCCAACAGGGATAATCACCATCGAATTAAAAGGAACCATGCAAAATTGCAACCTGCAACAAGCAGATTTAAGATTGGAGACCTGGCTGCTTCATAATTCAGATTGCCAGGCATCCTGTGTCCAGCTTCAGGAACTGATGAAGGAACTAATGTTAAAAGAGCTACATATGGTAAAGATGGTCTCTTATTAAATTGTTTTAATAATCCAGACCCTCATTTGTTTCCTTTCTCACAGGTGTAAGTTATATTGCTGACCTAACTTACTTTTCTTAACTACTATTTATGCATTCATAAGCATTTGCATTTAGGAATAGAATGTAAGCCAAAAGCTGCCTAACTGCTATTATGAATCTATTTATTTAGATGCTAGTTGTCTTTTTATAATGCTTTCTTCATTATGTAGATGTTGGTTAATCCTCATTTTACAGTTAAACATAATCTTAAATTTCTCTACTTTTCCTTAACAGATTGCAACTGTAACCTTAGAGGGTAATGTGTTACCCAGAACTGGCATACTGTCTCCAATTTCAGAAACTGCTGCAGTGCTTAATGTGATAAGTAGTGAAAGAACTCTGGGACTAGACAGACTGCATGTACAAGACTCAATTAATGAAACTGATAAGGAAACCTTCTCTGACTTGCCAGATATTGTAATGAGCGTACTAAATCATGTATACAGCTCTGAAGATAACACATTAGTACCTGGTAAGCACATTTATTAGAATTGCTGTTAAGGATCCTTACTGAATTGCAAGTTTTCAAAAGCAGACCCTCTTTTTAATGATTATACACTTTGTTACATTGCTTGCCCCTTTGTTATGCTTTGAAAGTTATAGAAATGATAAATCTACATGTGTATTTTTATATGTGAGCAAAAGTTCCTTTACTTAAAAGGAAAGCTCTTTGCTACTGCGGGCAACTAATCTCTCTATGGAACAGTACTCTAGGCTGGTGACAGACGGAGATTATTCACCTGCAATAAATCTTTGCTACTGTTGGCGACTGATCATCCCAAAACGCTTTCTCGCCGCCTATAGTGTAAATCACTAGTGGGTAAACGTACGCATCTCTTTATTTTTCCAAAGTTGCCCAAAGGTTCCTTGCTAGACAACTTAGGAAAAATTAATTTTCCTCAGGCAATCAAGTAAACCTCCAGTGGGAAAACATGCACCATGCTTAATTTTCCCAAAGTTGCCTCGGGAGGAAAACAGTGACGACTTAAAAAAAAAAAAAAAAATGAAGCGCAACATATTTTTAGGAGATCAGTCACACATGATAACAAAGATTTATCACAGGTGACTTATCTCCCTGTGTGCCCAGTAGCCTCAGTGCTAGTCCTGATAAAGTAAGTTATTTTTGTGGGAGAACTACCTAGTGTACGTAATAGGATACAATTCTGTCCTACTGTCCAAACCTATAATAGTAGTTGTAATTGTTCTTCTGTTTATAACAAGGAGCAAAATGTTTGGGCTTTGCAATGCTGCAGTCAGAAAGGTGGGTAGAACACTTGGTGTGGGAACTCTGCATGCGGCATTTGCTTAACGAAACCTATTTGTTTTTGATTGGACAAGCAAAGTGTTCTGCCACTTGCCAAGATGAATTCTCAGGGATGCTGTGCACCCAGATGCAGTAACTGACTTTCTTTGAGCACCTTGTTTCCGATTAGCTCACCATCAATAGGTTTTTGCAAGCACTCGCAGAAACCCTTGAACAGGCAAAGTATATAACTGTAGATGATTATTTAGGTACAAATAGCACCGAATACACATAGCAGCATTGCGCCTTTTGTGAAAAGCACTTAATCACGAGCCAGTTCTATAAGTGCTTGCTTAATACTATCTATGGTATTCTTTCTCTCAGAGCTGCAGTCTGGGGCATGTGTACCAGGACCCCAAGTCAAGACTGGTTAGTGTGCTTTTTGCCTGATTAGCTTAGCCTACATTAAACAAAACTGTGCCACTTGTCTTACTTAACCTTTACTGTATAGATTGGTCCTATATAAAGTTTTAAAGGTAAATCTTTTTAATGTTAATTTTACAAGAAACTTTAACTCTGCATTTTTAGATATTCCAGTTCCAGAGTGGATTAAACAAGAGCTGTCCCAAAGCAGTAGGTGGACGTCCTCAATCACTGAAAGATGGTACCCTTTGTCTGGTGTATCTGGTGCTAGCTGCAACCTAATGGAATCCTTCCGGTAAACTGCATTCTAGCAAGTTTGTTAGGTTTTCCAGGCTTCTTCATATACTGTATATTGGATAAAAATTTTGTAAAATACTATTGAAATTTAACAACGACATTAATAGTCCTTCTAAGTAACCTTGTGAACACACTCTCTCAAGGTGTTAGGAGTGTGTAAACAGTTGGTAGTGCAATGAAACCTAAGGAAATAGTTTATTTCTAAATGACACTTTGCACCTCTCTCAAAGTAATGTTGGGTGTTTGTACCCTAAACAAACTTCTTAATATTCAAATGCATGATAGGAAAGGAATCTGGTATTTTATTAGCTGTATTTTCTGTGCTGAGGATTTTTATTTATTTGTTTTTTTTGGGGGGGGGGGGGGGGGCTTAATATTTTACCACTGCACATGTAACATCTCTTTTGACATATCTATCGGTATATTCACTAGGATTAATTAAATTCCCAGTTCTAGACTATCTGTGTACAGTTCTACAGTTAACTTTTGCTTTAGCTTTCCAGTATTACTCTCTGCTTTATTAGCAGTTAACCCGGTTTACAGGTTTTATTTTATTTTACCCCAATATTTATTTATTTTTATTTGCAGGTTAATAAATGCAGCATCTTCTAACTCTGATGAACATCTAAAGGGTGATCAAGAGCTAACAAATTATTTATCTGAGTTTTATCAGAAAAAGTCTGTTGATGACTCTGGACTTGGAGTACATGGAGAAAACCAAAAGAAACGTAAGTTACCTACAGACGTCTGCATGGATTTGTACATGATTATACGGTAGATAGCAGTTTTCAGTGCTGAAATTCTGTCAGTGTTTTTGTCCCCAAAGTGAGATCCTTTTGAACCGTGAGGTGTAGCTGGTTGTAACCGCCCTCAATAGAAAATCTGGTTTCCGCTGACCTTTGATGGATTGCATAGGGAAATATTTGCCTAAAGGCACAATAAAAATAAAAAGGTACCTTTTCCCTATTTAGGAAAGAGACTAAGGGGAAGATTTATCAATCCACGAATGGTCCAAATGCGTTTTTTTTCGTAATGATCGGAATTTTTGCGACTTTTTCATATCTTGCACATATTTTCCGCGACTTTTTTGTCGCCGTCACGAAAAAATTGTATTGTTGCGCAGAGTTTCGGATTCATTCAAGCTTCGGTATCGTGACTTTCCTTGGGCCAGGTTGGAGCTGCAGAGTGCCATTTATTCCTATGGGAGGCTTCCAAAATCATGCAAAGTTGGAAAGGTTTTCCCGCCGATTACGATCGTTCAATATAAAAAAAGTTGCGTTCTTCAGAAATTTTCGTTTCCGAATTTTTCCAATTCAGGATTTGAATTTGTGTTTTGGTAAATCTGCCCCTAAGTATCCTCCCTAGAGCAGTCCTGGATCTGGTACCAGTTCCTATACATATTGGAAACCTTAAAAAAAAAAAAAGAGAAATTTATTAGTAAAATTAAAACAAGACCTAGAGTGCTTACAGACCTTTAATAGAACGAAAGGGATAAATACCTCAAATAATAGAAATAGGTGTATATTTTTAATTAAAACTTCTTGGCCAAAGCGTATCTAACTTGTTAATCCAAAACATTTCCTTTCAGAGGACTTTCAGTCTCCTCCATGTCTCAATTTAGGGACCCCGTCAATTACTTTAAATCTTAACTGGCAGGGTGTGTGTCGGGCTGCATGAAAGTGAGCTGGGATAGGGTAGTTCTAGTTCAGCGGTTCTCAACCTGTGGGTCGCGACCCCTTTGGGGGTCGAATGACCCTTTCTCAGGGGTCGCGACAGTCCCGGTTTTTACAGCATGTCCCGCTGTCCTGGATTAAACAATCCAGGCCAGCGGGACGCGCTGGCTGCAGCCGACCGCTCCGGCATCATCTGTTCTTGGGCTCCTGCTTCTTATTCGGCTCCTCGTACGTCGGTGACAGGTCCTTTTATAAGGTTGCGCCTGTGGGTGTGACGTCACACGTACGCACGGGCGCAACCTTATAAAAGGACCTGTCGCCGCCGCACGAGGAGCAGAATAAGAAGCAGGAGCCGCAAAAAGTCTGTGGAGGAATTTTCTATTGCAGGTACTCTCTATGGGGGCAATTGGGGGGCTCTGTGTATGGGGGGGGTACTGTGTATTGGGGCACTGTATGGGGGGACACTGTAAGGAGGGCTACTGTGTATGGGGGGACACTGTAAGGAGGGCTACTGTGTATGGGGGGACACTGTAAGGAGGGCTACTGTGTATGGGGGGACACTGTAAGGAGGGCTACTGTGTATGGGGGGACACTGTAAGGAGGGCTACTGTGTATGGGGGGACACTGTAAGGAGGGCTACTGTGTATGGGGGACACTGTAAGGAGGGCTACTGTGTATGGGGGACACTGTAAGGAGGGCTACTGTGTATGGGGGGGACACTGTAAGGAGGGCTACTGTGTATGGGAGGGCCACTGTGTATGGGGGGCCACTGTGTATGGGGGGGCACTGTGTATGGGGGACTACTGTGTATGGGGACATTGTGTATGGAGGGTACTTTCTATGGGGGCTACTGTCTGTGGGGCAATTGAGGGCATGGTCTATGGGGTCAATTGGGGGCACTGTCTATGGGGGGGTACTGTTTATGGGGGCAAATGAGGCACTGTGTATGGGGGGCACTGTATGGGGGTGCTGTCTATTGGGCCATCGTGGGTACTATTTTAAAAATGGGGTGTGGCAATTGGGGCATGGCCACAAAGTGGGCGTGGTCACCACAACATGAGGAAATGTATTAAAGGGTCGCGGCATTAGGAAGGTTGAGAACCACTGTTCTAGTTCATTGCATCTAATGGTAGATTTGTGTTTTGAGATTCTGTCCTTTTATTATTTGAGTTATTTCACCTACATATGCTAGCCTACAGGGGCATTTAATCAAATATACCACATACGATGATTTGTAAAGAATTGTTTAATGGTGGACCTTTTGCCAGTGTGAGGATTTGTGAAGTTATTGCCCTTTATAAATTGTTGCATTTTGCACAGTTTAAACATGGGTAAGTCCCTGGTTTTATCTGTGCTTTCTGTGGCTGTTGGTCACTTTTTTCTTTGGGCCTATGTCTGCTTTTACTAGAAAATCTTATGTTTCTTCCCTTCCTATATGCCATTACAGGCAGGGGCACAGCGTTGTAATATATGCCAGTGTTTACGCAGGATTTTTGTAATATATAGTTACATAGGGTTGAAAAAAGACCTGTGTCCATCAAGTTCAACCCATCCAAGTAAACCCAGCACACCTAACCCACACCTACCAATCTATACACTCACATACATAAACTATAAATACAACCACTAGTACTAACTGTAGATATTAGTATCACAATAGCCTTGGATATTCTGATTGATCAAGAACTCATCCAGGCCCCTCTTAAAGGCATTAACAGAATCTGCCATTACCACATCACTAGGAAGGGCATTCCATAACCTCACTGCCCTCACCGTGAAAAACCACCTACGCTGCTTCAAATGGAAGCTCTGTTCCTCTAATCTATAGGGGTGACCTCTGGTGCGTTGATTGTTTTTATGGGGAAAAAAGAACATCCCCCAACTGCCTATAATCCCCTCTAATGTACTTGTACTGAGTAATCATGTCCCCTCGCAAGCGCCTCTTTTCCAGAGAAAACAACCCCAACCTCGACAGTCTCACCTCATAGTTTAAATCTTCCATCCCCTTAACCAGTTTAGTTGCACGTCTCTGTACTCTCTCCAGCTCATTAATATCCTTCTTAAGGACTGGAGCCCAAAACTGCACTGCATACTCAAGGTGAGGCCTTACCAGGGACCTATAAAGGGGCAAAATTATGTTCTCATCCCTTGAGTCAATGCCCTTTTTTATACAAGACAGCACTTTATTTGCTGTAGTAGCCACAGAATGACACTGCCTGGAATTAGACAACTTGTTATCAACAAAAACCCCTAGATCCTTCTCCATTAAGGATACCCCCAACACACTACCATTCAGTAGATAGTTTGCGTTTATATTATTTCTACCAAAGTGCATAACTTTGCACTTATCAACATTGAACCTCATTTTCCAGTTTGCTGCCCAGTTATCTAATTTTGTCAAATCGCTCTGCAAAGCGGCAGCATCCTGCATGGAACTTATAGTTTTGCACAATTTAGTGTCATCAGCAAAAATAGAAACAGTACTGTCTATGCCCACCTCCAGGTCATTAATAAACAAGTTAAACAGCAAAGGCCCAAGGACTGACCCCTGCGGTACTCCACTAACCACACTGGTCCAATTAGAAAATGTTCCATTTACAACCACTCTTTGTACTCTATCCTTCAGCCAGTTCTCTATCCAATTACAAATATTATGTTCTAGGCCAATATTCCTTAATTTGATCATTAACCTTCTGTGAGGTACTGTATCAAACGCTTTAGCAAAGTCCAAGTAGATGACATCAACTGCCATTCCAGCATCAAGGTTCCTACTCACCTCCTCATAAAAGGCAACTAAATTAGTCTGGCAAGATCTGTTACGCATAAAACCATGCTGGCACAAACTAATAGTATTGTGAACTGCAATGTATTCAAGTACCCTATCCCTTATTACCCCTTCCAAAAGTTTTCCTACTACTGATGTCAGACTAACAGGCCTATAGTTTTCAGGCTGAGAACGGGATCCCTTTTTAAATAACGGCACCACATTAGCAATTCGCCAGTCTCTCGGCACCATGCCAGACCTCAATGAATCCTGAAAAATTAAGTGAAGAGGTTTGGCAATCACAGCGCTCAGCTCATTTAATACCCTGGGATGAATCCCATCCGGCCCTGGACCTTTGTTTACCTTTACATGTTCAAGTCTCTTTTGAATTTCCTCCCGAGTGACCCATGCGTCAGTAGCTAAATTACTAGAACTGGGTATATTACAAGGGAAGCCTTCATTATCTGGCTCCTCAGATGTATAGACAGATGAAAAATAAGAGTTCAAAATTTCAGCTTTTTCCCCGTTTTCATCAACCAACGTACCCCCCCGTGATAATAAAGTTCCCACCCCTTCTTGCTTCATTTTTTTACTATTCACATAATTAAAAAATAATTTTGGATTCTTTTTACTCCTAGCTGCAATATCCCTTTCCATCTCTATTTTAGCTTGCCTGATAGCTTTTTTGCATGCTTTATTTGCTTCCTTGTACCTGATGAAAGTTTCCGCTGTCCCAGCTAACTTGAATGCCCTAAAAGCACGTTTTTTCTTACCAACCTCGACAATAACTCTTTTATTCAGCCATAAAGGTTTCACTTTGGCAGATGTATATTGACTCACAAAGGCCAGTCTGTTGGACTTCCTATTTCAGATGGATAGCCTCTGCTCTTAAAACGTGATACCATTTTGGTAGCCCTCGTAGGATATACCTGAGGATCTGATACAATCCTTTTTATCCTTGCTAGCTGAGTTTTGGGTAATGATTTCTTAAGAGCTTGTGGGTGAAAACTGTTAAAGTGTAAGAGCCTATTGCGATCAGTAGGTTTCTTGTACCAATCAGTCTGAAATTGATCATTCCCTATATAAATAGTGAGATCAAGAAAGTTACACATACACATGTGTGGCTGGTGCCATTCCCTATTAAAAACGCATTGTCGATGTAACGACGATAAAAAATGCAGCAGAAATGTTTGTTCAGCATTGCTGTACTTGGTGTTCTTAAGAGAGTCCATAACAGCTTGAATCCCCATCTCATGGGAAATAGAAGTGTATAGGCTTCCCACATCTAAGCTTGCTTAGTAGTATCTATCTACCTAAAGAGGGTGAGATCTATCTAGCAAGTTCAGCATGTTATCTCTGAGCCCTAGTATTTGCCACAAGTGGTTGTAAGAGCTTGTCAAGGTAGATCGCTAGTGGGGAAAAAACAGATTCAGTTCCTGCCATTATCGGCCTCCTTGGTGGGTGAAGTGGGTCTTTAGGAATTTTAGGTAGGGTACAGAACACTGGTGTAATCGGGTGTTCTTTTAGCAAAAATTTTGAGGTATCCATATTAATTATACCCTGATCAGAGGCCTATTTCACAATTTGTGCTATGCGGTTTTGAAACTCATACAAAGGGGTTCCTGTTAGCCCTTGTATATACCTCTGTATTAAGTTGATTTAAAATTTCTTGGACATAATATTCTTTGTCCATTAGTACTAGGGCACCTCCTTTGTCAGCTGGTTTAAATATCACATCAGCGTTATTGATCAGTGCTGACAGTAGCTGTTTCTCTTTTTTTATTTAATTTGGATTTTAACTTGTATGAAGGAGTAACAGCATATTCCCTTTTGAAACATCTTTTTTAACCAGCTGTATATAAGTTTTTACAGCTCTAACACCTGGTGGGGGACGAAATGTGCTTTTATTACGTAATCCAAAATTCTTTAGAACCAATTGGGAATAACCCATTGCTGTATTATAGCCATTAGATTCAACAGATTTGTTAAAATGTGACTTAAGTCTCTAGGGTTCTAAAAACCCTCACCATGCCCACATCCAGTCCAAAAGTATCACAGTGGCTAGTAGACAGGTTGCATTCTGAGTGAACATTGCTATGTCATACACTGCATCTGAATTACATTCAATCTCTTTGAGACATCATTAACTGACGCACTTCGGCCTTAGCCTTCAGAATGTTGTTGAACTCTATAGTGTAGTATAAGTAATAAGATAAATATTTATTTATATTAAGGGGGTCTTCCTCGTACTCCAGTGAGGCAAAAGATGAAAACCATGCCTCGGGCTCTACAGATGCTGAATGCTGCTAGGTTAAATGTAAAGGCTCAGAAGGCACAACCAGATAGTACTTTGCCAGTACTAAATGAGAAGAATTCACAGGTGAAGAGAAGATCATCAGAAAAGCAGGACGACAAACAAAAGCAATTAAAGTCTACTGGTAAGGTTCTGCATTGCATCTTCACATCAAACTGGTTTACTGTTAAATTTCATAAAATAAAATCACTGAATTCACCAAATATTCTACTGGGGCTATAGTGTTGCTTAGTGTGTCTTGCTATGTTTAGCCTGACTGCTGTACAGTACATTATTGGCTCCTTTGAGCAAACATGATAGGGAAAATTGGCTAGTACAGGTCCATTTATGATTGTACATCAGTTACACAAATGAAATTGATCTAGCAGATGACTCTCTTTGCTGAAATGAATTAAAATATTGTCTAATGCGTCAAATGTGGAAGAAAACCCCTTATTTATTTGCCATTTTGTAACCATCTTGAGACTAGCAATTGTGGTTATTTGGTGTTGAATGATATTTGTATAATCTCTCAAAAGGTACTTTGGGTTATTGTGTGTAATATTTAGAGGGCACTGTTGTAATAGATTTCTTATGTATATCTGAATTTTTACTTTTCAGGGTTTCAGTCTGAACATGATCTGATTTGCTACATTAAAGGAAATTATGAGAAAGCTGTATCTTTAGGAGATGAGTCAATGATGTCTCGGGCCAAGGATACATTAGCAACAATCAAGTCTTACTTGAAATCAATTGGCAGTGAACAAACTGAGGTAATGGAATGAATAGTTTGATTTAAATTCCAGAGTCTGAAAACCATAAGTTTGACTCCCCACCTTGCAGTCAAATAAGTGACAGTATTGTTCTGTTGTGGGTTTTTTTGTTTCCTACAGGCTGACACTGTGGATAAAGTTAAACTTCTCTTCAAGACAAGCAAAGTTATCAGGCAGAATTATGGAAATAATCAGAACAAAGAGGTTAAACTTAGAGAGTATGTATTCTATTTTACTTTATCTTTTTCTATGCACACAACTTTTTTTTTTTTTTGTAATTGGTTGAGAGGTCGAGGACTTAAAGGAACAGTAACATCAAAAAATTAAAGTGTTTTAAAGTAATTCAAATATAATGTGCTGTTGCTCTGCAAAAAACTGGTGTTTTTGCTACAGAAAAGCTACTATATAAATAAGCTGCTGTGTAGCAAGGGGGCAGCCATTCAAGCTGGAAAAGAGGAGAAAAGGCACAGGTTACATAGCGGATAACTAGTAGATAAGCCCCATATAATGGGGGTTTATCTGTTATCTGCTAAGTAACCTGTGCCTTTTCTACTTTGAATGGCTGCCCCCATGGCTACACAGCAGCTTACTTATATAAACTATAGTAGTCTTTCTGAGGCAAACACACCAGTTGTAGAAATGCAGGGCAGCAGTACATTATATTGTCATTACTTTTATACACTTTCATTTTTTGGTGTTACTGTTCCTTTAAAATTAAAAAGATAGTAGTAAAAACATTCTCCTCTAAATAGTTCAGTACTTTTATACTGCTTGCTAAAGCATCCACAATAATAGAAATTGAATACTACAATGTTATAATAATACTGTGTTAATGGTCACTAAGGGTCATTTGTTTTAGCAAATAGTGATACTTATATTGAATGAAATGAGGCAATCATAAATCTGGATTCTTCCTCATGTGTCTACAAATATGCAGTCAGTTAAATTCTCATGTTTTAGTCTTTATTAAAGGGAAAGGAAATGTAAGATCTGCAGGTCTAAGGGGAGAAAGGGACAAAGCTAAGGCATGGCAACAATATATGTAAGGGTTTTGAAAGGCTTATTTAACAATTCTAAAAAGAAATGCAACTTAAAGCCCGCTCTACAGAAAATATTAATTTCCAGTATGTAATTATCCCTAATGTTTTTTTTAGATGCCAGTTGCAAGTATTTTTGAGACTAGAGATGTTTGTCCAGTGTCCAGTAATACAAAGAGAGACAGATGAACTGGAGTTGATTGTTGAAGAGGTAAGTTTTTATCAAGACTCCTTGCTCAGACAGACCAAACATGGGAAAACTTGAATTTCCCTGTTTTACATTGTTTAAATAAATAACTAAAACTATGTAGTAGTTGTGAATAAAGCAATAGGCAAAAAGTATCTTTAACACAAGTCCTATCAATTGCACTCATATTAAAAAGTGGGTATATTGCTCCTTTTAAAGGGGCGTAAGATGTAAAAAGTGATATTTAAAGACAATTTGCTATTGGCCTTCACCTTTTTTATTTATTGTGGCTCTTGAATTATTTAGCATGTTGTTCAGCAGCTCTCCTGTTTGGAATTTCAGCGGCTAGGTTGCTAAAATCCAATTTACCCTACAAACTAGGCAGTGGTGGGAGAGACTGGAATATGAATAGCAGGGGGCCTGAATAGAAAGATAAGTAATTAACAAAAAGTAGCAATTTGAAAAAAAAAAAAACTTGTAACATCACAGGGCAGTCATTTTTTGGCCAGTGAAGTAGATGCCCATTAGAGATCTCAAAAGAGCGAAGAAAATTATTTAGAAAATATTAAAAAAAAGACTTTCAAAAGTTGCCAAGAATTGGCCATTCTATAAAATACTAAAAGTTAAATTAAAACCATACCATGTAGTTCCTGTAGCTCTGATGTGCATATTTATGTACTTATGTATGTACACCTTCTAAGCTCACAATTATCATATTTGCTAGAGTTCAGATGCACAGTCTGGTAAAGAACAGAACTTGTCATAGAGCTGCTCTACTGCAAAGGCAGAGAATGTGATGAGCTTATCATTCTTATACATGAGCAGATGTACAGGACTTATGAGGAGCCGAATGTGTTGTGCTACATTTAACTTACATATGTTTTATATTAATGTGTATGTGCAAGCTCATGTAAACCCAGTGCAGCATATGTGCAACTGTGTTCTGAACAAATTAACAAGGATATTTATGAATGCTTTGAATATATTTTACTAATACCCTCAGAAGTAAGTTTCTTTGTGCCTTCTTAAAACGGTTAAAAGCAAAATTGGAGGTTACAGATATATTTCCACCTAGTTTTTTAACCTCATTGAAAATGAATGGAACAATGTGATTCTCACCCGAGTGCAACTTTTTTCTGAGGTTATTTTTCTTTTCTCTTTTTTTTCTCCCACAAACTAGAATTTTATAAATCTGCCCTTAAATGTTCGTTCTGATTGTTTCTAGTCAGTGCAGGTTTGATGTAGCAACAAGAAGAGTGCAGTGGGGGTTATTACTAACTGCCACTGCAGGTACTAAATGCACACTATTAGACAACCAAAAACCTTGGGGGCTAACCCATTTTGTAGCTCCATAGAAAATCTAAATTGTGAAAAGAGGAACTGCTCTTACATCAGATCAGAATTAATGCAAACATGCCAATAATAAACCCAAATGTATTTTTGCCCAAGCTGGGGTCTTCATTTGAGGTCAAAATTGAAGGCAGGAACCAGAATTTATACCATGATATCTATGTTTGATAAATGCAAATTTATCATGTAATATGGTGTTCAAACCAAAATGTCAGGCAAAACCGTTTTTAGAAGCAGAACAGGTGCTTTATCACTTACATTCAGCATCCAAGCAAACACCTTGATCATAGGGTATTGAAACTCATATTTGTGTTTTACATGGTACAGCTTGTAAAAAGTGTACATATGCACTGCAGCATGCATAGTGTAATACAGAATAAAAAAGCAAAGTGAGTGAAAGTGGCCTTATATTAATTATATTCGCTTATTTGGTGTCCTGTTCTGCCCGTGGAAGATACTGTAGAGGCCCTCATTGCACTGAGTTAACTGTTTTGTTGAGAATGTTATTTAAATCAGCCACTATTTTTGTGAAGCCATGCTTGTAACTTGCTATATTTTTTCCAGATTACAGATCTACTACGCATTGTTTCTTTAACTGAAGATCCTTTGTTTCTGACAAAGTTTATGAAAGAAGATGTCCTTACAGAGTATGTTGTTGGGGTTTATTTTTTGGGGGGGATGTAAGCTAAAAATGCTCTGATTTTAACTCAAAATGTTTTAATAACTTTTAAGTGGTAAGTTCTACTCTGGTTCATGGGCACATTTTCTTATGGTCTTACATAACCTTTTAACGAGTACAGTAGCAAAGATTTTTATCTTTAGGAAAAATATAATGCAGTGTGTACAGTGCCTTGGAGACCCTCCAGTCATGCTGAATGAAAGCCTATGTTATAAAATTTTGTACTCCTGATATTTTCCCATATAGACTGGAAAAGTCATGATGACTAATTGGCCTGCCACAACTCATCACGCAATTGGCCACGGCAACTTGTACATTAGCCTATGGCAGCTAAATTGCAATTAGTCATCACGATTGTAGCCGTGGCGACTAATTGTCCTGTGTGTCTTCGCCCTTACTTTAGTCTCAGCTACCGATTTCTTACTCCTTTACGCAAGGCGATGCAGTGGTGGATTTATATAAGGGCACCACCTGTTGAGCTATTAAAAGTTATAGGTGTCCAAATTGCCTGCTGCCCTTAGTTATTGTTGGCATATCCAAGGTTTTCCGCTGAAGTCTTAATACTAGATGCTAATTTCTTTATGTTTGCATTTCCAGCTGTTTTACTTATTTATAGTTAGCTTGTGTAAACATTTGTTTTTAGCTTGTGTGTGTCTTTTTAAATTGCTAGATACATCACATCTGTACCGAAAATCCTGGCAGACATATACTTTAGTCTTGGAATCCAGATCCCTGAAGAGCTTGCTCTGGTTCTTCCTTCTGATGGTGATGATTCTGTAATACATGAAGAGAAATCTATAAAGTCTCAGCCATCCATCTCCAGAGTCCCAAGTGTGGCTCCAATAGGTGCAGAGACAGATCAACTTGAAGACCTACGCACCAGATCAGCTAAGAAAAGAAGGTATGCTGTTCCTTTTCTGGCTTCTGTTTCTCACCAAAACTATACATGTTCTATCCAGTGTTCTGTCTATTGTTCTGTTATTAAATTGCTGCAGTAGAAAGACTAAAATAATTCTATCTGAAGGTCAACTGCCTTGGCAAGGCACAGGAGCGTAGCAGAGAGCTCGCAAAGTTTCCGTCAGATTGAAGTGCCGAAGAGACAGCTGAACAAAGTAAGGATTGATGTGGGATCTGCAGATAATAAAAAAAGCATATCTGAATCACATATTATTTAAAACATAATTGTGTCCTAGAAAGCTTGCTATTTATTTATTTATTTTTTTAAAGAAAGCTGTTTTTTAAGCTTACTTTATAGATTATGCATCTGCATCACTCCTGTTGTGGATGTACACCAGTCCAATGGAACATTGTAAAAATGTAAGCCCATCCGTTGAATTCCACTCTAAAATGCCAGAAAAGGCATTTCATCCAACACATATCTTTAAAAGGACAGTTGAAATAAGTGTAATGTAGAACTGCTTGATATAAATATATATCAAAGAAAAAAGTTTCTATACCATGTATTTTTATATGGTATTCACGTGCTGCCTGCATTATAAATAATCATTTTTATCTATTCTATGGGGCTGATTTACTTACCCACGAACGGGTCGAATGGAGTCCGATTGCGTTTTTTTCGTAATGATCGGTACTTTGCGATTTTTTCGTATGTTTTGCGATTTTTTCGGATTCTTTACGAATTTTTCGGATCCAATACGATTTTTGCGTAAAAACGCGAGTTTTCCTATCCATTACGAAAGTTGCGTAAAAAGTTGCGCAATTTGCGTAGCGTTAAAACTTACGCGAAAAGTTGCGCATTTTTCGTAGCGTTAAGTTTTAACGCTACGAAAAATGCGCAACTTTTCGCGTAAGTTTTAACGCTACGCAAAATGCGCAACTTTTTACGCAACTTTCGTAATGGATACGAAAAACTCGCGTTTTTACGCAAAAATCGTATTGGATCCGAAAAATTCGTACAGAATCCGAAAAAATCGCAAAACATACGAAAAAGTCGCAAAATATTCGTTTTCAAGTCGGAACTTTTCCAATTCGGGTCGGATTCGTGGGTTAGTAAATCAGCCCCTAAGTGTATGAGAATGATTTCAGTATTCCTCAGAAATCTTTAAAACCTAATTATAAACAGTTTCATTCAGGAATCAAACCGGTATAGTAACACTTCTACAGAAATGGCAATATTTAATGTTTATAACAGAAATGTGTTTATGTTTAACGCTTTTTCTAATCTTCAGGAAAACTTGCAATCTAATGCTGTTGTTGTGATTGAGAAACTAAAGCTACCTCTCCAACCTCAACCACCGAAAGATGCTGAAGGTATTGTTTGTTTTTATTATATTGTTTGTCAGGGTAAGGGATCAATACACAGAATATTTTTGAACAGGTTCTAAAGGAAATACATTTTTATAGTTAAAGATCATATTAAGCATGTACAGTCTAATTTAGGGAGCAGTTGTACCCCATTTATTAGGAGGATTCAACAGCTTTCCTAGCTAATATCTGATACAGGTTTCTTTAGATACCGATCATGCAGGTTCCATCAGGCAAGGACCTTGTGCCATTAATTAAAGGGTTTTTGTATTTGTTTATTTTGATTGTCTTTTAATAAAAAGTGCATATTTTTCTTTTAAAATTGGTAGTGAATCTGCATGACCGGTTGCTAGTGATGCCCATCGATATTTTTTCCCATTTTAATATCACCTTATTGCTTTACTCTGTGCTTACTGCTTATGAACTCAAAGATCATTTTTTCTTGTTTATCTGTGTTTCTGCTGAATAAAAAAAGATTCCTGCAATTTCTATAGAAAATATCTTTAAAAAGAAGTGTTGAAAAGATTTGATCTGTGCCGCAAATTGGGATAGCCTTCCAGATAGGTGTGAAAAGTGAACAAAGGTTTTTTTTTTTTTTTTTTGGAAGAGAGAACACTCCGGATTAGGCTATTTTGGGGACATTTTTGTAGTCCTTCACATGCAAACTGCTTCTAATCATGAATTTATCCACTTGCGACTAGTTTTGTATTGATCCTATTGTTTTCCTCTAAAGCAAAAGTAAGAAGAAACTTGTTTGACCAAGAGACCCGTTCACCAACAAAAAGGTGCAGTAAAATGCCAAGAAGCCAGTCTGTTTCTGCAGTAGAGGGGTTGAAGCGCAAACGCAGCAAATCTCACGATGGCAGTAAAGGTAACAAAAAATTGTTTCTTAATTTGACCTAAATATTAACCTTGATCTATTAACTGGATTGTAATTTTGCTGTATTCTTACATTAAACACTTCTTTTAATATCAAATTCTTCAGGTCACCAGTAGAGAATTCCTTTATCATTTTCTACTGATGTAATTGCATGGTGTTTGCTTCTTATTTTAGATCACTACAAGCTGTTGACGAAAAAAGTATCCGAGACCCCTGCACACAAACAGACGGCAAATAGACTTCTTCTAAAGCAGATTAAAGGACGGTGAGCTGCTTTGCAAAATTTAACAACACATTTTTAGGCTCCACTCCCATTTTTTTTTTAAAAAAAAAAGAGAAAATACATATTTATAGCAGCTATGTACCTCATTCAGGATTAAGTGTAGGATTCAACTGTATCTTTTGGCAGGTGAACCAACTTTAAACACTTTAAAGTGTTCTGCTCAACTAACCTTGACAATTTTATGTTCACTTTTGATACAATTTTTTTAAAATTGTATTTTAAATGCATAAATTTGGGTTTAGAGTCAACTCTGCCATATCTTTTGTGGAGGATTCAGTATCCATATTCATCCTTTGTTTATAGGCACTGTTTTAGAGACTGTACCCCGTGAGTAATTAAAGGTTTGCTGTAACGCATATCAACAAATTTTGTTTTTCAACCGGTGACCAGTAGAAAACAAAGTATATAAAAAAAAAATAGAGAAACTATATCAGGGATAAGGGGATAAAACACAACTGCTGAGGGGTATAACATTTGACAATTGGTATGACAATTGCTGATGGGTATAACATTTGACTGGAGTGTAGCTTTCCTTCATCATGCTTGACAAAGTGGAGACTACGCTCCACAACAAAACATTGTATTGTACTGAACTTGTCTAAATCCCCCCTATTATATTTCCCATTACAATAAATTTAAGATTACCATATTTTTTTTGTTTATTTTATACAAATTCTGGATGTGAGCCAGAAAGCTAGTAAATTTAAGCCCCTGGCAAAGGACATTCTTTAGGACCTTATTAACCCTACTCATTTAATAATGCCTAGAAATTAAAAAGGCAAGACTTGCACTGCCCACAAACTCTACCTTTATTTTGTTTTATGGCATATAATTTTGCTGAACGGAAAGATAATAAATAATAAATGGAAAGATAATAATTAAAGTATATTCGGTGCTTTCAGGCCTTCTGAGTCAAACTCCAACATTAGTATTGTTGAAGAATCTCCAGAAAAAGAAATCCGAGGTAAGAGAAAATTAATTATAGTACCATTCTCAACAATGGAAATTTTTCCGGAAATTCCACGAAACAATTCGCCAATGGCGAAATGCGGGAATTCGCTGCGAATCCATGCCTGGCGAAAAAACTCGCTCATCGCTACTTCTATACATATTCAGTTAGTGGGTGTAGGTAATATTTCTTTTATATACATCCTTCATTATTATTTTTCTTTTTTAAATTATATAGGCATAATAATCAAAACAGGCTAGCAATGCTGCCTTAGTGTCTTAACATTTTCAGCACATTTTAATTTTATATTAGTCACAGGCAGTTCAACACTTAACAAATTTGTAAGCTATTAAACTATGTTTTCATCTTATCTATAAGTTAAATTACAAGTTGGTGTAATATTATTAATTTGAAGGAACCCAGTAAACTGAAAAACATTGTCTGGAGAATCCTTGTAAATGTAGTAAATGACTAGTAACGCCAGGAAATAAAATTGCTCTTTGCAGTGGAGGCAGTAGCATATCTAGAAAGCATTTTTCATTTGAAAATACTTGTAGTTCAGTTGGAAAATCTGCTAAGGGAAGCTATTTGCCCATCCAAGGGCTAACAAATCTGCCACACAAGTCAGAAACTTATTGGCCCATATATGGGGTGGAAATAACTGCCTGCTTGATATTTGGTCAGTGGTTGGCTAGATATTTTTTTTATGAAAATTGCCTTGGGTAGGGAACTGCATAAGGCAAACATTCCTATGATTAGCAACATTGCCAAACATGGTCACTGAACACAATAGACAGGGTGATGACAACCACAGGGGAACAAAAACAACACATATAGGACAGAAACAATTTGTAGGCAAAATAATTGTTAACTTTTTCTTTGATCGGTGCTGCTGTTAAGCAGGACTGTGTGGGGATCTTGCTTACTAAGTGCCACTGTCTCCGTATGATGAGATGTATTCATCATACAGGCTGAGCAGTGTAGGGGTGCACAGATCTGCAGGTTAAACGTTACTGTACAGATTCACCCATAACTGCAAGAGCTTTGTAACGGATTCCTGGATATTTTGAGAAAGGCTAGACTGCTAGCCGAGACATTAGTCCATTTTCAATAAACACATTTTTTCTTTACATAAGACCTGTAAGTTCAGTTCAACTTATTATTTTCCTATATAATATTTTATATATATATATATATATATATATATATATTTCTATTTTTTTTGTTTGTTTTGCCAAATTACAGATATTGATTTACGAAGAAGCCCACGCATCAAGCATTTATCTCTGACAAGGAGGAACTCCTCATCTTTTTATGCTTCACAGCCAAAATCTCGTAATCTGGAGAGGGTGAATTCTGCTACCCAGTTGCAATTGTCTAGAGATCGCACAGGTATTATACTGAACTTGAAATGCTGCCACTTGATTTCTGCTTTCTACCTGTATGCTGAATGTTGGTTTGATTAAACTTTGTTTTGCGTGCTTACTTTTAAACTTGTAACTCTTTATTGCATTGATTTGTAGGCAGCTGCTCCAAACCTGAGGTAAAAACTCCTAAAAGGCTACTTTTTGGGGAAGTCTTAGGAATAATTAGTCCTCCTACAACCAAAAGATCTAGAAGACATCTGGACAGTGATAACTCTGTTTGTAAGGTAAATATAACGTACCAGTACAATTATACCCATTCAAAATTTCCTTCACAATTCTAGCAATAAATACCTTAAAAACTTATTTTTCTTATTTTTTTGTTTTTAAGACTCCAGGAAGAACTCCTAGGAAAACTCCAAACAAAAAGGTTTCTTATTTGGAAGACCAGCCAGAAAAGATGCTCATTAAATCCCCTTGCACGCCACGCACTCCAGCCAGAACTCCTAAAAGGTTAAAAACACCTTCCAAAAGTTCATCAGAAAGAAAAAAAGCTGCTAGAAACCTGGGGAAATTATTCTCCCCTTCTAAACCAGAGGAAAAATCTCCTTTGAAGCCTTGGGGAAGGAGAAGTGAGAGACTAGCACAAATGACTCCTGGAAAAGATGGTTCACCAAATAAGGTATCTGTCTGTCAGACTTTACAGGAAGTGAAGACGCCTCAAAAGTTACAAAGACTGGAAAGTAAGGATTTCAGAACCCCTTCTAGGACTTCTAGGAGAAGTAATAACACTACTCCTGCAAAGCAAAGTGTACAGATCTCAAACACCCCCAGAAAATCAGATCTCAAATACCCCCAGGATCTTGACTCTCATGGACCACCAGGATATTTCCTCCGGACACCACAGAAGCATATTATGGCTTCTGTTCCCCATACACCTATTCTTCAAACACCACAGAAACCTATTTTGGTTTCTGTTCCAAATACACCTGTTTGTCAGACACCGGAGAAAGTAATTTTGGCTTCTGTTTCCAGAACACCTGTGTGTCAGACCCCACAGAAAACTATTATGGATTCTGTTATGAGCACACCTGTTCGTAGCACTCCACCGAGACATGTCTTGGCTTCTGTTCCAAGTACACCTATCCGTAAAACACCACAGAGATCTGCTTTGGCTTCTGTTTCTCATACACCATCACCAAAAATGTCCATTATGAAGGAACTGACAGTTGCATTAACTCGCGTGCGAGAATGCACTCCTGAAAAAGTGATTGGTTCAAGTTGCTGTGTGTCATCACCTGTTACTCCCTCATCTGCACCCAAGTCCTTTTGTTCAGAAAACAAAGTAACGTCTGTTCGTTCAACACCTAAAAAATCAGTTGCATTGCTAAAACCTTGTGATTCACAAGAGTATTCTGGGGCACCTCTGACAGAGACACTTCAGAATAATGACAAAAGTACAAAAGCAGGGACTCCTTGCAGTGTGCCTGCCCATGTCTCAACGCAAATGCAGAACGTAACATTGGCTGCTCAGCCTGGGAAGTGCACTGATTCTCTTTACCAGATGTCCGTTTCATCATCAAGTATTCCTTTTACAGATAAATGCTTGTCTCCAAATCTGAAAAATGCTTTATCCAGTGTTACATCATCAAAAGCTGAAGAGGATATAATAGTAAGTGAAAAGTTTGATTCCTCTTCTTTAGACAGTCAGGAAGCTACAGAATCTTTTATTAACAGCTCTCAAGCAGAGGAAAGTATTGATATTTCAGAAGCTCGAGTTGTGTCAACAGAAGCATCTGAACTGAAGATGAAAGTCCTCATTACGCGAAAACCTTCTGGCTCAGGCCTAAGTTATCTGCCCACCACTCCGAAGTGTTTGGGAAATGTTATTTCCACATCAACATATGGGTTACGATGTACTCCCGACCGAAGGCAGAGAGAGGCTGCGGCGCGCCTCGGAACTCCTGAGATTCCTGCAAAGTTCTCAACACCAAAGAGTCGCTGCAAAATGATTCCTCAGTCAACATATGAAGTTGAGCTTGAAATGCAGGAGTCTGGTTTGCCGAAACTTCGCTTCAAGCGAACGGACTCAAATTCCACAATTGATATGGATGCTAATAGAACACCAACTATCTCCAGGAAAAGGAAAGGAGATGAAAGCCCCTTTAATGAGAAGTGGTGTGGCAAACATGCAGTAAGGACTGAATCTCATTATACACCGGGCAAAAGTGGAATTCAGACTTTAATTTGTCAGTCTTACACACCTAATGGGTGTCTTTCCACTGCTGCTTCTCCATCCCAGTCCGATGCAGGGGTTCCTTGGACACCATCCCCTAAACATAAGGAAAAGATGAGCACAGATGTCATTAATTGGCCTAGAAAGAAAAAAGCATCAGCTCTCTGTACAAATCTTTTGAGATGTGATAAGATTCCAGAGTATGCAGACAGCCTGCCTATTCCAGAAGAATATGAAGGGGATTTTGAGCTTGAAGGAGTTTCTAAACTTTTGGAGAAGTCACCAGTTATTGAACAGCAAAGTAAAGCTGACACGGGGACTTTTGGACTTAGGTCTCGAAAACGAGTCTTCAGTCTTGTGTCCCCTACCAAAGAAACAGAACGTTATATTAAAAGAGTGTGCACGTTCAATAGACATGAGGATAGCAGCTCGGACGTGCAGAGACACCAAACCAAGGAAGAAATGGAAATCATCTCGGACAGAAGTTTGTCCTCTAATTTAAGCTCTTCACAGCAAAGCATTTGTGATGAAGTTTTTAATATTTCAGGTAAAACTTACACTTTTATCAGTGAATAGTATATGTGAGCATAATGTTATAAGCATTAGCTGGCTTGCTGCAAGGCTTTGTTGGTGCAGATGTGTATGTGTGTTGTCTAGCCAATACCAGTCTGCATCAGTAATGCATCTCTGCTCCTCACACTCCACTGTTATTTAGTTTCCTTTCATTTTTTTCTTTTCGGCAGAGCCATGTCTCGCCAACCTCTTTCCTCCTCTGAAATATTGCAAGAAAGTAACCATTTATTACTTTTGCTTTTTTGTCACTTTTAATGGTTGACTACAGATGCATTATTTTTTGATTCATTTTTATTTTATTTTTAGGTTTTACCCCACCCAGCAAGGTACCAAAAAATCCATTATCTGCAAGTGGTCTGCTGTCCCTTACTCAGTCCCCTTTGTTATATAAAGGAAAAACTCCTTCATCCAAGCGAAAAGAAAAAAAACAAGGTATTTCTTTGTGTTAATGAAATCATTACTATGCAGTAGTATAAACTGTATCAGGACAGTTTGGATTGGTTCTGCTCTCCAGTTGATTAGGCACAAGGAATGGTGCTAAATTCTCATGCCAGAATTACTGCATGGCTAACGTCTCCAAATAAGTGCATAGCAAGGTGTTTTATTTGTGTATAAGTTGCGGTCACATATGCTAAAGCATTTGGCTCATCCTCTGCAGTTTTTTTTTTATTGCCAAGTCCATATAGAGATGTTTTGCCTTGCATCTCCATTTTAATATTGCCAGATGCCTCAAAGGAGTTGTGTTCTCCTTTGAGTTAACCTTTAGAATGATGTAAAGACTGCTATAAAGAGACAATTTGCAATTGGTATTCATTTTTTGTTTTCAATTATTTCACTTTTTGTTCAGCATCTCTCCAGGTTTGGAATTTCATCAGTTATCTGGTTGTTAGGTTCCAAATTACCTTAGCAACCAGGGAGTTGTTTAAATGAGAGACTGGAATAGGAGAGACTCTAAACAGAAGGATAAATAATTAAAAAGTATTAAGAACATTGTAAAACTTAGAGCAATGGTTTGAGGTTGCTGGAGACTCTGTCCCCAATTTGAAAGCAGGAGTCAGAAGGAGGCATATCATTTAAAAACTAATAAATAATGAAGGCCAAATAAAAAGTTGCTTAGCATTGTTCATTCTGTAATATACGAAAGGTTAACTGAAAGGTGAACCGCTCCTGTAATGGTTGTAGCACTCCCACTGAGTGAAGATGTTTACTGCAATAAAAGTCATTTAATGCTGTGCTCTCTGCAGGGCATTTTGTTGCCCATGGGGAAATTGAATTCTCTCCACGGGCAATAAAATCCCTGAAAATACCTTCGAATAGCTGCCTATGTCAATTGCTGCTGTTAAAACACAAAATCATGCAAAATGTCTCCCCTCAGCATTATGGAGCAATTTTACCTGCTTTTTTGTGAAAATCACCACCACCAGTGGAGGTAAAAAAAAACGCCCTGTCTGACATTGCCCTTATTAGAAGTCACCTTGCTCAGCATAGTAGAGATGAACAATGCCAGCCTGCCAGGATTCATTTTGATTGCCATGTAAAAGAGGAGATTTTCTATTACAAACCTCCAGCTGGTTTATGGCATCAGTTGTGCAAAGTGTCTGTTAGAGAGGTTTGCTGAGGTGCTATGAACAAAGCAGAGGTAACAAGGACTAATCCCTACTGTATTGCTGCTCGTATGCTTAGATTGTTAACACAAGTGGTTCCACTAATTGTTTGGAGCAGGATTGTCCAACTGGAGGCCCTCAGACTAGATGGGGCCACCAAAGGATAGTTATGGTGCTTTGCTTAGAGACACTGACGCCAGAAATGAAACCTTTTTCCTCATCTATGATATTGTCTTCACATGCTATTTATAATTTTGCCAAAAAGGTATTTGCCAAGTGCTTTTACATTACCCATCTGATCCCCCATGTTCCTCTATGAGAAGGCTGCCATATTTGTGCAGCAGTAAGCCGTTAGCATTAGAAGCTATAACTGACAGGCTGAGAAGGGACAGTCAGGTTTAGGAACTTCAAGTAACATTTACTTACAATGATTAGGGAAAAATGATCAACATGACCAATAGGGAACTTCATGTACCATCATATTTTTGGTGCAAACATCACTTTAAAGGTTTCAAAGACTCCTTGTATGCCATGGCCCTTGAGCATATAGATCCATCATTGCGATTACAGCAGAGTCTGCACTTGAAATCTAATTATTGCCTTATCAGTTACACCCTGACATGTAATATGTGTAGTGTATGTATCAAAAGCTGTATGTTGACCAATGAATTTCTCGTTACAGATGTGTTTTCTGATGGTGACAGTGACCAAGAACCACCAACACTGAAAAGACAAGCAAATCCAGCTGCTGTTTATGATGATTCTCCCTTTAGTAAAGCCAATGCTCTTCGTTCTGTCAGCAAGACCTATAGTCGGAAAAAGCTCATTACATAATGTATGGGGCTTATTTGTTGCTTGTTAGGCTGTGTATGGAGTTTATTTTTCTCACCAGTTGCAATGTCAGTGAGGTGGCCTGCACTGAGCAACAGATTATTACAATAGCCAAAGATTTTCATGACATAAGTACTGTGTTGCATGGGCAGAAGCCAGTAATTAAAATAATGTGTTGCCTTTGCATTTTCCAAAAAAGGCCAACATACTTTGCCTAAATGAGCGTTCAGTACAATGCACTATAACTGGCAAGAAAATGATTCCTGTGCTGTATATCCAAATAGTGCACGTGTTAATGTGATGCATAAGTTCACTGCCAGGGTCTCCAAGGTTTTCCTTATACTTGGGCTTTTGCTAATTAAGCCTATATCTTGTACATGAATGTAAATATCTAAATGTTTTGTCCCATAATGTATATTTAAATTAAATTTGTATTTTTTTTTAATACAGATCTGTATTTTTCTATTTCCAAATGTTTAAAAAACATTTGGAGATACTGAAATGCAGACATATGTATATATGATGCAGAGATGAAAATATTTTATTGGGTCATTTTGTAATAATAAACAGTAATATGAATAGTGCTGTGTGCATGTACAGTATGTCTCATGGCTGTGTATGCATTATGTGCCTCATACACAGGATCTTACGCCATTTCCAAACTTTCCCATATAACCCCAAAATGCACAATCTGGGTTTCCTGGCAACAAGATATAAAGGGTTAAATATAAGTTAACAAAAGGGCATCTGGTCCATGTTTTTTGCCTGTAACTTGTAAGGAGAGTTTTTCTATGTTTTTTTTTGGTATTGCTGACTATTCCCCTGTTGTCAACAGGACTAAAGCAAAAGGCAGTGCTACTATAAGCAACAAGCGGTGTGTGTTCATAGGATGCTGCAATACTCTGCTCACATCTAGTGATGGTTCCCTCCTCTAGCTCTGAACCCAGTGATTGGGTGTTTACTTACGGCACAAATAAGCCGTTGTTTCCAAAATAAATGCCAAGTCCAGATAAATATGGTCTAATACATTTGCATTTCCGATGCCAGAACTGTAACATCACAAGCCATTTTTATGTAGCATTAATAACTGGCAGAATTATTGCACAGTGACTTTCTGTCTCGTAGAGCTT
The DNA here is from genome assembly GCF_000004195.4 of Xenopus tropicalis. Lineage (NCBI taxonomy): Eukaryota > Metazoa > Chordata > Amphibia > Anura > Pipidae > Xenopus > Xenopus tropicalis. Next base: position 109,607,155 of record NC_030679.2, read on the forward strand.
ACAATCTACCTTTAGTAGCACAAGTAGTGGATTAAAATGAATCTCCCTGCCACTGTGACGTTCAGTCTTTCATATGGGAAAAGTATACATTTAGCTGAACGTCTCTTCCAAATAGAGGGGAATACAAAGTCACCTCTTCCGACCATTTATTTCTCCTTCCTTCCATAATCTCTCTCCATTCTAAAATAATCATGTTCCTTTTATTTAGAACACTAGATGTGTGTGTGTGTATAATTTTTCTTATAGTAATCTATATTGAAGGGGTATTTCACCTTTAAAGAGATACTGACTACCTATCTGATCCCCCATGTTTCTCTATGAGAGGGGTGGCCATATTTGTGCAGCAGGAGTCCGTTAGCATTAGAAGCTATAACTGACTGGCTGAGTAGGGACAATTTGGCAAAACCTTTAATGTATATTCATATTTCATGGAGTAGTTGGGGGTCACTGACCCCAGCAGACAAACTGTTGCTCTGTGATGCTACAGTTTTACTGTTAATTTCCATCTATTATTCATGTGTTCCAGTCTCCCATATTAGCCACTGCCTGGTTGTTAGGAAGAATAAGACCCTGCAACCAGATAGCTGCTACTTTCTCTTTCTGCTATGCTGAATGTGGTACTTTGAGCAACCCGACTGTGACTCGCTGCTGATTGCTGCAAAGGAAATCTGTATTAATGAAATGTAAAATTCTGATTATGGTGCATGTGCTGAGGCTATGAGCATTAAATAAGGGCAATTTCTACAGTTATAAGCCTCATTCATTGCTTTCCTGCCCACCAATTTTCCCCAATTTTGTACCAGTATTTCGGGGCCCAGTTAAGAGATGGATGAATGTCTGTGGGTTGGACGGCGGCCATGCATCACACATTTCTCTTTGCATACATTGAACCTTGGCTCTTGCAGGCAGATGCTGTGATTGCAGACACGCAGACATACTTAACCAGAGCCGGTTTTCATACACAGTGTCAGACTTTTTTAATGAATATACCTTGTACATGATGCCAACTCCTCTGAATGTGCAGAATTATGGACATAGTTGGGGTTTCCTTCTGGAGCCAACTTACCAGCCCTGAGGAACTCTTTGTAATTTCTGTTGAAAGACCATCCTGTTCCAGACCTACTAATGTGTATGTATAAATATCATTTGAATATTACATACATTAGGCCAACGGCTCAGGGTCGATGAATAGCAGCCTTGTTACCAGTCGGACACTTTGTTCCTGTGCCACTAGAGGGCACTCTCAGCCATTGTTTCAGATTCATACCCTAATAAACCTTAATTACTTTCACTATCTTCACAAGTTATCTCTATCTATCTGTAACTTCCTAATTTATTGCTTGTGAACACTTCTCTCTGATCTATCAGTATAAATGTTGTGCCATTTCAGTTCTCATTTGTATTTTGCCTGATGAAGGGGCCTTAGAGCTCTGAAAGCTTGCAATGTATTTTTATTGTTAGCCAATATAGGTATCATTTCTACAATACTCTTGTATTTGTATTTTGTTGTTTTTTTTATTATTATTTTAGATTCATACCTTGAAATTTCTACTTCAACTATTTAATATAAATCAAAAAAAATTGTAATGGGAAAATGCACTTTTTTTGCATTCTCGTTCACTGAAACTTTTAAGGATCTGTAAAGTGAAAACGAAATGATTCATTTGAATGGATATCGCCCATTCATTTTCAAGTGGCATTCCTCATTTTCATTACTTATTGGTGGCATCATTAAAGTGCAGAATTACCACACAATTACATTTCAGAATAACGTGGATGAGTAGAAGCCACAATATTATACATGTTCAATAGTGATACAAGTCCATTCCTGTCCATTCCATGGTAAGTTAGTGCCAGGAAGGTTTTTAAATACAGTATATTTAAGTTGAGGGAGAAGGGCAGGGCATTGGCCACATACAACCACATAACGCCCCATAATGTGCAATCAGATAGCAGCTCTTAATGCAACCTCTTCACTAGAAATATACCCTTCCTTGGGCATGCGCAGGTGGCACCTTTAATCTTGTGGTGGCATATCCTACCCATGCCGTACCTACTAATGTTCACCAGTTGTTGCTGCTGCATGGCCTGCACCATGTCCTATTTAAAGGAGACCTATTGGATTAATGAGAAAAACCCTAATTTTGTAGGCAATTATGAATAATATCCGGTGCTGGTTTCCCTTTGGGCTAAACATTAACCCTATCTGTAACAATGGCCCCTTTATTGGAGCTCCCTATAGATCCTATCACTTCTCCATCCAGTGTGAAATGAAGAGTGGGCGTGTCCTAATGTCCCTGCCAGAAGCACAGTAGGAGGGGGAGAGCCAATCACAGCCCTGCACTCACACAAGCACAGACAGGCTTCAGTTCCCTATCAGGTCAGCCTAGCTGCTGATTGGTTCCTATCCTACAGTGCAGGGTTCGGAGGGCCGCCGACTCCCCAGCACATCCAGAGAATTCAGCCAGCAGGAAGTGGAACAGATGGGCGGGGCTAGTGGGGTTTGGGGGAATTTCTCAATAAATTAGTCAGAAACACAACATTTTTAAGCACAATCCTTCTATATCTAGAGGAGTATAATTCTCTGGTACATTCATAATTTTTATAGGATATGTCTCCTTTAAGTGAAAGAAAAATCTGGGTTGGGGATCAAGCTATTCTCTTCTGGTGCCCCTGGGAGAACCCATAATGTGCCATAGGGACACAGGATGTTGTTGTATTACAGGTGCAAAATTGCCTCCCACTCACGCGGCACAATGTCTGACAATCTGTGTATACACCCATTGTATTACGTTATTGCCCTGAAAAAACATCTCCTTCTGTACTTGTACATAACACAAATTGATTGAACAGCCAAAACAAGGTCTTTTCAGACATTTTGTCACAAGTATGGCAGGTGATTTTGCATTGTTGACAAAAGTTCTGTGTGTTCTTACCCTAAAGGTAGCCATACACTGCTCATTTTGCAAGTTTGCCGAAATTGAGCTGAACTAATTGTTTGGCCCGCGGCCGAATGGGCTGAAACAGCAGCTTAAATCTGCCTGTGTATGGCCACCTTTAGGGTTGTGGCGACTAATGTCCCCGAAATGCCATCCCCCCGATGAGAAAGTAAATCGCCGGTGGGATGGCATATGCGGCACCGCGATTTCCCCGAAATCAGAGAAGTTGCCTTGAGAGGAAACTTCTGCGATTTCGGGGGAAATTGCAGCACCGCGTATGCCATCCCACCAGCGATTTGCATTCGTGCCAATGGGATGGAATATCGGTGAGATTTGGTGCTGGCGACCAATCTCCCCGTCTGCCACGGCCCTTAGACTTTACCGGGATCTAATGTGCTGATAAATGAATCACCTGTAACTTCTTTACATGTGTCTGTAACACATATATCTGTGTCAACACATAGAGTAATGTCAGACTATGCCCCTGTGACCATCAGTTCCCACCCCAGCTTGTCTTCTTGTAATAGGATTAGGAACCAGCAGGGGCCCTATGGGAAGTGATAAGGAGCTTGTGACCCCCTCGCTAGTGAGACAATGGCTGCTTAGGCCGAGCTAAACCTGGAAGCTGAACCAGTAATACCTTCAGGGGATCTGTAAAGCAGACATAACATAAACATAATTAATATTCCATTAAGCATACCCATAGGGGAAATAATGAAAAAGGTGCACTGAGTTAGCCTTTATCTAAGGCTGTATTCTGTGGCACTGCCCTCTAGGGGTGGCACATATTTGTGGATGAGGGTGCCCAGTCTGTAATATTTGGGTTGAATGCAGTTTTTTTTTTAAAAATGCATAAGTTAATAGAGCTTCTCCAGCAATCCTGCATCCCAATCAGTTTTTTAAAAGAACAAACAGATTTTTTTATATTTAATTTTGAAATTTACCATACATGTTGATAGAAGTGATGTGTGAGTCGACCTGGTTCCAAACCTAAGCTGCCCGCTTCCAACCAGACCCAACAAGCCCCTCTATTTATAGACCTGAGCCGCCATCTCTGATGTCACGAAAGAAGGTGCCTATAAATAGAGGCTGCCGAGAGCCAGCACAGTAAGGTAATGGGCAGGGAGAATGAAAGGAAGAGCTCAACCCAAACCCACCCAATCTAGCAATCTATATTGCTAAAAGTGGTAGATATCAGAATAGCACTTAATAGTAAGAAATCCAGGTCCGGCTTGGGACTCCTTCAGTTACATGGGAGTAGGAGAAACAATAGGTTACCTGAAAGCAGTTCTAATGTGTAGCGCTGGCTCCTTCTGAAAGCTCAGACTCAGGCACAATGCACAGATGGAGCCTACACACCAATATTACAGCTAAAAAAATACATTTGTTGGTTGAAGATTAAAATTTTAAATGGCAGAGTGAATTGTTTGCTATGTAAATAGTGTAATATAGTAATAAAAACGATACCATAAAAATTTATTCTTTTTTACCGCTCAAAAGTGGCTTTACACTAGCAACAACAGGAGTCGCCGATGGAAAGCCCTTAGCATCACTTCGGTAATCTGAAGTTGCATGAAGTTTCCTCCTGCAGGCAGCTTTGCGCAACTTCAGAAAACGAAGCTATGCAAAGGGCTTTCCATCGGCGACTCCTGTTGTTGCTGGTGAAAATTCATTTCGGAACAGTTAGTTGCCCGGGATAGCAGAGATTCACAGTTGGTTGCAGCATTTCAGTGGCAGCCTAGGAGAAGGCAGAATAGGAGGGCATATAATTCTATTAGCATTCAGAACAAATAATGAAGACCAATCGAGTGCATCAGAAATCAGATCTCCTCCAGCCAAGGCTCCAATTCCCACAATGCATTGCGTGCTTTTGTTGTTCTCCTTCGCATGTTCAAAGCATTGGTGTGAGTAACAGGGAAAGGGAAGGAGGGCATTTTTCTAATGCTTGTAATAGTAATTGCATTTACAAGTTACTTTAAAATTATATTCATAAATGTATATATGTGATTGCTGTGACTGGCTATATGTGATCTGGTTGCTATATATTCTTATGAAACCTGTACAACAGTCTTATATATGGATTAAAGTGTTAGCCTCGCAAGCCACAGGCCTAATGCCCACGTGCTCCTTGGGTAACAGTTCTGCTTAAACTCCTTATGGAAGATGAGAGAAGCCTGGGGAACAAGAGCAGCCTTTTGTTAGGAGAGCTGCATTCCCATGTCTGTAAGGAGCTTGTATGTGGCGTGTGAGATCTGCTGAATAGGGAGGCGGCCAGTAAGCGCTTTCTGCCTCCCCCTCACGAAAGACATGTTACATGTCGGCTCGTAAACTAGGCTTAAAGGAATACTGTTTACAGTAATACACGTTTCTCCAGCAGAATCCTGCATTGTAATATGTTTTTTAAAACATTTTGTATATTAAATTTTGAAATTTCACATGGGGCTAGCCATATTCTTCATTTCCCAGGGTGCCACAGCCATGTGACCTGTGCTCTGATAAACTTCAGTCACACTTTACTGCTGAGCTGCAAGTTGTAATGATATCACCCCACTCCCTCCCCCCCCTGCAGCCGATCAGCAGAACAATGGGAAAGGAGCAAGATAGCAGCTCCCAGTAGGTATCAGAATAGCACTCAGTAGTAAGAAATCCAAGTCTGGCTTGGGACTCCCCCAGTTACATGGGAGTAGTAGAAACAATAGGTTACCTGAAAGCAGTTCTAATGTGTAGCGCTGGCTCCTTCTGAAAGCTCAGACTCAGGCACAATGCACTGAGATAGCGCCTACACACCAACATTACAGCTAAAAAAAATACATTTGTAGGTTCAAGACTTTTAAATGGTAGAGTAAATTATTTGTTATGTAAACAGTGTAATTTAGAAATAAAGATCAAAACAGTGTCCATTTAATCTGGTATCCTCCATGCATGCATGAATTAATAGTATTAGTATAAAGGGATGATGCAAATCACTTATTGTACTGTAAGATTTCATTTAAACATTGAGCACAAAATGAAAATTGGGTTCAGCACCAGAGCACAACTGAGGCTGGCACTGCTATAGTTAAATCTGCCTGATTGGGATTTAGAGGGACAATGTAACCAAAAGAGTATTTTGTCCCTCTAATCCAGGGAGCCACAGTCAAATGTAAAAAGACTGGGAGAACAACACAAGCACCATAACAGTTCATGGAGGAGCCAAATAAGGGCTAAGATTGGCTATTAGGCAGCCTCTATGCACACTATCAGCTTACAGGGGGCTTTATTTGGTAGGAAATATTGTTTTTATTCAACCAAAACTTGCCACCAAGTCAGAAATTCAATAATAACTACCTGGTTTGGGGGCACTGAGAGCAACACCCAAGGGGTTGGGGAGCAACATGTTGCCCCTGAGCCACAGGTTGGGGATCACTGCTAATCAGTGAAAAAGGTTAAAGACCTAATCTTGTATAAATCAGGATAAAACAAAGAAATCCAGCATAAAACCTTAAAGCTTTCTTCTGAATTTGTGTGTATTTGCAACACTATATCTCTACTCATTTATGAGCTAAGGGGGTTACCGACCAAAGGGTGGACCTTCAAGTGAGGTTTGAACTGAACCGCTTGTCTGTTTGACGATCGCTGCCATAGAATGTGATTACCTGCATGAAACAAAAGAGTGTGTATGCGAGATTCACCTACAAATGCTGCTGGCCTGTGGCCATTTGTTCATTTTATTGCTTGGATTTCATTATAATAATAAGTACTTTATGAGATCACAAGCCATAGAGTCACACAAGGCATTTAAACTGGCCATACTCGCTAAGGTAGGCAAGGCTGCCAATTGAGTGGATGCTTGCCTGATTTGGGTGTCCCCTGGCCAATGGTCAGATCACACTAGGGGGCCTATGTAGACCTGTTGGATTTTTAGGCCTACAGTATTTCTAACTACATATCAGATTTATAGGGCATAATTTTTATCACATACATGGACTAATATGTGGCTTGTCCTGCCTCCCATATATGTTACACAGTGATCACACCTCTGCATGGCCATTAAAGTCTAACCTAGAAGCAAAACCCCATTTAGATCACTCGGGTCCCTTAGTGACACAAAGTATGTTGCACTTGTCTTCAGTAGGACCCACAAATCCCACTATCAGTCCATTTAACTGCTGACAATGGGTGCACAAATTGTAATCTGCAAAATTTGGGGATCAGCAAAGATGCTCAAGCACTGAGATTCACTGGGCAATATGGGTGTTTCCAGCTAACCATGGCCGTGCGTCTGCACAAATGATCAGACAGCCTGTCTGGCCCTTGGGCCGACTGAGCAAATCACAAATCTGCTGGTCTGTTTATCTGATTTATATGTCTTAAAAGGGGTTCACTTACAGTTATCTTTAAGAAGGTTAAAGAATGGCCAATTCTATGAACTTTTCAATTGGTCATCATTATTTATTTTTTGTAGCATTTAAATTATTTGCCCTCTTCTGACTCTTTCCAGCTTTGAAATGGGGGTCACTGACCCCAAAGGCCAAAAAATGATTCCTCTGTGAGGCTAAAATTTCACTGTTAATGTTATTTTTTCTTCTTTATCTTCCTATTCAGGCCTTTTGCTATTTAAATTCCAGTCTCTCATTTAAACCACTTCCTGGTTTCTAAGGTAATCTGGACCTTAGCAACCAGATAGCTGCTGAAATTCCAAACTAGTTGCTGAACAAAAAGTGAAACAATAAAAAAAAACACAAATAAATAAAATGAAGACCAATTGCAGATTATCTGAGAATATTACTCTCTACATCATACTAAAAGTTGACTCACAGGTGAACAACCCCTTTAAATCTGACATATGGAGAACTCCAGCTGCACCTGAATTCCTCTTTCAGCATAAAAGGGTTAATGTGCTCCCATCAGTAGCACTGACCAGACCATGCCTAATACATCCAATTTCTATTCTGAGAGCAATGCAAACAAATGGCCCAGTTACAACAGAGGTGAGATCTAAGCTTCTTGTCCATTCTCCTTTCATAATTGTGCTGGACAAATAAGTACAAACAATGGAGATTTAATACATCAGAATCCAAAGGCTTGTTTGTGAATGACCTCTCTGAGCTGGAAAACAAAAGAGCCAGTCAGGACCTGAATACCCTGCATTACGGACTGGGCAAGCAGGGGGTACAATGCCAGCTTTGTTCCACTTAGCGAGAAGAGGAAACATGGCACAGGGAGGATGTTACCAAGGTAAAAATGTTATTGTAACCCCAAAATGCCTGAACACAGAGCATGAACCACTTAGTAGTACAAACCATGATCATTTTAGATTTAAATCCCAGTGATTTTCCTATCACCCTAATCAAATGCTAGCAGTAGCACTGTATTTAGAATCAGGGTTGTACAATGTAGGGCACAGAGCTCTTTCTATAGCCTCACTTGTACGCATACATATCTGCCTCACACACTGGCTGAAATATTTCCTATAAATTGCATATAAACATTGTCTATGCCTTTCATAGCTTACAGTATTGGGGGGGATGTTAGTCAGAGTGTTGTGCCATCACCCCCTGTGCCAGCATAATTTATTACTGCCTCCCAATCCTAAATAAAGACTGATTTACATGGGTCTAATAACAATCAGATGGCGGCATGGCTGTGTTGCTTGCAGCAGGAAAGAGCTGTATGTATGACTTCTCTCTGTATGGCATGGGTACCACATTCAACATGCAACTGGAGTCAGCCAGCATTCCTAATGTAAAATATACCTCCTACTCCAGCTGCCCACAGCGTAGCCATTTATTAACAAAAAAAGGCAGAAGGAGAAGGAAAGTCATTTTGGCATTTTACTGCCAATAGATTTGCCACATTAGTGCCACCTAGAACAATATATTTATTCTGCAGAAACCATTAACTTACCTGATTGAACAGCTTTAGAAGCTTTCTCCGTTTGCTTAAGATAGCAGCTGCCATTTTAAGCAGCATCCTTCCTGCAGTCTCTAGCCTTATAGCTGAGATCACACATTCCTTAGCATACTTATGGGAGAAAGCTGCGCAGACTCTGGTCACGGGAATTAAGGCTGTTTCTGAGAGAGGAAGTCAGACACTGGAACATCATGTTTACAAAAAAGAGACAAGAAATCCTGTGTTTCTTTTGATAGAGGACTCAGTGCAGTGTTTCTGTGAGTGCTTATGGCTGTATTTACATAGACCTTTCCTTCTCCTTTAAGCCCCAGTGCCACTACTGCTTACTTCAAACCTTCTCTAGCCAGAATCCTGTGTGCTTTGCCTCATTCCAGGCTGCCCTATACTCCTTTTGACTCAGTATAGAAGAGGTTAAGTTAAAGCACCTTTTTCCATCTGTTTTTCCATATATTTGGGCCAGTTGTTCACTGTACTAGCTAACTGTACATGTTCGGGGGCCAAATTGTAATAAAACAATGATGTCATTCAAATACATCAGTGGAAATGTAAAGCAGCCTGGAAACCAGAAATATTTGTATCTGTGATATAAATATTTATATAGTAAGGTAATGTGGTATCAACAATCTGCCCCCCTTTGCACAATATTTACAACATTTGGCAATCCCAATACTGTCTAGTACAGTGCGTGCAGCATTTAAAATACACATACAGGTATGGGCCCTCTTTTAATATTCAGGGAAGGCAATATCCAATGGGGTCCAGGTCCCAATCACAATGCCATAACCCTACTAGTTGGGTGGGAAGTCTGGAATTGCTTCTTGTAAAAATACTGCCCTTCCTATCTTGCACATTAATATATGAGGATATTGGCAAAGGTCTTGGGGCCAAGGGTTTTCTGGATAAGGGGCTGCTGTGTAATGTGGATCACCTTACCACGTGCTACTAAAAGCATTTAAGAATAATTACAAACCAAAATGGATTCCTGCAGCTTAGTTGGAATCAAGTACAGGTTACTGTTTAATTATTACAGAGAAAAATCCAATCGGTCAAAGGTGAAGATTTGTTTTTCTTAAATAGGACACTTAATAGCATTCACATGTTTGGTTGTATGTATGTATGTACAGTATGTATAACTTTATTTATGAAGCGCCACAAGGATACGCAGCGCTGTACAATCTTACAAAATACACAATTACACACAGAGAGGACAAGTGATATAATAAATAAATACAATAAATATATATATATATATATATATAAGTGCCATGTGGTATGAGACACAGTAGGAAGGAGGTCCCTGCCCAGTAGAGCTTACAATCTAAGTTTCTGGATAATGGATTGCATTGGATAACAGATCCCATACCCATATTGGAAAGAGTACACTAAACAAAGCAGCACTTGCTTGAATGCTTTCATTCCCCTCAAAGTATTCTATCCAGATTAATATTTGTGCCGATCACCCAATCTATAGAAATCAATCCCACCCTGTATGTAGCTGAATGCATTTATGCAGGTATGTATTATTTGGGTTGTGATATTCATACAGTGCAGCCTCAGAAATAGCAACTGATTTGAGAAGTTCTCGTATGGCTGCGCAGGAGAAAGATCTCTGATTTGTGAAGTGGCCGACCCAGAGCAGATATAGGTTGTTATAAACAGTGACCTCTGTGGAGCACTACGTGCTAATGAATGTAGTTCTGCTGGGAACATAACTTTATGTGCTGCTCTGCATTGTTTCATGCTGTGGGAATGATGTCAGGAAATCTGGTATTCATTGCTGTGCGGCCGCACATTTACACGCTCTGAGGAGCCTTTTTACATGAGTAAAGATGTACAAAAGCCAGACAGTTTCTGGGGTAATTATTGTAGCCATATTTTTTGCCAAATTGTTTGTCCTATGTTATACAGGGTCACTCCCAGCCTGGAACACAGAATTACATGCACGGAAATGGCTTTAGAGCACATTGAAGCTCAACCAGTGATTTAGCTAAGAGGAACCAGTTCCCAGGCAAAAGGCATCTGTGCACATTTAATGGTTAATATCAGGGGCTGCCTTTGCCCAGTATTACATGTGGCATCAACACAAAGACTGAACTTATAACAACTATAATAGGAAAACAAAGTACTGGGCACAAAACTGCCCACAATCTTATATGTGGCACAACATTCATTCTGTATGGTCTGATAAAATCAATAGAAACATTCAGTCACAATGTATTTAGTTTAAAGTAGATCCAAAATAACTGGGAGGGAAGGGGGTGCCAAAATGTTAGGTGCCCCCGGGGATAATTATCACCTGGCACCCCTAGATTGGTGCTGCTGTTCACTAAAAACCACAATGGTCGTGGTATCTCTGTAGAAGTCTGTCACCGCCATTTTATTCAGTTTATCCAGTTCATTCGCTCAAGTCTGGGCAGGCAAACGTGCAGTGGAGTTCAAGCTCAATTTAAACACAAAACTTTACTGCACCTGCCTGGGGAAAACAAGACAGACGAGAAAGAAAATTCTGATGATTTTTATTGCAAATTTTATTGACATTTTTTTTATAGAAATACCCCTGGCCAGGGCAGTTTTGGAAATAAAAGCACCAGCCTGGGGTATCGGGAAAACAATTATAATCACTGGGGGGGGGAGCTAATATTATAGCACCCCCAATGATCATACCTTTAGGTCTCTTTTATTGTCTTAAGAAATGACTTATTAACAACTATTAAACTAGGTAGCTTAGATAACTATCTTCCCAGATAAAGTTCTCCACCTGCCGTGAATGGTAGATTCACATGACTTACATTCCTACGCTCTTGTAGGCCCAGCTACGCAATGCTATTCAAAGCAGACACTCAACCATAAACAATAAGAAGCTTTCAATAGAATCTCCTGGGACAGCGTTGGGGAGAGGCACAAATCAGGGCATGGAGTGGGGGGATATCTCCCAGCCATTGCCGTCTTATGCAGTGTAGGGGTTCTCTGCTTATTCCAGTATTGCCTTTTACTTCGCCACATACAGTTGCTTGCAAAAGTATTCGGCCCCCTTGAACTTTTCCACATTTTGTCACATTACAGCCACAAACATGAATCAATGTTATTGGAATTCCACGTGAAAGACCAATACAAAGTGGTGTACACGTGAGAAGTGGAACGAAAATCATACATGATTCCAAACATTTTTTACAAATAAATAACTGCAAAGTGGGGTGTGCGTAATTATTCAGCCCCCTGTCCATCTAATCTGACTGAGCTGGAGCTGTTTTGCAAAGAAGAATGGGCAAGGATTTCAGTCTGTAGATGTGAAAAGCTGGTAGAGACATACCCTAAAAGCCTGGCAGCTGGAATTGCAGCAAAAGGGGTTCTACAAAGTATTGACTCAGGGGGCTGAATAATTACGCACACCCCACTTTGCAGTTATTTATTTGTAAAAAATGTTTGGAATCATGTATGATTTTCCTTCCACTTCTCACGTGTACACCACTTTGTATTGGTCTTTCACGTGGAATTCCAATAAAATTGATTCATGTTTGTGGCTGTAATGTGACAAAATGTGGAAAAGTTCAAGGGGGCCGAATACTTTTGCAAGCCACTGTATAGGATAGTGCATGACCCTTTGCATATAAAAAAGATTTAGGGTACCTATTATTGTTTTCAACCACTTAGCAGGTAAAACATGATCAGGAGGCTTGAGGAATGTATATGCAGTGCTAATAAATAACAGTATATAAATAAATTCATAGCTTTGTAAATCTTGTAAATTATAGCACTCTTTAATGTTCAGAAATGTCACATATTTTCTATTAGGGATGCACCAAATCCAGGATTCGGTTCAGGATTCCACCTTTTTCAGCAGGATTTGGATTCGCCCAAATCCACACTCCTGGCCGAACCAAATCCTTAAAATCACGTGACGATGTTCTTTGACCCTTCCTATCCTCATTTACATATGCAGATTAGTATTCAGATTTATTTCGGTATTTAAATCTTTTACGAAGGATTCAGGGTTCGGCCGAATCCAAAAATAGTGGATTTGGTGCTTCCCTACTAATTATCATTAGTGTAGAGCTGCTTTTGGAAACCATATGAAGTCATACCTTAGCCAAGGAAGGACGAATGCAAGAAAAAATAACCTAAAACCTAAAGTGTACATGACTATAAAGCTAATTTGTATGTCATTTTGTCACCGCAAATGATATTTTCAAAAACCATCCCATGGGACAGTAGAATGAAAGCTGCAGGTGTATGTGATTGTGCATGTTGTACAGATATGTGTGAAGCTACAGTAGCTTTCTGTTTTATAGTAGGCACAGTACTTGCAGCCTCCATGAGTCCTGTAATATGTTGGTTTGTCTTTAAATCCAATTCCCTTTGGCTGGTCAGCTGTTCCATTCTCTGCTGTGCCTGAGCCCCCTCGGCCTGACTCTCACGTGATATTGACACAGCGCCCCACGGAGCTTAGCGGAATGTGTGTTTTGACTGTCACATACATTCTGTTAGGTTTATGGGCTCAGGTGCAGGCTTTATGGAGCAGATGGATAAGTGAATTTTATATTACATATAAAAATGGGATCTTTCCAGTGATGTAAACATTATGCCCTGGAGAAAAGGACAAGGCAGTCCTGTGTGTGAGCAAGAAGTTAAAATGTCCTTTAGAGCGCATGAAATCTTTTGCATTAGGTTTAAAGCAGCCTGAATGCAAACACAGCTTGTAAATATCACAAAGCAAAACAAAGCCTTGATGAAAGCATGCGGTGCCCACAAAATGAAACAGTTTGCTCTAAAACCAGCCTGGAAAACAGCAAAGGGCAACCGCAGAGGCAGTTTTCCTCTTTAAAATCATGAGTCTTTCTTCCTGCCAATGCCATTTGTTGCCTCCAAACGTTCTTCTTGGACAGCAAGGCCTGCATAATCTTGGTATATTCTCTATCACCATATACAATGGGCCTTTAATCTGCAACCTTCCAGCACCTCAAGTAATTTAGTGATCAGAACTAGAGTGATTAGCATCCCTGGTGCTTGGAGCTATAGTTCAGCAACAGCTGTAGGGCCTAAATCCTTGGCAACCCTATCCTGCACCATATGAATTCATTCTAAGAAAGGAATGATTAAGAATGTCACAATAGCTGTAATCATTGTATTGTGGGATCATTAATATTAGGGCTCATGTGGGGTGCACAAGCTAATGTATGGAAGTCTAGGAAGTTAACACTTTGGAGGGTCGGCAGTTCCTAGCAAAGCTGTAGTCTCTGCTGATTCCGTGGGATTAATCAGAGGGTTATTGTCCCAGCCCCCCATTCAGTTTCTCTGCCGACCAGTAACTTTTCTCCTCCTTTCTTGTCGCCACTTAATGGCATGGGGTGTTTTGTGCTGATTTAATTAATAAGCCTGACTGAGTAATGCCTTGTGACGGATAATCCTAACCCGATGACTATAGAAAGCTTTGGCTGCTTTTTCTCTCAACAGCACAGATCCTGGGTACTTTGTGCCTGTCCGTCCTGCTTTGTTAACACCTTGACTTGCTTTTTGTAGCTGAAGACAAACTTGTGCCACTCATCAGCGGTGAGTACTGAGCATTTTAACATGGAGGAGTTTAGCTGGGCTGCTGGGTTAACTGTTTTACCAATGCCTTTAACTAGATATGAGATTTCCCTTCTTCTGCCATCCCTGGTGAGTGAGTAGGAGAGATTATTCACAGTAAAGGAAACAGATGTTTCCATTTGATGATACCATGGGTTTATCAGGCTGCGTTATTAGCAGCATAAACAGAACAGAAGGAAGAGTGTTTCCCTGTGTCCCAGGCACAATGGGGTTTTCTTTCCGAACATCATCGGCTCCACTAGTTACTCATTGCTAGAATGCTAATGAATAGCTTACGAGTCCCTTTAAATCCAAATGTTTGACACTCGCCAAGTATCCTAGAATTCCCTTCCCTTTGCCTCATCTAGAGACCCAAAGGAAATCATAAAAATATTCGCTAATGTGCCACCTGTTTTTAAAATTAAAATTCCATTCAGTGAGACTGGGGAAAAAAGTGAAAGTGTGCAGAATGTAATGCTTTCTAATGTTTCAGTTTAGTTACCATGGAGCCAAATAATGCAAATCATATTCTACAAGTCTGTTAGCAGCTCCGCCACTAATATTCCTGTTCAGACAGTGGGACCCGTCCAGATCCAGGTGGAAAATGCCATATTTTTGGCTTAATGCTTTGCATATAAAGTTATATTTATGGCCTTCAAGTTATTGTCATTCTTGCTCCATATTTTATAGGCAATAGTTTAAACTAAAGCTACACCCTTTCCTTTAACCCTTTCCCATAGTATCCTTGTTAGCTCGCTGGGAGGAAGGTTCTAAATCCAGGCTTTGGGATTCGGCTTTGGTTTAGAATTCCTCCCACTATTTGCAGAATTCAGTAGAAGCTTTGTATGTTACATGTTGCAAACACGATATGGTATGAATTCAAAGTAATCGCGATGATTTCTGTAGTTCTAAAATGTCTCAACAATGCTTCTATCGTTCCTACGAAAATATCGCAATTGCATTTCGAAAGTCACTAAATTTGTAAATGCCACAAAAACAGTTCTGGCTTTCAAGCCTTCCATGCCTGGCTTTAAAAGCCTTCCATAGGACTCAATGGCACTCGACAGATCAAACCTGGCGAAAATATAGTCCTGACCAAAGTGTTAACAAATTCCAATATATTTGTATTCTTCGTATTCTTTGTGCAAACTACGATTCTTTCATGTAGATTTACCTAAAACCACAAAAAGCTTGTTGAATTGTAATAACATTTTCACATACAGTCTGAAATGTTCTATAATTTGGAAAAAATACGAATGTATCTCAAAATTGTTTAGTAAATGGGCCCCATAATGTATCATTTGTGTACACCTTTGTTACTGTGGCCCAGTGTAAATGCCTCAGTCTGCCCTGCCTTGGATAAAGCATGCAGTGGGATTTAGGATTGTGCATGTAGCAGAATAGAGACTGTATTTAGCCAAGGCAGGGCATGATGTATGAATGGATCAAGTATATTGTTTGAACAAACCGACTGGCTTCTCACACTTCATCTTATTGTAAATATTTTCTCAGCTCCTTGCGTGAAGACAGAAGAAGTCAAATGTCAGAGATAGTAAGTATTCTCCTAATGTGAGAGACTAGCAATGCTGTCTCCCCTGGGTATGTGTGGTTTTGCTATGTGGCTGCTTGGCTTTGTTTGCTAAGTCTGTGCCTTCCCAAGTGCAGGGCGCTACTAATAGTACACCTATGTACAGTGTTAGTGCAACAAAAAATATATATTCTGCACATTGTTTTATTAAGAAATATTGGTCTCCATTGTGGTTTTTTGCACTTAACACCACAAAACAGTGTAGCTGAAAGTAATTTTATTTTACCAACACAATAATTTCAGCAAATAGAGAGCACAAACTGTTTGTATATAATAAGTCTTTTATTTCAGACATGGTACATAGATTTCAGCTTTATAAAGGCTCTGTCTTTCTGTTTGTTACTATAGACTGGAACCTATCGCATTGTCTCTGAGGAGGAACAGTCTCTCAGGGCCAAGCTTGAACGGCTCACTACTAAAGACCATGGCTCAGTCTTTGGTAAATGTGGAAAGCTGCCAGAGTACACCATACAGAAGGTAAGGACAACGCAAGGGTACAGTGTGCTTTCTGGGTGGATCGCATATAGAAGGGACAATGTGGGTCCTGGCACAAAATATGGCAAATTCCCTTGAAATTTGAGATTATTTTTGCTCTCAGTTTTTGAGTCACTCTCTTGTGGCCATTCTCTGCCATGACAGCTTCCTATTTACAGGGCATTACATGAGAGGGAACTCCATGCACATGTAAAGTACAGGACTCCCTTCCACTTCAAGGCAGGAGCAAGTGGCACAAATATAGAATAGAGACAAAGTGCAAGTACTTTCCTGAAGGGCATGTGAGCTGGCACAATTCTGCAGCAATAGTTGGACCTGCATTTTTCCATTGTTATTGAGCTTTTGGGGTTTGGCCCCTATCCTGTATAGTGGATAATGTACCCCCTATAACAATATTTGATTTCACCAAGGCATTAGGTACCACTAAAAAAGCATAAAGCCAAAGATGGAGTTTTTTAAACAGATCATGTAACTCTAAGGCAACTCCTAATATCTTTTTAAGTTTTATTTCAGTAGGGGGTACATTATTCATTATAATTTAATGCCATTGGATCTACAGTCCTCCTGTATGTTTTGCAGCATTCTAGTTTTACCTGTGTTACCCACATCCCTAGGGTTGCCACCTGTCCAGTTTTAAACCAGCGAGTCTGGTTTTTATGAAGAATGGCCAATTTAAAACTGTCTGTCTGGGGTTTCAGAGGTCTGAAACTGACTAAACTGCTGCCTGCATGGCTGAAAATGTACATTATAGATTAGAATTATACACATTTTATATGAAAGGGAATTATGAGGATAAAGCAAGCAATACTGATGCCCTACTCACATGTAAACCCTTAGCTTGCAGGGCAATTTGACCTTGCCACATAAACACATGGAATAATTCAGAAACATATCCTCTCCAGCATGTATATTCTACAACAGGTACATTGTTGGGCCAGCATATGCCTCAATGGTTCATTATCAAAAGACAGATCCTACATTAGTAAATGTTAAAACGACCTGAGACATTTTAGCCCCTGCACCTATATTTCCCTGTGTCAGTAACCAATGCTGAGCAACAAGTATGCCTTTACATAGCTATGGGCACCCAGGCCCTGGCAGAGATGTGCCATTGCCATTTGGATACATGCCCATGATTGCAATCATTTGCCCAGTATTTGTCAATTAGTGTGATAATGAGTCTTTCTTCTGACACATTGTTTAGTGCCTAACTAGTTCTATTTTCCTTTCAAATTTCAAGGCCAAAGATGAGTTAAATGAGACAGAAGAGAAGAGAGAATCAGCTGTGAAGGAACTTCGGGCGCTGGTTCAGGAGAAGGCCAACGCAGGGGACGAGCTGTGCAAAGCAGTGGCTGACAAAGTGAAAGACAAGGGAGATGACTTCTTCCTCAGGTTCATTCGGGCTCGGAAGTTTGATGTGAGCAGAGCCTATGAACTCCTGAAAGGTAGGATCATCCTCATAGGGGCAAGAGAACACTAATGCTGACTTCAGGGCAGATGTAAATGTGATGGAGTCAACTGATAAATCCACCAGTGTATAGATTTCCTGCCTACAGTTGTTCCTGTAGCCTAACAGAAATATCCATTTATCTCATGGGATTTTTACCACAGGGATCAGCTGGGGTGCTTTCATATTATTATTATTATTATTAACATTTATTTATAAAGCGCCAACATATTCCGCAGCGCTGTACAATAAGTGGGTTTCATACATTGGACATACAGAGTAACATATAAAGCAATCAATAACCGATACAAGAGGTGAAGCGAGCCCTGCCCAAAAGAGCTTACAATCTACAAGGAGAAAGGATTGAGACACAAGGTGTGGGAATGGGCATGACCAGAGTTGTGAGAGATATATATATATTAAGTTATTCTCTGATTTTATCACCCCGGACATATATGTATGTTTCGGAAAGCCAAGAGTCAGAGCTGACACTTTAATAGACAGAGGTCATTTGACCATCAACTCTGGAGAGGCTTCCCAGTGCAGTGTAGTCCAGCATGGGAGGGGTTACTATCGTAACAATATTACAGGAATCATTTATGCACATGGATCTCTCTCAGAACCTCACCAGCCAGAGCCATTGTAAGGACAGTGTGCCTACTGTTATATGATGGTGAATGGGTTGCTGCTGACCAATAATGATTGTTAGGGGACCCATGGGGCAATTGGTCTCCAATAAACCTAACAATTTCCTCTGGGTATAATTTCCTCCCATTTCATTTGTATAGATGACCTTTTGCCATAGATACAATATGGACTGCAATTCTGTTTTGCACATTGCATAATCACATTGTGGCCTGTAGATAAGATTACCAGGTACAAGCAGGGGAGCTTAGTGTTATCTTAGGGAGCTGACGTACAGGACATTTGATCTTGTGCACAGGATCTACTTTCTTTAAACCAACTGTAATATGATAAAATGACTTTACACATGAAAGCATTGATACGCAGAGTTAAAAGGGAGCGAACAGATGGAACCATGTTATGGACATTTCTCATTAAATTAACAGTTATTCCTAACTGCCTAGAACTGCATCTTGTAATACTTGTAATAGCTGCTAGCTAATTGTACATAATATATTAGAAAAGGAAACAGCTTTCAGATTTATTTTTATTTTATATATTAAGAATTGGAAGTGCTGAAATGCAGAGGGGGAGCAATTCGTTTTTGTTGTCTTCTGATTAAAAAAACCCACTTGACACCAGTAGGTGGCGATGGTGCACTATATTAGATATTAATAAAATGGACCAAGGCTTTACCCAAAATGTTTTAATGTCTGTTAATAATCTTTGCTGTCACGGGGTTTAATCTGCATATTATTTCTAATATAGTGCCACCAGTTATAGTATCACCTCTGTATTGTGTAGGTACTGAAACGAAAGGCAAAGTGTATGACACAAAGTAAATTCTACTAAATGTATTAAATATATGAACTTAAGTTCCAGCCCACGTCATTTAGTTGTTTATCACAAGTGTTGGAAATAAAGACAATACTTATAATTTATTTATTTCCACTAATTAAGGAAAGGGTACATCAATTTGAAGAGAGATGGCACGCACTCCTTGGTCCATTAAAAAGTGTCTTTATTGTAGAGATCTTAAAACAAAAAAAGTCCTCAAAGCAAAGGGTGCAGTTCTCATTAAGCATGCCCACCTTGTTTTGTTCTGTTCTACCTACAATTCCAGGCCTGGCAAGGGCCCAGACCTAGACTGGGATCCAAACAGACCCTGACTGTTAGTGACTGTCTATGGCATCTTACAGCAGCACCTCTAGTATTTGTCGGAATCCACAGATTGCCAGTCTGGGGCTGCAAGAGCCTGTGCTCCATCCCCAGGAATACAGTGCTGCCTGCATTAAGCATTGCTGTATTCACAAAGGGTGGACTCTGAAAGACATACAGGTATCCCCAGTTCTGCACCTAGGGTGGCCACATGGTATCTTTCCCTCATCACATAATCACAAGGTGGCAACCTTCCTGCACCCTACCCGCCACCTATTTTGTGTGTCATTCAGATGTGCAAGTTAGGGAGCTGTGTAATGTGCAGGGTGCAAGGTAGCCAGTACTTATTTCCTGCCCTATTGCAGATGGTAAGGACAAGGCTGCTTTGTGCCTCCCATCACTATCACTGATATTTAACCAGGTACATGGTGCAGGTTTGGTTTCATACTTTTCCACCAGAGGGGGAAGGTGCAACCCAAGTCAAGTGGCACAGGGGGCAAGAGATTGCAGGGTAGGGGCAGAAGGGGAACCCCCCATTATATACTGGCCCTGTGCTCTGAATGCTGAACTAAATCTACATAGAGGATCTGCAGCCCAATTCTTTGAGAGGAAGCAGATTGCTTTATGAGTGACATTTGGCCGCTGCATAGTACAAATACTGTAAGATAAAGAAGGCTCTTGATATCTTAAGCAGGAAGCTGAACGTCTGCATCCAGCCAAAGGCCCAGCGGTTGATTAACTGTTTATGAATGAGTGTTCAGTTAAGTATCACAGTGCATGTTAAGTACTGGCTTCTTAGCCTGATAGTTGCTTTTACATGTATTTGGTTATATAAAGGCATGCTAGACAAAAACAACCCATTCATCTGGCCCAAGTTCATTTATACTCACTCATCGTTTAATAGTTTCTTCATTAAAGGGGTTGTTCACCTTTAAATTAACTTTTAGTATGGCATAGACATTAATATTTCAAGACAATTTGCAATTGGTTTTAATGTTTTATTTTTTCTGCTTTTTCAGTTATTTAGCTTTTTGGTTAGCAGCTCACCAGCAGCTGGTTGCTAGGAACGTTTTTACCTTAGCAACCAGGTGGTTGTTATAAAGAAGAAACTGGGGTATGAATAGGAGAGATACTGAATAGAAAAATGAAAAATAACAATACAATTGTAGCCTCACAGAGGAATATTTGTTTGGCTCCTGCAGTCAGTGACCCCATTTGAAAGCTGGAAAGATGTAGAGGAGGAAGGCAAATAATTTAAAAACTTTAAAAATAATAGACCAATTGCAATGTTGCTAGGAATAGGGCATTTGATAACATACTAAAAGTTTAATTAATGGTGCACCACCCCTTTAAATATAATCTAAGGACCAGATATAGTCTTTCTTCTTTGCATTTACAACTCCTTGGAAACTGGGGGGTTCTACCAATTTCTTTAGAACTTATATTGAATATATTGGTTATAGTGTTCTTTACCAAACATAAGAGAGGTGGGTAGGGCCCAATAGAACCCAGGGCAAACCAAAAAACAGATCTCCAGCCAAATCAAACATGGATCAGGCCCATGCAAGCAAGAGGAACCATGATAAGAAGCAGGAATATGGCAAGAACAGAATCAGAAAATCAAAAAGAACGGCATTTCAAACAAAAATACCTATAACTGGAAAAGGGGGAGTAAAAAACTGGGGATATATTGTTAGGTACTGCTGGGAAGTATTGGGGATGAGCCCCACATTATCAGTGCAACTGTAAGCAATAAACAGGGGCTGAATGCAGAGAGAAGAAAGGCTCTAGTGGAATAAATCTGGCAAGATGCCTTTGTAGCCAAGAGATCTGGCTATTGAGCCACAGACCTCTAGGCCCTGGTTTTTAATCCAGCAGTGGAGCAGAATAACATGTTTGAAAAAAATTTTCTGGGTGATAGGGAAAGAGTTGGGGGACACAAGAAACAAAAAAAGGAGTAGAAGTTGTAAGAAGGGTCACACAGAAGGAATGGGAACCAAAAGTGAAAAGCATGGGAAAGGGGGAAGAGAAAAGAGACAGCAACAATACATAAGAAAATTGAAGGCTAATAGGAAGGGGTGTCAAGAACAGAAATCAATAGAAAAGAAAACCAGGCAAATCACGGGAAGGGTGAAATGAAGAGAAGGAGGTGCAAAAAGTGAGGGACAAAATGGGGAACAAGAGGAGGAGATGGGGGGAATGGGCAATGTAGAAAAATGTAAATGTAAAAAGAGAAAGGTGTGAAAGAGTAAGAAAAAGAGGGACATAGAAGAAAGATAAAACTGCTGGAAAAAAAAAACTGGTGTTGCTACATAGTATTACATTTGTAATTTCGGAGACTATATTACCTATCAGTATATACATAAGTACAGCCGAAACACCCCATATTTATGTAGGTTTTAAATACTGGGGTGATTTCTATGTATCTGGTTTCAACAAAGTGCAGTAGTGTGTTGATTTGTGTAGCTATTAGATTGCATTGCACCAAAGTTTAATATTTTACTTACCTCTATGACTAGTCAATTGCCAGTAAATGTGTAATACCAGCATTGGCTAGCATTTTACTGGCTAGAATGGTGACTTACTGGCAAGGTGGCAAACCTAACTACAGTTATGAGGTTAACGGAAACGTAAGCCTTAATGTACCAATGAATACTTAAACACTGCACTTCTTAACTATGTGTATCTGTATCTGCCTTGAGTTTATTCATAGCCTATATTCAAAGCTTTAGCTTTTATAGCTACCGTATGTTAGATATGCAAGAATAATTCTGATTTGCAATAGGTTGGTTCATGTGGTTGCACAGCAATATGGTGTAATTTGATCAGGAGGAAGTCATATTTCCCTGGATTCTCTACATTAGGATACGTCAATTTCCGCCAGCAGTATCCAGAACTCTTTGAGGACCTGACACCCGAGGCGGTGAGGAGCACTATTGAGGCAGGATATCCAGGAATTTTGACCAGCAGAGATAAGAATGGCAGAGTTATCCTCCTTTTTAACATTGAAAGTTGGGACTATGAAGAGATCACCTTCGATGAGGTTTGTTGAAGCGCAACTCCATTTTGTCGTGTTGTTATTACAAACCCTGCCTTTGGCTCCTATGCATTGGGACCCTGTTTAATGGGGATGCGTGACCTAGTTCTAGTAATCAAGATAACAAGGTATGCATTCTCATTCTGCCTTGTTCTATAATACTTTTGGTCAGTTCAGAATTAAAGCGCACACAGACACCTGCTATGCATAAACGGTATTCCATCCTGGCTTGCAGAATGCAGCTTTACTTTACCTTTACCAAATGTTGCATTGATTCAAGCTAAACACACTGTGTACCCTGTGCCTTTCAGATCCTGCGAGCTTACTGCATTATACTGGAGAGCTTGCTGGAGAATGAGGAGACTCAGATTAATGGCTTCTGCATTATTGAAAATTTCAAAGGATTCACCATGCAGCAAGCATCAGGCATAAAGCCATCTGAGCTGAAGAAAATGGTGGACATGCTACAGGTAAATACAAGGAAAATAATGCTGAGCTGCCCTAGCATTCACCAGGATATTTTATTTTCTGCATTGATTTATTGAATGGAAATGTTAAGAGCTGAAAGTATTTTGTTTTGCTTTACTGCTCCAGAAAGTATTTCTGGTGCAATGTGAAGTTTTATCCTTGTCTAAGCAGTAATTGGGGCTTAACTACGGAGGTAGCAGACTCCCTACAGGAGTGTAGGGGGCCTGGTAAAGCCCTAATTAATTAATGAATTTCAATATATCTTGGTGGAATAGGTCAATTTACCACTGTTTTGGGACCCTAAACGGAATTTGCTGTGGGGCCCAGTAACATCTAGTTTTGCCACTGAGTGCAAGCGCAGTGTGCAGTGTGCAATTTGTGGTGCTATTTACCAAGTTTTGTAATCAAAATGCAGGGTTTGTTCTCCACAATTGTAATGTAATTGCAGCTATAAGGTGGCAATGCGTCTGGCACAATTGCAGGCAGTGAGTTAAAATGAGTACAGTTGTACACATACATTTTCATATGAACTGGACAATGACATCTGCTCCTGATTGTTTAGGAGCAAGTCTGCTACTGTGGGAACCCTAAAATTCCTGCCTCCTTTGTGGGTGGCAGCAGCTCCATGGTTCCCCTGCATTAATAGATGCACTGTATGTAGGAGTCGGGATGTAAGCAGCCGAGTACACTTGTGCTAAAGGACTTTTAGACAATGGTGTTAGCTGGAGTAACGATTGTGCTTAAGGTTGTGTGACTGCAACTGCGTCTTGTAAATTACCCCTACTATCTTTCTGGCTAGTTGGCTACAATCATCCTTCTCGCCTCAAACCCTAGGGTTGCCACCTGTCCAGTTTTAACCCAGACAGCCCAGTTTTCAAAAGGGTTGTCTGGGTCAAAACTGCCTGCCTGGTTTTAGGAAACTAGGCAAGCCTCTCTTTGATTGACGTGGCAATCATCCAATGGCCAATTGCTGTCATAATCCCACCCTGTGACATCAAAGTGCTGCCCTTGGCTGCATCTGCCCCACACCCAGCCCCGATGTCACCTGTCCTGTGATGTACCTGCCCTGTCCCCCTGCCCAGAGCTCGAGCTGAGGAAAGGTGGCAACCCTATCTCCAACAGTCCTAATGTTTTTTTTAATCCCACGACAAGAAGCTAATAGGTGTGCGCTGATGCCACAATAATTGCCTGACCCCCCCCTGATCTTTATAATTAAATAAACAGAACCCACTGGTCAAAAGCTCAGCATCTACTGGCATGGTGCCAGCGCCAACTATATTTTATGAGCTGTAAGGCAGCACCACACAGCTATTTTTATATTCCAGAGAACTTTGTTTCTTATTGCATGGGCCTGTAGGATTCCTTAGCTCTGCATGCAACTGATTTATTGGTAGAGGGCGCCATTAAGCCATTAGAG
The DNA here is from genome assembly GCF_000004195.4 of Xenopus tropicalis. Classification (NCBI taxonomy): domain Eukaryota; kingdom Metazoa; phylum Chordata; class Amphibia; order Anura; family Pipidae; genus Xenopus; species Xenopus tropicalis. Next base: position 109,631,785 of record NC_030679.2, read on the forward strand.
ACTATGCACTGGTCACATTTTCCATTGCTAATTATAGTGGCCAATAAAATACATATTACGTCTCCTTCTAGCCTTTTACTTATCATCAGAACAATTACATAATATTGTTAGAGTCAATAAAACAAACTCAGTGATGAATGGATAAAAATCCTATGACATGAGTCATTCAAATCAGTTGGCCTGGATAAAATAAGGTTAAAACTGGAATTGCCAGCTGAGGAAAGAAGTGTAATTACAATTAGAATTTATAACCAAGGGCCATTTTGAGAATGTGCATAAACAAATAAGATATAGTTTTGTCACTACATCCTCTAAAGTGCCAGCATGCTACCGTATGTACATACCCAGTCATTTTCCTATTCTATGGGGAGCAGTCTAGATGTGACATGTTTGAAGCTTATATGGTAAAATTCACAAAATCCAAAATGAAAATACTTTTTGTGAATGCAAGAAGCCTTGTGCGTTTCATGCTGTACTTATTTATAGGCCTATGAGTAATTGCTAGGTACAGCATGATAGGGAGGCTGAGCTGATTAGAGTGATCGTTTAGAGGACCCGCTAATTACCGTATTTCTATACGGTTTATCCTCCTCCCTATGCTGCAGACTCAGGGCAGGGCCCTCCATTTTATCAGTGACTCACTTTCATGTCACAGTTATTCCTAAAGCACCCCTAGGATAAACACAAAAGGCCTGTCGTGGAAATGGCAGCGCAAGTGTAGGTTACTTAATAAGTTCTGAACCCAGTAACTAATACAAAGCCAGTAATACTAAGATGAGGAGCAATTGGACAATTGGAGCCCTGCTATATTGATGGATTGCCTGTCGCTAGTTCAAAGCTGATTTGACGTCTCCAGTCGATGATGCTATCTGAGTGCTTGTTTTTACAGGATTCCTTCCCGGCCAGATTTAAGGCTGTACACTTTATTCATCAGCCCTGGTACTTTACTACAACATACAATGTTGTAAAGCCGTTCCTGAAGAGCAAGCTCCTGGAGAGGGTGAGTTGTGCTCATAGCTCACAGATTTTCTTGTGTTATTTTCATATCGCCAACATTACATTAAACTAAGGCCGAGTCCCACATCACTAAATAATGTGCCTAAATGGATGTAATCATCGCAATAAAACATTAGGGCCCATTTACACATACAAGTGTATTGTAACACAGTGTAATGATACTTTAGATTAAACCAAACAAATAGCTTTTCTCTAAATATTAAATATGCTATGCTTGCTAGGTGTTTGTGCATGGAGATGACCTGGAAGGCTTCTACAAGGAAATAGATGCTGACATCCTGCCAGCAGACTTTGGAGGGAATCTGCCAAAATATGACGGAAAAATTATTGCTGAGGAACTTTTTGGGCCAAGAAATGAATCAGAAGATACAGCTCTTTAAAGTGACCTATATTCTAATCCCTCGGTTGCTTAGTTCTAGTTCTGTTAATGGAAGTCTTTACTATTCCCTCATAGTTGTATATACAGTATATATTTTTTGTAAGAATGTTTCCCTCCTCAGTTTGCCCTGTGAAACACAATGCACAGCCAAACAGCATGGCTATACGAATACATCATTAGAGACAGGGAATTTTGTATTCACCTTTAGGGGGATAGTTATACGTGTCAGCATTTCCTAATGAAATTCAAACCAAATCATAGTAGTTACACCACTGCAGCAGATGTTTTGACTCCTATTGTGCACAGAACAGAAATGTATAGCTCTGGATATTACATCTTTATGATCATCACCCACCCAATTGCTGGATAGTAGATATTGCAATTGTTCTTTACATCCCTGGTCTAGAATAATCTAAGAATGAAACATTAGCTATGAAATATTCAGTGCTGCTCAAACAAGTTATATTTCAGGTGTTACAAAATATTTTTATTTAGTAATGAACAGAAATAAAAGTATATTCCATATGTGCCTTGTCATTCTGTGCTTATACTAAATTATATTTTGTGCTAGAAACCAAATTCAGGACAATATAAGAAATTATGTCAGCTTTGCACCTCATTCTGGACCTGTCTTATATACCAATCTGTATCTGCCTTTCCTTTGGTGCAGACTCTATGAGAACTCTGCTCCATAGAAGTTTTTTAAAACAAACTTCCTTTTAGAAAGGAACAAAAACAAACTGAAAAGGGGGGTTATCTTTGTGTAAAACCAGACTTAAAGCTGTGCACCAAAGAAAATACCAAAGAAAACTCCTGGGACTGTGTACAGGCCTTATCGGTAGGGAATTCAGTTGGATTTAAGATTGCTAAGAAAATGACCATAGGTGTATGCTAAAAACCTCCCAGTATTAACAAGGAGAATTGAGACCCACCTAATATTATAAAGAGGAAAATGTTTGTCATTTTGTAATTATGGGTGATTTTAATTATCTAGACATTGACTGGAGTAATAGATTAGCCATGTCAGAAAAAGCAAACCAATATGTGAAAATGATAAATGACAACTTTGAGCAGAAATCTAGCCATTGGGGTTGCAGTGGATGTGATATGCCTTTTTTTGCTAAAGCATTTGATACATTATCAGATTACTGATAACATTAAGGACTGTTGGCCAATAATATACAATTTTATGCAGATGAAGAACTGGCTAAATTATTACACAGAGTAGTAATAAATGGCATCTTATAATTGGGCCAGTGTTGTCAGTGGAGTACTGCAGTGGTTTGTCTTTGGCCATTTGCTTTTAATTTCTTTATAAATTACCTTAAGTTGGTCATTGCAAGTACTGTGTTTGCTTTTGGTACTATAAGTTGTATGCAGGGTGTTTTGCAGATAGATGGGGAGCAATTGCCAAATGCGGTTCAGTACTGATAAATGCAAGGGTATGCACAAAAATAACATGAACACTAAATAGAAGACCCTAATTAATTGATTTTGGGGTTATTGTGGATAACAGACTTTAAAGCTCTAGGCAGTTTCAGACAGGGTCTACTAAAGCTAATAAATTACTGTCTTAAATAATAATTTTGCCTCTATAGATCCCTTTTAAAAGGAGAAAGAAAGGTAAAGTAAAAGTAAAGAAAGCTTTATCAGAAAGGTCTATGTAAATACAGCCATAAGCACTCACTGAAACGCTGCACTGACTTCTCTGTGAAAAGATTTGTTGTGTCTATAATTCATGTGCCAGAGACACGCAGCTCTCTGCTCTCTCCCCTCTCCTGCTTCCCCCGTCCCTCAAGAATGCTAAGAACTCACCCCCTCTCCCTTAGGAATGTGGATCTGAGCCAATCAGCAGGAAGCTGACTCAGTCTTACAAACTGAGCATATACACTTGGGGGTCCATTTACTTACTCACGAACGGGCCGAATGCGTCCGATTGCGTTTTTTTCATAATGATCGGTATTTTGCGATTTTTTCGGAAAATTATCGCGACTTTTTCGTTACCAATACGATTTTTGCGGAAAAACGCAAGTTTTTCGTAGCCATTCCGAAAGTTGCGATTTTTTCGTAGCGTTAAAACTTGCGCAAAAAGTTGTGATTTTTTCGTAGTGTTAAAACTTGCGCAAAACGTTGCGCCTTTTAAGTTTTAACGCTACGAAAAAAGCGCAACTTTTCGCGCAAGTTTTAACGCTACGAAAAAATCGCAACTTTCGGAATGGCTACGAAAAACTCGCGTTTTTTTGCGCGAATCGTATTGGTAACGAAAAAGTTGCGATAATTTCCGAAAAGTCGTAAAGGCGCCGAAAAAATCGCAAAAAATACGAAAAAGTCGCAAAATGTTCGTTTTCCAATAGGAATTTTTCCAATTTGGATTCAAATTCGTGGGTTAGTAAATCAGCCCCTTGGTCTGGGTCTCGGTGCAGGAGTGAGTCATTATGGGAACTCTCTTTACACAGCTCAGCATTTTTTTCTTCCTGTTTGGCTTCTGATCATCTGAACAGGTGAAATATGGGCACTATTGAGACAACTGAAGGTATGCCTGCAGCTTGAGATTAACTCTATATTAGCCTTTCCTTCTCCTTTAAGGTTACCTTGGCTATGCAGTGTACTTTTAGGACCCAGTCCTTAGTAAGAATATCTGTGAGCTGGATGCAGAGATATTCAACGTAACTGGTAAATGTACTGAAACAAAGTATGAGTAAAGAAGAGGCACTTGCAAATAGACATTATTACTATTAGAATTACATTAAAGGCTATTATAGGCAGATAGTGGGGTCTTTTTCACAAAAACAAAAAGACCTGTAATAGATATGTAATGGCAATGGCACACAGTACACTTTGTTGCTTACACTAAATGGTATCTTTGTACCACAATGTAAATTGCCTATGGGAAAAATTTGAATAGCATAAGCACCACAAAAATTCAGGAAAAGGCAACTACCCATGCTTACCAAATTCATATATAATATGATATTACGATTCATGCTGAATATTATAATTCATGCTGACACCAATGCAAGTATTTTCTTTGCTGAAGAATAATAAGCATGGGAGACAAAACATACAATGTACCATTGCCAAATACATGGAATAAAATACTTTAAAATCAGCTACAAATGATGTTAACATAGCCTCCTCAATATGACATTATTTGTAAAAACCATGATATTATTGTTTGAAGATATTTTTCTTTTTTTGGTATGGCTTTTGGGGCAGTTCATAAATACTGTACGTATAACCTACGGCTCCCTTGAACAGACTTGAAGACGACTCTAGATCAGGGTCACCAGATCATTTGAAAATGTAGCAACAATTAGTGCAGCCCTACTACCTAAATTTTCTACATCTGTCCCTGAATTTAGAAGTAATCTGGTAACCCTACTAACAGGTCACACGAGACTCAGAAAGAAACCAGGGAGATGACATAAAAAGTTTTGATTGCATAAAAATCCAGTATACTGCCAGTAGGCTGCCAGTTCATATAGGGGCTACCAAATAGCCAATTTCAACTCTTATTGGCACCCCCAGGAACTTTTTTTCACGTTTGTGTTGCTCCCCAAATCTTTTTATATTTAAATGTGGCTCATGGGTGAAAATGGTTGGGGACCCTTGCCAGACACAGATAAATAAGTTAAATGACTGATAACGACAGCTAGAATTGGCCCGTGTATGGCCATCTTTAGGAAACCTTTTCAGTCTTTGCTACTATTCAGTTTGCACTTGGATCTATGGTTTGAATGAACTACTCTTCTTAATTGTCTCTTTGAACCTTGGTTGGCACAAAAACACATACTTTCCTATAAGAACATTACAAAAAATTAGGGATCATCCAGTGATTTACATTTGCAATGAATAGTCTTCTTATATAAACACATATAAATATATAGATAAGAACAATGGTTCATTCTGGAAGGGGTACCTGAACAGATTACTAAGGCATTTGGTTTAATGTATTTGTTTTTTTGTCTGGGTTCAGTCAGTCTTCTGGAAATATAAGGTGAAAGCTTAGCTCTACTCAATCTAAAGTGCTCATTAAAATAACAAATACCTATACAATCCCAGCACTATAACACTAGCATTGATTTGCTATTCAGACTTTCCTCTTACTCTTACTCTAGGGCAGGTAATAGTTCCAGCCCTAGTGGCAACATGTTGCATATTAGAAATGAAGTTATGCAGTAGTTCAGCCATTGACATGATCCATCACAACCACAAGCCAGACATTCATCTTTTATCTGGCTTTGATTCAAATCAAACAGGATGTGTAAAATGTGGATGCTTAAAGAGAAGGAAGTCTGTTGGTGAATGAGAAGCACTGTACATGTTAAGTAAAGGCGTTTGTAAAATATTCTGCGTTCCACAGGCAGCTTTAAAAAACACTGACATTTCTGTGTTCTCGTCTTTCTTTTTCATGGCAAAGTAAAGCTCAGTAAGAAATCATTCACATTCATCTACAGACAAAACCATAGCTCACAGTTACACTGAATTATCGATCAGATTTTTTACTTTTACTTTATTGTAACAGATTTACTAGTTATAGCTGGTGCATATTAGCAGTATATAGGTCCAAAAATGATTTGCGGGTTAATCACATGAAATAAGTTTACAACATATGATCCCAAGTAACAACAATATTACTTATGGCATCACACAGCTTATGATTCATTTACTAAATGAGTGCAAAGTGCTACAAAAATTAGTGCAATACATCATAGTTTTTTTAATCCACGATGTAATATTTTTGTCAGTATTGCAGAAGCACAATTATGCATGTTGCTATTAGCCATAAAGTGCTGCTTCTGCCAGGAATGCACAGATTTAGTAACTGGAACACAAATGGGCAATAGGAAAGGGTTGGCGCCACCAGTACACAGATGTGCGCTTATTTCAACTGTCTGTGATTCATTTGGCACAACATGAAGGACAGGGGAACTCTGTACATTCCACGTGGTCAAGGTACAGGGCTCCCTAAAATATATTTTAAAAGTATTGAGTCTGACATTTTATTTTCAAAGACTCATATTCCAGTTTCTGCACTCAAGCCATTTGCAACATTCTTATAAAAGATATACTGTAAAAGTAAAAGAAGTTCTAATTGAGGCAGTATAAGGGGGCATGTTTTGGATATACTGTAATGATCACGGTGCTGCACATTGTGGAGGTCCTTGACCATCTGCAATGCCTATGAGCATGGTCCAGGATGGGAAGTCTCAGCAGTACCCAAGCTGCTATCATGGCACCACTACCAGCTATGAGAAGGCAATGGGGCGAGCAGGCATTTTAACAGATAAGCACAGGTTGCCAAAATGAGCAAGCAACTGGGGTCATATGGTGGTATCAGACCAAAAGAAGAAAACAGCTTTCCTTGTCCTTTACATTAGGAAAAGAGATTAAACTCAGAAATGTAAGCACAGTCCATATGGTATTTCTTGCCTTCTGGGAACATTAATATGGAAAAATATGCACAACTGCAGCATAGTTCATCTACAAATATTTTCTTACTAATGTGTAAATTGACAGTAAAGACTTAACAGTTTTAGCAAGATAATTCCCAGAGTAGCTCTCATTATTGCACACTTGTGCTTCTGTTTTCTTTGCGCCTTCCCTTTGCAGACCTTTGGGATATCCCAAATGTGCCTGCTTCTCCTGCTGGAGGGCAGAGGAAATAGAACATTTTCATAGAACAATCATCTCTTTGCCTGGACTCCAGTTAAAGCAGCAGACATTCATTTTTCCCAGTGTCAGTTTGTCTGGCTTCATTACACTTAGGAAGGAAGGATTTATTATATAGCCATTTTATTTAACAGGTTTAAAAACCAAGAAAACCCAAAGGTATCCCTTGTTATACTCACCTTCTAGGTTACATTTCCGAGCACTATCAAGACTGGAAGGATTTTGTTAACTTGAATCTAACGCCCTACTCAAGTATTTTCCCATTTCACTTTTCCACCTTTGCTTGCCAAGGGTCGAGTTTACTATTAGAATAATTCAAAATATTCTTCCCTGAGAATCTGTGCACCACCGGCCACAGAAAGAAGTCCCAGAAGTCCATCACTTCACAATGGAACAAGGGGAGGGAGGCGTTGCATTACACTGTGAGCCTAAGGGGGAGAGGGGAACTGGCTCATGAAGTAAACAGACAGGCTATTATGGTTTCCTCTGAATCTGTGGAACAAAGTATGTCTTGTGGGGAAAATGTTTTTATTGTTTCAGATCTTGTTTATGCAACTTTTTAAATTAACTTAAGTAAAGGAGCTCATGTCAAAAAGGGGGGTATATTTTACCTTTAAAGGATATGAAACCCTACAATGTATATAAAGGTGACCATACACAGGCAAGTTTCAGCAGCCGATTTGGGTCATTCAGTGCAATTTAACAGCTTATCTACCTGTATATGGGCACTCCCAAACGACTTATGGCCTAAAATTGGGAAGATCTTGATTAAGCAGGTCGTTGATGCGGTCCTTGCTCCAACGGCACCAATGACCACTATTTTAATTTTGATTGTTTGGCCTGATATCACCCACCTTAGTTTTCTCTGGCAGATTGTGCAGCTAGAGCAGAGTTTCTATGGAAACCAGCAGTGTCATCTCTTGATTGGCTGCTAGACTGGAGGGTGAGTTTGGTAACACAATGTACAACATTTCTAGCCTACTCCTTAAGTTGATACAATTAGCCCTAGTGCAATCCAGCCCAGTTCTTATCAATTTTGTTTTGTTGTTCCTATTCCGATTCTCTTTTAGATCTGCTAGGCAAAAACATGCCCAGAAGAGCACTTTAATTAGCTCATCCTCTTACATGTTCCTTAGGCAATATTATATAAATATATTATTGTTGATTAAAGCTTTTGCTTTCCTTATAGATGCTTTTCAATCCCATCTCTCTTTCAGACTGTTTCATCTGTGTGCAAACCATATTTTTTTCATTGTGAAGGTCAAGTACATTTCCTTGGAATTTTTCTTGGTTATTGGGACCAACAATGTAATGTTAAGAGCAACATCAATTTTCAGTGTATGGTAGGTTCATAATATTACTTTTAATAGATTATACATGATTAATAGTTTAATCATGCTTCAATTTAAAGGAGAACTTAAGCTTAACTAAAGAAAAATATTTTGTGCTTCTGTACCAGCCCAGGGCAACCACAGCCCTTTAGCAGGGAAGATCTGTGCCTCTGTATATGCCCCAGTAGCTCCCCATCTTCTCTGCTGATTCCCTGCACATGCTCTGTGCTGCTGTCACTTACTGAGCTTAGGGACCCACTCACAATATACTGTAGTGTATATAGGATATAAATGTCAAAATATAAGGCTGATTAGTAATTCATACAGATAATTACCACATGGCAACTCAGAAACCAGTGCAATTAGCATCAGAATTTAATAAAAAAGCCCTGCAATATCAGCTTATATGACAGGTCAACCTCATTTTCCACTTGATAATTTGCAACAACCCCCAAGCCTAGCTTCTCAGAGCACCTCGAGTGTGTGAGTGTCACAGACACTTACGAAAATGGGGAGCTGCTGTGATAAAGTGTGAAGGCCCGGATCATTGCTGCTAATGAGATGTTGAAAAGCCTGGTGTTGTTAGTACAGTATATAAAATAGCATTTTTAGCCATATTCATTTTTAGGGTTTAGTTCTCCTTTAAGCTTTTCCACTGATTTACCCATAAATACCTGTTAGAAAACACATGTTGGAAGACTGAATGGGGCGACCGGTCATTGTACAGGTAAAGGACCCATTATCCAGAATGCTCGGGACCAAGGGTATTCCGGATAAGGGGTCTTTCCGTAATTTGGATCTCCATACCTTAAGTCTACTAAAGAATCAATAAAACTGCAATTAAATCCAATAGGATTGTTTTGCATCCAATAAGGATTATTTGTACCTTAGTTGGGATCAATTACAAGGTACTGTTTTATTATTACAGAGAAAAGGGAATCATTTTTAAAATTCTGAATTATTTGATTAAAATGGAGTCTATGGGAGACGGCCTTTCCGTAATTCGGAGCTTTCTGGATAACGGGTTTCCGGATAAGGGATCCCATACCTGTACAACCTGCCTAGCTTTGTATCCTTGTCCTTAGTCATGAACTGGAAGTTATCACATGGCAGATTTATAGTGGTACAGCTTCAAATCTGTTCCTAAAGCAGAGTCTGATATGTAAGGAAAGTTATCAGGCTAGTAGTTTTACAGCAGAAAGGCAACAGCTTTCCAACCCCGGCTATAATGAAGTTGTGGCACAGATATGCAATGGGCCCTACTGTTCCAGAATATCCTTAGTCAATAAAATATATTCTGTGAGCGTTATTATAAAAAGTCTGCAGACAGAAATACATGAAACTTTTTTATTTTTTATTTTTCATATATTCATTTCTGTAAGGTCAGAGTTAACAAATTGAAATTTTCTGATTGCAGTGAACATTTTCAGGATCACAAAATCAAAGTAACAAAAATGAATAGTAAGTAAAAGAAAATAGACATTTTTAAAGTAAATCGTTTTTTTTTTTGTTTTTTTTTTTTACAATGTATAGAATATATATTGCATTGTTAGTTGCAATTCTCAATCTCTACAAGACCTAGGCCTGCACTAAAACCTTTCTAGGGCAGCATTTCAGTTCAAAATAGGATAAGAAATCCTGTGTTTTTCCTTAATGATCAGGAGCAAGACAACCAAGTAAATGAATCACATCCAGCTGCACACTTCTGCACCCAGGTTGATTGTTTAGTGCGTAGTAAGGCAGTCGTGTTGGAGGAAAAGAAAACAGAGGAAGAGTAATAGAACATTACGTTGTATGTATATATCACCTCAATTATAAGGCGCTACTTGTATAGGTTAATTAGCAATAATGTAATGTCTATTGAATGTTGTTTATGTAATATGCAAGGGGGGAAGGTGAGATGAGGGAATATCGTTGTAAGGATGGTGGCAGTTTGGAAAGACAGCACCTCAACAAAACCTACAGATATGGCTTGCTCCAAAAAGGCTTTTTCCCTACTTGCCAATGAGGCTGGAAATTAATGGATATTTCCCCTAAAAACAGAACAAACTTGCAGAAGTGGCAACAGCGCAGAAATGCAAGTGGAAATTCCAATTTTTGTTAAATTATCATAGTACTTTTTTTTCCACGTGAAGAGTTTGGTTTCTCTCTCTGAAATCCTGTGATGGGTTAGATGCCTTTAGCAAAATCTCCCAATGTTTTAGGCATGTCCTCAAAGGCTTCTTTTGAACTGCCATAAATGCTGCCCTATTAAAAACTAATTATCAAGTCGAAAAAAAAAAATTTGGAACAAAAATAATGGAGAGCGAATGTACAAATGCATCAGGTGTTCAGCGAGAGGGCACATACTGGGCTACCTGCCTCTATAAACCTTAGGTCAATGGCACACAGGGCATTTTCACTATCACTTTTGTCTGGCAAAAAACAGTCTGTCACTGCTCATAACATCATTTACTGAAAAAGAGCTCTGGCTCACGCACACGGGGCTGTCAAAGGCAGAACTCTGGGCAAAAACATTCACGTTTTTCGATAAAGGTCCATCCGTGGCCACTCCCTGTGTGTCAATGTCCACCACTGTTTTAGCCCCATTTACCTTAAAAACTGGCCACACAATGGTTGATCAGATTAGTTGATCCTTTGGACTACAGCTAGATACAGCCTCTAAGGATTTTCTTTACTAGCCCCCTGCTTATTCAATGGCTCCATCTACTAATATATACTAATATCAATGGTTCATTTAATGAATAAATAGCAGCCAAACACACTGTGAATTTGGACAGCACTGCTACTGTGTAAGATGCCAAATCACCAACCGATCATTTTGAAGCATTTATCAAAAGTAAGAAAAACTGATTGCCCAGAACAATGGTGCCTTGGTTTTGCCAACTTAGAAACTACACACACAAAAAAATTCTGTAAACAAAACTGCATGGAGGTAATGTTTTAGAGAAATACAACAAGGCTACAATCATATCGCAAACACAAACAAAAAATAGGAGGAGGAGTTGGATCATTGGTCAGAGAACTTGATTTTGTGATTGTATTCAGTGAGATGAGACTCAACATTAATATTATGAAAGAAAAAAAAAAAAAAACATTGCTGGAAAGGTTTAGGAAAGTCACCAGCATCTAAACAGCTTCAACAAATGATTCAGTCCAACCCCACAATGTCTCAGAAGAGGCTAATCTCTCTCTTGTGTGCGCCTTTAATTCAGACAAAAAACATGAAACAATCAGATCCTTCAATCAGTCATGAAAGGCAAATATGCCACAAACTAAGGGCCCATGTTGCGCTGACACAAATACAATAGAAATGTGCACACAATATTGTATATCTCACTAGGTAGTCAAATTAACAGCAGCTACACACAAAGATTCATTGTCTTTATTAGAATGATAAAACTCTATATTCTTACAGTCTAAGTTCAATATCACTGGTTCATGTATTGTGCCTTTTGCGTATTTGCATTTTGCATTATTAAATTATATCTGGGAACTGCTTTCTTGCCTAGGGACAAATATGTACAGTTTTATCCTAGCAGCTATTTCATACAAAAGTGAGGGCACAAGTCGTGTATGTTACTGCTACTTTTCAAACTCAGGATTATTAAACATAGAAAGATCTCAGTTTTTGGGTATAAGAAGGGGCAAAAGAGGAACAAAAAAAACACCTTTGCACCAAACACAACTGTACTCAGCCTGATCATTTTATAAATTCAAGCTAAGTAACGTTAGGTTACCCTTTATGTGTGAGGCCCTTTCACTTTGCAAAGGATCCTGACAACTAGATAGACAGGTGTAGTAGGTTTGCCAATAATATAATGTTTATAAAACAGGGCAGCGTAGTGCAACCTGCAGCTCTCAGTCATACTGACCTATAGCTCTGGAATCCCACTGACAATGAGTGATGAAGTGCAGCAATATCTGTAGGAACACATGTTGCTCATCCCAGAAACAAATTTTAATCTTGAATAAAAATATTTTACAACACCACAAACTATCCCCTGAAGGGGGACAAATGCATCATCAGTTCATCTTCCTGCCTGGATAAAATGCCTTTGCCCAATGAAGGGCTTTAGGAGAAACTGCCCATGTGCTTAATGTTAAACTATAGGTATCATAATATCCAGGGAAACTGGAAAACTTTGTTACTTTTGGATAAACAAATAAAAGTGCTAAAATAAAGCCTTATTATAAGTGCTCATACTAATGTTTCCCATTTTATTTCCTTTTACCCATTGTGTGTAAAAATTAACTTTTTAAAAGTATATGCAGAGACATGGGGGGTCCAGGTAAGTGTAAATGCTATCATTTCTCTGAGCACCATTTTAGCTTTCTGCTCTTAAATTAATGAGTGTATCCCATAGTGGAAACATTGGCTAGTACCCTTTTCTGAAGGCTTAGCAGTTATATCCAAATATGAAGACGTCACACTGTAATCAACAGATGCAAAATTATAAAATTCTAACACTCAGAATCACAATCTATCAGCCAGACTTGTATTTCATTAACAAGCACCATGGTACAATCACCACAGCAGAAACTAAGCAGTGCACTTGGGACAGGTATAAATTCCGTCTTTGTTCCAGCAGTACCCTTAATGCAGGCCAACCATTAACACTTTGGTCTGCGGAAGCAGCACTATGCCTGAGTGTTAAATGGCAGATTGCTTTAAGACTGCGTTTCTTAATCTTGGGCCAGATACTGCTGGACTACAAATCCCAGCATGCTTTAACCTTTGGTTATATATTGAAGGGTGAGAGGCATTGTAGTCCAAAAACAAATGGGTGCCCAAGGTTAAGAACCAGGCTTTAATAGGGTAAATAGAAAGCAAAAACAAAATCAACACTGCTGCAAACAAAATTGAAAGAAATAAACACACTATTAAACCTAATAAATAGTCATTCTGGAACGTTGCACCACCAATTCAATGGGCAGAAACCTTGCAATTACTGAATCAAACATTACACCAATCAATGACCAGGTCCCACGTATAAGCCAGTGCAACAGAAAGGAAGGGATGTATAGAATTAACTGCTTGCACATAGTTTAGCAGAGTGCATTGTGGGCTATGTCCGTGCCACAATAAGGGCAGCGTGCAACAAAGCCAGTACAGCAGCGAGCAGGTGTTTCAGTGTGTCACAGGAGAACTAAGTAATGAACAGGCAGATCTGCCAAACGCAAGCACAGATTTATTTTGTTTCCATGTGCTTATTCCCAATGGCAACATGTAAAAAATTAAAGCATTTCCAGGTAATCCTATCACGTCAGCTCTAATTTTACTAGTTACGCGTGAAGACAGCTTGCCCAAGCTCCAGATCATTGTGTGATGGGTCATGTTCCCCTTCTGGCTCTCCCATTTCACTTACAGCTCATTACATTTATCTTTAATGGGTATGGCAGTTTAAGGCAGAATAAATGCCTCTTCGAGTTTATAGATATGGAAAAACAAGTGAACAGTATGTATATGTGTATAAATGTATATGTGTGTATATACATACACACATATACATTTACAACAAAGCACAGGACAATAAACAAAACTGTGCGACTCCTTATTTCTTTCAGTACTGCAGGCAACACAAACCTTCCAATGGAACTCTAAGGGTGAAGACACGGGGCGCCACGCCTTTTTGTAGCGATTAGTAACGGCGACTGTCTTAATTAAAAGTCGTGGTGACTAATCGCCCTAAATATGACCAGCCTTTTATGTCACAAAATACAGCCCAATCTCAAACTAGAGCTACACAAAAAAATATTAAGGTGTCTTGAGCAAATAAAAAAGTGTGGCTGAGAACACAAGTCTCTTATAGGGTGGAGTCCTGAGAAAGAAACACCACATTTGAAATTATGAGTTATAATTACATTAATATCCACTTAAATATACCGGTAATAGCAAAGGCACGCTGCATATTTGCAATTACACATAAATTATAATTGATGTATAATTGTGATTGTGCAGAGAAGGCCTCATTCCTTTAGTAGAAACTCTCAATTTGTAGGTCATAACAGCAATGGTGATGCTAAATGCTGAACAACTATTCTGCACCTCAGCTGAAGCTAACAGTATGGAAGCTTGTACTCAGGTATATAATTATAAGCAAATGCGTGCCTTCACAAATTACAGGCTATTTAAGGAAGAGTAATACACTACACAGAACATTTTAAACAGTAAATAAGAAAGAGTCAGACCATATTAACCATTCTTTTTCTAAAGAAGGAAGTACAGAACCTGATATCCAATTGAAAAATCAACACCAAATAGAAAACAAAAACAACCACTATGCCTGGTTAGACTAGGTTACTGCAGTGTCTTGCAAAACAAGACAAAAATATATGAGTAATAAGGCATATCCTCACCACAAAGAGGTTCCAGATCATATATAAAGGAGGAGGATTATGTCTGATTATGGGCTGTACTAGGCACCCTACATAAAGGCAAACTAACACAAGCAGTCTTAGAATTCAATGGCACTACAGTCATTCAAATGCAGCAAAGCAGACTGCATGTTCAGTTTAATGGAAAGACCTAACCTCATTCAACAACCTTATTTTCTGAGGTTTCCTTAGATCAAAATATCTGTGCTATTTGTTTATCTTGGGTAAAAATAATTTTGGTGTATTCTTTATAATGTTATGGTCGATATTAATAAAATATCAATTAATTAGGAGACCAGGCTGTCTGCTATCTTGTGGAGATTGCCAACAAATCAGGACAATCTAGCATTTCAAGTACATAGAGAACCAAACGGCCCCCCACAGGCCCAAAAAATAGTGACTGTCTATGGCATCTTACAGCAGCCACTTGGCCATTGGCCAGAACCCACAAGATTGCCAGTTTAGGCCTAGTAATAAGTTCTTTTAAAATAAAGACGTTGAATGCAACCAGCTCCTACCACCTTATCACAGGGCTTATAGCTACAGTTTCTGATAGTAGGCTTATTCATCAACCCAATGTTTCTTTACTCTTCTTGGAGAGAACATTTATAAGTGGGGTGAAATGCAAAGCTCTACAGGGTGATAAATCTTTGCCAAAGAACATATTACATTTAGAAATTAAATATAGAGAACAAATCTATGCAACTTAAATATCAAAACAGCTTTGGTAAATGCAGAACAAAATAAAATAAGTGCTTTTACAGGTTCCACTGCATAAAGAGTAAGGTTCAAAAGGTAACCTCTTCTTTATCAGTTGTTCCCTTTGAGTCAAAAAATAAAGAAAACACAACATAATATAATTCTAACACTATACTAAGTTCAGCCTCCAGTAGGTTGGTGCTTTACCTTGATATATATACATACACCAAGTATTGCCCCCTAAGGTGCAAGAGGACTGTGCAATTTTGCAGCCCACACTGGCACATAAAGCTTACTAGGCACCAGACAAAGCAAGTGTCCTTCTGGAAACACGGTCAAGGTCTGCTAGTGCGACAAGCAATGACCTGGTATTAGCTTTGACATTATTATATATAGATATATACCTATATCTATCTATCTATATATAGATATACAATATATTCATTCAGCCCATTATGTAAAACTTTCACACAGAATTCTTAACAATTTGCTGGAATTCAGTTCTAAGCAAATCCTACAGAAACAGTTCCATATAATATTGACTTAAAGAGGGTTTACTATGCCTGTACATGGAAATGTGAGTGAAGCACCCAATGGGAAATACATCAAGAAAACAATAACTACTAATTAAAGCACTGCAGATATCAAACCAAAGAGAACTGTGTGAACTGGAAAGACTCACAGTGGGGACATGGCCTCTTTCCAAGTTGAGTTACAGTGGGCAGACCCCTAAATAGTATCAGAAAAAAAGTAAAAAGATTCCCCTAAAAAGTATGGTCTCTGTAGGTAAATCTATAGTCTCTTTGGGAAGGCGATTGAAGAGCTAATTTCATTTATGATCAGACTCAGCAGCCTGCTCCCCATCAGAGCACTGAGATTTATGTCTCTCCCACTGGCAAATGGCATTGGAGTACTGTACTATAAGTTTGTCCATCCATGTTAGTGGTTCTGGAAATAGAACAGCACCCTCAAAGAAGCCAAGGTGCCCTCCGTGTAAAGGCAATACCACCACAACATTTTCTTTTTTTTCTGTAAAACAGAGACAGAAAGAGACACAGACTAAGGTTACTGCCTCCAATCGGGTTGTACCATATTACAATTGATGCTGCCCTGGCTGTATCCTATAATTAACAATGCAAAACTGACAAGGCAATATGGAGTTTCTATCTAATGCAGAAATATATAATTTATACCCAGGAGCACATAATTAATAAAACTTGTACTTATGTATCATAAATCCCTTTTATCAGGGTAGGACTGGGGGGTGCAGGGTGCTTCAGGGGCCGGGTCTGGGCCGGTGCCCCAGCGGCCTAGTCCGACCCTGCCTTTTATTATGTATTTTATTGCAGAATTCACTTAAACTATAATTGCACAAGCCATAGATGTCTTTTTTAACACTGAGAAATTTTACTTTTGAAATACCCGTACCCAGGCTTTAATAAATCTATTCAATGTGATATACTGACCAGCAAGAGTCTTTGGAATTGTTAACAGACTGTCATGTACCAAAGGATCATCCACTGAATTAACCAGAATGAGGGGAATGTGAATCTGTATAGAAAAACAAAGAAAATGAGATTCCAAATTCAGAATTGACATTTTAACTATATGATCTTCAAGGAAAAGAGGAAAAATTGTTATTTTCTATTAAGCAGAATGCTCTGGACCTGGGCTTATCCGGATTTGAACCTCCATACCTTAAGTCTTCTAAAATAAACCATGTAAACATGAATTAAACCCAGAAGAATTGTTTTTCTTCCAATAAGGATTACTTATATCCTAGTTGGGATCAAGTACAAGGAACTGTTTTATTATGAAAGAAAAAGGGAATAATTTTTAAATGCAAATTATTTGATTAAAATGGAATCTATGGGAGATTACCTTATTGTAATTTGTACCTTTCTGGATAATGGGTTTCTCTAAATAATGGATACTATATCTATCTTTGTGTCTTAAAAAAC
This sequence comes from Xenopus tropicalis, assembly GCF_000004195.4. Classification (NCBI taxonomy): domain Eukaryota; kingdom Metazoa; phylum Chordata; class Amphibia; order Anura; family Pipidae; genus Xenopus; species Xenopus tropicalis. Next base: position 109,649,223 of record NC_030679.2, read on the forward strand.
TCAAGACAACACAGAATGCATCACAATTTGTCACAAAGTCAGGCTATGAAAACATTTTTATATAAAGAAATGAGAGTATAACCATGGCACAGTAACCCAGTAACTGGAATACCTGCAATAAAGATGCCCCACATCTGTACAATATTTAAACAATCACATATTTATTTGCAACAATGCTTGGTAAAACTATAACATTCTATGGCTCTTCTGACAAGTGCAATGTACAATATTTGAATGCAGATCATGATTTTTTTTTTTACTGACAATGCAGTGTTTTCCCAGACTTCAAATGCAATTTTGTGTGCCACCAAAACTTGTGCACAATGCACCCAATGCATGCTCAATTTTGCATGTGAAACACAAAGGCTAAAACAAATTAGTAAATTGCTTGTATACAATTGGCGACATTCTGCCTTAACAACCTGCAAGTTGGCCACATGAAACTGAAAGGGCAAGAGGCTTTTCCTTGGAAGAAATATTTTTAACATAAAGCATGATTAGGCACATGGAAAGATCAAGATGTCAAGGATACACAGAAGATCTAGCTGAAGAACAGGATTGTTGACACCGATAATGGTAAAATTACTATTGTAATGATGCTCTCACTTAGAAGATAATGGACGAAAGCCATACAGCACCCCCATCTTGAAAAACATGTGCCATACAACAACATAAGTAGCTAAACAGGGTTTTGCTGAAGTCTCAAACAAGGCCTCTGCTTTAGAGGTGTCAACTTTACCACAGTAGAGGAAGGGCAGCTGGGTGAAGGTCAAACACACAATGTGGAATTGAAAAATATCTATAGATTTAAGAAAAATTATTCTGGGAAATGCAAAATTAAAAAAAAGGAATTCCAGCTGTTCTGAATCCGAGAGACTCAGGAATTTGGAAACTGGTCTAGAGACTGGCTAAATCTCTTAAAGGACATGTCAACCCCAAAATTAAGTTTTGCCTAATGAAAGAAAACATATTTCTAAGCAACTTTCCAATATGAATTTATTACAAATTTTCAGTGTGCTTTAAAAGTTATTTATAAATGAAATTGCTATTGAAAGCAGTATATAAACAATGTTGCAAAGGTCAGTCTCCTGGCTTCTGTTACATTGTTTCAACAATTTGAGCCACTAAGGGCAGAGAATAGGTAAACACTACTTCTAATAACAACTATATATACAAATAACTCAAAAAACATTACAAATTTGTAATGAATGTGTATTGCAAAGTTGCTTAGAATATTGTTTTCTTTTATTGAAAAGAAACCGACATACACAGTGAGGGGTGAACCTGAGGGCCAGATGTCTTTTATAACCAAAATTAACTATGTAACAAAATTCAGCCCTGCTGGAACATGCTGGCTATGACATATCACTCAGATCCAGACCACTGTGGCTAATGCTCCTGCTGACGTGTAATTTTATTGGTCCCCAGACTTTGGGCAAATTAAATGTGATAAGATTTTTGCCCAATAACCCAAGTGTGTAAATATGTAAAAACTAATAGCATTGCTAAGAAGCAAGAAGTCACGTAGGCTTGCGAAAGCTTTAGTGCTCTGTGACAGAACTAAAACTGCCAGCATCTGCTGAAACTACCATCCTGCCATCAGATCATCATAGAGTTCCCATTCCTGCTGTCATTATTGTAATATAGAATTTTAACTTACATTGTGCAAATAACGAATGCAGCTTTCAGCTTCATAATATTCCTTAAGAGTCTTGTAACCATGGAATTTTCTAATAAGAGAAAGTAAAAGTTAATAGAAGATTTTTTTTTAAAAAGTATAAAGTGCAGGTTCTCGTCAGTGCTTTTGCAGTTTTTCTTAAAAAATGCATGTTTTGTGCCTACCAGCAATAACATTAAGTGGGGGGCATGTAAACGATAACATTGCAAAGTTTGGACCAGGTGTAATAACCTATAGCAACCAATAAGCCACTTGCCTGCAATCAAATGACAAGTAAATGTGAGCTGATTGGTCCAACTGTTGCTTTAGTTTGCTTCAGTGCAGCTTGCAATGTACAGAGGCCTTGTGATTTACCATATGTTAACCACCTGGGTCTGGTCTGGCTGGTGACACTTTATTGCATTTTCTGGGGAGCTAAGCGGCCACTAGCCAAAAGCATAAAGACTTCTCAGCTGCCATATGTACTGGCATACTAATGTCTTGGTCTTTATTTCCCCTTTAGCAAGCATTGTTATTTATGTTTTATCACTACCCCCAAATGGCATCTTAGTACTCATTTAACTACTGCATATCGAAAAAAGCACCAAAATGCTTACACGTTCTTTGAAAATAATCCTCTTCTTCTTTCTTTGAAAATAATAATATTCTTTAGGACAATAAGGGGGTGATAATATAAAAGGTGAAAAGTGTCTAGTCACCTATAGTAACAAATAAGCAGGTAGCATTTACTGGTCAGTTGCTATGGGTTATAGTACCCAGGCAATCTTTGCATCTTTTATTACTTTCCCCCATAAATTCCACAGTATGAATTAAATTATCCTGCAGTTGAGCTTACCTCATTACAACATCATCTATCTGCATTAAAGAAGTTGCTGTATAGAGTCGGCTTAAATCTGTGTCTTCTAAAACTTGGTTTACTTTACTGCTATCACCAAAGAGCATATGTCTGTTAAATAAAATAAAAGCATTAAAAAAATCATATCTATTTATTTGGAAAAATATCTTTTTAAATTGCTTTGGTTTACTTTACTGCTATCACCAAAGAGCATATGTCTGTTAAATAAAATAAAAGCATTAAAAAAATCATATCTATTTATTTGGAAAAATATCTTTTTAAATTGCTTTGAGCTGCTACCTTAACTGTATGAACAAAAAAATAATAAATCACAGTATTAGTAGATTTCATTCCAAGTAAATGAAGAGCATGCCATAGTCTTACACATTCTGCATTTAGATATAGTTATCCTAAGTACTCTACGCATGAAACATGTAGGGCTACGGTGTTCTCTACTTATATTTAAAATAAAATCTTCTGTTACATTTTACAACTTCTGTCTGTGGGATATGCGAGTGCCTGCTATTATTGTTTTTTTTGGTATGGATTACCTCCTGAAGCTTTAGGCCTGGGGCAGAGAACCCGAACCCTAGTGTGTTGCTGGTGAGCTCTTAGTCACGCTTTTCCCTCAATTCCCACCTACGCTGTATGCACAAATAAGTATGAAATCTGAACTGCCACCTCAGTGAACCTTGCACACCAATACACCTCATTAAAACCATTCCTGACTTTAGCACAGGTAACTTCTAATCTGTAAATGCGCTGAGAGTTCTAATTGTTTAAGTGTCAGCCCGCTAGGATCTTAAAATAAAAAATGATTGGATTTTCTGAAATATTTTTGCTCTTTAAAATCTTCCCTCCTTCTCAGTAGCCAAGAAAGCATGGCCAAAGCAAGATACTTATTAGCAATTATCCTAAATGCTATGCAGATTTGAGTTAAAGCGCAAAATGAAGAACAGTAGGATTTTTTGGGGTCTAGAGTAATTTCATTTAATCTTTTTCAATATGCATTCTTGTGAACTGGTGATTTGGCACAGACTGACCAAATATTTTTATGTTGGTCATAGTAATGATGCCAAAATGTAATTTGACAAATGTTATATTATGCCAAGGCTAACACTTATCCTACATAATTAGGGGGTCCTATAATACCCATTTACAATCAACTTACAGAATAAACAAATCACTAGTTATACCTGCTTTGAGATTGGTTTGCAAGTATTCCAAGTTTTGTAAAAACATCATGCAACTGCATAGCATGCTTCTCACTTTTACTATAACAGAGTTGCATCTGAATTTCTTTCGGCCACAATTAAATGAAACAAGTCAGTAATGAGAACAAGAGGCCACCCCACACAAATATACAAACCAAAAAAATGCTCATATTACCCTATTAAGTTTATCCTAAAAAAATGCTGACAGGAGAAAACTCCTCCTGATGTACCTGTGAGACAGGATGATTTTCTTCATGTTGTCAGCCATTAGAAAATTGTAAAACCGTCTTAATTGATCCCATTGTAGAAATGTATCCTGCGCACTGCAAAACACACACACATAATACTAACCAAACTATCCAACAGAAAAATATATTTTGTATAAGGGGAACAGAAACTCTATTATTCTACTCTTTTATTAAGAATGTAGAAATTTATGAAAGCAAAGTCCAGTCAGGAGAGTGGCAAAGATATACAAATCTGTGTATTTGGATCATATGGACCATGTACAAGAAAGACATACTATTTTTCAGTACTTACTGGGATGCACTGTACCCCTGGCAAACACTGACAGAACACAGAACTCTCTCTTGGTTGGATGGATTCTCGCCAAGATATTTGCAAACAATGTTTCCTCCAAGACTGAAGCCTACAACGATTAACTTAGTTTGAGGAAAGGCCTTCTTGATGTAGTTTACCATAGCTCCAAACTCCCATGTGCATCCTAATGGAAGTAAAACAAAATAAATTAGTGCAATGAATGCAGTCCAACATTTTAAACCGTTTTGCAATACATGGTAATGTTACCTAATTACAAGATGAATAAGACAGGAAAAGCAGTGTTCTCCTGGAAACAACTGATCCTTGTCAAGTGAACTCTGTGTCTATACAGTTCCCAGTGAGTGTCAATCTTGCTCTTCTACAGCTAAGCAGTGCACTTACATTATTTAAATACAGCTCAAATCATCTTTTAGTGCTTTGACTTCCAAAATTCCCTTGTTAAATTACATAGCTAGTTAGCAGATAGGGATGAAAAGACGACACCTCTTCCATCAAGTTCAAACTTCTGCTCACTGTCTAGTTAATCTAGAGCAGTGCTGTCCAACTTCTACGGTGCCGAGGGCCGGAATTTCTCTAGCATACATGGTGGAGGGCCGCTAATGGAAGCCAGTTTTGACCACTCCCCTTTTTGAAACCACACCCACTTCAAACCACACCTATTTTATCACAATGGTGGTAGCACAGCAAAATCCCAAATGGTTGGTCCTTACTGTGGGGATATCAACCATCATTCATATGTGAAATAATTATGTCATATTAAGATATACCCATAAATTCCATATGCCTCCTCCTCCCCTGTGGATAGCAGAGCAACCCCCAGTACATAATTACACACCTTTGGGACCATTTAATGGCTATTTCCAACTGCTAACAAACTCCCACAACAAACCCCTGCCAGGTTCACCTCCCACAAGCAGCATAGGGCAAGCAGAGTATGGCACACACAGGCAGCACTCTGCCTGTCCTATGCTGTCTGTGTGTGCCATACTTTGCCTGTCCTACCCTGCCTGTGTGTGCCATACTCTGCCTTCCCTATGCTGCCTCTATGTGCCATAATTTGCCTGCCCTACCCTGCCTGTGTGTACCATACTCTGCTTGCCCTACCATTCCTGTGTGTGCCATACCCTCCCTGACCTATGCTGCCTGTGTGTGCCATACTCTGCCTACAGTACCTATGTCTGAGGTGTGAAGAAGTGAACAATGGGAGTGATTACAGTCTGAGCCATTGAACAATGCAGGTATTAAAAAGGTGTGAAAAACACAGGGGATTACATTTTTAAACAATACAGAGGGATTACAGCCTGAATCTGAGGTGAGAACCATGCAGGGGGCCAGTTAATCTCAGTACTGATACCATTTAATGCTTACTCAAAGGTAAGCCATCAAAGCAGCCAGACAGGTGGGGGGCCACACAGAGGCGGGCCGCCAGTTGGACAGCACTGATCTAGAGGGATGTTGGGAAAAACCTAGGTAAAGCTGCCTCCAAATATTCTCAGGTTATAAAACATCCCTATATTCTCAAACAGCAATATAATCAGTCCTCTATGATTAACAGCCCATTATACACCCAGAATATGGAGCTGTGCAAAGCAAGAGTTAAGAACCAGGAAAAAAAAAAAAGCCACCAGGAAACCCACCACTAAGGCTGCATGCATGTTAGTGTTTGTTCTATGGACAATGTAACGGACCACACTCAGAGGATCATTCAAGTAGTATCCTTTCCTACTAATATGCTGAAAATAACACATGGGTCTTTATTCTGACCCAACCAGGTTTTAAAATCACATGCAAATCCATGTGGATCTATATCGATCAAGTTTTACACAGAAATGGCGTCTTTGCCTTTAAATATTCAATAGAATTATGGCGCATCAAACTACCATGTCATCTTGACACAAAACACAGTTGCATGTGATTTTCTATTTGACGAAAGCAGAAGTGGAACCCCATTGTGCATGAATTGGACAACTGAAATGATTATGATAAAAAAAAATAGAATGCAGGCTTTAATACCACCTTGTCTTTGAAGACAATTGTATATTGTTCAACAGATGAGGTGAGGGTAGGTGTCCATCCCTGCAGTGGGAAGTGCAAAGAAATTATAAAATATCAATAAAAAACAGAAAAGTTACATAAGTACTGCTCTAAAAATCTGAGTTTGTGACTTTCAGCCCAGCCTCAACTTTTCCAACTTTTTACAGTATATTAGAAATATTTTCAAAAAGGAAATAAAAGCAATGTAAAAAATTAAATGTCACTGGATAATGAAAAAAAACTACTAAAGCAAATATAAAATGGTAAGTATCATCCCAAATTGTATTTTATTTTTTTCTAAAAAGCTGTGGGACCTTACAGAGCTCTGAACACCCCTCTAACTCTGGGAGACACTTAGTTCAACAGTTGTTGTATTCAGTTTTGTCACTAGCAGTTACTTGCATTGCTACTTCATTACTTTTGCAGTGGCAAACCTTCCAGACAAAGGAGGAAAAACTAGCCAAGCATAAAATGAACATTAGTTGAATCTGATTTACTACAGGGACCTTCAATGAGGAAAGGGAATTATTTAATGGCTGGATCAGACCAGGCATGCCTCAAAAATAAGCAGATAGGAGGTAAATTTAAGATTGAGTTTATGGGAAGATTCTTTTATGATTCTATGGGTAAAAAAAAAAAAAAAAAAAAAAAAAAAACACCCTTAAGACCATTCGTGGCTTCCCAAATATTCTGCCAGCTACAGATGCTAAGGGTGATAGGCCAGCAGACCTAAAAATGCACCTCTGCATTATCTACCTATCGCCCCCAGTGTCTGCCATAGACAGAATTAAATAGGCCAATTCAACGTAACACTGCAAATGCATTCAAGGAATGCATTAGAAAAATGAAAGGCCCTTTATTTTAAATACTAATGGTTTCCAAGCAACCTCTTCTTACTGGCACTAAAATCAGCCTTAAAAGCCGATTAAATATTTACTTATCACTCATACTAAGTAGAAATGAATCATGTCTACTTAGCTTATTTAATTAAACAAGTAGAAGCAAGATAATAGGTGGAAAATGTTCTTTCAATAATTAACTAGGGCACAGTACATACCCAGATTATTGAACAATCTAATACTAAACTTACTCTAAATAGTTTGTATTCCTTGTATGCATTTTCATATCCAGTATTGTTCTTTAATGCAAATATCTATTTTGCAAACAGTTTCTGTTCTGTGCAGAAGGCCAAACACAATAAGGCCATCCAAATCATGGATAGGCTATGCACGTCTGTGCAGACCCGTTGGGGGGAAAAAAAACCCATTAACATGCGATGTGGTCCTTTTCCAACAGGATTTTTAAACTTACTGATAGATATCTGGTTGATTTTCAGTCAGATATTGGTCAAGAGCCCATATAACAGTCAAGATGCTACTGACTCAATTTGCAGGGGCTAACTTGGCAGGTGTTATCAGCACTTGGATAGCCAGCTTGTGAGCACTTAAGATGGATATTGCGAAGACATTTTGCCAGGCATATAGAGTCATATGAAAAAGTTTGGGAACCCCTCTCAGCCTGCATAATAATTTACTCCACTTTCAACAAAAAAAGATAAAAGTGGTATGTCTTTCATTTCCCAGGAATTTATAGAAAAAATCAGAAATACAGACTGCACTCAAACAAATTTTGGCTGGGGAGCTTACCCCATTTATTATTATCATTTATTTATAAAGCACCAACATATTCCACAGCGCTGTACAATAAGTGGGTTTCATACATTGGTATGATACAGAGTAACATATAAAGCAATCAATAACCAATACAAGAGGCGAAGAGAGCCCTGCCCCAAAGAGCTTACAATCTACAAGGAGAAAGGGGTGAGACACAAGGTGTGGGAATGGGCATGACCAGAGTTGTGGGAGATGTGGCACAGGGTATTGGTTTAAGCAGCACACTGAGGTTATGTTAAACTAGATTAGGGTAAGCTTCTCTAAATAAATGCGTTTTTAGAGATCTCTTGAAGGCAAAGAGATTGAGAGAAAGTGTGATAGTTTGTGGGAGCGAATTCCAGAGAAGGGGGGCAGCCCTTGCAAAGTCTTGAATGCGAGTGTGTGAGGAGGGAATGAGAGAGGAGTTGAGGTGCAGGTCAGTGTACCATAAAGAATCAATGTTTCGGGGGAGTTTGCACTGATGAGACAAAAATTAGAGTTATTTGGTCATAACAAAAAGCGTTTTGCATGGTGGAAGAAGAACACCGCATTCCAAGAAAAACACCTGATACCTACTGTCAAATTTGGTGGAGGTTCCATCATGCTGTGGGGCTGTGTGGCTAGTTCAGGGACTGGGGCCCTTGTTAAAGTTGAAGGTCAGATGAATTCAACCCAATATCAACACATTCAGGATAATGTTCAAGCATCAATCACAAAGTTGAAGTTACTCAGGGGCTGGATATTCCAACAAGACAATCACCCTAAACACAGTTGGAAATCTACAAAGGCATTTATGCAGAGGGAGAAGTACAATATTCTGGAATGGTCGTCACAGTCCCCCGATAGTCCCCCCGAAAATCTATAGGATGATATGAAGCAGGCTGTCCATGCTCGGCAGCCATCAAATTTAACTTAACTGGAGAAGTTTTCCAGAATCCAGACACTTATCAATGACTATAGGAGGCATCTAGAGGCTGTTACATTTTCAAAACGAGGCTCAACTAAGTATTGATGTAATATCTCTGCTGGGGTGCCCAAATTTATGCCCCTGTCTAATTTTGTTATGATGCATATTGCATATTTTCTGTTAATCCAACTTTAGGTCACTGATGAAATACTACTGTTTCCATAAGGCATGTTATATATTAAAAGGAAGTTGCTATTTTGGAAGCTGAGCCAATGATAAACAAAACTTCATAGAACTAAAAGGGTTCCCAAACTTTTTCATATGACTGTACCCATGTAATAAAACGGAACAACCCAAAAGCAGGGTAGCTGCTCAAGGGACAGATGTATGTGTCCTGTCTTGTTGGGGGTCCTAAATATCTATACATTGTGTGGTGTGGTTTAGTTTAGTACATCAGAGGGATACCAATATATACCACCTGTATTGGGCCCAACAGTAAAAGCAGGATTTTGATGCCAGCGCTAACTACATAAGATTTATGCGGTTTCCCTCCAAGAGTTAGAGTTAATTTGGCTGACAAATTAATTTCAAGTTTTAAAACCTTCAAGCAGATGCGCTGCTACCATGAGGCGAGTTAAGAAACTTTGAGTTAAGAAAAGGGGCAGCAAAAATTTACTCCTGCTAACTTCCAAGAGTCTAAATTCTAAATTTTTAGTGTAGGGAGTGCTATTGCAACAAGAACCCCCTCAGCCCCCTCCGACACACAAAAAGCATGGAGGAGTGGCATTCCCTAGAACGCCTCAGGGTCCGAAATGCCCCTGCCTTCAAGCGTACAAAACATGCTAATCACAGTTATAGTTGACAAAAATTTGCATCCTTGCCTTCAAACTTTTTGTCCATGTGACACCTTTACAGAAAGGCACAAAAACTAACCAAGTTTCCAGTTTGCCTCAGTTTGGTAACTTTTTCTCACTTGATAAAATGCATCCAACCCAAATTACCTACTGTATACATTGCACTAGTGATTCCACAGCTTCACAGCCCTCGCTGTAAAAACCCTTTTTGCAATTTATGATGAAACATCTTTTCTTCTAAGAAGAGAGATTGTATGGTCCCCTTCTTTATATATAGTTATCACATCTCCTCTCCAGTATAAACACACCAGCCTTTCCTTATAACTGAAACCTTCCATACCATATATAAGTTAACTCCTTATTCTCTGGACTTTATTTAATAATGTCCCTTCTGAGCAGTGGAGACCTAATACCTGTACAGAACCCCACAAGAACCAAAGACAATTAGAAAATGAAAGAGGTCAATTTTCAAGTACTTTACTCAGCTTTAATGATTATAGAACTGCAGTTCTCATTTAATCTATCACTAACAACAACAAGAAAAGAATATATTTTATCCATGTCTCTTTTACTTTCTTCAAAATTTATGTTATTAATAAATAGTAGCAGCAGTTAAAAATCGAATATATAACATAACACTGGTATTTGTCTAGTTCATCAAACACACAAATAAGTTCTAAAATGTATCCCTTAGTTTGCTATACATAGGGGCCCAGTAAATCTTTGGCCCTAGGGATACCTGGACAGAAAAATGGTTCATTTCTCTTTTAGCAGAGGTCCCTCAGTGCCACCCCCTTCCAAGCAGGCAAAGCAATATTTGCTCCCATTTGACTGCAAAATGTTAGTTTTGATTCCAAAAAGAATTTGCTTGGTGTTCCCATGGTTTGACTGCTACCACCTTCTCCATTACCTATAATTTAGGATTCTGACCAATTAAATTAGGGTCTCATGATGGCTGTCAATCCCTTTTAGATTTATTTACATATCTATTTTTTTCCCACCATTTTATGTATGTGTTTCCATTAGAGTTTAGTGCCTCCAAAGTTCATATGTTCTGTTTTGTATAACATGCATTGCTTTGAGTTTACTACTGTTTTTTTTTTCTTTCTACTAAATGTAAAAATGTTTTCTTTAAGCACAAATTTCTCATTTATTGCACATCCTTGGACTTTTACTGGTTTTAGTGGAGCTTAAATCTGAATACATACAGCATATCTGATTGTTCAACTCAACAGCAAAATAGGCAGATTATATTAGATTTGTGGCCCATTAATCTATTTGGTCATAATTTATAGTCATGCGAGATGAAAACAACATGTACAAATGCACACATAAAAGTTTCTACAGTGGCTGGTATGTAACAGTTATTTATTCAAAATACCTTATATTTCAGCTTGTGTGTCCGTATGTATTTTGAAATGGCATCTTTTATCAGAAGAAAGCTTAATAGCTAGTCTCAACCTCTGACATATGCTACAGGATAGAAGAAAATGGGAACTTCCCTGTTGTGCCTCTTCTAACATGGGAGCACTCCATGAAGTTTAGATATAAAAGGATTTACAGTCAACATTAAAAGCAAATTAAGGTCATACCGTAAGTGAACATTCGTGGAGAAGTCAATTCAATATTTGTCAGAGCTCCAAGGTGATTCAGCACAGCACATCTGTAGCCATTTTTCTGAGCATAGTCAACAAAGGTTCGAATATACTGCTTCTCACTATGATTGGCTATTCCAGGACAGATTACCATGGTGACATTCTCTGCATAGAAAACAGATAAGCAGAATGAGAAACAGTGGCAAGCAACAAACATGTTAACTTTATAAATGTAGACTGAAAATCATAGTACATCCTAGTGCATATTAAAAAAACATGTATTTAGAGAATCGCATGCCTACATGTCTTCAGAAGCAACAATGAATGGTCAGCTATGTGATACTACTAAGAGCTGTTGGGTACCAAATAAAGCAGGATTCCAAGACAGGAGTAAAGAATAGTATTTATATGCTTTATATACCAAGTATTAAGCTCTAAGGTTACTACCATGAAGTCCCTGCAACTAAAAGGCCAGCAATTGTTGCTTCCTTCACATTCAGTGTCCAACATACTGCTACTAACGTGAACCAACCAAAGGGCCTCATTACCAACCTCCTGTGCAATGTTCGGCTAATGGTTCAAACAAATCAAACGTTGCTGTAGCTCCATCAGGCATTGTAAGGTACTTTCTTAGTCCATATGGATTTGGTGAACTAACTCGGCCCATCTTTCCATACAGGGCTGTTTGGATATGTCCACTTTTTCCCCAGATAAGAGGTGGAATGTACCTAAAACAAGAAAAGAATGATGTAAGAATATACATTTCAAGCAGAAGTTATTTTCAAGATAAAATATAGCATTGTCACAGTTTCTGGATTTCAGGAGCAGTGTAAACTCCTGTATATGCACCATTTCACGCAAAGTTCCAGATCAGGCTCTGTAACAGTGGCAGGCATCCATGGGAGACTTTAGAGTCTCCCCATGAAGGAGGTATCTGGAGTCTCATTTACTGCCCTTCATCTTATGTGAATAAATAAGACACCAGTTCTTCTGCATGATGCTCTTCCACTCCTTCCTTTAGTGGTGATATCCCTTCTTTATAGCCCCACCACTTTTCCTCATTCACCTCCCTTTCTTTCTTACCCAGTCTGCTTTTATCTGTCACCCCAACAATGCCTCAGAATTTTTCCCTTTAGGCCTTACATTTTCAGTTGTACTTACTCTTTGGTCAGCAAGGGGCAAGATTTCAATAGGTAGCGAGTCAAAGCAGTGTCCTGATACAGAAGCTCAGGTGGAGCAGTTGGATTCTTCAGGTTTAAACAACGCACAATAATGTATAGAACAGCAGCTACGGCTGCCAATTTCATTCCATCAAAGACAGCAGGCATCTCAGGGGTTTCCACTATCGCATCCATCTTGACTCTGTAGAAATTAAATTAATTAAATGAATATTTAATATGCATATATGTAAAGTATGTGTGTATTGAAGTGCTAAATAACCAAAGATTTCCTTTTAAAACTTTAAAGTTGTTGCACACTGGGTGTTAGACATCATAATAATGTACTGCAGCAGTCAATACGCAATTCTCTACCTCATATATTCCTTTGTATTCAAATAAACTGGAAAGGCTCCACCTATGGTAGATGCAGGCAGTATCATTCAGAGAAAGTTCACAGTTCTCTCAAAAAAAAGTATGTACAGTAGGTAAAGTGGCTGCTGTGCCAAAGGTACAAGGTTACTACACAGGGGGCATTTTAAGTGAGACGAGGTGCATTACATACAATGGTATTAACAGTGGTGACAGGGGCATTTTGTTTACTCTCGTTTTCTGCTTAATGTCAGTGGTGAACAATATACCTTGTGTGCTAGTGGCCTAAGGCTAATGTCACATGAAGCACAGCCTAGGCTTCTCTCTGTCTGTGTTTCTCTGCAGGAGGAAAGAAGCTGACACGTTTCACTCTACTCTACTGTATCTCTGAATCGACAGGTACACTGTCGGTTGGTGTGAAGCCACCACAGAGCAGATATTAGCAATAAATCGCAGTCAGCCAACATGGTGCCTGTGTCAGTGAAAAGACATGGCAGAATGGAGTGGAGCACTATTTTACTTGTACCAATCTCTGTTCTGGATCAAAAGGTATTTTTGTAAATTATGTCACCTACTGGGAGACAATTTTCAACTGGTGAAAAAACATACTTGTCCTTGATCTTAGGAGTACAAACAGGCCAAACCCATGAATACAGTGCTGCCAAATGCAGTCAGTGCTTATCAAGGTATATAAAATGTGTGCCTGCTTTTAGTAGCTTTACCAAGGTTTCAAAGTGAAATGTGTTTTGTCCAGTTTTTCTGGTCATGCTAACATGTCTATTATCTATGCAGGTGCAAAGTACATATTATATGCAAAGTCAATAATCAAGGGCTTTTTGCACTTAACAATAATTGAGAGCTTAGGCTGATAATACATGTGGCTGTTTCTATGTTTTCTTTAACCTGGCTGTGCTGCCTGTCAATGACTATAATATATATCTGCCTAAAACCCACTAGTATGGGAGCATTTTGGCCAGTATATCATTTAAGAACTAAATACGCAGATAACACAAAACTGAAAGTTTTTGTGCCCAACAAACAATTGAACATCTAGATACAGAAATTTATCTTACCTATTTAAGAGAGCCTCCAGCAAAACACAGCCAAACACGCAGAATCAAAGCTCACAGTAACAAGGTCAGTTTACTCTGTTGAAAAACAGAAACATCTCAATCACATGTACTATCCCAGCTGCTGTAGATATTTTATGCCTCAAAATGAATATAGATTCCACCTTGTTCAGATAAGCAACAGCACAATACTAAAGCTTGCCACTATTATACAGACCAAAATGTGTTTTAGTTATTAATTTTCCTTTTCTCATTTATTGGCACCGTTGCTTTTTACCCAAAATAATTTGAACTTGTGCCATTGACTTGAATGCTTTAACGAACATTAACTTTATGCAGTGCCTTAACTTTCACAACAAAACCCCCAAAAATATCCAAATACAGGAAGGGCATCGCCCATAGAGTCTATTCTAAGGAAATAAATCATTAAAAAAAAAAAAAGTGAACTTCTAACAAGGTCACTAAACTAGGGGATCTGGGACCCATTTGGCCACAGAGTATGCTAAATTGGGATGTCGACAGCTGGATAAAACAGAGGAGCCTATATCACCCTACATATTGCTTATGCAGTAAAAATGGGAAAATCAAACCTGCCCAACTTGAAGGACCAAGTTTGCAGCTTTTGTCTGCCACTGTATGGCCACCTTTACTTTTGAAAGCAGTAATTTGGATTTATACAATTAAATATAATGCCTGGCTGGTGCAATGTGTGACATATATTACTCTAAAGAGAACAATCTCAGGAAGGTAGGCAGGTATATGTAAACCAGGACTTATTAATCAACACTGGGTAAAAGCAGCAACCCATTGCAACTAAAATTTTATTTTCATTATTTTACCATCTGGCTCAAACAAACTATCACTGATTGGTTACAATGATTTACTGCCCAGTTGCAAATGTGCTAAGGGTTTATAAATGAGCAGTGCAATGCATTACAAACATAACATTGATGCACCATTAACAGGGTGCAGAAGAATCACATACAGGTGATGTGGTTTGTTCTTACTGGTTCTTAATGATAGTTCTCAGTAACTTATAGCTACAAATACTAAAGCAGTGGCTGGCTTAATCCTTTCAATTTATAACTTGAATGGGCAGTTAAAGGGAAAAATCCTTAAAGGTGTCAAATTTACCTTCCTTTAAATATACATAAAACATGGAAAGATTACAGAGTGCACCGTAGATTTTCTCTCTGCATAATCTCATTTATACACTTATAAATGGCATCTCAATAATGTTTGACAACAGAAAACCTTCTGTTCAGTGAGCAAAAAACTATCCCCTATAGTATAAGTTATTGGATCAGTAGCTGCAAAGTGCTGGGGTATTAAGAAAAAGAGCTAAAACGTGACTGAAGGACAAGAGAGAAGGAAAAAAAAAAAAAGGCAAAAGAAGAGAGAGAGAGACAGCCCACCAGATGACAAAATAAAAACATAAACATACAAAAAAAGACGACAAATGGACAGGACAAATAATAGGAGAAATAATGAAGAGGACACAAAAAAGAAGCAAAAATGTGAGATACAATGGAACATATTTCATAAATTGGTCTAATCACTACCACATTCTAAAGCTTGTCATCCATGCCCAGATTTGGTCAAGCAGTTTGTCCATTGTTGATCATTCTATGCCAAAAGAACATCCACAGATCCTGTTGGATTGCAGATTATCTGAAATGTTTGAAAATGTCATATTCTAAAATGATGGTATTCATTTGTACAGCTCATGGGCCAACTGATCATATACCAAAAATGTAATCTATAAAGGCTGGACTGAACGGATGGATATCTAACGTAAGATCCAGAACACTACTTCCTTTGCAGCTCTCTAACCTGTTACTAGTCAGAAACCAAATCAGTGACTTGAGGGGAGGGGGCATATAGGACAACCGTTTGCTTTTGAATCTAACCTGTGTGCTAAGGATAAAAAGCAAAATAACTGCAGTTATGTCCCATTTGGCCCCCCTGAATTTGCTGACTAACAAAAAGGTAAGAGAGCTGCAAAGGAAGTAGTGTTTTGGCTATTACGCAAGACTTTCACTCACTCCAGCCTTTATTGATTACATTTTTGGCTAACTATATAAGAAGCAATTTTTATTTTGTACAGCCTATCTATGTACCCAGCTTTATTTTTAAACTGGCTCTGGCTTTTGAAACAATGTTCGAGAAAGCAGCAGATTGACTCCTTGCTAGAGGAGATTGGCTTTTGCAACATTGTTTAGAAAGTCATAAACAGGAGTTAAGCAACAGTTGTTCCTTTAAAAGGTATTAGTAAATGTAATTGCTATTGAAATCAGCATTTACTTAAAGGTGGCCATACACGAGGCGATTTCGCTCGTTGTGCGATGAACGATTATATCGACAAACGATCGTATGGCGATCGAGTTCCCATACGATATGCCATCCACGGGCAACGATAATTCGGGAAAGATTTTGTCGCATCATTATCGTAAAATACCTACGATCGTACATCTACGTACGATCGATGTCGTTGCCATTATCGTAAAATACCTACGATCGTACATCTACGTACGATCGATGTCGTTGCTGGCAATCGTGACATGCGCAGAGAACAATCGTTGAAAGACAAATGTCTGACACTCACACCAACTGGCAGATTTTATCGTTAAACGACCAACATTTTTAAACCTGGCCGATCGATTTTGGGGACGATAATGTCGGCTCGTTTAGTGGGCCGACGATCGTTCGTACACCACCAACTATACGATAACTTAACGATAGCATCGGATCGTTGGGGAATCGGTCGTTTGTAAGTAAAAAATCGGTCCGTGTATGGCCACCTTTAGTCCTGTTTATAGCTTTTTAAACAATGTTGCAAAAGCCAACCTCCTCTAGCAAGGAGTCAATCTGCTGCTTTGTCTTGCTTTGTACATTGTTTCAAAAGCCAGAGCCGCCAAGGCAGAAAATAGAAAAGGACAAACACTGCTTTTAATAGCAATTATATGAACAACACTTGAAAAACCATTACAAATTTGTAATGAATGTATATTGCAAAGTTGTTTAGATTTAGGTTTTCTTTTATTAGGCAAAAGATTATATTTTGGGTTGGCACAGATAACATTTCTTATAAAATTCCCTATGAATATATTTTAACCCATATTTACTTGTATCAGCTTTTGAAAATTGTTTGCGAGACTGTAGTAAAGAATGGTCTCGTCCCTTTTGAAAATATTAAATCTTAAAGCAGTGATCACAAACCAGTGGCTTGTGAGCAACATGTTGCTCACCAACCCTTTGGATGTTGCTCCCAGTTGCCTCAAAGCAGGGGCTTATTTTTACATTTCTGGTTAGGAGGCAAGTTTTGGTTGCATAAAAACCCCAATGTATCTGCTAAACAGAGCCTTCTGTAGGCTTCCTGGCACCTCCAGGAACATTTTTCATGCTTGTGTTTCTCTCCAAAACCTTTTTCATTTGAATGTGACTAACTGGTATAAAAGGTTGGGGATGCCTGTCTTAAGAGCCTATTTATCAAAGGATCAGTTAAGCCTGAGAGCTCCTGGGTGTGACACCAATGACATCTGTTTACATCAAGTAAATAAAAAGAACACTGACATGGGCATTAAGAGAAACATAAAATGTAATAAATAATATGTAATGAGACAGCCAGTCGTTATAGGCACATCTAACAAAGGTTGATAATGGCAATATGACAGTATTATGTATTGGAATGCAAGTCATTATAAGTAAATCATATATGAAATTAGAAAACAATACACTTTTCCTCCTCAATAAAATAAGGGAAATTCAGTTTCAGCAGTTCCACCAATTTTCTACATAACTGTAACATTGCAACACTTCTCATCTGGGTTTGGGCATTCAGTATTATTAATATGTGGTGATCAGGTGTTTTGATTGTAGCTTAAAAAATGCTATAAATGGCATATTCTGTATCAGTAGTTGAGGTTACAACAACAACCATAGCTGTCCCCCCTAATATGCAGATACACTATACAGTGGTGTGAAAAACTATTTGCCCCCTTCCTGATTTCTTATTCTTTTGCATGTTTGTCACACTTAAATGTTTCTTCTCATCAAAAACCGTTAACTATTAGTCAAAGATAACATAACATAATTGAACACAAAATGCAGTTTTTAAATGAAGGTTTACGTTATTAAGGGAGAAAAAAAAACTCCAAATCTACATGGCCCTGTGTGAAAAAGTGATTGCCCCCCTTGTTAAAAAATAATTTAACTGTGGTTTATCACACCTGAGTTCAATTTCTGTAGTCACCCCCAGGCCTGATTACTGCCACACCTGTTTCAATCAAGAAATCACTTAAATAGGAGCTACCTGACACAGAGAAGTAGACCAAAAGCACCTCAAAAGCTAGACATCATGCCAAGATCCAAAGAAATTGAGGAACAAATGAGAACAAAAGTAATTGAGATCTATCAGTCTGGTAAAGGTTATAAAGCCATTTCTAAAGCTTTGGGACTCCAGCGAACCACAGTGAGAGCCATTATCCACAAATGGCAAAAACATGGAACAGTGGTGAACCTTCCCAGGAGTGGCCGGCCGACCAAAATTACCCCAAGAGCGCAGAGACAACTCATCCGAGAGGCCACAAAAGACCAGAGGACAACATCTAAAGAACTGCAGGCCTCACTTGCCTCAATTAAGGTCAGTGTTCACGACTCCACCATAAGAAAGAGACTGGGCAAAAACGGCCTGCATGGCAGATTTCCAAGGCGCAAACCACTTTTAAGCAAAAAGAACATTATGGCTCGTCTCAATTTTGCTAAAAAACATCTCAATGATTGCCAAGACTTTTGGGAAAATACCTTGTGGACCGACGAGACAAAAGTTGAACTTTTTGGAAGGTGCGTGTCCCGTTACATCTGGCGTAAAAGTAACACAGCATTTCAGAAAAAGAACATCATACCAACAGTAAAATATGGTGGTGGTAGTGTGATGGTCTGGGGTTGTTTTGCTGCTTCAGGACCTGGAAGGCTTGCTGTGATAGATGGAACCATGAATTCTACTGTCTACCAAAAAATCCTGAAGGAGAATGTCCGGCCATCTGTTAGTCAACTCAAGCTGAAGTGATCTTGGGTGCTGCAGCAGGACAATGACCCAAAACACACCAGCAAATCCACCTCTGAATGGCTGAAGAAAAACAAAATGAAGACTTTGGAGTGGCCTAGTCAAAGTCATGACCTGAATCCTATTGAGATGTTGTGGCATGACCTTAAAAAGGCGGTTCATGCTAGAAAACCCTCAAATAAAGCTGAATTACAACAATTCTGCAAAGATGAGTGGGCCAAAATTCCTCCAGAGCGCTGTAAAAGACTCATTGCAAGTTATCGCAAACGCTTGATTGCAGTTATTGCTGCTAAGGGTGGCCCAACCAGTTATTAGGTTCAGGGGCAATTACTTTTTCACACAGGGCCATGTCGGTTTGGATTTTATTTTCTCCCTAAATAATAAAAACCCTCATTTAAAAACTGCATTTTGTGTTTACTTGTGTTATCTTTGACTAATAGTTAAATGTGTTTGATGATCAGAAACATTTTGTGTGACAAACATGCAAAAGAATAAGAAATCAGGAAGGGGGCGAATAGCTTTTCACACCACTGTATGTAGTGATTTAAAAGTTATATATTTTGTTCCTTTAAGAAAAGGGTGTTCTTAATGAAAAAGGGAAAGTTATACACTGTGTAAAGTGTATTTAAATAGCTTGTTTTCAAGTAAATGCCACAGGGAACTCTTCCTCTGGGAAAGAGAAGATTTAGAAACATAACATTATTTCAGTTATTATAGAAGAGAAAAGAACTAACATCACAGGGCATAAATTATACTCTAGGTATTTAAACACATACAAATTTCCCTATAGAATTTGAACTGGAAATATTGGTTGTATTAGTTAGAAGGAGCTCGCATTAAAGTTATGTGCTCATAAGCAGCACGCACCCTGTACTGTCTGTAATTCCATATGATTCACTGCTCAACTGTTCAGCTAGCGTCAGCAAACATTAAATAATCCAACAGGTGTTTTGTATATATTTAGATTAACTGTGGAGACAAAAATTGCTTAAAGGCAAAGCATATTGAAATGACTGGTTTCTTGAAAGCAGGAGACATTTACCTACCTGGCCAATACACCACCCACTGCAGGATTCTAAGCCTTATGGAATACGTAGTATATTTTCTGCTAGTGTATTTAAGCTAGGGAGAAGTATGTAACTCGGCCTCTAACAACTCCCATTCATTTGAATAGGAAATGTTTGACAGCTCCAGTGATGGCACTTTGAGCCTAAATTTGCTCCCAAGAGCATGTTTAAAGTGAAAAGCACTGGTGCTGGAGATGTCAGATTTATTCAAGCCAGTTGGAAGATTGTGTTGTGTAATGGGTATGGTGTGGTAAAACATACAATGTGATATTTTACCGCTATCAGCTCTCATGCCTACGAGCTGCTACAACCCTAAAGACCGGTTTAATGTTTTAGCATTGTAACCATGGTTACTGAACTGAAAACTAATTTTCTTTTTTTGTGTTCAATGTTCATCTCCATCCCCATTACAAAAACAAGACCATGACAAGTAACAAATAACTTTGCCAGCTTTATCTTAGCTGTCAAACAGCTCCAGAAGAGTCTGCACAATTTTTGCAAGTGTGCGGTGCATTTTTGCAGTGGCCTACTTCAGCATATATGGAAGGCAGACCACTGACAGCCATGACATGTCATTACATAATACCTTAAACAGTGATCCCCAACCAGTGGCTCGCGAGCAGCATGTTGCTCTCCAACCCCTTGGATGTTGCTCCCAGTTGCCTCAAAGCAGGTGCTTATTTTGTATTTATGGCTTGGAGGGAAGTTTTGGTTGCATAAAAACCAGGTGTACTGCCAAACAGAGCCTCATGTAGGCTGCCAGTCCACATAGGGGCTACCAAATAGTCAATTTTTTTATGCTTGTGTTGCTCCCTATCTCATTTTACATTTGAATGTGGCTCACGGGTAAAAAAGTTTGGAGACCCGAGCCTTAAGGATAGTGGGAAAAGGAATGGCATCTGGTAAGATTATTTGCCTACAATGTATCTTAAACAAGCTTGTATGTAAAACCCTGCTTCACCTGAATAAACCATTTTTATAAAAAATATACTTTTCTTTTTAGTAGTATGTGCAATTGGGTACACCTAAATAGAAAACTGACATTTTAAAAATTAAGGGCTGTCTCCTGGGATCATAGGATATACAGTGCACACAAACAAGCCAAGGCACACATACATATCGGCCACATCAGCCAATGAATGGACATAGTTCTGCCTTTTGCTTCCACACTACTTCCTGTTACAGTTAGAGCTGCATTATTTCTGGTCAGGTGATCTGAGGGAGCACACAGCCCATCACTAAATGGTGGATGAAGGGAAAGGATGCAAAAGGGCAATATGTAATTATATATATTCCAGTTAGGCAAAATTCTTTAATAGGTCCCTTAATATGATATAAACTATCTGTTGGTTAAGTATTCATTCTGGGGGTATGGTTTTCCTTTAAGACAACAAAGTTTCATATTCATGTTTTGAGGAGATAATCAATTAAATAAACAATGACTAGTACCGGTATATACACCAGCAAAGAAAAGCCATTCTGCTGCCTTCCGCCCCCTCTATCTGCGTGCACTGACAGGACTGGATCTAACTGTAAGGGCTGTGAGAGACGGGGAGATTAGTCGCCGCATGACAAATTTACCTTGTCGCAGGTGACTAATCTCGACAAAATGCCATCCCACCGGCTAGAATGTAAATCGCCAGGTGGGATGGCAAACGCGGCGATTTACATTCTCTCACAGTACAAACAAGGCAGATTTGGCCCATTGGAGGCCCCATACACAGGAAGATAAGCTGTTGTCTGAATAAATTGAATTGCCAGCTTAAATCTGCCTGTGTATGGCCACCTTTAGCCTCAGGGATATACTGCAAATGCACATATAATTGTATGGACTATTCACCTAATTCATCCTAAGTGCAGTAATTTATCTATTTATTTGCCTATATTTTTATTACAGTAATGACAGCACTATGACTTTATTTAAAACAAACAAATTAAAGTTACATTATCTGATGTTCTACTTCTGTTACAGTGCTGTCAGGGCTAGCATTATATTGCAGGTCTTGTAATCTACTAATGAAAAGATTCTAACAGCTACCCATGTCCATCCATCTCAGCAGTAGAACACAGGATACTCAGGCTGTAATGTTGAACCGTCCTATCTTTGCTTGTAAGGTGAGACATGGCGTGTGTGATCACAGCATCCACTGCTTTTCTGAAATGATGATACAAGCAGCTCCCTATTTACAAAGCAGGTTAGGCGGCACCGATAAGATAATGCATGACACACAAAGCTGTCACTAAACTACCCTTAAGAATGCAAACTTGCACATTATTCCAAACAGATTACTTTATTGTTCACTGATATGTTAATACAACTTAGATAGAGAAATACAAAGATATGACACAGTGCAAAAAATCTAGTTAGAAATACTGTTTTACTTCATCCATACAAACAATTTTGCAATTTTCAGCTAGTCGCGGCTTACGAGGAACATAGAAATCTGATAATTACGATCACTGTGGAGTAAATTAGTCACGCTACTTGGGGGAAGGTGGGATAACCTGGTAGAAATGTAAAGCATGTATAATGTACTAAAGCTTAGCTCTAATTCCTTATTTGCTTTAAGGTCTCACACGGTTGATCCCAGGATTTCTTATATAAATACTGAATGAATGGAGATATAACATGGAGGTGTAAAAATTACATTTGTTAGATCTGTTATCTGGAAACTTGTTTTATAGAAAGTTCCAAATTACAGAAAGACCATCACCCATAGAGTCCATTTTAATGACATAATTCAAAGTTTAAAAACAAATATCCTTTTCTTCGCAATAATAAAACAGTACCTTGGTCCCAACTAAGATATAATTAATTTTTACTGCAGGCAAAACAATCCTATTGGGTTTAATTAATATTTAAATTAGGGATGCACCAAAATCCCTATTTTCAGATTCGGCCGAACCCCGAATCCTTTGTGAACAATTCGAATAGCGAACAGAATCCGAATTTGCATATGCAAATCAGGTCAGGATACGGAAGGGTTAAAGAGGACCATACGCTCAGCAAAAAAATTTCAACTTACACGTTTATGTGGCAGAAAATTGGATTTTAAGGATTTAGATTCGGTTTGGCCAGGAGTGTGGATTCACCTGAATCCGAATCCTGTTGAAAATGGTCAAATCTTGGCTGAATGACGAACCGAATCCTGGATTAGATGCATTCTTAGTTTAAATGATTTTTTAGTACACCTAAGATATCTAAATAACAGAAAGATCCCTTATCTGGAAAACCCTGGGTCCTGAGCATTGTGAGCATACCTGTACCTATCTTTATAAAGCATATAGGCAGTCTTTATGCTACAGCTACAGTCACCAGAAACCCATTAATCTAAATAACCAACAGAAAAATGCTGGCAATGCTAGTTTCATAACAACTGGAAGTAGCACAGGTTGCCTATCCTTGGATTAGTTTTCTTGAGAGAGGGTTAAAGGAAAAGTAATGCTGAATCCACTATGTGACAATCGATTGATCGATCCTAGCCTTCTATATAGGAAGGAGTTGGAGTCGGGCTAGGATCGATCAATCGATCGTCGCATAGTGGATTCTGCCCTGCATCGCCGTATCGCCTTATTTCAAATGACCGGAAGCCAAGTTTTAGCAGGTATTTTCTAACAAAGCATTCAATATAATAAATGGTGTGCAGGATAGGGCAATTATCGGGGCAGGGTAGAATAGATTTTTTACTTAAAAAATTTTAGTGTTACTTTTCCTTTAAGTATGTTATGTGCTAAAAGCAAAAGTTTAATGCTTGTCATAAACAGTTAATAAGTATTGTGCCTGCTGTCTGTATGGTATTTGCCATTGTGAAGCCCTGACAAATCATGCTAAAAATTTCCATCTGCCTCTTTATATTTCCTGCCATATTACATCAGATTAAAATATGAGTGCAACATACTTGGCCAGTATCAGTTGTTCATAGATAGCATGTGTGCTGCCATTTTCCATTATCCAATAGAAAGCATAAGGCAGATCAGATGATAATTGCATTGGGTTATCTGATATTCTTGAGGCTGTCTTTTTATTCGTCATAAACAAGTGGAAGAGGATTGTGGAAAGAACGCTTGCGTACTTCGAATAGCAGAGTCATGTGTCTCATCCAGCAAATAAGTGACTCTAAAGCAAGTCATCTATTAAAATAACCCAGATTTAAACATTTATTCTGTGTGGGCTTGCAAGTCTCTGCTAAGGAATTCTAGTAAAAGGTGAAAATATCACTAATGAAAAGATTGAAATGCATGCATTATAACATAAAGATGGAATAATAGCTTACAAATAAACACTTAGTTCACTGGAGATGCCCTTAATGCTGCAGATCAGTGCTGAAAAGCTTTTCACATACAGCTGATATAATATCTATCATATGAAATGTTTGAGGTTGTATTATATTGAATTATATCATGCAAAGATGTCTATAGAGACTCCAGTAGACCTGAAGGGCCATAAAAAAAATCCCAAGGAAGACCACATCCAGCAATGGGACTTCAAGTTGGGACAGCCCTGCTGTAGATCCTCCCATAAAAAAAAACAACCATAAAAATAACGAAGATCTGGTAAGCGCTGTGTTTATGTGATGCAGTGAACAGAGATGGACTGGCCTGCCAAGGTATAATGGTTGGACAAGTTCTTACTGGGCTCCACTGTAAAATAATTATCATTAACCCTTTCCTGTTTACACCATATATTCATCTACCATCAATACAATGTAGTATGCACTGTACTTCTCCCCACTGCTCCGTATGCAAGTGTGGCCTTCTGCGCACACCTGTTGTTCGCGCATGCCCACCCCCGGGGGGGGGGGGGCAAGGTGGGGCGCAACTCGTGGGGTGCCCAGACTGGAAATCTAGCCCTGGTAGTATGTTTTATATGTAACAGTTTTGATAGTGAGCATCAGACATCACATTCTCAGATGGGCCAGAGGAGGCCCCCCCACTAGTAAATTGGCAGCAATTATAACTCTGCTCTATCTACATAAAGTAATGGCTGACTCAAACCCTTTTAGAGGAGGGGATTAGCATACAGATTACTCCTTCTTGAACTTAAACTTTAAAGGGAAAGTGCCAAAACTATTTGAGAGTTTCTTCATTTGCATAATAAAACAGAGTTACTTCCACAGATATTAATAAGGTTTTCCACTGTTGTTTTGACACTCTACAATCTATAATGTAGATACTTTCTCTGTAGGGTCCTTATTCTAAATAATCTATAGTAACAATTATGGCAGGTTAGATTTTTCACAATATGGGCCATCTCTTCGCCAAACATTGACTGCAGTACCACTGGCAGGAACAGAATCATTTTGCTATTGCCCCAGTTGATCGGTGATGCAGTTCAGAGTCCTGCATCACAACAGATACCAGCGAAATACCTGCAAAGCAGGATGGATTTCGGGCAGAAAGTCCTCGTCTTTCTGACAGTGGGGGCAGTCCGGTAACTGGCCTGGGTATCCAGCTAAGCAGCGGGAGTTGTCCCTCCCGCCCATTAAGGGAGTATGGCGTATGGAGTAAGGGAGTAAGTTTTTTTTCCCTTGTGGCTTCAAAGCAATGTCACTTCTAGTTTTGTGGGTCCCAGGTTCTGAACGCAATGTATCTATTTGCAGTCTGAGTCGGGTAGTGGGTTAAGTAGGGGGACATACTGAGTGGGGGGTGCAGGTCAGCGGGTCACGCTGGGGTCTGCCCGACCAATGCAGAACTCTAATGCAGCTTCCACAAAGACAGATACAGGGCTAATGTTATGTGGGCAGATGTACATTTTGCTTGCATTATGTTCCTAACACTGTGGGGCTGATTTACTAACCCACGAATCCGACCCGAATTGGAAAAGTTCCGACTTGAAAACGAACATTTTGCGACTTTTTCGTATGTTTTGCGATTTTTTCGGATTCTGTACGAATTTTTCGTTACCAATACGATTTTTGCGTAAAAACGCGAGTTTTTCGTATCCATTACGAAAGTTGCGTAAAAAGTTGCGCATTTTGCATAGCGTTAAAACTTACGCGAAAAGTTGCGCATTTTTCGTAGCGTTAAAACTTTACGCTACGAAAAATGCGCAACTTTTCGCGTAAGTTTTAACGCTACGCAAAATGCGCAACTTTTTACGCAACTTTCGTAATGGATAGGAAAACTCGCGTTTTTACGCAAAAATCGTATTGGATCCGAAAAATTCGTAAAGAATCCGAAAAAAACGCAAAACATACGAAAAAATCGCAAAGTACCGATCATTACGAAAAAAACGCAATCGGACTCCATTCGACCCGTTCGTGGGTAAGTAAATCAGCCCCTAAGTGTGAGGGCACAGAGCAATGCAGTGCATACATACAGACAGGCTGCAAAGGGTAACAATTAGTGTGCACTAAACATGTTGCAACTTTTTCCTTATGCTGCTTACGGCCCAGATTACATGGCTGTTTTAGGTTTAAGTATCTCCAAATCCTGCCTAATATGTTAGCTCTGCTCCCCATTGACACGGTGCAAATTCTTCCTGAGAAGCTAATTTTGCCAGCCAGTGTTTTCATCTTGCAGTATTGTGCCCATGCTTCAGAGGATCATTGTTCAATCTTTACTGTTTACTTAATATAGGCACTGTTTTTTAAAACAATTTGTCTTCTAGACTAGACAAGGAGGTCTATGGGATTTTATAAACCAAAGCAACCAGTTTGGCAGCTTGAAATTATAAAACAAGCAGAGCAATGAAATGATACTTAAGAGTTAATGCTCTATGGAGGCCAATCCAATACCGTATTACACACTTACAACAATGGAAGCCTGTGTGTTCCTGATGCAGCTGTCTATACCTTGACATGGCTCTCCTACCTGCCATGCACATCTGTTGTTTAACTACACTTCTCAGCAACTTAGATCAAGGAATCTGCTGGAAATGTAGTTCAGCAAGAGATGAACTGCATCATTAGAATGAACCAACTTAGTGTAGCATTGCATAACAGGACACACAGCGTTAAAACATAGAATAAATCCCATCATATAGAATTCACTTCTCCTGCCCACCTCCAAATAAAAGCAACACAAATTCTATCACCTTTTAACCAGTCTCTTCCTTTCCTTCAGGAGAAACTTCCTCTTGCTCTCCCGTCATACACACAGTGCATCCACTACCACCGCCCTCAGACTTTCCACTTCACAGTCCCTTGTCTACAGCTGCTTTCCTGGCAACTTGGCTGTATGAGCCTTCTACATCTCATTGGAGAAGAGCCTTGTCAATCATATTTGCCAGTTTGTGATTGGTGTGGGGTAGTGCAGCATCTAATAGGCCAAAACAATCTCTCACAGGCATGCAGTTACCGGGAGCAGAAAGCTTAGGGATTGGTTACACTTTAAGTCACTCAGACGGTTATTTAAGTGCTAGTGGCTGTGATGTGAATACTGTTCTCTGACACGGCCAGGGGCTGGAAGAGGAAATGTTGCTATTGCGATGGTTTATTTAAATAGATACTTGCATATGCAGATGAAATAACAGTATGGTATAGATAGATGTGGAGCTCCAATTACATGTTGGAAGAGAAAAAGCCTTGTCCATTTGGACAAATACGGTGATCACTGTCAAAATGGACAGCTGGTGTATCAAAATATTCTCTAGTGGTCCCTTGCCCCTTTCTGGAGGTTACAGCATTAACTGTTTAGTATCATTTCAAGGCTCTGCCTCTGTTTTTTTATTTATTTCCAGCAGTATTTCTATTTTCTTTCCAAAATAAAAAAGGTATGGCATTCTCAGGGAGTTTATAACCTCTGTGGGTTTGTTTTCTGCTTCTCTGAAAAGAAATGCTGATTAAAAATATACAGACGCCTGCAGATGCCAAATAGAAAAGCAGTGGAATGCAGGAGGGTAGTACACATGGTTGTTTTTTTTAATGTGTTTACAAACGCAGCATGCTGCGTCTGAAAAACACAATGAAATGCGAATGGAACACTGAAAGCTTGCGAGTACAACCATGCAGAATATAGTGGAATCATTAGCGAATGCCTTTAGGTGCACTGAAACATGCATCTTAAATTTGTGCCAAATGCATAAAATAGCCTGTGTGTACGAGCCCTTATACAGGACTGGCAGGGTCAGCTTCTCTGGGGAAGTTGCACAGTGCAAGGCTATTTGCATACCACTAACATATTTGTACATGGGGCAGATTGCAGCTAGAAATGCACATAAGCGTTTTCTAAAATCGCCCCTGTGCGTGAAGTGACAGTCAAGTTCCATTACTGTCAATGCACTTATATACAAATAAGTATTGGCCTGGATCTGCCTTTTCTATGCTGGGAGAAATATGCTGCCCAAGAAAGGGACAATGTGCCACAGACCTAAATGGAAAAGCAAGATAAGGATACAGAGGTGCTTTCTGATGTGCTTTTTTCTCCCCATAGTTATGCTTGCCACCTCTTAGCCCTTCCTGCCTTCCCTTCCAAACTAGGCAATACTGCACCTTCTGATGCAGGGGAACCCTGGAGCTTTTGGCAAATCGGACTTAAACCTGTCCAGAAGAGAATCACTACTTTGTCGCCACAATGATGCTGGAATTGTGTGAAATAGTGCACTGTGGGGAAAACCATGACGACGGTGCTTGAAAATTGCACTTTGCCTACTTGCGGACATAAATGAGCCCTGCTGTCTGGCTGCCTGTGCTATCCTATGCCGGCTGTCTGTGTGTATCCACTGCAGGAATCTTTGCAGAAGTTGCCACACCAGTTGTTTTCATATCTCTTTAAGAAATATTTACCATAGACCTCAGTGATCATGGCTGGGGGGGTGATTTGGTGTTAAAACCCACATAATGTATCATGTAAAGTAGCACACACATAAACCAGAACCAAACTCTGAGGAGGCCACAGCTCCCATTCTCCTGTGCTGTTTCTGACTATCAACTCTCAAACTCAGGCATACTGAGAAATAAGCAAATGTTTTAAGGCTTTGTAATGATTGTTGGGCCTTGATATCAGCTTCTCTGGTTGGCCCATGCGGCCTCAGTCTGACACTGAACGGATTGAATCATTAGAACAAATCCAATTTAGTGTAGTGTTGCGTAATAGAATATACAGCGTTAAAACATACGTGGCCAATTGAATGGAATTCACTCTCTCCCAAAAATATACACTGTACTCAGTATAAAGCAACACAAATTTCCTCACCTTTCATCTGGTCTCTTCCTTCCCTCTTGCTCTCTTCTCATACACACAGCGCATCAACTACCGCCGCCCTCAGACTTCCCATTTCCCAGTCCCTTGTCTACATCTGTTTCCCTGACACCTGGGCTGTCTAAATCTTCTACATCTCATTGGACAAGAGCCCTGTCAATTATTTTTGCCAGTTTATGATTGGTTTGGAGCAGGGCAGCACTAAATAGACGTCTCACAGGCACGCTGTTATTGGAAGCAGAGAAGCTTAACGATTGGTTACATTTTATGTCACTCAAACTGTTATCTAAATGCTGGAGGCTGTGTATACTGTTCTCTGTCAGCCAGGATCTGAGAGAGGAATCGTTGCTGTTGCGGTGGTTCATTTGAATAGCCTTTTATAGATTGAGAGAGGATTTTATGCACAATTGTGTGATGGAAAAGAAAAAAGGCACATATATACAGACGAAAAAGGTGACGGCCATTTTCTCAGGAAGATTTTGTAGAGTGTAAGTGGGAGAGCAAGTCCTACTGCACTTATCAGGGGGAAATTGTTTAACCCCCACCACCAAAGGTGCTATGCTGCCTGTTCAAAGAAAAAGGGAACTAGTTTGTAAGTTCTTTCTTGTGTGAAGCGGATGTCAGTGGGGAGGAAACGGGCAGGGGAGCATCTTGTCTTGGGGCAAATACTACTTGATACAGCTATGCTGATTGGGTAGCATTTCTGTCTTGCAGAATGGGGGTCGTGACTGCAGTTTTGGTCTGAGCACAATCTGCAGAGTGTGTGTGAATGTGACAGGGACCTTACATTGTAAACTTCTGGGACAGGGGCTGATTTGAGTTACCGTATTTTTCGCCCTATAAGAATATAAGACGCACCCAATTTTAAAGGAGGAAAATCTAGAAAAAAAAGATTCTGAAGCAAATATTGTAGTAAAATATTTTATATCAACTGTATAAAGTTAATTGTTTCTGGGCTCGCACATAATGAGGCTTCCCCCAGGGCCTCCCCCAAGCATCCTTCAGCTTCCCCCAGGGCCCCCCCCAAGTATCCTTCAGCTTCCCCCAGGGCCCCCCCAAAGGTCCTTCAGCTTCCCCCAGGCCCCCCCCCAAGTATCCTTCAGCTTCCCCCAGCCCCCCCCCCAAGTATCCTTCAGCTTTCCCAGGTCCCCCCCCAAGTATCCTTCAGCTTCCCCCAGCCCCCCCCCCAAGTATCCTTCAGCTTCCCTCAGGGCCCCCCCAAGTATCCTTCAGCTTCCCCCAGGGCCCCCCCAAGTATCCTTCAGCATCCCCCAGGTCCCCCCAAGTATCCTTCAGCTTTCCCAGGGCCCCCCAAGTATCCTTCAGCTTCCCCCAGGGTCCCCCAAGTATCCTTCAGCTTCCCCCTGGGCCCCCCCCCAAGTATCCTTCAGCTTCCCCCTGGGCCCCCGCCAAGTATCCTTCAGCGTCCCCCAGGGCCTCCAAGCATCCTCCAGCTCCCCCACGACACCCACAGCATACTTCATCTTCCCCCCCTGCCCCCAAGCACCTTCCATTTCCCCCCAGCGGCCTCCGGCTCCCGTGATGTCTTCCTCTCTGTGCCGCGGCTTCTGTGCTTTTATAAGGTTGCGCCCTGTGCGTGTGACGTCAGTACGCACAGAAAATGTGCGTCTTATACGGCGAAAAATACGGTATGTTTAATCTCTGTAAATGTGCTGATGCTATAAACAATACAGATGATGATAATAATATATTCTGTGTTGTAGACAGCACAGGAATATAAGAGGTTCAGCCCAGGGCCAGAAATAGGGGTAAGCAGGGTATGTCTAGGGGTTGCATTTGGTACACCAGTGATGGGACTGGAGGTGTAATTGGGATGACCTGGCAGAAAAGCAACAGGGCGGTGAGATAATTTTTGCCAGCAAATTTTTACTATTGGCCTTGGTCATTGGCAGTAAATTCCTAGTTAGGTTGGGGAAATACTATCCAGGCAGCAGCCTTGTGACTGAGTATAGGAAATTAAGCATATGTTAAATACATGCAAAGCGATTTTAAAGATTAAAATCCAGAATTAATGATTTGATGGCCAAAGGAGAAGTACCAACTGCTTCTTTTCTGCTCTCAAACTGTATCTGCTGATTGATCTGTAAAAAAAAAAACCACGGGAAACAAAAATCATGTGTTACTATCATACTCATATGTTCACCTGAGCCACTTGGTGGGTTTGAGAATTCTAGTCATTAAAGTGCCTGTGATGGCCCCTCAGGAGCTTAAATGTAAAATCAGCAGCAGACCTTTTGTGACCTCAGGATCTTAGGCTATAATTTATGGCCAAATCTCTGATGTGGCCTCCATTTAGTAGTAACCTCACAAACTAATATTATATTTTAAATGCTGGTCATTAATCGTCTTTAGTGTCAAGGTCCACCAATCATTACCAAGCATTAAACCATTTTGCTGTTGCTGAGTATGCTTGTGTATGTCCATTGCTTAAATATCTGGGCAGATGTGTGTTCTGTTTGTGGCCAAGTTCAACCCATCTTTCAAGTGGTACCATGGCTCCCCCTCAGTGCAAGGGATTGGCTGGGAGACTTGGGAGACTGCTTGTCTGCTCTTGCGCATCGAATCCCCCCTCAGTGGGCGCTTCAGTATTTTGGGAGATTCCACGTGCCAGGTTTAGAGAAGGGCAGACAAAGAACAGGGGATTGATCATTGCATATTCCTTGGTCCCGTTTCATAAGTAATTTAGTATCTATGCAATCGCATGTTTTTAAAAACAGGAGCTTTTAGTTACAGAGTTATTATGAAAAATGAACAAGCCAGATTACCATGTCAAAGCAAACCCTTTATGTTACCACTCCACTCCCCTTACATCAACACAGGTTATTTAATATCTGAAAACATGCCAACTCTTAAGGTGGCTATACACGGCCCGATTCTAGCTGCCGATATTGGTCCCTTAGACCGATTCAGCAGTTAACCGATATCTGGCCTGAAACCACCGTTCTAATTTGATCGTTTGGCCCCAGGGCCAAACGACCGAATTAGCCTAGACTCGCCCGATATCGCCCATACATAGGTGATGTCGCCAAGTAGGTAATGTCGGCAAGCGAGTGGAGAAGGTCCGCTCGCTTGGCGACATCGCCAAGCGAGCAGATCTGAAGGTGTGTGGCCACATAATCAGGAAGGCTATTATTTTGGTTTATTGTCTTCTGTGTAATTAAATGTTTTCTTATGTTTCCTTTCAGTTTACCTCCCTCCAACACCATGTTGTATCCTGACAAGCGAGTGCTCCTGCATTTAAAGGCAATTGGCATACAAGATTGGTGGTGGTGGGGGGGGGGGTGTGCATGATTTAAAGGGTTTTGTCCCCCACAGAGTATCACTGCAGTAACAAAATGCTTGAAAATGCATGCCATTACCAAATTTTACCAAAAAACCCCATTTATATATAGGGCATATTGTCTTTATATGTCCTATTTATAAATGGGGTTTATCTTAAAGGGGAACTCTGGCTTCCGAAGCACGATTTTTATATTCTGAGATCCAGCTGCAAAACAGTTCTTCTTTTTCTTCATAATTGCAAACCTGTTGGAAATTATGTTTACCTTTCAAAAAGCTTAAGTTGTGTTTGGGTGAAGTTCCTCTTTAAATACATTTCAGTGTAGTGTCTACATTAATGTCTAGTTAAAGGAAGATAAATTCAACTTAATTAGAGTTATATATAGTGCACGAGTTGTGACTGACGCATGGAACTGTTTCAGCCAAAACCATATTATTCTTACAGCAAAATGCAAAAATGTCAATTTCCAAAGACATTGTGCTAGTTAGCTGGGAACCCCAATCTTTTTTACTTGTGAGTCACACTCAGATGTAAAAAGTGTTGATAAGCCACACAAGCATGAAAAAGTTATTTGGGGATACTAGATAAGGGCCGTTATTGGCTATTTGATTGCCCTGGGTAGACTGCTGTAGATTTAAAAAAGGGAATCTTCTTTGAGGCCACTGGGAGCAACATCAAAGGGGGAGGTGAGTAACATGTTGCTCATGAGCCACTGGTTGGGGATCACCGGTCTACTGTGTTTTTATAATTCAATTCTATTTTATATTGTAAGCAAGCAGAAAGCAGGGCGAGGCAAGCAATGAGTCACAGTTTTATAAGTCTATAAAATGCCTCTATACTATTATGCAACAGCATTTTGTCTTATTTTTATAATGAAATATACATATGATGCAATGTCCTCATGTAAAATACAAACTAAAGGTACCACAATTAAGGGTGAATGCAGCACACTATATGAATAAATATGTTCTCTGCTGACTCTTATCACCTGTAAAAATATCATTTGATTACAGCAAAAGGACAGTAAATGACAGCCTGTTCGCAACCGAGGATATATTCCACCAAGGTGTTAAAACATGGTCTATAATGTAAAACTAAATCCAGGTATTTGTTTCACATATAGGGTCACATATAATTTCATGTGTGGTGTAATAATTAAACATAGTACCTGTTTACTAAGGGTGTTATGTACAGTAGCGTAGGCTGAGTAAATATTGCATAACATGAAAACCTACATTCCAATTTGTAAGCATGATTTCCTGTTTCCTGTAATAATAAAACAGTACCTTGTACTTGATCGCAACTAAGATATAATTAATCCCTATTGGAGGCAAAATAATCCTATTGAGTTTATTTCTTTTTTTCGTAGATTTATGGTATGGAGATTCAAATTATAGAAAGACCCTTTATCTGAATTCAAGCATATATATTTATATTTATATATATATATATATATATATATATATATGCTTTCGGTCTGAAAAACGTGAAAGCAGGCATTTTCAGGCCAATCTCTGCTTCATGTACCTGCACTCAGGCAGCTGTACTTGTCAGAGCAGATTCTCAGAGCTACAGAGCAGAGCAAATCCTCTTCTCTCCGCCTGTCTAAAAAACCCAGGTTGAGAGCAGCGGAGCCAATGCTTTGTGTGCCATCCTCTCAGTCCTTCCTGCCTTCAGTTCTCAATCAAGCGCTGCTTCCTATTGATGCAGGGGAACCCTGGAACTACTACTCCACGGTTCTTTTCACACCTAATGAAATAGGTGCTGCGCACCGAACACAGGAAATGATGCTAAATGGACTGCCACCCAATTGCATCTGATTTGGGATGAAATGCTTGTGCATTTGCAGTAATATTGCCAAACTGGATGCAACTGCAGACACAGCGAATAGCGTCAAAGCATCTTCCCTTTTCGACTGCAATGTTTGTGGAACTCTTAGAGAAAATGCATTGTGGTAAAAAAATGGTAATTGCGCTTGAAATTGCACTTCGTTCACTGTACTTGTGTATGAACATATGCCCTTTTTATTTCTTAGTTTCTTTCCCACTGGCATTATATCAAATTGCTGGTGGGAAGACATATGCATTGTCTGTAGTAGCCCAAAGTTGCTAGTGAGTAAATTTTGGACTTCTACATGATGCATATAATTTCGCCCCAGCAGTTTACCATAACGCTGTTGGGAAGGAACTTTGTTGCCCACACTGGAGGAGATATAAAAGGCCCTATGTGCCATAGCCTTAACCTATCTGTATGTTTTAGAGTGTTTCAGAGAAAGCCAACTAAGACATGAGAAGAACATGCAAACTCCATGAAGTTTGAAATTTGATTAGTGCAGTGGCACTCCTGCCATGCGGCAAGGTGAGAACTTTGCCTCAGGCAGCAGTGCCCCACAAGTTACCAGGGATGAGAAATAGCCTGGTAAATTTAAGGGCTTATTTTCCAGTTATTGAACCAGAAATTTGGTTTTAATAGTGGAGATATAGTGCAGAGAGCACAATTTGCTCCCGATGCAATGCGCCTCTCCCCTGGACCCAGGGAAGCTTTGGACCAAGAATCGCCCCTAAACCCAGGGCCTAATACTGCAATGTAGGAACGCTAACCACCGCTCTAATATGTAAATTTTCCTCTGCTATTGCATCACTACATATAATGCATATCAGCAGAACAGATACTGGCAGTCAGCAATTGTCACTGCTGCTCTAAAATCTCTTAAAATATTGTAGTTCAGTGTTGCAGAGCAGCAGTAAAAGACATGACAATGAATTAAGACTGAGGCATATTTATATATGCATTGGTGATTACAAATTTACAGTAATCTGGTCACTGCTGCTCCTGTCACACACAAACCTGCTGAAATTACAGACTAGAATTGACTAAATGATGAAGAGGCTAGAGTTGTATTTTCCCAGGTGTGGGAAAATAGCAGTGTAGAGAGATGCACACAGTAATGACTGAATAACTAAAAAATTGGCCACCATCAGCATGAATATAAATATGCTGGCGTAAGTAGGCACAAGTGGGGAGGGAGGTGAAGGAAGCACCAGGGTAACACGACGAGTTTGTTCAAGCAGTACAGTTTGTAATCCATTGCTTTTCTGCCTTTTGGCTAAGATCAAGTGTAGTGTTAAAAAAAGAAACACTTCATCTTGAAGCGATCCCAAGCTGTTTTGCCCCCCAACATCTGGTGGATGCATGCTTGAGTTGACTTCAGCCTCATAACACCAAAGCAGCGGCAACCACCAAGACCCCTGAGGAAACTGTTTAACTCACCAACATCGGGTGGATGCATACTGGTTTAGACTTCATTCTAGCCTACCACCTGAGAGGGCACAGAATCAGGAGCCTTGTGAAAGAAGTCTCTAACTGACTAATCACTCTAGAAGGATGACCCTTGGGGTCATTTGCATAACCTTGGATGCATAATCTTGCATAGCCTTGGATGTAACAGACTGGTGCTTAAGTTAAAAAAAATAGATGGGAAAGTACCTGGTATGATGCATGAAGTATGTGGGAAGAAAATGGTGATCCCTCCTAGTGGTCCAATAGCTGTGAGTTTACAGAGGTTGCTATTCTGATCAGGGGGAGCATCTTCACTGTTGGTTCTGTACTTAAGCTAGTTTGCAGTCATGGACAGTTCTTTGACAGGTAAGCCCATTAGGGTTATCAACATGTAAGCTTCCCCTGAGAAGGCCAATTGTTGGAAACTATTCCAGACCCTGCAGATGCAGCTAGCATCCTTCTGGGTGGTAGTGTTTGGCAGAGACTTCAACTGCCCCATAGAGGAGGATGAGCACAGCTCCAGCAACTGTGCTAAGCTGGATGTTACCACCAGTCTGCTCAAAGAAATGGTAACCAAAGCATCCTTAAACAACACTATTGGATCTATTGGGAATGGTGCTGTGAATTACAGTTGGTGCCACCCCAGTGGCTCAGTTTGTTCTAGGACTGACTTTGTATTTACCTCACGTACCATCAAGCAGACTAGGTATTCTATGGTCCCCTGCTTCTTTTTTGACCAAAGGAACATTTTATTTCAGGGGTCCTTGGGTTGTGTTTTTTTTTCTCCAGGTCTGGGCTCTTGGAAATGTAACTGTGAAATGTTTGAAAGGGATGAGGTTATGGAGGAGTTAAGGAGCACAGTTTCTTTCAGGCTAAGGGCAGGCGTTAGGCCTGTGAACGCAGGGGGAACGTCACAAAGCTGCAGTGAAATCTAGAGTCCCTTCAAGTCCTTCAGCTATGTGGCTGGGATGTAAGAAAAGATCTGAGGCCAAGAAGAGTCTGAAAAGGCACTTTTTTTTAAATCTTTATGACTTTTTAATAAGGGG
Source organism: Xenopus tropicalis (assembly GCF_000004195.4). NCBI lineage: Eukaryota > Metazoa > Chordata > Amphibia > Anura > Pipidae > Xenopus > Xenopus tropicalis. The sequence continues at coordinate 109,686,051 of NC_030679.2, forward strand.
AGGGGGGGTACAGAAAGAGGAGGGGATGGGGGGTATACAGATTTTTATATCATAGAAATATCATTTCACAGTAAATCGCATCTTGAATAATATTATAAAGCTTACTTTTAAAGAGAGAGCTGTATGGTTTCCCTATCTAGGAATATTCAATTTGTATAAAAAGCCACGAAAATGTTTTTTGTCTGTAGCCCACTTTTGGTTATTCTGTGCTGCTACCTGCTGATTACTGTTCTTTGGCGCTACAGGAGTCCTGAGCCCCCGCTTACTATGGGGGTTATCAGGGGATTCTCCCCTAAATGCGTGCCTCCACCCAGGGATGGTGTTGTGGAACTATAATCCACCCCCTGGGAACTTAACAGTCTCTAGTACCTCTGCCTGAGATCCACACACAGCCCCCAGTACCTTGCCCCTCCCTGGGGTAGTTGCTTACCGGCAGGTAGGTGATCCTTGTGCAGGAAATAGTCAGATACACACGGAGTATGATGAATTAGATGAATCGTTTATTAGGGCAGGACCTCTCCAGGAGTGGCATATATTAATTCACACAGCATGCAGGGCTTTACCTCCTTACTACTCATTGAGAGCTCTCTCCTGTTGGGCAACTCACGGTACTCACGCCAAGTGTCTCCTTCCAGGTGATCTCCCCGGTACTCACGCCAGAAGGCACCCCCTCTTGGGGTCCTTCCCGGTACTCGCGCTAGGCAGCATCACCACAGGCAGCCCACCCCGGTACTCACGCCTAAGCCCCCTCAGATCCAGCCTCCTGGGCTAGCGGTGACCTTGTCCACCTACCTAACCACTTATGGCCCTGCACTCCGGCTGATGTAATGCCGGGAGGTCTTAACCTCACTTCCACTCCTGGAGGGGCAATGTCCGCCCATTCTAAACTCCTGGTGTCCTACATGCCACTCCTAGAGCGACCTCTTATAGAACTGCTATCTTATTAACTATGCCAGGGGTGCACACTACCTGAGCAGCCCCTGGGCTAAAATGTCTGCCCCTCAGCACATGGCTGCATCCCCTTATATGGGCCTATGCACCACCCTGTGGCCATAACCCGAACTGCAGGTATACACCCTGTTAACTGTTCAACAACCCAGTCATCCCAGTGTCCCTGTTTACTATCACCACCCTGTGGCCAGTCCTAGGGGTTCCTGTCCTAAGGGCCCATTTTTGGTAAACCCCTACATGTCTATTTTTGGAGTCTAAGGAAGTTTATCCATGGGGACCATGTCTCCCAATATTTTTTACTTTTCCCATGTATAATCGCTGTTATTTCTTCCATTTGTCTTGTTTCTTAAAGAAGAGAAATCCATTCCTGTTTGGTAGGTGAAGTTTTGTCCTTCCATTTTTTTGGTATGATGGCTTTTGCAACTTGCAGCATAAATAGGAGCAGTTGGTTTTTAATTTCAGTTATTGTAGTAACTTCCTTTCAGTACTCTTAATGCATCACAGTGATACCAGATGTGGCTATAAGTACCTCTGAAAAGGCACTTTGAAGAGGAATCCAGACACATCATCTTCTGCTCTGAAGTGGAGAATCTTAAGACGGGGGAAAGGTGTAACTATTCTTCAGGAAACTTCACTCCAGCCACACACCCTGACAGAGCTGCACAACAGGACCGGCACCCATAAGTTAGGAAAAAAGGAAGTGATGGGAGTGCTCACCGACTACTACAGCTCCCTATATGCTGAAAAATACATCAATGAGACAACGGCAGATGGGCTCCTGTTAGGTTTCACTAATGTTATTGATCCTGCAGGTCAGCCATCAATGCTTCCTTGGCCTTAGAGTAGCTGCATTCCGCCACAGATCCTTTAAGCAAGACAGGACCCTGGACAGTAAAGGTTTCCCAGTAGAGCTGGGAAATGGTTAATCATGAAACAGAAAAGCAACTTTAGTAACCCTTAGGGTGATGGCCCACAGGGAGATTAGCCCACGGTTAAATCTTGGCTACCACAGATGACTAATGGCTACCCACCTGCAATAAATTGAATTGCCAGTGGAAAGGTATATGCATTGCAATATTTTCTGAAGTTCCAAAAAGTTTCCTACTGCAGTATCCTTATGCCTTTCTACTGGCGATTAATTTCATTGCCAGTGGGAAGGCATTTTGGGGAGATTGGTCGCCCATGGTTGCCGAGATTAATCACAGGTGACTAATCTTCCTCTGGGTCACCACCCTTATGGTCATCCTTTTAAATACTGTTTCACAATCTTTGTAATAACAGTTCCTTCATGGCCTGAACTTTGTCCTGTAAGTAATGATCTATCTTCCTTAAAGAATAATAAAGCCCAGATACCGTATGTGGAATAGATTTGTGTATTTACCAAGTTACAGATATTTCATGTTGCCTTTCAGAACCAAATTTAAGGCAGTAGTGCCACCTACTTGGCAGGTTTGGGTAGGTGTATTAGTGGCAATGTCTCTGGCCACACACCTTATAAAAATAGTTTAACACTTAGGGGGCACATTTACTAACCCACGAACGGGCCGAATGCGTCCGATTGCGTTTTTTTCGTAATGATCGGTAATTTTGCGATTTTTTCGGCGTCTTTACGATTTTTGCGTAAAAACGCGATTTTTTCAGCGTCTTTACGTTTTTTGCGTAAAAACGCGAGTTTTTCGGCGTCTTTACGAAAGTTGCACAAAGTCGCGATTTTTTCGTAGCGTTAAAACTTGCGCGAAACATCGCGCCTTTTAAGTTTTAACGCTACGAAAAAGGCGCGACTTTGCGCGCAAGTGTTAACGCCGAAAAAAATGCGTTTTTACGCAAAAATCGTAAAGACGCCGAAAAAATCGCAAAAAATACGAAAAAGTCGCAAAATGTTAGTTTCCAATCGGAATTTTTCCAATTCGGATTCGAAATCGTGTCTTAGTAAATCAGCCCCTTAGACAAATTGAATTATAAACATGGATCATTTCAGCTCAGTTGACCCCACAAACTCTGAGAAAATAAAGGCAAAATGTTCCACTAATGCTTAACAGTAATCACACAGGGGCCCATTCATTAAACCACAATTTTTTTTTTTGAGAAAAAAACTTTCGTAATGTCCAATAATTTCGTTAAAATTCCACAACTTTTTCGTGGTTTTCATTAACTTCCACGAAAAAGTTGTATTTTTCGCAAAGACTACAACCATTTCGGAATTCATTCAAGCTTTGGTATCATGACTATCTTTTGGCCAGGTTGGATCTGTAGAGTGCTATTGAGTCCTATGGAAGGCTTCCAAAATCATACATTGAAGGTTTCAAAGCCAGAAAGGTTTTCGTGAATGTTCAGACCCGAAAATGTTGTGACTTTGGGAATATTTTCATATGACCGATAAAATAATTTTATTGTGACATTTTTGAACATCAGAAATTATTGTGGTTACCCCAAATTTTTTCCAATCGTGATTTTAACCACCAAAAAAATGGGGTTTAATGAATGGGCCCCTTAGGGGCAGATTCATCAAAGTACGAGTTCGAATCCCAAAATGGGTAAAATTCAGATAACATTCGATAATTTCTGATAATTGGAAATGTCACGACTATGCTTACGAAAAAATCGTAATAGTAACGATAATATCATATTGGCGACCCGAAAGTCACAACATTTTTGTATCTGCACAATCATAAATGGTGGGAAAACCTTTCTGACTTTAATCCTTCTGTGCTGTTTTTGGAAGCCTCCCATAGGACTCAATGGCACTCTGCAGCTCCAACCTGGCCCAAGGAAAGTCTCCCATAGGGTTCAATGGCACTCTGCAGCTCCAACCTGGCCCAAGGAAAGTCTCCCATAGGGCTCAATGGCACTCTGCAGCTCCAACCTGGCCCAAGGAAAGTCTCCCATAGGGTTCAATGGCACTCTGCAGCTCCAACCTGGCCCAAGGAAAGTTTCCCATAGGGCTCAATGGCACTCTGCAGCTCCAACCCGGCCCAAGGAAAGTCTCCCATAGGGCTCAATGGCACTCTGCAGCTCCAACCTGGCCCAAGGAAAGTCTCCCATAGGACTCAATGGCACTCTGCAGCTCCAACCTGGCCCAAGCAAAGTCACGATAACCAAGCTTTAATGAATCCGAAACCTTCGTACTCGGCACAACAAGTTCGATTTTGTCGAAAAATCCGAAAAATCAGCCCTACGCCTGCTACTTGTGCCTGCACCCGAATGAATGGGATACGCTCGGGTGCAGGCACATGTAGCCGATATATGCAGGAAAACGCGAGAGAATGCAAAGTCTCGCGTTTTCTTGCGTATATCGGCTACATGTGCCTGCACCCGAGCGTATCCCATTCATTCGGGTTCAGGCACAAGTAGGAGGCGTAGGGCTGAATTTTCGGCAAGCGTTTATCCGCTTGCCGAAAATTTCAGCCCTACGCCTCGTGTGGCATTAGCCTTAGGGTTTTACCAATTATTAAGACCCTGGGCTTTCTTCATATACTAATGAGCTAATTATGTACCTCAGCTGAAGGCTTTCTGGGATATTGTGGGAATTTCCATCCTGCTGACTACTCACTGCTATCTGGTAAGGTGTATGTGCTCCTTTAGGACACTTTGCTATTGATGTTTAATATCTATAGTGTTTTTACTGTAAGCCTGAGTCCTCTGTGTAGGCACAGCAGGTATGGGTGCTCATTACACCAGGTGCTTCTAAGACTGCCTGGGAATTGCACTGCTGTAGCAGTATGGTATCTCCTTCCTTTCTCACAGGGAGCCTGCACCTAATAACCAACCTTTCTCCAGGTTTCTGACTGAAATTTGAATTTTACTAATGAGCCAATATTATCTTATTATATCTTATTATATGCTCTAGGGCTCTGTGTATTTATTGTTTGGTACCTAAGGCTGATGCCACACCAGGCGTAGGGCTGATTTTTTCGGCAAGCGGAAAAACGCTTGCCGAAAATTCAGCCCTACGCCTGCTACTTGTGCCTGCACCCGAATGAATGGGATACGCTCGGGTGCAGGCACATGTAGCCGATATACGCACGAAAACGCGAGACTTTGCATTCTCTCGCGTTTTCGTGCGTATATCGGCTACATGTGCCTGCACCCGAGCGTATCCCATTCATCCGGGTGCAGGCACAAGTAGCAGGCGTAGGGCTGAATTTTCGGCAAGCGTTTTTCCGCTTGCCGAAAAAATCAGCCCTACGCCTGGTGTGGCATCAGCCTAAAGTCTCTTGTGAGTCCTCTGTGCAGACACAGCAGGAATGGGAGCTCATTATTATACCAGGTGCGTCCAGACTGGCTGGGAGTTGCACTGCTGTAGCAGTATAATATCTCCTTTTCTTCCAGGGAGTCTGCACCTTATAACCAACCTTACTCCAGGGTCCTGACTGGAGTTTGGATTTTGTCTACAAGCCAATTTTATCCTGTAAGGTGCTTGTATGCTTCTAGGGCTCCTTGCTATTGCTGTTTCATATCTTTAGATTTTCATTGTGAGTCGATCTACCGTGCAGACACAGCAGGTATAGGAGCTCATTATTTCATCAGGGGCTTCCTGGTTTAACTGGGGTTTCTGCTGTGGCAGTATTGTACCTTTTTCCTGCTTATTTTATTTCTGGCAGGCCCTAGTTTTGGTCTTTGGCTTAAAAGGCAGTTTTTTCCTTTCCAGGTATGAGCAGAGTTGTAGTTCGACAACTCCTTTTTCTTTTTGTTGTGTTTACAGGCATGTACTTCTGTGTCTACTAACATTGGGAAATGTTTGATTGCTATGCGACTGCCATTTTTCATGACTGCTGGCTTGTGCTATGGCCTTTGCTTTACGTGTCTGTTGGTCCTTGTCCTGGTTATGGCCTTTGGTCAGTGTGGCCGCTGGTCTATGTCTCTTGGCTTGCGTGGCTGCTGTTCCTTGTTATGGACTTTGTCTTGTGTCTGTTGGCCCTGGCCCTAGTTATGGTTTTTGGCTTGCTTGGCTGTTGGTTCTACTTATGGCCTTCACCTCACTTGGTGGCGGTTCCTGGTTATGGCCTTTGGCTCGCTTGGGTACTGCCTCTGACCCCTGGCAGAAGACTTTTTGCTTTAGCCTTGGCTTGCTTGTCTGTTGGTCCTTGTTGGCTTGAGTGGCCACTGGTCCTTGGTTTGGCCGTTTCATTGCTTGGTTGTTTGCCCTGGTTCTGGCCTTTAGCTCACTTGGCTGCTAACTCCACTCTGGCCTTTAGCTCACTTGGCTACTACCTCTGCTCTGGCCTTTAGCTCACTTGGCTGCTGGCTCCGGTTCTTGCTTTTGGTTTGCTTGCCCATTTTCCCTGGTTCTGTCCTTTGGCTTGCTTGGCAGTGGGCTCTGATTTTGGCCTTTAGCTAGCTTGCCCATTGGCTCCAGTTTTTACCTTTGGCTTGCTTGGCCGTTGGTTTTAACCTTTGGCCCGCTTGGCTGTTGGCTCTGGTTTTGACCTTTGGCTCACTTGGCTGTTGGCCTGGTTTCGACCTTTTGGCTTGCTTGGCCATTGGTTTTGGCCTTTGACTTGGTTGTCCGTTGGTTTTTGCCTTTGGCTAGCTTGGCCGTTGGCTCTGCTTTCAGCCTTTTGGCTCTTGTTTGCTTGGCCATTGGCTCTGGTTTTGACCTTTGGCTCACTTGGCCATTGGCATGCTTGGCGATTGACTCCAGTTTTAACCTTTGGTCCTGGTTCTGGTTTTTGGCTATCTTGACCCCGGTTTTAGCCTTGGTTCACTTGCCCTAGTTCTGGCCTTTGGTTCGCTTGGCTTCTGGCTCTGTTTTCTGTCCTTTGGCTCTCAGGGAGACTGGCCCTGGTTATGAACTTTGGCTCATAGGGATGCTGACCATTGTACATGAGGCTGCTAGTTTTGTTGTGGTCCATGGCGCAGGTGGCTGCTGGCCTTGGCTGTAGTCCTTGGCGTATGTGGATCCCAGTCATGCTGTGGCCCTTGGTGCAGGCATGTGGTTGACTGCCTTTGATATGGTCTTTGGTTCATGTCATGGTGGGCCTTGGCGCTTGTGACTGTCGACCTTGGCTCCTTTTCTTGGCGTGTGTGGGTGCTTGTGTTTCATCTTGTATTCCACTCCTTACTAGCAATAGCTAGTTTGGGGGATAGGTGGGACAGGGGACACAACGCTAGCTTATGTGCTACTGCTTGTCAACTAGCTGTCTTTCACTCTGGTGTTTTGCATACAGGGATGGCAGCTGGCATGTCCACCAGTGCTTTGCTTGCGTGGTGTTTGCTTTGTCCACTGGTTGCTGGCATGCATGGTATATGGCTCTGCTCTTACTTTCATGCAGGGTGGCTAGCTGGTGCATTGAGTATGGGTTGGCTGTGCACCAGTCTTTCCATGCAAGATTTCCAGTTGATTCCAGTCATGGTAGACTGGTTAGCTGATCCTCCATCTGCAGGTTGTGTGTACAGTTCCTGAACCTGGCTCTAACATTGCTGGTTCGGTAGCCTCTCAAATTTGGTAGCTACAGTGAGTGGTAGGAAGTTGGGTTTCAGCCTGTCATGCTCTGTTACAGGCTTAGTTCCCTAGCTTGCTTGTGCTGTAGTGGGGCTTGATGGCTAGTGTGCCCTTTCGCCGTTGGTCTGTTTTCACTTGTACGTTGCATCATCTAAGCTGCGACTGGTGTGCTTTGGAGCTAGATGCTTGTGGGTCGCAATTATTTTTCTAGGGCCCCAGGCTAGTGTTAAAGATTGGGGGCATAGATGCAGCACCAGTGGAAAATGCATCAGAGTTGTGGTTAACTGGCCTGTTTGTTGCTAGGCTGGTAACACCAGCGAGCTGCCCAGTGCCAGAGTTATGATTGTGGCTGCTAGTGGGCAGCTGGTTTGTGACAGTTTTCTCCTTGTTGGCAGAGGATCCTCCGCAGCTGGGGTTGGGTGTTTATGACAAGAACAGTGTGGAAATCCCTCTGGTCTCTGAGAGGATTCTTGTAGCAGGGAATGGTCAGTTTTTTCTTGTGATGCTTGTTTTTTTGTTTTTAGCATCTGTTGGATTATTATTCCCACCCCTTATTGTTTAGGGGCTTGGCTTGGTAGATCCCATGCGTACTGACATAGTAACATAGTTACTATGTTACTATGTCAGTATGCATGGGATCTACCATTTCACTTACCTTATCGTAAATTCCATTTCTTCTAGTCCCGACATGTCAGTAAAGGGTTTCCCATCCCAAGTATTTGGTTCTTGTACTGCTTGGCAAATGTATAACAGTGGTGAGAAGTAAGTCACATGGTCTTATAGGTAAGGATTCATTTTGATTGGCTTTGGTATAGGTCCTACCCCCTGGCTAGGAGGGGCAATACTGCCCATGCGTACTGACATGTCAGGACTAGAAGAAATGGAATTTAGGATAAGAAGGTAAGTGAAATTCTCATTTTCCCAGGCTGTGCAGGGAAGCCGGCAGCACACTGCACTGACCTCATAGGGAACTAAAGCTGGACTTTGCTTGGGTAACTGCAGGGTTGTGATTTGGCTATCCCCCTCCTACTAAGCTTCAGGCAGGGATGTTGGGACACTCCCACCTCTTATTTTAAACATAGACAGGGACCTGAGAGAATCTATAGGGAGCTCCAATAAAGGGGCCATTTTTACAGATAGTAACTTTTTTTGTTTATCCTATGTCTCCTTTAAGAAATGCCCCTGCTGATAATTTCCTATCTACTACTCTTTTACTTCACCTGTTGGTGGGGCTGACACCCAGACGGCCAAATGCCCCCTTCCACTCAAAACCGCGGGCCTACCAGGAACCCCTCTCAAGTCATGGGGGGGGGCCGGGTTCCCAGTTTTGTCACTAGGTGGGCACCTTCTTTCCAGTATATTGACCCCCTGAGTACCAGCCCCAGGGGGCTAATGAACTGAATAGTATATATTGCATTTATTTAACTTCTTGACCTAATCTTCTGGAGGCAATAAGGGGCGGGTATGACCAACATTCTTGGCACAGTTAAAAATTATGAAAGAATGGGGGGAGGTGTGCTGGAAATTCTGTCTTTGCCATCACAATAACTTACCTCTGACTGCTAGATCTGGAAAATTCCACATACAACATCAGGCAAGGGCATTCAGTAGCCTTGCTATGCTTAATATTTTAGTTGTAGGTTTTGGATCAACAGATACAAACTTTAAACTTATATACAAATATTTTAACTTTTTGATGTTACTGGTCCTTTAAACATCCAGGGTCACTAAGAATGATTTCCTTTGATTTGCTTGATATTCACCCATCCAGTTTACAAATGCAGTATTCTTTAATTCAAGCAATGAACAAAAAATGATCATCATTTTCCATGGTTTAAATACAGTCTGAACAGTGAATCACAGTGCCTAACCTGAAAGGAAAGAACATAAACAGAATATGCCAAGTTCATTCATGGTTAACCTCAGGCAATCATAATCTACGATAATATATGGAAATCCCCAGGAGGAGCTTTAGCAGTGGTGCCACTTGTTCTTTTTTCCAGAATACCTTTCTTTGAGGCACCAGTGAAACCTTCTCTAGATTTTATTATTATCTTTATAATGGCTCTGGCGTCATTATACTTTTTCATGATGCCATGGTGCCAACCACAAAAATGAAAGGTATTTATTATTATAAGCAAATTCCCCTCTATTTTTTCTTTGGCTATATTTACAACGATTATATTTTGTGTGCACTGTAGAAAAATCTGTGCGCGTGAGCAGAAAGCTGGGGCAGTCTGAATTATTATATATTTCCACAAAAAGTTGTGTGTGCTACATATTGTTCTACAATTAAAGAATGACTAGCCCTTTTAAAACGGGTAGCTAGATGCACATAGTTTTTGTTATGCTTCTATACCCCGGAATCAGTCACCTGGTTTTTACTTTTCTGGTAAAAAACACCTGATTGTTTGATATGGGCTACTGTACGGCAGAATTTGCCATCATTTGTGCATAACTCTGCACAGCAATTTTGCTCAATATTATGCATTTTGTATGACAGTGACAAATTTTAGCCAACAGAGACTCTCTCACGTTGAAAGAGGTAAATGCAATGCAGCAAACTGGATTGGCCAACAATATCGTTGCATTTTTGTCATTAATTTTCTTTGTCATACTTTCAGCTCAAAGGAAGTCAACTCCAAAAATAATTTGTCTAATAAAAGAAAACATAATTCCAAGCAAATTTCCAATGTGAGTTTACTGAAAAATGTTATTGCTTTAATAGTTATTTGTAAATGTAATTGCTATTGGTTGTTACTTTTTAAACAATGTTGCAAAGTTCATTCTCCTCCTGCAAGACAGGTCTGTCATTCTGCTGCCTTGTGTTACATTGTTTCAAATGCCAGAGCCACCACCTTCTAATGGCAAATATACAGTATATACAAATAAGTCAAAAACCTTTGCAAATTTGTTATGATATAAGTTACTTAGAATTATGTTTTCTTTTATTAGGCAAACATTATATTTAATAGTTGACTTGTCCTTTAAGGATTTTTTCATGGTTATGAGTTTATATTATCATGTTTATTTTATTTTTTGTCTTTAAAGAGTAAAATGCAGTGCATATGACATTCTGCGTGTTTGTAATGTAGAATATACCTTTGTCAAATACAGGTTAAGTAACCAAGTAATCAGCATTCAGAGTATATTTAAAATATTTTGTAAAAAATAAAATATCTTGCAACTTGTAGGCATTATGTATAATTTAATAATCTTTGCAAATGTTTTGTACCTGTATTGTCTGGTGCAAGGAAAATTCAGATATGCAACATACACCAAAACAAAATGTCCTGGATGGGTGCAAATGCAGCAGGACTCCTGCTGTTTTGTCTTGTGCTAACATGGTTTGGTTGAACTTGATGGACACTGGTCTTTTTTCAACCCTATGTAACTATGTAACTATGTAACTATGTAACATGTCTTTCAACAAGCACTATCATACTAAAATTCTGGTTAAAACCTTAGCATTGTGAGTTTGTGATCAAGAGTTTTGATCAGTCTACTACTATAATTTACAAAGTGACAACTTGGAAACTTTCTTCACATAAAAGTGATTCAAACAAAAGGCAAATGCTTTACTACCTTTTAGACAAGGGTGCTTGCATACTAAAATATTAGATCTTAACTTTATGCAATATATGTAGAAAGGAAAAATAAGATTCACACTTGAGTAGCATAGTTGCTGAAAAAGGTTCAGTAATATCAGTTGGGAATAATTGGTTCATTGTTTGAATATTTTTTTATAACATTGGTTTTTGTTTTTCATAATAAACCTATGGCACAAGTCTTAGCAACAGGTGAAGAGTTTGTCCTGTTTCAAATTTGTAAAGGAACCTGTCAAGTCTGCTCCTTATGACCATAAGGGCAATGGCACATGGGATGTTTTTATCGCCCGCATTATCTAGACTTTATCAGTTAATTGTAACTTCTGTTATAAAAATAGTTTATCATTGTGTAATAAATGCGTACGGCTTACTGCTCATGTTTGTTATTTTCCCTGAGAAAGTTCACGATGATGTGATTGAAACATTGGAATTTCTTTGTTCTTAAAATCAGTTATTCCAAGTAAGCCTGTTGAGTGTGGTACTTTTTTGTTGAGATATACTGTATATATTATAGTACACAGAGAAGCGCACCCTCTACAAGCCTTGGTTCAGATTAAAAACAAAAATATAACAGTGCCGCACAAAAAATTCCAATATTTCGAGCATGACCAGTGCTCTTCCTCAGGGACAAACGGTCTGTTGGTTTGTTTCTGAGGAAGAGCACTTGTCGTGCCACACTTGCAGGAGGCAGACAAAATGTTTGATGTTTCTTTGAGTAAACCACATAGTTCACTTTAAGACCTGGGAGTGCGGCATCCTTTCTCTTTAAATGCTAAATTTTTATCGTACTGCACCCAGGCACAATAGACTTTACTTTAGACGTGAGTGCCTGTCTATATGCATAAAAAATATATATGCACATTTTTAACACTATATTTATAATTGTTTAGTGCTAACTGTAAAATATATATTTCCAAATCAAAGCAGGAAAGAGCCATTGTTGTCATCAAACCTGGAGAAATAATAACTCTGCTTAAACATTAAAGATTCCATTTCTCACAACAAATGAACTTAATAAATCACTAAGGTCCTACTAAACAGAAGAAGTACAATGCCTTCATGTAAATATGCGTCACTCATATTATCACAGGAAATGTATCTAATTGTCCCCAAGGGTCTATATATGTGTGCGAGTGTCAGCTGAGACAAACTGTAAACACGGATGTAATAAGCACTGCAATACCCATTTGGTACGAGTTTGCCTAGAATGCCAGTAATGTTGTCCCTCTTGATAAGCTTATAACATTAATACCATCCACTTCTCTATTCCATGTCATTGTAATTAATAGCTGTGTCCATTACTCAAATACATCATTTCAAGGTATGCCAAATTTTCCATGGTTACTTATACTGAACAAATAGTATATTAAGTAGTATGGTAACATACAGAGGAAATGCAGTGTGTGCTGTTGTTACAAAGAAAATGGAAAGAAGAAAATTCAGAATATTCCCAGGTTATTTGTCTTTCTCTGGCAGGTGCATAAATAATCTGATTATATGGCATTAAAATATTTGAAGCACAGTACTACCGCAAAAACTTTAATCAGTCTCCATTATAACCTCTACCTAGATATATTCCATGGTGAGTTTAAATATTCTCTTTAAAGGGGAAGGAAAGGCTAAGTCACTTGGGGTGCAAAAATGTTAGGCACCCCCAAGTGACTTAGATCGCTTACCTTGTACCCTGGGCTGGTGCCCCTGTTAGGAGAAAGAAGCACCAGCCCAGGGTACCTGTAGGAAGCGCTTCCTCCTTCCTTTTTCTTCTGCCGGCGAAATCCGTCGGCCGGCGCATGCGCAGTAGAGTGAAAAGCCGGCTTTCTTGTTTAAGTTCGGCTTTTCACTCTACTGCGCATGCGCACGCAAGTGAAAAGGAAGGAGGAAGCGCTCGCTGCTACCCTGGGCTGGTACTGTTCTCTCCCTACTGGGGCACCAGCCCGGGGTAAAAGGTAAGCGATCTAAGTCACTTGGGCGTGCCTAACATTTTGGCACCCCCAAGTGACTTAGCCTTTCCTTCTCCTTTAAGGTCCCAATACACGGGCCGATTATAGCTGCCGATATCTGTCCCTTAGACCGTTTCGGCAGCTAATCGGCCCGTGTATGGGCACTACCGACGGGCCTGCCTGACCGATATCTGGCCTGAAATCAGCCAGGTTGAAAAATCTAGTCGGATCGGGGACCGCATCGGCTCGTTGATGTGGTCCCCGGACCAACTTTGCCTATACCCGTCGTTATAATTTGATCGTTTGGCCCTGGGGAGAATTTAATTAGCCTGGATTCTCCCGATATTGCCAACCCGCAGGTGGCAACATCGCCAAGCGAGCAGATCTGAAGGTGTATGGGCACCTTTAGTCTGGACAACCACATGATGCAATTTCAGTTCAAATGTCTGGTGCACTGTATTGAGCAATAACAATGCTTGATCACTTTCATTTTTCTAATATACAGTATTCATTGCATTGTAGTGCATATTATCTATAATTTCACACATTTATAACTGGTGGTATACACAAGCTCCTATGAATGATTTGGTTTAATTTGACCTATACATAAAACAGAACCTCAACAATTTAAGGGTCCTACCACCAGGTACTACTACCAGAAAGTTATATGCGAAAAGAGCATATACCTTAGCATAGCATAATATAATAGCATATTATAAGGTTCTAGATGTTAATCATCCCAACCATAGCAACAAACAATATCTGATTATTTACATGAGAGGTGATAAGTATTAAGCATCCAGATACTGGATATAACAGGTAACTAACTACAGCCTTCATCACAGTGCGAAGACACACTGAAAGCAGTGTAGCATCAACACACAGCCCTTTTGTATTTATTTAATTCAACTCAATTGGTGGTATATCTGTACTCCCACATTCACAGACTATAGGAGCTACTCCTTTGAAGTCTTATTTGAAGGAGTGTGTCTGTCTGTAGTTAACCAACTGATCAGTAACCAAAACAGATAGCAGAGATTAACATATTAGTATATTGTTCTAGTCAGCAAACATTCAGTTATTCTGTAACCAATGCAGGTGGCAATGTATTGTTAGTGGTTAATTTTCCTAAACTCTGGCCTCTTACTGCAACAAGTGGAAAAGTTGGGAATAGGGTTGCCACCTTTTTATGGGATAGCTAGCAGGGGCTGGTTGGCAGAGCCATGCTGTCACAGGGCACAGTCATTACAGCAAGGGGTGCACCTCTGTCATCAAGCGTTTAAAAGGGAGATAGTTGGTGAATCTGTAGGAGCTAGAACGGGGCAGTTAAGAAGTAGGGCAGACTGACTAGTTATTACAAATTTACTGAATACTACATTGCCTGTATTTTACTAGCTAGGCTGGTGAAACAACAGCAAAGTGGTATTCCTAAAGGTCCCAATACACGAGGCGATTTCACTCGTTGTGCGGCGAACGATTATATCGAGAAACGATCGTATGACGATCGGTTTTCCATACGATATGCCATCCACGGGCAACGATAATTTGCAAAAGATTTAATCGTATCATTATCGTAAAATACGTACGATCGTACATCTACGTAAGATCCAATGTCGTGGCGGAAGCGGTATTTATTTATGTTTGTTGACTTCCGCTGCTGGCAATCATGACATGCGCAGAGAACAATCGTTCGAAGACAAATGTCTGACACTCACACCAACTGGCAGATTTTATCGTTAAACGACTAAAATTTTTTAACCTGGCCGATCGATTTTGGGGACGATAATGTTGGGTTGATTAGTGGGCCGACGATCGTTCACACACCATCAACTATACGATAACTTAACGATAGTATTGGATCGTTCGGGAATCGGTCGTTTGACAGTAAAAAATCGGCCCGTGTATGGGGGCCTTAATACAGAGGTATGCACAGATATCAGTCAGGATTTTTTGGTTAGCATGCACATACCAAAAATAGTACAAAACTCTGTTCATTGGCAGTGTTGGACTGGCCCACAGGGATACCAGGAAAATTCCTGGTGGGCCCTAGTGTCAGTGGGTCATCCTGTTTCAGAGCACAGATGTGCACAGGGATCGGGAGATTTTGCAAACTGGAAGCAGTGTAGAACTGAAGACTGAAGAATCTGCAGCTGTAACTTTACCTAAGAACCAACTCTCAACTTTTGCTGCAGTTTCCATCCCATTCCCACAGGTACTATACCCAGGCACTATACACAGGTACTATACAGTTCTAAAGAATCACTAGCTGACATTAAATTGTTTTTTTGCCTGACCTGACATCTATAATAATTTATAATCTATCACCTACCCTAACAGATTGAGGGTAAGTTAACTCTTTCCCTCTGAAAAAGCTCATTGTGTGTTTATATATTTGTTGTTGTTTTTTGCACATACTATTTTTTTTCTTTATTTTTGTCATTGTTTTGTTCATTTATAGTTAGTTACAGTGGAGCCAATGTTGTGTATCAGTGCCAGTGTTATAGTGCCAAGGCCTGAATATCTGCCATCCGTACCCACTGTGTTTCACTGTATATAATGTGCTGGTTTTGTAAATACGGACTGCGTCTCACTGTATATAATGGGGAGTCAGTACCCACTGCCTTTCTTGCTATAAAACTAACATAAACACATCTAAAGGGGTGGTTTACTTTTAAGTTAACCTTTAGTATGTTATAAAATGGCCTATTCCTAGCAACTTTGCAATTGGTCTTCCTAATTAATTTTTTTGAAATCTGCCTCTTTCCAGATTTCAAATGGGGGCCAAAAAATATTGCTCTGTGAGGCTACAATTTTATTATTATTATAATTTTGTATTACTAATTTTTCCAAGTAGGCCCCTTAACTATTCATATTCCCATCTCTTGTTTAAACCACTACCTGGTTGCTAGGGTAAATAAGACCCTAGCAACCAGATAGCTGCTGAAATACCAAATGGAGAGCTGCTGAACAAAAAGCTAAATAACTGAAAAACCATTAAAAATAAAAGTGAATTCGAATGCGAACTACCCCTTTAAGCTAACTGATCACAAACACAAATGTTTGCAGATCCCCTAACAGAAGTGCACGTATGAATACTTTTACATACTAAACATTTTAGGGTAAAAAAAAGCACCCCCCGCACTTTTGTACAGTATCCCTGGGAGTCAGTGGGAACAGCAAGAGGTAGTTGGGAGGTTAATTTTTTACAGTCTCACATTAGCTGTAGGTCAGTCTGTGTATGGGCCATCTTTAGCCTCCCCAAACAAAAAAGTCACCCTCCGCCTATGTATATAGAGCCAGCTCAAAGCTGCTGCAGTCTGGTCTGCACTGAGAGTCAAAACATTCCCTGGCATTTTAAAGTACTCAGGGGCCCAAACACCCCCTTTCAGCCCAATAAATAGTCACTGTCTATAACATTTTACAGCAGCCCCTCTGACATTTGACATAATCCACAGCTTGCCAGTGGGGGGGCTTGCCCTCAGCAATAAGATATATGACTTGATCTTTTGCAGAGGTGAATGTTTCCATTCTGACTCCCAGAATGACTACTGCAAAAAAAAAAAAAAAATTATTTAGTTTTTTTAGTGTATGCTATTTGCATATTTACAGCCTGCATATAATTTTATTGTGAGAGAAGAACGCCACCCCTTCCCCTAATTACATAAACTGCTCCTGGGCACAACGCTAGTTCTAAAACCCATTGGAAAGAGCCAGTATTCCAGCCTATCACAGCGTGTCATGACACAGCCTATCAGAGCGCAGCTCAGTGTAACGACGATGAAGGGAAAACTTCAGTCGTATGCGGGAATATAGAGAAATACATGGGAGGTAGGAGATTGACAGGAAAATCATTAATCTCCCTTCTGAATCCATAAAGTTGCCATATATACTGGCAATACCGCGGATAATTCCTGTGGAACTCAGGTCCCGCGTCCCGGTTACCCCAAGCTAATACCGCCCATGCTGTGGGGGTCTCTATACACACACATTGCTCTGCTTATACAGACACAACAAATCCTCCCACCGGTCTCCCTCCCCGTTCTGTATCCAAAGCACAGCTGATTTTGCCTCCTCTCCTCTTCCCATTGGTGGAGCCGCGGAGTCACATGCTTGAGTAATCTGCATTCACAGGCTCAGCGCTCAGAGACTAACAAATCTTTCTGGAACCGCCGGACTTTCTCTCCTAAGGGCACCGGGGGGAGTAAACTATTCCCGGTACGTGTGTGCCTGTGGGAACAACAGTTCCAAGCAGTGACCCGCCTGTGTGCTAACGATGGATGGATCCGTCCGCGCTCTTCATACACTTGTTACTTTCACTCTCCTGACTTCCGGGCTTGTATTGGCTGTTCCAGGTAAGGGCAGATCTGGTCACTTTTATTTTTAGAAATAGTGGTCACTGAGCTTGTGTTGGAACCATTCCATTAAAGGGTCTCGCAGGGTAGCTGTGCTATATGGCAGCCTCTGCTGCTGATTTACCTTATTGTACATGTCGCAGAACTCCTTGTTTTTGGAGCAGCGATTCATACATCTGCTCACTTCCCAAGTGAACATCCCATTATGATTAGTCATTACCCAAACCCATATTCGCCCTGCTGGACCTTCTAAATATTTTATAGGTAAGCTGCCTAAGCACTGTAACAAGCCATTATTATAAAACGTTTTGCTGATAAATGCTCCAGCTATGCCCTGTCCTGCAGCATATGCTCCTACACAATCATACTCCCTCATATAATGTTGTTAAAAGCAAATCTTTAGCTTGCTGCTGCCTCCAGCTATTACTGGACTACAGTTCCCAGAATCCACTGGCAGTCAGTTGCTGGGTTTGCTGTGTATAGTAGTTAAAACATGAATTTTAGTTGAACAATAGCTAAAGGGTTACATGCTGGTCACCCCTGATGGAGTTTCTGTCCCCTGCAGGGGTTTGGTCACAGCAGTATTTATTAGTGTCTGGATGGTGTTGCCTTGGGAATGCAAGTGCCTGTGACATGTTATGGGAGCAGTGCTATGGGCGAGGTGGTGCTGGAGACAATCTGCCTTTAGCTGCAGGGAGCAAGCAGAGACTTGATGTTCTGTTCCATTCCTTAGTGTAACAGCTGCAGTTCGGCAAAATGTTGATTAACACATTGTTTTAATAGCTTGGGTCAGCGTTGCATGTTACAGGCACAGTTTGTATTATTAATATAAGCTTAGCAAACCACAAATAGCTTCTTTTTTGTTTTTTGGGCTCCTGTCTAGACAGTTACCATGTGCTTGTTTTTTCTATGGTAATTTTTTCTTTTAGGCTAATGTCACACTGGGGCGTTTTCTCCACCATCAGAGAAAAGTCAGTCTGCTCCCACTTGCGCCTTGGAAAGGCCTCTTCTGTCAGTATACACTCACAAGTGTGAATTTTCAGGTTAAAATTGTTCCAGGGTGCCGAGCAATGGGTAATGCACACTTTGCACTCAAAATAGTAGGGGGCTGAATCAACAATGGAAAATCACCAGCATTAAAAGTGCGACATTAGGGTGGTGGTAAACAGGGGGATTGTGAGGATTTTGTTCAGTGGAGTAGAGAGATGTTCTAAAGGAGCAAATCAGACTCCCTGTATACATCAGTGGCAATGCTAATGAAATTGCCTATTGGCTGATTGCTGTTTGGTATAATGTTACAAAGCAACAATAGCCTGACAAGCAGTTGCACCATTGCTTCTAAGTGTATAAACCTCAACTTTTCCCCAGCATCAGGTGATACTGGTGGTACTTTGGCTGCAGCACGAAAAAGTGTATCCTTACTGGCATATATTTGTGTGAAAGCAGCATTGCTACAGCTATTAGGGGCCCTACCAAGAAACTTTTTGGGCCTGTCTTAAGGCAAACACAGGAGATTGGCTACATTCACAATTAGCTTAGAAAGGAAACTACAGAACCAGACTTTCCTGTCTCCATTTCCAGTTCAGCCACTTACTATTGTTATCTGTAAGGCTTTATATATTAGGATAAACAAAACAAGCAAATATCCTGGTATTTTTCATGTAAGAGAAATTCTTTGCATTTCACCTTGGAATCACCAGAATCCAGCTTTGGAATTTTGGTACATGTACAGGTAGCATTTTAATCAGAATGTCAGGGATAGCCAAAGAGGTGCCTTTTAGTGACAGTGTGCTGCTACATTCAGTGGGGAGTTTGAATTGCCATAAATATGAAGAGCCTTGACAATTTTGAAATTAATTTAGAGTTTGCCTCCATCTCTGTTGCTACAGAGCTTTAATACCACAAAAATGGCAACAGCAGCTGTGCAATGTAGCTAAGTCAGCAAAGAGCAAAGTTGTAGGAAAATAAAAAGTGGGGTAGCATCAGTGCTGTGGTCTTTAAACACCCTGATTTTTTTTTAGTCAGGACATCTCACTCATATCTCTAGGGCTTACATTCTGAGCTCCATAGTGGTTACATTGGGCCTAAAGAGTCACACTGTGGAATGCTGACAATAATTTATTAACATAGTTTCAAGGTTATAGTTGTGCATACAATCATACAGACATTTGGTTTCATTAAACTAAATGTGGCCATACACTGTGCGAGGTCACCAAGCAAGCAGATCGTCTCCCAATATGCCTACCATGGTAGGCGATATCAGGTTAATTTGGTCAAATTAAAACGGTGGGTATATGGGCCATGGGACCGAGGACTGCATCAACAAGCTGGTCCCTGATCTGAAAAGAAAATCGAACCTACCCGATTGATATCTGCCCAATTTTAGCCCAGATATTGTTCAGGTAGGCCCGCCGGGGGTGCCCATTGACAGGCACATAAGCAGCCGAATTGGTCTAAAGGACCTGAATCAGCAGCTGAAATCCGCCCGTGTATGGCCACTTTAACTTCCAGTAGAACAATTGAACTGCTGACTAATTATTATAGGTTACTTCACACAAACCCTTTTGAATCTGTTAGTTAATATGCCTCAAAGTTCCATATGATAGGCAAAAGTCTAAATAGAATTTATATCCCTGAATTTTTTGCAAAAGCTAACCCTGTGAATAACTTTACCCACCATTTCTGATGTTTCTACCATATGACCTAGAGCAAGGCTGTTCAACTAGAGGCCCAAGGACTGGATGTGGCCCGCTCATGAGCTTCTTACACTTCTGTGTATGAGGCAATCATTTTAATACAATCCAGCTTTCAAATATGTGGCATGCCAAATAAGTGTCCCTCTGTATATAGACAAATGGACAGCAAAGGGCTAGAGCTATAGCCACCCTTTCTTCTTGTTGTTATTTACTCAAGAACATACCTGTGTCTGCACACCCCAGCATAGTTGCAATTTCATTTGAAAAAATATAGGTGTGCTTAAGGCTTTTTATATGCCAAACAAAAGCAAAGTGTTGTCATACAGTACAAATCTAAAGTGGGCGCGAGCTACAATGTATTATGTTTTGTGGAGTTTCTTTCCATCTGTGGTCACTCATATTGCTGTCAGCTAGCAAGTCTGGAGTGACTTTATGAACTGAAGAGAAATGTCGATTATGGGTGATGTTGACTGCAATCTGAAGGCCCAGTTAGGGGAGTATAATAAATGCAGTCCTTATGCTGCCGGTTGACAGTTACAGGTATTTACGGCCATTTACCTGACAGTCAGAGGGCTAGATTTGCTTCCAGTGTGGCCTTACAGTTTATATGTGGTCAGTCTTACATCCATACTGAAGCTGGGTGCCAGCAGGCACAAAATTAGTAGAACTTGATAAGGCATTTTGTTAAATCTCTTTTGCTAATGATTGTATGTGCATGTGTGTAGAAACTGTATCTCTGCATCATTTGTTGTCTTGGGCATCTGTGAAATTCAGAATCTGACTTGCAGTGGCCAGTTTGTCCCATTGTGTGTGTAGCTAATTTGGCCAGTAACTTCTCATTCATTCTGGGCTCATCCTCTGCCCAGGCTTTATTGGATGTGGCTTGGAGAACGTAATGATAGATACATGTTCAAATGGGCAGCACAGTGGCTCTTTGGGTATTGCTATGAATAAAAATAAGCACTAGGGCAGTAGCACACTGCATGGCTTTGGATGCTTTGCCGGCTATGTATTTTAGTATCCCAGGAGGCGGGGGCGTAATAAGCATTTGAATGAGCACTTGAAATCGATTCCAATAGATGGTAATTGAGCGTGATTCCTGGCATTCTGGTGCCGCTTGTCTGGCCTTTTAAAACATGCAGTGAACAAAGCACCTTAAATTACACTTGTTCAGTTGGCCTCAGATCACTGATAAATGCAGATGATTGTGTGCAAATATAACCCTGTACATATGTTCATTTGTCTTGGCCCATTTCTATGCATCTGCTATGGGTTAAGAATCCAGTGAACTTCCATGATCTCTTCCTTCTTACAGTCAAAAATAGTAATTCAAATATGATGCATTACTGGTTCTAAATTAATTTTAGGGTTGCCAAGCTGATATGTTCATTTGTGTCACCTGACAAACTGAGCTAATAAAAATTAAAATAGGTTAATTTGTGCATAGATATTAAGTGTAGTTTGTAACTGGCTAACTGGAGGGTAAATATAGCTTTTTTTTTCCTATGTGGCAGCCTCTATTACTGTTTGTGACCATTGTGGGTTGCCTCTTAGGAAATAGAACTATTTTTAAGTTGCACATTGCGTGTGGATTAGTTAGCTAAATTAAATTATTCTTAAAATGTTTTATTGAGTTTTAAAAGTCCTGCAGTAAGCAAGAAAAGGTTAAATAAATTTGATGAACACTTTAGTAGTAAGTGTATAACAGAAAAAATGGGGGGAAAAGAGAAATATAAACATTTGAAAAACATCAACAGAGAGAAGGCATATGGGGAAGGTGGAGTTGGAAAAAAAACAGGAGAAACAATTGTCAAGGATGCCAATAGAGTGCAACATATCTGCATGAGTTGATAATCTGCTTTAAAAGTATGTGCATGAAATAGTTGTACACATGTCTTCATGACTGGGCTTCAACATAGGCCTTGGCATTTCAAGTACACAGAGGCCTAAAAAGCCCCCCAGCAGCAACAGTGACTGTCTATTGCAGCAGCCCATCTGGCATTTGCCAGAACGGCAATCAGAAGACATTAAGGGCAAAGACTTTTGTAAAAAGTTGCGGTGACTAATCCGTGCACTGAAAACTCTGTTCAGGTGGACGATATCTGGCAAATGTGGGCTAATTCGATCGTTTGGCTCTGGGGCCAAATGATCGAATTATAACGACGGCAATGGGTGCAATCGGTTCATCCATGCGGCTTGTTGATGCGGTCCCCGATCCGACTAAATCTATTAACCTGCCCAATCAATATCTAGCCAATTTCAGGCCAGATATCGGTCGGGCATGCCCGTCGTTCCTGGCCCTACATGGGCCGATAAGCTGCCGAAACGGTCTAAGGGTTCGATATCGGCAGCTACAATCGGCCTGTGTATGGCCACCTTTAGTTGCAGTGACTTATATAATAGCCTATGCCGGGAAAGATGTTGCAATCTACTTATCGCCCTGTTTGCCTTTCGCCCTAATGGTGAAGACACACAGAGCTACTAGTAGCAGCTACCAGAGGCAATTCTCAGTATGGTCTAGGGCAGGGTATTATTAATTCTGGGGTTTAGTAGCCGTGAAAAAGTAGTTGCTACTAAGTAGCTCAGTGTGTCTTCACCCTAAAGGTGGCCATACACGAGGCGATTTCGCTCGTTGTGCGATGAACGATTATATCGACAAACGATCGTATGGCGATCGAGTTCCCATACGATATGCCATCCACGGGCAACGATAATTCGGGAAAGATTTTGTCGCATCATTATCGTAAAATACCTACGATCGTACATCTACGTACGATCGATGTCGTTGACTTCCGCTGCTGGCAATCGTGACATGCGCAGAGAACAATCGTTGAAAGACAAATGTCTGACACTCACACCAACTGGCAGATTTTATCGTTAAACGACCAAAATTTTTAAACCTGGCCGATCGATTTTGGGGACGATAATGTCGGCTCGTTTAGTGGGCCGACGATCGTTCGTACACCACCAACTATACGATAACTTAACGATAGCATCGGATCGTTCGGGAATCGGTCGTTTGTAAGTAAAAAATCGGTCCGTGTATGGCCACCTTAAGACAGTAAATAAAATAGGTTAGTGTAGGGCTAACATTTTCTCTTAGGGTTCTGGCACACTGGGAGATTAGTCGCCCGCGACAAAACTCCCTGTTTGCGGGCGACTAATCTCCCCGAGTTGCCATCACCTGCCATCCCACCGGCGAAAATGTAAGTCGCCGGTGGAATGGCAACTGATGGCTCTCTGATGGCAACTCGGGGAGATTAGTCGCCCGCGAACAGGGAGATTTGTCGCAGGCGACTAATCTCCCCATGTGCCAGAGCCCGTATACTTAGGGACAAATGGTTTTATACATGATTTACATATGAGGTTCAATGTAGAGCTTATTTAGCCTATTCACAAATCCTTCTTTGGTGGTGATGTTTTTATTTCCATTTGGACTCAAAGCTGCTTTTGTATGTAAATCTTTTGCTAAAAATAATTAATGTCGAAGGTGCAGTGGCATTGAGACCTTCTAAAACAGATGGGACTAGATATTATCAGATCTAGACTAGCATAATCTCTGGGATAAAACAATCAAGACACTTAACTCGGATGCATTGTCACAGTCGTTTTACTTTGTGCTGCCTGAAACCATTAGGCCCCCTCATAAATCTCAATATACAAAACAGCTCAGTTCTTATATCTTCTTAAATTACAGCATTGTGTTTCAGAACAAAGGATTCTTTACACTTACAAATTGTATGTGGCATAAACTGCAACATTTTAACACCTTGGAGAAATCTTAAGGCAAATGCCAGACATAGCTGTTTCTTCACTCACTTCTGCTCTCTCCTTTGTCAGATATGACTGGCACTGCTTTGACCAATGTGCAGACACATGGAGCTGAAATCCAATCCCTGTGTCCGTACACAGTAGTTCCTGTCATTGCAGACAGAGGAGTGAGCAGAGGTCGCTGTTTCTGTGAATGCAGGTTGACAATCGGCAACATCTGGCATTAGCCTTAGCCTTAAATGTATAATAAGGGTTAGGTTCAGGGCTGTATTTAGCACCAGTGATTCCCTAAGCACAGGGCCTTAGCTGCTGCCCTAGTTATGGGTCCTTCAGTGCCAATTTGGTAAATTAAACACCAAGTACATTTATCAATGATCCAAACAGCTCAGTTATCTGATTCTCAACTTAAATCAACCATTTCTTGAGCATATAAAGCTTTTTCTAGAAAATTCTCATTCTTGTTTACTGGCCCTAACTACTCAAAGGTGCCAATAAATGGTACCCATGTCCATCTTGTGGGCAAGGAGCTGCAAGGCAGATATTCATAATATTGCAGGGATTCTTATCCTGTATGTCTTGCTCGGAATAAATTGCTTAAAGGAAAAGTAACACTAAACATTTTTAACTAAAAAAATCTATTCTACCCTCCCCCAATAATTGCCCTATCCTGAAAACCATTTGTTATTGTGAATGTTTTAGTAGAAAATACCTGTAAAAAACTTGGCTTCTGGTCATTTGAACAAAGGCGATACGGCGATGCAGGGAAAGTTTCAGGGGAAGGGTCCACTATGCAGCGATTGATCGAGCCTAGCCTTCCCTCTGTATAGGAAGGAGTCAGGCTAGGCTCGATCAATCGATCGCCGCATAGTTGATGCTTCCCCTGATACTTTCCCCTGCATCGCCGTATCGCCATTGTTCAAATGACCGGAAGCCAAGTTTAACAGATATTTTCTTCTAAAGCATTTAAAATAACAAATGGTTTTCAGGATAGGGCAATTATTGGGGGAGGGTAGAATAGATTTTTTAGTTAAAAATTTTTAGTGTTACTTTTCCTTTAATATGCTGTTTAGAGTGGGTCAGTGTAATTCTCCCTAAGTAAAGGTGGCCATACACGTAGCAATTCTGATCTTTCGTTCCCACCTTCCACTGATGTTCAGGACTGAATCGCCAGATATTGAGGTAGAAACAACAACAGGGCGATTCAGCCCTGAACATAGAATTTGCTTGGGCGCCTTCAATAACGCCCGATCAAAATCTTTTAACCTCACCGATCGGCGAGTCGACCGATATGTGCAGCCTGCGATATCGGTCGCCTCTTCGAGCCGCCATACATGCACCGAAGCTATTTTTTGAAAAGTCCAGCTGACACACAGATATATCTAAATAAATATCAAAAGGTGAAGGGACCGTGCACTACAAAATGTATGTGAGAATCCTATACAAGTGAATATTCTTCTTAATTTTGGCTTCCTGAGAAATAATTACCACAATGGACAGTTCCCAGGATAATTTGTGTTATGTTGTAGTCATTCATTTTCAACACTGTATGACTTGTCTTGTTAGAAGTAACCAATAACATGCTAAAAGATGAGCCTGGGTTGCAAGCATTGGGACTCAGGCACCCAATTAGACCCGTAAATGGAACTTTCTATTACAGGGATACCTCTCCACATTTTTGATAGCCTGGATATTAGCTTGAGTTTCTAAAGTCTCTTAGCTTGCCCTTTTAAAGACTCTTCTTTCCATGCAATCTGTAATTCATTTCAGGCAAATATTTTCCCTGGCATTTTGTTTTAGATGCTAAAGACCCAATACCTATCTGGCGACCTTATCATTCTCTCTCCATCAAGGGGTAACATGCTCTGTTGACAAATGTGCCTTAAACCCAATACGGGCAAATGCTCACAATATATGTTCTCACGCAATGGGAATGAATGTTTATAATGATTTGTTTTTGTTAATGTGTCAGTGCTGTATAAACAGAGGGTGAATTTATATGAATACATTTTGTTGCTTTATTCTTGGTGAGTGACTTTTTATTTATTTTTTTAAGGGGAACTTTGTGGAAAAACCCCATGTCTTAATGGAGGAACCTGTCTAAAAGATGCACCTGACAATCCTTTCTGTCTTTGCCCAGTTGGTTTTACTGGAATCGATTGTAACATAACTGAAAAGGGTAAGCACAATAAAAGGCAAGGGACACAGGTGGGTTGGGGTGTTGTTTCTTTCTAATGTAGGCTGTGTTACACAGGATACACAAAGAATATTTTAAGTAGGTAATGTAATTCCAAAGTTTGCACCAGGTCTAATAACTATAGTGAACAATCATCAGGTTGTATTCACTGTTTACCAGATTTGGTTGATTGTTGTTTGTTATGGCTTACCCTACTGTACAGTGCTGAGTACATATGTAGCGCTTTATAAATAAAGATATACATACATACATACATGCTTTAGAAATCACTTGGTGCAGAAACTTGTGTACACCAGGAGAGGATGCTGACATAAATTCTCTAAAGCAGGGCTGTCCAACTGGAGTCCCATGGGCTGGAAGTGTCACTATGAAAAGGTTTTTATGGTCCCCAGTCTCCTCAGAGGCTTCATACACTTCAATGTATGATACATCATGTTAATTTAATCTGGCCATTGAACATGCTGTATGCAAAATATCCTTGGATGATGAAATCACTTGGTGCAGGCAGGTGCAAGCATTCCATGTGTTGTTCCTTTGGCAGGTGGGCTGTGGATTGGAAGACAGATTTGTGGGCTAGCTATGAAAGCCAAATAAACTGGCAGCAGTTACAGAACTATTATACCATCATTTCCTAGATTACCCTTGTGCTTGTACTATGGAATTATTTATTTAGGTATAATGCTACATTATTTTCTTTTATTTTGTTTTCACAAGTCGAGTGCAACACTGGCTCTGCTTCCAGTTGTATAGCTGCTAAAGCTCCTATTAAGAGAGGATAGCTGGGCACAACCATTTATTTCCTATTAGCACTACTCTGGGGTTATGTTGTAAAAATTGCACAGGTTTAGTCACCTAAAGCAACTGGTAGCATTAATTGGCCACTTGTCTAAAAGCAAAATCTTATTGGTTGCAATGGGTTATTGCTCCTGGGTAAAAGTTGCGCCTTTGATTTATAATCTCCTTGCAACAAGGCAACAGGTATTCTGCCAAAGGTATGATGCCCCAGGGGCCATGGCAGTTGAAATAAATATTGATAGAATTATACTTGCATAGAATGAACAGAAGCTCATATCCTCTACAGAGAGACTAATAAAACAAATCCATCATATGGATTCCCCAGTTCTACATGAAAATAAAAAATATAGTGTACGGTTACCAGATCTGGAACATCTCTAATGAATACAGCAGTGATAGCCTTTAAATTAAATGTTGCCCTTCTAGCTGGACGAATTTTTCACATAGTTGAGTAACCTTAATATAACGGAAGTTTGTGTGAGGATCATGCTAGAGTGCTTAGTAAGCTATATCCAGCTGGGTTATACAGCAAGTGTTTCCACTGACCTTCACACCTGTGCTTTGTTTCATATCTTCAACAGGCAAAATACCTTCTAATTTAGACTGTTTACCAACATATGGAAAGAACTTTAGGTGGCCGTACACGTAAAAATCTGCTCGCCTGGCGAGGTCGCCAAGCAAGCAGATCTTCTCCCAATATCACCACCTACGGCTGGGCGATATCAGGGGAATTTAGGCCTATGCAGTCCCCGATCCAACTGAATTTTTTAACCTGCCCGATAGATATCGGGCCGATTTCAGGCCAGATGTCGGTCGGGAAGGCCAGTCGTTGTTTCCCCTACACGGCCGATAAGCTGCTGAATCGGTCCAAGCGACCGATATCGGCAACTACAATCGGCCGTGTATAGCCACCTTTGGTCTCCAACCACTCACAGACAGGCTGCAGTACTAGTAGTATACAGATGTATGTATATGGACATTTTTACAATACAGTAATAGTACAATATTGGGGGGGCAATAATGACGTACATAACCAA
Organism: Xenopus tropicalis; assembly: GCF_000004195.4. Taxonomy (NCBI): domain Eukaryota; kingdom Metazoa; phylum Chordata; class Amphibia; order Anura; family Pipidae; genus Xenopus; species Xenopus tropicalis. The sequence goes on from NC_030679.2 coordinate 109,713,837, forward strand.
CTTCTGACAATTTTCCCCAGTAATATACATGATGACATAGGATTTAACGTTACTATGTACAGGTTTATGATCCTTTATCTGGAGGTAAAGAAAATCCAGAAATCTCCAAATTGCAGGAAGGCCATGTCCTATAGAGCCCGTTTTAAACAAACAATTATAATTTTAAAAGCAATTTTCTTTTTCTCAATTATATTCAATCTGCACATTGTAATTGATAGTAATTATCCATCCATCCAATCCATATTGATGGCAAAACAATCCAATTGGGTTTATTTAATGCTTAAATGATTTTTAGCAGACTTAAGTTATCCTTAAGTGATCCACATTACAGAAAGATCCCTTATCCAGAAAAACACAGGTCTCAAGAACTCTAAATAATAGACCGTATACCTGCATATATTTTCCAGGCAGAGTTTATTTTCTGTTTAGAGCAAGGGCCCATGGGGCAGAATTCACCCCTATGCTTAAAAAATCTATCTGCAGGCCAACAATCTGCCCTGTGTACCCTTGCCCTTATAGCAGACCAGACATTTCCTGTCTTTACTGTATGTACAACAGTGAGATAAAATACAAGAGATCAATTGCAAAGGCCTGGGATGCACTCTGTTTATGCTAGATCACAAGATGCAGGTGCCAGGCAGCCTTGTCCTCAACAGCAAACACTCTTGTGCTCCCTAACTTGCATATCTTAATGACACCAAGTTAAAGGACATTTAAGGATAAGGTTGGGTGGGTGAACTCCAATGTGCCTCCCTCCATCCACCCCTCATAAATACATTGCTGCCAAAGGATGGAAGTGATGTATAAACACTGATTAGTATCATTTTATAGCGTCTACATGTAAATTCTTTCTGTTCTGAGGCTTCATTATCAAAAAATAAATAAATACATAAAATGAGCAACTAGAGATGTTCTTGTGTATAGAGATTAACTATAAAGACCATCTATTTTTGCTTTTCATAAAAAAAAAAAAAATTTAGATACTTATAGAGAATTTACATGAATCTGTAGAATGCTTTCCAATATTTTTTTTCTACTTGATAGGCCCTTGTGATCCTAATCCCTGCCAGAACAGTGGGGAATGCCAAGTCCTGTCTGATTCTGGAAGAGGTGACACCTTCGTACAGTATTTCTGCAAGTGCCTGCCTGGATATGAAGGACACAACTGTGAAATCAGTAAGTGTTATCTAGTAAATAAATAAGCAGCATGCTACTGGTTTGGCTTAACTTATATCAAGACTGAATTCTAAAAGATCTAGATTTCACCCTCGTTCTGCCCCCCCATATAAGAAGAATGCTAGAATGACAGTGAGAGTTGAGCTGGACACTGGATCTTATAGAGGAGGTAGGATTGTGATGCAAATAGGGAGGTTATATTAATGTATTTAAAAAGGTCTGCATTTATTTAAGTAAATATAGTGGCAACTCCTGGTGAATAAGTGACAATAAGGCACTATCACTAAAAGGGTAAAAACTGCCTCTAGTGAGAAATGAATGTTCAGGAGCTTTGTGGAACCCTTTTCTTTCCATAAGATTGCTTACCTCATTACCTGCACTGAAGAGGGATTGTGTAGTGGGTCTTAGTATGGTAAAGAATTAAACCTCCTGTTAAGTAGGCTCTAAGGCCAATGTCAGACAGGATGTGAAAATGCTGAAGCAAGCAGTTTTGCACAGTATTAATAGTATTGGGCTGGTTTCAACATGATGATGATTCTAGCGTTCTTTAATGCCAGGGCGGTTTGGCCCTACTAAAAGCTTGTCGTAGAAAAGACTGCTTACGCCCCACAGGAGTTCCACCTGAGCTGTCACCCAGCCTCATGGCTGAGAAATCCTTACAGGGGCCAAAGACATGTAGTTATATTTTTTAACTGAAAATGTGGTGAATGAGACTTTTAAAACTTTAAGCCTTACAGTGCAAATGGATATATATATATATATATATATATATATATATATAATAATGCTACACAGCTGTTGTGGATTATTGTAAAAAATCTAATACTGTTAAATCTTCAGTGATGTTTAGTATTTTGAAAAAATAAACAAAACTATATATTTGGATTTAATGTAATTTTCTCTGTGTATATATACCCTTTAATCAGTTCAGGCATCTTACATTCTTAAAGGTAAACAGAATTTTCAATCACTTTCAATACAAATTGTTCTATATGTTAGCTAATTAGATATCAGACATAAATAAGCTAAGGAACTTGATTTTGGCTGCATGACTCTTACAATGAAACTTCCAGATATAGTTTGTATCTGAGTTAGTGAGTTGTGGCATTTTCTGTGGGTTACACCCTCATCTGGAAATATTTCCTGAGTTATTAGATGCTTTTGTGCTGATGCTACATTCTCTGGCCATCAGAGCAGATTTTCTTTATTTAAAGTGACACTGTTATAAAAACATACATTTCAATTTGCACCTTAAAATAGTGTGTAGTTTAATTGTAGAAAGTGGAAAAAATAGTAAAACTGTATATTTAAAGGGGTTGTTCACCTTTAAGTTAACTTTTAGTATGTTATAGACTGTTATAGCAAAATTACCTTTATTTTTTAATAGTTTTTAAATTATTTGCCTTTCAGTTCTGCCTCTTTTCCTACACATTGATTTTTCTCCCTCTGTTTTAGTCTGGCAGCTCAGTAATCCCAACACAGACTCTGAGCAGTTACTATTTGCTACATTTGTTGGTACATTTCTCAGCAGCATCTGTGCAATGTTTGCTGCTATTGTATTAGTTAAAACAGCGGCCTTTAATGAAACTCAATTATTGGCCCTGCTGAACAGGGACCCTCCCTGGTACCTGTAATAATACTTATAGCTTGCTTGTGGAAATGCTCCTTGACACCCAAACACTGTGTTCATATTGCTGCCTCCATGAATAAAAGACCACTAATATTTGTTTTTTTTGCCTGGGCCACTGCAATCAGCTACAATTGGTTCTAAAAGCTCTGTGCCTAAAGCTGTCCATACACGCACCAGCAATATCGTATGAAACCTCGTTTCGTACAATATTCTGCACGTGTATGGCGGAGGGACAAGACAACCAATATCGCAAAGGCTGTGGATATCAGTCAATCGTTCGGGATAAAAGGTTTTGATCAGGCACCATTGAAGGCGCCCGAACAAAATCTGACCAGTGGTCGCAGGACAGATCAGAATTGCTACGTGTATGGCCACCTTTAGTTTTATTTGCCCAAACTGAACCTCTTCCAAAGCCAAAAGTAGGCAGGTTCCATCCAGCCATATGCTGCTGCTGCTGCACAGAAACAGTCTAGAAATAACCTCTTGCAATAGAAAAAGAAATAAACCTAGAAAATCGCATGAAATACACCCTAGTGGCTGTTTGTATCAATGGGAGTTTTACTAAATGCAGACTGTAAGCTATAATGAGCTAGCTACACCATAGAAAATCAGGGAATTCCACAACCTCACAGCTCTCACAGTAAAAAATCTCTTCCGAATATTTAAACAGAACCTCCCTTCTTCTAAACGGAGTGGGTGCCCTCGTGTCCATTGGAAGGACCTACTGGTAGATAAAGCATTAGAGAGGTTATTATATGATCCCCTTATATATTTATACATAGTTATCATGTCACCTCTTAAGTGCCTCTTCTCCAGTGTAAACAGACCCAACTTGTCTGGGTCTTGGCCAGTCTTTCTTCATAACTGAGACTTTCCAGGCCCTTTACCAGCTTAGTTGCCCTTCTCTGGACCCTCTCCAATCCAATAATGCCCCATTTGAGCACTTGAGACCAAAACTGAACAGCATATCCTAGATGGGGCCTTACCAGTGCTCTGTAAAAGGGAAGAATAACACCCTCCTCCTGTGAATCTATACCCCTTTTAATACAGCTCAAAACCTTGTTTGCCCTTGCTGCTACTGAAATGGTCCGTGTGTGTCATGTGTAGATGGCTGTTCTTCTGTGCTTCCTAACTGAACAAATACACATTGTCATAGTCATTTGAATGACTATCTATCTATCTATCTATCACCATGCTGGAGCGTTCCACCCAGTTCATTAAGTGTCAGCTTGCCTTGGTGCAGTCAAATAGAAGGCCACTGAATGATGAAAAACCTTGGAACTGTTTATTTTTTCTTTCAATAAATCTGCATTTTTTTTTAAACCTGTCAAGTGTGAATGTATAAAAAGAGAATGTTCCAGAGCCTTTGTTAGCTTTAGATTTATTTTTTTAAATACTGTTATATATCCTGCAGTGCAGGATATTATAAATAAAGTGTCCTTGAAGTGTTTTCCATTTGTTTTTAATTAATGCATGTAAAGGATGTTTTGGTGCTTTGGTCTTTATCTATCCTAAAGGTTCCAAAGGTTCATTAAAAAAATCAATTGAAACAAAATTCAGGACTTTTAGACCCTCCTAAGCCCATTAATTATGTGAAGTGATTATGGTATGTGCTGGAGGCCGTTAGAGGACAAGCAGATTGTACAGAGCATATGACTCAAGCATTCCATTGGGGATAATCTGTAAAAACAAGTTGGTTTGCCGGTGTGTCTAAAGGTGGCCATACACGCACCGATAATATCGTACGAAACCTCGTTTCGTGTATGGTATGTCGGCGAGTCGACCGATATCGCAGGATGCTGCTGATATCGGCCGACTCGCCGATCGGACCAGTTTGAAAATTTTGATCGGGCGCCATAGAAGGCGCTTGACCAAAATCTCCCTTCAGCACTGAATCGGCAGAAGGAGGTAGAAATCCTATTGTTTCTACCTCCTTACCTGCCGATTTAGCCCTGAATGGTGTGTGGCGGATCTGACGATGTTTCGTGCGACCGATGGTCGCACGAAACATCGTCAGATCACCACGTGTATGGCCAGCTTTAAAGTGTATAAGCAAAAAGGGACTGCACACTCCAAAATCTTACAAAAGGTTTATTAGTAAACAAGTGGCAGTACTTTTGTGGTTTGTGTGTGTATACCACAAAAAGACCAGCAACACTGGGATTTTTTAGTGAAAAAAAAAGTAGGAACATACAGCCTGGTTTTTCACTAAAAAATATGTATATGTATGTATATACAGTATATGTGTGTGTGTCTGTGTATATATACGTATGGGATCCCTTATCCGGAAACCCGTTATCCAGAAAGTTCCAATTTAGACTCCATTACAAGCAAATAATTCTAATTTTTCTCTGTAATAATAAAACAGTACCTTGTATTTGATCCCAACTAAGATATAATTAATCCTTATTGGAAGCAAAACAAGCCTATTGGGTTTATTCAGTATTTAAACGATGTTTAGCAGATTTAAGTTATGGAAGGATCCCTTATCCGGAAACCCCTTGGTCCTGAGCATTACCTGTATATAATAGTCCATAGGGTGCACACCATTTACAGAACAAAACCTGGGTGCTAGTACCAAAAACCGTTTACATTTTGCTCACAATTCTTCAAATTCCTGAAGTGCTGTCCTTGTACCAGTGTGTGTGTATATTATATATATATATATATAATATATATATATATATATATATATATATATATATATAAAATGAGATTTATGGAGTCATTTACTAAGCTGTGGATTAACTATTCCTATCCCAGGGCATGTGCTTCCTACTTTTCAATGTACCAAACTTTGATGTGGGCAGAGCTAGAGCTAACAAGCCAATCTGAGCATTAGAATAGGTACAAATCTAATACTAGTTGCTAGTTCCTGTAAATGAGTTAAAGTGCCATTCTAAAACTATATTCATCCACCCAAATCTGTTAAAATGGCAGCTGGACCTCTTTAAATCTTTTTCTTATTTCGGAGGAATCCAAGTCAACCTGCGCATTGAGTTGATACCCCTGTGAGCCAACATAACTCTGAGAGCAATTGTCACCTTTATTACATTGTTACATTCTGATGGTATCTTCTTCATCTGTTCCAGATAAGAACCACTGCTATACAAACCCCTGCAAAAATGGGGGTATCTGCAAACACCTTGGTGACGACTTTTCATGCAAATGCGCTTCACCATATATAGGGAAAGTATGCAACATCCGTAAGTATGTGCTAAGATGGCATTGCATTTTAAATAGGAGAATTTGCTAGCTGATGCACTAGACTCTGTCTCATTTACCTATGAGGGTAGGTCCCTGTGAGAAAGAGGAACACTGACTGACTCTGGCCTGAACAAACCACTGAACTTTCATGATTCATATTGTACTGCCCCAGGCAGGCATTCCTTTTCTTTAAAATACACACTGGCCTGGGGGAATTTAACCTAAAGCACACCATCCTTTTGCTTTCTCCCATCTGCTTCGCTACCCTGGTGGAAAATCCTTAATTCATTACTGTACTGCACATGCTATATAATTTTTTTTTTCATATTTACAAAATGTTCGTATGTTGCTTCATAGGATTTTTCTTGTATGAAAGAAAGCTTTGATAAATGCACCCCACGTTAATTTATGCATTGTTTTTTTAGGTTGTGCCAATGCTTTGGGAATGGAAGGAAGGGCAATTTCAGATGCCCAGATAACATCATCTTCTATGTACCATGGCTTCCTTGGTTTACAGCGCTGGGGGCCCAACCTGGCCAGGCTCAACAACAAGGGCATGGTAAATGCCTGGACAGCGAACAGCCTTGACCAGCATCCATGGATACAGGTACTGATGGTTTTTTTTACCCAACATGCTTTCTCTGTGCTCTGAAGTTAGATAATTTTGCTAAAAACAGACCCCCCCCCCCCTTGAAGGATAAGGTGAAATCTAAATTGATCTTTAAAGAATAATACCATTGCGCAACTTGTTTTGTTGGGCTGTGCTAGTGGCTTTGTAAAGGTAAATGGGGCTTATGTTGTTGGCTGTAACTTTTTTGTAAACATCTTTTATGGGTGAGTATAAAGGCAATAAGTGTCACAGGCAGTATCATTCCTTATAACAGAATTCCAATAGATATCATTTGACATCCCATACACACATATAATCTCTGTTCTTACTACAAGGGAAGGTTTTACTTTGGTTCATACTATACAAAATTAAAAGATTTCTGGGTAGAAATTGTGGAGGTTGGGTTTGGAGAAGTCTCTCACCTCCAGAATTTCTTGATCAGTGTGGTTATATTCTGGACAGCTGTGTTTTGGCTGTAATTTAAGAGGCAAAGAGTCACTGTTTGTGTGGAGATTAACAGCAACCTAATGCCCTTCAACTTATTAAGACAATTTGTATTGTGTGCTTTCTTTACCCTTTAATCTACTGTGTGCAAGGGCCTACTTTGACATATTCTGAGATACCCTGAAAGATTTCAGTTTTTAGCAGTCTGGTACACAGATAGCATATTTATATGATTATGTAATAAAATGCACTAAGGTTGCCTGGGAGCATTACCCATAGCAACCAATCAGAAAGTAGCATTTATGGGTTAATACTCCTGGGCAAACTTAGTGCCTTTTTTTACATACAGGGTTTAAAGTTCAACTATATTGTCATGTCTGCACTGGGTTTTTTTATGATGCTTCCCTTTTTTACTACTTTCAAATGTTCAAATGATTCTCAGGACAATTATGTATTTGCTACAGCAGGCATATCTTACTGCAGTGCTTCCTCTGTATACCATTCCCTTTATAGGGCTGCATGTGCGTTTGCTTTTAGCAGTTAAGCTGAATGTCAACCTTGTTAGAGGTATATCAATGAGTCTCTACAGTGGAAAGCCTGTGCTGTCAAAGTGTTATGGCACCTTTTATGTCCAAACTAAGAGGCTTGCTCTTGAAAGTATTTAGAATTTTTTTTTTTTTTTAGCTGGCCGTGTTCCCAGTGGCTTCCGACCAAACCTCTTACTTGCTTCTGTAAATTAATGATACATAGATAGATGTAAAGCACGACTGAATTGTAGGTGGGGGTGGTAAACACTTGAGCACATATGATTTTTTTTTTCCCTAACAGGTCAATCTGCTAAGAGAAATGAGAGTGTCTGGAGTCATCACTCAAGGAGCCAGCAGAATGGGCACGGCTGAGTATGTCAAAGAGTTTAAGGTGGCATACAGCGTCGATGGGCATGAGTTCACTTTTTATAAAAGTGAAGGAAAGGACAAGGTGAACTTCACATTTATGCTTCTGTTTTTTTTTTTTTTTTTTTTTTTTACATGCTTTCATAGATTTAAGATATATTCCTCAATCAGCCTTCTGTTCTGTTTGCTGTTTGTGATCCAGAGAAAGGCAATGCAATCCATGTTGTTGTTGCTAAATTGTGCTGAAAGAGAGAAACTGTAGGGCTCATTTGCTGAGTCCATAAGTACAAGATCACTCTTTAACTGCTATATACCTCTTTGCATATCAGGCATTCAACATAGATTGTAAACTTTGTAACATAGGTGCTGACTTTGAAATTATCTCTGTACCTCACTGTGTATAAATAGTAGAGCTTTAGGGCTCTGGCACACGGGGAGATTAGTCGCCCGTGACAAATCTCCCTGTTCGCGGGTGACTAAACTCCCCGAGTTGCCATCAGTTGTCATCCCACCGGCGACAATGTAAGTCGCCGGTGGGATGGCACACGCGGTGGCGCGATTTCTGCAAATCGCCGAAAATGCCTCGCGAGGCAACTTCGCCGATTTGCCGAAATCGCCTGCGCAGCGTGTGCCATCCCACCGGCGACTTGGGATGGCAATTCGGGGAGATTAGTCGCCCACGAACAGGGAGATTTGTCACGGGCAACTAATCTCCCCGTGTGCCAGAGCCCTTAGTAGAATAAAAATAATCATAATATAAATAATAAATCATTTTAACCTAAATTGGACACTGGCATGATTATTATTGTACTGTAGTAGGTCCTAATCCTATTCCTGCTTGTAAAGCAGAAGGGCCCCAGATCCTTGTTTTTGAGATTGCCTTTTTTGAAAGAAAGCATAACCTGGCAGACAGAACCAGCTGCAGAGCTCCCTTCCGTTAGCTACTTAAATCTCACCCAATGCCCCCCTTCTGCTGTAGCTATTATTTGTTATAGCTTGTCGCAAGTCTTTGAGTTAACATCATCATTTATTTATATATATATATATATATAATAAATAGTGCCTGTAAGTTGTGCCCTATACCAATGGCTGGCCAGATCCAGTCTAATGACGCCTTATTATTTACATTCTAGAAGGTGTGCAGTTTGGAAGTGAGAAAGCATTGGCCAATAAGGTAAAACTACAGCTACTGCAGCAATATTGCCCCACAGTGCCCCCCTTATACACAGGTATGAGGTAATTTACCCAGAGACCCCTTTTCCAGAAATTTACAAAATATGGCAGTGCCAGAGTATTCCAGATATTAGACCACATGCCTATAATAGCCTATATATTGCTTTACCGTTCTCATTGCTCTTACTTCTAGTTTTCATTCTCTGAAAAGAGTTATAGACTGCATTACATTTTTCGGGGAAAAAAAACTTTTGGGGATGAGCCATTCCAGCTTATAAATATGACACTTCTGGGAGATTCCTTGTTCAATAGTTATTCAAAACATCTGTGACTTCTTTGCAGTAGACTTTTGGATTGTTCTCTTTCAGCCTTGGAAAAAAAATTCCCATTGTCTAAAACTAATGATATAGTGTGTACTGCAACTAATAATACATAAGCTAGTTTTCAGACATTTTTATGTGAAATATAGTTCGAATGAAGCAGCTCCCATAATATTAAATGTATGCAGCTATTTGTTTAAATTTTTCTCTTCTAATTTTGCTAATTTTCTGTAGTACACCTGCCCAGGTTTGTTTTAGACCTGACTCAGTAAGGTCTGCGTAAAGTCAATCTGCTGCACACGTATGGGAATACAAACTGCTGAAGCATTGTTAGTAAGTTGGTCCAGGAATTGTGGGCACCTGTAGAACTAGAAATTATGCCTTATGAAAGAAAAAATTGGCTTCCCTGCATACCAATTACTTTGTAAAAAATGTTTCCCTTCAATCAGATCTAAAATATATAAATAATAGATGATGCAGCCACTCAAGCATTCAAATGGATATACTGTGCCACTATGGTAATGATCAGCTTCTATGGCGGTTTGGAACAGTGTGCTTTGGCTGTCCATGTTTTGGGTCTGGATATTGGTTTGTGGATAACTAGCTATACAGTGGAGTAAGTATAAGCAGTGCAAATGCTGAGTGTCGGCAATATTTGATAATGTCATCAACTGTAAGCCTCTTGACCTTCTATCTATAAATAATAAAGAGAGAATCACATCAGCTTGTACCACACAGGGCAGTGACCTGGCTATAAATCAGCCAATGCGTGTTAAGTTGGGACAAGTTGCCAAAGAGTGGGAGCATTTAGCAACAAGCAGCAAAGCTGAAATGCAAACATGATGGTTATGTTGCCCACACAAAGCTTTTCTTAACTGTTTGGTCAATTTAACCTAACACTGAGATCCATCTGTTCATAGTGATACCCTTAAATTAATTTGGTCAGTCGTTTGCAACAGCGTAATAGCTAAAACAGTTGGATGCTGGCAGGTATCTGTCTGTTCATGTGCGTGACAAATTTTCATTAACATCCAACATCTCATTGCAACTTTATTGGTCGAATATGTGGTAACTTGTCACATGCATGACCAACTTTCTGTTGAGGTACAAGAACAAACATGCAGATTGGCCAAGCTGGGTTTCTCTGCATTTCATGTGTTCCTCATGTGTTCCTATAGATAAAAAAATTTTTTTTGCCACATATAAATCATTAATGGCCTTATGATTATCCCATGGGTTCAGAAGCTGTTCTGCTTTGCCCTATCCTTCTTAGTCTAGGAGCACACGGAGCAGATTGTCTGCTGTCTACATTTTGTATGCAGGTGGAGGAAAGTGAAAAGGTAAAACCATTTGTTTTCTTACTAATATTCCTTCAGTGTAGCTCCATACAGGCTGACGCTATGCCTGTCAATGGAGCTACAGGAATGAACGTATGAAAGCACATTCTCTCCCCTCCACCTATGTACAAAACGCAGGTGGAGGAAAGTGGAGAGTTTTTTTTTTTTTTTTTTTTTTTTAGCATGTGCAGGGTGTTCTGATTACCATTTATACATGTACACCCAAGTCATTGGCACTGGTTCATTATGTTTAGTGTAGGGCAATCCAGCTGGAGGCCAGTAGGCCATATGATTTATAAGATGTATACCATTATCATTTTGATATATTTCAGCCAGTGGACATGTTGTATTTCAGAGGGCTAAATACTTGAGAAGCGTTGGGCAGACCTAGTTTACAGTGTGCACAGAATTTAAAGGTAGTTGATATCCCAGTTTGTGCCACCAACAACAGATGCTTATTAAGTAGCTACGTGAATAAAATTTTATTGTAGATGAATGGATGATAAACTAGATGCAGTTATTTAACTGGGTGACCCACAGAAAGTAGGGAAATGTATAGGGGGCAGTGTCATTTTTTTGGGTTTGGACTGGTTGTTGTAGCCCATTAGGGCAACAGTGAACGCCAAATAGTGCCATTTTAATCCCATGTACACCTAAATAGTGCAGCCATTGCTGTATTTGTTTTAACCCTTGTGTGCCTTCTGAGAGGACAGATGTGTGGCAGCTGGCAGTGGTGTGTGCAGATGTGTGGTAGGGTGAGTAGTTGGGAAAACTTTGGTTATCCTGACCTCTAGGAAGTTCTGGTGCATCACTCTGTACTACTGGTGGGTCTGAAAGAGCCAGTTATTTTTATTGAATTACTGTGAAAGATGCTCGGCCTATGTATGCTTCGCTGAATACTCTGCACAAGCATCTAGCTTATATTAATGTTTTTGTTTTTTTGTTTTTTTTTTTGTATGGTTTATGGTTTTAAGGAAATAGTACTTGTGAACTTGATTTGTGTCTCATTATCTCATTTTGATGTTGTCTAGGCTTTTACAAATCCCTGCACAAAGCTAGCAAGGCTGGGAAACAAATTCAGAGGATTAATTTGTTAAGAAGTGTGATTTCCATAACAAACAAAGCACCTCTGTTTATTCGCCCATTTGTTTTAGGCCATTGCCTCCTAGATACCCAGTAATCCAGTGCATGGATAAAGCTCAGTTGGACACAATACACGTGAGAGTAGAACCAGGGATATCGCCACCTTACACAGCCAACTCTGCAGTAATTGCTGACCCACTGGAATGTCTGTCTCTTGGATACAGAGAGAGGCTTACTAAAACAGAAGGTGTTTGCATGCCTCATGCTAAACACATAGCACTGCTGATTTTTAACTTAAAAAGACTTGTGTATGCGCAGTATAGTAGGATTTAAAAATGTCGCTCTGCTGCGCTTGTGCTAGTTTAAGTCCAAGTTTTGCCAATGGACAAATGGGAAAAGTAAGACAGATGGTGGTTCTGATGCAAGGCACAATGGGTCCAGGGATTATTGAATTTACTTGGGGGGATGCCTAACTCAAAGGCAACCCATGAATTTGATTTTCCTTGTCCTTTAATAATTATGTGCTGAGATGGAAATTACTGCATCTATGCGGCCAACCCCATATTACACAGATAACGTAGTGTTCACCCATAAAGGTGAAAATCTCCCATATTTGGTTTTAAGGCATTGCTATGTGTGTAGTGAGGAATGTGGATAGCTTTGGTCAAAAGAGAGAATTCTCACTATTTAACATACATCAGTGAGTATTTCAGCTCCTTACCTTAACATCTCCAGTTCTTGCATTTTGTTATACTCCTTCATAGTGGTACCTAGCCGTGCCCCTTATTTTAGATCACTTGACATACCTTTTTAAGTATTACGTATGACAGGTTAAGTTTAACTTTTGCTTTCTGTAGTCTAAGGATTAATATACCAGTGGGTGGTGCAGTGGTGTATTTTCGGATCACTTTCTCCTTCCTTATTGCTAACTATTTATTTGATCATGCACACCCCTGGAGACCATTCAAATTTTTGAGTGCTGTTGCTCTCCAATTATACTGTTTTTGCTCCTTCATAGATAGTAAGGGCAAGCTTAAGCCAAAGAACAAGTTTTGCTTTTCACTTCTCAGGCCTTTTGGCTAAAATCAAGTTTAGTTGCTCTTATCAGGAGAGACCTAGTCTCACTCCTCCTGATGGGACAATCTACCTTGATCCGCTGGCCAAAGGGACAGATAGCTTTTTAACTGCACTGGGAAAGGAACTGTTAAGAATGCTGAACATTTTCTCTCTGCTGAATATTAAATAAGCACTATATAAATAGACTGCTAACTGTTTATGGTAGCCAGGAAAAAATATTCCCATGTTAGTTCCTGTATTTCCATTTTAAAAATGCAGAAGATAGATAAAAAATTAAAAGTCCTGTGATATTATTTCTGCCACTCACATTACCTAAAATAGATGAAGTTGAGCTACTTAAGACAGCATGTATACATTTATATTACTCTAGTCTACAACATAGATTGCACAGCAGAAAACAAAGGCACCCACTAGGATTTGGATGTGCCTTATCTCTCTCTGTGGTTACCATAATGTTAGTCACCACATGGATTTCACCTGAAAATGTGCACATGGATGCTACATGGTAGCAGGGGTTCAAACACATTGTGTGTGACATTGTCTATCAGGCTATCTAGCCACAAATATCTCTGTTCATTCCCAAAACTGCCCTGTTGTGTAATAATCCCCTATCCAATATAGGGGATTATTATGAGATGCCCCAATCCCATCCACTTTGACATTCGCTTCTTTCTGGATTCACAGGTCAGAACTGTCCCAACTAAATGGAGACGTTGTAGTTATGCAGCCATTAAAAAAATATATTTTTTTTTACAATTTCAAGTATCATATGTTCTGTATTTAAATCTATTTTAAATAGTAACTGCTTTTATTTGTGGTTTGGTTTCACCATTTGCAAGGTACAGTAGGTGTCGCATAAAAAAACCCTTTGGTACGTTTTTCTACTAAAAGAGATAAATGAGGCTCCTGTAACTGAGTTCAAGAAGCACAGAAGATACAGTGGTGTGAAAAACTATTTGCCCCCTTCCTGATTTCTTATTCTTTTGCATGTTTGTCACACAAAATGTTTCTGATCATCAAACACATTTAACTATTAGTCAAAGATAACACAAGTAAACACAAAATGCAGTTTTTAAATGAGGGTTTTTATTATTTAGGGAGAAAAAAAATCCAAACCTACATGGCCCTGTGTGAAAAAGTAATTGCCCCCTGAACCTAATAACTGGTTGGTCCACCCTTAGCAGCAATAACTGCAATCAAGTGTTTGCGATAACTTGCAACGAGTCTTTTACAGCGCTCTGGAGGAATTTTGGCCCACTCATCTTTGCAGAATTGTTGTAATTCAGCTTTATTTGAGGGTTTTCTAGCATGAACCGCCTTTTTAAGGTCATGCCACAACATCTCAATAGGATTCAGGTCATGACTTTGACTAGGCCACTCCAAAGTCTTCATTTTGTTTTTCTTCAGCCATTCAGAGGTGGATTTGCTGGTGTGTTTTGGGTCATTGTCCTGCTGCAGCACCCAAGATCGCTTCAGCTTGAGTTGACGAACAGATGGCCGGACATTCTCCTTCAGGATTTTTTGGTAGACAGTAGAATTCATGGTTCCATCTATCACAGCAAGCCTTCCAGGTCCTGAAGCAGCAAAACAACCCCATACCATCACACTACCACCACCATATTTTACTGTTGGTATGATGTTCTTTTTCTGAAATGCTGTGTTACTTTTACGCCAGATGTAACGGGACACGCACCTTCCAAAAAGTTCAACTTTTGTCTCGTCGGTCCACAAGGTATTTTCTCAAAAGTCTTGGCAATCATTGAGATGTTTTTAAGCAAAATTGAGACGAGCCATAATGTTCTTTTTGCTTAAAAGTGGTTTGCGCCTTGGAAATCTGCCATGCAGGCCGTTTTTGCCCAGTCTCTTTCTTATGGTGGAGTCGTGAACACTGACCTTAATTGAGGCAAGTGAGGCCTGCAGTTCTTTAGATGTTGTCCTGGGGTCTTTTGTGGCCCCTCGGATGAGTTGTCTCTGCGCTCTTGGGGTAATTTTGGTCGGCTGGCCACTCCTGGGAAGGTTCACCACTGTTCCATGTTTTTGCCATTTGTGGATAATGGCTCTCACTGTGGTTCGCTGGAGTCCCAAAGCTTTAGAAATGGCTTTATAACCTTTACCAGACTGATAGATCTCAATTACTTTTGTTCTCATTTGTTCCTGAATTTCTTTGGATCTTGGCATGATGTCTAGCTTTTGAGGTGCTTTTGGTCTACTTCTCTGTGTCAGGTAGCTCCTATTTAAGTGATTTCTTGATTGAAACAGGTGTGGCAGTAATCAGGCCTGGGGGTGACTACAGAAATTGATATTGAAATTGAAAATTGAAATTGATAAACCACAGTTAAGTTATTTTTTAACAAGGGGGGCAATCACTTTTTCACACAGGGCCATGTAGATTTGGAGTTTTTTTTCTCCCTTAATAACGTAAACCTTCATTTAAAAACTGCATTTTGTGTTCAATTATGTTATCTTTGACTAATAGTTAACGGTTTTTGATGAGCAGAAACATTTAAGTGTGACAAACATGCAAAAGAATAAGAAATCAGGAAGGGGGCAAATAGTTTTTCACACCACTGTATTCAGATGGGTTTGTAACAAAGTATTTATTCTATATGTAAATGGTAATAATGCATGCAATGGTAATTCCCTATGACTTGCAGCTTTCTCATTGCAGATGTTTGATAGTGGGCAAAATCTATGCCGAGTCCTTGAAGCTTAAGTAGTAAGCATGAGAAGCAGGACAAGCTGAACACTTATCAGTATAGCTTCACAATCCAAGCATGCAAACCAGAATGCCAGAGAAATTACATTTTCTTTAGATTTAACTCTTTCACTACTGGCAGCGGGTTTTGGTTTTTTCTTTTTTCTTTACTGCAGCTACAGTTGTACCAATATGTAGATGTATGAGTAGGTTGTAAGATGCAAAATTTAATATAAAAAATATATTTCTTTTGTGGGACATTTGTGACCAAGGGGTATAGCACAGTATTCACTTAAAACAGGCTACAGTCAAATTAATAACATATATTAAACTACATTTTTACCCTGTTACTAAAGTTTTCTGGAGGTCTTCCTACTTTAGTGTTATTAAACTACATTTTTACCCTGTTACTAAAGTTTTCTGGAGGTCTTCCTACTTTAGTGTCCCAAAGACAGTGGGAGGGGTTTAGTCCTTTAAATCATACCTAGAAGCCTGCCCCCATTAGATTGACTGTGCTCTGCCACCAGCCTTATTCGACAGCAGCAAGCTGGAATTTGAGAGTAAATCTTTGCTGAAATATAAAAAGCCATGGGCTGCATCACTGATAAATTTCAGATGGAGAACTGAGAGTTGAGAAAAATATGAAAGCAGTGTAAATAAGATTATATTGCAGGTATGGGGCCTATTGTCCAGAATGCTCGGGACCTGGGGTTTTCCGGATAAGGGGTCTTTCCGTAATTTGGATCTTCTACCTAAAGCCTGCTAAAAATTTTATTTAAACAGTAATTAAATCCAATAGGATTGTTTTGCCTCCAATAAGGATTAATTATATCTTAGTACCTTGTACTTGATCCCAACTTTTTTATTATTACAGAGAAAAAGGAAATCATTTCTAAAAATGCAAATTATTTGATTATTAGATTCGAGTCTATGGGACATGGCCTTTCTGTAATTCGGAACTTTCTGGATAATGGGTTTCCGGATAAGGGGTCCGATACCTGTATAATAATTTTTATTGGTGCAGAATTATAATGTGTTAATGATCTGGAGTCTTCATTTCCCCAATTTTTGTTTTGTTCTAGCTGTTTCCTGGGAACATAGACAATGATGGAAGGAAGGCAAACCTATTTAGCCCACCAATCTCTGCTCGGTTCATCCGCATATATCCTGTGACATGCCGTGTTGCCTGTACTCTTCGCTTTGAGCTCTATGGCTGTGAACCAAGTGGTAATAAGTAAATTTTTTTTTTTTTGAGCAATTATGCTTTTTTTATTGTATCATTGCCAGTCTAATGCTTTGCACAAGGTTTGGCTTTGCTAATTCACTCAACAAATTTAAGCTTCTTTCAACGCTTTGTTGTGTACAGTTTTGTCCAGTGTCTCCATCTAATGGCGGTCAATGAAATTGCGAAGTGCATTATAAGTTGCATTTACTGTAATGCACACGATTTTAAAAGTGATTGCTTAGATCTAATGTACCAAATATATGTGTTTAAAAAAAAAAAAAAAAAAGTGAGGATGTCATAGAGCTCATGGTGATATATAGCCCAGATGTAGTGGTTGGCCAACCAGCAGTTCTGTAGTTTAGATGGGAAATTTGTCTGACATTTAGGGGCACATTTACTAAGACACGAATTCGAATCCGAATTGGAAAAATCCGATTGGAAAACAAACATTTTGCGACTTTTTCGTATTTTTTGCGATTTTTTTGGCGCCTTTACGACTTTTTTCGGAAATTGTCGCGACTTTTTCGTTACCAATACGATTTGCGCGAAAAAACGCAAGTTTTTCGTGGCCATTACGATGCGCTCGTATCTTGTCGCGACTTTTTCGTATTGAGCGCTCGTAAGCGGCGGGCGAAACTTTCAGACTTAGCATGATTTTGGAAGCCTCCCATAGGACTCAATGGTACCCTGCAGCTCCAACCTGGCCCAAGTAAAGTCACCATACTGAAGCTTGAACGAATCCGAATCTTTCGTACTCGGCACGAAGGCTACGAAAAAGTCGCGACAAAATACAAGCGCACCGTAACGGCTACAAAAAACTCGCGTTTTTTCGCGCAAATCGTATTGGTAACGAAAAAGTTGCGTCAATTTTCCGAAAAAATCGCCAAATACCGATCATTACGAAAAAAACGCAATCGGACGCATTCGGCCGGTTCGTGAGTAAGTAAATGGGCCCCTTAGTCTGTGTCTTGGAGCACCCATTTACCCTTAGTGTTAGTTCTTTAAAATCTATTAGCATACTTTCCATTCTTTAATATCAGAAAAGGGTGGGCACACACACGCACATAATGAGGGAGTCTCCCGGATCAAGATCAGTGGAGTAGCTGAGCTATCTTACATCACACACATGGGAATAGTGAGCGAGCTGGGACACTCAATATGTGCTACTAGAACCAGGAGCTCCCTAGTCTTTACCCCAACAGGATTGTGGATTCTATTAGCCTTTACCTCCTCTGAGGTAAACAATTTTGTGGTCGATAGAAGAAGGTCTTTGGCCAACTGAGAAAAAAAAAATCCATATTTGAAATATGGAGAAACTTTATTTATTTTCTTTAATCCTTTAAACAGTCTAATGGCTCGCCACTTAAGTCAGAGGGGAATCATGGGCAAGAAAAAAAATTACCTGGGTATCGACAACTTTTATATTAGTTATAATTTGTGTGGCTTGTTAATTTGTGTTTAATTTGCCAAAAGTAGTTACACAGATATAAACTTGTTGCTTGATGTTCCCTTTTATTGTTTACATTTGATACTGCTTTACATGTCATGCTTGCAGTGGCCTTGTGATGCTGAGCACTGTCCTTTCTCCCACCTTTCTATGAACTGCTGTGTTACAGTGTATTTCAACATGGTAGGTTGCTCTGACCCTCTTGGAATGAAAACACAAGTGATTTCTGATAAGCAAATAAAAGCATCCAGTGTTTACAAGACTTGGGGCATTGATGCGTTTACATGGCACCCACACTATGCCCGTTTGGACAAGATCGGCAAGACCAATGCTTGGACTGCACTTGAAAATAACCAGGAACAATGGTTGCAGGTATGGGGTATATGAGCAAAAAACACAGTTAAAATTGAAAGCTCAATTTGCATTTATTAGACTGGGAAGTAGCTACTCTTTATTTATCTTGTGTTTATGAAAAGGTAACATTTACCCTCATTTTGACATGAGATTGTTCAGTTGGGCCTGTGTAGAAAAGTTGCATAAATTTTATCTAAGCTGCAAACAGTAAATATACATGTAGTGTGTTTTTTTACACAAACATTCCTAATTCCCCAGATGGAAAGGAACCTACATTGCTCTGCCAAACTATTTCCCAATATCCATGTTCTAGTAAGGAATACAGTTATAATTGTTATCCTTCTTTAACACCATGCTATAGTTGCTCAAGTTTTTTGACAGTAGATTATGTAAAAATGCACGGCATGCATTGGCAGTTCATAACTCTTACCTTAGCCACTGATTTACCTTAGCCACATCAGTGCTTTAAATTCATGTCTATCAGGCTGTGTGGGCTCGCTGAGACCTCAGCAAATAAGTCAGCTGGCACCATCATATAAAGCTGTGTTAACTGCCCACATTTGTTTAGTTTTCTCACTGGCTGCTGTGCTCATAGGTCCTGTAGCCTTTGAAAATGTTAGCCTATAAGAGCCTGACAGCTTGTTAGGGAGAGTTATAGAACTGATCTGATATTGTTTAAAAGGCGCACTGTATCCTAAATGTCCAAGCAATATTGTGGTTAGTACAGAGGAATATACAATATATGCTGGCATAGCATAATAATATATAGTATAGTATATATATCCTTGTGCCATTCATAGCCCTGTTCAACTGGAGGCCACCCCTTATGATATCAAACCACCCCTCCCTCAACTGTGAGAATATGCCCTCTGTTCTGAACAATGCCCACAGGCAATACACAATAATAAACACCCCCCGACCTGCATAAAAAAATCTCTTAATCAGTGCTTTTGCTTCAGAATACTGTATGATAGTGTTATTTACTGGCTCTCATCATGCATTAGTGACATCAGGACATTGCTTAGTGCTGCTTCAGACATGGCAGTAAAACATGCACATACTGATGAATGGGTGGGACTGTATAAACACTAAAGGGATAATTGTGCTCTCTGGTGTCCTATAACCAAGATAATGGGGCTATTTTTCTTCCTTCTTCCATGGCATCTTCTAAATCTGGCCTTCATGTTATCCTCACTGTCTGCTGATGTTCCTTCTTGGAGGATGGGGGGGATGACACACCCTCTTTATTAAGAAATCCAGACTCCAATCAGCATTAGGTCCACACCATCCCATTTAGGAGGCTACAGAGGCCCCCACTGACAGCATATTGCAAGTTCATTTTTTTCTACCCCTTCTATAATTTTTGCTAGTCAGAGAAGGGCAGGCCTGTGGCTATGTATGTAGCAAATGACAGATGCAAACTGTCCCTTATTTTCAGTAAATTGATTCAGCATGCAGAATTAAATTGTCACTGTCTGTTCCCATGATGTGTATGTATGTATGTATGTATATCTTTATTTATAAAGGGCTACTTATGTACGCTGCGCTGTACAGTAGAATACATTAATACAAACAGGGGATTATTAAGATAATAATAGATAAATACAAAGTATAACAATAAATACAGATAGATACAAGCTAAATACAGTTGCAATAAGTTAAGAGTCAAAGACACACAAGGATGGAGGTCCCTGCCCCGTAGAGCTTACAATCTATATGGGAGGGTAACTTACAGACACAAATAGGCAAATACAGTATAAGTGCTGTAGGTCACAGTGGGTGACACTATAATATAAGTGTTGATTCCCAGATTGCCTATGTTAATATTAAAAAGCTGCTTGGGCACATTATGCCCCTTTTATCACTATATACTTATACAGCCCTGCCATTAAGTGTCTAATCTGCCCTCATGCTATTTATAAACTACAACCCCCAGAACCCCAAGATATCCTATAATTGGTTATACACAATCTTCTCCTTTGCTTACAGAAATATTATGGGGAGGCAAACAAGCTCTCGTAGATCTTTTTTGCTAGTTATACTAAGCTTTGTCTGTATAGAATGAAAGTAAGTACAGGTACAAGAGACATATTTAGAGCAGGAATTACTTTCTGTGGTAATATAGAAATATAATTTAAAGTACTGGCATTAGCCTTTAGTTGGCCACTGTGTTAGGGGTGTTTTAACACACTAGTATGTGATCAATTTCTTTGTTGTCTTAAAGGGATAGTATGCTCTCCATCTATGAATAAATATTCCTGAACATATATACATTGTATGATATTTATGCAAAGCAGAAGCAGGGTATTTTGTGATCTGCTTGGGCTGATTTCCAAACATGGCCAGTAGAGGGCACTGTTTTATTAGACTGTAGACAAGATTTTTGTTCTTTTTGTCAGCAACCAGTGTTGCAGTTCCTATTCATAAAATTATAAAAATGTTGTAACTACAGTTATATGTTGTGTTGCCCTAATGTTTAATGATTGTTTGTTTTCTGTCATACATAAAGTCTAATGGCACACAGCTATTTTATTTGTTTTATATTCATGGTCAAAATCCCAAAAATTCCTGCCAAGTGACATCGGTGCAAACTAGCTAGTACAGGTATGGGATCTATTATCTAGAAACCTGTTATCCAGGTTTCTCCCATAGTCTCCATTTTAATTAAGGATGCACTGAATCCAGGTTCCCGTTTGGGATTTGGCGTTTTTCAGCAGAATTCGGATTTGATGAATCCAGGTGCCTGGCCAAACCAAATGTGAATCTTTATAATCACGTGATTTTTTTGTCATGTAAATATAGATGTTGAAATTTTTTCACCGCACACTGTGTGCATGGTTCTCTTTAACCCTCCCTGAGTTCAGTGCTGAACTGCATATTTCCCTGAATCCGTGCCTCTGGTCCAAAGCTAATCGGAGTACAGGGGCTGATTTTTGCTTCCATTTTTTCACAGGATGAGAATCCGCTCCATGTGGCTTAAGCCTTAGACTAAGGGGCAGATTTGTGGGGGTCAAAAAAGTGCAACACAGATGATTAGAGGCAACATTTCGCATCTTTCTGGTCTCTGGTTTAGAAAGTGTGGAAAAAGTAGATTTTGTTTCCTCTATTCCCCTATAGTTCCTCTGTAGTTTCTATGGTGAAGTGTGGTGACTTCTGTTTTCATTTTTTTAAAAATATGCTGCAAAGACTAATGGTCGAAATAACACCTCAGAAACTGGTGAAGTTTCAAGCTATTTTATTATCTCCTTACTACTTGTTCTCCGATATGAAGCTACCCCTGGTCTCAAACAAAAAGAGAGCTTACAGAACTACTTGTATGTACCTACTGTTAATACATGGGTAAAACACATAAATAGGAAAAAATGTAAACTGTATGTAAAAGACTTATAAATAAAATAAAACTTTACAACACCAAAGCATTAGAAAATGGGTTTTCCGCCAAGAAGTTTTGCCTAAAATAACATTTTTATTACAAAGGGGATTTAGTTACTGTTTGTCTGCTCTTAGAACTTATATGCATATATGTGCTCATATGTAAGAATAAGGGCTGCCATATTGCTTACCCAAATGTAAATGCTCAACATTGCTGCACTGGGTGCTAAAGCATGGTGCTGTCAAACATTTTGCATGTTATAAATGGTATACACATACATCCATTGAAGCCTTCACCAAATAATGCCTTGGAGGGCTGCATATGATTGCTGCCTTGCTCTGTCTATTGTAAAATGTAGAACTTTAGATTTAACATCTAAAGTAACGTCTAAAATGGGAAGGGTCTGTGTTTGTATTAACGGGAAGTATCAAATGCAGAAATGCCAAAATAACTTTAAAAAGCCTAGCCAGAGGCTGTGAATTGGTTGAGAAAGGACTGGTTAAGCGAATTTGTAGGTCGCTGCTGCTGTTGCACCATGGCTGCTGACTGCTTGTGTCTCAGCTGATGGCGTGCGGTTGCTCGCTGTCTCTTTGGCAGTTGATTGTGCATAACTACTCACTGTCTCACTGCGGTATTATCATGGTGTCAGGGTTCTTCGTCTCTTTGGCAGTTGTTATTGGACCTTGCCTACATTCCCTGATACTTGCTCATACAGTTCTGCATCTTCCTGACAGCTTATATCCTCTTCTGACTGCTTTGCTATAGTACTGCAAATGGACTAATTAAGTGGCACGTTCGCATTTGGTCTGGACCACCTCGGCAGCTCTTGCTTAGCACTTATTTGATGGAGCAATTCTTTATCCTTGTACATAGACTTTTGTCCAACTTTGGATAGGATGCTAAACTGACATGTTATAGAAAAACGGTCATAATAATATCTAGTTTCTAGTAAATGTAAGAATAAAGTGCTTCCATACCTGAGCAATGCTATGTAGCAGTGGGTGTCAGCCCAAGAGGTGCTTCCCAGCTTCATAGACAAAACAGAAGTGATTCACTAAAATGTTTTTGTTAATAATGGGTATATTTGTGTAATACAGAGGCCTTTAGTTTGGCCACTGGAAGGCACTGTTTCATTGGAGTCCACAGATGAGGTTTAACTGGTTTTGGTGAGGTAGTACAGCATTGTAACCCCCCCTTCATAAATAGATACATGTTCAGAACAATATAGTTCAAAATGTTGTACCCTATAATATCAATCTTAAAACAATGTGACATCCAATTCTACTTAGAAGTAAGATTTATTTTGCATTTACCTACTATTCTTTCTCCCAAAGCCAACACTGTGTCAGTAATGGAAGCCTGTGATGTCTGGAATGCTGTTTCAGCTTAGAAACAGATGTTATCAATGTGGCAGTTTCATTCCAAACTCTGCGGCCCTTTTGCTACTGACTGCAGTATTGCAGAGTTCCTTTAGTCTTTCCTTGGGGTTATAACCCTGAGTGCTCTTGTTTGCCAGGACTTCTATTGCCAGGTTGTCTCCATTGCCCTCTCTGATCCCTGTCCTTGCATGACCTTTGGATTGCAGTGGTCCTCACAAATATCTTTCTGTGCAGGATCTGTCACTTTACATCAATCTGAAATTAATTAAACTGTGACTGTCATGCATACAAATCTATTATTTTAATACTTGACAGTCTGTCAAAGCTGAAGTTGACATACATGTATAGAAGGTTGTGCAATAAGGCCAGGATTGCCCTAACTGCCTGACCCAATCTGCGCAATCATGACCCTGTTTAAATAAATGAATCCTTTACAAAACATAACTTAAATTCTTTAGGCATCTGGATTAATGTATAACATTCTGAAATACTAGAGAATCATACTTTTGTATTTCTTATCAATTTACACCACTCTTTCTTCTGCAGATTGACCTCCGAATTCCTAAGAAGATCTCTGGCATTATTACACAGGGTGCAAAAGACTTTGGGAATATTCAGTATGTGGAATCATTCAAAGTGGCTTACAGCGACGATGGCAACACCTGGAAGATTTACAAAGACAGCAGGACAAAAGCAGATAAGGTATTATTGCGACTAATGCTGTCTGAGCACATTCAAAGGCAGAAATGCTGAACAGTGTGCTTTTTTTTTTTTTTGAGAGTATCCCTGTGTAATTTCGGGGCTTTGACCTCAAATTATTTCCCATTATCCCTTTTTTCTTTGATTCTTACCCTCCTTTTTATACTTCTTACACCACTGTGTTTCTGGCTATGCTAAGAGGGTAATGTAATAAAAGGTGCAAAGTTTGCTATGGTCATAGCCATTAAATTCTACCTGTGTGGCCAGAAAATCTAGCCCGCTGTTGCCTCCTTTGTGTATTGGAAACAAACCTGGAATACATAATTTTTCTTACTTCTGTTCAGATCTGCTCAAATAGCCCACTAAGTAAGTGGATCAGCCATCCGTGTTAGACAATATTCGATTGTTCAGAAAAATGTGGGGGAAAATAATTTAATTTAATTTCTGAATTTCATAACTTATAACTTTACCAATTCATTTAGAGTGGGTCCCATCACAGCATTATCTGCTTTCAGAAAGCCCTTTCCTGGGATTACAGTGTTAAGCTGTCTCCGTTTCCTCTTAAAGGACTGCTTGGGGGGCGATAAATGACATTTGCAGTTGCCAGCTTAAATCTGATCTATCTATTTAAACATTCAGTCTCGATTTTCACTTGCTGCCACACTCCATAAACACTATGAAGTAGCAGATGACTTTTCACATCAGTGTATATTTGTTCCATTGGAAAATGTGTACATGCCGCTGGGGTGTATTTCCAATGTCCAGTGCAGGTCTGGCAGAAACCAGTAAGGGACATAACTATATCCTTTTTTTTTTTTTGGCTGCCATTCTTGACTTGGCCCTTGTAAAAAGTCTAAAGTGAGAAGCAATAACCTGTTTATTTTCAACATAAACATATTTTTAAAAAATGTTTAGTGGTTTTATAGTTTTTTGTAAATAGGAAAGGAATACCTTTATATTCTCTGCAATGCTGGTTCTGATTCCTGAAACAATGCTGTAGAAGCCGCTGATGTAAGAGGAACTGCAGTGGATGTTTCACAAATTAAAAATGATACCCAACCAAATATTTTCTTTCCAACTGCAAACAACTTACTCATGCTGTGATTTTCTGACAGATCACTCAGCAGAGTCAATCAGGGTGGGTGTGCTTTAAAAAAAGGAGTTGCCAAAACAGGCTTCTATTATTGGCCCTCCACCATACAGGCCAGAAAAATTCCGGTACCACAGAAGTTGGACTGCACTGCTCTATAGCACGATCAAGTTGTTAGCAAATGTTAGGTTGAGGGAGCACACTAATAAGCCATTTATCTCATGAAAGGGTGGAGATACCCTTTAATTAGGTGGAAGCAGTATTTGTGTAATGTACTCCCAATGATCTGTAAGCATTGCTGTCCTTCTAAAGTGCTTCTAGTGATGCTATTGGGGCCCCTTTCATCCCACTGTGTTACAGGAATACAGACCTATAAAACCGATTGTATTTTGACATGTAATTTAAGCTTCAAGTACCATGAGTCATGCACTTGATACCAGCTGTTTAACCTCAATATACAAGCAGATGTGCGTGGGGAAGAGAATCGCATAATATGCTTTACGCTTTATTCTTTTGCAGATCTTCCTTGGAAACAATGACAACTATTCTCACAAAAAGAACCTTTTTGATGTGCCATTCTCTGCCCGTTTTGTGCGTGTTCTTCCTCAGTCTTGGCATGAGCGCATCACACTTCGAATGGAACTCCTGGGCTGTGATGATTAAAAGTAGCCCAAGTGGTTGGCGACTGCAGTGTCCCAGAATCAAACCTTCTCTTATCACTGTCTCCTTTATTTAATGCACCTGCTGACTACTAAAATTCCCCTTAATTGTGACCTAAATCTGTGTTTAGGGGTGGGGTGTCCCATTGGCATTCTTTTGACACTCCAGAATATGACCTGTAGTGGAGAAGTCATTTATCCCTCAGTGGAACATGGAGTGTCTCAACTAGAAAGCAATGTCAAGCCGAGTCAATGGCACAATGAAGGCATAGGCCCTTGCCTAAGATGGGCCCTGTAGCTGTACATCAGGGGTGTCATTTTATGGCACACCAGCTATTTGAACTACAACATCTAGCATTTACCACAGCAGGCTCTGTCAGACAGTGCTTGTTGTAGTTGAACAAACGCTGGAGGGTCATATATATTGCACATTATTGGTTTACCTCATTTGCTGCAGCTAAAAGCCAATTCCATACTTTTCTGGGATATCTTTGTTTAATTTGGGGGCTCCGACCTTGAATTATTGCCCAGGGTCCCCCATTTTTCTAATTCTTGCCCTTCTTTTTATACTTCCAGTATTCACTGATCAGATCTCAACAGCCTTATAGGCCATGCCGAGGGTAATGTAATAAATTGTGCAAAATTTGCTCAGGTCTAGTTGCCTATAGTAACCAGTAAATGCTACACGCTCATAGGTTATTGTGGCTGACTAGACCAGTAGCACACTTTGCACCTTTTATCTTATTACCCCTAATCACATGTACTCATGCACATACCTTTCCCTGTATGATCCATTTTATCCCCTTATGCACATTGTTTCCCCCCTTACCAATTCAGTATTTTAAAGATTGACAATTAATATTGTAACCATTGGGTGTACTAAGCTTTCCTAATTTTGTTTGTATTTTTTTTTTTAAAATCCAATTTAATTATTTGTTTTTTTTGTTAACTTGCACAATTGTTTTGGCTTATGATGTTCTTTGTGCTTAATATATAAAGATATGACCAACCTGTGACTCCCTAGCTCCTATTGAAGGCTCGCATATCTAGAAAGTCATTGCATTTACAGAGGTCTTATTGTTTTTTCCTCTTTCCTGTGGTTGAGCGATGCTATGTATTGGTTAAGCTATGTAAAAAATGCACGCTTTTAAGATCAGTAAGGCATGTGAACACACAGGTTTCCTATTCTGAACTGTGTCTACCATGGGACAGCTCTCTGCTTCTTAACCCTGGAGAGGCGTTTCACTACTTCTTCACATATTGATAAGAGAACCACAGATACTAAATCAGATATATTACCATTACCATACACAGGGCTTTTATTTCTCACATATTTGCTTTATTCAAAAGTTATCTCTCAGCCATAGTCTTATCTGTAGCACAAATAGGTTTTAGGCACTTTTCCATTGCAGTCCTTGAGAGCCTGAGCAGACGGTCAGCGTTTGGTCTGCTTCTCTCAGCCTGTGTATTTTCTTCAGGTTGAGGTTAGTGCCATACAGGGCTGATTTAGCCCCTACCTGGTACCGGCCTGTTACCTTGCCTGATACTTTGCCCACGCCTGGAAGCATTGTCTTCGTCCAGGTGCAGACAAAAGTGGTGGCTATCAGCTAATAAAATGCAAGACTTTGCATCTCCAGACAATTCTTCTGGGAGCAGGCAATGTTGGAGACTGGTGCCAGCATAGGGGCTGATTCTTGCCCTGCATTTCCCGCAGGCGGAGAATCGGCCCAATGTGGCACTAGCCTAAGAGAAGCAGATCGGCTGCTTTCACATTTTGGCCCGACCTCGGCTCCATGTACCTCCCATCAGGTGGAAGCTGTACTTATCAATGCAGATACACAGGGATGAGAAAGGGAACGGGACCTGCTTCTTTTAGAAATGGTTATTGGTGTAATTTGGTTAAGATACTTGGTGAAACGTTTTAACAAAGCATCCGCAGGCCCCTGATTTTAGTCCAGCTTCAAGAGCTCTACAATATACCCATTAAAAAGATAAATCTGTTTATAATTGGTGGTGGCAATGTGGTTACTCCTACTATTTTCTTTTCACCACTTATGGTGACTTTCTTTTGATGTAGCAAAAATCTTACATTCTTGAACCAATGGGTAGGATTTACATTTACTTTTTACTCTTTACATTTAGTTTTGAAAAGGTCCTGAAAGTGCACCTTACAGAGGAATTTGTAGATGGAATTCTATAGATAAGGAAAAGCATGCAAGAAAGGAAGGTTTAGGGCAGGGGCGGATTGTCTGCTTTCCTTCACCTGTGTTTTGTTCACACCAGATTAACTTTCATGCACTCACTCACAGTCCCAGCTTCAGTCTATGTGTAACTAGATGGATCAGGTATTGGTGCAAAAATGCATTTCTATATGTGCTCTGTTTAGCTCCATACAGGAGTGAGCAATTGAAAGCTGCTTTCCTCCACCTGTGTACAGAATGTAGGCGGAGAAAAGTGGTCAATCTACTATGTGTGCCCCTCCCCTTAGGGTTAGGAAATGGCAGTGGATATTGTAACAAGTCTGTTAAGGTCCCCATACACGGGCCGATAGCAGCTGCTGATATCTGTCCCTTGGACTGATTCGGCAGCTAATCGGCCCGTGTATGGGCACTTCCGACGGGCCTGCCCAACCGATACCTGGCCTGAAATCGCCCAGATCTCGATCGTTCGGGTTAGAAAATCTAGTCGGATCGGGGACCGCATCGGCTTGGTGATGTGGTCCCCGGACCGACTTTACCTATGCCCGTCATTGGCCAAACGATTGAATTACCCTTGATTCTCCCGATATCGCCCACCCATAGGTGGAGGACTAGGGATAGTATTGCAGACTTGCCAGTAAAGTTATTTGCTGTCATTGAACCCCTGGCCCACCCTCAAGCAGCCCCAAATATCGGCAAGCCAGGGCTTATCTCCTATACTCACAAATTTTAGTTGCTTGGCCTCTAAACTGCCCAGTTACATCCATCTACTTAATTTCCCCTTCCCTTCACATCATCGGTCCGACCCCTCAGTGTTCCGCCCCTGTCCTTCTCACTTCATGCTGAAATTTTTGTAAAAGAAAGGTGGCAACCCTACTAGGAACATATAGAGGAGCACATTACGTGGTATAATACGTATCTAAGGGATGAATGAGTTTGAAAGAGAAATATTCTTTGCTTGATGGAGAACCATAATAACACATTTTTAGATCAGTAGTTTCTCTGCTAAGTGAGAACAGGAGGATTCTAGCAGCAGATATTAAAATAGAGTGAAGGGCAGAGATAGGAGTCTGGCAGGCTGATTTGTAGCAGGTTGCAGTTGTCCAGCAGGATAAGAACATGTTTTTGTAGTGGCTTATAAAGCGGGAGGTTTTGGCTGTGTTATTAATGTGATTTGAGAGGGAAAAAGGAAGTTGAAGATTTCCTAAGGCAACATTTAAAATAAACAAGTTTGACCCTTTAAGTGCCGCAGATCATAGAATCTACAATCTGTGGATAAAAAGGACTCAAGTGCCACAGCTCGTAGATTCTACGGTCTGCAGTACTTTCAGGTTTGGGAGCGGATGAGCGGCTTTTAATGGTTACCCATCTCTGATTCAGCAGAATGTGTAGTTTTCAAAAATATATGGAGGTAGAAAATCAAGTGCAGTTTGCATTCACTTTGTGCCAACTGAGTCATATTAGCCCTTGTTTTACATTTGGCGTGGTAACTCAGTTTCTAAAATTCATCAATACATCTCACAATGGAACTGGCCACAGTGTATGAAAATGTAAATTGGTCATGCTCCAGACATTCGGTATGTCATAAAGTAATGGATTCAATGAAGGCCAAAGCCAGATGAATGTAAATATCTCTGATTGTATCCAGATATCTGTCTTGGGGAACTATAACATGTCCTGCAACCAATTTTACAATGTTATCTATATGGGTGGGGAGTGCATGTGGGAATCATTCAGAGAACATGCTATGAATGGTTTAGGCCTGGCAAGTGTATACAGAAACCAAAAGAATACACTTGAACATCAAGGTGGGAATCTAATAACATTTTAGGGTTCTTACTTTATTATTATCCTGCATCCCAGTGGGAATTGCAGTAAGGTCCACAGGAATGCATGATGAGATAAGCAGATGGCACAGCTCCCCAAGGAGCGCCACATGAGGCGTGGGACAAATTGAGGAAAAACAGGGATCAGATTTTGTTTTCTTATCTTTTTTTTTTTTTTTCTTCTTCCCCTTTAAGGGATATAGCTTCTCTCAAAACAGAAACATTTGCTGGCCCTAGAAACCCTGGACAAATCTGAAACCATTTCCAGATTATAAAGAAAAGGAAGAGTTTAGTAGATTCCAGATGAGTTCCCTCCCATTAGGCATATACAGAGGATTCCCCCCTCCTTCCCAAAGCCTCATGTGAAATACATCTGCCTTCTTGGGATTGGGATCTATCCCATTGATGACAAGTTAGATACTGGACAGATAAACAAATAAATAAATAAACACACTTTATTTAAAAGATGGGAAGGGGGGTGTCATAGATATTTCAAGGCTAATGTCCTTAAGAAAGTTGGATGCCCGTAATAGATCTCTGTTAAGGTGGCCATACACGCACCGATATTATCGTACGAAACCTCGTTTCGTACGATAATCGGTGCGTGTATGGCATGTCGGCGAGTCGACCGATATCGCAGGAAGCTGCCGATATCGGACGACTCGCCGATCGGACAAGTTTGAAAATTTTGATCGGGCGCCATAGAAGGCGCCTGACCAAAATTCTCCCTTCAGAGCTGAATCGGCAGAAGGAGGTAGAAATCCTATTGTTTCTACCTCCTTACCTGCCGATTCAGCCCTGAATGGTGTGTGGCGGATCTTACGATGTTTCGTGCGACCGATGGTCGTACGAAACATCGTCGGATCGCCACGTGTATGGCCACCTTTACTGTGTGAGACTAACTGCTCCAAAATACCTTTTGCACAAAGTTGCCTGCAGGAGGACACTTAGCACAAAGTTGGATTGCAGAGAAGTTAGTCACCCTACATTGTGGGAAGTGGTTCCGCACCTCAGTGCTTTATTGCTAACAAAATGATTAAATGTCACTGGGCCTTTGGTTGCCATAAAAGACACATAGGGCTTGTGGAATTCTCACCAAGATGCAGTCCTTGTTTTTCAGGAGATCACTAATACAGCGTGCGATATGTCCCACAGACTTTACTTGCAGACTAGACGTTCTGTCTGCAACTTGGGAAAAGCAGCAATTGTCCATGTGTGGCATGGTCCTTAAGGGCTAGATGCACAGAGCTACTAGTAGCAGCTACTTGTCGTGGCAACAAAACACCACAAATTACCCTGCCATAGACAATGCTGAGACAATTATCAGTAAATAATCAGCACTGTCTATTTTTGTAGCCATGACTAGTAGCTCCATGTAATTTAGGGCCATGACACACAGGGAAATTAGTTGCACTGTGACAAATCTCTGTTGTTGCAGGCGACTAATCTCCCCGCAATACCATCCCACCGGCTAGAATATAAATCGCCGGTGGGAAGGCATAAGCGGTGTCGTGAATTGCCGAAGTCGCGGAAATTGCCTTGAGAGGAAACTTCTGCGACTTTGGCAAATCGTGGTGCCACATATGCCCAACTTAGCCCTAATTTAAGTTGCAGAGTGAAGGAGAAAGGAACGATTGAAGAAAGCAGAGCAAACAAAACTAGAGCCGATTTAGGGCAATGGTGTTTTGTAGCTGTGGTTCTACTTCAAGAGGGCTCATTTACATCTGCAACTGCACATGCATTTGCTGCAGTTTCCATTCAGTCAGTTGCATGTAGTAACCTCTTTTTGAGGTACTTACCTGAAAATGCACTCCTTGCACCTATGTATAGTTGCACCATCTAGTCCTTTCTACCTTCTGGACTGAATCAAGTGCTCCTGTGCCTATTAAAGCAGGGCAACCATGGAGCTACTGCCAACTCCTTACCAGGCGGTAGCTCCAGGGTACCCTCAGGGCCTGTGTCATGGTGCAGGACACTTGTGGCTAGATGGGCATATCGGGGGAAAGATCCTCTTGGTTGGCAAACTCACTAACTGAGCGGATCTTACAGTGTAGGGCCACCTTTCCATAGATAATAAGAATGTTTGTGCTTATAGCAAACAGAAATCTATCAAATGAACAAACCAACATATGAACTTCATGCAACTTTTGCTCATGCCTGTTGGTTCCTATTTATCATAATGGAAAGGATCTGAGAAAATCTGTAACATTTTGTTGCCACATTTTGTTCCTGAGAAAAAACACAGCTACAAAACACCACGTGCCATGGCTCTTAAAAATACATTTATGCAACCTTAAAGTCTTAATTACCACCTAAACGGTCCCATTTATAAACTTGTAAACTTCTAACTAGGATAATGGGGAAAACACTAAATTATGTAACAACAGTATCCCTAGAGATTGCCAGGGCTCGCACTTTCATATGCTCACTTTCATAGCACAAAACATAGGTCTCAACCCAAATTAACCTTGGTGAATGTGGAGCTATTGCCAGGGGGGATGTCACATTTGAGTGATTATGTTTAGTTTATAAAATGCTTTGACAAGTGGAGGTTATAGACGTGAGTGCACAATGATAATGAGCTCTCTGGTTTTAAGGAATAATCCCTAAATTTGCTTTAAACATGATTCTGTGTTTAACTCTAATTGTCTGCCTGTGTCAGCCCATTGCTGCCCATTGCTTTGATCTGTGCTGTGTCCTTCCACCTGTGCATAAACCAGTGGTTAGGCAAAGAAAATATTTGCCCTGGGCAATTACTATCAAGACTTTAGCCATTGGCAAATATGTTATAATGTGTCTATGAAGATTCTGATTCATCCAGGTCATGATATACAGTATATAGTAGAATACTGTATGTATCTAGTTCTACTAGATACTGAATGTTAAAATGTGCTTTGGTATTGTATTTGTTAGTCTTTACATAAGGGATGTCCAGCCTGTGACCCTGCAGCTCTTGTTGAGATCTGTAGTCCACTAGCCAGATGGCTGATTTACATTGCCATTCTATTTATTTATTTATATTTTCTCACCAACCCCTGCCTTCCTGCATTGCCTTGGGCCCCTCTGTTCTGAACTCGGCCTTGCAAACTATTACCTTCATTAGAGGGCATGGGTGTCTTTCTTCAAAAAAAACTAGATGGCTGATATGATGACAGCTCTGCAGATGTATTCCATTACTGCATTATCCATGTGCTGGGATAGGAGGTTGCAGATGAAATTAATTTAATCAGTTGGAATCATTTGTGCTGGTGGTGATTTTTTGCATGATTGTTGCTGCAACAGAATATCACATAAGCAGTTCACTTGAGATTTATCCTGCAAAAAATGCATTATAATTATTGGTGCTAGGTACCTGAATATACAGTGTATGGGGGGAGGGGGGGTGGAAATAGACTGTAATACATGTACAATACTAAGGGGAGTTTACTCCATTTATTGCCCTTGTAAAGGCCATAGGATTTATATTCACTAGCTCTAGAGTGGAGGGAAAAAGTCCAGTGGAATTCATTATAAATACATT
The DNA here is from genome assembly GCF_000004195.4 of Xenopus tropicalis. Classification (NCBI taxonomy): domain Eukaryota; kingdom Metazoa; phylum Chordata; class Amphibia; order Anura; family Pipidae; genus Xenopus; species Xenopus tropicalis. Next base: position 109,747,252 of record NC_030679.2, read on the forward strand.
TCAGTTAATCTAAATAATCAAATGCATCAAAAATGTAAATGTTGTGGCATATTGGTATTTTTATAAATTCGGAAAATGTGGAATACAAAAATTCAACCACAAATCACTTCTCACGTATCGCTTGTATAAACTGTAATAATTATCTTTACCTTTAAAAATAAAAGCTTACAAATATTAATACCAATACCTACTCTTTACATTTCAGGGCATAACTCTGGTGCTACACATTCACTTCTTGAATAGTTTCTGTGTTTATATAATTTGAGAAATACATTTGGACTCTCAGTGGAATGTATTCTGGGTAAAAAACAAAAGACTAGTAAAGTGGAGAAACTGAAATCCTTACAAGGAAGTATAGCCGCCACATAAGGCATTCATCTATCGCAGGAGCATGGAAGAACCAAGGAATATTACCCTATTTATAGAGTTTATTTTCCTTGTTTTCAGGCCCGGATTTGTGGCGAGGCCACAAAGGCCTGGGCCTAGGGCGGCACATACACAGGGGCGGCCCCGCCGCAAGCAAATTTTAACATTTTGCTCCCATACGGAGCAATGGGGACATCTCCCCACTGCTCCGTATGGGAGGTCTACGTTTGGCGCTTGCGCATTCGCGGCGGGCGCCGAATGGGGGCGGCCTTGGGGCGCCCCAAGTAGAAATCCGGCCCTGCTTGTTTTATCAATACTGTAAATCCTTAAAGATTTAAGGATAGGTTATTCTATTGTGGGTTCCTTAAAGAACAAGGAAACCTATAGAAGGATAATCCAATTTAATACAAACACCAGACCTATGCTCCCCCACGCCTCCCCATATCCAGACAGGAAGATTCTTAGAAAAACATTACAAACCACAAACAATGTGTGGATTCAGTGTTCTTTTCGTTTTTTTTTCCACATTTTAATTCATTCATGTTTTTTTAATTCAGATCTTTTAATACATGACTAGACATTTTTGGTTTTAGTGGAAATTAGTTTATTTGTTATTTCATAAAAATTCTTCAAGAAAGAAAGATGGTAATAGCTCATTAGAGATTAGATCCACTTGAGGTGCAACAAACTGGCAGATATCTGCAGTTTTAAAAATCCTGTTGGACAAGGATTAATCTCATCAGCGTATTATAGATTCACTAGCAAATGCAGCCTCCTGTATTTGGGAACTGTTATGGTGCTTGTGTTGCTCTCCAAGTCTTTTTGCATTTGACTGAGGCTTACAAGTAAGAAAGGTTGGGAATCCGTGGCTTTAGCATTACTGAAAAACTGCTCATGAACATAACACCTCTCAGCATCTCTCTGGCCTCTTTGTTATGTCAGGGATGCCCATATAGACCCTCTGAAAGATATATATATATTATTACCCCAGTGTGCTCAAGCACTCCATGGACTTCCTTCTTTAACACTAGCCTGATTGGGCCTATATACATGGTGTAAATGATAATCACCCCGACTTCAGAAGCGATGGCTATAATAGTTCTTTAACACCAATGCAAAAAGGTTTCCAGCCCATTCTCAGGGAAATCACTTGAGCACAACAGAAAACTTTCAGTACCTCAAGGATGATCAGTGATTTCCATTGCCGCACCATCTGTCTAAACATCCTAGGTTTGCTTGGATACATGAAATTGGCAAGTTTTATTTCTTCATAAAATTATGATTTTGTTCAAGAAATGGGTTGTTATTGTAGTACATTCCATGTGAAGAAATACTTTAAATGCTACATTGTACAAGTCGGAGGTACTGTATGCAGGTAGGGTTAAATATCATTTGGCATTAGATCACAAGAGGGGTTAATGTACCTGCCGCATGTTTTTGTTTTACAGAATATTCTCTGGACGTTCCGGATTAACAGTAAGGAACTGCTGTTTAAGGAAAAACATGATTTAATTTGGCTTTAGGATTATTTTGCATGTATAATTATGGTGAGCTGACTGAAGTGTGAGAGTACTTTCATCTTACTCCCCTTTCAAACTACCATTGATCTTGCATAACTGCACACACCCCTTACTTCAAGCTGATTATTCAAGGGACAGCACCCCTTCTTTCTTTTATAGGTTCCATATGGGCTGGGACTATGACTGTAAATCACTGGCTTTTCATTGTACGTATGTATAACATATAAATATCTCCATGTGACTACCTATAAGCACCCCCACTGTTTTGTTACTGTTTTTTTTCCTGCATAATGAATTCCAAGCAACTTTGCAATATACATTTATTAAAGTTCAAGTTAATTGTAAATGTAATTGCAAACTGAAAGCAGCATTTGTTTCTACTCTTCTGTTCTCTGGTTCTTACTCTTGAAATAATGTAGCAGAAGTTAATTCTCTTCCAGGTCCATTTGTTTACAGGTAATAGATGAATATTTAAATGACACTTTTTGGAATGACAATTCATCTCTAGGCTTGGCTTTTGAGTGAGAGGAACTCTAGTCATCCATATACAGGTTGAACAAACAGAAAGTGTATGAGGACCACGGTATGTGGTAATCACAGTCTTTCCCAACCTCTCTACAAATATTCACTGTGGTGCTGTAGATTAGTAAAGAAAAGCGGAAGCAGCAGCACAACATAGCTAAACCATGGGGGAAACCCCTAGTTCTTTATTGTGTCAGGCAAGCCACACAGTTTAACATGTGGTTCAGCTGTTCCATGTGCTGGTTCTGCTTTCCTTTACTATACACAGCATGGACCCCTTTCTATAATGTTGATCATTTGGGACTACAGGCAGCCAACATTTAGACCTCATTACAAGACTTGCAGCAGATACATTTCCCAATACAAACGGAAAAAGCATTAACTTCAAAATAACAGCAACAGCTAATCCTGCTACTCCTCTTTCTGTAATATTTTCCGAAACAAGTTTTGATTTATGACAGAAATAACTTCTGCTGTCTCTTTATTCTCTTCCTTCTGTCAAACAAAAAGTGAAAAGGATATATGTCAGCTGGTGCAGAGGTACCAAGTATCCCCTTAAATCACATAAATCCACATTCGGGCCGGCAGCCTGAAATCATGGTTATGCAGACACCATGGCGACTGGAATACAATGCTGACTTTACTGCATAGATTGTGTTTGCAGAATGAACCAGTAAAGGTGGATCAAATAAGCAACTATGTAGAAACTGTTTTTTAATCCTGGAGTTCCAGTCTATGGGCCCTTACCATGATCACACAATCCATGGGCCGTGACCACAGTCACACAATCCATGGGCCGTTACCTCAGTCACACAATCCATGGGCCGTTACCACAGTCACACAATCCATGGGCCGTTACCACAGTCACACAATCCATGGGCCGTTACCACAGTCACACAATCCATGGGCCCCTACCACAATCACACAATCCATGGGCCCTTACCCCAATCACACAACAGTTTTGTAAGAAACCCTAAATTCTTTGTATTTTTTGAAATGTGAGAAACAACTGGAGGAGCCAAAGGAAACCCACAAACTACAAAATACAAGGCACTTTGCAAGATCGCATTCCCAGAGCTGCAAACTCTCCCTGTTATTTTGGGAGTTACCCATTTTGGGTAACTTGATTTCTGTAAAAGGTTACTTTTAAAATCCTGGCGCGCCTGTGCAGTAATCGTTGAGTGACATCGCATGAAGCATGTGTGGTTCTTTCCACCTGCCCCAAGGCAGCCAGTAATGACGGGTTAGCAGCAATGGTGCTTCTCTCTGCACCAGGGCTGGAACTAGGGGTAGGCAGAAGAGGCACCTGCTTAGGGGGAAACGGTGGGGGGTGCCAGTAAGGTGCCTCACCATTCACTTACCCCTAGTTCTGTTCACATTTCCCCCAACTGCATCACCCCCCTTCAGCGGCCCAGTAACCCCTGTGTCCATACAAACGTGCGCACCCACGGAGGAGGGGTGGGGGCGGGCCAATCTGGCCGGGTTATCTAAGGTGCCCGGCTATTTTGGCCCTGCACTGCTCTGCACTGAGTGCCAGATTTGCCATCCGATGCTCAGGACAGAGCTCAGGGGAGCAAATGCTCCTGGAACCTCCTGGGGTTCTCAAACCTTTGTGCAAATAGTGTACTGGTCAGCATCAAACCCAAGAAATCAGATCTGCAGTACTTAGGGGAGATTTATCATCATTCAAGTTTGATTTTTTTCACGATTCAAGATTTCTGTGCTACAAAAACCCAAATGCCTGGTATGTATTAAGTTGAAACCCCCCCCCGAAAACTCGAAAGTTAAAAGTCTCCATTTGAGTTTTCGAGTGTCTTTTAATCACCCCAGTTTACCGCATTAATAAATAAGTGGGCATTTGATATGCACGTTTATTTGATATAGAAAACCAAACTCGAATTCACAAACTCGAAAATTGATAAATAAGCCCATTATTGTCACGTGCTTCAGTATTTATGCACTGAAGTACTTTAAGGTTCAGACTGGTTGCTGGACAGCACTTTCCGAGCCCTCAGAATAGCAGCGCAATGTAGCAATTTGCCCTTTCAAACCATAACTTAACTTTTACCTTGATGTGGCTGTGATTTTGCTCAGTAAAGCTTTAATATGATGTGACCATTTAAGGAAACAAAGAAATACATATATTTCACATAACAAGCTGTCTGATGGTGAATGTTACATAGTAACATTTTTACATGGTTAAAGGAGAACTACTACCTCCCCCCAGGTCGAAAAGCCCCCTTAACTGGCCTGCATAGACCCCCCTCACCTCTCCCTTCTTGCACAGTGTATAACTTTAAATACTGGCCCTATCAAAAAACCCAGCCTAACCTTTTAGTTAAGTTGGTTTGAAAAAAGACCAAATGCCATCAAGTTCAAACCTTCCAAGTAAACCCAGCACATACAAACCTATACTTACCTATCTATACACTCGCATATATAAACTGTATATTGTATAGGTAGGTCAGTATAGGTTTGTTTGTGCTAGGTTCACTTGGAAGGGTTAAACTGGATGGACGTATGTAACTATATATATATATAAAATATAGTATACAGGGAGGAGCACACCCTATACAAGTCCAAATGCCCTTGGTGCAGGTCAAAAAACAAAAATATAATAGAAAGAGTGCCGCACACACAGGGACTTGATACAAAAGAAAAAGTGGTTTTATTGAAAAAATTCCAACGTTTCGAGCACAATCTGTGCTCTTCCTCAGGGACAAACCTGATATATATATTTATATATACCAACATTAATACTAATTGTAGATTTTACATCACAATAGCCTTGGATACCATACTTGTTCAAGAACTCATCCTCTTAATGGCATTAACAGAATCTGCCATTACTTACCACATCTCTAGGAAGGGCATTCCCCAACCTCACTGCCCTCACCGTGAAAAACCACCTACGCTGCTTCAAATGGAAGCTCCGTTCCTCTAATCTAAAGGGGTGACCTCTGGTGCGCTGATCGTTTTTATGGGAAAAAGGAACATCCCCCATCTGCCTATAATCCCCTCTAATGTACTTGTACAGAGTAATCATGTCCCCTCGCAAGCGCCTTTTTTCCAGAGAAAACAACCCCAACTTCGACAGTTTAAATATCATAGTTTAAATCTTCCATCCTCACAAACCACCAACACAGCTTGAACATGGCACAATACACAAATCACAGATAATACACAAATATGATGAGAATGCATTTATAAGGATTGAGCTTCTTATCATATTAGTCCCACTACTGACACAAATGATTATTTTACAGCTCTGCCTGTTATTGGGTGGAGTTTACACAATACATCCATGATCTCACAATAAATCAGTACTAATTTACATTCAAAGACCTATTGATTCCAGGGTCTGGTTATATTGCAGCTCATGCTAGAGCTCCTTAACTTGCACGTCTAAATGACACTTGGATTAAGGGCTTGGTAGAAAGGATGCCAACATGTATCTCCCTGCCTGCCCACATGTATACAGTATTGGCAAACACAGGCAGTGCTGTATTCTTTGGGGGAACACGGGTCTTGGTGCCCCATTTTGGAACTCACAGACCTGCTGCAAACTTTTAAAGCTCAAGGCGCAAAGTACACGCTCTACTACAGGACTGTGTGTATTTTTTGCACTTTGCTCCCTGTACTGCACTTGATAAATTACCCTTTCTGGAACCTAATAAATCACCCTTGAACAAATAATTCAGCACATAATTAAGAGGCACAATGTTGACTATTAAACTGATATATTTATAGGCACAGTTTCATATTTTTGGTGTCTTTCATTCATTCTGAGCAGCTACAGTTAACATAATATCAATTTGTTTTAATCAAAGCTGTAACTTTAAAACAAATCTACAAGACCGATTGCTGTTTTGGACACACAATGTATCATTCCCTAGTAATGTAGTTTTACTGTGTAATTAAATCTCCCATAATTACACGCTCTGCTAAGACTTACTGCGTGCATATCATGTTTCTCAGTTCTTTTACAGACATGATACTTTGTTTTATTGTGAGAATTTCTAGTGATGTTGGCCATTAGAAATAATAAATATCAAATAATAATTTGCCTCTCTGGGCTGCACAGATAACATTCCCATGGCATTCTGTGTCTTTATTTTCATAAGCTGCGCTACCGTTATATTCATTGCCCTTTATTAATGGCACTATGCTAGTATCATCATGCAAACTAAACATAGGAAGGAACATAGCAGTTTGGGAAGTTATTTATGCATATAGTTATATATCTATGACATATAGGTGTTTTCTTATCCTGTAATCAATTAATTTGTTGGAAAGTTCTCTTTCTAGAAGTTACTATTATTATTATTATTATTATTATTATTATTAACATTTATTTATAAAGCGCCAACATATTCCGCAGCGCTGTACAATAAGTGGGTTACATACATTGGACATACAGAGTAACATATAAAGCAATCAATAACCGATACAAGAGGTGAAGAGGGCCCTGCCCAAAAGAGCTTACAATCTACAAGGAGAAAGGGTTGAGACACAAGGTGTGGGAATGGGCATAACCAGAGTTGTTAGAGGTGTGGCACAGGGTATTGCTAAACTAGATTAGGGTAAGCCTCTCTAAATAAATGTGTTTTTAGAGATCTCTTGAAGGCAGAGAGATTGGGAGAAAGTCTGACAGTTTGTGGGAGCGAATTCCAGAGAAGGGGGGCAGCCCTTGCAAAGTCTTGAATGCGAGTGTGTGAGGAGGGAATGAGAGAGGAGTTGAGGAGCAGGTCAGTAGAGGAGCGTAACAAGCGGGTTGGATGGTACTATGCATACATACATACAGACTGTAACTTTGTATTGCATATTGAGGACAGAGAGTTCATAGGCAGTCACTGGAGTGTTGGGGTAGAATGAGCAATTTAAGCTCTATGAAGAATGTTGTTCCTGTGTTTTTAGGCTATGGGTGGCATAGTGATCTTCTATTGGCCCATAACTTGTTTAGTGCCATTCCTGGATAAACTGTTTTTATCTGTGTTTAAATACACACTGCTATTTAATAGGTCTTCATTTTACTTACAGAATTGTGCTCACCCACCATATGCAAGCGAGATGCAACACAGAGAACAGAGGCTCTCCTCTGTTCGGTGGCCAAGCACAGTCCCATAAGTAAATGCTGGCCAATGAATATTGCTTAGCTTACTGTTTGGAACTATTGTCTGTGTACTTTTGCACTCTGCCCTGCTCCTTTCCGGTGTTTCTATCCATCACTGATTTGGCCCATCACTGGCAGAGTAGAAATATGATTCTGTACTGTGGCTGGGAGATGCTCAAATCCCAAGGTAATTTAAAAGACATGTAAAGTCTATTTCATTGGTGGGTGCCAAATCCCTCTGGCATTTGCCAGAATTTATAGACTGCCAGTTCAGGCCTGCTGTCTACGGGAGTACACAGGGAGTTGTACATGCTGAACATGCTGAAGCAATTACTGCCTTAAACTCCATCATTACATAGATTGTATAGAGACAGATTATAGGTTCTTGTGAACTGAGCCTTTCTATTTTATTTTTATTCTGTTTGTGATTACATATTTATTAAATAGACAGGTTGCTATAAATTATTGTAAAGCACAATGTAACATACTGGTTTTGGGGGCTTTTTGTGGATAACAAGCTGTGTGACTCTAGGCAGAGTCACTCAGTGGCTGCTAAAGCAAATAAAGTACTGCCATATAGAAAAGAGACATTGACTTGAGGGATGAAAAAAAAATTTTGCCTCTTTATAGATGCCAGGTAAGGCCTCACCTAGAGTATGCAGTGCAGTCTTGGGACCCCGTCATTAAGAGTGATATTTAATGATCTGGAGAGACTGCGACTAGACTGGTAAAAGGCATGGAAGAATTCAACTATGAAGAAAGATTATCAAGGTTGGGGTTGCTTTCTCTGAATAAAAATGCTTATAAGGGGACTTGATTATTCTTTACAAGTAGGGATGCACCGAATTCAGGATTCGGTTCGGTATTTGGCCAGGGTTCAGCCTTTTTTGGCAGGGTTCAGTTACGGCCGAATCCACAGTCCTGGCTGAACCGAATCTGAATCATAATTAGTATACATTAGCGTATGCTAATTAGGATTTGGAAGGGATAATGTCCCTTGGGATGGATTTGGGGGTTCGCCGAACCAAAAAAAAAACTGGGTTCGGTGCATCCCTATTTACAAGTACTTTAGATAACTTCAACAGATACAGCTGCAGGGGATCTTTTACATAGAAAAGATAATAGAAACAGAAGCCACCCCTTAAAGGGGTCCAGCCAGCCCCAATAAATAATTCCAAATGTATTTAATTTTAGTGATCATGTTAGCTGAGCAAAATAAACTTCACTTACACTATATAAATAATATAAATCTTGTTTCCTTCAGTCTTGGACTTACACAATTACAGCAAGCAGGCAGGCACTATTTTGTGGACACTGTCAGTAAGGCAAGCTTTGTATCATGCCAAAATCTTGTTTATGTGATAGAATGGAGGACCAGATGCCCATTCTCATGCACTGGTTACTCAATTAGATGGTGAGGAGGGGGGGATGTGAGGAGGGCAGTGACATCTAGGTAGTGCTGAATAAAAAAATGAATGTAAAGAAAAGTTATGCCTAAGGCAGTGCTGTCCAACTGGCGGCCCGCGACCCCCCTCTGTGTGGCCCCCCACCTGTCTGGCTGCTTTGATGGCTTACTCTTGTGTAAGCTTTAAATGGTATCAGTACTGTGATTAACTGCCCCCCCTGCATGGTTCTCACCTCAGATTCAGGCTGTAATCAGGCTGTATTGTTTAAATATGTAATCCCCTGTGTTGTTCACACCTTTTAATCTCTGCATTGTTCACCCCCTGCAGTGTTCACACCTCAGGCTCAGGCTGTAATCACCCCCCATTGTTCCCCTGTTCACACCTCAGGAGCAGTAGAAACCCACAAATAATCCCTGCACACTACAAAAGGAACATATACTGAGGTGATACTGCAATTAAAAAGTTTTTTAATATATAGTTATTGTGCAGACTGTAGGAGCAGTGCCAGCATTGTGTCACTGTAGGCTGCCTGTGTGTGCCATACACACAGGCATCATAGGGCAAGCAGAGTATGGCACACACAGGCAGGGTAGGGAAGGCAGAGTATGGCACACACAGGCCAAGTATGGCACAAAACAGCCAAGAATGGCAAACACAGTGAAAGTATGGCACATGCAGGCAGGGTAGGGAAGGCATAGTATGGCACACACAGGCAGGGTAGGGCAGGCAGAGTATGGCACATACAGGCCAAGTATGGCACAAACCAGCCAAGTATGGCACACAGGCAGGGTAGGGAAGGCAGAGTATGGCACACACAGGCAGGGTAGGGAAGGCAGAGTATGGCACACACAGGCAGGGTAGGGCAGGCAGAGTATGGCAGGTTTTTGCTGTACTACAACCATTAATACGGGTATGGTCATGTAATAACATGGGTGTGGTTTCAAGTGGGTGCGGTTTCAAAAAGGGGAGTAGTCAAAACTGGCTTCCATTATCGGCCCTCCACCACGGAGGTCGGAAAAATTCCGGCCCTCAGTACAACAGAAGTTGGACAGCACTGGCCTAAGGTATAGAGGAGGGGCAAGCAATGTATGATTGGCAGCTGGGATTTTGAAATGTCTTTATAATGGGTATGGATGTGTTAATAAAAATAGGAATTTGGGTTTCATATCGAGGAACAGAACTTAAAATTAAAACAGAGGAGAAGGCAGTGAGGCTGTGATAACAGATTCTATCGATGTAGCCATGCAAAGCAATCATTTTTTGGCAGCTGGGGTCAATGGAGCAATGAACCCCATTTGAAAGTGACTGGCTGATCATCACTTTAATCAAGGACAGTCCTGTCTGTTTTTCCTTATTTGGAAAACCTGGCAGGAAGGTTTGACCCATCAAAACTAGACAGTCTTAAAAAAACTAATAGAGCCCATAGTCCAGTTGGGGAAAAAATCCCTCCCTGCGCGTTAAGCCACTGGTGCGTGTGTCCATGTTGGGACACTTAGGGGCATATTTCTTATGCTGTGTAAAAAACGGTGAGAAACTTCGCCACACAGCGCCAGGCTTCACCATGTAAAAACCAGTATAAAATCAGCGTAATAGTTTTATACGTATTTTCTTCCGTAAAATTTGGCGTTTGGACAGTGATCTTCTACTTTTATTTTAATCAGTTTTTACACCGTTTTTTTCGGCGAATTCAATTACACAGAATAATAAATATGCCACTAAGTATATTTATCATGCTGTGTAAAAAGTGGAGTAAAGCATTACCGGTGATGTTACCCAGAGCAACCAATCAGCAATTAGATTTCTATTAGTCTGCACCTCTGGTGGGGGAAACAATATATTGACACTAGGGGGCACATTTACTAACCCACGAACAGGCCGAATGCGTCCAATTGCGTTTTTTTCGTAATGATCGGTATTTTGCGATTTTTTCGGAAAATTGTCGCGACTTTTTCGTTACTAATACGATTTGTGCGAAAAAACGCGAGTTTTTCGTAGCCATTCCGAAAGTTGCGCAAAATCTGGCGATTTTTCGTAGCGTTAAAACTTGCGCAAAAAGTTGCGATTTTTTCATAGCGTTAAAACTTGCGCGAAACGTCGCACCTTTTAAGTTTTAACGCTACGAAAAAGGCGCAACTTTTCGCACAAGTTTTAACGCTACGAAAAAATCGCCAGATTTTGCGCAACATTCGGGATGGCTACGAAAAACTCGCGTTTTTTCGCGCAAATCGTATTGGTAACGAAAAAGTCGCGACAATTTCCGAAAAGTCGTAAAGACGCCGAAAAAATCGCAAAAAAATACGAAAAAGTCGCAAAATGTTCGTTTTCAAATCGGAATTTTTCCAATTCGGTTCAGATTCGTGCCCCTAGGTGCCACATTTTGTAGTCCCTCCCACTAAGCAATGATTACACAGGGTTCCCTGGTTTGCCTGACTGACAGCAGATAGGTGCTGATTGTATGCTGGAGTGATATCCTGCTGTAAAAGGTACTGCCACAATTTCCATTATTAATTAATTATTAATATGTAAAGAAACTGGAGACAAATCCTGCAATTCTGTTTCTCTGTTTGGGGCACTATTTTAGCCCCCAGTGACCTATTAGTGTGAAAATTAGTAAAATACAGAAATTGAATTTGCTATAAAGTGGCTTTCACAACAGTTTTGTTGCTGTACCTATTAAACTTACAGGTGGCTTTGCTGATAAATAAAACTTTGGGGCATATTAATCAATAGGTGAAAAATGAGTTGGCCTTATTTCACTGGGGAAATCCTTAACTTACTTTTAACTTGTATAGGATTCTTCCGGGGCACCTTAAGCAAATGGTGAACTCTTTTCTCACCCATTGATAAATATGCCCCATTATCATGCTAGGATTGGGTACAGATTCATTGCTGTTGTACCTAGATTGGAAGTGCTCACATCCCAGTGAAAGTGCCTTAAAGAACATCAACCAAAATAGATGCTAAAATCACAACAAAGCAAAGCATGTTTTCAGCATGGAATCAGTTTGGGTTTATGCTGGCCAATTGTAAATATACAGAAGATTATCATAGCTTGGCATGTAAAGCTCATTTTCTATGCTGACCTTTTCAGTGAAGCACTGATACAGTTAAGGATTGTACTCTGCCCCCGGCTGTGCTCTCTCCTCTATGCTCTCATTTATCTCTGGTTTTGTTATGTTGCTATGTTTACTGGCCCTGCTTCTGCTTGCAATTTACTCCCTCTGTATCCCTCTCCTGCATTCTCCTTACTAACAATATAGGAAACAATGGACCCTTAAAAGAATTGCTATTCCTTGGCTGCAAAAATACAAACTCTTCTGTCCTTTGCTTTTACTTATCCCCTGAAAAAAGTGTCAGTAAGTTATAAATAATAGCCCCACAAACACACCCCTGCCTACCTACCTACCTTACTGGGCACAGGTTATTCAGCACAGGAAGCTTCATGTTTCAGTAAATTTCTGTTTATTCATTTGAGTAAAGCAGCTTTAATAGCCCTGGAAAGGTAACTTCACCCATAGAATATGAAACGTGCCATTTAGTTGCCAGATTATCCAGCAAACTGGCTTAATGCTTGTTTGATTGCGTTATGCTAAACCATTTGAAGAAAGCATCTGTCAGACATAGGAGAACACATGTTTTACTCAGGAAGAAACAGCATCAAGTGCATGAGTTGTTTTTTAAATCCATAAAGTTCCTGGAAAGCAGTTATTTTACCCAAGGGTAAATGATCCCAAATTATTCTATTCGGTTGGCTTACTCCGTAATATTTCCGTTCAGCCCTTGTGCAGTTATCTATGGAGGAAGAGCTTTAGAAGCTTTAGGATTGGGCACTGTGTGGCTTTGCAGATATAGCAAATAATTTGGTTTACTTCAAAGGCATCATTAATGAAAAGCAGAGGGAGGAATGTCTTGTTTTGCAGTGGGTCAGGAAATGTGTCTGAGAGACCTGGCACCTAGAGGGTCAAAGAACACAACTGGCCACTGTCAGAGGCCCCAGCTAATCAGTCCTGTCAGCACTCGGTGTTTCTGCTGATACTGTCTGTAGGGATTGTGCAGAAAGGTCAGTGAGTGCTATCCTTTCCTCTGTGCCAGGAAATATGCCCGGACGGATGCTAGCTCCTAGGGGCCTGTAGCGCTCACTATCTGCTCGCTTTCTCTGTACATAGGCTATGTTATGCTTACCTTCTGCTTTAACTAAAGGCTCATTGTTAAAAAAGCCACCATTCAATACAGGGCAGAACACAAGGGACGTGGGTTTTGCAGATATATCTTTCCCCACCATTTTATTAGCCATAAATGTATTACATACTGTAGCATTGGTCATCTACAGTCTTATAGCTCCATGAATAGGATACAGGGTAACTCTTTTGAAATAAAAAATAACAAAAGTAGTATAAAGGTGATACCCATAATAACACTTACTATACAGGTATGGGATCCATTATCTGGAAACCTGTTATCCAAAAAGTTCAGAATTACGGGAAGGCCGTCTCCCGTAGACTCCATTATAAGCAATAATTCTGATTTTTAAAAATTACTTAATTTTTTTCTGTCATAATAAAATATCTTCTACTTGATGCCAAATAAGATACAATTAATCCTTATTGGATGCAGAACACTGCTAATGGGTTTATTTAAATTTTAAATGATTTTTAAGTAGACTTAAGGTATGGAAAGACCTCTTATCAGGAAAACCCCAGGTCCCAAGCATTTTGGATAATGGGTCCCATTCCTGTACCTCATTAGATCTCTGTTCAGTGACCTCCATGGGCTCACTTCCAGCCATGGTTCATTCTGTGGAGAGTTTATATTTTTGTTCCATATCTGTGTGAGTTTTTCCTACATTTCTTGAATGTTCAGATAGTTTGGTTCCTGGAGAAATATTTATCATATATATCTATATATATATATATATATATATATATCTATATATATATATATATATATGTGTGTGTATATATATATATATATATATATATATATATACTGTATATTTAAATAGTTGTATGATAATAAAATAGATTAAAAAATGAGAAATGTTCCAATGGAAGAATATTTATCAATAATAATATTCCGTTAATTACTGGGTATGTATATATAAAAACACTGCCGATATACTTTATAGTGTTTGATATTTGTAACCTCCTCACATTACTTATATATTATACAGATGGAACAGCATTTTTGAAAAATGTAGAAATGTTGCAATTTTAACCAGTGCATTTCTCATGGTACCATATTCTAGTTCCAAATAGCACAAAAATACTGGCACAACAGGACTTATATAAGGTATAGGACCCGTTATCCAGAATGCTCGGGACCAAGGGTATTCTGGATAAGGGGTCTTTCCATAATTTGGATCTCCATACCATAAGCCTACTAAAAATCTATAAAACATTAATCAAACCCAATAGCATTGTTTTGCATCCAATAAGGATTTTTTTTACATTAGTCGGGATCAATTACAAGGAACTGTTTTATTACTACAGAGAAAAAGGAAATAATTTTTAAAATTCTGAATTATTTAATTAAAATGGAGTCTATGGGAGACAGGCTTTCCGTAATTCGGAGCTTTCTGGATAATGGGTTTCCGGATAAGGGATCCCATACCTGTAGTAGCAAACCATATTTTTGTGCTACTTGGAACATGGAGAAGAGAAGTCTCTTCAAATACTGTGCACCAGGCAGAAAAGAGTGGAAAGGCTAGGGTGTGCTGTTGAGTGTGGATTACCATATTCTAGTAACATTCACACAAGAGCCATAAATAACCTGTACAATATATCCTTACACAAGAGCAATGAATATCCTGTAAATTAAATCCTGTAAGGATATTATAAGTCACCTTTTAAGTGCAATGACCTGAATAAAAGCACTCAGCTTTGTGCCTTTGTATGGTTATAGAACTCCATGGTGACTTATAATATCCTTATATTTTACAATAGGGGGTAGATTATTCACTTTATAAACGGTAATTACCAGTAATAATTGGTGCTTAGTGTTATATGACTCAATCAAGCTTATGCAGTATAAGAAACTATGAATCCCTATATTTTACAGCAGGGAGCACACTATACTTTATGTGTCTTGTTCTACCAGTGGCATACAGATGTTCGCATTTTATTGGAGTTTTATTGTTGCAGCATTTACCTGTAGATTATATGCAACCAGTTTTGTACTCCTGACAGTGCTGCATCTGGGCCCAGAGCTGACCTAGGCGCTAAACCTCTGTGTGATTGCGTCTTGTTGCTTATTGGTGCAAGCTCAGTACAATCTGTGAATGTGCTGGTCACAGAAGAGAGGGGTACCACTCCCTCAGGGAAACATATTTAGTTCTAAAACTCACAGTTGTACTGACAGAGAAGGTACATATTTAACATATACTGTATATATATATATATATATATATATATATATATATAGAAAATAATCATCTGTGGCCAGCACACCCTTCAATGTTTCATCAAAAATTTTTTTATTGCAGATATATTGTTAAAACCAACGTTTCGGTCCTTGTTAGGACCTTTGTCATCCTTGAGAAAGGTCCTAACAAGGACCGAAACGTTGGTTTTAACAATATATCTGCAATAAAAAATTTTTGATGAAACATTGAAGGGTGTGCTGGCCACAGATGATTATTTTCTATGCATACATAATTTTGGCTAAGCACCCCGCAGAATATTGAGCCTTGGAGTGCGGACACCATTTGGATTGATATATATATATATATATATATATATATATATATATATTGCGCAATGCCATTATCTCAGGCTGAGGTGACACATAAGATATTGGCATTTTGCCTGCCATATTTTTTCCAGAAGCTGTGCCAGTTCACTTAATTCCTCTTTTTATTAATGGGGAGAAGTGAAAGGGGAATTAGATGCAATTTGTCTCCACATTTTGACCATCAAAAAAAAAATGCAGAAGAATTCTTAAATTCTGTATGTGTGTCATAAACCTCAGGATGACAACTGCAGCTGTCACATGAGTTGGCTTTTTACAGCAGTTAGAAAGGATAAATATACGGGTAACACAAGCCTAAGGGTCCACACAGAAGCATCACTAGAAAGGATAAATATACGAGTAACACAAGCCTAAGGGTCCACACAGAAGCAGACCAATAAAGAATGTTTATGAAGACTAGAGCTTCTGTAAAGCTAATAACTGCTTTATATCATATAGTGACACTGGATCGCTTTGAATTGGAAATGCCACATTTATCAACTGGAGCTGCTACGACATGTTTACCCAGAATTACCCAAATTATTGGGTAAATCTTATCTTTAGTATGCCTATAGCTGGTGTTAGTTCTGTCATTGTCTGTGTTGTTAGTTCTGTCATTTAAAGGAATACTGACATGGGAAACCATGTGTTTTTCAAAACACATCAGTTAATTGAGTTTCTCCAGCAGAATCCTGCATTGAAATCTGTTTTTTAAAAGTGCAAACTGTTTTTTTTTATATTTAATTTTGAAATTTCACATGGGGCTAGCCATATTTTTCATTTCCCAGGGTGCCACAGCCATGTAACATGCGCTCTGATAAACTTCAGTCACACTTTACTGCTGAGCTGCAAGTTGGAGTGATATCAGCCCCCCCGCAGCAGTCAGTCAGCAGAACAATGGGAAGGGCGCAAGATAGCAGCTCCCAGTAGGTATCAGAATAGCACTCAATAGTAAGAAATCCAAGTCTGGCTTGGGACTCCTCCAGTTGCATGGGAGTAGAAGAAACAATAGGTTACCTGAAAGCAGTTCTAATGTGTAGTGCTGGCTCCTTCTGAAAGCTCAGACTCAGGCACAATGCACTGAGATAGCGCCTACACACCAATATTACAACTAAAAAAAATAAATTTGTTGGTTCAAGAATAAAATTTTAAATGGTAGAGTGAATGATTTGCTATGTAAACAGTGTAATTCAATGTTTACCATAAAAATCACGCCAGAATCCTTTTAAGCTTTCTGATTCTCAGGCACCAAAATAATGAAAAAAATTACGAAAATTTAAAAAATTTAAAAAAAAAATGAAAATTTGTTTGTTAGGAATTGTACAGGTATATGGAATCCTTTATCTGTAAACCCAATATCTGGAAGAATTATGGGAACAACATTTTAATCCATTTAAACCAATGACTTTTTAAAGTTATTTAACTTTTCTCTGTAGTATGTACTTAATGGTGACTGAATGGTGAAGCTGCATAAATCCATATTGGTGGCAAAACAATTATACTGAGTTTATTTAATATATGAAGATCCAAATTATGGAAAGATCCATTATCTGATTAAAAGATTGTATATTTGTATAGTACTTGGACACCGGCAGCTGGGAAAACATGGCATTATTTGTTTACCCTAGGGCTAACTGTGTGGGGAGTCTAGAACTAGATCAGAAAACCAGGACAAGTGGCCCCAGGAGAGACCTAAAACTGGGCAATGAGAGTCACAGCTGAGGGAGTGTGAATGGTCAAAAGAAGTGGTTCTCTATTGTTTCAATGTGCAAAGGCAAGATACATAAAATATGAGATATGTTATTGGTTGACACCAGTCTATATGGATTACTGCCAGTAGTCTGTATAAGATACATTGAATTTGCTTTTTTTTTTTGTCAAACAACCATATTACTAATTGTTCAGTCAAGACTGTTTTTTTATGGTAATAGTATATACAATGGCAATGGCCTGATAAAGAACACATCTTCTATGGGACTCATCCCCAGACTTATATTCCAAATGGCTGTGCCATACGACCTGGGACATGTAGAGCCGGCTCTCACTGCAGGGCCCAGGGCCCGCTGTGTTATTAGAAAGCAGCAGCAAGTCCGTAAAACTAATTGCAATGAAAATGGAGAGTGGCCCAGAGTGACCCTTGATAAGAGCATTGTGTGTGTGTTTGTGCGCATGTGTGTGAGACAGATGTCAGGCAAAGGAATGTAAAAACAAATGCCAGCAGTTCTACCAGTTGGGGACATTGGGACAGAGTCCTAAAATTACAGGATCCAACTTTCATTTTTACTGTATGCATGGTGCTAGTGTCTAACACTCAGTACGCTTCTCTTTGTCATGTGCAAACTGAGCAATATATGAAATCTAATGAGCTGTTTTTCAGCAGCCGGATGAAATGGGTAATGGGTGCAAACCAAGGAAAAGTTCTTTATGAAATAGAATGCTCTGTCTCAGTGGGGTGTTACTTGATATTTATCTACAGTTGCTGGCCTCAAGAGCACCACACATTCTCATTCAACCTGATTGATTGTTCTATGGGCCAAATGCTTGCATTGTGTGTAAGAGGTCTGGGTCCACTTCCAAGCCAGCTCATGATCCCCCACTGTGCCAGTGCAAGCCACTAGCAAACCAACTTATATAAAAAAAGATGCTTAACAACATTATCTAGTGAGGTAGCTTAATGGGGAACTCTGTCACTGATTGTGACCCTCGCCATAACTCACAGGAGTGCTCTTATCTCACCTGCAGGGAGACACCCACAAACAGGTGATCATGGAGTTCAAGTGCAAAGTGGGCCCTCTACTACATATATGCAGTATCATGCGAATGCACATTGGATTATCAGGGTGTATATGCAAGCGCAGTTCCCATACAACTGCAATTGGCTCTCTCTATTATAGTTTATTGTTTGTGTGCATGAACGTATTGTTTGTATGTAATCTGTATGTTTAATGTATTTTACACTGCTACAGAATATGTTGGCACTTTACAAAAATGTGTTAATAATAATAATAATAATAATAATGATGATAATAATAATAAATGCTCATACTCAGAGTTCTTTGGAAGCAGTAGTGCAAATGATATATTTCCATATTCAAGCACTTGGTTAAGTAATATAATAGCAGTGGTAGTGCTAGATAAATATAGATCTTCATATATATAAACTAACAGATACAGCTTTGTGGGGGGAGGCTTAATGTGGACCCTTTAGTTTGAAGAGCTTCCTAATGTTGGCTGTGGCACCCTCAGACTAATCACAAGCGGTGCCTTTAGAAGACTCTCTGCATCATTCTCCAGCTGCCCCTGGCTGTTTGATATCATTGAATGTTCCCGATCTGCAATTTCTGAAGGGGCACAGGATAGCCCTCATTAGAATAAAGTGTCTTACCCCACCCCCAGGGTTAGAGGACCCAATAAAGCTTCTGGTTTCATTGCCAGCATATTGGGTGCCCTGACGTAACAACATCCTCATAAAAGACAGAGATTAGTTATGAGAAGCCTTTATTTGGACCTTACTGTAGAAGCTTTAAATATATTTAGAAAAACGTGTTACCCTGTAGCCATTTAGTTATATATAACAGGAAATGTGAGTAGAGTAATAGGGAAAGGCTGTCTTGTTGTCTGCATAGGATCCAATGGCATGTTTTAACCAACACTTTCATACGTTCATTTTTTTAGAGAAAAAAAGCAGGGGCGCGCGTACAAGTTTTGTTATAAGTTGCTAATGTAATACATGTTAATTGATACTAAGGGGCACATTTACTTACTCACAAATGGGCCGAATGCGGCCGATTGCGTTTTTTTCATAATGATCGGTATTTGGCGATTTTTCGGAAAATTGGCACAACTTTTTCGTTGCCATTCCGAATGTTGCGCAAAATCTGGCAATTTTTTCTTAGCGTTAAAACTTGCGCGAAAAGTCGCGCCTTTTTCGTAGCCATTCCGAAAGTTGCGCAAAATGTTGCGATTTTTTCGCAGCGTTAAAACTTGCGCGAAAAGTCGCGCCTTTTTCGCAGCTTTCGCGCCGAGTACGAAGCATTCGGATTCATTCAAGCTTCAGTATGGTGACTTTTCTTGGGCCAGGTTGGAGCTGCAGGGTGCCATTGAGTCCTATGGGAGGCTTCCAAAATCATGCAAAGTCTGAAAGTTTCGCCCGCCGCTTACGAGCGCTCAATACGAAAAAGTCGCGACAAGATACGAGCGAATCGTAATGGCTACGAAAAACTCGCGTTTTTTTGCGCAAGTCATAATGGCTACGAAAAACTCGCGTTTTTTCGTGCAAATCATATTGGTAACGAAAAAGTCGCGTCAATTTCCGAAAAGTCGTAAAGGCGCCGAAAAAAACGCAAAAAATACGCAAAAAGTCGCAAAATGTTCATTTTCCAATCGGAGTTTTTCCAATTCGGATTCGAATTCGTGTCTTAGTAAATCAGCCCCTAAGTGTTATGGTTAATAATAAATAACTGCAACCTTCTCTTTTCATATCTAGACCATTAAAGACCATTAAAAGGGTTGTACACCTTCAAATGAACTTTAAGTATGATGTAGACAATGATATTTTAGGTCAATTTGTTTGTCATTTTTTAATTTCCCAGGTTTTTCAGTTATTTAGCCTTTTGTTCAGCAGCTCTCCAGTTTGGAATTTCAGCAGCTGTTTGCTAGGGTGTTATTTAACTTAGCAACCAGACAGTGGTTTAATAAGAGCCTGGAAAATGAATAGGAAGATAAGTAATACAAAGTAACTATAATAATAAAATTGTAAGCTCACAAAACAATAGTTTTTGGCCCCATTTTAAATCTGGAAAGTGGAAGGCAAATAATTGAAAAACAATAAAAAATAAATAATGAAGACGAATGGTCATACTAAAAGTTACCGTAAAGGTGAACCACTTCTTAAATACTGACCAAGGATTAGTCTCTATATCCTTCTAATCAAGCCCTATCCTTGGTGTTAGCAGGAGTGTACATGGTCAGTGTGTGCTGCTATGCAATATCAGTTGTGGGCTGTATTTAGACAGACAGGAATATAGCAGAAAGGTGATATAGGGATATCATGGATATTATTGGATGCAAAACAATCCTATTGGGTTTAATTAATGTTTTATTGATTTTTTAGTAGACTTAAGGTAGGAGATCCGAATTAAGGAAAGACCCCTTATACGGAATACCCTTGGTCCCGAGCATTCTGGATAACGGGTCCTATACCTGTATATAATTTATAATAATATAGCTCCATTACAATAAACCTATCCTTTAGTTTAAGGATACTGTTGTCAAACACAGAGTTTGTCTTACACTTTTGTCTTCCATTTTTCTTACATAATTTTAGGCAGTGTTTAGCCAGCTGTGAGCCATCAGCCATAGTTTCAAATGATATATTACAGACTCAATACTTTTTATGTTAAAGGCTCTTTTGCATTTAATGCACTGCTGCATGGAGAGCATCATGTCTGCATTTAATTGAGGGAATTGAAAATAACTGACACAGCACAAACACCCTTTGCAGAAATACTGTATATAAAACAAGTCTTTTAACTATGCCCTGAGAAATGGTAATATAAATATGGCACACAAGATATGAATAGGTTATTATGTATTGCAATATATGCTCATACTGAGTCATTCCCAAGCCACCTAAAAGAACATTAACCATTTTTTTTTTAAAAAAAGATACAAAATATATGTCTGTGTCACAGTCATGTAACCCCTATAAGCAGATCCTGTTTGAACCTGTACTTTTCTAGTTCAGATCTTACTAACAGCTGTTTATGCACCTCCTTAGGGTGCAACCACCACTGGCTAACCATACCAAGCATGCACAAAATGCACAATAAATGGGACATGCCAGGGGACAGGGCTTGGAATGTCAGACACGGAATAAGGAATTTCAAAAGTCTGCTAATGGCCACCAGTATGACCTGTGTAATGATGAGAGGTCAAGATTGGAGGGTCTCTGGTTTCACCAAAGGCAATACAGCTCTGTTTCTTCTGCATTGTATTATATATATCTACATATAGTTTCACATTTGTAGCATTACTGTTTATACCTCTCTTAGGCTGGTGTTACTAATTAGCCACCCTGAACTGGCCTTGAATTACCCCTTGGTAAATGGTGCCTGCAGTGTGCTCCAGAGAGTGCAATGTACTCTATAAACAGAATGCAAGTGTCACAATACAAGGCTAATTAGTAATTAATACAGGTAATTATGACATGGCAACAAAAATCAGTGCAGTTAGCATCAGAATTTAATAATCTGCTTGATAATTTGCAACAACCCCTACGATTAGCTTCTCATAAGCTGCTCAGAGCACATGAGTGTCGCAGACACTTTCCAACATCTCCTGTGACAAGTTTAAAGTCCTGGATCATTGCTGCTATAGAGATGTAATTTCAGTATTGAAAATTATAGCATTTTAGCCATGTTCATTTTTAGCATATAGTGCTCCATTAAAGAAAATTAAGTACTGAATCATTATCCCCCACAACATGGGGTTAGTTGAGTGCAACAGCCATCTGACTGCAGTGTAGCTAAAGATAGTGGGGTACAATGTTGTCTTTGTTGGTGGGATCCTGGGAGCTGTAGTTCAGCTAGATCTGGAAGGCCCATGCTAACCAACGCCTGCCTTAGTAAAATGAAAATTGAAGGGGAAGTGTGCTGAAGTATATTTTGAGTTGAACTCCTATATACCTACCGCAGGCGTCATGGTTACTGATTCTGTTGCATAAGCACTGACTAGTTTGGGCAAATGAATGGTTGGTGAGCTGGTACCATTTAGGTGGCAGTAGTGTAGCTTACTCCATACCTCCCAATAAATTCTAACAAGGTGCATTGCCGTGCTGTAATCTGCTGATTCCAGAATCAGATGGATTTATTATTTGCTCTTTCGATAAAGAATTTACAAAACAGAGTGTGAGTCTGACAACTTCTGAAACTAAGGAATTCTTTACTGTAAAATTAATTGGTCTTATATTTATTTTTGGTATTTTTAGAATGACTTCCTTTTTTTGAATGTTAAGCAGACCCATTGATGGTTGCTAGGGGTTGGTTACCCTAGTCACAAGCAACATAAATAATAGAGGGCCGAAACAAAACAAACAATATGAATATTAATAAAACTGAAGCCCTATGCTTAAGCTGATTCCAAAATAGGATTACTACAGGGGTGCAGGGGATGCAACTGCTCTAGGGCCTAGGGACCTCATAAGGGCTAGTGGGAACAAAGAATGGGCTGCACAGTAGCCTTGCAGTGCTGGGGGCCTGAGTTTAATTCCAGCTTTGGCACTATCTGCAAGGGCGGAGTATATTCCGCCTGTGTTTAGGACCTTTGATTGTAAGCTCCACTGGGGTAGGAACTGTAACGCACTCTGTAAATGTGTCGGTACTATATAGATAACCTATTTTTTTCCACTAGAGGTTTAAGAAAACTGCAGTATACATAGACTACACAATTATACACAGGGTCAAGGGATATAAGTGAATAGAGATCATGGGATAATGTGGTGGTGATAATATGAGGGCAACCATTGGTGTAAATATTGGGGTTCAGGGGATGTGACTGACCTGGATCCCAGAGGGAACAATTGTTGACTACTTGCTGATAACTGGCATAATAAACCATTACAGTGACTGAGCTCAGCTTTACAGTTGTTTCTAGAGAGAATATGGCATTATAATCCTACATTGGTTTTGTCTGGGTAGGAGGTATGTGTAAAGCACTGGCATATGGCAAAGACTAGATTTCTGGACCTCCAACTATCACATAGGCTTCCTTTGCACAAATCTGCCAACTCTCCCTGGTATGTGGCACCTGGAAAGTGAGATCTGTTTATCTTTTCCCTTTGTTTCTTCCCTTAATTCTGCTGTTTTTATGATAAATGCAGGAAACATATCTGCAACCTTACCGGGAAACAGCTTCACCTCAGCGTTATTGTTCTTGTTTTATGTTGTTTGATACCATTATGACATTCAGATGTTCCCTGAGTGTCTAGACTCAAACCCATTTATTGCTGTCATGCCGTGCTGACCATGTTCTTTGAAAACGATCTTTTAACAAAGGAGATGTAACAAGTGTTGACAAGAATGAAGAACCTACACAGACCCAGTCCTTTACCATCAGCAGTAATTAGATAGCAGGTTCTTGGGCCAAAAGGGAAGTCACATTTTTAAACCAGGGGGCATTCTGCAGCTTTTTCCTATAGAGAGAGAAACAATGGGATGACACATCTGTTTATTTAAAAAAAATACATTGTTAAAAATAAAACTTGCTTCCCAAAGATATTGCCAGAGCACAATGTCAAATGTAGGGTGAAACTCTGCCAGGAAAACAGCGGCATGAATCTAGCATTAGTAGTTATTTTTATGTTACATAGGTCATCATTTAACACA
This sequence comes from Xenopus tropicalis, assembly GCF_000004195.4. Taxonomy (NCBI): domain Eukaryota; kingdom Metazoa; phylum Chordata; class Amphibia; order Anura; family Pipidae; genus Xenopus; species Xenopus tropicalis. Next base: position 109,771,289 of record NC_030679.2, read on the forward strand.
ACACTATATAAGAAAATTCTTGGCACCAGGGTATCATCCGGCCTCAGTTTGCTTGCAATTTAATGTGGCAGCGAGGGGAAGCAACTTGTCACCAGGTAACATATCTGGGTTAAAAAAGACATATGGAATGGAATCTGTTATCCAGAAACCTGTTATCGAGAGAGGTATGGGAAGGCTCCATAGACTCCATTATAAGCAAATAATTTGATTTACCCTTATTGGAAGCAAAACAATCCTATCAGGTTTAATTAATGTTTAAATTATTTTTTAGTAGACTTAAGGTATGGAGATACAAATTAGGGAAAAGATCTTTTCCCTAAAAAAAACAGAAAACCAAATGCCATTTAGACCTGTCACTAGTATTATTTTGTATTACTGGGCTCATTTATGGAGCAGTGAATTGTTCAAGGTAGAAAATACGCACACAACCTGCCATTTTTTTTACCCACAATGTTAGTTGCCAGAATTCTAGTGTAATTGCAGGTGCCAGCAAAGTACAAATTTGGTGGCCTTGTAAACCGTGGTCAAGTTGTGGCTGAGTTTTGATGGCGTTGATGCGAGTGCAAAGTGTGTCAGTTGTGAAGTTGAGAAAAATAGCATTATTGTGAAGTGTAAGTCAATTATTGGTCCAAGAGCCAAATGACAAGATAAACCTGATATCACCCACATCAAGGTGGATCTTTGTGTATGCCCACCTTAAGACACAAAGAAATCCTTGGAAATAACACGCTCTGAAACACCCATCTGTGCACACTGTACTTTGCGCCTCATACATCAAAGCAGGTGCATTTTGTCAGCACCTTTCAATAGCAAATCTGTCCTTTTAACTATTAACACAAGTAAGCTTGCATTTTTATTTATATATTTTATTTCCTTGTCTTGGTTATGGCTGAGTGGATCCTTGTGAATGAATGGTGTTAGAGGCACTTAAGCACGCAGAACAAACAAGGCACATTTGGATTTTCCGAGATCCTCTGAATTATTTGCCTAAGCCCCATTTCCAACTTGCGTTTGTCTATTTTTCCCATAGAGCGGAGCAAGATAACACAGGAAAAGCTTGTGCCACTGGCCAAAGTCAACATGAGAAAGTGGCGCTAGACTTGTCTGCCATGTGAAAGTGCATTTCCTGCCATGATTTGTCCTGCTGATACAGAGAAGCTCTCTGACAGCCATATCACTGCCTATCTAATGAAATGTCACAGAACATTCACATGTTGCCGTGCAGAACTGATGGCAAGCTGTGTGGGTCTGACAGACATAATGTTTTTAGAAGAACTGACTAAACGTCTGGTACAATGAGAGATATGTCACTGATAAGCCCCGAGACGCCACTAAATTGATATTTATCTGTTTATTTTGTCATCTAATCTTGTTTCTTTCCCACCAGCTTTGCTAATCCTTTAGTTTTCTCTTAGTGAGAGAATTTTCAAAGGCTGCTGTGTATCATGTTAGTGCTTGGTGTTTTTATACAAGGGCAAGCAAACTCTCCATCACTTCTGGCACATCTTAAAGGGGTTGTTCGCCTTTAAATTAATTTTCAGTATGTTGTAGAGAGTGCTATTTTGGAACATTTTACAATCGGTTGTTATTTATTATTATTTGTGGTTTTCAGCAACTCCCTTTATTGGAATTTTAGCAGCTATATGGTTGCTAGGGTCCAAATTTACCTAGCAACCAGGCAGCGATTCTAATGAGAGACTAGAATATGAATAGGAGTGAGTCTGGACAGCCTCAAAGAACAAAAGTTTTTTAGCTGGCGGGTCAGTGGATCCCATTTGAAACCTGGAAAGCAAAGAAGAAGGCAGATAATTTAAAAACTCTAAAAAATAAATTATGAAGACCAGTTGAGAAGTTGCTTAGGGTTGGCCATTCTATTACATACTAAAAGTTAACTTAAAGGCAAACCCTTTAATGAGACGGAGTTATCACCCAGAATAATATTCCCTTACTTATCAAGGATCCAGTCATTTGCAGCCGGCACACTTCTGAGGGACACAAGAGCCGGGAAGACAGAACGTCTTTCTTGGAAAAGGTTATACTTACATAGTGCAGGGAATTCCATCAATTACTGTGGATTCCAAGAATCCTCAGGGCAGGGTAGAGTAAGAGAGAGCAGTTGGGGGCTGGTGCCATGATTTCAGAATTTACTTTATTTCACTTATGTTAAAGGGCAAACATACACTGAGTTTAAATGCCAGCTGCCGAGGCCTCACAGCCTCATGTGTTGCCTAGCACCGTGTCTTTTTCACTCATTTGAATGGAATGTAGAAAGTAGAATCTTCATTCTTGAAACTCTGGCAACTTTTTTTGTCAGCAATATGGATTCTACATGTCTGGCAGTTAAAGACCTTTTTCCTCTAATAATGCTTAAAAACATTGGTAGGCAAAGGTTATTTTGTAAAGGGATTTTTTTATATCCTCATGGTTGTATGTATTAATGTATTAAGGGTCCACAATATATAGTTGCTCTGGAGAATTTAAATAAATAGACAGCAAAAAAAATAGTGCCTCCAGTGGCCAAATGATCATGAGCAACTTATAATACTAAAGGGTATCTCCGACATTAGGGTACATTTGTTTTACTCAACAAGCAATGAATTGTGCTGGGGGTGTATAATTCCCCTCCATTTTAAAATAGGTTTTGTTGATAAGGAACATTGCTTGCATGAAATAAAATAGTGTAAAAAACAGCTTATACAATTCCAACCTTGTTTACCGCAATAGCACCCCAGTCACCTTGATCATCTCTCCCTGGGCTGGAATCAAGTACAAGGTACTGTTTTATTATTACAGAAAAAAGGGAATCATTTTCAAAAATGTGAATTATTTGATTAAAATGGAGTCTATGGGAGATGGCCTTTCCGTAATACGGAACCTTAGAACTGCCATGCAGAAAGATAAGGGAGGCCTAATTTTGGGTTTTCACTTCCTGGTTTGTTTAAAAAATATTTGTGCTAGCAGGCTAGCTAGCAACATGCTATATACACATAAACAGGTAAAATAATGCTGCATGTACCTTTTCTAAACCTCTCAGTATGATATGAATTATACCCGTACCTTCATGCTAATGTCAAAGGGCACACTACGCATGTCTCAGAAGCAACAGGTTAATAGAAATTAAAGATGTCTAACATTTCCATAATCTTCCATTTTTCCATGGTCGCAGCATCCAATGGCGTGGCTTTGCTAATGACAATTACACGAGGAAGCTCTGAAGCATAATCTTTCAATTTCACATTCACTTTGTGCTGCCTTGTTTTAATGTCTTTGGTATGTTAATGCCTTTGCCTCCAGCAACCCATTACATTCCAGCCAATCTAAAGCTTGGAATTTCCACTTAGTGCTGCTCTAGACCCTCCCCTGCATCAAATTTATAGTCTGGAATAATTGACAGCACAAAATGAACTTAGTTTATAAACCCAAAGGGAACAAGTTGCTGATCCTAATGATCCTCATTAGAATTCTTTTTTTTTTTTTCTGTCGTTGTTATTCTACAGCGGAAGTGGTTTAAATGCCCTTGTGGCTGTACCTTGCATTCTTCATATCCTACCCAAACTAAACACACGTCTATGTGTATGTTAATCCTTCCAAAATAAACAGAAGGCAGCAACAGATTGAATAACCTATGGCAGAAGGAACTTTCCAGCATGCACAAAGATCCAATACCATATGGCAACAGAGGATTTCATTTTCAAAGGGTTTCCTGAAATATTCTTTGTCATTATTTGCTAAAAACAAAGATTTGAGCTTCATGTGTGTTGTTATTGGCAGCAGTAAATCAAACACAACCTGCTGGCAGAGCCCAGACAGATATGAAGTGAATTCCCATCCACAGAAAGGAGAGGAAGTGCAATAGGAGCTGTAAGCACAGCATATAGATCATGTTCCAGGGCATCTATAGGAGAACTGGGCAAGAGCCAAGACTAAATGATGTGCACAATGTTGAATATGATGCTTACTTCCTAAGATATTCCCAAACAACATATCAAAGGATGTTTTCTATAGCATAGGATGTATTTATAGAGTGACTGTCTTGTCAGACAAGTGTTAACTGCTGCTGTTTTTATTTTTTAATCTGATAAAATAATCTACTTTTATGCATTGGGTGATGATGACATCAGTGCAGAACAGTCATTCAATCACACGCAATCACACACAATTACACCTACACTGTGCAAACAATTGGAAATTGTAATGAATGGGATCAAATAGGCACTAGGGCAGTGGAAAAAGGAACAGCTTTTGGCTAATGGCACAACTGGCTGGGTATTTCCACCCAAAACCACCCATGCTGCTTTCCATTGACTATAATAGTACCTGAATCATTTGTACAGGCATTGCTTCATCTAAAAATATGCATTCAATTGAAGCCGTTTGCCCATAGGTATGCCCCTGTTAGCCCATACTAACTAAGTTGCTTACACACAGGCAGAAAACTGTGCTACATAAGGCACCCACACATCAGTGAATGCACCTAAACCAACCCTGTGTTAACCCTTGCCAAGTAGTCACCACCATGTTGCTAAAAAAAACAGTACAAATATTGTTTTACTATGGAATGTTGTATGTAGATATACTGTACCTATGCATTAAGCCACATGCTCCTTAGTATGAGAATAGATTTACAGGTAATTATGCAACTGACTTTAAGATTATACCTTGTTTATTAGTTATGGCAAAAGTTCCCAAAAGTCACCTAAGAAACAATGTCACAGCTACTGACAGCAGCAGGGATGTCTGACACGTGGCCCTTAGATGCTATGAACTAAAATCCTGGATACTGGGAGCTCATTATTTTTTGCAGCTTATTGCACATAGTGTGCTTCTTGCACAGGGAATCTCACTGTGGATTTGCATTAGTTCGGAATCATATAGGATCTAACATAGATGGCATGTGCATCCCACAGAAATTCATTAGAATTGACAGGACCAATACAATTGGGTAAAGTAGGCAAAAAAGGTTCAATGGCCTAATACTGTTGTAAAATGCTGTGGCTCATCTTACTCATCTGTAAAGGCACCAAACATTCACAAGCAAGGTACAGGGTGGGGGTGATCTGTTGAAGCTGTCTTTACAAGGTGATATAGATAACCAGATAAGGTTAAAATCAGCCAAACTACCCAACAAAAGTCTCTAGGATTACATTCTAGACATTACGAGGAGATTATTTATCTGTATAATAATGGCTGCCAGATTTGTTTTATACAAACTAAAAGATTTGTTTTATACAACTAAAAGGCAAATATAAAGTATACATTTGCCACCAAGAACTGTGTTTAAATATTCAGGGATGAGGATCTTGTGCCTTTTATAGAGCTGATGACTTGCACAGGGTCAGTTATACAAAGGCATGTCACCCTTCTAAGGATTCAGTTACCAGTAGGATAATGATTCTAAACATCAAAGCTATGCCAGGCCTTCGCAAATCCAAGGAAGAGAAAGGAGCATTGACTTGCATGGCTTCCCCTACACAATCTCTAGGTGCTCACCCCAGTGGATATCTTTGGGAACATTTGAAAAACCACAAGACAAAAGTGGAATGCTCTGTAAGAGTCTTGGAATAATGTGGATTCTACAAAAAAATGTGTCTAATCAGTGCTAATCGGTTCTTTAAAAAGTATTATTTGAGAAAAAACTTGTAATACTTTTATATAAATTATGAATTCAACATAGGTCTTTGCAGTAGAATCTATTGTATAACACATAACGTAGCTCTACTGTAAGGTATAAGATGATATATGACCTTATACATGCTAGAGTAAGCTAGTTGAACAGATACTTTCTCTCTTACAATATATCTGAATAGTAATGGTCAATGGACTGCTGCTTTGGACTTTTTACATCACTATTTCATAAGAATGTGTATGTGCAGGCTATGAAACAGAAATCTATCTATATTTGTCGAAATATGACATCAGACAATTGTGTGATTAATATATAGGGATTAATATATAGGGATATCTTTAGCTCAATATTAACATTCATTTGTATTATAAGTGGTCATTGACCCTACTTGATCTGTGCAGGTTACAGGTCTACGGAGGTTTCATTAATAATCTATGCTGCAGTTTTGTAGCTCAGTAAGGAGCATCGCTACTGATAGTATCTCAGTTCTTCAGGTTGACTTGGCGTGAGCTAATGGCTTCCCGTTGATTTGAATGTGAATGACATGAAGAATCCAGTGAAGGTGTTTTTGAGAGATACATCCTTTCTTTTTAGTTGGAAAAACCATTGCATTTGCTACTAGCGTGCAAAATCAAATTCAGTCCTGCATTCCTAATAACCAATCTACCCATTTAATTTTGGCATTTTCATTTTAATGTTTGTTTTACCTTTTCCTGTTTTTCTCCCCAGGTCTGTTTTTTTGAAGCTGCATGATTTCATTACACCAATGTCTGTTGTGCTCTTGCTAATCACAAAGCAAGAATACTTTGCCAGGGTTGGTTGCTTTCAGGAGGCGTTTGCATTGCTCTGCTTGTATGTGCGCCTTGGCCACATTCACCTGATGTTTGCCCAGTGTCCTTTGCTATGTGTATTACGATGAGGGGTAGTGTTAAGGGGAGACAATAATTCATTTACTTTAGATGGGGCCTGTTCATTGAGAAAATCCTAAATAATATATATTTAAAACTATGCAATGATTGTTTTGTTTTCCATTTATTTCAGGAGTGTTCAACTTTTGTGTTTCCACCTACTTTGTTTTTTATTTTTTTTAAAAAAGAGCCCTGGGATCAGTGCATCTAACTCTTAGTAGCCTTAAGTTTTGGACACCAAATTTCTATCAATAACCTTGGACCCTCTTCTGTCAGTTGAAATCAGCAATAAAAATATACCCAGCAATTCAGCACTGTCAAGGTAATCTCACCATGCACCAGTCATTATTTTGCCAAAAACAACAAACCTAATCATAAAGATTATAGATTTAATATACTCTGGGCCAGGTATTCAGCTGTTTGTGTCATGCCTATGTATTGCTCTGCTTAAAGGGATACTGTCATGATTTTTATGGTGTACTTTTTATTTCTAAATGACACTATTTACATAACAAATAATTCACTCTATTATTTAAAATTGTGTGTAGGCACCATCTCAGGTCATTGTGCCTGAGTCTGAGCTTTCAGAAGAAGCCAGCACTACACAGGTGTTTTCAGGTAACCTATTGTTTCTCCTACTCTCATGTAACTGGAGGAGTCCCAAACCGGACTTGGATTTCTTACTATTGAGTGCTATTCTGATAGGGGTGAAATCACTCCAACTTGCAGCTCAGCAGTAAAGTGTGCCTGAAGTTTATGAGAGCACAGATCACGTGGCTGTGGCAGCCTGGGAAATGAAAGAATATGGCTAACCCCATGTGAAATTTCAAAATTAAATATTAAAAAATCTGTTTCTGTTTTTAAAAAACAGATTTCAATGCAGGATTCTGCTGGAGAAGCTCTAGTAACTGATGGGTTTTGAAAAAAATATGTTTTCCTTTAACATATCCATGAAGTGCTGAGGGAGATAACAGACCTATAAAATAAACACACACGTGTTCATACTGGTGCTGTCCTCAGGCACGGAAAATAAAATTAGCTGTGAAAGCTGTGATTAAAATGACTTTATTTTTCTTTCCTTATGTATTTCCTTTAATGGCAGAATTGGTCTGTGTGAAAAGGATAGAACATCACAAGGCGCTGGTGGAAACATTGACTATTTTGCAAAGCAATCATGCAAACAAGAGGTGGTTCACCTTTAAGATAGCTTTTAGTATGTTATAGAATGTAGTATTCCTAGCAACTTTGCAATTTGTCTTCATTATTGTTTTAACAGTTTTTTAAATTATTTGTCTTTTTCTTCTACATCTTTCCAGCTTTGCCACTGGGGCTACTAATCCCCTACCAGTCAAAAAACTATTGCTCATTAAGGCAACAATTTTATTTTTATTGTTACTTTTTATTCCTTATGTAATATTTCAGTCCCCCATTCACAACTTTGCCTAGTTTCTAGAATAAAGAAGACCCTAGCAACCAGATAGCTGCTAAATAAAAAGCGAAATAACTAAAAAAAAACTATAAGAAAAATAAAAAATGAAAACCAACTGCAAATTGTCTGGAAATACCAATGTCTACATCATACTAAAAGTTAATTTCAAGGGGAACAGCCATTTTAAAATGCTATGCTCCAGCAGATAAGGGGTTAAACATCCTGTGTGTTCCTCAGCAGGATTTGTGACTGCTAATGGCAGAAGCTGCTCTCCATGGTTAGAATGGCAGGTGATGGAGCCATGGGTTCAAATGGAATTCATTTCCCAGCAAGTGTTTAAACAGAGCTCAGAGCAGCTGCTCCTGCATTCTGTCAGACTCACATCCAGGGGGGTGAAAAATGACAAGGTACAGGGTACTTTGCACTGACGCAAAATAAAGAAAAGGAAGAAAGGGCCCCTGGAATCTTCTCTTAAAACCAATAATCCCATCTTCAAAGCCACAGACTTCCCAAACAAGAGCTGGAAATTGTAATGCAGGTTTGAATTGTCTGGGACATATCTATATAGAGAGAGAGAACAAAAAATAAAGCATATTGTCAGAACTGCCAAATAAATAGACATCTTGGCATGAAACAGCATTTGCTTGTAACCACTTCAAATACAACTAACAACACACAGGCTATTACCCTAAGTAAATTACAGACCAACACATTCTCAGGCACAGCCGTAAGCTCAGCAATAGGGAATTTACTGCTAGTGGTTCAAATGTCAAGCATTCTGCTTTATTCTTTGATCAAGGCACATCAGTGACTGTGTCATTCTTTAATTGGTGAAGCAGGTCACTTTACACTCCTCACAGAGCTGCAAGACGTGGGTGTTCATGGGAAACTACCGATACATGCACAAACTGAGCATCTGTAGGTCCAGAGACTCTGGAATTGCATTCATTTAAAAATACAACATAGACCGTGCCTGAGCTTGTTTAAAAACAAAACAAGTACTTAAAGTACACAGTAAGATTTGCTTATTTGGCTTGCTTGATGAGCAAATCTTTCCCCCCAATATGCCCACTTTGCATGGGCGATATCATTCTAATGTGATCGTTTGGCCCTATGGCCATATATATTAAAAATCAAGACTGTCCAATCAACATCTGGATGATTTTTGACCAGATATTAATCAGTGATGCTTGTCCAAAGGCTCCATAGACAGACATATAAGCAGCAGAGGTGACCTTAAGGACCTGAATCAGCAGCTGAAATCTGCCCGTGTATGGCCACCTTTAAGTGGGAAAAAGAAACTTAGTAAAAAAAAACTATATGTTTATATAGAACACAGTTGGAAAGGGCAATGCTATATTTTGGAGTTTGCTGAATAACAAGTTTCTAGATAATAGATCTACTACATGTTATTAATGCTGGGTTATAGCTCAATGTCATGTGACTCACAAATTTATCAGCTTGTAGAGATGCTGCATTCAGGGCATTTTTATGTCATAGGGTCAGATGGGCTAGTGGTTCGGAAATTTGCCGAAATCGACTGCGCAGCGTGTGCCATCCCACCGGCGACTTACATTTTCACCGGTGGGATGGTAGTTCGGGGAGATTAGTCGCCCGTGACAAGGGAGATTTGTCGCGGGCGACTAATCTCCCCGTGTGCCAGAGCCCTAAAAGGACCCTGTCCTTGATGTTTATCCTGAGGAAGTTGTGAGGACACCACCAAAGTGCTGATTGAATAAATACTGAAAGTTATAGGTTTGTTTAGCTAATGAATGAAGATTACAATCAAGATTTCCTATTAGCAGAATCGAAGTAGAACAGATCCAATGCCCTTAAATACTGCGTAAAAATATATAAGCTCCTAAAATGTTTAAAAATACAAATCCCTTTTACTGGTGCTGCCAAAAATAACACATTAGGAATTAGTATAATTCTTACAAAAAATGTCTATAAAATCTTGGAGGTTCAGCAAGCCTGGCTTTGGGCATGCTGTCCAGAAAACCTACAATATACTGAGGAGACAAAAGAAATGCTGTCAGTCTGATAAATGCTGTTGCCATCTGTTACATACAGATAAATTAGCAGCCCAAAAGAAGAAATATGACTTGGCCACTCTTTATCAATGTCCTTTGTAGTTGCACCTCTCACAATCCAGTCCACCACACAAAAATCAGAAGAATAAGGCAGAAGTAAGGGAAAAATCAGAAATGTAGTTGTGGGCCAGGTAATTGGTCTGGACAGACAGTTTACTAAGAATTCTTATCCATGGCAGGCAGCAAAGATCGCAACCAGTAGTAGGCAATGTGTCGGTTTGAGCAATGAGAGTCAAAATTCAGTGACCTGGGCACACAAAAATGTAGCTAAGAGAGTAGCAAAATGGGGATTCAGCAGATCCAGTACAACAGAGACCAGCATGGGCAAGGGAACGTATTAGAACCCAGGATTTAAAGAAGACCTGGAAGCACAAAGATATGTGCCATTCACCAGACAAGGCACAAAGACATGCATGATGCTGATACAGTTCATGTAAAATCCCCTTCACAAATAGAAATGTGACTTTCTTCCTTAATTAATGAAGTACCTTATCTCCACTGTAGTTTCTACTGTATGTGTAAGATTCTCAGCCAATAATTATCTATTTAATGAATGTTACATTCTTTTGGACCTAAAAAGTCGACACATTTGATTTTAATTTAAAAAGCATGATCATTCTTTGTACATAATGTAAAAGAATTCATAAAGAAAATACAGTGCCTTTAATTCTTATGTTCTGTTCTAGGCCATGTCTTGTTTAGATCATTTGCTGTTCATTTCCTGCAGAAGATTGATTTCCTTCATGAATGACAGTTGGACAAATAATGGAACTGTTTGTATACTATTGAATTTCAGTCCAGAACCCAGCGAAATACTGTAACAGATGCCACAGATCTTGTACTAGCCAAGAATCCAACATCCGCTAGCAACTTTTAAATGTGCAGCCTGTATAAAAGCAATGGATCCCAAACTAACAAAACAAGAACCAAGCTGAGCATGAAAATTCTACTGTCCATGTAGGAACTGAAGACTAAACAGAAGACTAAACAGTGCCATACAGAATGTATCACTGCAACATCAGACAGATAAGCAAGACTAGAGCACCTGATGATGAGAGATTCCTCAGGCATACACTATGTGGCCCAAAGTATCAGACACATTGTTAGTTAAATATATCCCTACATTCCATCAAATATGACATGTCCTCAGCTGGAACACTTCATGCTGAGTGTCAAACTGTTCCTTAAAGTTATGTCAGCACAAGAACTAACCATCAGAAGTGTGGGTTTTTACAGGTGGTCAGAGGCCAACAAACCTAACATCACTATGTGCAATGCCAGACATTGGCTAGAATGGTGTAAGCCACCACTAGATATCTGGTTGTGTATGGGAAAAGTTTAGATTAGTCAGGTTCCAGGAGAAAACTACCTGCCGGAATGCTTAATGGCGACTATTAGATGAAGGAGAAATAATGGTCTGGGACTATTTTCCCATGGCTCAGGTTAGGGCCTCTGTTTCCAATATAAGCAAGTCAAGGGTACAACATACAATAACATTCTTGCCCATTTAATGCTTTCTACTTTGTGGCAGCAATTTGGGGAAGACTTTTTCACAATAAGGTCCAATGGACACAATTAGATTAATAAAGGACAGGTTTGATGAGATGGGAGTGAAAGAACTTGACAGGCCTGCACAGAACCCTGACCTCAAATCAACTGATCCATAAGGACAGTGCCAAATTTCAGTAACACTTTGTGGCTAAATGGAAGCCAGTTCCACCAACAATGTTCCAACATGTAGATGAAGGTCTTTCCAGTGGGTCAAAGGCTGTTATAGCCCCAAAATAAAGTCCAATTTTATATTCATACCCTTAAATTGGGAATGATATGTAGGACAGGAAGTTTGCTGGATCCTTTTTTAGTGTATTTGTTGTTGAACTGACTGGATCTGAAGGGTTTAGCTAAATGAAAGCTTTTGTAACCAAAAAAGGAAGTTAATCGTTCATTTTTAGTTCATGTCATTTTGGAAAAGAGGTACTTATCTGATGTCAGGAATTAATCTGCATCAACAATATGAAATAAGCATGTATAAAATATATTTTCATTACTAAGATAAAAAAGCTAAAAAAATCTAAAAATGTATATTTATATTTTCAGACACGTATCCCTATGACATTTTGTCATCTGCAGTAAATCTGCTACTGTGGGCCTCAAATGACCCTCATTTCCTTCTCACCGGCAGTAATGCCAATTGCTGGGTGGAAAACATACATGTTGTGAAGTAGCCTGAAGCTTCCTTGTGGGCAACTATGTGAGGTTGCTTTAGAAAGCAGAAGCAACATGTATTCTGCTGGAGATTCACATTCCTACAGATGGGAAGAAAATTGTGGATGTTTTGTCACTCTAATTGTATTTTTGGTAATGATGTTTCAGTTACTTGAAGGCTGGTGTTGTTTATGACTGCATGTGGGGCCTGGGGTCTCAGGAAAGCAATTATATTCAATGGGGTACCTAAAACATTGGTAACCTGAATAAATTTGACTTGACCAGTCCTTTAATTGCAAGGATAATAGTATAAGTGTGCCTGTAAATTGGTACTTATAGCAGCAGTGGGGATAATAAAAGCCTCTAGAAAGGGAACATAAGATAGCAGACATAATATGGTAAAATGGTGTTGTGGAACAACAGCCTCTGGGAAAGGACCATGGCTCTGGGATAGCAGGTATAGTAGGGAGAGATGGTGCCTATAGTAGCAGTGGGATAATAGCCTCTTGGAAGGGACTGGGGCTGTTGGATAGCAGGCATAGTAGGGAGAGATGGTGCCTATAGTTGCAGTGGGGGGATAATAGCCTCTGGGAGGGGACTGGGGCTGTGGGATGGCAGGTATAGTAGGGAGAGATGGTGCCTATAGTAGCAGTGGGGGGATAATAGCCTCTGGGAGGGGACTGGGGCTGTGGGATGGCAGGTATAGTAGGGAGAGATGGTGCCTATAGTAGCAGTGGGGGGATAATAGCCTCTGGGAAAGAACTGTGGCTGTGGGATGGCAGGTATAGTAGGGAGAGATGGTGCCTATAGTAGCAGTGGGATAAAGGCTTGATAAAGGGCTGGTTTATGCCCGAAACGTTGCTGTGTGCACTTGAGTAAAGTCACTTTTTTCTACAACATTTCCGGAGTGCTGCTGTTTTTTCATTTTATCCTGGATATTGTTTTACCCTGGCTGAGGGTTCAGCTTGCACCTGGGGCTACAATTAGCTGGTTTGTCCATTGTGTAGCACACCTTAATCAATTTATAGTAGCAGTGGGGGGATAATAGCCTCTGGGAAGGGAATGTGGCTGTGGGATAGCAGGTATAGTAGGGAGAGATGGTGCCTATAGTAGCAGTGGGGGGATAATAGCCTCTGGGAAGGGACTGGGGCTGTGGGATAGCAGGTATAGTACAGATATATTGCAGTGTAGTGAGACAGTAGTGGCAGAACTATATGTTGGATAGTCTATCAGACATGGAAGGTTCTTGACTGAAGCCAGATAGTAAGAGCGAGTTCTCCCGCAGAGCCAAAGCTCAGTGAAAGTCCCCAGAGCGCTGTTACGTGGGTTCTATAAGTTCGTATCGGACAGTATCCCCTGAGCCTGTGTTTGAGCAGCCGGGGACGGGCGGAGGGCCGCTGGGCAGCTATTTAGTGCGGGCTGTGTGAGTGGGACTGCCCAGTGCAGCTGTTACAGGGAGTGATATCATTCTCACACACAGGCTGCAGCGCTCACTCCTGTTGGCACCTTCAGCTCCTGCTCATTCATTGCAACGTGAGGGCGGCTCGGTGCCCCTGTGACTTTAAGAGGCTGAGTCTAGGGGCCAATGAGGGCTTGGCTAGCAGTGACGCGCTCGCCTTCCTCTCTGCCAATGAGCGCTCATTAAGAGTGGAGCCCAAACACATTTTACTACAGAGCTCCAGACCCCAAAGAAGAAGGTGCTTAGGAAATACAAAGGGCTTGTCAGAGACACCCAGGAACAGGGCAGGTTACTGAACTGTAAGTATGAACCTGCTTGCACAGAACCACACTTACCTGACTCTCACAGCAAAGTTCCTTAATGTGACCCTCTAGGAACAGAGCCCCCCTCTTCCACCTTGCTATTATCCATGCTGACTAATCCGTGTGCCCTTTCATAGCTCACTTGCATCCCAGGCATTGCTATGAAGCATGAAGACAATTAAAGAAACATACAGAAAAAAGTACTAACAAAAGGCAGTCAGTGAGATGTGTTATTATATTCAATTGAACAGAAAGGAGAAGTCTCCCCTCATTTGCCTTCTTAATGTCTGTATTTCAATAGTGCTCTTTGTTGTGCTAATATCAGTGTTGTACAATCCTCCTATGAGCATTGTGTTCCTTCCTATTATCTTGCTAATTCCCTGCACTCTGAATATGACTGCAGAGATTTAATGATACATATGACTTCTAGAATGAATGTTTTTGTTTTAGAAATATATTTAAAAGGCTGTTTTTATTTTGCATTTGTTTTGTAACTCCTGCCCCCCCCCCCTACAGAATTCTCTCTAACAGTTGGGATCACCATTCAGACAGTAGAACCTGTTTCTATCTGCACTACTCTTTGTCTTTTGTTACAAGGAAGCATTTCAAGTTCAAGTCTGCCTATTTAATTCATTTCTTTTGTCTCTTCTTTGCTCTTCCGTTTTTCAACATAACTTTTTATTTTGTATTGTAAATTTTTATACTTATACAGTTCTAAGTGTAATACAGATGTGTTTAGCACAGAGATGATTTTCTAAATGTAATGCTCTAGTGCACACACACACACACTAACATACAAACTTTTCCCTTTCTCTCACAATCCCTCTCTTGCATACACATACATCCTCCCTCACTAATAGCACACAGACACACATGCCACTCTCACCCACATTTTCATTTTCTATCATACACACACATCCCCCACATACCCCTCACTGATACACAAACACATATGCCATCACCAGACACATCCTTTCTTTTCCAAACATGTGCCAGATGCAACACACTTGCTTCACTGTCACTTTCACTCACACATGCCACTCACACTCATAGACATCCTCTAACACACACACACACACTCTCTGTGTCCACTGACACTATTACACTCACTGGCGTTGCCCTACATGCTTTGTGACACTTATACTGCCCTACATAGTTAACTTATTTACCAACAAAAATTGTGCCTCACTCTGACACATTAACTGACACTCTCATACCTCTCTCATACTTGTTGGCACATTCTCAAACTCTCAGACATTTCTTTACTCACAGACACTCTCAGCGGCACTCCCACACACTCAGTGGCACACACTCACTTGTTTACTCTCACTCAGACATAAACACATGCTCACGGACACAGATACATGCTTCTCACATTAAAAATGTAAATAGAATATTCAAAATATCAATATAAAGCCCATCAAATGTACCGAGTAGCCCTATCTTGATAGGACACTGCTCACCATGTGGAAGGAATTTAAACATCTTGGATACAAAGATATAAGTGCACAGGCACTGCAGCTTGCTTTAATGGAGATGGGCTATTTGCTAATGAACATCTATGAAGAAAGAAAAAATATTCATGGCGACATTCCAGGTTTCCACCTCTTTAGCCATTCCTGATAATTGAGTGGTGTCTTCTTTGACCTTGAGGGCTAAACACCCCTACTTAGAATTCCTTTGAAATTAGCTCTGTTGCAGTGCTTGTTAGCTGGTTATACATTGCCTTAGCATATCGTGTACAATTTCCTTCTTGTATGCATAGGTCACCACCCCATTAAACATTACCCAGCCTAGTTTTAAAGATTTTTTGGAAACTGGGAACATCTTCAAAACTTCCATAGGTAATAAGTAAACTAAAGGCTAATGTGATTTGCTTTTGTGGGCTACAGAGTTACTTATTTTTTCTACACAATGTTAAAAAATACTATATGTCCTTATTTATGCTTTTCACCTCCAGAATATCTATAGTAGCAGCAGCAAAGGATTCAAGTGAAACTTGGGTGTATATTCAGCTTGATGAGAAAATAAAACTTGTAGCGAAATCTGGAGATATACATAACTCATTCCCCATACATGAAATGTAGTCCATAATTCTGTGATTTTCTAAATACGTGATATATAAATCCAAGTGCAGTAGCCATGTCTCATAACATTATCATCTCAACCCTTACCTTTGTGGGATGTTTTCTTCTAGAGTGTAAGCTCTTAAGATCAAGCACCCACTTCCCCTTTTAAATCACTATGCATTTGTAAATTGCTGTGCTTGCTATATGGCTGTTGTAAAGTAATGCACTGTATGATGGATGTCTATAAATACCATGTAATAATAGAATAGAAAAGTTGTAAGAATGTGTGGGGGTAGTACAAATATTTTAGGAAGCATCAGCACATAGTATAAGAATCAAAAATTGCAGTAACTGAGGCAGAGTTTGCCCCTCTCATAGCAACCTGCTGATTATGATGGATTATAGGTTGTACTGGAACAGTTTTGCCCCTGTTTTTATGTAGACATTCTGTAGAAGAAAACAGGAAGGAAGCTTGCAGGATCTTTTTTAAGAGTAAGATAGAATATTTTGGAATGATGTAAGATAGAATATTTTGGAATGATGTATGTGGTGATCAAAGTGGAAAAGATTCACATAGTCTCTAGGGGGTGCAGTGAAGTACTGGGTTGATGTAAAGGTTGGTTCCAAAAGCGCAGATCTGAAAGCAGGTTTGTAGCCCATTATGACCTTAGCAGATCTTCTCCCGATATCCCCCACCCACGGGTGGGTGATATTGGGAGAATCCAGGGTAATTCGATTGTTTGGCCCTGGGGCCAAACGATCGAATTATAATGACGGGTATAGGTAAAGTCGGTCCGGGCAGGTTAGAAAATCTAGTCGGATCGGGGACCACATTGGCTTGTTGATGCGGTCCCCGATCCGACTAGATTTTCTAACCTGCCTGATCGAGATCTGGCCAGCTACTATCGGCCTGTGTATGGGGACCTTTACATACATAGTTACATAGGGTTGAAAAAAGACCAAAGTCCATCAAGTTCAACCATCCCAAGTAAACCCAGCACACACAAACATATACTGACCTATCTACACACTCACATACAGACCCATACTGACCTATCTATCCACTCACATACAGACCCATACTGACCTATCTATCCACTCACATACATAAACCCATACTGACCTATCTATCCACTCACATACATAAACCCATACTGACCTATCTATCCACTCACATATAGACCCAAACTGACCTATCTATCCACTCACATACAGACCCAAACTGACCTATCTACACACTCACATACAGACCCATACTGACCTATCTATCCACTCACATACAGACCCAAACTGACCTATCTATACACTCACATACAGACCCACACTGACCTATCTATACACTCACATACATAAACCCATACTGACCTATCTGTCCACTCACATACATAAACCCATACTGACCTATCTATCCACTCACATACAGACCCATACTGACCTATCTATCCACTCACATACATAAACCCATACTGACCTATCTATACACTCACATACATAAACCATATATACCAACATCAATACTAACTGTAGATTTTAGCATCACAATAGCCTTTGATACTATGCTTGCCATGAACTCATCCAGGCCCCTCTTAAAGGCATTAACGGAATCTGCCTTTATAACATCACTAGGAAGAGCATTCCCCAACCTCACTGCCCTCAACGTGAAAACCACCCACACTGCTTCAAATCAAAGTTCCGTTCCTCTAATTGAAAGGGGTGACCTCTGGTGCGCTGATCGTTTTTATGGGAAAAAAGAGCAACATGTTGTAAGATGTTTTAAGAGATGGGAATTCTGCTGGGGGTATGCTAAGAAGGTGCTCAGTGTCACTCTTTCACAGCAGAACCTTGAAACTTTCATGGTCAGGGTCTTGTCCTTTTCCCGAGGTCATGCTTTTGGGAGTGCACCAGAGTTACCCCATGGCTTTACAGCAGTTTTACCACGTGCCCTTAACTCATTAGCAGAGACTACACTTTAGACACACCAGAACTTCAGCAGGAGCTCA
This sequence comes from Xenopus tropicalis, assembly GCF_000004195.4. Taxonomy (NCBI): domain Eukaryota; kingdom Metazoa; phylum Chordata; class Amphibia; order Anura; family Pipidae; genus Xenopus; species Xenopus tropicalis. The sequence goes on from NC_030679.2 coordinate 109,789,380, forward strand.
TAGCAAGTCCAGTTTGTGCAAGTGATGATGTAGGTGTAGACATCAGCACAATGATCCCAGCGTCAGAGAACTGTGAGGTGGAGGTTTTGAGGTGGATTGTTGAAGTGAAATCTTTTAATTAGACTCCTGCTCAGTAAATGACCTGTAGAATTACTAAAGCACTGAGAGCACAACCATGTTAAATAGTAGTTGTTCTATTGTTCAGCACCATAAACGTTATGAATGTTATGAACATAAAGATGAAATGAAATAGGAGTTTAGAGAAGATACTATACTGTTTTTCCATGAAGTTATTAACAGTAGAGATAAAGGACCTTTTGTTTTTGTTTGTTTCCCCTGTTTCAACTGTAATAATACTCCACTTTAATGGTTTATCAGGTAACCCACCCCTCTAACTGTGCTGCCCAGGGCTCCCAATATTATGTGCATTGCTTTAGAGGTCAAGGGGTTAAGAATACGAGTTTCATTTGTGCAGCTGTTGCGGTTTCGGCTCCGATCGTTAGCAAATCCGCTTGTGGAAAGAAGTATGAAACCTAGCACCTAGCGTTTTTTGGCTCAGCTTGTTTCCTATTATAAAAAAAAACCTAATTAGTTTGAAGTCATGAAGGCCATTTTGTTTCTTTATGGTTGTCACGGAGAGACCGCTGGATCCTGAAAGCCCAAGTGTTAGAAGAAGAACCTAAAAAAATCTTAACAGCCTACAGAGTATTTTAGGGAATTTCAACCTGTGTGTTATCAGCTGTTATGTAGCAGCAGCATCCCCCAGCGCTAAGGCTGCAGCCTCAATGGTGTGAATATGCATATAGTAGAGAGGAAGGGAGAAGTATTTACCAGCCCCTCTAGCTCAGGCATAGAAGGAACCATTGCCAAAATCAGCATCCAGTCAAGACCATGTTTGGAAGTGCCATGTACATGCTGCTAATTTTCCACCCTCTGCCAAAGTAATTCCTTGACAGTTGTACTTAGAGTTTAGTAGCCTCTAGGTCATACAGCAACCCATGCCAGCTACCTCCATTGTCTATTATATCTTTAATATTTGGCAATGTGAGTTCCTTCATTAGTATGTTAATAGTCCACACATACTGTGAGCTTTGTGACATGGCTTTTCCACCCAGTAAGCTTCATTCAACAGGCTTTTGTCTCCTAGTGGAAATGCTGGAAAGTTTATATCCTCCAATAACCAAGCACAGTCTTCTATGAGTCTGTCAGAATAGAATGGCTATAGTCTGTATATGGTTTGTATGTCGCCTCTGGCACGTGACCATAATGCAAAGCAGATGATGTGAACATTTGGGGTGAACTATGCTACACCCTTCCAGGTCATGCTTAGAAAAAGACAAATGATTTATAACTTTGTACCATACAAGGATAAAAGACACAGAAAGCAATTCCAATTATAAATAGGCATGTTGTATTGATACATCACAGGGAGTGACTTAGCAAAGTGCAGATAAATTGGGTATTACGTCAGTCTGTATATATATTACGCAATAGCTATCCATGCTCTCCTTCTCAAAATGCTAAAAGCTCTCTCAGGGGTCTTATTACTCTTCTAAATAATACAGCTGAAAATAATTTGAACAAAGGAAGTTCGTGCATGCACTTGAGATGGAAGAACTCTTGGGAGATTACCCATATTGGATATTTGACACCGCCATGATTTATGGAGTTTATATAGAAACAGCTGTTTTGCTGTTCAGGTTTACAACAGTGGACACAACCCTGTGTCCTTCAGAATCAGTGGTTTGTCGTGGAAGTGATTAATTAGGGTGGAATGAATGTGGATTCCTTCAGCCTAAAGTTGTACACCTGTGAGATCTCTTATATGACTGCCTCTGACCGAGTCCTTCGCCAAAGACTCCTGAAGCAACAGCGCCCCTCACTGTTAGAAAAACGCTTTGCTCTTTGCTTGAAATGGTAAGAGTGTCTTTGAAATGGTAGCAATATAATGCTTTCTTTAAATGCATATAAAAAGAAGAGCCCTGTGTGACTAAATACCATGTAACCTCTATTAATCAACAGGCATTTCCTTTTCAGTAGCTGAGTTGTTATCCTGTTAGGAGTCAAATGCCAGTTAGTGTTTTATATATGTATATAAATATATATATGTATATATATATATTTTTTTTTTTTTTTTTTTTTTTTTTCTTTAGTCAGCATAAGACACTTTGGGTATACCTGTAAATATGGTGAGTAATGTAACCATAATGTAATCCAGAAACCTGCTATGCATAATATGAATATAAAATGAATATGAATTACAGAAAGACCATTTCCCAGCAAATAATTGACATTTAAAAAAATGATTTCCTTTTTCTCTGTAAAAGTAAAAACCCCAACTAAGATATAATTAATCTTGGAGGATAACTAAGATATAATTTATATTGGAGGAAAAACAATCCTATTGATTAATGATTAAATGATTTTTCAGTAGACTTAAGGCATAGAGATCCAAATTATGGAAATACCCCTTGTCTGGAAAACCCCAGGACCCAAGCATACCGGATAAAAGATCTGTAATAACAAAGTAATTGAAGAGTTTTATGACCATGTGTAGGAAGGGGGGCTTAGGTGCTTTAGGAAGCATAGGTGAAGCTAAGCCTCCCCAAAAAGAGACCAAATGCAATAAATATACATGTATAAGCTCTCCAGTGCAAAACAAAGTAATTCATGGCTTATGTCTATATCTGGGAAACTGGACAGCCAGTATCACTGGCTTACAGTGCTAATGATCTAGGCACTAATAGGGCAGGGCTCTAACTAGGCACTAACTGCAAGGGGTTAATATGTTGTGGTTATGCTTGTGTGCACTTCTCCGTGTACATCTCACCGACAGGCAGGTTAATAGACTCCTAATAATATTGAAGCCAGTGTGTATGTGATGTGGACTTTAGATTGTAAGCTCCACTGGTGCTGGAACTGATGTGAATGATTTATAATCTATAACAATTTATCAATGCTATTTAAATAAAGGATAATAGTAATGTCAATGTGCTGTCTAATTCCGATGGAATCTTTTGTACATTGTTGAAAACTTTCAGTACCCCTAGCCCCTTTCCCGGTGGAAGACACAGTGATCTGTAGGTAAGCAACAGCTGGAGATTGGGAATTTCTGCTTTGGTATATTCCATTCAATTACCTCTTTGTAATGTGTCTTGCATGAGACCCCAGTGCAATTAATAGGCTGCCAGGATTAGTAGCTTCAGATAGATGAGTGATCATCTCATTGGGGAGTCCTTTAATTAGCTAATCATGGAGGAATGCAACTAAAAACTTGCCCACTAGGCACATTCATTATATCCTTATGGGCTCTTTACATCAAACGGGAATTTGATTCCTAAGATAAAGATCAACACTCATTCTCTCTTGGGATGAATACTTCCTTAAGTTGGCTTGACCATCCTGTAGGTATACAAACCCAAAGCGCAATATAGAGAATTCAAACATTTCTTAACAAGTAAACCAGTTCAAATATTCCTAGAAACAAGGACATTGATAAACAGGCTAAATACACAAGCCAGTTACTTAAAAAAACAAACGCACAAACAAACAACATATAATATAACCCAAAGATGTCTAACCTTGGCATTTTCCTCTTTTGTTCCTTTGTCTATCAGGGGATGCTGGGAGCTGTAGTACAGTAACAGTACAGTACCTGTATCACCTTTATATAGTGAATAATACAAACCTGTATCACCTTTATATAGTGAATAATGTACCCGACAACCTGGCTGAAGTCCAAGTGGTTTTATACAGGTTATGGAACTCCAAGGTGACTTTTGAAGCCTCATATTTTACAACAGGGGTGCAATATTTATTATAATGCACAAGTTTCAGTGAGTCATGTGAAATGACAGACATTAAGGATTATAACTGATGTCATCACTAGGTGCTGTTTAAAAGGATATATTTTACAGGATATTCATAGCTATTGTGTATTATATTGATATAAATTCTACCAAATTATACCACTGATAACAGAACATATCATAATATGCTAGAAATCAACGATTGGTCACATTTTCTTGTTTCTTGCAGTACAAGAGTCTGAAGTTTGGGAGCACCGTGATTGGCTGACAATGCTTGCAGAATTATCCATGATTCTCCTAGTGGCCAGCGTATGCAGAGGCCTTCCATTCTATAATGGATTCTACTATGAGCATATCCTCAACAACAAAACCAATAACGGCAATGGAGAGGGTAGGTATGATATTAACAACAGTTAATGATGATGACAGTAAATAGTTTTTAGTGTTCAGGAAATCCACGGAGGACCCAGGCTCAACCCATGCAGGACCCGATAGGTGCCATTGAGAGGGAGGGCCAGAAAAATTGCAACAGGTCTTTCTTAGCATATTTGTCACAGCAAAGTGGCGGGCCCTTTTAGTTTCTTGGGGATAATTTGTGTCGGTAAGAGAGGCATATCTTGGTGGGATGGTTTAACCCCTAAGATGGGTGACCATTATTGTGAAGTAATAGCAGGCTCCAGGTAAGGTGGAGGCTCTATAATAATTCCGGATGGCGTCGTCATTGCTGCAGGCTATGGAAGCCAGACTGACAGGGGCTCAGGTGATATTAATGTTTATGCATTTTATAGTGTTTAATGTAGCTGTTATAAAACTCTGAGATTTTGGATGTGTTGTATATTAATATGCTGTCTATGTCAGGAATTGTATTGCTGAACTTAAATAAAGCTATAGGCAGTATCATTCTAACATACAGTAATAGTGTCACACATTTTATGGGGTAGGTAGGTTAGAGTGAGGATGTGGCGGATGGCACTTTTCATATTCATATTCTCCAGGCATCTTAACAAATAAAAGGGAAAAACGTTTAGGCACAATAGACTGCGTGATTGGGGTAAGTAGGGAGGCAACAAGTCTGGCAGTTAGTGAGGGAGACCCTCTAGAGTACAAGAAGGCATTCAGTTTATTGCTAAGAGGGAACTACTGGTATAAGATGCATTATTAGAAATGACTGTGTCTCACAGGAACATTGCACAAGTTATTGAAGCTTCTCTATATTCAAAATTGTTGCTGCAGATACAGTATATGATATCTGTTATATGTGTATATAAAATGGTGCTTATTTAAAACTTTTTTCCATTGCATACAGTGGAAAATATGGGGGCATAACCTATTGTGTACATCGAAAATTCCTTCTCTGCATACCTGTTTTTGTATACATATTAGCAGGAATGCCTCTGCTGTATGGGTGCTTTGGCAGAGCTGTTCTACGCTGTCAGAATTCTCTAAATATGGCAGAACAGCGGCGTCTATTAATGACCACAAGGTACAAGTGCCTGTGCTGTGCAAAGCAACAGGGCCACTCACATTTATTTACCAATGTAGTGTTAAATTAGTTTAGAGGAACGGAGCTTCCATTTGAAGCAGCGTAGGTGGTTTTTCAGGGTGAGGGCAGTGAGGTTGGGGAATGCCTTTCCTAGTGATGTTGTAATGGCAGATTCTGTTAATGCCTTTAAGATGAGCTCTTGAACAAGCAAAGTGTCCAAGGCTATTGTGATACTAAAATCTACAGTTAGTATTGTTGTTGATATATATATTTTTTGTATGTGAGTGTATAGATAGGTCAGTATAGGTTTGTGTGTGCTTGGTTTACTTGGAAGGGTTGAACTTGATGGACTCTGGTCTTTTTTCAACCCTATGTAACTATGTAACTAAATGTTCTGTCAGCAAAGTATCTTTAATCTTGTCTTAAATTTTCAATTTGCGTGTCATTTTCTGGGGCTGGAGCTGTGGGTGGCGAATAAGTGCTGAATTCTAGCCTTGTGTTCTAGCCTACTGCTTGGCACCATGGGTAAGAGGTACTCCCTGAGACACATGCTTTGCAGATCTTGCCTCTCCATTCCTATGGCACAGGCTTCTATTTGCACCACCTGCTGCTCATGATGGGAACACTGGACCAATGTTTTATTGTTTTTAACTAAATTTATGAAACCTACTTGCTTCCCATTTATGTAGAGATCATTTATACTGCAGTGCTACCTTTGACCCAAATATGGAATTAAAAATGTCAAGAAAAGTGGCTTAGCTTAACCAGGCAGTAGCTTGAGGAGTAAGCAGCTGTCACACATCAGGAAACACTTGTAAAGCAGCACGAAACATCTTCAAAATCATTTAGTCAGTAAAGAGTACCATTAAAGGATTCAATATTGAATACTTGCAAATCATTAATTAATGCAGGGTGCACCCATGTATTTTCCACTGCACTGCTATGTTCGTGACAGAAAGCTAGAAACTCCATGTCATAATCATTCATGTTACTCTCTGCTCTTCAATAGTCATATGTATTTCATTCCTTAAACGCCCCCAATAATTGCCCATTGGAATGGCATAATGAATCATTGGGATGCAAGTGATATCATAAAGAAAATAAATGCAGTGTTCAGGTCCCCAAATAAATGAAAATAAACTATAGCATGGATCGGCTTCTAATCTTACAGAAGCAAGCCGGCATCAGTAAATAGCTAGGCAGTGATCCCTTTAGCTGTGCGTTCACCATAAACATACAGCAAGGAACCCTAACAAATTAGTATACATTCTCCTTTTATTATGTGTATAAACAGAGCTAATGTGGGAATGTATGTGTATAACCATCAAACGTTCATTTCCAAAAAAAAACACCCTTTGTGCTTTGATCTACAAAATAAATGGATGTTTAGAATCTCTGTGACGTTCTGAAGTCTATACATTTATTGTAAAGGTGCTTTCTCGCACCCAAACAGTGAATTAAGGAACATCATACAATTAAAGGGATAATATACCCTTTATATAAGGTACAGTTACATTATTTTCCTGCATAAAGTAATGCTTATTGGAATAGAAAATTCTGTCTGTTGGAGCCTTTTGTATTTGCATGTTTCTTATATAAATGCGAACAGACATTCTGGTTACTCTGGGGAGTACTTTTTACCCTCATCCTTCAATTCTTATGTGAAACAGTGGCCTCTAATGGCAAAACTACTCATGTGACAGTAATGGCTTGGCATTACAAAGCTGCAAAACTACAAGTTACTTATTGGTTTCCTAAATGTATAATGGGTCAGTTTACTGTTCCTTTATTCATTCATTTATAATATTTTTAATATTTTTTAAGGCTGAATAAATAGTGGTCCAGAGGTATTTTTTTGTAATGAAATTCTTTGGGGTTCATGAGGTAGGCCATTTCCAGATTTAGTCAGGCAGTTTGTCCAGTTTCAGCCTCATGTTTTCTTGGAGGTTCAGTTTTGACAGACTGCTATGTGCTTGGATATTTATTGGAAGACAACATTTCATCTGATGTTTCATGCCATAGAGCAGTGTTCCCCAACCAGTGGCTTGTGAGCAATGTGTTGCTCCCCAACCCCTTGGATTTTTCTCTTCATGGCCTCAAAGCAGGTGCTCAGGTGGAGACGCTATTAAGTAAGTTTTCCCCTTTAAATGTGGCTCACGGGTATAAAAGGTTGGGGATCCCTGCCGTAGAGGAAATGACATGCAGTAAATATGGAAGTTGGTTGAGATCTGCTATGCCTTTATTGCACAATATCTGGCTGTTCTGTCCTCTTCCAGATTGTCACTTTATATCCACTTTAAAAACTGCTGTTTGTTTAAAAATGATTATCTTTTCATTTGGGAGAAAACAATTCTGACGTATTATACTATCCAGTGAAACCAATTTCTGGCAAAAAGTATTAGCAGATAAATTAAAGCTATAAATTCACAGTTTTCTTGGTGCCCCTTTATAAGTAAAGAAGCCTTCATGTACAGGGGTGTAATTGCATTTTTATTATACCTTCAGAACACCTCAAATTATTTGTGGAATTTACTCTAACTGATTTGTAATTCAGCACAGTTGGAAAAGAAAACACTGGCCCATTGTATAAAGGCTTTCTGATAGCATCTGCAATAACCAGAGGTGCACAAAGATCACTAAATATCTGTGGGTCTTGAAAATTGGTTTGGGTTGTATGGAGATAGGGGAGTTCTCTTTGAGTTGCTGGAGGTGGTTGGGGTTATGTATAGAGATGAGGGAAGGAGATATGGGGGCTCTGGGATCATTAGGGGTGTGGGAAGAGTATCTTTATGGAGACTGGATAAAGAACTGTGATGTTGAGAAGGTGGGGAGCACATGGGATTAAGGACACAGAGATTTGTGAGGGATTGGCAGAGCATGGAAACTTGGGAAGATCAGTTAAGTAGTGTGTGTGTGTGGGGAGAGCCATACAGAGATCAAGAAAGGAGCTATAACAGGGGTTTAAGGGAAGGTACTGGTACCCCCCCAGTCCTGTCACACATCAGGGGAAGATTTACTAAAACTCTAACAATTTTCATATTTTTATTTTAAAAAATTCAACTACTCTCATTTTCATGATTGTCTAAGAATGTTGCAGAAACTACAACTTTTTCAAATTGTTGCCCCGAAAACTTGAATTTTGCTCAAAAATCTGAAACCTCTAAAGTTTTGAGGCAAAAGAAGGATATTTCAGGAAAGGGAAGGGACACCTGCCATTGACTTCTACATGATCTTAGCAACTTTTAGCTGGCAAATTGTTGGATTCTGATTTTTAACCGTTTGGACACATAGTAAACCGCGAAAAAGTTGTGAATTTTTTTTACACAATTTTAAGTGCTAAAAATCAGAGAAATTGGGGAAAAAAATCTGAATGTTAGAAAATGGCCCCCTTAGTTTTTGATAGTAATATAGTTTAAAGTGCTTACTTTTGTTTGTAGCTTCTGATCAGATTTCTATATCCTTAATATGTGCTGAATCTGCCAAATCCATTAGGTATGTGTTTGAGTTTAGTGTAGTCTGGGGTCTTCTTTTTGATACCAAGAGAATATTTTTCCTTTTAGATGTGAACTTTGCTGTTGAGCACCATCTAGTGGAAAAATGTAAATTTTGACATTAAAAGGAGTCCTAGGTTTTAAATGCTTTTATATGAAGACAAGAACAATGCTATGCTATTCTATTGAAAATAATTGGTTGGTGTGACCCTCTGCTTGATGAAATGGTAAAATTATTTTAATCCATTGCTCAGATTAGGTTTTAAGGCCTGTTGTTCAGAGTCAGGAGGAATGCTCTACCACATTAGTGCTTATCCTCACCAACTCATGATATTCTTTCCCTTTCAGTGATTCATTTCAATGGTGTGAGGCTTGTGGTAAACACTCCAGATGACTCTCTCTTTGGCTACCGTGGTGGGAATGTTACCCTGCCATGTACATTTCATTATGAGCCCAAGCTAAACTCCACTAGAAGGTTCCGTGTCAAATGGTCAAAACTGCACAATGATAACACTAAGGAGAGAGATGTGTTGGTGGCTATTGGATTAAGGCACAGGAGCTTTGGGGAATACAAAGGCCGAGTGCACCTGATTCAAAATCAGCCAAATGAAGTCTCAATGGTCATCACGGATTTGCGCCTGGAGGATTATGGAAAGTACAAGTGTGAGGTCATTGATGGACTAGAAGACGAAAGTGGAATTGTAGAACTGGAGTTAAGAGGTAAGTAACCTTGGTGCATACACTGAGGTTAAGTACTAAGAACTAGTCTTTACTTAGAACCAGTCTTCATGTTCTGTGTCAGAGCCAAGTAGCATTCCTGGCACTTCATTCCTGGCTTTAATAATACTTATCTCCAGAGCATATCTGGCAATAATCCGTCTTTGTACCAACAATGGGAAATCATTGACCCACCCACTTTACATAACTTTTTCCCTAAGAAAATTAAATTTCTGAATTGGTATTCTTTCTGATTAATCTTCAGATACTTATTAGTCAGACTGGACCCCATGTGATCTGATAATTGGCTCAAGAGACCAGCTTGTGAACCAGTTACGGTCAGATTCAGGGGGTAGAGCCATAGATATTCTTTGATTTTAAGCAAGGAAGATCAAAATGATGATATTTTTATATTCCATATGTGTAAGCTATTTAAAGGAGCCCAGACCAAAATCCAACCACATGCGTAGGGGTGGTGGGCAGGACTAAAAAGTATTTTCATTCTTATTCTCCGTATGTGGATAAAATATGTTTAGCTGATAATACATATAGAAAATAAAATGGAAAGGTCAGAGATCATATAAGGGGCAAGCAAAAAAAGACAAAATACATTTGTACTACTTGTAATTAGTAATTCTCTAGAATGGGCCAACCTGTTAGTGCATACTGTGACTGGGAGAATGCTAAATATATTATTATAGGCAGCAGAACTTGCTGGGTGGCAGTTTGACAGCCTCAATGGACTTCTCTTTTTTGCATATAAGTGATATTTTGCAATATTATTCTGTGTAATTTTGTTTCTTTTGGGCATTGAGCATGAATACAGAAACTTCAATTGCAGGGATATGGGACCAGCAGACTAGCTTACTATTTTATTGAGGTTATTTCACATTGATTCATGCAAGCAAAGAACATAGACAAATATACCATAAATCAAATGAATGGAGGTCTATCTGTTCATCAATTTAAGGGCACTTTTGCCTGCAGACTAGAGAAACCTCTGTATTCCAGAATAAGTTGCAATTATAGCAGTTACCTTTTGTGTGTACTGCATAAACAATATGTGAGTGTATAATATAGCATTTGTGCTAACATATTGCTTATGAAAGCAGCCACTGGATGTCACTGTTTACAAAAATATACAAAAGTTTCCTGTATGCATAATACAGAGTCTGTTACATGCTCGCTCTCTCAATGGAAACCCATATCAAATAGCAACTATAAGTCATAGAACAGTGTATAAAAACCAGGAAATATTCTTGGTTATATCTGTATATGATATAACTTGCTTTTGCTTGAATACTCTGTCTTAGTGAGAGAGGGAAGGCATTGCCCAAGTTATTTAGAAATAGTCACTAAATATAAATACAAATCAAATCAGTACCTGCCAAAGCAAACTGTTTGGCAGCCAGAGAGGTTTGCATGTTGTAAATAAAATGTTCCCAATATATAAGCAGTATTTACTTCCATTTATTTTTCCTTTTGACATAAATTACAAGAGGGCAGATTACTTTGTGCACAGGGCACATCTTCAGTATTGGCTGGAAATGGGAAAGCTATGCTATTACTAAGCCTCCGCCTACGTTTGTTTTGTTTGCTGACATGAGCACAGCTTTGTCCCAGTTCTGGGAAACAATTAGCAATTAGCTTTAATCCATCTAGTTTGGTTAAAATAACTAGGCATAAAAAATCACCATTACCCTGGTAATAAAATGTACATTCGGCACAAAGAGAAAAAATAAAATAAAATGCCAAAGTGTATCTATAGTTTTATAGAAATATTGGCACAGTTGGGAGGGATTTGGACAAAAAAATGTCCCAGAAATCACCTCCCTTGAGGTCTCTGTAATATGCTAACCACAATTGTTATGTAAAAAAAGAGGATAACCTTAATCGTACACAGAGCTTATTTCTCATATATTGCTCTAATAATAATGTTTAACAATATTTCAGCTCACCAGATAACACTGCATGTTAATGTTTTATACAGGACTGGTGAGTGTGTTGCTCCCATAAATTATAGCAATTATAAATGAGCAGTAAAGCTAATAAGCTTATAGTATGCAAAGTGATGTCCTGTTCTCTTTATGGGTATTTATAATTTTATGTGGGTCTTTGCAAAGTAAATGTGATGGCCAAGAGACTTCTAAACCTGTTGATCACCGGGATTTGTTCTTCTGCTCTTCAGCACCTAATAATGCACCTGCAATGGCTGTATGAGTGTGCATAGCGCTTAGCACACTTTAGCATAGCAAATTTTATTTAAAAAGCCGTTTTGGTAACAGAAGTTTCCTCTGCAGGTGTTGTCTATCCTTATCAGCCTCCTCATGGGAGATACCAACTTAACTTCCACGATGCCAAAAAAGCTTGTGAAGATCAAGACGCCATGATGGCTTCATTTGAACAGCTCTTTAAGGCCTGGGAGGAAGGACTGGACTGGTGCAATGCTGGTTGGTTGATGGATGGCACCGTACAGTACCCAGTTACGTTGCCCAGAGAACCTTGCGGTGGGAAAGATACTGCCCCTGGTGTTAGGAGCTATGGAGAGCGCCACAAGCACCTGCACAGATTTGATGCTTTCTGCTTCTCTTCTGCTCTTAAGGGTAAGTATTGGGGAGGGAACAATAAAAATCATCTTTAAATCATTAGTGTTTCAAAAATAGTCCTTTGCAGCTCCACATAAGACTTTAGTGCCACCCTTACCTTAAGTGAAGTTACCAGTCAAGCACGTGGTGCATTGATCACCGCCTAAGTTCCTATGGTGACCCAGCACAAACTAATCTTGCATGTGTTACTGGCTCCAGGCATACTCTAATTTGCAATTAGAAGATGTAGAGCTATTAGATGAAATGGATATTCACAGTGACCCCAGACTTGTACAACAGTTCTCTTGGTAAGGTAATTCTAATCAGCGGCTTAACTATATGTGGCTGGGCCCTTTGAAAAAATCTTCGGAGGGGCCCAGCACATGCATCCACTCCTACCCAGCCCTAACCCTGTTATTGCCTCTCCCACTCCTGCTCAGGAGAGGCTGGGGAGGGGGGAGCTCCCTCGTGTGCTTTCTCTATAGTTATGCTACTGATTCTAAACCTAATTTTTGTTGAGCTTTTACTTTTTAAAAGAGATTTTACAATAAGTTCAGCCCCTTTCCTATTACTCATATTACATAGGTTAAGTAATTAGTAAGAGGTTATTTAGATATATAATTGAAACTCTTTCATGAACTGACCCCTTCGCCAGGTAAGTGATTCTTATGTTTACTTATAGCAGTGCATTTTACCCAAGAGCACAACAGTATGGTGTTTGTGCTACAAAATGATTGTGCTACACTTGTGCCAGATAGATGTGTACAAGCAAACCTCCAGGTTTGATTGGTTATAGTTTGTGATCCACTCAGACACTGCCTTATGTCTTACTTAGTCTATAATCAATGGGCATCAAAATGTTTTGCTTTCAGTCAAGAAGCAGTATGGTACCACCAAAGATATAAAAGGGCATTTTCACAAAAGGAATATGCTATTCACACAATAATCCATTAGCACTCATATCTTAGATTATGACTATAAGAGGAGTAAGTGCTAATTACAAAAGGAAGAAACTGGAATGCACCGTGGCAGCAGAAAAACCTAAACCATTTTATTTGCATGCGTCATATGCAGGGACACATTTCATATCCAGGTAATTCTTATTATGCAAACAGCAGACAAAAGGAAGCTCTTCAAAGACCCCATATAAATGAATATGTATCCACGGAGATGACAAAGTATAATTGCACCATATTGCCGTTGTGATTAACTTGTACATTCTTGAAATACACCAAGATTTCCAGAGGTATAGTCTTTGTTTAATCTCTACTTTAAGGGAAAATAATCATCTATGCCCTACTTAGAATATTTGTGTATTTGTCAATGAAATAATGTAAGTGTGAGCACATAAAACTTTCATGTTCCTTCTTGGGTTGATGTTGATCTTCTTTAAATGAGTTTAAATCTTCCCATCTATTAGGGAAAGTTTACTATCTTGAGTACCCTGAGAGGATGACTTTTGCTGAGGCCAAAGCAGCATGCCAAGACGACGGGGCACAAATTGCCAAGGTTGGACAGCTCTTTGCTGCATGGAAATTCATTGACTTAGACCGCTGTGATGCTGGCTGGTTGGATGATGGCAGCGTCAGATATCCTATAGCCTCTCCCCGTCCTAACTGTGGTCCACCTGAACCTGGAGTTAGGAGCTTTGGATTTCCAGCAAGATATATGAAGTTTGGTGTCTACTGCTACAAAATGAGTTAATTTAAAAGAAATCTGACACCTTGGACCTTATGTGATATACATTCCTATTACCTCGGGATGAACCTGAAGAATACGGAAAAGAATACATAACAATATAAGTCTTGAGACAGTATCTCAGGCAAACCAGTGACACTACATAGGCTTGGATATTATGTTTTTTTTTTAACAGATATAATTATTTTTCTGTTCATGTTAAAATATATGACAAAATGTCTTTCCCTTCTTAAATGATCTATGCTAACACATTCCGCAAAGATGTATATATATATATATATATATATATATATATATATATATATATATAAAAACTAGGTGGCTGGTTGAGACTTGTGTAGGTTCTGACCATCAAAGTTAAACCATGCCTAAAACCAATGCCTCTTAAAGGGAGATTTGTTTTAGGCATTGGCACATTAGGGTCCTGGTGTGAGGATGAATCTATAAGCCTAATGTGCTTATAACTGTACTATCAGCTGTTACAGTACTTTATTCAGACCTAGGTATTTCGGGGCTACCTCAGATATGAATATAATTAGTGTGTTTTGTGGAATGCAATGTCTCCCTATATGACATACAGCTTTCTTAATAGACGTCACCAATACATTAGAAAGCCACACACAGTCTTTACTTTAAACCTTGTCATAATTTCTAAATGTTGGGTTTAATGTAAGTAATGCAAAAGTATCTATTTGTATTAACAGCCTCTTGTGTATATTCTTTTTCTGCTGTTATCTTCATGCCCACTTGAAATGGAATTGCCAACTTAACCAGTTCCTAATTTAACCAACAGCAACCCCCTGTAATAAATAAGGTTATTAGAAATTACAGAGCCATACCTGGCCATATAAAAGCACAATGTAACATGCTGAGTGCTTTTATAAAGAGCACAGATCTTCAAAGTATCTTCTTGTAACCTTAATTATAGGGGTATGTTATTCTTTATAATTAACAAGAACAGCAGCTATATCAGTGCTATATAAATGCTGCTGTGAGCTCACTGAGAAAGCATCCCCTATAGTGGTACTGGCAGGCACTGCTATGAGGGCATAGTTAGATAGAGATATCAGCACTGATGCTATAGTTGCTGATATGGGCACTCAGTGAGCACAACAAAGATATCAACAATAAAAAGGCATTTCCATGAGCACACTGTTGGGACACCACCGATAACAGCATTGACAGTGCTAGTTAGCTTGTTGGTGTTGCTACCTCTTTAAAGAATAGATGGTTCATTCTGACTTCAGAACGCATCATTTATAAGGCTATAATTTACAAGTTGATATATTTATATATATATTACATAGGGAATATTATTGCACCCTTTGTAAAATATAAGGATGATAAAAATGACTGAGGCGTTCCCTGACCTGCTTTCACACGCGTCATGGCAGTGTGAGGTGACGTCTAATATTCTTATTTTATACAACAGGTTGCACATTATTTTTGATAATAGACAAGTTGAGGTGACTCGTGACACATATCACATCGCTAAGCACCATTTATTAGGATATCATCTATAGGACATGTGTGTTACATAGGTATAAAAGTATCCAGGGTTTCAAAATCAAGGGCAAATGAAGGAGGGTGTAAAAAAAAAAAAAAGTATCCAGGCTCACAGAGATTTTCATTGTGGTCACTTTTCCAGGTATAGTACAAAAAATATTATAATATGAATGATATGAAATAAGCAGCCTGGAACACCCACACCCCCTGGTTTTAGGCTATGAAGTTATTAATGGACTAAACTGACTAATATTTTGTGTAGGTGTCTAATCATTGGGTTATATAGCCTGTTCCTGCAGAAGGTGAAATTATACTCAGTATGTTTCTAGAACCTGATGTTTTGCCACCACAAGATAGAAGCGAAGATCCTACAGTAGCCCCTTGAAAGCCTGATTTCAATCCAAATGAGAATGTGTAGGATTTGTATTTCAATCCAGATGAGAATGTGCAGGATTTGTTATGTAATAAAATGAAAGATATAAGGGGTCATTTACTAAGACTCGGGGCAGAAGTGCAAGAACACTAAGGAGGTCCAAGTGCACATTCCCTAGTTGTCATGCATTTTAGCACCCCTTTCCAACCTGCGTCCATTGCCACTCCCTAACTTGTTCGTCTGGATGATGTGCAAGTTATGGGGTGCAAAACATTGGTATTATTAAAAGTGACGCACTGACATGAATATCTTATCAAGAGGTAAAATTTGTTTTAAATACAGAGAAACTTTTTA
Organism: Xenopus tropicalis; assembly: GCF_000004195.4. NCBI lineage: Eukaryota > Metazoa > Chordata > Amphibia > Anura > Pipidae > Xenopus > Xenopus tropicalis. Next base: position 109,805,396 of record NC_030679.2, read on the forward strand.
CATTTATTTTTTTATACCACTCAGTAATATAAAGATGATATTTGGGTTTGTTTTTATCCTTCAGTAATACTCTATTTTATTATTCTGATTAAAATGCTGCCCATCTAATGAAAATGATCTTAAATATTAAGCAGACTTTTACTGTACAATATGAACACAAAATCTGCACAAGAAAATGTTTTAAATTGTGGCCTTAATTGTGACATATACCGTACACTGGCACCTACCCCCATTGCAGTGCAGCTCCGTTGCTTTAGTTGCAAGGGAGCCCTGTGTGGAGGTAAGTACAGCTGTCCGGCTTGTGTAAGGGGTCTGTTATAGGTTACCCATGAACTCTCCATGTCCTAAATCAACACCTTGTGACACTTGTCATGTTTCTTTCTTCATAAAGAACAGACAGCTTTGCTAAAGGATAATGTGTGAAAGTGCAGTTTGCCAGCAGCACTGCACTGGTTTTATCATAGCATTGCACACTATAATGCCAGCACGAGGCCCGGATGGGACATCGATTTTCATTCCTCTATGAAGTGTGCTAGTTCCAGGATCCAGTATGTGAGAGTGTATGTTCAGCAAACAGTGCTGGAGATCCTAGCTGGATTTCCCATTGCACAGAGGCCACACTGTAGCTTGAGTTCTAAATGGATGTCCATGTGGCAGACAGAAATAAGGGCTCCTTCATAAACAGCTCTCCTCTTTATACACTGCCTGGCAAGCATCCAAGCTGCTTGAATGACCTGCCCAGTTTGACTAGAAACCGCAGGGGCTCAAGGTGGGCAGGGGCAGATAGATAAACAGAACAGATCTGTACACAACCACTTAGCTGAAAAAGACTCCTCTATATGAGCTGGCCCTGAGGTTTTGTGTCATGCAGCCCAATTTGTAAAATCTTCAAGATCTTACTGTTAACCCCTGTATGACTTGCAGGGAAAAGAAATACTGGTTCCCCCCAGCCTCTTAGGGCCCTTGCCTAATGATTTTTTAATTGTCACAATTAGTTGACTTGATGTAGGAGGGATTTTTCATATATTGTCTGAGCATCTTATGTTTTGCCTTAACCCTTAACAATTCTGTTCAGCTATGGCATTCAAAATTTAGTTTGGCAGCAAGGGGTTTAAGGCAATGAAGGGGTTAACAGGACACAGCATTTGCCCACGTATCTGAACAGCACAATTTCCTACAAAGAGTTTGGATGTATTCCTGTAAGGTCTCTTACTGATTCGGGCTCCCATCCCTGAATCCAACCTTTATGTTACAGTATGTTTACCAAAGTGCATGTTTAAATGAGGCTTATTTTAGGATTCATACAAACTGATATTATATTTTTATTTTTAAAAAATGGTGCTATTGTTTTATATGTAAATACCTTCTATACTATGATTATTGCCATTTTTTTACAGCAATTCAGTATTTCTTTTCAATTTCATGAGTTCAACTAACAAATGAAAAATTGTCTAAAAATCAATGAAATAAAGTTCAAATGAACACATTTAGTGACTTTGTGGTCCATGTGCCCTACTTCTGCACTGTCACATTAGCTCGGAATGGATATGCTAGCTGCTTATTGAAGAAGGGTAAAAGCATAACAGGGGTCAGTTTAGGGGGATATAAATATAATAATAACATATTTTTTTCCTTGTACCAGTGCTAAATGGGTTTACGGAACATGGGAATGGCTGCACTCACATTACCATAAGGATATGCTAGATGCATTTAGAAACATTTTTTGCTCCCTTGCTTATTGCCAGACCCATGTTGGTGGATACTTGGTGCTATGGATTGACATCTCTTTTGTATTTGCCTACTTCTGTGAGCCCTAAGCTCCACATCTAAAAATAAGCGACTTGGAACAACCTTGACTCACTGGTTTTGAGGTATGAAATTAACTAATATTATGTGGAGGTGCCTAATGTTTGGGTTATATACTGTATAGCTTAATCCTGTGTAGGGGGAAGTTATACACTGTGTTTTCAGACCTTATGGTTTACTACCACAAGATAAAGGTGTAGAAATCTACCTGAGAGGTCGAAAGAGCTAAATAAGTATAGGGTATCCAAAGGATAGCTACTAAACGTAAGTCCTATCAGACTATTACATGAAAAGGTCAACATTTAGGAACCCATAAAAACAGACCTAACTATATGTTTCCCACTTTAAAGCTGCAGAATAATTTGACAGGATGGGTCCTCACCCACACCCCTTTTTATTACAGCAAATTAAAATAAAATATTTAAAATGTAAACTTATTTGCTTAAAATGAACTCTATGAGAGATGGCCTTTCCTGTAATTCTGAACTTTCTGGATAATGGGCTTCCAGATAAAGGATCCCTATACCTGTACCCAGAATTTCTTTTGTGCAGCTTTTATAAACCACGTCATAAGTGTAATAATGAAAGGTTTCAGTGTGAGTTTCAGTTCTTTCTTTGCATGTATAGAAGCATTTATGAAACTCATTGCGGGCAGGTAATGAGAGGCCACATGGGGCAGCCTGTTGGACATCATTGTACTAAATGCAGTTCTAAAGCTTCTCTGATTTGAGTGCAACTAAGGTCGCTTACTGGGTGGCAGACATATAACCTATAACTGCATGGGGTCCTGCACTATATAGCAATGGTAATAGTTCCAGTACGCCAAAGCAAACTTTGGTATAATATACCCCCTGCTATATATCAGGGGGGACAAATTGGGCGTTGATTAGATGTTTTAGCTCAACAACATCAGATCCCTGATTTATAGTCATGGAAGCTCATTTACCACTGCAACAAAAATTAGGAGTTCTGTTTAAAAGAAAAACATTCATACACAGTATATAAATAGTATCAATATATTACTGCAATGTGTTTTTATTGTGAATGCCAAATGACCCTTGTGGCTTATTTCGGCTAGGTTATTGGTTACATATAAAGCAGAATGGTGTGCACTAGCTGGCGTGGTGAAGAATTACTGAGCTGTGTTCCAGTGGCACCCAAAAAACTGATAACACATGGGTCCGTTAGCTGGTGGTAGGATAAGTAACCCCACTTGTATTCCTTGATTGTGCTTAAGTCTGCTTACTAAACAACCCTTGCTAACACATGCTCCTAGAGAACCTATGTAGAGGATCTAGCCCTGATCCTAGCTAGTCTTTTCTTTATGAGATCCCTGCTCTGACTTGGCCTCTTCCTATATACCATCCATCACATGGCTCCTTCCACCGCCTCTTTATATACTCCAGGATGTCACCTGGCACTGTGATGGCTGTCCTGGCACTGTCACACTTCTACCCCTGAGAATACCATCTTGACAGATATGTTCCGTCTTACACTCATTGGGGGTCCTGACCTGGGGACATATGGTATGCAAACATCCACTACATGACTAAAATTGCATTTCATATAGAAGCAGCTTTTATTTTATCTATAGTCCTCTTGTAAAAAGAATGTGTGTCCTTCTTGCTTGAGGGACCTTAATGAATTTCTCTCTTTTTAAAAAGCTTCCCATACTCCTATAAGTCTTTCCTCACCATGTTAATACTGAATGATCTGTTTATTAGGAACAGAGACCACTAGCTCCGCTGAAGGAACTTGCCTTCTAACAAAATGGATTTCTCACCACAAAAATATTGTTTTGTTTAATTGCATTTGATTAATGCCTGACTTCTAGAAAAGCTACCTATAATTATTCTGAACAAGCATGTTTGCAATTTTACAAGAAAATAACAGCACTTCATAAATGTCAAGGTAAAGGCTGATTATTATTTTTCAAATATTCTGCCTAATCCTGAAAATCTCAGGTGAGCAAGTTCTTTAGAGAAACAATGTTCTAGTCAACAAAAATACCTCCCAGAATATAAAAAGGATTTGTAAAAAAAAAAAAAAAAAACTTTATGTTTTGGGTATTGCCAGTGATCTTAAATGAGAATGGAAACGTTCAGAGATCATTTATAAAATGACCATGCAGGTAAGACTTTATCATTAACTTCTTATCGTATAAAACAAGTCTGTCAATAAGACAAAACTATCATTGCAGCAGACTAGAATAGAAGAGTTGAGAAGAGTTTTGGCTCGTTGATGCGGTTCTCGTTTCGACTGCCTGCATCCTGTGAATGTGATCTGATTTTATGGCTTGAGGGCCAAATGATCAGATCAATCCAATATTTCCCACCTCAAGGTGTGCATATTGGGAAAAGATCTGCTCGTTTGGCTTGTGTTTACCTGCAGGTTGAGAATCCACTCCTCGGCAGTGCCCCATTGTATCCTGCCAAACTTATACATTACTTGCCATGCAAATATGTGCTCTGCTGTCCTATTTCAACTTTAATAGCTGCCCTTACACAGCAGTTTAGTTGTATAAACTGTATCTGAGCCTCCGAAGCAAACACACAGTTTGTACTAGTGAAGGGTAACAGCACCTTGTATTTAAAACCATTAAAAATGTTAATTTATTTGATGTTACTGATTGAAAATAAGCAAGCTGTCTCATTGGGCAAGTGGTTTTAATTTTTATATATAAAATCCATAAAGCAAGATAGGTTTCTATTGTTTACCAGAACAGAACTAGAAATAGTCAGTTAAGTTTGAAATCTCTTAACCAGAAACCCATTATCCAGAAAGCTCAGGGAAGGCCATCTCCCACAGAATCCATTTGAAGCAATAAATCCTTTTTTTCTTTAATAATAAAACAGTATGTTTTAAAACAGTATATTGTATGTAACTAAGAGATCGTTAATCCTTATTGGTAGAAAAACCATGCATAAATGTTGAACTCATGTTTTAATAAATTTTTAGTAGACGTAAGGTGTGGTGATCCAACTTATAGAAAGACCCCTTATCTTAAAAACCCCAGGTCCCGAGCATTCTGGATAAATGGTCCTGTACTAAGAAATAGATTCCCCACTGAAAGCACACAAAGCGCCAGAAAAGCACTAAAGTAAAACATGTGTTTCCAAAACTTCACTACTTTGCACAATGTTTCACATTGTATTCTGGAAAAATAATCACTTTGTGTTCTGATGACAATATTCCTTTAAATAAATTATTGGTATAACAGTCAGCTTCTTGTAGTGTTCCTGAAAGTATCCAGGATGCTTCCCATGACTAATGTTCAGGCCGTATCCCTTCATTGCTTTGGGCCACCCTAGGTTGGCAGCCTATATAAACATGGATTGTTAAACATAACTAACATTAATTCTTCATTCATTATTTATTATTTAACCATTAAGTGAACAAATGAACGCAATATAGCCATTGTCCACAGAAAGCAACATCTGAGCATTACCCAATACTAATATGATGTCATAGCTTTCTCCTGTTATATCTTTACATTATAGTCCAATTATGATTCTTATCAGTCTTTTACTTTGGACTTTTTAATCTATTGCTAAACTGTAAATTCCACGGCAGCATCAGGCGAACAGACAATGCTCTATGCCTAATGCTATGGTTGCTTCATCCCTTTAGTATCATATTTTCAAATCTTACTATATATGTGGAGCAAATACAAACCTACATGGCATTAGGCTATGTGACAGTGGCACTTTAAAAAAAATAAAATATGTTTTAACTATCAATATCATTCTTTTTTAGGATTTTAGCCATTACAGAATAAAAAAGAGTTGGAAGATAATATAGATGCTGACTAAATTCTAAATAACCGATAATGATACTATCAAATCTATAACTGAAATGACACTACTTTTTTGTACCAAGCTAAATGTACAAATTTTAAAGTCTGCCATAGTTCTCTCGCTTCAACACAAGTTCTACTTTTATGAAATGTAAAGCTTTATAGGAATGACAAGTTTATCTCAAGAATAATTGTGACCACTGGACATTCTCTGTTAGGCTGTTAGGCTTACTGCAGCCTTTGTCCATGTTTGTGTATAACTCTTTCTGTCTATTTAATATGTATTATGTCCATAACTAGTGATGCTTCCAGGCAGTGTTCCCTCTCATTTCTTGGAGGCTGTGCGGTCTCAAATGATCTTTTGTGCACACTTTTTAAAACCGTATGAGTATAGCACTAAGTAGGTATAGAATTATGTGTGTTTATAAAAATGTACAGTGTTTTATTTGCTTGATTTCCATTAGAAGGAACATTGTTTCCAACATGTCCATGCACACCCAGTGCACCGTGGTCATACAATACATCTTGCCATGTTCTTAATCTAGTCATCTAGTCTAGTCAGATTTATCAAATTCACACACTTTTTATTTATTCCTATGGGATTTTTGAAAGTGTATTTATTAAATGGTGAACTCTAACTTTCACCCATGGAAAAATAAGGTTTTAAAAACCCCATAGGAATAAATAGAACGTAGGTGAATATTTCTGTGGCAAGCTCTTATGTCACATTTTGATAAATCTACCCCTAACAGTTGCCTGTGTTGTTTTAAAAGAATACTTAACTATATTATGCACAAAAGGTAATAAAATGTACGGAAATCCCCTATTAAATCTAATAAATCATTTACAACATCACAATTAATAATATTACCTTTTGAGTTTTTATGGTTTCAGTTTTGGCAAACTATTTAGTTTTTTCTTTATATAAATTACCCTTTCCATCCAAACCCCATCTCCAAATTCCAAAAAGAAAAACCTTTTTGTTCTTAATTTTTCCTTTCCCACCCACAACCCTTGCCTTTGTATTCTTATTGTATTATTTATTGTATAAGACTCCTATCTCAGTTTATTACATGAAATACATTCAATTCACAAGGCATAGATATAATTAAGAACTTGGAACTGAAATGACTTCTTCCCAATGCATGCTGCCCTACTACAGCTATCTCTGATACTTCATTCCCCACCTAGCATGCTACTTTATATAATATATATTCATACCATGGCCCTATGAGCCATATAAAGTGAGATTAAAAGGAATATAGAACTAAAGATATTGTCCTTAGAGTTTTAAGGGTCAATCCAAACTGTACTGAATATGAAATGAGCCTCCATAACCTTTGAATGCCATTTCTTTAAAGGTGAGATCTAGTATTACAGTGTTTGTCAGAGTTTCATAAAATTCTTTTCATCTCTTTAATTTGTTTGAGTTATGCTGAAGATCTAATAAGGCCGTTTTTAGGCTTAGCAAATATAATTCTTAATTTGTCATTTACAGATAAGTGCATCAAGCCCAAAAATCATGTTGGCTCTCCTCTCGTCCATATAAATGTAACAATTTTCACCCCGTGACCAGCTTTCTTGATGGCCTTTATGTTATGATTGCAGAGTATGAAAGAAAATGGCATCTCCCAGCTTGCTAAAAATTTTCTTGTGGCTGTTTTCTTGCAGCAAATGAGGTTGTCATGGAAACCCCAGAAACCCATGGCAGAAGTCTCTGGCAAATGGCACATTATACCACTCTCCCTGCATGTATTACTATATTAGCATACTGCAGAGGTGGAAATCTGGAAGCTTTTAATGTTGAAAACATGCTTTTCTACGTAAAAGGTTTTTGTAACGCTTGTTCTTTGTAGGTAAATGAATTAATATTGAAAAGTTTACTGTAAAATCCACATCAGTTGCAATATTTACAAATCTTATGATGTTATTTTAATAAATGCATTGGCACCATCCCTATGTAAAAAAATAGACTTTGTTACTCATAATCAAATCCTTCTCAGCTAAACTATGCCAATATATATGAGTCAAAATCTTTTCAATTCTGTTCATTGGGACAGTATTTATTTATTATAAAGTTTACAAACAGGAGGGTATAACCTCAAGTCAGCCCTGATGCCATATATATATATATATATATATAAGTTGTCAATCCCAAGAACAGCAGGCCGCAAATGGCCACCCAAGGTATTTTTATAGCCCTTTGCCTGACTATGGGTTGCTATGTATGACATTATCACTTTTATAATACCCAGCCCTTGACTAAGGAGAATGCCAACTAACTGACCCACTTTGTGGAATTTAGACATGAAATTTGAGATATACATATATTTGCATGTATAGCATCAATAGTAATTGTAATCATTTTTAATCTTTCAGTTATTTGCTAAGTTCCGTCAGTATAGCAATTTTAACCCCAGTGATCCCAACTCAGTCTATGGGTTTCTCGGGGGAGAAATTGTTAGGCCAGAAAAAGCTTTTAATCAGTTAAAGCTTTTTCATTTTAGACAAAAGTAATACTAATGGTAAAGAGGAAATAGATATTAAGACAGTGTGATTATTGAAAATTCTAATATTTTAATATTTGTGCAGTTTGCTTCTTGTTTATATGACCACCAAGAATGGGCTTTAGTGGAAGCCATTTAAATAGTATTAGAATTAGAGATGCACCCAATGCAGGGTTTGGTTCAGTATTCAGACAAATTCCAACACTTTTTACAAGGCTTGGATTGGCCAAAGCTTATCAGAACTCGTAAAGTCATGTGACTTTAAAACTCTGGACAACTGAAGATGACAACTTTTTATTCCCAGTTCCTACAAGGGCTTAAATTAAGTTCAGTATTTGGCAGATCTTTTTTGAGGATTTGGTATTCGTCTGTATCAAAAATGTTAGAATGGGTGCATCTCTCATTAGTACAAACTGCTTGATTCATCCGTTTGGCATTCCCTTTACATCAGCTGATGCCACGGCGGAAGCCCCTTTTTGCACTAACCATAGCTGCTTTATTATTGCCTCTAACAACATACCAGCCAGACACACATACACTGGCATATTCTACACACACACACACACACACAGCACAGAGACATTTAATATGAGATTGAGTAAAAATAAAATACAACAAGTTCGCATTTTATTATACATGTATCACAATTTTTGGGGGGGTGTTAGAAACATTCTTTCTTTTGCCTTCTCTCTATGCACATGTTTTTAATAAAATATTCATTTTCTTTTTTACAATAAAAAAGATATAGAGGTTGTGGAACATGATATTAAACACAGAAGCGCTTTCAAAAGTCTTGAAATCTATTGCAACTTAATTTAAATAAAAAATAAAAACAATTAGTGCTCCAATTGTTATTTTTAATAAAGTTATTCTTTTAATATAAATAGGTGCACGGAAACATCATGCACTGCACGGTCCCCGGAGAGCAAATGGGACATGAAAGCATTTCGTCTCTGTCCTACATTGGGGTGGTGATAAAATGGAACTACTAAACAAGAGACTTGGGTGCTGCTGGAGGTGCAGGGGAAGCAGATAACTGGTGGATATGTGGTATTCTCAGTTCTTCATTCAACATGACCACAAGAAGTCACAGCAATGTGTTCTTCAAACACTTGGACATTTTAATTGTAGAAAGCTGCATGATACAAACTCACAGGTCCTGTTGGTTCTGAGTCTAAAGTATCATTTTGAAAACACAAATCTGCAGGTTTTGGGTCAAAAAGGCTTAAAGAGAGCACAAATATATCTGGTAGAACATTGGAAGGGCATTGTAACAGTCACATAAAATTTCCCATTTGCTCAACATTTATGCTTTATAAGGGCACGCCAGAATAAAAAGGGTATTTAGGTACATTTATTGGGTATTGAGGCCAAAGTCAACTTTGAGGTGGGCAGAACTGAGCAGAACCAGAATCAGAGCCTTTACAAATCAGTGTTAATGAAACAAAGTTCAACTCAACTAGGAACAGTTACAAATTCAATTCAAGTTCAATATTATCAAACGTTTGAGTAAAGTTTTTTAACAAACACATTTAAATACTAAAATGCAGTTTGAATTATTTGAAATGTATAGTTCCAATGCAGATGTAAAATATTAGATAGGAATGCTTACATTTTTTCAAAGGATAGTAGCTATCATTACTGCTTAAAAATATATCAGGGAACAATAAATCGGCCCCATAGTGTTTGGGAATGTTTATAGCATTCTCTGCTTTAGAACATTGGATAGGATAGCCAAGAGATTCCAATTATTTATAGAAGCCTATATGAGGCAATAGGACAGGATTCTGTAGAAAAAAGTCTTTTGAGCAGCAAATTAATGTTTGGAAAGCTTGGCATTTTTGTATACCAGAAAATGATTTTGTTCTACAAATGTTAAGCCTTTTGGAAAAAATTCACAGACACCAGGCTTCTCAAACATTATTTGGTATTTTCAAAAACTATTTTAATAAAATATAAAAATATATCCAATGCTCATTTTACAAACAAATGTTATAACTAGTAGGAGAACTATGTGAAACTGTCAGTCTAAGGGCAGATATAGTACTATTGCGTGCAAACATTCCAGAGTAGGTTTAATGTACGCCATTGCCTAAAAACATTAAGAAGTGTGGTGCCCGAGGTGATGTGAGCACCAGCAGCAGCCGCTTCCTATGCTAGGAAAGGCAATTGCCCATGGGTGACAATGTGATGTTGCCCTTAGTGTTCCCTAAGAACAAACTGTAAAAGATATATAAACATAATCCTAAAAGGGAAATCCTAAGTAAGAAGATACTTTTCATATAAATTACATTTATAGCTTTATTTATAAGCCTTTCCACTGATGAAAAAAGGGCTATGTCTAGGCCTATGTATGTACACACAAGTGCTTTCTGCATGCCTGATGTGCCAAATTCATAAACATGGAGGTGCCTTTTGAAAGCAGGCAGAAGCAGGAGTTGCTCCTTTGATTCCATTTAGAGTCCTACATAAACCTGCTACAGCTACTGCATTAATGCTTTGCCTACCTAATAACTGCCTCCTGTAATCCATATACGACTGCGCTTCTAAACAGCAGAATGCAAAGAAAAAAAAAACATGTGTACATACAATGATAGAAGGGGATTATAATGGTAGCAAGTGTAAGAACATATTGTGACAGCTGTTCCTAAATCAGTTTCCTTTTAATAAAAAGTCCTTGTGGACAATGCTTTCTCCTAATACCCTTCCACCCACCCCTTTGTCCTCTCACACTGGAGATACATTCAGCAACAGTTCACAATTATTTATTCAAGGTTCTTGGCGTGCAATGTGTTTGTAACATTTAATATATTTATATTTTTTTTTATTATTATTATTATTCGGCCAGCCTGGAGTTTAAATAATAAAAATATCACATTATACTCACATTATAGTTAATCAAGACAATGGGAAAATAGTCTTTATGGCACTATGTTGCCCTTCTATTCCCACTCAAAGCCACTCTACCTTTCTTAAAACCCTCTGAATAATGGCACGACATGGGCACTCACAAAGGCCCTTCTCAGACCATTAGTAAAATTGTTGAAACCTAATTTGCTTTGGTGTTTTTTTATATACAACTTGGGATTTTCTTGAATATAAACTCCTTACATGACAAACAAATTGAAATTGACATAGTTAATATAAATGTTCTTTACAATATTCTTTTTTTTGTCTATTTCCTTTTTAATGGGCCTTTCCCTGTTCAGATGTGGCAATTGCTCTCGACCGACTTCTGGGGTTTCTCTTGTGTCGTCTGTAAGTGGTAACTGCAGGGATTTAAGCAGAGAGAGAGAGAAGAAAAGCTTATGAGTGGAGATTTGGCAAGAGTGGCTGCTGTTATACTGTGAACAGCAAATGAACAGCATTATCTGTGCCTTTCGTGTGTGTGGGAAAGGAAAAAGAAACATCATATGCATATCTCACTGTAAGTAAAAATACACAACAAACTGTCTCACATTAGCCTGATTGCCGGTGTTAGGCTTTTGTGAGCTTCAGAAAAAAACAGGGAATTGTGGGCAAAACTCATGTGAGAAATTACAGTGGCTTGAGTCCTGCAATTATACCATTCGTGTTGGGCAAACTGACTAAATGTCATATTCCATCAAAAAAAACCCTCAATATTCTGAGCTGCTGACCCTTTCAGCTAATAACCTACGCAAAAGGCTGCCCACTGTTAAAAACGGAGATAATCTGCTAATTTATACACAATGACAAGGTATTGCATTCAGATTTTCGCCTACTGACAAAAATACCTGCACAGATTATGGACATTTACAGGGCAGGTGCCAGAAATGGGAATTACTAGTAATTATGTGGAGTAACAACTGCCTTCCAATCACTGGCATGAGAGTGCTGTCAGGCAGCCATTAGGCATAGTGCACACAACTCATGCAAATGCTTGTGCTGAAATAGAAATAGTCAATATAGTAGGCAAGGTGTAACTAGAGGCCTGTTGATCTGATGATAATATGAAGTAAGGGCCCCCCTTATTGCCCTGCTTAAACATGCATGCCATATATCACCACCAGTTTCTCAGTTCTCCCCAAATCTATCCAATCACAGCTGTCTATCCCCTGTATTTAGGATTGTGTGTTGGGTTCTTTACGCCACAACTTTTTGTGGTAAAGATCCAACTGTTTATATGCTTTTCTCAGGACTCTGGACCCTAGTGGAGCTATAACACTTACACCTATAAACCAAATACAATATATTTATACCAATTTGTTATGCCATTCAAAGGAAAAGTATCATGAAAAAACAGATATGTTACAATATACTCACGATCTATGCACTGTATCCTGGGCTCATCCCAGTGCCCAGTTGGTAGACATCGGATTATAGGAACATGGCGTTGTAGGTAGCCTTGGTTACATTGATACCGCACTAAGGAGCTGATTTCATAACGTGCTTTCTTTTTTCCTAGTGTGTAGGCGTTTTGCACTGCTGGAGGATCACCACAAGCCACTAGTAAAAGGAGAAGACAAACATTCAGAACACTGTTGATACCTGCTATGCCCATGATTAGAATGCCAAATGGCTGACAGATAAGGTTAATGGAACAATAGTGCCCACTACCTCACACCAGATTTACTGCTCTAGGTTAATGGGAGGTAGATTTAGATCAGGGAGCAATATATTTGGAGGCGCTCCTTATGGGTAATGCTGAAAGCTGAAACCCTAAATTCAGTGTCACAGGGCAAGTACCTGCTCTGCCCTAAAATTAATTCTGGCTGTGCTAAAGAAGGTGCATCTTAAATTCAGGTCTCTGCACTGAGAGCACATAATGCAGCATGCAATAGCAGCAAACACCTCCCATAGGGCAGGCGCATAGGTACATATTGGAGTCTATTTATCACACTTTGTAAATATACTACTCATCTCCATAAAATAACAATGTTAGATATCCACATAAAATAGGGTGGTGGGGTGGCATGAAAAAAAAAAATATACTGCTTTATACATTTGCCAGTTGTGTTAGACCAATGTTTACAATTTTTGCAGTGTAAATAATTTTACACACCATGTGTTTTCTACAGTGTCTACAGCTCCAGAGGCAACAATGATCACCAGATCACTTTTATTGATGCTCCTATGAATGATTTGAATTCAACACATGGGGGCACATTTACTTATCCACGAACGTCCGAAAAGCGGCTGAATGCCTTTTTTTCGTAATGATCGGTGTTTTGCGTTTTTTTCGTAAATTGTCACGCCTTTTTCGTAGCCGTTACGACTTTTTCGTAAATTGTTGCGACTTTTTCATAGCGTTACGACTTGCGTGAATTGTCGCGACTTTTTTGTCGCTGCAGAGTGCCATTGAGTCCAATGGGAGGCTTCCAAAATCATGCAAAGTCTGAAAGTTTTGCCCGCCGTTTACGAGCGCTCAATACGAAAAAGTCGCGACAATATATGAGCAAATCGTAACGGCTACGAAAAAGTTGCGACAATTTGCGCAAGTCGTAATGGCTACGAAAAAGTCATAACGGCGACGAAAAAATGCGAAAAAGTTGCAAAATGTTCGTTTCCAATCCGAATTTTTCTCATTCGGATTCGTGGATTAGTAAATCAGCCCCATGGGGTGATTTCTCTTACTGAACAATACAAAAGAAAGAACCCTAATGAATGAAAATATCTTAAAAATCTGCAACCCAAAAAAAAAAACATATTGGACCACCTTACTTTCACTTTATATGCATAGGCAGTCTTGAGTTCTATAGATATTGTCAAACTGCATCTCCCAGTTGGCTTCTGCCAATAGGGATAGTGTGTGTCTTTTGTGGAATGGGGGATGGAGGTCATTCAAAATGACGTCATGTGCCTTTGCCCACAAGAGCAGATAAATGTAGACAGAGCATAAAAGAATAATATGCTGATTTGGCAAGGACACTTTACATCTGGCAACGCAGTTGCTAAGCTCTCTTCTTGCCCAAATGAACCTTGCTAACCATGCATGTTCGAAGAACGAGCTCTAAGGGTGTCAATGACTTTGAGGGGCTATATAAATAATACTTGCACTAATTAAAACCTTCTGTAAATATCTGTGCAATGTCTTCCTATTATCTTTACTAAAAGTTAGCCATGGGGATTTATGTGCTGCGGCATGTTTTTCTCAGTCTTGGATGCTTAGCAACAATATCTAAAAGGGTTTCTTTGAAGAAGAAAAATAAATAGGTTCCTATTGAAATGTCACAAGGAGTTTCTCTTTTGTTCAATGCTAAGAAAACAGCAAGAAGTGAGAGATGTCCAAGGAAACCAAGGCTTTTTGGCAGATAGGAAGCCTAGGTATATATTTAAGAGAAGATTACCTTTAAGATGGCAGTGTATTGCCCTGTTGAGGGAATTTGATGCTCTGTAAATCTATTCTCCATTATGGCATTAACAAGTAAAAATATCTAAATCTGCTGGGGCTGCAGAGTTTGGATGGAATTCAACTCAGAATGGATGAATAGTCGGGGAGATTGAACATACATTGCAAAATATTTTGTAGCTTGTTCACAAAATCAACTCTTTACCTGTTCCCTTTTTGCATGTAAATGGCAGGTGGTAGTTACAGGGAACATCATTCCATTCTCCTCGTTCATGCCAGATCATAACAACACAATCTTCTCCCGTGGTGAAGAAGTTATCTGGTTGGTTTGGCCTCCAGTTTTCATATTGCTAGTGGTTAAAAAGCAAAGCATGGAAGGTTATTTTCAAAGGGATTCTGTCACGATTGTTACGATGTAGTTTTTTTTTTGCTAAATTACACTGTGTGCATTGCAAATAATTCACTCTACCTTTTGAAATGGTATACTTGAAGCAATAAATGCATTTTTTAGTTGTAATATTGGTGTGTAGGCACCATCTCAGATCCTGAGCTTTCAGAAAGAGCCAGAATTATACAATAGAAGTGCTTTCAGATAAGCTATTTCTCCTACCCAATGTATTTGAAGGTGTAATGGCCAGACGTGGGTATTGTAATAATGAGTGCTACCACTAGGTGGGATGGAAGCATTTTAATCAATACAAGTGTAAGGGAGCTGTTATCTTGCTACCTTCCCATTGTTCTGCTGATAGGCTTATGGAGGGGAAATGGATGGGGGTGAAATAATGTCAAGTTGTTTTGCAGCAGTAAAGTGTGACTGAACTCAGAGCACAAGTCACATGGCTGAGGACACCTGGGAAACTAAGAATATGTCTATCCCCACATCAAATTATAAAATCAAACATTAAAAAAAATCAGTTTGCTGTTTTTTTCTGTATCATCTGCATTCTTCCGGCTGCCTTTATCAGTTTCCACTTGCCCATTCAATCTGCCAGTCTTAAGGGGGCAGTATACATTAGTGCAGTGAATAGGGCTTGTGCTGCAGATACTTTTTGCCTCTTGTTAAATCAAGAAAAATCAAATTTTTTTGTTATTTTTTTTTAGCTAAACAGGGCAAACAGGATGATTTAAATTATTCTGTGGTTGGTCCTTGTGGGGTAAATAATGAATTCACAGATAATCTCCCTGCATAAGGACAATGACACATTGCTCGCTGTGATTTGGCTTAATAATGGGAAATATGAAAGCAGGCATTTCCTGGCGATTAATTTAAATAGTCACAAGTAATGTATTTACGTGCAGCAATTACAATTTTTTTTTTACAGTTGCCCGAATGGTCTTCTTGTCTCATGATTAAAACAAGAGGCAAAAAGTATGTTCAGCACAAGCCCCGTTCATTGAACTCTTCTTAAACAGTGGATATATTGCTTTTTTAAAAGAAAAATACTTGAAGAGATGATAAATCATGATGACTAGGGTATTCCATGAAAAAAAAATGAAAAGTTTTAGGTGTGATCCTGGGATTCCTTCCCAGAATTCCTTCTGCTTTGCATATGAATGAGGACGTCTCTGTTCAACCAAAGAGATTTTCTAGTGAATTCCTTCAATATATAGTTATCTATGGTTAGATGTTGTTCCTACACTACTTTCCTTGGCAGAGCCATGCTACATGTCTGCAACAGAACTGTCTATTATGCTAATGGGCAGTATATGGCACTCTGATAATAATCAGCCAGTACATATGATGAAGAAAGGCTTAACGAATGATATGTGATATATATTAAAGAACCCAATATTTTGTTATGTTTCTATCTTACCAAGGGGTTTGCATCTGACCAGCGGAAATCATTTTCAATTGTCTTATCATTCAGCCCAATCCATTGATAGTCCTGAGCGTTACCTGCATTGAGGCAATGAGATTAGATGTATATAATAGCAGCATTTCACTTCATTGCACAAAACATGACATATTTTTAATTTACAAAGAAATTAAAATGGTGACTACAGAACACAACTTCTAAAAGGGCAAAAGGACATTTACTCTGGGATTACCAGTTTCCTTCTAGGTGCTAATTGAAACGGCAGACTAAGATGCCAGAGAGAGTGCTAGTTAGTTAGAACTGAGTTGGGGGTGTCGAGGCGGAGGGTTATACAGCTGTGATCTGCTACACTGTTGACCTATTAGCCCTGGAACTCATTAGGACCAGAATCCCATTATAATATACAAAAGCTACTTGCTACATGTTTACTTATTTATAGTTTACATCTTTTTCAACAAATACCCAGTAAAATATGGCAGTCAGCAAGAGTGACTTATCCATACATTTATATTTATTAAAATGAGTGGAAGCTGTTGGACTGGCTGCTGTAAAGGTAAAATGAAAGCTAATATATAAACTAAGTAAAAAATCATTGTTGGGCGGCAAAAAACTATTGAAAACACATAGAATTGTATAGATCTTGAATAGATCTAAGCACTGCTCATGGGGGGACCCTTGTTTCATTATGCATTAAGAGCCATACCTAGAATACTGCAAAATGCCTGTACCTGATCTCAAATATGGTGCAATATTGTACCTTAGGATATGGCTAATAGAGGCTGCTAATATCTCCTGAAGCTGGCTATATGGTACAGCTTGGAGAAATATGTTGGACAGATCTTAAGCAGTACATTAAGTTTTAAATTGTCTTCTGCACTTCTTAGTGTGCAAATAGATAAGCTACTCCATCCCTGCTCGATTATGGTGGATTTGCTGGGTAAAGAAAAAGCATGCTTTGCTTTGTTGCCTGAACTATCTAGTGTTGACACAGCACCTTAGACTAATTTTAGAAGCCAGCAGGGACAGGAGCAACTACAGTCAAGTCTAGTGAGAACACCGGGTGAATTACACCTTCCCAAGTTTCAGGTCTTGAACACCACGGAAATCTGCAATCGGGAGACTAAATAAAGTTATTTACAGTAATCTTTAGGAATAGGGCAGTGCTGTGGCACAGGGGTTAGTATTGTTCCCTTGGGTTCCTGTGTTCAAATACAAGCTTAGCACAATAATGCAAGTGATATGGATTATAGATTGTAAGCTCCACTGGTGCAGGGACTAAATGAGGTATAATCAGTAATCTCTGTCAAATATGTCTTCTTTTTACAATAAATAGTGTCGCTATTAGATTTTCCAGCAAACCAGTTTTGTTACTCACCATTCACAAATTCTTGCTCTTCAGGTGTGAGAATGCTCGCTAGATGGGACTGGTGATACCGACAGACGTTTTCTGCATCCACCCAAGTTTCTCTCTCTGAAAAGTGTTTGTAGCAGTGACCCTGGAACTTGGTCCATCCATCCTCACACACCTCTAGATCTGAGACACAAGAAAGAAATTAAAGCAGTGAACAGAAGGCATAAGAGAAAAACCATGATCCAGAATTCTTTATTGTCCACCCGTTGCGATCTGTACCTGTTTGAATCAAAATTGCTATGATATTAGGGGATGCAGAGAGTGGTAATACATTCTAGGATTCTTCTACCTGAAACTGCTGTTAGAATGGAAAGACAAGTGTACATGCATTCTAGCTACAATTTATTTTTCTATCTTCTGTGCCACCGTTTTCATGTTGTTGGTTTGAAAGCAAACATTTGATTGTTGCTGTGGGTACTAGACCTGGAGCTAATGTTATCACTTAACCCACGTTCCCATTATAGTCTACTATTCATGAAAATTTGTGAATATAAGAACTGCTTGTAGCGCAGCCAAACTGTTCTTAAATATATAATACAAATGATTACATACTTGTTTTGCCTTGTTTCTTTTCAGTTGATATATTTGTATATATGTTACAGTAAGAGCATATAACAGTCTTAATATATTATTTTGCATTGTTTCAGTCTTGTACTTTGACATCCATTATGTTAAAAACTGTGCTATTAACATTTTGCCATTTTATATCTGGGGGATATGTAAAATCGAAATTGATACACCATCATACCCAAGTCAATGTTAACCCCAAGGTGGTCCTAACTGTTTTGTCCAGGTTGCCACATACATGTTATTTGCTTTGAGACCATGCTCATAAGAGGCCTTAATGACCACTGTTAGGGTCTGGTTTATGGTACTTTCATGT
This sequence comes from Xenopus tropicalis, assembly GCF_000004195.4. Classification (NCBI taxonomy): domain Eukaryota; kingdom Metazoa; phylum Chordata; class Amphibia; order Anura; family Pipidae; genus Xenopus; species Xenopus tropicalis. The sequence continues at coordinate 109,823,926 of NC_030679.2, forward strand.
GGTATAAACATATATATGCACATTTATTAATAAAACTGTAAAATATACTTGCGGAAGATAACATCTTTGCCTAGGAAACTCTGACCTAGAGTTGAGGTTTAAGCATGCTCTGAAAAATAACCTTGTTATCAGATTCTCTAATTAGAGAAAGTTCACTCTGAGGGACCTTTCCATGGAGAGTAAGGTAAATCACCCCAATTATGTCAAATTACATTCACAGATCGTGGCATATGGGCAAATGTTAGCAGTGACATTTGCTTGTACATCTCAATGATTTATCATCTAAAGATCATCCTGTTATGCTACTATAAGCCCCAACCTGCTCTGTATGGCCTGCAGGCTTCCTAAATCAGGGAAGTCAATTAAACTGGAAAATTCCAATAAGCATGTCTATCTATGTGCATCTGACCTAAGTCCTGTTTTAATTGCCCACTGATAGGATAGCATGCTGTCACATGTACTTCACTTATTACAAATAGAACCCCTACCTACCTACAGCCTCAATGTCACTATGTAATGATGTGGCTGTTGCACGGACACCATGAAACTACACTAAATTAACTATGATATCCTCTTGATGCAGTCTGGTATTCATTTCTCCTGGTTTTGTACATTATTCCACATTGATATGTCAGGATGAAATCAGGGGACTTAGCTCCATTTAACCCCACCTCCAGATTGCCTTTTACATGCAACCAATACACAAGCCAACAACAGCACTTACATTTGTGCTTCCATACTACTATATAATACAAGTGGAGCACTCTACCCCACCAGATTTGCTAAATAAGGATAAAAGGTGACGTGTGTGTTGTAAATATGCAACATGTTATGTCTTATGTTATCAGACCTGAATAATGCATTTTTTGGATATAGTTCATTTGGTGCACAGAACATTTCCTTTCTTTGTGTAAACATTTATTTGTGTGGGAGCTTCCATAATACTCGCATCTGCAAAATTCCTTCTAGACACTTGCAGGTCATAGTTTTAATAATTCTATGTTGCTCTTATGGTTACAAATCGGTATGGTAGCTCCCACACATCTGTATATACAAAGACATGAAGAGAAGGAATTATCTAGAAATAAAGTAATTATGCTTTAGTGATTATTAATGGCCTTAAGATACAGTAAACGGCTATTTTGACACAAGTGCAGGTTCTTGTAATATACCTTTAAGAGAAGAAATAGAGTAAAGAAAAGATTTATTTTAATGATGAAGTCCCATTCATGGCTGTAAGTAAAAGAAATGCTGAAAAAAAAGGGGCACGTGAAACAAGAAATGAAAGGGAAATGGAACCAAAACAGATTATTCAGCACCTTTACTCTTCTTTCACAGGTAGGCCTGTATTAGGGATCAGCCCACCTAATCAAGACACCCTACTGGTTATGGGAAAGCATGGGGGAGAGGTTTTTTTTTCTTTTGGATGCATTTGTTAGTTAAATTAGCTCAAGCCACATTGGTCGTACCGATCTGACATAGGTCCCCTCCGTAGCTGGGAAGGCATAAGCATTTGAATGAGTCGATGCCATCAACGCAGGTAGCTCCATTCACACAGGGGCTTGAGTGGCACTCATCAATGTCTGTAAGAAATCAAGGGTCTGCCATTAGGACACCTGCTGCTTCCCTGACTAAAAAAAGGAGAGCGGGTTCTGATTACTTGTTCCATGCTGTTCCAGTTGCGGTGGCTACAGGAATAATATAATATATATTACCCACAATGCATGAGATATATATTATATACTTGCATGTATTCTGAAATTGAGGCTCAGCAGGAGCATATTGAGCCAGCTTAGGTTACTAGGGGATGGCGGTCTTTGCTTTAAGGCACATATTAGACCAATCAGAGGGTTTGGTGCTACAGTTTAGAACAATACCTTGATGCTATTAACCTCAGTCATTAATGCTTTGTCATTTGAATAATAATACAACAGTGCATCTTCTACCGTAATACTATATGTAGCTGGTACCTTAAGTAAAGGTAAAATAAAAGATCTTTTCCAAAAGTACTTCTCTTTCTGTATTTGTGTATTATGCATTGAGCTATGTTCCTGGTTATACCAATATTAACAGCGATATAATTAAATCTTGGAGCTTCTTCAATAAAAGTAATTAAAAAGTACGGTCCTGTACAGTGACTACAGAAACATCTGTTATATTACCATTAATGTTAAATGACAATTACTTTTGTAGTTGGATTTAAACTGGGGCAAAGGTATAATATATATTTAAAAAGTATAAAACTGTTATCACTTTTTACAATTTCTGTAGACCGTTCCTATGATACTGATTAAAAAAAATAGTAATAGAAAGATTCTATTTAAATTTGGGGCTTTATTTTTTGCTTTAAATAAATTCCACTTTAGGGTGATTTATCATCAGCCAATGAGAAAAAAGGCAAAACACAATTTGAATGTAATTCAAGTTGATTTCAATTTTGAAACGTTTTGAGCGGCATTGTTGTTAAAAACTTGGGTGGCTCAGGGGTCTTTAACCTCTCTGAATTCCAACAGGCATGAAAGTTCATTCTTTTTAGGTATCAACTGGGACACATTATGTTTGTGCAATAAGCACATCATGGTTTCTGATAAATGACCAAGTAGCAATGTGTTTATAAATACAGTGTAGTTTTTCTGTTGACTGATTCAATGAATCTATAAGTGCTTGTAATTAAGGCTGTACAATGTCTCGAATAGGAATGTAGTACTTGCCTACACATATATCATTTTGACATTTTCATCCCTTTGCCAAAGGGTTAAACATCTCAGCATGCTCTATGTTTTGAGCAAGCAACAGAAATTTTGAATAATTTCAGAATGGGCACGAGCTGAACAAGTAACGTATTCTCCTTTTTTGCTCTTTTTTTAATTAGCAAATAAGTTTCAAGCGCGCAGTGAATGGGGGAAATTAGGCATTTAGCTAAAGCGAGGCAGACAGCAGGGAATGGTGGGAGTTTTAATAGGCAGGAGATTAGAACTTTTAAGCTTCCTCTTTGCACCTAGCAGGCCTGTTGCGGAGTTTCACACATATTCCCTGGAGAAAAACAAAATGAGGAGAACAAAAACACATCACAGTGTCAAATAACAACTTAATTACCCAGTCATTAGCTCAGCTTTTATATGGCCAATACTATTACACACTTAGGTTTATTATGATGAAACTGACATTTTTTTTCAGTGCATGATGACTATGAAAACACTTTGCTGTCTGGCTGCAGGGGAAACAGGTCAGTCCTATATCTGACATATTATTACATTGCATGCAATGGATGGTACATGTATTTTTGCTTATACTATGTCTGCTACAAAACAGTTTTAATTCCTGCAGAAAAAAGTAAAAAATCACTGAAGTACACTTTCATTTTTAGAATTTAGTGAATTCACATGTATTTTGTTGCAATTGCCTTGTTTGATTAATGACCATGTATGGTCTTCCATTTAAAGAAAATGCATCTGAAAAAAATTAAAGAAGAAACAGAATAAAACAATAATGTTCCCTTCGTACAGTATTATCATTGTAATCTAATGATTAGCCCTCTTTATATCTAAAGTGCTGTTAGGTAGTTTAGGGTGAAGACACACAGAGCTACTAGTAGCAGCTACTTGTCGTGGCTACTAAAATAGACAATGCTGATCATTTACGATAATTGTCTCTACATGTGTTTTAGCAGAGGCAATTCTCAGTATTGTCTATGGCAGGGAATTTTCTGGCGTTTAGTAACCATGGAAAAGTAGCTGCTACTAGTAGCTACAGTATGTGTGTCTTGATCCTAGGTCAAAAGATTTTATAAAAGGAATGTTTTGCTAACATTTGACTCCTATGGCCCTAAACCACTGTATATAACAGCACTCCTATGTGGGTGTTCATGTTAAGTAAGTAACTTAAATTATTGTGTTTACTATCACTCTGAACAGTTTATCTGGATATATTATTTACAGCAATGTCTGTTCTCCTTGTCTGTATGAATAATGTGTTATACAAATGTACAATGCTGCAAATACAATTATCCCAACAGTAAACATAATACATGCAGTCCAAGAAGCACTATTTACAAATGTACTGAGAGTTCTGGTTATGACTAGATTTAATGCATACTCCAGAGCTCAAGAAAAGCCTTAGTACCATGAGCAGCAGCTAACAGAAGAGGGTGGGAGACCATTTGTGGATTTAAGAATCATTTTTCTAAACCCCCACAGGTTTATAAGCTGTAATTTACAAAGAACTGGCTTGCTTTGATTGCGTTACATTTACAAACTTTTTTTCTGTGTTACTTAGCGTGAAAAAGAAGTTTAACAGACTGAAAGCTCACACTTGGGGGCTAACTTATGCTAATTTTATATAACATTAAAAAAGCATTGCTAATTTGAAAAAAAAATGGAACTTTGTAAACGTGCCAATTTAAAAAAAAAAAAAAAAAAGAATTCCTAACAGTCAGGAAAGCATTAATAAATAAGATAAAATTCAAAATGTTGGGGAATCATTAGGTTTCCCTATTTCATTATTTTTAAAGCTGCTCCATGTTATGATTAATATAAACCTTAAAGGAGAAGGAAAGCCATTTTGGCATTTTACTGCCAATAGCCAATTTGCCACATTAGTGCCACCTAGAACACTATATTTATCCTGCAGAAAGCATTGCCTTACCTGAGTAAAGAGCCCTACAAGCTTTTTCTGTTTGTTTAAGATAGCAGCTGCCATTTAGCTTTGTCTTCCTAGCTTGCATGCAGCTTTAGCTCTTTTAGCTCAGATTACACATTTCTAAAGTTGGGGGAGTGAGTTTTATGAATTCTTATGGTAGGGGGGAGCAGGAGAGGGGAGAGAGGAGAGAGCTGCACAGATTCTGGCCCCAGAAATGAAGGATTTTTCTGAGAGAGAAATACCAAAGAATATGTTTAGAAAAATAGAAACACAAAATTCTGTGTTTCTTTTGACAGAGGACTCAGTGCAGCTTTTCCATTCTGCTTATGGCTGTATTTACATAGACCTTTCTGATAAAGCTTTTACCTTTCCTTCACCTTTCAGGGTGGGCAAGACCTTCTGATTAAATAGAATTTTGGTGACAGGTCTACCAGGGAGAGAGAACACAAAAGCCCCAATGATTTGATTTTTTCAGTCTATGGCAGATGCCCTTTCCGTAATTCTGAGCTTTCTATATAAGGGGTTTCTGGATAATGGAACCCAAACCTCTACCTGCATATGTCTTAGATCAATATTTACACTACTGATCTTTTTAGGCTTCTTTTAGACAACCTTAGTGAAATCAAAAGGTTTAAATACAAAAATATTCACACTAAGACAAATTCAAAAGAAAATAAGGAAAATATCCTTATTATTACAAATGGTGTAGGCTCAGAAAAAACCATGTCGGTTTGATTGGTAGTAGTTCATTAACAGTGGCTGTACTGCACCACTTACTTTTTGCAGTCTTTTCCTGTCTTTTAAAATAAGAAAATAAAAATTTGGGAAGTATCTTATTCTAGTATATCACTAGAAACAATGTAAATCTATGCATTTCGTCCAGTGGATAGTGAATCTAGTCTGGCACTGGTATTCAAGATTAAAAATTATGAACAAAAGTTAAAGACATGAAATATTTATCTTCTTTAAAGAGTCTGACTAATATATAACATAACTAATAATATTTTACCTATATTACAAAGTTCTCCACCATAGCCTGGCAGGCAGGCACAGTATATTCTTCCTTCCTTTTCTGTACATGTTCCAGCTCCGCAGGGTTGATCAGCACATGATCCAATTATTCCTACAGCCATTAAAAAATCAAGGGCTTTAATACATATTCTCTTAATGACTCCACCCAAAGTGATTGGGGTATCAATTCAGTTACATAATCACCTTAAACAAAGCAAATGTAGATTAATGGATGGGAAAAAATACATTGTCACTCTTAAAACAGGGTAGCAAAATGCCAGTTGAGTAACAGACCTAGAGGAAAACTGCTATATTTTTTTAAAGAGTCAGAAACAGAGAAAAGAAAGGGTTAAACAAATATTGCTTTCAATTCCAGTTACTTTTACAAATAGCTTTTGAAGAATATAAAAATTAATTGATTTATATTACTATATTGACATCTTCTTTCAACATGCAAACATTTGTTTGGTGGAGATCCTATTTAAACACACAGTACATATTATTCAGAGGGTGTCGAACAATAATTTCACAACTGCATAAATCCTTATAGTGATACAACTGTCAGGAGATGGTATTTCCTCTAAAAGTTATCATTAATTAGTCTGAAAGTCACATGGTGATGCCATCATAAACAAATGGTGTGCCAACTCAGCCTCCAGCTGGATAGCACTGTAGGCAAAGAGAAGATCTAACAGTATAGATAAAGGTCTACACTGATGGCTTACATTAACATTGGAAAGTGTGCTTTAAGACGCCCCACTGTTGCAACTGTGATTTACTAAACAAGGTCTAGGACTAAATTTTCAGATGTTACAAAAACATATAGATTGTCAACAGTAAATGGGACCTTTCATAACTTTAGCCACTTACTTTAATCTGGTTTAACAGCTTTATATTACACTAAGGGGCTGATTTACTAAGACACGAATTCGAATCCGAATTGGAAAAATTCCGATTGGAAAACAAACATTTTGCGACTTTTTCGTATTTTTTGCGATTTTTTCGGCCCCTTTACAACTTTTCGGAAATTGTCGTGACTTTTTCGTTACCAATACGATTTTCGCGAAAAAACGCAAGTTTTTGGTAGCCATTACGATTCGCTCGTATCTTGTCGCGACTTTTTCGTATTGAGCGCCTGTAAGCGGCGGGCGAAACTTTCAGACTTAGCATGATTTTGGAAGCCTGTCATAGGGCTCAATGGCACCCTGCAGCTCCAACCTGGCCCAAGAAAAGTCACCATACTGAAGCTTGAATGAATCCGAACGCTACGAAAAAATCGCCAGATTTTGCGCAACTTTCGGAATGGCTACGAAAAAGGTGTGACTTTTCGCGCAAGTTTTAATGCAATGAAAAAATCACCAGATTTTGCGCAACATTCAGAATGGCAACGAAAAAGTTGCGATAATTTTCCGAAAAATCGCCAAATACCGATCATTACGAAAAAAACGCAATCGGACACATTCGGCCCGTTCGTGGGTAAGTAAATGTGCCCCTAAGCCTTAACCTTTTAGTAATTATTATTTGTATGAGGGCAACAAGTTGAACAGCTTACATATATGGAAAAAAACCCAAAACATTTTGTAGTACCTTCAGACTCAGTTGCAATTAGACTTGAAGGACTGGCTGCTTCAATCGTGGGTTCATCTGTTACTTCACCCAGTTCAACTGAAGTAACTAATTCTGTTTCCTGTTGTGCTTCCTCAGGAGAATGAGTTATTTCAGATTCTGATGTTTCAGATATTTCTGGTGGCAAAAATGTCAGCTGTCCAGAGCTTGGTTCAGTGCTTCCTTCTAGAGATGTTTCTTGTTTTCCACTGGTTTCATGAGTTGCAGATGCCTCGGTGCTAATATCACCAGATGCTGATGTTTCTATTGGGTATGCAAAAGTAACACCACCTAGCTCTTGTGAAACTGCTGGTTTTGTGATGGCTTCTACAGTATCATCAGTAACAAGTGTGACTTGAGAAAATCCTGATGTATATATGCCTGAACTTTCTAGACTGCCTTCATGAGTTCCTGATGGCAAAGATTCTCCAGATATTCCACTGATCTCAAGTATTACTGATGGACCTTCTCCTGCTTCTTGAGTATCAGGACCTTGAGTTGGTGGCTCTTTTAATGTGAAATCAATATGAGAAACAGTAGGGACTCCACTTAGATCATCAAATCCAGATTGTAAGCCACTAACATATTCAACTCCAGATGTTGCACCACTTATGTCTGATACACCACTAATATCTATATCACCACTAGGAACAGCCCCTGAAACAAAACCACTAATGTCTATAAAACCTGAAGGTCCACCACTGACATCCAAGATGCCAGATATGTCTCCAGAGCTGTCAACATCTCCTGAATAAAAGCCACTTATTCCAACAGACCCTTTTCCTTCCTCTTCTTTTGTTGATGGCTGAGAGAGTTCTGTCAAAGCTTGGTCAATAAGAAAAACACCTGATGGTATCTCTAAGATACCGGAGGCCGAGCCACTGATGTCAGGAACTCCAGAAAGCTCCCCACTAATCTCTCTTACTCCAGAAATCTCCCCACTAATCTCTCTTACTCCAGAAATCTCCCCACTAATCTCTCTTACTCCAGAAATCTCCCCACTAAAATCTATATCTCCAGAAAATCCACCACTTACAGAAATAATTCCTGATGATTCTCCACTTAGGCCAGATAGCTCACCACTAAAATCCAATATTCCTGATGTCTCACCACTAAAATCCTTTAATCCTGACAAATCTCCACTAATATCAGTTACTCCTGACACTTCACCACTCAAATCAATTATACCTGATGGCTCTCCACTAATATCACCACTAGAAATAATTCCAGAGAGATCTCCACTGCTTTCTACTACTGATGAAGTAACCCCACTAAGGTCAAATCCAGAGACCTCTCCACTGGGCTCTAAGCCAGAAAGATCTCCACTTAATTCTATTCCTGATGCACTTAATTCAATTTCTCCCTTTCCTTCTAGTTCAGTTTCTGTTGGTTTTGTAACAGCTTCTTCCCAAGTTGTATCTACATGTGTAATTGTTGGGAAGCCTGAGGCAATGCCACTGAAATCTTCTGTACCAGAAAAAAGGCCACTAATTATCTCAATTCCAGAAGCTGAACCACTAATTATCTCATCTCCAGATGGCTCTCCAGAAGGGAGACCACTTGTTTCAATTGGTACAGAAGACAACCCACTTATATCTGGAACTCCAGAACCTTGACCTGATATGTCTTCAACTCCTGAAGGAAATCCAGATGGCAGTCCACTAATATCAGGTTCACCTGATATGTCACCAGATATGTCACCAGATGGCAGTCCACTCACTCCAGAAATGTCAGTGCCAGATGGAAATCCACTTTCTTCAGCTCCTGATGGTTGTCCACTTAGATCAGCACCAGACACATCTCCACTAGATACTCCAGATGGCAATCCAGATAGTTCTCCACTTACTCCACTGCCTATTGCTGATGTCTCTCCACTTATATCTTCTGGATCTGGGCTCACAATTGGAACAACTGAAGGACTGACTTTTGATAAAAAAAAAAAAAAATAGTTATTTAGAAAGTATTTAACATTATTTGAAAATACTCAAAAGCATATTCAGAAAATATTTTAAAATAATAAAAGTTAGATTACAATACAAAGTGTAGTTATAAAGCTTTTATAAAAAAATAAATACGATCTATCTGAATCTTCTGTAAGTGTGCCTTATTCACAAAATATATTTTGAGGTACTATAGACCTTTCCTTGCTTTATTTTTAGTTGGTCTATTGACGGCAAAGGAAAAACCTTAGGGACTGATTTGTACCCTGTTTGTGGTACCTGTTCTGTGGGTATATATATAGTGTAAGCATAGTTTTTACCAGACGGGGATTCGCTTCCACTGGCAATATTTCTCTCCAAATTGCTGCAAAAATCTGCAGCAACAAAAAATTAGCTGAGAAAAATGCCCATTGATTTTAATGTAGTTGAAGCGAGAAAAAATTCATGGTCAAGTCAACACATTGCAGTCATCTCAGAAAAGTCACGGTCACTTCAAAAAAGTCACGATGGCATCAAAAAGTCAATTGGTAGCCACATTTCGCAACTGTTTCAGTAGTTTCTCAAATTTTTAGAGAAGCGACAGGAGACAGCTTCGCTCATCACTATAGATGAATGGTTTAGGAAACAACAAGATGCTCAAAGTTGCAATCAAAAGCTACTTAAACCATCACATTTGGATTTTCCAGGAGCCAAAGACCTTTGTGAATTTATTAGGCAAGCAGAAGGAATATATTAATAAAATAGATGCAAAGTTCTAAAATGGCCCTAGGCTGTAGCCTATGTTGGGTAGTGTGTAAGTTGACTCAGTGATGACTGTCTTGTGCAGAATAAGCTTTATTCATGAGATACATTTGATGTATAAATCAAATATATCTTCATCCATTTATATATTTTTTACAAATTTTAATACTGTACTACATTTCTAATTAGAAGCCAATATTTTACTAGCGTAGCATGTACTCGTTTTACCTGTTACTGATGAATCAATAGTAGGAATTACAGTGACATTTGCCAGCCACATATCTGTCTGATTTTCAAATTCAGTCACAGTCTCAATTTCGGAAGTTGGTCCTTCTCCAGAAGGTAATTTCTCTACTTCTGGGACTACCTCAGGCACAATAAGCTCCTCCTCAATTGATGGAAAACCTGGAATCTCTTCTGTAAATGGCAGCATTATAGATTATACGGCACATTGTAATAAAAACATTGTTGTTGCTAAAAGATACTAAAATATACGACTTTATTTATTTACAACAAAGTGCAGATTTCTCCATTATTTTACACATATTTAAATATTATATTTTAACATGTTAAAATCCGCTTTGATTGGATTTCCCTATTTTGGGTGTTTCGATAACAAAAATTGGCAGAATACATCTTACTGACTATTGTGAGTAACACAGGAAGTAATAATTATTGTGACGTGTGCCATAGACAATAGGAAGTGACCTTTGGAAATATTATTATAATCTTCCCCAATTAATGTTAGAAAGAGCATATCACAGCCCTTAATGGCTCTAAAGGAAACAATTGGACCTGATTTATAAACACTGGGGAAATTTGCCCATGGGCAGTAAATTATAGCAACCAATCAGGGATTAGCTTTTTTTAAGCCTGCTGCAGGCAGAACAATGAATGCAACAGTTTGATTGGTTGACATGGGTTACTGCCCATGGGCAAATTTGCCCAGTGTTGATAAATGACCCTCAATGAGTGATCAAGGATCACTGTAAGAAGAATGTAGCATTTAGTTTCCCCACACAATACAGTGCTGCTGTACAGTGAAGTACAGTGAAGTGTGGAAAAATTTAATTAATTTATTTATAGACTATTGTATTGTGGTGGCCTTTACTGTTATTTTACAGTGACACAAATCAGACCCCACAGAACCTAATACAGGTAAAAGGTAATATTAAAGATATCTATACCCTTTGACTTTTTTCAAATTAGAGATAATCTATTTTCTATTTCCCAAAACATTGCACATTGTTTGTAGATTCAAATATAAAGATATATATTATAGTTTGTATCACACAAATAACTATATTTTCGTAATACAAATATGGTTGTTGTCTGTTGTTACTACTTTGTTGGCTCCACTAAGGCCCATTAATTGCTTGAATCGCAATATTACACATTTTTACAATATCCTTCCATAAGCAGAAGCAGATGCAGCTGTACAGTACTGAATACTGAATATTTATGAAAAGCTGAATTTGGGGCAAAGTATTTTTTGTGAAAGTGCACGTTTTCTGTCATTTACAAACACATTTTTATTATTTGTTTATTTATTATAACCTATATTCCAAGTTTTGCAGGTTTTTCAGCATCCATCAAAATCTCAATTACATTTTTTTTTTTTTTCAGCAGGATAATGGAAATCTTGTATGGCAAGCAAAATACTTTCAATTGTTTTTCCACCAGAAAAAAAAAAAAATAATAATATTAATTTGCAGAAAAACAATTTACCCCCCCAAGGAAAGGTGAGGTTTAAGTGAATGGTAGTTAAAATGTCCTTAAGTGAGGTAAAACAAATAATCTGAATGGGACCCAAAACAGCTTTGTAAAACTTTTTTTAATGGCCAACTTGTTGGATAAAATATCATGTGCACAGAAAATAGTGATTGAGTAGTAAACGTATTACCTCGGAAACAAAAGGCGTGGTATTTTGACAGAGGATCAGGGAATCCTGTTTGATTAGGATGAATGTAGACTGTCCGCACTCCAGGTACGTCTCCTCCACAGGCTCTGCGAGGTGTCACAACGGGGTAGCGGACACTTCCATCTGACAACCAGCCTGCTCTACACTTGTCCAACCCCAACCTCCAGGCCATATAGAGCTGTCCAGTGGAGGCCAATGAGGCATTTTGTCCATCACAAAATTCTTTTGCTTCTTGGAAAGTAAACTGGTCTGGTTGAGTGGCAAAAAACACCTCTCCTGTTAAAGAACAAATGTATATTATGTGAGAACTAACATAGAATTGAGTTTATTTACCAATCATTTTGTTTCCTTGGAAGTTACAAATCTTGTGATTTTGTTTATTTTAAACTATTACCCAACATGTATATGTAAATATATATGTGTGTAGCTATGTATATATGAAGCAGCGGTTCTCAACCTGTGGGTCTGGACCCCTTTGGGGATCGAATGACCCTTTCACAGGGGTCGCCTAAGACCATCGGAAAACACATATTTCCGATGGTTTTAAAAATAATTTTATGGTTGGGGGTCACGACAACATGAGGAACTGTACTAAAGGGTCGCGGCATAAGGCTAATGCCAGATTAGGCGTAGGGCGGATATTTTCGGCAAGCGGAAAAACGATTGCCGAAAATTCCGCCCTACGCCTCCTACTTGTGCCTGCACCTTAATGAATAGAATACACTCGGGTGCAGGCACATGTACTGATACAAAGGGGCTGATTTACTAACCCACGAATCCGACCCGAATTGGAAAAGTTCCGACTTGAAAACGAATATTTTGCGACTTTTTCGTATGTTTTGCGATTTTTTCGGATTCTGTACGAATTTTTCGGATCCAATACGATTTTTGCGTAAAAACGCGAGTTTTTCGTATCCATTACGAAAGTTGCGTAAAAAGTTGCGCATTTTGCGTAGCGTTAAAACTTACGCGAAAAGTTGCGCATTTTTCGTAGCGTTAAAACTTAACGCTACGAAAAATGCGCAACTTTTCGCGTAAGTTTAAACGCTACGCAAAATGCGCAACTTTTTACGCAACTTTCGTAATGGATAGGAAAACTCGCGTTTTTACGCAAAAATCGTATTGGATCCGAAAAATTCGTAAAGAATCCGAAAAAATCACAAAACATACGAAAAAATCGCAAAGTACCGATCATTACGAAAAAAACGCAATCGAACTCCATTCGACCCGTTCGTGGGTAAGTAAATCAGCCCCAAAGTGTTTTTAAAAAGTGCTGTACAAATTCAGAAAAGTACACCTAGAGAAGACAACATTCTAATAAATAAATCAGTAAATCTGTATAAATATACACAGATTAACTGGTATGCAAGAAATGTCCTGCCCCGTAGAGCTTACAATCTGAGTATGCAAAGCTGAAGGAACAATGCCTAGTCTAGATTCTCTGTTGCATTATACTCCATATCACTTGATGATTTATTTCTCTGAAGTGCACATTATTGGCACCCAAATATATATACAAATATATATACAGGTATGGGACCTGTTATTCAGAATGCTCGGGACCTTGGCTTTTCTAGGTAAGGGATCTTTCCATAATTTGGATCTCCATACCTTAAGTCTGCTCAAAATCATTTAAATATTGAATAAACCCAATAGGCTTGTTGTGCCTCCAATAAGGATTAATTATATCTTAGCTGGGCTCAAGTACAAGGTACTGTTTTATTATTACAGAGAAAAAGGAAATCATTTGTAAAAATTTGAATTATTTGCTTATAATGGAGTCTATGGGAGATGACCTTTCCATAATTCGGAACTTTCTTGATAACGGGTTTCCAGATAAGGGATCGCATGCCTGTACAAATCAGTAAAAAAAGCACACACTAGTAAAGTCCCCATATAATGTTTGAGAGCGCTAGAATATAAGTCTATATAACAGTGATCAGAATATAACAGTGATCTTTTAAAGCAGAACTTTTAAATGATCATAAAAAATATTTCAATTATATATATATATTTATATCCCTAAAATATTTTAGATCTTTATATATATATGGTATTTTACTTTTAAAAGTTTACAGAGCAGAAAAGACCAACACTGAATGGCAGAGGAAGCCAAGTATGAACACTGGAACAAGCAACAGTAGCCGAACAACAAAGAAGCGCTTACATTAATCTGATAAAGCTGCATGCTAGGTTAAGTTACAGTTAAATTGGTACTGACCAAATGTAAGGAAATCTCCTTATGTAAACAGCAGCAGCCTGACCACAAATGTGTGATTAACCTAACATGTTTAATTGCTCCACATTAATCACTGAACAATGTCTGCTGTGTTCCATGCAGCTTAACAGAGGCCATTGCTAAATGGAGTTATAAACAAAAAAAAAAAAAGCAAATCGATTATTAGTCCTCTAATGAGCTGCTTAACCAGCACTGGGAGGTATAGTCTACTGAATAATTCTAATTGTAAATGTTTATTCATTATCCTCAGTATTAATTCCAAGTGCTTTAGAGGACATTAGGCTCATTTAAATCAATGTTATGGACATTTTTTCTAGAACACACAGGAGATTTCAAGCTAAATAATATTCATCCAAGATTTAAACCTGGCTGTCATTTTAGGCACACAAATGGTTTGAATTATTAATGAGCAAATGTAAGCAAATAACCAGCTTTTGGCTGCATCTGACTGCTCTTCAGTTCATTTCCAGAAATTGCTCTATAAACGTTGTCTGTATATAAACCCTGCAACACTCAGTTCAAGGCTACATTGTGGCTACAACTTATACTGTATTTGTGCATTTTATGATTGGAAATTAAGGTATTTTAATAAAAACACTCCAATCCCTGTAAGCTGTCATGTTGGAATTTTTGACCAGCCCCCTACTGAATATAATTGCTAAGGGAAAGGTGATTTGGTTTCTTATGGCTGTGTGAATTTTTATCCAAGTCAGCTACAACTATTATGTAAGCTATAAAACTGAGAACCTTTTAACAAATAATTTTCTTTCTCCTTTGTCTATGCATAGTATTTACTATAGTATTCATTATTGTTCACTGAAAGGGTTCTCTTGCCAGTCCAGTTTTTCGTTATACAAAGCCAAAGCAGGACCTTAAATATCAACCATATGCAGAAGGTACAACTTGAAAGGTCTCCATTTATAGGTGTTTAATTCATAAATCAATTAATTAGCAAGCCTAGGACAATATACTAATATACAATTACCGGCCTCCTTGTTTTACTGGCAGGTAAAGTGTAAATTAACCTTTTTACAGATAACAGGGGAGTTTGACCCCTTACCCAACTGTCTTATGTGGTGTTATAACTTATGGGCCTGCATTATTGGCAGATATTTGCTATATCAGCCCCAAGCGTCTGTGCCTACCATCACAGAAAATACCCCAGAAACTAAACAAAAAGCTGATTTGTGCAAGAGAGTTGTAGAATATAGCAGCAGACCTCAAGGTTAGATTATATGACTCATTTAATAAGTTGGAAACCTATAGAATGTCTGCTGATTAAAGGGTTGTCATGGATTCATATGCAAAACTGTGCATACTTAGTCATAAAGGTGGCTACCACACATGCTCCTTACAAATTGCCCGTAGAACCAATGGGATAGTATAGCTCATTCTGATGAACTGCAAAGTACATGGAACATTCAAATTGTGCACTTTCTGTAAAGCCCTATGGAGTCTAGTAAATGGAAAGAGACTTGGGCATACAATAAATTCATGAAAACAAGTGTTCTGCATTGGACACGCTAGAAGACTAGGGGTTCTGAAACACTGGCAGAAAAAGCATTTAATGTGGCAATTTTCCCTGGATGAAGGAGCCAAGAGAAGACACTTGTGTGCTCAGAAAAACAAACAAATAAATCACAACCTATCTTTTGTTATAGTTTGCTCAAAGACATTGGAATCACTCAACAGAAATGAATGCATTGCCTTTTCTGCCATGTAGATAATAACATATTAACAGTAATGTACAGGAAACACAGTTGTAGGGACGTAATAGCAATGGAAAAACCTAAATGTATATGCCATGGAGTCAGAGTGCACTCTATAGAAGGGCTGTGGGAAAATATCTGATAAATCAAAGGCAACAACATTGTTTAAGGGAGCACAGGTAAGATAGTAAAAAGTATTTTACTGGGATCTTTTGAGCATAATGGCAATATCCAGTAAGCAGAAGATAACATTCTACGGCAGCACATCTAGGAAAAGGGGCAAGGTCTGCCAGGCACCATATGCATGAGCCCAGCTCTTGATATTCACATACCATGAAGTTTATCAATGTAGCAGTACACATCAAAATGTGCATTTGGGTTTACCACTCCATAATTTCTAACCCCAGGAAATCCATTCTTGTCTCCATGACAGTTTTCTCTTGGAGTGACTATTGGGTATCTGGAAAAAGCCAAAATAATTCTGTTAAAACCCTTGTGACTGCATCAATACCTTGTTGAAAACGTTGTTTACTAGACCTGATTACAACCCATTTGCTGTCAGTTTAGTATTAAAACATATAAAATGTCCCAAAGAAGCAAGTTTGAATATAATATAAGCTAAGAAATATAAGATGGGTCATGTTGCTTTTGTAATTGATTGAAAACAACACAATCTGCAATATGAATCAGCCTAAAATACTATAAAATGACTGTATGTTTTACAACATGCTAGTAAAGATTTGTCCAAACCTGACAGTTTGGTCTGATATCCATCCAGCATCACATTGATCAAATCCAGCTTCATAGGCAGCCTGGAGCTGAGCAGGGCTTGCAATGATAGCATTGTTGTCCAGACATGCCTGTTTAGCCTCGGTGAAGTTAAGGGAATATCGACTGGAAGCAGCTCGGTAATGAAAGACAACACCTTTTCAAGACAACCAAAGACATTGGTTAGCAAAAAACAATGTAGCCATTACAATTTACCAATAAATATTGGTATACTATACAAACTGGAGTCATTCTGGGCATTGCACAATGTTAAGAAAATTATGGTGAATGTAGTATCTGCATGTTTAAGTTACATTGTACCTTTAAGGCAGAGAGGCAGGCTGGGTAAGAAGTCAGAAACAGAAAGTGAGAGTGCAAGCATGAGAGAGAAAGCAAGGAAAAGAATTGGAACTGTACCAGGAATAAAGCTGGATCTCCACTGCAGGCTGTATGTGTAATTTATGCATTGAGTACACACTGAATGATGTAGACATAACAACTGACAATGAGAGAAGGAATTTTAACCCCTGCAAAGTGCTACTCAAAATGACATTTGCTCTTGAGATCTCAGAGCAACAAGCTTCTTCCATAGAAAAAGGCACTGATGCATAGGTATGTCACCTTGAACATACTAGCAAACCCCACAAAGGCACAGACCCACTAAAGGAATGCTACTGGTGTGGAAGAAACTTTCTTCACATTGGTGCATACCCTGCTATGGGCCAGACATGTACCAAATGTGGAAAAACAAATTACTTTGCTTTAGTATATCCTTCTGCTCCTGCAGAATCTCAACATACCTCATATCTCAAGCACACACACTCCAGCTCAAATTAAATACGTACAACCAAAGACAATCCACCACCAGTTCATGATGATTATGTGTTTATCACATCTACAAAACATACTGTGCACTATTTCTCCTTAAAAATGTAATTACTCAATACTGCAAATGCCTATACTATTAATACAGGTGCTTCTGTTAATACCATAGACACCCATACATATAAATCATTAAACCTGTCACCTGTCTTGGAACTTGTACAAACCAAAATTTTCCTTTATGGGTCACAAACTCCACTGCACGGAGTTGGAAAATTTGTGAAGTCCGCTATAAAGACTACCAATTTATCCCCATTTTCTTTGTACTGGAAGGAACTGGGGGATGCCTTCTCAGCTATCACATGGACTTAAGCGTTTGGCTCACTCATATAGTTTACACTGTTGCTAACCAGACAGAAGTGCAAACTCTAATTGATAAATATTCTAATCTCTTTAATGGACTGGGAAAACTAGCAAATTTTCAAATACATTTGCACACAGATGAAAATGTACATCCAGTTGCAAGTGCACAGACAAGATCCTTTCCACTTCAGGGAAAAAAAAGAAGAACTTTGGTGGCTGGAAGAACAAGACATTATTGAAAGAGTTTCAGGTCCAGTCCCATGGGTTTCTCCTATAGTAGCTGTGCCCAGTTCCAAAGACCCAAGCATCACATCTCTGCAACTGTCAATGACATAATTCATCTACTAAATGGAGTAACCTTATTCTCTAAACTGGATCTCTACAAAGGTTGAAACCAACTGAAACTCAGCCCTGAATCTAGATACATAACTACATTTTCAACACATTTTGGTCTATAAAGATAAGTATGTGTGCACTTCCGTCTGTTTCTCTATGGAGCACCATTTATATTCATCACAGATCATTAGACTCTTATCACCATCTTTGGGAATCCAAGACCAAAAATGCATTTATAAAAATATTTCAAACTAACAAGTAGCAAGAAATCCAGAGATCCAAATTTTGGGATCCTTAAGTAGAGATTCATGAACTAAAGTCCTTCTCAAACTCTCTTTCACTAAGGACTATCTTGTTCTTAGGGGAACTAAACTTGGAACTCCTATGTGTCTTTATCAAACCATTGTTAACATTGCTCATGAAGGCTACCCCAGAATTGTCAGCTCTAAAGACTACTGAGAGAAAAAATGTGGTTCCCCAACATGGACCAGTGTGTTTAGAATAAAAACATTAACATAATGATATAGATAGTATTGCTGCCCTTGGTTACCATGGGCTTGTATATAGAGTACATCATCTTATTAACCATTTTAATTTGGTTGGAAAGCAGTACCAAAACACTATACTGCCAATGTATGGCATGAAGTGGTACCATCAAGTACAACAGGGTAATGCAGACTGGCCAGGCTGATCTCATTGACAACAATCATACTGGTTGAAGGCTTGGGCTCCTTGGGAATTTAACAGACTAGATGTTCCTAGTTTATTGGGTTCATCCACAACTTACCAGTCTTAGAAATGTCTTTTTCTGGCCCAGCTTCAGCAGGAGCAGCTGTTGCAGGAACTATTTGCTCTCCTAAAGATGTTGTTGCATTAAACTCTGGACCCTCAGAGAATGTCACATCTGCTGTACCAGGGGCTTCTGTTTGGAGTGATGCTGTAATATTTTCAAGGGGAAATACTTCTTCTGTGACATTTTCAAATGGCCCTTCTGTTAGCACAAGCTCAGGGGTTGCTGTGAAAAATTCCTCAAAATCAGTAGGTGTAAGGGTAAAGTCTGTTGGTTCAAGAGAAGCAATACTGCCACGAGCCTCCTCTTCTGTCTCATTACGGGGAAGGATGATCTCTAAACTTGGCTGTGTAATGGTTTGAATAGTGATTTCCTCATCTGGTCCAGCTGAAAACAAAACATTAAATAAAATCTGCATTAGGACAGGGGAATATATATTATATTCTACTGTATAAGTAAAAATGGATAAAAAAACTGTCCATAAACTCAAAACCAACTTCTAAAGCAGTGGTTCCTAAAATGTGGGGTGGTTCCTAAAATGTGGGGCTATCACCCCAGGGGGATTTAAATAGTGGCAGGGGTTACTCAGCCTGGATGCCAGCTAAGTTAGGGAGACTGGCCATTTGGCCTCCTGACTACACCTGAAAGTTCAGCTTGAAAGTCAGTTGGGGTGATATTTGTGATAAATATCTATTTGTTCTTTTAGATTATTGTTGTTGATAGGGCAAATTCACTTACATTCATACAGTTTGCAAAGTGCAATTTTGAGTGCAATCAAAATGTCTTTCCCACAATGCAGCTTTTTATCCTAGAATTCTGGCTTCATTGCAGGTTCAAACCACTGATTTTCTTGACATAATTGTACCTACTGTAGTTGTGTCAAATTCACCAAAATTGACCCAAATGTGCTCATGCTAAGTTGCAATTTGCCTGCAGTTGCTCTGAATATTTTCTAAGTTTGCCTGGTGTTCTTTCTGGCATTTGGCATGCAAGTGCACCTTATTATTTTGGCACAAGTGGCCCGTACCTATTGATGCAGGGACCTGAGGAAACACTGGAGTTACCGCCTGGTCAGGAGGTGGCGCTAGTGTCGATAGGCACAGCAGTACCCAATTCGGAATGGAAGGCAGGAATGGAAGTGCAAGGTGTGCATTTTTACAAAAGTCATTTCACATGCAACTGACTGTGGGGAAAAACTCAAGTTGTCCACTGCACTTGTGGAAGTAAATAAGCCCTTAAGTCTCAGTGACTGGTGCACTGATATTATTAACCTATATCTATACTAAGGGTGGTCCCTGACCAAAAGATGGATCTTCAAGGGGGCCCCTGGCAAAAAAGGGGCCTTTAAACGGGCCTTCAGCTGAAGAAAGTTTGAGAACCACTGATTTAAAGTTAGTTATTCTAAAATTAGTTTTTTGCAGATCATTATTTAAAACATATATCATTTCGAAAAATCAATGTGAACAGAGAAGAGTACTGACCTTTGTAGCAGATAGCATCATACCGAGATAGTGGATTAGGATATCCAGTCTGGTTGGTGGGGTGGAGATAAACTGTTCTTACGCCTACTAAATTTCCACCACAGTTTGGCCGAGCAAAGGATATGGGGTACCTAACACTGCGGTCTCCCAACCAACCCGCACTGCACATATCCATTCCACTTTTCCATGCCACATAGAGCTCTCCAGTTGTGGCCAATCTGGCACCAAGGCTCTTACATTGCTTTTCTGCTTCATCAAAGGTGAACTTTTCAGGAGATGTTGCATAAAACACTTCACCTGTGGAGGGGTACAAATGTTCCAGATTTTTAGTCATAAACAGCATAAAGACCACATAGTAAATAAGTGACAAGTTGGCTTTCATGTATTATATTTTAAATTTGTGACCAATACCACAAAGCTAGCTAGAGATATAGACAGCCCAGTACATTAAAGTATTAGGTATAATACCCTGCATATCCTCAACATAGCAATACACATCATATGTTTCATCTGTTTCGCGAACTCCATATGTTCTCACTCCTGGAAACATGTCCTTGTCTCCGTAGCAGGCTTCACGTGGATTATGAATTGGATAACTGCATTGGAAAAAAAGGAAATATTACCATATGTTGGGGTGTGAAATGAATACTGATGCAGCTGTAGCAGAGCTAAGTGGCTCAGCCAAAGGCTTGATTCCAGTCCAGCATAGCATATACATCATTTTGAGGCAAGGCAACTTTATAAAGGAACTTTTATTTTTTTAGGAAATAGATTTGCAGTATTTTTGATGGTATGTCTGGCCACTTTGTTCTCATCCAGCTTTAGGGTTTAGTTAAAAGTTAGTTGGCAAGCAATATTTCAGCAGTTTGATTCTTTCAAGTATAAGAATACTTAGGACAATAAAAGCAAAAACATAATTGGTTGCTTTGGACTCCAATTATCACTATTATCAGAACAATTTCCCCCCTTGACATGTTTTATTTAATAATATACAGATGGAGCAGACTTTATAGGTACCTACCTATACCTATATTGTACTTCATACACAGAGCACAGATTTATTTAACAAAAGGCATAAAGGTCTGAGATTCTCAGACACAAGTGCAAGAGCACTTGCCTTTTTTCAATAATGGAAAATCTATTTATTTTGTTATTTCTTGAGCTAAAAGGGCAAACAGGGAACATTAAAGCTACTAAGGGCCAAACATGGAGTAGCTTTAATTTACCTGTTTACCCTGCTTTTTAATAATTAAAACAATAGCAAGAACCTGGCAATTATGTAATTAATTGTTTTTATAGACAATTTAATATAAAGTAACATGTTAATATGTTTTAGAAAATTATTTCTGTATATGCACTCAGTCTAGCGGCATTGTTTACAAGATACTGATTCTGAGCCTTATTTTCTGAATTCAGAGCCTACCGAACGGTCTGGTCGGAAAGCCACCCAGCATCACATTGGTGGTAACCATCATCATATGCTGCCTGGAGCTGCTCGGGGGTGGCAATGGTGGCACTGTTTTGTATGCAGGCTTTTTTGGCATTTTCAAAGTCCAAAGTATATCTGGTCGAGATTGCTCTGTAGTGGAAAACGACACCTGAAAAAGAAAAAGACCTATTTTAAAATGGTATCCACAAATGAATATTATTATTAAACTATTATTTCTTTCAAGCTGAGATGTTAGAGAGAATGATAGCAAGAATATTAAATGTTTACAGAAATTAATTGCTTAGTAAAAATGGAGTGTGGTTTCTTCTCTTTAAGGGCCACCATAGTACCTTCAGTTTACAGCTTTATAATAGAAATATAATCAGATAAAAATACAATTATTTTTGATTGAGCACAGTTAGATTGTATGAAAGCATTACTTGCCGTTTTAGTCTTACCTAGCTTCCGTCTAGGGAGGATTCCCATATCCTCCCTAATAGACCCAATAGTTATTGTATTGTATTATTATTTCATAACAATAAACCAGAAGATGGACTGGCCTAGCAAGCAAGGGGCATGGTCTGTCATTACTGGTCAGTCAAAGAAAACCATATATGAAATACTCCATATGGGATATATTTCTCATCCTGTACAGAGAAATGCTGTAAAATGGTAACAGCATGTGTTCCTCCTGTGCGAAACACAATGCCACAGGAAAATGTCTACAGGACCTTTTAATAGTAAACTTTTTTTTAAAAAAAGACAGCGTTTAATCAATTAGATAGTAAAGTAAGAGGCTGGTTCTTATTTATACTGCATGTTACCTCTTTCAAGGCTTTGCAGCAAGAGATTTTTTGTTTTTACTGCTATTTTATAGTACCACTTAAATGGCAGTATGGAGATGATAAACCTCCATTTAGAGATTATGACTGTTTATTTATGGACAGTTTCTGAGATCTATTTACCTTCCACAGTGCCATCAAAATATATGATGAGCACACTAAACACATACACCCCAATGAGTGACTGATACTATAAAGCATAGACAGGCCTCCACCTCCCCATGCACATTCAAACACATAATGCACCTATACACTCCTAAATATAGAGGTACCTTGCTTCCTATCAAAGGGGTAGAAACAGTAACCAGAAAATGTTAACAGCAGCCAAATCAGTTGCTGGAAATATGCATTCATTTGCTTGAGTATTCTTTTCATCTCATGTTAATACTAGAATCTAATAATCAATTCACCTTTCACATTAACCTCTACTGTAGCTTGGCTGTCTTCTATCCCATGCATCACTTCACAGCGGTAGATTCCTGAATCATTAGACAGTATGTTGGAAATTTCCAGGCTGACATCTGTAGGGGCAAGTGGGTAGGTGGGCATAGAGACACGGCCTTGGTAGATGTCATTTACACGAACATGTCCATCTGTGGCTACCAGCAGGACGGTTTCCTTTCCTTTGACATGTTTGCTCCACTTGATCCTTGGTGTTAAGGGTGCTGTTGAGGGAGCCACAGTCACATCTTCCAAAGCATTTATGAAGAAACAAGGGATGGTAAGGGAATGTCCAAGCTGGACTTTCAGTGGAGCTTCTACAGGTATAATCACGCTCAGTGCGTTGTGATGGTCTGTAAATAAATCCAACAAAAAAAATGAATATTATAAGTTGTTGTGAAAGTGTTTCTGAGATCATCTGAAGGCAGGTTTAGAAAGCAAATTTATCATTGTTTATATTTATATTTGATAAAGGACAGTGTAATAGATAATAGTTATGTATTAGTGAACCCTGAAATATAACTGGCAATTGGGCTGCCCTGTGTACAATGCATGTGACCTATTTCAGTATCAGTGATTAAAGTTTATATTGCATTGGCTGGCATTACAACTGCATGTTCTTGGAAAATCATCCAACAAATGAAGCAAACTTTAAAGCATTCATTTCATTGGAGAAATGTCTGTTGTGCCTAATATCTAACTTGTGACATGTTGGGACACAGTGAGTAATTTAATCCAATCCAAGCTTTATATTTAACTGGTCCAGTCATATATAACCACGTAGTAAATATGTAGCTTTAGCAGGCAATAAAAATATTAGAATTTACATGCACAGAACAGTCATTTTCTGCATTGTTTGCATGTATACACACAAGATGGCAGGGTTTAAAAAAATCAAGAATTGCACCAATCTTCCAAGGCATACATCTATTGCATAATAAAAGAAAATGTAATGCTAAGCAACTTTTTAATATGCGTTGATTTCAAATTTTATGGTTTTTAAGGTATTTGTAAATTCCATTGCTATTTAAAGCAATATGTGTCCATCTCATTCTATTCTTGGCACTGCTAGTTCTGCCTCTGAAAGCAGAAGCTAACTGATAAGCAGGCTTAGGAAGAAACATACAAGGCAAAACCAGTAGTACAAATAACTTTAAACCAGTTTATTAAACACTGAGTTTAGGATACTGCCAAGTTAAAGGAACAGTAACACCAAAAAATTAAAGAGTTTTAAAGTAAATGAAATATAATGTACTGTTGCCCTGCACTGGTAAAAGTTGTGTGTTTGCTACAGTAACTCTACTACAGTTTATATATAATAAGCTGGTGTAGCCCCGGGGCAGCCATTCAAGCTGGAAAAAAGGAGAAAAGGCACAGGTTACATAGCAGATAACGGATAAGCTCTGTAGAATACAATAGTGTTTTATCTGTTATCTGCTAAGTGCCTGTGCCTTTTCTCCTTTGAATGGCTGCCCCCATGGCTACACAGCTGCATTATTTATATAAACCATAGTAGTGTTTCTGAGGCAAACACCCCAGTTGTACCAGTGCAGGGCAGGAGTACATTATATTGGAATTTCTTTTATACACTTGAATTTTTTGGTGTTACTGTTCCTTTAAGGTTCACCTCCCTCTCTTTTTAGCCATGGCAGAACAAAGCTAATAAAAGCCAACTTTAGTAACTTTAAGGTGATCGTCACACATGGCATACTGTCTGCTTCTCTCTGCATGCGTTTTGTAGGCAGGCGGAGAGAAGCAGATCTGCTATCACCCACAGCTCTGTGTGGCTGCACTGACAGGCACAGAGTCAGCCTGAGAGCAGCTTTACAGAGCAGAGATGGGCAAGCATTTTTGGAGCAATCTCCGCTTTGCACTCAAAGTTCTCACTGACCCATTAAGTGAATACCAGGGACAGAGGGGCGCCAAGTGAATGCCTGAAGGAGGAGGATGGTAACTCACCTGAAACTTCTACGGATATCGCTGCAGCGATGACCCGCAAGCAAACGAACACTAATAGTAAAGTGGTCATAGTTTACCTGTGAAAGCAAAAGCATAATATATTATAATTGTACATATTTCAAAGATTTACTGTTCTCAATCTATTGCATATATCTATAGACAGTTTAGCATGGGAATTCTGCAGTATAAATGGGAATAAAATCTGATCATAAATCATTTTTTTACCATATCACTGCTTATAGATAATAAAATATATTTTAATACAACTAAATTAAATGTAGCATCTCCACTGCATGTTTTCCTTATTGTAGTACCCATCAGCAGGCTTAAATGAGAACTAAAGCTTAACTAAAAAGTAGGGAAGAAATAGTACATTATGTTCTGGGTTTCTTTACCAGACCAAGGCAGGGAAGATCTGTGCCTCCAAATATACCCCCAGTAGTTCCCCATCTTCTTTGCTGCTGCTTCCCTGCACATGCTCTGTGCTGCTGTCACTTACTGAGCTTAGGGGCCCACTCACAATATACTGTATATATAGAATATAAATTTCTCAATATAAGGCTGATTAGTAATTCATTCACATTCTCATTACATGGCAGCTCTGAAACCAGTGCAATTAGCAACAGAATATATTAATCATTCCTGTAGCATCAGATAATGTCATAGGCCAAACTTATATTCTGCTTGATAATTTGTGCCTGCCCCTTAGCAAAACTTCTCACCAGCTGCTCAGAGCACACTGAGCATGTGAGTGTCACAGACACTTTCCAAGATGGGAAGCTCCTGTGAAAAGTTTGACTTTCTGGATTATTGCTGCTATTAAGATTCTAAAACTGGTGCACTAAGTTTAGAAGTTTAGTTCTCCTTGAAAAAGAATATGCCTATAAATGCTGTATTAATAAATGTTGAACATACTGTACCAGCCAAGAGGTTTAGCAGCCCTATTACAGTAATAACCCAGATGACAGCAACTCCCCATATTTTTATAATTGAAAATTGCACACCTTTTAATTATCATTTTTAGTTTTGGTCTTCTGATGTTCCCTCTTAAAAATATCCAACAGGCAGCAGTTCAACCATTCTTTAAAATGTCTTTATTCACCATTCTTTTATGGGCACAGAAAGCAACATTTCAAGTCTTCACCTCTCTTTGTAAAGTTTGTTAGGCCATCTTAGCTTTTGGGAGCTACTGGGGCATCTTTGAAGGCACAGATCTGTGACTGAACAATTACATAATGGTGTAACATATCTAGCCTCATTCTTTGTTGAGATTTTGTTCTGCTTTTCGTTGGCCCCATGTAGTCTGTCCTCATGCAATGTGGCTCTTGGTCAAATATCTCTGGTCAACTTGTAGTAAGATGGGCACACTGCATAGGGAGCTGGTTCCTTTGCTTCCTGCTGCCATCATGTGCCAACAACATTTTTAGCTGACTGTGCTCCACTTGGATTGTACAGCTCTCAGAATTAGTGATGAGCGAATCTGTCCCGTGTCGCTTTGCTGTAAAATTCTCTCATCTTTACTCAGAATAGTCAGGTAATTTTCAATCAAAACATTCTTACTGTGTATGTGGCCACCTATGGTGTTTGAATTGTGCTCATCATTGGAAACATGGGCTTCTTTGATCACTAATTTATTTTGGGTATAATTATTAAAAACCTTCCCTTCCACCCCTAGCCCTCTTCCCTCTCCCTCTCCCCACTATCAGTTATGTGTCACATGCTCTGTGTCTCACAAATGAGACACTTGCGAGAATAACTGATTGGATTGGGAGCAAAGATTTTGTTATCCTTAAAGGTTTATACATATTTTTATTGCATTTTATAAACTGTACCTTTACACATTTACATATATCTCCTAAGACAGTGCTACATAGGTATATGAAACTGAATTACTGTGTAGTACAGTACATTGCAATCTTTTCTTAAACATTCAACTTTTAAATCTAGAAAACAGGGTGTGTTTCATGAGGCAGTGGCTCTTACAAAAGCAGCACATGGCAATATTATGTATAACGTTGGGCAGGACGGTGGCTCAGTGTGTAGCACTTCTGCCTTGTCGTGCTGGGGTTCTGAGTTCAATGGCACTATCTGCAAGGTATTTGTATGTTCTCCCTGTGTCTATGTGGGTTTCCTCTGGGTACTTCAGTTTCCTACCATATGCCAAAAAAATACAGGCAGGTTAATTGACTTCTCACTAAATTTAACCTAGTGAATGTAGTATTAACCTTAGATTGTTAGCTCTCAGGGGCGGCGAATGCTGTAAAGTGCTGTGGAAAATGCTGTATACATAGCAATAAATAATAGTTTATATAAGTAGCCTCTGCTCTTGTTGTATGTGACAAGAAGGTCAGTTCTTTATATACAGTAAGTCCTTTATAAACAATATGTTGTTCCTTCTTTTTAATTCAGAGAATAAGAAATACACAGACAATAGTGCATACTGTTCCTTGTTTTTAATTCAAAGGACAAAAAAATACATAGTAAATAGTGAATATTTTCTACATGTTGATCTCTTCATGATATAAATTGATACAAAGATCTGGCATCGTAGGCAGTCAGTTTCCCAAACATAAGAGAACCATGAGAGCGAAAGAAAAGTTTCTGTAGGAGACAAGCCACTGCAAAATTATAATCAAATGAACTAAGGTGGAATGTATTCAGCAACTTATTTACTCGCACTAAGGAACCTAGAAAGTAAGAAACGCATTTAATCACAAATCGAAACACAAACTTTTTATATGGAAATGCGTGGCCAGAATAATATTTGATATTTTTGCAGCTGTAGAAAATTGTTCTCTGTGTGCTCCAAACCAAATCTGTCAAAGAGAAACACTGTGTGCATTTGAACTTGGTATCCTGTTTGCCAAAATGAGTTTTTCTGGCTGTTTCGCACAATGCAGCCTTTTGAAATTCACTCAGGATGAAACGTGGCAACATTGGGTAAATCAATGATTACTGCTAGGTTCTTTCAATTTGACTTTCTGTTTACGCTTAGCAGAGAATATCACAATAATGAAAACATATTTGTACTCTTGTTTTTTAGCGTTCTTTTTATAAATAGCCACTGTTGTACTCTGGAGCTGCTATTTGCTGGGAACTTGATAGAGGATTCTTCTGAAATGATGGGTCCATTATTGGTAAGTCTACTGCTGGCGTATCATCCTGATTTACAGCAGTTATATGGCACCACGTATAATGCTTTGTGCCCAAAGAAATAAGTCATTGGGGGTTTTTTTCACTCTCGTCTTTGCCACAGGTGGTAAATAAAGTGCAAGAATGATATTTGTAAGTCACACATTTAGATACAAATAACATGTGATGTAGAAGAGAAGAGGTCAGGACCTAGTGTTTCTCCACTTACTGATACTACCCTAATAGCTACAGGAACTTGTTTACACTGGTCAATGGCAATACATTTATATCACCTAATATAGACTTAGACATAGCTGTTCCTTATAGATAGGGCTTTCTGTACCAACCTAGAATTACTCTCTAGAGAGTACACAGACACATACAGTGGCTTGCAAAAGTATTCGGCCCCCTTGAACTTTTCCACATTTTGTCACATTACAGCCACAAACATGAATCAATTTTATTGGAATTCCATGTGAAAGACCAATACAAAGTGGTGTACACGTGAGAAGTGGAACGAAAATCATACATGATTCTAAACATTTTTTACAAATAAATAACTGCAAAGTGGGGTGTGCGTAATTATTCAGCCCCCTGAGTCAATACTTTGTAGAACCACCTTTTGCTGCAATTACAGCTGCCAGGCTTTTAGGGTATGTCTCTACCAGCTTTGCACATCTAGAGACTGAAATCCTTGCCCATTCTTCTTTGCAAAACAGCTCCAGCTCAGTCAGATTAGAGGGACAGCGTTTGTGAACAGCAGTTTTCAGATCTTGCCACAGATTCTCCATTGGATTTAGATCTGGACTGTGACTGGGCCATTCTAACACATGGATATGTTTTGTTTTAAACCATTCCATTGTTGCCCTGGCTTTATGTTTAGGGTCGTTGTCCTGCTGGAAGGTGAACCTCCGCCCCAGTCTCAAGTCTTTTGCAGACTCCAAGAGGTTTTCTTCCAAGATTGCCCTGTATTTGGCTCCATCCATCTTCCCATCAACTCTGACCCGCTTCCCTGTCCCTGCTGAAGAGAAGCCCCCCCAGAGCATGATGCTGCCACCACCATATTTGACAGTGGGGATGGTGTGTTCAGAGTGATGTGCAGTGTTAGTTTTCCGCCACACATAGCGTTTTGCATTTTGGCCAAAAAGTTCAATTTTGGTCTCATCTGACCAGAGCACCTTCTTCCACATGTTTGCTGTGTCCCCCACATGGCTTGTGGCAAACTGCAAACGGGACTTCTTATGGTTTTTTGTTAACAATGGCTTTCTTCTTGCCACTCTTCCATAAAGGCCAACTTTGTGCAGTGCACGACTAATAGTTGTCCTATGGACAGATTCCCCCACCTGAGCTGTAGATCTCTGCAGCTCCCCCAGAGTCACCATGGGCCTCTTGGCTGCATTTCTGATCAGCGCTCTCCTTGTTCGGCCTGTGAGTTTAGGTGGACGGCCTTGTCTTGGTAGGTTTACAGTTGTGCAATACTCCTTCCATTTCTGAATGATCGCTTGAACAGTGCTCTGTGGGATGTTCAAGGCTTTGGAAATCTTTTTGTAGCCTAAGCCTGCTTTAAATTTCTCAATAACTTTATCCCTGACCTGTCTGGTGTGTTCTTTGGACTTCATGGTGTTGTTGCTCCCAATATTCTCTTAGACAACCCCTGAGGCCGTCACAGAGCAGCTGTATTTGTACTGACATTAGATACACACAGGTGCACTCTATTTAGTCATTAGCACTCATCAGGCAATGTCTCTGGGCAACTGACAGCACTCAGACCAAAGGGGGCTGAATAATTACGCACACCCCACTTTGCAGTTATTTATTTGTAAAAAATGTTTGGAATCATGTATGATTTTCGTTCCACTTCTCACGTGTACACCACTTTGTATTGGTCTTTCACGTGGAATTCCAATAAAATTGATTCATGTTTGTGGCTGTAATGTGACAAAATGTGGAAAAGTTCAAGGGGGCCGAATACTTTTGCAAGCCACTGTAAATGTAGCGTTTTATATTATTTGCAGAATACTGTTGCAGAAATATTGCAATTGTCTGCCCTTGGTGTTTTCATCTGGGACTATGGAATCTAAGATAGCTACATACCATCACATATATAAAAAAGAATGCCTGCTCCCAAAAAGAGGGCCCAAATATATAAAAGATGTGGTATAATAAATTGTGTACCCGATGAACTATCCCATAATGGAATATGTATTGTATGGGAATAATGTACCGTAGTTAGGGTTAGGTGGAACCCACCTGTGGGATGGTATATTTAGTCATTTTGATTTCCCTCTTGGAAAAGTAAGAATGTATCCAAAGCCAGGGGAAGAAAGACCTAGCAACTACTGAGTCTCGGTTGGAGACTAGTAACTAAGGATAAATTGGTATAAAGGCTAGATCCTGGTATTATTACTGTGGCAACACTTGATAGCAAGGGTTGCCGACGGCAGAGAGCAGAGACCTGCTCTATATGAATACAGCACTGTCTGCATTTAGCAGTGCTGTATCCATAAGGGATGGGTGGAGGGAGGCAAGTAGGCTCTCGTCCTGCCCCTCACCAGTAGCCTAACTTGCTCGCAATTCAGACGAATTTCCTAACTTGCCAGCAGACTTGAAATCCAGCACTATATGGACGGCACTTTCAGACCCCATAAACGCTAAGGCATTGAGACACATTTTGTCCCTTAGTGCTTTAGCACTTTTGTCAAATGTAAATTACCCTTAATGTCTATTTAAAAACCACTGGCTGCCAGCATATGCCTAGAGATTAGGCTGCACCACACTAGTGATATCTATGTGCCTTATCCAAAGTATATGTGATCCACATATTACACAGAGCAATGGCTCTTTCTGCTCAAAGTAAAGTGAATGACCTATTTATGTATTTTATGATGATGTCAGTGTTATAACTCTGCAATCTGCTGGTCTCCTTATTCACTTGTAATGCAGTGAGAAACTGAATAAAGAAATACACAGATAAAGGAACATCCCTGTGTGCTGTGCAAGTAAATTGTATGGTGAAAAATGATGACAGCTTCAAATCCTTGGCAAATGGTAATGGGAATAAACAGATGTTCATACCAAATGAATCTTCAGATCACATTTATACTATTCCATCCAACCTGCAGCTAACTGCTGCCATTCAACTTCAGCTCCCTACATCACTCAGCAAGACAAAATCCTAAACACATGTACCCTGTGCTCTGGCAGTTTACTTATTGGCAGCTTTCCTACATACAATATGACCTGCCAACATTACACTTTGCCTGAAGCTTTAACTGCATAAAGTTACATATTGAAAGTCTGTCGGTATTTACAAGAAGGCTCAGCGATGAACAAGGTGCTACATATTCCTCTGCAGAGTTTTAACTCGTAGTTGTGAAGCATAGAGATACGTCAGTTTGTATGAGGAAGGAGACCCTCCCATAATAACTGTAGGATAGCAGCATGGGCATTAGGAAACGTTAACACTTTGTGCAAAATGTAATGATATTTAGCTTCTACTGTTATCTTTTGCTCACTTCCCTCCGTGAAGGCTTCACTCTCATGGGAGCAACGGTGACACTTGTTGCAGTAAGCCTCACAAAAATTCCCATTCCCGTGAAAAGCTGATAGTTGCAGCTAGTCAGTTTATTATTAAAAAAAGGCAGAATAGTATTGTAGCTGCTCTCATATTCTTCATAGTGTTTTGAGGTTGGCAGGTTATTCCACAGATAAGAGGAGGAATGGCATCTTTACATTACAAGCAGCTTTTTATAAAGCTATCATTTGGTTTTTATAGTAAATAATGTACCCCTTATTGTAAAATATAAGGATATTATAAGACACAGAGGAGTTCCATGGCCACATGATGCTTTGTTGATGCTTTTATACAGGTCATGGAAGGTTCAAATATCCTCATATTTTACAACTGAGGGTGCATTATTTATTGTAATACACACTTACTGTATCAGTGAGTCATGTGACAGAAATGACATTACTAAGCACCAATGATAAACGATAGCATCACTAAGAACCATTTATAAGAATATAATTTACAGGATATTGGTGGCTCTTTTGTATTTTATACAAAAGGCTGTCAATGGATTTCTGTAAGCCATTTCTAGAGGGACAGCAGGCGAATTAATTGAGCTGCAGAAGATCGCTCATTTTAAAGAAACAGTACAGACTTTCTAACTAAACAATATTGCAAATATGCTTCTTTTTAGGTGTAGAAGCAGTAAGTGCAATTTTATTTTTGCTTTTACATCCCCTTTAGCAAATAAGCAAACATTTTTAAAATTGTGAGTTTATTTGAAGTAGAAACTCTAAAGGGACATTTACTACTGCTCAATTTTTCAGTTCAGGCTTTGGACAAAACTCAATTATGTCCCTTTTTTCTATTATGCGATTTAAAAAACTGTCAACATCATGTAAAAGTCAATGGCAGATGTCCCTTTTACAACTGGAAGATCTTTCTGTGGTTTTAGAGGTTTTTGGGTTTTTTTGATGCTGGCTTTTGTGCAACAATAAGTCTCGGTTGGTGTGCAACAAACCAAAAAAGTTGTAGTCTTCACTGTTTTTTCTGCGACTTTTTTTTCCTTTATGTTTTTTTCAGTTTGGCTCTTTTGATAAATGACTGACATTTATGAAAATGAGTTATTCACAGTTTCCAAAAATGAAAAAGCACAAAAATTTGTAAATCCTCTCTAAAATTCACAAACTGGAAAGCTGATAAATATAACAATAATAATAAAAAATGGATAATATAAAAATAAGCCCACTAAAGTTACAGGATTTCATGTTTGTAATGATAATTACAATAAAGGTATATTACTGATGTATAGACATTTCCCTGAACTTTATAGTTCCCTTTAAAAGTTTGCAAAGTGTTTGTGTACTCAGTTTTCAGTAGCTCATCATGGCAAATATGGCATTACTTTGTAGGCTAACTGACACATATATGTGAAGTCCAAACAATATACGTAGTGTTTTGGCACAGGAGTTGGAGACAGGTAACAGATGTATGTGACAGACTGTAACACACTCATTGCAGACAAGAAGATTCCAACCATTTGTACTAAATTCCTGGAACATGCATGTATGTCTCCTTGATTCTGTAGCCTGAACACATTCTGAAAGTGAAAGTGTGTAATGGTTTTATTGGTGAGTTAAGCTAGCCATACATGTAATGACCAATTTCAGTGCGATCCAAAAAAACGTCATATTTAAAGGTTAGTGTGCACCAAACGATTGTACATCTAGTGGTGGTTCTGGGTGTTTGTGAACAATATGGTTCAGGTCTCGGTAGAGCTTTACACTTTGTACATTTGCAAAAGTTGTGGCTTTGAAGTATGGGCTTATTTGGGGGAGATTGATTTCTTTGAATGGTTTTAACCAAGCCTTATTCCTTATTCCTGATTCCTTGTTCCAGTAAAGATTGTTCTTTTACGTATGACTGAGTGTGCAGTGTTTCAGGGTCTGAAGCCATGGCTGTGGCTTGTGGTGCTTTTGCTACTTGCTAGTGATCTTTCATCTGATTAATACATACAAACATGCTGAGGACATGGTGACATGTTTTTTGTGTCACTGTTGGCATCCCGATATTGACTAGCTATAATGATACACATGCAGCAGGATTCACAAACAAAAAAGCCTGGCTTATTCTAAAATGTTGAGAACTAGAGCCATTCTGCCTTTCTGTGACATTATGCAAACAGACTTATAGGGGAAATCTACTTTTCACTCATTGGGATCATACCAGTGTAAGTGAAAGAATTAAACAAACCCTATTTTTTGAGACATCACTATAGCATAACCTTAATCTGGTTTTTCAATATATTGGGGTAATAAAAGGTGCAACGTTTGCACCTGGTCTAGTTACCCATGTATTGGTTTACCCTATGCACACTGTTGTAGAGTGACCCAAGAAATAGGCCAAAAGGTAAGTTTTTCCTTTAAGTTTTCCATAATGGGAGATGTAAGCTTTAAATGAGATGTTACTAAACAGAGAATGATTTCTCTGTTTAAAGGGTTTTGCTCTCTGGGCTGGGAAGCTAGTGTTCAGGAAGGAACAGGCAGTCCCTGGTCCATTCCAGTGGTCCAGCTCACATATTGGAGCTCACTTTCCACAGGAAGGCTGTCCTGTGGAAAGGTATTTAATTGTAATGAGAATGTGTGTAGGGGCTCTCAGAGCAGGAAGGCTATCTGCCCATGGCAGGAACTCCCAGAGGGGCTGGGGGTGTCACCTGTCACTGCAAGGAGCAGAGGGAGCCCTTGGCAAAACAACTGAGAAACTGAGTGTCTGAGGAACTGAGAGGAAAGACAGGAGGCTGAGAAATTCCCCAAAGAAGTATCCCTTGTGTTAAATAAGTGAAGAAAGTGTCTGTTGTAGATACCGCAAGTTTGCAACGCCAGTGGCAAATTTAAAACAGCCTAAAATTCAAAGCATTTAGAGCTCTATTACTGTAAAGACAGGTGAAGACTAAGGGGCTGATTTACTAAGACACGATTTCGAATCCGAATTGGAAAAATTCCGATTGGAAACGAACATTTTGCGACTTTTTCGTATTTTTTGCGATTTTTTCGGCGTCTTTGCGATTTTTGCGAAAAAACGCAAGTTTTTCATAGCCATTACGAAAGTTGCGCAAAGTCGCGATTTTTTCGTAGCGTTAACACTTGCGCGCAAAGTCGCACCTTTTTCGTAGCCTTAAAACTTAAAAGGCGAGATGTTTCGCGCAAGTTTTAACGCTACGAAAAAATCGCGACTTTGCGCAACTTTCGTAATCG
Organism: Xenopus tropicalis; assembly: GCF_000004195.4. Lineage (NCBI taxonomy): Eukaryota > Metazoa > Chordata > Amphibia > Anura > Pipidae > Xenopus > Xenopus tropicalis. The sequence continues at coordinate 109,858,855 of NC_030679.2, forward strand.
CAAAATACCGATCATTACGAAAAAAACGCAATCGGACGCATTCGGCCCGTTCGTGGGTTAGTAAATGTGCCCCTAAATGTAATTGCTTTTTTAATGTGTGGCTGGGTGTATCCAACTTTGAGATGGGTGGGGTTGGGATCAGCCTCCAAGCAACTGGGGAGGCCTGTTTATCAAAATTCCAATTTTCTTTTAATCAAATAAACTCTAAAGTGGACCAAACTCCAATTTTTGCTTATTTATGAAAAACTCAATTATAAAAAAACTTGTGATTAAACTACAGCAAATTCACATTCTTCTCATCACTTTCAATGGGTCTACAAACTCTCAGAAACATTTAAAAAAATACAAAATAATCTAATTGAAAAGTCTCTTAAATTTTGCTGGGACATTTGCCATTGGCTCCTATATAAACGTACAAGCTTTTTAGATAACTATCAAACATTTGAGTTTTGACAGCCCTAATTTGAATTGAGGCAAAACATTTGAATCCAAATGTTGATAATCAGCCCCTAAGTGCTAGATCTCCTAAGTATTCCATGTAAATAAGATCCAGGGCCTTTTTCCCAGAATTCCTTCTGCCTATAGCACAGCTATGAATTCTGATTTGAGGTGCAGATCGTTGGTGGTTGGATTTGGCTGATCAATGGCAGGACCCCATATTTTACCTAATTTGTGTTCCATTGAACTTGCTCTTTAACCTAGTGCTTTAATGTGGCCGTGGAACTCCTCTGTGGCGTCTAATATCCTTATTTTTAACAAGGATATTCCATATATATATATGGGAAATGACAACTCTGAATAACATTTAACTCATGCATCTATGTTATTTTGTTTGTGTCCCCTTGCTTTATGTAGAATAAACAATCTTTAGCATTTAAGCACTACTTTTCCCATCTGACATAAAAATATCTTCAATGTAATTTTCTTACTTTCTATTTGCCTTCTCACTGAGTAAAACAACATAGCTTGTCACTTTTCTGTTTTTGTTTTCAGAAGGAATAATCTACGAGCACCATAATAGTCTAAATTTATTTTAAAGTGTTTATATCTGAGAAGGTGTCAACGTATTTGATGTGCTAAGGCAGTGTTCCTCACATGGTAAAATGAGCTTTTCTGAAAGGTAGCATCTCTCAGTAAATCCAGATTAAAGAGTTTGATTTTTTTATATGTTACATCAAATAAAACCATATAATAGTTTCTCTATCCACCATTTTCCTAAATTAAACATTTGTAATAAATTGTACATTATGCTGTCACTTGATCCAAAAGGACCTTATTCTACTTGAGACACGAAAAGCAAATTAAATGAGAAAACTTGCTCCTCTTTGATGTGTTGGCAGTTCCACTGCACCAGTTAATATTTGCGTTACTAAAATACATCATGGTTAATATGTTCCTAGTTGTGCAGCCTTAGAAGCTGAGTCTCATTCTTTTTATATGTAAGAGGAGCTAACAAATTACAAATTTCCTATATTCCCGTGTAATGGTTATATAGCTTACCTCTATTTTAGTACACTGGGGGGGGGGGGGGTCATTTAGTTAAACAGATACTACCAGTTATGTTAATAAATGGCTGGCTGTTTATATTATTACTGCAACACATCAGCACCACAGCTATGCCCCTATCAGCACCCATTTCATGAGCATAATGCTAACAAGCTTATGGAAAAACCTACCAAAGAGACTATTGTATGCACTCTACATGTTGAATGATTCCATGAAGTCATATACATGGTTTAATACAAGCCTGGGACCTGTTATCCAGTTCCAAATTACAGGAAGGCCATCTCCCATAGACCCCCTTATTAAAGGAGACATTTTGGATAAATGGGAAAACCCCTAACCCTGTAGGCAATTATGAATAATATCCGGTGCTGGTTTCCCTTTGGGCTAAACATTAACCCTATCTGTAACAATGGCCCCTTTATTGGAGCTCCCTATAGATCCTATCTCTTCTCTGCCCGAGTTTGAAATGGAGAGTGGGCGTGTCCTAACAGTCCCTGCCAGAAGCACAGTAGGAGGGGGAGAGCCAATCACAGCCCTGCACTCACACAAGCACAGAGAGGCTTCAGTTCCCTATCAGGTCAGCCTAGCTGCTGATTGGTTCCTATCCTACAGTGCAGGGTACGGAGGGCCGCCGGCTCCCCAGCTCATCCAGAGAATTCAGCCAGCAGGAAGTGGAACAGATGGGCGGGGCTAGTGGGGTTTGTGGGAATTTCTCAATAAATCAGCCTGAAACACAAATTTTTTAAGCACAATCCTTCTATATCTAGAGGAGTATAATTCCCTGGTACATTCATAATTTTTATAGGATATGTCTCCTTTAAATAATTCTTATTTGTCAAAATGATTTCCTTTTTCTCTCTAATAATAAAACAGTACCTTGTACTTGATCCCAACTAAGGTATAATTAATCCTTATTGGAGGCAAAACAATCCTATTTAGTTTAATTCACTTAAGTAGACTTAAGGTATGAAGATCCAAATTACAGAAAGACCCCTTATCTGAAAAGCCCCAGGTCCTGAGCATACTGGATAACAGGTCTCATACCTGTATTTTGTTACAAAAACAATCCCTTTTCCCCATGAATGTGTGTGCTGTGCTGTTATGTTAATTTTAATAGGTCATGAGGGCCTGTTGTAATTGTGCCAGTATTGAACTTTGCTATAGTCAGGGCTGGAATCAGTAAGTACAAGTGGCCTGGCACATTCTATCTCATAGTAACACTCTGCAGTTGGAATTCTGTAGCAGATCTCATGTAGTGTAGGCTACTTGTCACTTTGTGTTACTGGTGCTATTACTGAGGTTACACATGGAGTGATTTGCATGGGCATTTACCGTTGATATACTTTTCAGGGAAAAATACAGAAGATGCTGGAGACCTTCTGGCTGTGGTTTTCTACTAAGCGGTTGTCTGTTCCAGGCTTTAATTCCTCCACCCTGTCTGTGTCTGTAGAGCAGACCAAAGACTCTATGGGAAAACCTTATGACAGAAGATTTTCCTTCTGGCACATAGAATGTAGCTGGCAGCAATCCCAGTCCACGGAGGAAGAGGAATAATCAGCTGCTTGAGTTAAGCAAGGCATTCAGTTCTAGCACAGTGCACAGAGGCAGCTTTTTGTAAGACTCTACTATATGTCATGCTTTGTGCTGGCCTATAAACAGTCTCCACCGATTACACAGCTGTTCCACTACATTAGGAGTTTATGAGCAATCAAAAGTTTAAATAAACAAACTCCCTAAAATGAGTGTTTCTTGCTTATGAATCTAATTGACATATATCTATATATCTATTTATATTTCATCACATGCAAGTCCAACATTTTGGTTACTACAATGTGACTTTTCTCATAAAACTTGTTTTTGGATGTCCCACAGAGTGCTTTTTTGGCTTTTACTTTTTGGATTCCTTGCACCAGGACAGCTGTGTTTTTGCATTGTTTGATGTGCACAAATATATATATATATATATATATATATATAAATATAAATATATATATATGTATATATTGGCATGTGTGTTGGTTCTATTTCAAATTCAGTATCCCTATATGGAGATAAAAACCTGCATATTAGCAGCATGATAGCAATGGGAAAAGTATGGATACAATGGAGTTGGTTCTTATGAGCATGTAATAATACAGAGACTCCTTATTAAGGTATATTATATGTACAACCAAAGTCCCTAAGTAACCTGATTTGATAAATGAAGAACTGCAGTTCACAATGCATGGAAACGCTAAATATTGCAAACGCATTTTAACGCAATGGGATATTTGCTGATTAGAAGCCAAGTAAATTGTAGAGGGTGACCTCTGCTGTGAATCAATGTTTTACTGTGTCAAGAGCCGTGCAATTAATCCTTCTAAACAATTAATTTACTGTGCAATTATTCTACAGGTATTCTAGGGCAGGAAAATGTTCAGGTTTGGCATAAATGTGCTTTTCCTGCAGAGCACACTGCTTATTATTCCTAATTGTTTGTACTGTATGCCAAACCCTTAATTTAGAAACAAACAGAAATGTCTTCTACACCAGAATCTGTAGAGAATTTGTCTTTTAGTGCAATAGGACTGTGTGACAAGAGTCCATTCAGGATCTTATTCTTCCTGTACATTACATTACATTAACTGTAGGCTAGTAGGCTTCAAAATTATGGGTTGCATTAAGGTTTACCCCAGGGGGTTTCATGTGATCTAAACTGTACAAACATAGTACAATATTCTTTTATACAAATTATATTCAGGCTTTTTTATTACATTGTTATTTGTTTGCTTATATAGTATTTCACATTGTACACAGCACATAGCACAGAGGTTCAGTTATTGGACCCATTATCCAGAATGCTTTGGCCCTGGGGTTTTCCAGATAAGGATCTTTCCAGAATTTGGATCTCTATACTTACTAAAAAATCATTTTTTGCCTTCAATTAGGATTAATCATATATTTAGTTAGGATCAAGTACAAGACACTGTTTTAACAACTATAACTATTTCCTTATAATAGAGCAGGGGTCCTCAAACTTCTTAAGCAAGGGGCTGTTGGGGGGCCGGACCGCCATCACCCCCCCCCCCCACCTGCGGGCCTTAGTTTGAGGACCCCTGTAATAGAGTCTTATGGGAGATGGCCTTCAGAACTTTCTGGATAACAGGTTTCCAGATAATGGATCCCATACCAGTACTAACAGTATAATTAATGCTTGAAACAATTAAATATCATTTATCTTTTTTTAAAATTCAAATACACTTACATTTTTTCCAAACTTAAATGAAATTCTGTGGCCATTGTGTTTAAAATTGCTTGGCCAATGTGTCGTACATCTCTGGGGGCACCGTACCTTTAAATTCTACAGCCACTGAGTCATTATTTGTTAGGAATAAACAGTGATATTTAGGGCCAGGCTGTGTCATGAAATGCTGGGGCCCACCCCGTATTATAAAGTAGTGAGATCTCTGTGTCTTAAAATGCTGGGGTTACTGTGTTATATATTACCATAAAATAATTGAGCCACTATGTCATGAAATACTGGGCTTACTATTCATAAATTGCTGGGGGCCTAGAACCATTGTGCCTAACATGTTGGTGGCACTGTGCCATATAGGCATGTATAGATTTCCCTTTTCAAAGGGCAGTCATAGAGATGGATGGAAGACATGAAAGAGCAGGGGTAGCAAATAAAGAGAGATTAGAGAGAAGATCAATAGTGTTGCAGAATAATGTAATTTGAAGGTATAAATAAAGTTTATAAATTAGGTAATTATAGATAATATGGAGCATGCAAGTGGGTAGAAATTCTGAACAACGGGAACTAATTTTTGCATCTAATGATGGGTGGTAGAGGGCAGAATCACAAAGTGATAATAGGAGATTTCAAAAGTCTAGATGGGTAAGGTTATTCAGTAGCATTATGTGTTTTAATGGCAATAACCCTATTTATCCGCAAAGCATGAACGTTAGACTTACAGACCTCCAACTGTTGTATACTAATAATAATGCCAATGTCCTTAGCCAGCCAAGAGTTCAGACTGCAAGCTGACATTCATTACTTTCCAAATTCCAAGAAAGTGTTGTTCACAGCAAAGCCCTAATTAGATGACTAATGTCCTTTGCCTAACACTTGAGTTTATGTCACTCACCTTTTTGCAGAATTTATACTTTTTGGTGGTAGCATAAGAAAAATAGAGACTGTGAGAATCACCTTGCTTTGATTGCTACTGATGAGCTTGAGAGGCTGAGTGAAAAAGTTATGGAAATCACAGGTTTCAAGTAACCCCTTATCTATCATACACCTAATTTTGTGTAGGTCTGCGCCACCATAATCTGAGCTAAAGCCTTGTTATGAGCTAAGGGAGCACTACGTGAGCACCTTGTATAGTGTAAGTTGGGGGCCAATACTGTTAGAACTACAGTAAGTTAACTGATATCGGACAGGGTGACTGTTTTCATACATATGTAACCTGAAGAGGTAAGAGAATCCCAGACTGGACCATAATGTTAAACAAGATTCCAAAAATTAAAAAAGTCTGAAAAATTCAGATCTAAATGAAAAAATATAACTTAGCTTTTCACAAATATATACACATAAAAACATGTCCCTTTGAATTAACTACTTAGACTTGAGCTGACATTATTAAACAAAGATAAAGTTTTCTGTATCAGGTTAGATCCTGTATGAAGCAAAATAACGCAAAGGTTTTCAAAAATTAAAAACAAATGTTATCATGTGTCAAGTTCTTTGGTAAATAATTTACCCACTTATAAACCAAGGTTGATTGATTCCATAATAGCTTGTAAACTGCTTTTTTTTTTTACAAATGCTTTGATATCCTGCTGCTATTATATTTGATGTCAAGAAAAATAAAGAAATTTAAGACCTCATCAGAAAATAAATAAAGGGTAAGTTATAAGACAACTGTGACAACTGAGATGAATCAAAGTATAGTTAAACCAGCATTATTTTATTTTGCAGACAGGGCTGCCTAAGATGTTCCTTGCCTTAGGCCAACTATTGGCCACTAGTGGTTGTATTTATAGTTTATATATGTGAGTGTATAGATTGGTAGGTGTGGGTTAGGTGTGCTGGGTTTACTTGGATGGGTTGAACTTGATGGACACTGGTCTTTTTTCAACCCTATGTAACTATTTGCTGTGTTGCAATTCAAAGAGGTTGGGCTTGCAGGTGGCTAAGATTTCTTGGAGGGCCACTTCAGGCCAGTGGATCTCCAGATGGACAATCCTGGTCTATAGGCTACTTGTTAGAGTCAACCTCAACCATGTACATTCTGATATCACCAAGTTCTGCCTACATATATATGTGTATAATATATCAGAAAACAAAAACCCCTGATCTAGTAAACATTCTAATCTGCATATGGAAAATAAATTTATCGTATAATTGTTTAATTATTGTGTAATTAATTATAAGACAATGAATGCATAAAATAGTTTTACAATCAAACAGTCCTATATGGAGAAGTAAAGCATTTTATGCATGGATTATGTTGGTACTGATATTCTACATATTACACACATTATTTTAGAGCTAGGCAATGTGTTAACAAATGTCCTTTCACTTTATGTAAGCAAAATGATTGAGCTAAGACTTAAGGGTAATTTACAATCTCAAAGGCAGTGTGCAAAGTGCAAAAAATGTGCATTATATTATGTTGTGCTGGATGCAGCCCTGTTTTACCCCCTGTCCTATTGCAGTAAGTTAGGGTAGAGCTGGTATGTACTTTCTGTCTGCATTGTGCACCTGAGTTTTTTTTATCTAGTGTGAGGATCTCTGCTATCGCAGGAGACTCGACCGCTTCGTGGGTTCTTACCCTAAACCTCACACTCACACTATTGTTGTTGGTGGAAAGCCTTTTCGGATTAGTTTGTCAACCGTGGGTTCTAACCCATACAGTGCAGGCATTCCCTCAGGCAGAAGTGCTCTGTCAGTGTGCTCTTGTACCCCTTATCACTCTTGCACTTCTGCTCTCAGGATAAGTAAATAGCCCCTCTAGTTAAAAATACCAAACAAATGTCTGGCATTATTTACATGTAAGCGTGAAGCACAGAGTAGGCTGATCTTGGAACCTATTCGGGTTGATATACACAACACACGGTTTATTTTTTTGCATTGGATTTAGCCTCTCTAGTTTCCACAGCATCTGTAATTTATTACCCCTTTTTATTTTTTCTGCATTCTTCTTAGACATAATAATTTTGAACAAATAAATCTAAAGTTGCTCAGTAAGAGGAGGTTGCACATGCCTTGCTACGTATGTTGGGTACCCTAGCCTGTAAAGATGGGGATACATTTATTATAGAGGTGTGGCATGTAAAGCCTGTGGAAAATGGCATAAAGGTTAGCAAAAGCCGTACTCAGATGAGGGTGCACTGAAATGCTTACATTCCATTATCACACCCGTAATATACAAACAAATATGCCACACTTGTTGCACATAGCACAGAAGTTGGCAGTTCCCAGACATGCAGGGTAAATCACCAGGCAAGCTAGGAAACTAGTCCCTGCAGGCTGAATAAGTCTCTATTCATAACTTATAAATAAGGCTCAAAGGCACCTAATGTACTGCAGTCATACGAGACTCTGGCACATACTGACACCTTCTCTCATTGTAAGTAATTGACTTTACAAAGTACTCATCTAATCCAGTTGACTAAAATGACCACTAATAGATATATTATGGCCTGGATGAATGAAAACCTTCATAGGGACACTTTGCCCAAACAATTTTAGGCTTTGAAGACAAACAGGGCCTACAATTTATCTGGAATATCTCTTAATTAGATTGAGACTTTGTTTCGAGTATCATTATATGTACAGATAGCAGGAAAATGCTTAATGAAGTTATGGAGCATCTGTCCAAGTTAAAAACATCAGTAAAGTATAATGTATAATGTATAATGAATAGCAGACAAAGGATTTGGTTAATTTGTTTGTATTTTGTTCCTTATGATAGATGGATAAAAAATAAATCATGTAGAAACTAAGCTTCAAGTCATTTCATAGGAATGATAAAGTCCAATGGAAGGTAAAAATATGGCACAGAAACAGCTTATTACCTATTCCCCAAATGGTAATGAAGAGAAACCCCATGCTAAGAAAAGCCAGACCTTAAATGCTTTCTCTCCTATGGCTGACATATGCATTCTCTTTGGTGTAAATACTCTACAGTTTTGCCGAAGGGCGAGAATATGTAGAATAGAGAAGATTCTTGTAAGACCAGAATTTCAGTCAGTTGGACTCCTCACTAAAATATAAGGATCCCAATAATAAGCAATGCCCTTTTAGAGGTGTGTTGTGTATAAGGTAGATCAACTTGTTACTCTGTAGGCAAAACAAATAATTTAGTATTCATTTTAACCAATGTGGGCAAGAGATTTGCTATCACCCAAATACTTGTGAATCATAATACTTTTACTGACATATTTCTTTTTACTAATCCTTGTAAGGAACACTCCTCTGAGAGAAATGATCAAGCTAATCCATAAAGATGTCCTTATAGTATATAAGTTTTCTTCTTATACCTTTTACTGTGGTGCCTTCTGTGGATACTCAGGGGCACATTTACTAACCCACGAACGGGCCGAATGCGTCCGATTGCGTTTTTGTCGTAATGATCGGTATTTTGCGATTTTTCGTATTTTTTGCGTTTTTTTCGGCGTCTTTACGATTTTTGCGAAAAAACGCGAGTTTTTCGTAGCCATTCCGAAAGTTGCGCAAAGTCGCAATTTTTTCGTAGCGTTAAAACTTGAGCGAAACGTCGCGCCTTTTAAGTTTTAACGCTACGAAAAAGGCGCGACTTTTCGCGCAAGTGTTAACGCTACGAAAAAATCGCGACTTTGCGCAACTTTCGTAATGGCTACGAAAAAGTGGCGTTTTTTCGCAAAAATCGTAAAGACGCCGAAAAAAATCGCAAAAAATATGAAAAAGTCGCAAAATGTTCGTTTTCCAATCGGAATTTTTCCAATTCGGATTCGAATTCGTGTCTTAGTAAATCAGCCCCTCAGTATTGCTAATGAGAAAAATGATAATTGTACTCGCATGTATAATAATAATAATATGCCAGGATGGGGTACTCCTCTGATAAATATTTGAAATCAAATATTCCTTCAACTAAATATTTTATATCTGCTTTGCTGGAGATCTGTATATTCTTCCAAACACTGGCAGTGCTGGCATTCCTACATTTCCTTTCCTGAATTAATTTGAGACTAAGCAAAAATACAGAGGCTTCTCTATAAAATCATTTTCCTTCTGCTCCTGTGCCAAAATGCCACATACAGTTTTCTGCCTATTCAGTATTGTATCTGTGTGTGTGCAATCTTTATAGCAGGATAGCTTCAAAGCCTAGACATTGCAACTGTGATATAAGTCAAAGTGGGGCATAGAGATTGCTCCACATTGCATGTTTGTATAGTGTTTATTCTTTGTTGGAGACTTCCCTGTAGCAGATATATATATTTGGCTTTTGTCTGTCTCTGCTTTTATTAACTGAGAAGCTGAGATGAATGTAAGGTCTGTTTAAGAAAAGAAGGACATAACCCCCTATAGACTGAGAATGTAGTGATACAGAGCTGCACCCTCCATCATGTACAACTCAACTTGTATATAAACACCTTCCTACTTCATCTGTTTCTGCTCATGGAAACTAAGAAACACCATGGCTCAAGTACAAAAGTGACTCTCCATGAAAATCTGTGCTAGTGCACCAACTTTAATGCAGCTGTTTCAAAAAGGAACTGTTTAAGATGCTTTTGGTAACCTACTTACCCACATGGCTCACCAATATCATAGCATACAGTACTTTTCTTCTAAAATCTCAAGGACTTGCCACTGGGATAACATAGTACTGTCATCACTTGGTCTGTTGGGTCTATTATTAATAGAGGGACAGGCTTTCTAAAGATTTTTTTCCAAAGTTTAATTTATTATAAATAAAATTCACATTTTTCTTTCATAATGTAAGGTTTCCTAACATAGCTAAAACATTTTTAAAATTGCCATGAGGGTTTATTCACCAAATACTGGCTGCTTGGTAATGACAAAAGCCATTATAACCTATGGCCAAACTGTTGCAGATTTGCAACAATTCAATTAATACCATTTGGAAAGGTCTGTTTTGGGGAAAAAAAAGTCACACAATAGCCACGATTTATCAATTTTGCAATTTTTTTTACCGTTTCAGCAAAGCGAAATGGGAGAGATTTGTTCATCACTAGTTGTTACCTATTTGCATGTCAGAAACAGTATGGACAGTTAAATATATGCCTTAAATAAAAGTATATATAAGTATTTATTAAGTAGTATTTATTAAGTTATCTGATTACAATAACCATTGACTATATATTTTAATGAATGTTTATATAAAAATAAGGTAAATGCAAGCCATACTTATAACAATCTATCTGTGGGGTGACTGCGTACTTTCACATCTTTTTATCATTTATCCATAAGCCAACCTGACAGCAGATCATGTGCCACACAGTTCAGTTCCTTCATCTGTTTCTTATATTCATTCTACTGCTATAGACTCCTTTAGGTTTGAATCAGACCATTAACAGTCTAAAGAGACAGCCTGTTCCAAGGCTTGTAGTTCAAACACAAGGAAGTGGCTGCTTTCACTGTTGTTTGGAGCTGTATTGTAATGCAATATTCCAAAAATTCTTCTATTTGTTTTCAAAGCATGCTCTGCCTCGTGGTAGAACCATTATTTACTAAATAAGGCATGTATCCCTTTCTTGCTTCTAGGGGCTGATATATTAATATTTGACCACGGGGGTTGGGTAAATCATTTAAAAAAACACAACCATGTTGACTGCATGTTTTTTTAAGTCAAGTGCGTTGGTTAAATATTAATAAATCTGCCCCTAACTGGTACTGGCTGTACAGTCAATAAATATTTAGCAAATAATTTCTGGGCCACTTTATTGGTCAAAGAAAGCGATTATTTGATGTCATATTGTATTGTGTCCAATGTTTTGCTTCTCATTATACAAATATTAATACAAAAATGTATATTTGCATGGGTAAAGGTAACCCTTTAACTCCTTTCCCAAGCAGCAAGTACCAAGAGATTGGTGTTGATATTTTTAGTAATGTTTTGGCTCTGCCTGCTGCCCCAGCCCTGCTGCCTCTCTCAGCCCCAAGCTTTGAAGCAGGTAACCAGGGCCAATAGATCTAATTTAATTGTTTTGCATCTAAAAAATAGGAAAAACTCTACTAAGCAATATACTCTTGTCAACCTCTACATGTCAACCTTTCCATTTCAACCAGACTGAAATAGTCCTGTTCTACATTACAGATTTTTCTTCTGACATTTAATTCTACAATAAATAGAGAGAAAGTATAGCAACTAATATTTTATTCCCTGACTATCTTGGTAAGAAGCTTTCTATAACAGGTATTGGAAGCCATATGCCAGAAAGCTCTAAATTATGTGAAAGCCATATCCCATAGGGTCCATTTTAAGCAAACAATTCTAATTTTTCAAAATCATTTACCTTCTGTCTATAATAATAAAACAGTACCATGTACTTGATGGTAACTAAGCTGCCCAAATCCATATTAGTGGCAAAGCAATCTTAATGGGTTTATTTTATGTTTAAATTATTTTTTTCAGTCTTAAAGTATGGTGATCCAAATTACAGAAACATACCTTATCCAGAAAACCCTAGGTGCCAAGGATTCTGTATAACTGATTCCATACCTGTTTATAATAACTGTTAACATGACATACCTAAAATAAAGTGGTTGCTCTCCCCTTACAATGCATAAATTAGTACTCTACTTTAGGGGATATGCATGGTATTGACATAATACTGTCATAAAAAATATATATACAAAGACACAAAAGATTGCACATTGGCCATGCAAAGAAATAAAGTGGGACCTCCCCACAATCCCCTGAGTAAACATCCACATATTTTAAAACAACAAAAGTTGTCCACTTATCCAATATATTTATGCCACTGTAAACAATGAATACCGATATTAAGATGTACATATTATCTGAGACATACACACACAAGCATTAATTATATACTTTTCTGTCCCATGAACGATGTTAATAAGATTGATTATAAATAAGATTTTAAGAAAATAATATTTGATCATTTTATGTTATACACATAAATAAATCCCATTCCGTAAAGTCCACAAGTCATGTTCCTGATTTACTTAATTTCTACCCAAACTACATCCCTTTCACAGCAGTCCAGCTCCCCTGTTTTGCCCGAGCCCCTGACAGGCGTTATGCCAAATCCTGCAACCCTCACTGGGTTCATCATCTATACAAATATAAATATATATATATATGGTGCACACCATATGCAGGAACAAAATCTGGATGCTAGTACAAATAAAATACACAGGAACAAAGAAAGCTCTCACAGGATTGTAATTATTTTCAAACAAAAATGTAAATACAAAAAAAAGGTTTAATACTTTTGTTTCGCTAATGTTTATGCAGTTCTACAAATTTTTCGGTGAATCGAAATGGGACAGATTCGCTTATCACTAAGGGTAATCTGTCACTACAACTGAACAGTTTTGTGCCTTCCTGCTGCCAGGATTCACCAGGTGGTTTATGGGGTAGACAAACTATTTTTTTTCGGGCTGGGCATGACCCAGCTGTCTTGGTACATATTGGTAGTAATGACAAAATCAATGGTAGATGGAGGATCGTAAAGATTGAGTTCAACGATATAGGCTTTAAGATGAAGGTCTTCCAATATAATTTTTTCAGACATTTAACCTGTGCCATGTTAAACTTTAGGAAGACAGCTGGAGCTTATTAGCGTGGCTAATGTCTTGGTATAGGAAAGAAGGGTTTGAGTTCCTAGAGCTCTGGGATGGCATTTCCTTGGGGTACAATCTATATATAGTTGTGACAGTTTGCGCATAAATGGAAAGGGGTCTGCTGTGCTAGGGGAAAGAATGGCTAAGAGGCTGGGGGAGTGTTTAAACTAAGCAAGGGAGGGTGGATGAATTAGAGCATTATGGGGAAGCAAATACAGACAGGGAAGTACGATTAGTAAGGGGTCATGAGGAAGGAGTGAGAGGACATACAGTTTGCTAGCTAAGGAGATTCTTCTGTTACAAAGAAAGCAGGCTAATACTAACCTTAGATCTAACTCTCCATTACATAATGTAAATGTCAGAGGGAAAAGTAGTTACTTCATTTCTCTCCAACCCTTTGGCTGTGGCAGTGACCTCAAAGCAGATGGTCTTTTTATATTTCTGGCTTTGAGACAAGTTTTATTTGCATAGAACCAGATGTACTACCAAACAGAGCTTTCTTTAGACTGCCAGTCTATATGGGGCTACCAAATAGCCAATCATAGCCATTATTTGGCACACAATTATTAATTAGTGCAAAATCCAAGTGTATGCTCCTCACTCCAGATACCTTGTGTCCCAGGTCAAATATATTTATATAAATATCTGAATTGTCCTCTTCTGTCTTTAGATTTGACAGATGAGGTCTAATGAGGTGAAGAGAAAAAAAAATAGCGTTATACTGTTTATAATTCAGTATTACACATTATACACTCTATTTTTTATAATATCACACCGATTAATTAAAACACCCGTTCTTGTGCAAAAGTAATCCTTCTATTATTGTTATTTTACTTTCAAACCACTTGGGGTCCATGTTGCATCCAATGAGACTTCAGGCAATACCAGGAACCACTTTTGGTCAACAAATATTCAGTTTAAATAACTTAGCAATAAATCATCAACTTTTCTGTTTTCCTTTCCCTCTTTTCTACACCAAATAAAGCTTAAAGAGACAAATGCACTCTACGTGTGTAAAATCTTAATTACTTTCATGTTAGAGCAACCAAAAAGCATTAACTGAAGCTGAAGCAAAAGCAAAAAGGAGTGGGAACCTTATTATCATTGGGGGGTCAGTTGGTAGATGAGAGAAGGGAAAAAGCAGAAATTCTGAACTGTTATTTTTCGTCTGTCTAAACAACTGAGGAGCCAGCTCATGAAGGCTTCCTTTTTAATAGACAGAGTTCTAGTAATATATCTACTGATGTAGGGGTCGCTCAGGAGGAAATTAAAAAGTTACTTGAACATGTAAAGCTCTGGGGCCGGACGTTATTATTTCAGGGGACTAATTACTAATTACTAATGATGATCACATTCTCAACCTGAAAACAATAGACCTGAAATTAATGATAGGAAAGCAATTGGAAGGGGCAATGAAGGGATATTCACAATACTATAAGTTTGCACCAGCATAGCTTTATGCTTATCAGATCTTGCCAGACTAATTTAGTTGCTTTTTATAAGGAGATAAGAAGGAACCACCACTCTGGGATGGCAGTGGATTTGATCTACTTAGACTTTTCTAAATCATTTGGTACTGTACCACACAGAAGGTTTTGTACATAACAAGTTGCCTAATTCCAGGCAGTATCATCCCATGGCTACTACAGCAAATAAAGTGCTGTCTTGCATAAAAAAGGGCATTAACATAAGGAATGAAAACATAATTTTGCCTTTTGAAAGCAGTCTGGTAAGGCCTCACCTTGAGTATGCAGTGAAGTTTTGGGATCCAGGCTTAAAAAGGATATTAATGAGCCCGAGAGAGTGCAGAGACGTGCAACTAAACTGGTAAAGGGGATGGAAGATTTCATCTATGAGGGTAGACTTACATACTTTTCTGTACAAGTGCATTAGAGGGCATTGTAGAGAGATAGCAGGGTATCTTTTTTCACCCCATAAAAATTATGAATGCACCAGAGGTCCCCCCTTTAGGTTATAGGAACAGAACTTTCATTTGAAGCAGCCTAGATGGTTCCTGGATGATTTCTTTAACAAGCATAGAATCAAAGACTAAAATACACAATAAGGGTTCGAAGATTTCAAATCCCGAATGGTATAAATTCGGATTGGATACGATAATTTTTTCAAGATCGCAAATATCACAAAAATGCTTATGAAAAAATCGTGTTAGTCACGATAATATCGTATTGGCGATCCGAAAGTCACGAACGATTGTAAACGGCGGGAAAACCTTTCCGACTTTGATCCTTCTGTGCATAATTTTGGAAGCCTCCCATAGGACTCTGCAGCTCCAACCTGGCCCAAGGAAAGTCATGATACTGAAGCTTGAATGAATCCGAAACTTTTGTACTCGGCGCGACAATACGATTTTGTCGCACAAGTCACAAATCACAGCTGCAGGTAAATATGGCCCCATAAAATAAAAAATCACTTTTGGAAAAAATATGCAGTTTCAACCACCATTACAATTGCATTGTAATAAGCTGTGTAAAATAATATAACATTACATTCAATTTGTAATTCTCATATTTGCAAATTCCAATTTATTTTATTTGGGACCTAATGTATGTTAACCCACTGATTGAACAATTACATGGCCACAGATCATTAAAAGCCATAATATCTGTGTTATAAATTAGACAGTCAATTATATACTGTATATGGCAACAGCCACAAATATGGAACATGAAGCTTCTTAAAAGATATGGCCTCCATTCACCAAGAATTTAAAAAGTTGTTTTAACTACTAAAAAGTCTTGCTGGTAGTAACATATAAACCTAAAATTGAAAGAGTACAATGATATAAGTATGCAAACCCATAAAAAAACAAATAAAACGTAAGCTGAGGCCTGTGTTTGATTTAGGTTAGTCATGGGGTGTATTTAATGCAGCATTTAGGGGCAGATTTATTAAAATATGAGTAGTGATGAGCAAATCTGTCCCATTTCGCCAAAAAACTCGAGAAACAACAGGAAAATTTGTGAAACGGCGAAAAATCAGCGCAATCCATTTGTTGCACGACTTTTTTTGTGGCGAGTGCACCCAATTTGGCGCGACCTCGATTTTTTGGCCTGTGCGACAAATTTTTCTGCTACAAATTTTTGTGGAAGTTTTGCGAAACAATTCACCAATGGCAAAATGCAGAAATTCACTGCGAATCCATGCATGCCGAAAAAGTATGCTCATCACTAAATATGAGTTTAGAGCTTAATACAAAAAACCTCACCCATGTTCTATTTATTCCTATGGAATTTTTATAAGCGTATTTATAGGAAATGTTTCTGAGAATATCTCAAATGATCCCAAATGTGGATAAAGGATCGAATAACAAATCTTGGGTTTTGTATATTCCAGTAAATGACTGGGTACTAGTGGAAAATATAGGTAGGTCTGAACTGGGCATGCCCAGAAGAAGAGTGTAGTAAAAGTGTATTGTATCTATTTTAACTCAGAAAAGGAAATACATACAAAATTAGAATTTCGTGGGCTTATTACCCTATGTTTAGTCATAATCGGGCCTGTTTATTTTCCTACTTTGGCCACACCGTGGGTGCAGTCCCAACACTCTTGGGAAAAAATAGAGCAGAGGCTGTAACTAAATGAAACAAATATTTATTTAACAAGAGCAGAAGTAAATATTATTTTAAATGACAAAAATACTCTATAGATTGAATCTCCAAGCCATTGCTGCACACTGTATCTCCTAGCTGTTGGGGCAATGCTGGCAGTTGCAGTTCAGTGCCTGTTAAATGGCTGCAGGTTTGGCATGTCTGATCTGGAAAACACGCTAATTCCATACAATTTCTGTTAATTCCTTTCAATGAATTGAAAACCTGGGCATTTGTTTAATGAGTACCAGCTATGATATTGCTGAAACAAGGATTCGGTACAGACTATAGAAATGCCATTTACAGAGCAATCTCTGTTGGCTCTTCCTTACTCTGCTTCAGATGAGTCAGCATAATAAATCAAAATATTTTCTATAGAACTGAGAGTGGATGTGCACCATACTAATATTCATGCCTAAAATACATACATTCATAATGTGGAAAAGCTCTCCTTTCAGCCGGACTGTGGGGCTATTGAAAGTAACTGAGGAGAGACTCAAACATTCTGTCTCTCATTCACACACAGGGAGTCTGTTCTGTCTCTCACAAGCAGTTTAGTGATTTCTTAAAAGTAAACTTGCAAGGTTTCCGTTGCTCCAATGAACATTCCCCCCCCCCCCCATTTATAACGGTCACATTTCTGCTTTAATTTTTCTGTCTATCTTTCTCGCTCCCTCTCTCTTGCCCTTTCTTATATTTAAACAAACTTTACTTTTCTTGGCTACCCTATGAGCCCTTAGTAGCAGAGAGCTGGCACACTCTATGTGGTCCAAAACTCTAGATGAACAGTGCTTTTGTTGATGGTGAGAAGTTAGCCATCAGACACACAGAGCTTGGTTGTTAAGCAAGGAGGAGGATGGGGGAGGAGGAGTAGGGAGTGGGCTGGCGTCATCTTGTGGGAGAAAAAAAAAAAACAACAAATTTTGCTCCTACACACAAACCGTCACAGTCAAGTGGGAGAGAACTAAAATCAAATGAAGACATTCAAAGCATTGTGCTTCCCCAGGTTAACGGTTTGTGGACAGGGAGGAGAAGTCATCCCTTCTAAATGGCATTAATTGTAAGTTTGGCAGAAACCCCCTTATTTATTATTGCCTATTCAATTGGTTGGTATTCTGTTCTAGTAAATTCATGGTGGATTCTATGATGTTAAATTTATATCTGCAAGTTAACAAGGAACACTAATAGACTAATTAACCACATTATTCAAAATGTTAGAAAGGCTCTTGCACATCTTAGGAAGTGGACACATCATCTATACATTTATCGTATGGAATATTGAAGGGCATAATGGGCAAATCCATAATTTAATTGTAAGATACATCTGCTTTTCAGAATAGTCACAAATGTTTCCTCTACGTTGTCAGTTCCCTCAGCCATGTGAGAGGGCATCAGTGATTTCATTAAAGTGGTGCATATTCACTGAATACTGGGATGGTTGCCATGTTGGGCACCTCAGCTCCACCCCGGAAATCTCACATGCAGAGACACTGGGCCTGCAATATGGCTTTAGTGCATGCCCATGGGGCTCAGTGGGGTGGCTTTCATGCTGGCAGTATGTGAATTCTGTAAACCATCACTCAATTCAACTGGCAGCCTGTTCCTGTAGCCCAACTTACAAACTGCAGCTTCTTCCTATTTTGGAAGCTCATTTATAGTAATAAATGTTCCAACTGTTATACATATATTACTGTGCTGTATGATTCAGCTACTGTTTAGATCAAATCCTCAGCACAGCATAAACAGTATGCCCAGACAGAAGCTTTTGATTTCTTGGAAACCTATATTTCCCATCATCCTTAGTCAGCTGTTGACTGAGTAACAGTACAAACAACTGCTGATTTCACATCCTTTGACGTCAAACAGAGGATCTGAAAGACTCCCTATAGCAGAAGCTTTGTTTAAAAATTGCAGGAAAAAAGTATTACAGACAGTGTCATTGTATTGGTATCAGAAACATCCTCTTCCCTATTACCTCTGGGATATCTGAATAAAAGGGGTAACCTATACAGGTATGGAAGCTTTTATTTGCAAACCCCTTATCCAGAAAGCTCAAAATTACAGAACCATCTCCCATACACTCCATTTTAATCAAATAATTCGATTTTTTTTTTTTTTTTAAATAAAAAATTTTCTTTTTGTTTGTAATAATAAAATGGTAGTTGTGTGTACTGGATCCCAGCTAAGCTTCATGCATCCATATTGAAGGCAAAACAATCCTGTTGAGTTTATTTAATGTTTAAATATGTAGAATTAAGGTATGGTAATCCAAATTACAAAAAGACCCCTTATCTGGAAATATCCAGGTCCCAAGCATTCCTGATAACAGATCCTATACCTGTAGTACATTGGTTTGTATAAACATATATATATTTATTTTTTTTAACTTATAAAATATGTGCCAATAACAGATTTAAAAAATGCTTTGCCCCAATCTTTGATCTAATACTTGATTAAAAAAAATAATTATTTATGTTTTTTTATACAATTATTGAAATAGATAAACAGTTGTGGAAACCACTGATGGAAATATACCATTTTTGGACCCAGTAACCTCTTTTCCTACTGTGTTTCCATATCATCGTTAAATAAACTCACTTCTTTATTTTCCATATTACATTCCCTACTTTTGGCCAGGTTATGTACTTAAGACCACTGTTCAGCCTAGCTGGAATCCTACATTTACAGGAAACCTTAAATAGCAGTTCAGAAGAGGAAAAAAATGGAAAAATTGACAGACAGTCCTTTTTTAAGAACGTTACCAGTATTGCCTCTACATCCCCTCTTCATCCCCTCCCACTTCTGCTAGAGCTTGTTTCACTCCAGCCAATGATATTTAGTTCATATAGGAACCCTTTCTTTCCCGTATCCCACCCTTATTTACATTATTCAGGGAGCAAAATGAGGGAAATTGCTACCATCCGCTTGTTGTTGCTTGGACATCAATCATGCCTTTTCATGGTATTTTAAGTCTGTATCATGCATACATTACCTGAACAAACGACCCTTTAAACTACCTACTAAATGTTACAGCACAAATGGTTGATTTATAATGAAGGGTTGGATGTTACTACATGAAGGCAAATTGCCCGTGACTCTTTAACAGAGTAGCTGCATAACATCTGCATAGTTCTAAGGGAACTGCACTACTGTGGGCTGCCTCAGTGCCTGAATAATGCTGAGGCTTCTGGGATGTAACAAATGCTTTTGGTGTATGTGTAACAGAGGCTATAGCGTATAACTTGGATTACTGCATGACTGATAACAACACAAAAGTGAAATATAGTATTTGCAATGTGGACATTAAATCTGGACATCCATGGGGAGCTCCATAGTGAGATTGGGGTGCAGTTGTGGATAGTGCCTCCAGCACATGGCTCCAAATCATGCAGAGGGGGCGTAGCCAGGAATTGTGAGTCTGTCATGGCTAATGTACATCCCCAGTAGTCACGTCCATTTATCACAAAGTCTTTGTATGGGAGAGTTTAAAATGCAGCTTGTGTTTAGTGATTAATATAAAACAATGTATTTTGCTCTATTTAGCAGTACCATTGATCATACGGTCACCTACCAAACTGAGCAAAAAAGTCTTAAATCAAAGTGAAAATTCACAAATTTTTTCACCATTTTCATTTATCAACTTTTCATAGACAAAGAGGCACATTAACTAACAGTGGGCAAATTTTCTGTTGGGTAGTAACCCATGGCAACCAATCATATGTTTCTTCCTGCAGAACAAAGCCAATTACTGGTTGGTTGTTATGGGTCACTGCTCAGGTGCAAATTTGCCCATGGTTATCATCCTGATTGAGATGAAATAACACTACAGGGTTGGATATCCGGAAAACCATTATCCAGAAAGTTCTGAATTACAGGAAGGCCATCTCGCCATTATAAGCAAATATTTTTAATTTTTAAAAATTATTTCATTTTTCTCTGTAATAATAAAACAGTACCTTGTACTTGATCCCAATTAAGATAAAATTAATCCTATTGGGTTTAATTAATGTTTCAATGATTTTTGAGTAGACTTGGAGATCCAAATTATGGAAAGACTTATCTGAAAAATCCCAGGTCCCGAGCAGTCTGGATAACAGATCCCATACCTGTATTAGGACTGGTACAGAGTTTTAGTTCAGTATTGCTGCATGTTATGTAGTAGCTCATTCACTAAAGGCGCCTTATAGCTCATTGTTACAAAGGGCACTCAAACAAATAGTAGTTGCTATGGTTCTGATGGCAGACAGGAACCCAAGCATCCTCCATTCATAAATGTATACATATTTTAAGATACATAACATACAAATGCTAATATATAAAGCCAATAAATATATATATATATAAGTGTAAAGAGAGTCAGTTAGCTAACTAATCTGTATAACAAGATAAAATAAACTTTTATATAGAAAGTACCTGACCCATAAGAAATAAAATACAGATGTTACCTTTAACAATTCAGTGCAGATTTTCAATTATCTATGTCCCATACACCTGGCAGAAAAGTGAAATTTAAGTTTTCTTGTTTTTTTCCTTCTTTCCTTGTTTCTCTGAAGGGAATATTCTTGGCACTCTGTTTTTTTCTAGGATGACTTCTTCACAGCTTCCAGATGTTTTCCAGCCTTCCACCCCTCAGCAGAAAGCAAAATCCCCCTTATAGTTCTGTGTCAGGCAGTCAGCAGCAGCAGCAGGAGAAGCAGCAGGGCTGTAGTGTATTGTGTGAGGGAAAGAAATTTTTTTCACATTCAGACCAAGTTAAACAGGCACTGACTTCCAGACTCCTCCTGTCAACTTTTTTCCCTCCTGGAAATTCCTGCTGATTACCAAGTGCTGGACCCTCCTGCAAAGGTAAGCAGAAGTCCAGGGGCAACAGACTGGTGGCAAAGTGATGGAGAAGAAATGGGAGGGCTTTAGGACACAAGGGGCAAGTTCCAACCTCCTGAAGTGTCTCATCACTCAGAAGGGGGGTATAAAACCTTCCTTAGTCTTGTAAATTCATTAAGAACAGTAAGCAAGAGAGGCAATAAGATATAACAGCAACGTTCAGCTTCATAAACGCTTAAGGCCTATACATGCCTTACTATAAATGGGTTAATTCATTGCTGCTATATGTACAATGGAAAGTGGAATCTATTGTGTAAAATGTTTAAATAATAAAAGTGAACTTTGACAAAAGCTGTAGGAAACATCTTTATTTTCAGCCCTTACATGGAGTCGCATTAGACAATTGTAAAGGATTCAAAAAGAAGCACATAGTCACATAAGCATCTAATGTTTCCATCATGGCATGTTATTTTTTACTGTTCTACCCATTAACAAATGTGTTAATTATCCCCATTTTTTCTTAATACATGCCATTTGGAACATCCACCACATTGTTATCTTGGACAGATTTATAGGTCAAAAAGTGGTGGTTATAGCTGCTATGTTCTCATTTTACTGTGTAAGTACTACACAAATGGTAAATAGCTGTAACTGAAAACCATATCACCCCTTGTAGGAGATTTAATCTTTGCATGCAGCCTGCTGTAATGCAGATCTAATATACAAATTCTGAAATCACATGTTGGCTTGAAGAAGAGACCTGGAACTGTGGGCATGAACATGGAAGTGTCTTTTTGTTGGAACGAGTTTCTGTGGTTTATACAAAGTACTTGTACAAAGTTGGATATTTCCAGAATAAACCATACAAACCCTTAATTTGTATGTGCAAATGTTTGGCAAAACTCAGTACAAGTAAGATACAAAAGTTTTTTTGGAAATGAGTCTAATAAGTTTGTCAGAAGATTACTTTAATAGATGTCTTTCTAATATGGGCTTACTGTACATTAATGCTGACTGAAGGAGAAGTAACTGCCCCCCACTCCCCCTTCCCATTATAGAAAAAGGTCTGGGAAAGTGCCCTATCTGTAGTGCCAGCACTGAGTTTCCCCTTCATATAAATGACTGGATGCTGCAAACAGGAAAAGGCACTTTATATACTACAATGTTCTTGATCTGTGAGCCAGTCAGGCCCAACAGAGAAACTTTAAATCTATTCAATTCCAACTCACAGTTCAGCCATTTTTTTATTGATAGCAACTTTGCATTATGTAAGGTTCATTTACTAATGCAATTGCAAAGTGTAAGAATGGATTCTGAAATATATCTACTCAAATGTTATAAACCAAGTCACTTGCATTAAGATATGCTCCTTAATACTTGTGCCTTGTGCTTTTTCTGGTAATTAAAGGAAACTAAACCCCCAGAATGAATACTTAACCAGCAGATAGTTTATATTATGTAAAGTGACCTATATATCTATATATATCGGTAAATATTGCCCTTTTACATCCTTTCCCTTGATCCACCATTTAGTGATGGGCTGTGTGCTCCCTCAGAGATCACATGGAAATAATAATTGTTGGAAATAATGGTGCACAGAGGTAATGTGGTGTTTTATGTCCCTGTATTGCATTTTGCACATTGCAGTTGGATCAATAAATGGGCCCCAAGAACCCCTATGATCCTAAGCACCTAAACAAAAGTCTGGGGCATCTCTCTCATATAAGTAATTTTTTCTTATAAGCAAAAAATAACTTTGGAAATAGTGTGTGCTATTAACGAATGATTCTGATTAAGAGCAGTAAGTTCTACAAGAAAGCCGCTCTTTTGCCTTCAGGCACAAAATATACATTACACGAGGCAGGAGTTTACTAGGAAAATATACTTTATGAATAATGAATGTATTTTTCTATTAGAAAGCAAATGCTGTATGTCAAGATTTATTTGCATGTTCATATATATATATGATTCAGATATGCCATACTGGTACCTCTACCAAAATAAAACTGCAGCCCAAACACTATATCGACACAGTGCTTCCATGTATTACCTCCTGAAGCAGAATGCTATAATGCTTGCTTACTTTAACAAGCAATAACTGTTGCATGAAGTACCTCAAGGTCTGGAAGCTTCCGGTCTTTCTCAGCAAGAAAAAGCCACACAAAATGGTTGGTCAGTGTAATGAATGGCATTAGCACACACATACACACAATAAAAAAATGCAAACAATTAACCCTTAATATAGTACTGTTTTAACTTTACATGGGCCACTAATAGGCCTAATCATTATAAAGCATTTGCCATATTTTTCCCTACATGTAGGGGCTGATTTACTAAGACACGATTTCGAATCCGAATTGGAAAAATTCCGATTGGAAACAAACATTTTGCGACTTTTTCGGTAATTTTGCGATTTTTTCGTATTTTTTGCGATTTTTTTCAGCGTCTTTACGATTTATGCGAAAAAACGCAAGTTTTTCGTAGCCATTACGAAAGTTGCGCAAAGTCGCGATTTTTTCGTAGCGTTAACACTTGCGCGCAAAGTCGCGCCTTTTTCGTAGCGTTAAAACTTAAAAGGCACGACGTTTCGCGCAAGTTTTAACGCTACGAAAAAATCGCGACTTTGCGCAACTTTCGTAATGGCTACGAAAAACTCGCGTTTTTACACAAAAATCATAAAGACGCCGAAAAAATCGCAAAATTACCGATCATTACGAAAAAAACGCAATCGGACGCATTCGGCCCGTTCGTGGGTTAGTAAATGTGCCCCGTAGTGTTCATTTGTAAATCCAACATTGCATGTTATACTGGACCGTTAAGAGTGGTTTATCCCATTCAGTTGTAGTAATAGTTACTTGCAAAGAAGTACTCCCTCTAACCAAGTGGTTGTCAAACTGTTTCTCCCCTTAAAGGTCCAACCTTTGGTCAGGGTCCACCTTAGCTCAAGAAATAAGTATAGATTTAGAAAAATATTGTTGCACCAGTCCTTCAGTTACAGTTCCAAAAATATTTAGGACAGCAAATACATATCTACCCCAGATCTCACCTTAACTAACCTTAATGCTGGGTTTAATGTCACCATAACTGGACTTCAGTCTGCTCCAGGCCCTTCAATGGGGGCAGCCTTACAGTTGGCAGCCTTACAGAAACCACTGCTCTAATCCACCTACCAGCCCAGCATTATCTCAGTGCTTTTCCACACTGCCATACTTAGCTGTGCTATATCAAGAGAGACAGATCTGTCAGCCATGTTTGAAAAGGGCAGCGTGAACCTCATAGGAGACTCATATCAACCCTTAGCCCAGAGTAAGTAACAGATCTGGCACTCCTTAAAAAGTACAACTAAAACCACTGGAGTGTTGGAGACACCCAGTATCATAACCAAAAATGTTACAAACTGACAGACAGAAACAAGTGAACTACTCTTTCAGTTCAGGCAGGAAAGGCTATGTCACACCCAGCTGACTGGAAGTTTCTTTATGTTACACCCAGCCCACAACACCTTTTCTGAATGTAAACACTATGAATGTAAAAACTTTTACCAGTTGTTTGGTTTATCTGTGAGGGGTGCAGCCTAAAGTAGGGTGACCAGATCACTTGAAAATTTAGGGATATGTCTAATAAACATTGCATGTTGTATGTTACATGTTTAAAAAAACTGCAATCAGTTCAGCTCTGCTAGCTAGATTTTTTAGATGTGTTCCTGAATTTTGAAGTGATCTGGTCACCCTAGTCTAAAGAAATAAATGACATGACTCTGGGGAGCCTCTATAAACTCACAACACATTCATATGTCTTTTGATTTGGCACCTAGTCCCCACAGGGTCCGAATTCACTGCCACTTTACAATACCAAGAATAGGAAAAAAATCATAGGGCTAAGCAGACATAAAAGGTCAAAGGATAGAGTACTTTTTATTCAAGGCAATGCACAACATTTTTTGACTACACTATTCTCTCTGTACTCAAGGTAGGGCCCAAAACGTTGGTAAGTACCTTTTAAATAGTTTTTTCAATGAATTATGCCCTCAGAACTGTAATAAAAAAATGATAACTGTAAATAGTCTATATAACTTAATCGCCTTCTCTAAACTCCATGAAGCTAAATGATTCACTGTGGGGTTCTGTGGGGTTACTAATAATATTGCCAGTTTGACAGTTACTAAGATAAATCTTCATCAACACTCTGGCTGACTGATAAAAATTGGGAAATCCGGAGAGATGCGTAACAGTTTAATATACTGTATTTAAGATTTACCAAAACTTTTCTGACTTTCAGGAACATCTCAGGAACAAGTTGACACGTTTATCATAGAAGATGTATCACAGATGTGGCAGTCCAGTATTTAATGTCAAAAAAACATCATGGAGCAAAGATTCAAGACCAAAGTCCAGTTCATTTCAAGACCAAAATAGAACTATTCTTAAACCAGGAGCTGTCCAGCAGCTAGAAAAGCCTAGTCAATATTTTGTATTGATCAAACAGTTAGGAACTCACCAAAACACTCCATCTGCAGATTTTTTCCTTTCCTTATATCTTACATTTATATCCACTGGTTTCTACTCTCTACACTAATTTTTTCTTATCCCTGCATCTAATGATGAGTGAAATTATTCACCATGAATGAATTTGTGGGGAATTTTTGAATTTCTCCATTGGCGGAATGTTTCCCGAAACAGGCAAAAAAATTTGTCTGTGTTTCACGAATTTTTCACCATTTCCCTTTGAAAAAATTTGAGAATTTTACGGCGAAGTGAAATGGGAAAGATTCGCTCATCACTACATTAGATACTTGACTTGGCAGAGTTGGCAAACATGTATGCTGGGTACCAGTCAACTTAATTAGAGCACTTTTTGTTAATAAGTGGATCTTTTTTTACTGTGTTTAAGAGCTTGGATGCAAAGACATTATAATCTGCAGAAAGCAGCTCTCTGGGTCACACCATAAGGCTCTTAGTAAAATGCATGTGTAGGCAAGGCCTTAATGGACTCTATCATTATTGAGATATCTTTATACAGGATGTATATGTATTACTGCAGGACAATTGCATCCAATAGGTTAGCAAAAATAACTACACATATTTGACAAATGTTTTAATTTTTCCTACAGCCAATTGTATGAATACAGTCTGTGACAGTGTGAGTCTGTGACAGTACAATTGCTATAGTTTTGTTTTTACGCTAAATACTAGCTTATATGTTGTATTTACTCTATACCAGTGATCCCCAACCAGTGGCTCGGGAGAAACATGTTGCTCCCCAACCCCTTGGATGTTGCTCCCCGTGGCCTCACTGCACTTGCGGATATAAATGAGCTCTACACTCTAATACATGGAACAATACCTGTGAGGGTAATTTACAACCATAATTTAGCTGCAAAATGTTGCTTATAGAACATACTTGCAGTAGAGACACTGCTCTGAGATATGAGAACCCAACCTTTTCCCATAATATTGAGCAAAGTTCAGGACTTCCTGGAAACCAACTGGTGAGCTTGCCCTGTTCATGTCAAGGGTAATAGTTGTAGACCAGTGTATAAATGGGGGTTGTGACTGTTTTCCAAGGTGTTAGCTCAATAAGAAACTATTTCCATGATTTCAGTTTTTTGAAGGTGAGGAAAGAACTAACAAAAAACGTGTTGTGTCACAAGTATGGTCATAATAATTTTAATTCTACTGCACAGCGCTGCTTGCATAAGTAGCAATTTATAGATGAAGATATACATACATACATACATTTTCTAGCTTTATCAGGTTTATGAGAGGATTAAAATAAGACTCTCCACAAAATTCTCCACAAGATGAGCGAATCTGTTCTGTTTTGCTTTGCCAAAAAATCTGCAAAACAGCCAAAAATTGACGCATTGAAGTCAGTAGGCGACAATATTTATGTGCGACAAATTTTACGTGCAACAAATTTTTGCCACAGGTGATTTTATTTTTGTGACTTCATAAAAACAATATAGAAAAAAAAAACAATTTGCAGAACTCCATTTTTCCTCCCAGAATTCTTTTTTTTTCAGGTCATTACAGCATAAATATCTCTCTGTAAGCCTTGGATCCAAGTGAGATACTTTGTTGGCTTTGCTTATATTTACATTTCTGACACCATTTACTGGAGTAGATGGAACACTTGCTTAGAGCTCTTATGCATCACTTATTTTTTCTTACGGGAACTCTAAGTACTCACAAGCTGGACAACTTGCATTAACCTTTTAGATCACCTAGTTTTGTTAACTAGTTTGCAATATTTTGATATATTACCAAAAGATATAAAAATAGTTTTTTTTTCACTTTTGCAATATACAGTCACAAGCTGAAAAAAAAGGCAAAACATGGAAATATCTAATACATGTGTTTTAGATGAAAAGCAAGGGATTAGTATGTTTTGATTTATAAAAAAATATATATACAGGTATAGGACCCGTTATCCAGAATGCTCAGGACCAAGGGTATTCCGGATAAGGGATCTTTCCGTTATTTGGATCTCCATATCTTAAGTCTACCAAAAAAATCAATAAACCATTAATTAAACCCAATAGGATCGTTTTGCACCCAATAAGGATTATTTATATCTTAGTTGGGATCAATTACATGGTACTGTTTTATTACTACAGAGAAAAAGGAAATCAGTTTTAAAATTCTGAATTATATGATTAAAATGGAGTCTATCGGAGACAGGCTTTCGGAATTCTGAGCTTTCTGAATAATGGGTTTCCGGATAAGGGATCCCATACCTGTATATAAAAAAAAAGCTTCTCTTTAGATTCAAAGAATCTTTAGGTATTTGATGGCCTCACCAATTTGTAAAGGAATACCTCACCCATGTGACCAGGATGCGCTTTGTTTTTACTTGAGTTCCATCACAAGAAAATACGGGATTAATAAAAAAAGCACCAAATGTCCCAAAATGTTGATGATTACATAGACAAGTTTTGCCACCACAGACGGTACTAAATTGGAACACAATACTCCCAAAAGATGCACAACATGGAATCCCTGAAGCCTTAGATAAGCGAATCTACAAGCCACACTTCTGAAAGCAAACACATATATAGGTTTTTAGCCCAAACTGTACAACTAAGAAAATGAAAAGTCAAACACATTCATTGCTGTGTGGTTTAGATCAGGTGGTGACTTCCGGCAAACAGACATTCAACATTTTTTTAACATTTTTTTAACTTTTTATTTTAGTTTTGGTCTTTTCTTAAAATATGCTCTGCAATATTTGGCATATTGTTAGACCTTGTCAAGCATGGGATCAGCATATAAGGAGATATTAGCAAGGGGCCAGTTGAGACACAAAGTTATACAGCAGCATATACCAACACATAGACACACTGCAGAGAGCCACCAGGTATGGCACTGAGGTGCCCTTGCTTTTCCTGAAGAGCACGAGGTACATAACCTAGAAAGCAAGAATTAGGCTAGACAGGGTTACACACCCATAAAATAAGTTTAGCTCATTTAGATTATTTTAGTACCTCACAGTTTTAGTACGGTAGTAAGTTCTTGGTAGAAGCCTTTGCTTCTGTTCAAACAAATGCAGAGCTATATTTAATTTTAATAAGGCTTGGCATATATGTTGCGGGCAACCATTCCACCTTGAAAGGAGGAAAATCAGAAGATATAAATTCATAACCTTTTTTTAACAGAATACTTTAGATGACAGCCTTTGTAAATAGTAAACTGGATTTTCTTTGGAAAATCTGAGTCACGTGAAAGTGAAGGACCAAAAATATCATTTCTGAAAAATGACTCAAATGTGGTAAATATTTGCTAAGTGGGTAGAGTTAAGGGGCTGCAGTAGCAAAGTCTGTGAATAGCTCATTGATTGATACATTTGGCCTCAGCAAGATAGTATATTTCTGTAAATGGTCCTCATATAAACATAACTTACAAAAAGTTACAAAGTACCAGCAAAATAGATAATTTCCAGTGCCTTAAAATGGAGATGGCAAACTATTTTCTGCTGTTGAGAACCACAAATCCCAGCATTCATAGCCAGGATAAGAAAATCATCAGCATAAGGTTGGACAATGTTGTACCCCTGAACTTGTTTGTCAGTGTATGGTACCATGTTATCACTTTCTATTCAAGACACTTTCCACTTTTATCAGTTATTTTAGGCTAGGGAAGCCTTGATGCTGTTTCCTTATAGTTTCATATCTCACATTTATTGACCCTTTAAACATATATCTATGAAGGCTGCTTGACATGAACTTTTAAGATCAGTACTCTCAGAAGACCTCAAACTGAACAGACTATACATTGGATTTATATTTGTCTGAAACCATGAAAAAACTCATTTCCACAGATGGCAGTCATTTATCAAAAGATCTGAACTGAAAAAGCAGGAACAGAAAAAAGTCACAGAAAAGTTGCAAAACCGCGACTTTTTCGACTATAATGTTTTCATATTGTCGCACAAAAGCCAGTGTCAAAAAACTCTAAAACCTCTAAAACCACGGGAAGAGAGATCTTCCAATTGTAAAAGGGACATTTACCATTGACTTCTACATGATTATTACTGGTTTTAGATGGTGTATATTCAGATTCAGAATTGATGCAGTTTTGACACATAATCAATCTCGGCAAAGTCACACTTTTTTTGTCTGTGGATTTGTCAAGTTTTTGGCGACAAAAAGCCTGAACTAATAAAGTTGTGGTTTAGTAAATGTCCCCTTAATTGCGCAAAGTGCAATGGCCATGTGTTTTTTTATCATAATGCAGCATATTTACCATAATTGCTGCTGCAGTTGTAATAGGTGCATCATATTGGATACAATTGCACTTGCCTTTTGATGCAAATCAGTAAAAAGCTGCATCTCGCATCTTCTAAATGGGGGAATTATGTCACTTTTGAAGCATGCTTTCAAAACTGCAATTTTCTCTGAGTGCAAGTCTGGTGCAACTAATGATGCAACCTACTATGGAAACCCTGAAGTTGGGAGTAGGGTTCCCCAACATCAATAGGCGCAGCTGGGCATCATTCAGCAGAACAGACAGGATGAATAGCTGCGGGTGACCAAAAAAAATTGCGTGACAAATATGTTTTGCGAATTTTCTTGCCTTTTCGCAAATTTTATGGGGAAGAGAAACGGGAGGGATTCGCTCATCACTACATATAGATTGTTTTTTTCCTTTACTAGCTAGAGGGCAGTAAATACAGGGTGACATAGTAGGTTATAATTCTCTTTTCACATACCTTACACTAACTAAAAGGCAGCCAACAAGAACCAGCAGCCAAAATGGAGGGATGTACTGAAAAACAAAAACATCGCTAAAAGGCTGAAAATGATTCTAATGTAATTATTACACCTCCATTTCAATGAATGCACAATAGTTGCCACCCTCCATTACATGTTTACATGGGGTTGTTCACCTTTAAATGAACTTTTAATATAACATAGACGCTGATATTCTGAGAAAATCAATACTAATAAAATTGTAGCCTCACAAAGCAATCCTTTTTGACTGTTGTGGGCAGTAACCCCCTATTTGAAAGCTAAAAAGATGTAGAAGTGGATGGCAAATAACTTGGAATCTATAAAAATAAATAATGAAGACCAACTGCAAAGTTGCTAGGAATAGGACATTCTATAAGATAACTTAAAGGTGAACCACCCCTTTAAATAGCAGTAAATCATCTAGACCAAAGAAGAGCTTACTGCTAGTGATGAGCGAATCTGCCCCGTTTCGCTTTGGCGAAAAATTTGCGAATCTTTCAAAAGATTCGCGAAACGGCGAAAATGTCACCCGTCAATAAAAATTGTTGCGCGGATATTCTTTTGTCGCCCGCGGCTATTCTTTTGTTGCACGGCTATTCTTTTGTCGCCCGTGGCTATTTTTTTTGTTGCGCGGCTATTCTTTTGTCGCCCGCAGCTATTTCTTTTTTGATGCGAGCGACAATTTTTGGACTCGCAGCAAATTTTTTCATCCGTTACGCGAAACAATCCTCAGTCTAAACATCTTTTGTGACTATTCTTATATTCATCTTCCAACTGGTTCTCAATAACCTCTTAAGATTTGTTTTGCTACTTTGTAAGTAGAGATGTAGGGAACCTCACAAAAAAAGTTTGCGAACCCGTTCGCGAACTTCCGCCAAAAAGTGCGAACTTTTGCGAACTTTGTGAACCCCATAGACTTCAATGAGAAGGCGAACTTTAAAAACTAGAAAAGCCATTTCTGGCCAGAAAACTGATTTTAAAGTTGTTTAAAGGGTGCCACTGGACAGTGGCATGCAGGAGGGGGATCAAGGGCAAAAATTTCTCTGAAAAATACGTTGTTGACACAGCATTGCGTTTTGTGCTGTAAAGGGCAGAAATCACACTACATTTCTAAACTTGTGTAATAAACTGCTTTAAAATGTCCGGTGTCTACATGCCAATCAAGTCGTGTAAAGGTTACAGCCGGTTCACACGCAAAGACAAAACGCCGCAGTAGTGGATACGGAATATATTATTGCTGGTGGAAAAACATCGCTCAGGTGATTTTATTGCAATGCAATGTCACTACTATGTGTAACGTGTTTGGTGCACTACTATGAATAACAGCAAACAGCACTGGACACGTTAAAGAACAGTAAGTTAAATAAAAAAAAAAAAATTAATAATAAAAATAAGTGATCTCTGGTTGGTGCTGGGGGTGAACTACTAGTAGCAGCACACCAGTCCCCAACACAGCTAGACTAATAGCACTGGGCTCTATAAATTACAGTAGCAAAGTAAAAAAACACAAATAAAAAAAAATGATGTGAATGTGTGGTTGCTGCTTAGTGCACTACTATGAGCAGCACACCTGTCTCCAACACACACAGACAGAGCTGCAGTACATAATGAAAAGAAGAGTAACAGTTATCAGAAAATAAAAGCAGTCCTTACAAGGACTATTGGGTTACAGCAGATGAGATCAGCAGGGCAGCTGTCCCCAGCAGCTACATACAGAGCAGTAGAAAGTATATTACTAGTCAGCAAAGCTACCTAAACTGTCCCTCAAACCCCTGCACAGCTCTCTCCCTATGCTAACTCATCAAGCACACACAGGCAGGATGTAAAATGGCTGCTGGGCTTCGGTTTATATATGGATGGGAGTGGTCCGGGGGTGGTCCAGGAGGGAGAGCTGACTGATTGGCTGCCATGTATCTGCTGGCTCTGGGGTGAGAGGTCAAAATTTGGCTCCAGCTAAGGCGAACCCAAAATTGCGAACATCGCTAAAAGTTCGCGAACTTGCGAACTTGCGAACACCCGATTTTCATGCAAATTAGTTCTCCGGCGAACAGTTCGCTACATCTCTATTTGTAAGATGTATGTGCACTCCTCAGATACAGCATCACTTTTAAGATGTAGGCACACGGGAACTGTAAAATAAAACCTTTAGCACAAACCCAAGTCACAAATATAACAATACCTTTCGCTACAACTTATAGTGGAATTCATTATACTGATGCAGGGTTGGTTCAGAAATCTCAAAAAGTTATTTGCCTGGAGCCCCTCCAATGAACACAATTTGATTAGCAGTTCAGTAGGTTTTGCTCGGACAAAAGGATGAACTTCATGTTTTTTTTCAACCACAGCTAATATGATAGAATGTGATATAAATGTATTGTAATGCATTGTAAAATGTATTTAATGCATTGTTGTTGCCAGAGGCCTGAGTAGTTTTGATGACTAAACAACTTTAACAGTGAGGTTTAGAAGAAAAACCTTTCATGTGTTCTCTTTGTTTTGCTTTGGCTTACAAATATATATATTTCACACATAATTACATAGACCAGTCACACAAAGGTTGCATTAAATGATTTTACTGGAAATTTCAGCGTTTGGTTAGCTGCTTGTAGAACTGTAAAGAAGGGTGAAAAAGGTTAAGGGTGAAGACACACAGAGCAGGGGCGGGCCAAGCCGCCCGGGTGCCCTAGGCAACCCGGTCAGCCACCTCGCCCGCCCTGCCCCCTCCGTTGGCGCGCATGCGCAGTTCGAGGGGGGTGGGGTGCGATGCCGTGGGTCATTGCCCCTGCCGCTTGTCAATAGCGGCGGGGGCAATGGCAAAGTAGGGGAACTAGTGGTAGGCAGCAGAGGCTTCTGCCTGGCGCCCCATAATCATTGCGCCCTAGGCAGCTGCCTCTTCTGCCTACCCCTAGTTGTGGCCCTGACACAGAGCTACTAGTAGCGGCTACTAAAAAAGACAATGCTGATCATTTACTGATAATTTACCGATAACTGTCTCTACGTGTGTTTTAGCAGAGGCAATTCTCACTATTGTCTATGGCAGGGTGTTTTCTGGAGTTTAGTAGCCTTGAAAAGTAGCTGCTCCTAGTAGCCCAGTGTGTCTTCACCCTAAAGGGATAGTTAACCTTAAAAATAAATCAATGAACTAAATGTAATTTAGTAAAATCTAATCTACAAGGCAGATCTATTAAACTTTGGGATGGCATTTTTTCCTAATATGAGAGAATCACGGAAAAAAACGTTGTTTTTCAGATTCAAGTTTTAAATCTTCGAGATTAATCAACTGAAATATTTGATTATCAATTGAAAAAAAGTTAAAAAAATATGAATGGAAAAATTCAGCAAATTTGTAAATAAAAATGGAATAATATGATTTACATTGCTATCAATATTTCATAGTAATAGCAATCGACAAAAAGAAAACTGAAGTTCAGGTTTAAATGGCATTTCTGTTTTTGCAATTGACTTAAAAAAAGGTCCAAAGTGGGAAATTAAGGAATTTGCCTCCCAGTGTTCTTCCATTATTCATTCCTTCGGTCCTATCATCTGTGCAGAGGGGCAGTGCACAAAAATCAGCTGCAACAGCAATAGCAAGAAATTATGTAGGTCTGAAAATAAGTACTAAATATATATATGATATAAAGGGTTAGACTCTATATATGCAAACTTAGCATGATCATGATCACAAAGGATGCTGCAATTACTGACAAATTAAAATCCATAGTAACAAATGCAAACTCTGGCCTAGCATGCCTACGCTCCCCTATTAATGGACATTACCATATAAATCCCAAATGAGTAACCAAACGACTCATTCTACTCTCCGTGATTCAGCAGTGTGACTTTAGTCAAATGATGGAAATAGATTTGTTTGTGTGGCAATTGATGCAAACAAATTAATCAGTGCATTACAGGATGTATCTATACATTTAACTGCAAAGGGCAAGTACTTGTTTAAGTAAAGGTGATTGTAAGTAAGTGTTTTTCAGTGACATGACTATTGCATAGCATAGATACCAAAATGGGAATATTATTCAGCCTATAAATATAGGGGTCGTGCAGGACATGGGGCTGATTTATTAACCATCAATATTTTTTCATGTGCAGTACCAATGCAATAAACAATTTATTTTTCCACATTTCCACCTGCATAATATACATACTGGGGGGCAAGAATTTGGTAGGGTGACAGATAGAGTGACATAGCAGAGGAGGAGCAGTACATGAGGTGAATAAGTCATTTAAGTTGCATTTATTATGGATAGTGATGAGTGAATCTGTCCCATTTCGCTTTGCAATAAAATTTGCGAAACGACAAGAAAATTCACAAAACAGTGAAAAATTCACGCATTTGTCGCGTGGTTTTTGTTGTCGTCCGTGTCTATTTTTTTGCCGCCCGCGGTTTTTTTATGTGACCGCGCCCTTTTTTTATGTGACCGCGCCCAAGTTGACGCAACTGCACCCAATGAGACGTGCGACAAAAATAATTTCTCCGCGAAAAAAAAAAAACAATTTCTGCGGCGAATTTTCATGAAACAATTCGCTGGGAATCCATGCCTGCCGAAAAAATTTGCTCATCACTAATTATGGATTAGAGTGGTGATTCTGAAGGGAGTATCTGCAGGGGAAGGGCAATGAATAGAGATTTACAGTAGTCAATGCATGATAAGAGAATCATAAGACTTTTTGTGCCATTTTGTGTGATAACTGGTTTTATTTTTGCAACATAGGTGAAAGTGACACAATTTAGTTATTGATTGAATATGAGGAGCAAAGTAGATGACAAACCAAAGGTATTGAGCCTGGAGTGTTGAAATTATAGTAGAGTCATTAACAGTAATAGATATTTCTTGACATAGAAATAGACATATTTAGGGGTATATATATATATATATCATGCTGTGTAAAAAGTGGAGTGAAACATTACCAGTGATGTTGCTCATAGCAGCCAATCAGATGCTTTGCTTTGGTTTTCTAACTGTTAAAATCTGATTGGTTGCCCTGGGCAACATCACTGGTAATGCTTCACTCCACTTTTTACACAACATAATATATATACCCCTAAGGGTGTTGGATGGGGGAAATAGGTATATAACAGATGTTCTTTTCAAATTAAGCATTAAAACACAAATTCTTGTGCCTCAGGCAGGCATAAAGGCAGGCAGTTACTTTCGCTTTCCATTCAGCACTTCCTAGATGTCACTGCACGTTTTACATACCCTTTTCTCATTGCCTATAACTTTGTCGCCTGTGCATGGGCATCATGTCCCCCATTCTGGTGCATAAACGAGTTTTTGGGAATGATACAAAACTTGCCTTAATAACAGTGTTCACAAAATGTTGGCTGCCTGCTTGCTGTGATTGTGGATTTCAAATGAATGCTTTACAAATAGAATAGAAAAGTAATTGGAATTAGGTCCCATTAGAGGGTAAACTTGCTGGTGACATTTTACAGGCGGCCATTTAATATTAAAGTGCCTCTCTAGCTCAAATCCAGCAAAGTAATGCTATTGTAACACATACTGTATAAATATATATATAACTCTATACCATTTGTAACAGTTCAAAATTGATTTTATTATCAATAAAGTGCTGAATAGACTAACCATCTACAAAAACTAGTGAACAAACCTCCGAGTTAGCGACTTTAATTGCTTGCCTTTTTTATATGATTTTTTTCCTGGCTGATTTGTTCATTTCTGTTTTACTAGTTCTGATTGTTATCCCATTAATATGTCGCTGTAGCACAAAAAAGTTCTTTATGCAGCCTATCTGACTTTAACCTTGCAAATCACATTATACTTCAAATTATTTTTTACATTTTGACAGACTCCAATCTATCACTTCCATTGTGTAGTTGATATTAGGAATAGGGCTCTTGGCCATTGCTTTGAGTAAGTGAGTGAGCGAGTGGGAAGCTATTGTACCTTAGGTACCTTAGGGCAGCATTATCATTCTGGCTTAGGTGCAAGATTTCCAATCTGGCTTATTGCCATATACCTCTTGGTAAGCCAGAAGAAGGCTTGACTTTAAGTTATAGTTTCTGGAATTCTAAAATATCTCCAGTACTAGAGCATTAAACAGTACAGAAGTAATACTGTAAACTACAGTCACTGAGAGAGGAGGCACCAGCCATAAGAGATGAGTAATTAAGATGTTCTGTACTTATTAGATCAACTGGTCAATGAGTTGGTATCAGCAGCACACTAACTTAGTTTTTAAAAAAATGACACTATATATATCCCAAATCATCCAGTTACTTGCCTGTCATACACCTCATTCCAAAGCATAGGGTATTAGTATGATGAACATTGGTTCTCCTTTTTGCAGTTATGACTAGTGATAATCTGTCCCATTTCACTTCACCGAATCTTTCAATGTGTGACAATACATTTGAAGTGTGACAATACATTTGAAGTGTGACAATACATTTGAAGTGTGACAATACGTTTGAAGCGCAACAATTCTTTTGATGAGAGACAATTCTGTTTGACACAAGCGACAATTCAGTTTGATGCGAGAGACAATTCTTTTGACGCGAGAGACAATTTTTGGATACATAGCGAATTTTTCCGCCTGTTTCATGAAAAAATCTGCCAGTGGGGAAACGCGGAGATTTGCTGCAAATCCATGCCTGCCGAATTTTCTCACCCATCACTAGTTATGACATGCTCTACTGTTTCAGTGGATGTAGGACCATTGTTGGCTTTCTCATTTAATAGTATTAGTTATGTTGGGCATGATTTTGTGTGAAGGTATGATTCGTAGAGAGCATTCTGTTTTGTTCCTATTCACTCTGTCCTGGTTAGACAGTTACATCCACTTCCACCATAGAAAACCTCACTTTGTGCAACCCGCAAACTGTTGTAGATTTTATACATTATTCTTGCATAATGCTAACCAGAATGTTTTCTGTCCTTGTTAAGGCTTATGGCACATGTAACATATTTCTTTCAGTGAAGGAATGTCAAATACCTTTCCATCCAGTCCACTCAGTTAGATGAATGGAAACTGCATGTTCCTGCTCATGATACATTTTTTTTGTTGCTTAATTCATTCATCATAATGACAGGTGGTACAGAGGGATATGGAGTGTTTCTCTCACTAAAATGCACTGGCGAAGAAACTGTATGTGTGCCTTTGGCATTAAAGGTATATGTTTGTATTCTTTTTTGTTTGTTAAATAACAATAAAGATCCTCCGGTAGACCTTGCTTAAGAACTTCATATCAGTAAACAAGATATATATATATATATATATATATATATAAATATCAGTAAATTAAGGCAGAGATTTATTAACAATCTTGTTTTTGTCAAAATTTGTGCAAAATCACTGCAACATGTGGTTTATTGCATTTAGTTAAGGTCTATTAAATTTTGCTATTTTAGACCAGTTGCAATTTCTCTGCTTATTTGAAAATCAATAGAGTTAATGTTGTCGTAATTAACCAGTTAGTTAATATACACCTAAATGTCAGTTAAGCTGAGTATCCTTCGCAATAGGTAT
This sequence comes from Xenopus tropicalis, assembly GCF_000004195.4. Taxonomy (NCBI): domain Eukaryota; kingdom Metazoa; phylum Chordata; class Amphibia; order Anura; family Pipidae; genus Xenopus; species Xenopus tropicalis. The sequence continues at coordinate 109,897,328 of NC_030679.2, forward strand.
TTTTACAAATGTAGTGCTGGGACTTTATACGATGCACATTTCTCAAGGTCGGGGGCCTATATAAGGCTATTATATTGGCATCACTCTGGGCTAAGGGGGCACTATGTTGGGTTACAAAGGCAGTGAGGACAATGTCAAGATGGTTTTGAACCATGCAGTCCAGGGTTCCTCTAATGATATCAAAAATATATAAAATGAGTCTTTCTAAACATGGTACACCATCACCATTATCAGTTTATATAACACCATCAGGTCACACAGATACAGAATCACATATTCCTTTTTGCAACTTTTTTGTGTTTTAACAAATTAAAGATGTACAAAGCATAAGATATCACATGACATGAAATTACATAATAACACCCTTTTAGTCTGATGGTAGAGAACGAGCTCTCTTGATGGTTTCGCTTTTGCTAAGTTAATTTTATCTAATGGTTCTCCCATGTGAAATAATGTTATATAAGCTCTATGGAACATTCAAATAGGCTAATACAAAACTGCCATTAACTGACTGAGTAATAATCACACAATAATGTTCAATACAATTGCTTAAAGCATGTAAAAAGCATAGAAACTTACTAACATTTCCAGTTAAAATCCCTGGAAATCCTTGGAAAAACGGAATCATTAATTTGCTTGAATGCTGAATCCACAGACTTCTAGCATCTCACATAGGCTATTTTCTGTGTTCTTCTTCCCTGATGAAGACCCCTGTGTGGGGTTGAAATGCATTAGGGTCTTTTTATGGCACTTTGGTAAATGAATACATCTTTAATGAGTGTGCCATTCTCCGTTTTTCTGTTTTCTTGATATTTGGAGCTACAAAATGGGTCTTTTAAATTAGTAACTAAGGTATGTTATCTCTGAGCCATCTAGTTAGGTTAGCTAGTGCCACTCCAAGGCTACAAGGAGAAAAAAGGGCTCATTACCCTGGCGGTACCTTGCATGTCAGGGACAAAGTTTATAAGGCTAAGGGCTAGAAAGGTCCTCTGCTACAGAGTCTGCACCCCTAAAACTAGCTTTGTCCTGTGCCACCTGGGCACCAGTAGAGCCACCTGATCTAAAGAATGAGAATCAGGAATGTAGGTAGCAGGAGAGCCAGGTGACCTGCTTTTTTTAATAGTATCATTATTGGGAATTCTAATTGTGTTCATCTAAAAAACCATGTTGAGCTCCAACATCTTCAACTGTAAGGGTCTCCCATTCTCTGTAAGGTTGGTGTGCTCTACAAAGGGTTCATTTAGCCATCATGAACAAAAGTCATTAGTACCCGCAGTAAAGTTAATTTCTGGTCTATCCCTATACCCCACATCTAAAAAATTTGAAATTGGGCCAATGTAGGCCACCACCCTGATCTTCTGACATCACCCATTTACACTTGCAAACCCGCAAACCACCATAAACCCAGAACACTTTCAATGTTAGCCTCATCCCTTTTGGGGTTTCTAATCCAAGACAGTATGCATCACTTTGAAATTACTTCTGAGTAATGAATGTAAAGCCAAAAAGGTAGGAGACAGTTAAACCATAAAACAATAGTAAATCAGGGGAAATCTGGATGGACATCACACTGTAAGATCATGTTCTAAATAAGCTCTTTCAGTTTCTGCATCAATGCATTTTAGGGGAATTCACTGTAAATGAGCCTGATCAGGTTTAGAAATGACGCCTGTGCTTGAAATGTATTTCTTAAACTGACTGATTTTATGGTATGGATATATTCCGAAAATCAGTGCAGCAGAACTGTAAAGCTCCAGTGGTCAATTTAACTTCTCAATGACTTCATTATTTACAAGCCTTAGAAAGGTAGTCATTTATACTAGAAGATGACACTATACTCCCCTATATTCTATAGGCTTTAATGCCATACAATGAGCACTATGTAATAAAAACTGACAAAAAATTAAAAAAATAAAAATAAAAAAATTGCATTATGCAGTTCAATAATATTCAATACACTTAATTTAATTACATTGCAAACTTTGGTTGTGTGCTTCACAGTTTTAAGAAGGTGGCATCATTTTTTTCTAAACTGCATTTTCATTAAGACATTTAAAAGTGTAATTGTGGCCGTGCATGAATTCACACCCACTACAGTTGTGTCCAGTGTGTTAAAATAAATGCAGTTGTGGGTGTGGGTTTTGATGAAGCAGATGCAACTACATCCAATGTTTGTAAAAATGGAAAAAGCAGAGTTTCCAGCACTCCTGGGGTGCCCTGGAATTACTGTCAGCTTAATGGAAGCTGTATCTTCAGGGTTTCCCTGCATCAACAAGTCCAATTGTACGCAACTTATCAGAACTGAATGGATGGACTCAACAAGGTTAGCACACCTTTGTGCATATTTTTTTCTAATAACAGTGTATATTACATGGTGGGGAATGCATATCCCTCAACTGCATACCCCTCAACTGTCCCGCTTTTTACAGCGCATCCTGCTGTCCCGGATAGTTCAATGAATTCATTTAACTATCCAGGACAGCAGGATGCTCCGGCTCCTTTTGCGGCTCTGCTCCTTATGTGGCTCCTCATGCGGTGGCGACAGGTCCTTTTATAAGGTTATGCCTGTGACGTCACATGTACGCACGGGGCACAACCTTATAAAAGGGCCTGTCGCCAGCACACAAGGAGCCACATAAGAAGCAGAGCCGCAGAAGAAGAAGGAGTGTCTATGGGGGGCACTGTCTATTGGAGGTACTGTCTATGGGGGCAATTGGGGGCACTTTCTATGGGGGCACCGTGTATAGGGGGGTTCTGTCTATGGGGGCAATTGGGGGCACTTTCTATGGGGGCATTGTGTATGGGGGGTACTTTCTATGGGGGCACTGTGTATGGGGGCTACTGTCTGTGGGGCAATTGAGGGCACTGTCTATGGGGTCAAGTGGAGCACTGTCTATGGGGTCTATGGGGGGTACTGTCTATGTGGGCAATTGGGGGCACTTTATATGGGCGGTACTGTGTATGGGGGTACTGTCTATTGGGCCATTGGGGTCACTATTTCAACTATATAAAAGGAGTATTTTTTGAAAAAAATGGGGTGTGGTAATTGGGCGTAATTGGATTGCACGCGCCAAATCTTTTTGTCCCTCTTTTCATTTTTCAAATGTTGGGAGGTATGGGAATGGATAGATTTCAGCAAAACCATTTTAGTTAGAAAAAAGAAGAACACTAGAGGGTTAATTTGTGCCCCCCAGGACTGCTGCCCTCAGCACTGAGTGCCAGATCAAAAATCCAGTGCTTGTTGCAGAGAGTCAATACTGCCAATACTGCCTGCCTTCTGCTGCACCTCTGAATGATGCACAGGGCAGGGGTGGGTAAGAGGTGGAAGTGGGGATACCTACGTGCATCCCTCAACCCTTTCTTTACCAATAGAGTGCTAATGCAGTCAGTGTTGTATTAGTGAGGGGAGCCATGGGTCTCCACACAGCACAGCATAACACAACAGAAGACACAGCCTGCAAAAATATGGCTGATTGCACCCTTTTTTGCACTTTGCACACTGCGTCCCGCTCCCCCCCACGCACTCCCCCCTCTATGTGCGCTTGTGCATGCAGGGGAGGAGGAATCGGTGTGGGCAAGGTGGCAGACTTGGCCCGCCTCGGTCCATTACAATCTATCAGATATTTGTTTTCTCTAAACTTTGCCCCAGAAAGGCTTGTCTAAAAATGATGGCCTGGTGACATTGTGTTTGCAGTGTTAATGTGAGAATGTTAAGTATAATAGCATGTCATTGGAAGCAAGACAGGAAACAGTATCAGTTCATGATGTGGTTTAGCTCACAGCCAAGATCAGTCCCAAAAAATTGGTCAAATGTTATTACAAGGTGGCCTTGAAGTCTATGACATCTTTAATGTATTACAAATCTGCAAATAAGAATGTGTTTCCTTTGTGGTTTAAATATTATACAAACCACAGACTGCTTAGTTACTGTCGCCATGAAAACCCTGCTTTACCGCTAGCACTGTTATTATGTGTGCAATAGGGCATATGTAATACTACTGATTTGGGATTCCCCGAGGAATTTGGTTTCTGGCTTTATATTCTCTTTTGTTTTATACATACCAAAAGCAAACACAGAGTAGCTGGAAGCCTGGAGTGAAACTGTCCTAAAACTGTTTGTTTTTCTCCATCAAGGTGAGTTTGCTATGATATACGTGCTCCTAACTATCTGGTTTATTGCTGAACTTACTACATAGAATCCTAGTGCCACTGACTGGGAAATTAACTCTAAGGAATGGTACCCTGTAGTAAGATATTGTTTGGGTACATTTAGTTATAAATCTTTGATGCATAATAAAACAATATTTAATAAAAGCAATCAGCATGGAATTTAGTACAGGTATGGGACCTGTTATCCAGAATGCTTGGGACCTGGGGGCTACTGTAATATGGATCTCTATACCTTAAATCTGCAAAAAAAAATAATTTAAACATTAACTAAACCCAATAGGATTGTTTTGCCTCCAATAAGGATTAATTATATCTTAGTTGGGATCAAGTACAAGGTTCTGTTTTATTATTACAGAGAAAAAGGAAATAATTTTTAACAATAAGAATCATTTGCTTATAATGGAGTCTATGGGAGATGGCCTTCCTGTACCATGGAACTTTCTGGATAAGGGACTTTTATTGATGATGGATCCAATACCTGTACTGATAATTACCTATGGGAAGGTCCAAAACTTGCTTTGCTTACAATGCTGTTTCAAAAAGCTTGTTGATAATACATATAAATGAACCTCTTGAATTCTATGTTTTTTGCAGATGACTCTAGGAGGAAGCCACTAATGAGCAGTGTCACATTGCCAACACTGACAAGTGTGTTATTGCACTAAACGATGCTCAGAAACATACCACAGTTTAACTAAATTTTGCTCTCCCATTGTTGCCCTGTTAATGTGAGCATGATCTGCAGAATTTAATCACTCAAATTAAGCTTTTACATTAGGTCAAAGGGGAAATTAGCAGGTCACTATATGTATAAGGTTTACAAGCATTATACAATTACAATCATCTGCTCTGCTATGTTAGAATTTGCTGGCGTGTGCCTCATAGAAGATGCTGTACAGGAAACAGATTATTGCAATATAAAGCAACAATGGCAGCAGAAAATAATAACTCAGAATTCAGATAAATTGAGGTTAATTTACCAGCCATACAGATGGAAGTGCTGGAGAACTAAGGAACCAGAAATGATGGTGGTTGGGGTGTACACACAGAGCCTTGTTCAATCGGTTAATCATCTGCAGTCTTCATGTTACTCAAAAGAAATGTCTGGTGCAAGATGCACAACACAGTTCACAAAGATGCAAGGAAGCACTGTGTTAACACCCGCCAAAAGCAGGCATTATATACAGGGTGCTTTAATGCTATGTCCCCCAGCATACTCTAGATTATGCACACCAAACCTCGAATAGATGGTGGTGTCTGGTATCTCACCTCCAACCTCTCCTGTATAAAGCTCTTCTAAACATCGACAGTGTTGTAAGTGTGAGTAAGGTGCTACTATTTGTGCTCCATTATAGGAGAACAAATCTTTTTAGGAAAAGGTGCAAAATTAAAAAAAGGGTAATTTTTCCACCTTGTCCCATTTGTCATAAATGTGCCTGTCATATTGACAAAACCTTTTTTCAGTTCCTAGTAACAAAAATGCTAGAAACACACCCAATAACAGAAAAAAGGTATAGTTTGCCTCTCTCCTGGGCCTCATTTATCCAAAGCTCGATGTTACTGATTTAGTGCAGTAAAAGCAAATATTAGATACACTACTATCAGTTACTTGGCTATGGGACACTCTTAACTCTGCATATATACATAAGCATACACTGATACTGATACTGATACAACCATTTTATGTGCAACTGCAGTCATGGAGGTAAATGAACTCTTGTGTCTATCATTAAGTCATTATAGGGTTAGAATAAATGTATTTATAGCCATGTCTTTCTAATTTTGTAACAAGTACAAAAGATGTGCAAATATTCTTTTAGTAATTTGCAAATTTGTCACTCAAGCTATTGCTGAACTCTACCTTGCACTAGAACCATGTCTTGCTTGTACAGCTGGATTTCTACAAGAAAACTATGATCATGTAGAAACCTGATGGCAAAGGTTCAACTGATTTTACCATATTTACAGCCCATGACCACGGACCCCATAGTTTGTCTTCCTTGTTAGATAAAACCTTCCAGCATGCAATGGCAAGCATATGCAGCGCAAACATTGCTCCAGTTGTGTTTCACTAAATTTAAGAAGGTTAGAGATACAGAAAAAAACAACTCTTTAAGATGGAGGAAAGAGAAGTCTCTGTTCCCACATCTCAAAGATGATCCCAAGGGTTTATTTTCATACAAATGCCAGACGATCAGTCAGTCCTGTTCTCTAAGGTTCCACTCCAAAAAAACCTAACCATCATAAAGCTCATAGTTATTTGATGTGTTTGCAAGTCAAATGAGTTTGGCAGAAGTGCAATGTCAGATTCTCTCTGGGCTGTCCACAGGCTTAAATACTCAATCCTGATAGGATGACATGGGGAGAAATGTTCTATATTTGTCAGATTGTGGTTTATGGGCTCTAACCACCCACAGGGACAAACAAAGTCAATGCTATGAAATATTAGGTGGTCAAACACAAAATGTTTGCATTTGGCACCAAGGATCTGTATCCAGCCTTCATCACCCCTTGAATTTTTGACCCAACTAAATGAGAATATAGTCACAGCTCTACAGCCTAAGTGAGAGAATTTTATTTATGGTACACAACATCATAGAGCAATACATGAAATATAAATATTTGCATTTAAATCTGAAGACCATAACATCTATTTTGGAATCAATGACATAGTGTATACAACAGTAATACCATATATACATCTCCATTTATAGATCTGAGGACATAAATAATAAATCCCTTTGCTATATGGGATGAGTCAGTACTGGTGATCAATAGAGGGCTGTGCATTTCTTATTAGCATAATAAGTATTATACATATACATAAGTATTTTCTCAATATACTGGAAATGCTACTACTAAATTGTGTAACCCTAATGTTTCTGCATCTGTGATAAGGCAGACTAGTGAAATGTGTGCTTAAACCCATTACATGGCAGGAAAAAGAGCTCTTCTTTCTCGGAAAAGAGACTTACAAAAACATGTCAACTCACGTGAATATTTCAGAAGTTACCACCTTTATCTGGTCACCCACAGTAACAGTTCAGTCTCCCTCTGATACTAATGCTACAGTATAAAAGAGGCATTGCTGCTTTTGTCCCATCTGTCATATAGCTTGGAAATTCTTCCTTTCAAAAGCCACAGCCCACTTAATAATTAGGTCCAGTTTATTGTTCCTTTGTGTATTTTATTTCTTTTTTATTTGGCACAAAGAGTTTGTGGGTGAGTTATATTCTGCAAATATGGCTTTATATGAACTGCATAAGGGCCACTCAGTTGTCTTTGTCTCTCATGTCAAAGGTTGTAAACCTCCCAAAGAATCCATGTAATTCGTTAGCCTAAAAAGCATTTAAAAAAAAAAAAAATTATGTGGGCCTAGGGTCCCCCAATAGGGATTGAGAAAGGCCTAAGTGGCCTAGCTGAAAGTAAATGAATACATTTACCTTAGAGCATATGTTTTGTGCAGCATGAAAACAGCAGCAAAAATAACTGTAACTGCCTTTACTCCAATGGATGACCCATTGCGGTCACAATACTTGTTCAAAAGACTAAATTCTAATATATATTTATATATAATCTAATAATAACTGACCATAGGAAAGGACAAATGTGGACACCCTAGCCCCTTGATCACCTTTCTGCTCCTCCTACCTTTAATATATGACATTAAGAATAACCCTCACGCTCAGCGTAAGGGTTGTATTATTAAAGCAATATCGCCCAATGAAACTTACGCCCTAGTTTTCTATGGAGACCATTAGAGCATTCACATTGGTGAATTCCCTTGCTTATGTAATGTTGGTCATTTCTTTAGAGAACTATTTGGTGCAGAAAGACATCTTTATGGATGGCTTGTATCCTGTTTAAGTGTTTCTTTTCAGCCTAAAGGTAAACAGCCCATTAATAAAATTGTACAGCTTGAATTTACAAACAGGTAATATTTGTATGAAGAAGTTAAAGACAATAACATCTCTTAATAAATTAGCTGACAAATATATCCACACTGCAAAGATCTTTTATCTTTTCAAGAGAAAACCGAAGACAAAGGAATAAATGCAACTGCACAGAGGAATTAGCCGAAATTGTATAAAACCCATCCTATAATACAGCAGATGGAATCAAAGGGTTACTGACAATGAACAGCACTGATGTTGATATTTTTTTGATTGGCATTTGCTTCTATCCTTACATGCAGACATATGACTAGTGATGAGCAAAATATTTCTCCAGACATAGATTTGCAAAACTCTGCTGCAGGAAAATTTGGTGCGCAACCAAAAATTTACATAGATTACAGATTTGCTCATCACTACATATGACATTGGAGACTTTTCCTAGAAGATGAATCCACCTCTTATATTCACAAATTACTCATTTTGTTTTTAAATATTTTAGTTTACATTTCAATAAAAATGTATATAATAGATTTATGTCTGACTTGAGATGGCATCTCATACACATAACATGAAGATACTCTCTTTGGGTATTCTGGGATTTTGCATTGTAGTCCTGCATCATTAAGAGAGAATTAAATGGAAGCATTAGTGCACATTGAATGCTTGGTTCCATACAGAATGAACAGCAGATCTCTAGGAGACCGATATTTTGAGGTGTACCTCCAGAACAAATTCCAGGGCACAAGCAGACATCCTCAAGTCCTTCTGATCCCATCCTAATTCCCTGACTTCTCACTCTTATAAGTTACAAGTTCCCATGGCCTTCTATTAACCCCAAGTGCACACTTCTGAGGAGTCATATAGCTGCAGTGCACACTTTCTATATATATTGCATCACTCTCAATATGCACCATAGGGTATTGGATCTGGCTGTACATGAGTCTAATGCTAATGCTAATAAGTCTAATACTGACATAATAACTATACATTTAACTTAAACTTGGTTTATACAGAATTTATTTACTCAATTCTTGGCAAACAGTATTAGTGGCACGATGCATTTGTTGAAACAGTCAGGTAGTGTACAGGTCAAAAAAGGTTAGACATCATGTTTCTCTACTACACATAGTACCTACTTTCCAGTATTATTGCTCGACAGCTAGAAAATGTACCTCTTATGCATGCCAGGTACAGTATATCCAGCAACGGGGAATGTGTACAGTAACTATGCAGGTCAAAGTTTCCATACAAAAATGAACCTGGAAGAAAGGATTAAAATATTGCAATTGTGGAAAGACTTGTTCATAGTAATGAGATCTCTCAGTAGGTATGATGTACTTTTTAATTTGCTTAAATTACTTTCTGAGGTTTTACACAGAGGCGCATATTACAGTATTTTTGGAGGTATCCAGATGTTCTACCTTCTGTAGCTGTTGTCAGTCTCTTTAATAATAAAAAATTAGGTTTCATTAGTTGTAAAAGGATAAAAATATATAACGTTTGCCAAGTCTAACATATGCTGTAAATAGAGATGAAGTCATGCACACTTCTTCATTGTTGAGAGCAGGGCTATCCAATAGAGGGCTAGTGGCTTGCTAATGCATTTTTATAGTCCCACTCTAGGTCCCCTAGATTTTGTTCACTTAATCATTTTAGTAAATTCTGGCCCCAAGCATATCTAAAGAATAAGTGGCTCAAGACTTGGAAAAATATGGCTGATACAAAAGTGGAGAGAGGTGTAATAATATGGGACTCATCAACTAGAGTGACTGCCTTACTATATATTACTCGGATCCAAATCACTAGATGCACTTAATAAAATGCAGAACAAAAGCTTTAAAAAGTTATCTTGGATATATTTAGGTAGGCAAAAACAACTTAGCAGAGACCCACCTTTAATTAAAATTAAGACTATGCATAACTTCTAGAAGAATCTGTTCACACAAATGCACAGTATTCCCTTAGATGCAGTAGATCGGGATCCCGTATGGTTCATTTATTAAGTTGGTGTAGCAAAAATTGTAGTTGAGTTTTTATATGAGTTTTTAACAAAGATATTTTGGTGTTAATTATTGTAAAGCAGTAATCAAGGTAGAAGTTTCATGAGTAAATGAAAGTATGTATGGGAATTGGGCTCATTGTCCCAGGTACTATAGGAAAACTCAGAGGGTCACAAAGGCTGTAACAATATCAGACTACCCTCAGATGAGCTACATACAAGTATAGTTTGCAGCTGTTATCTGGGCAGTAGCATGTCAGCAAGCAATAATGGCAGAGAAAATGTTTTAGTAAACAGGCCCTGGTTGGAATAATTAGCATTTGCATAGCTATTAAAGTGATGAATAGCATATTATATACATGGTTATTAATAAAGGGAAAAGAAATGGTCTTTAACATGGTTCTATTCTTGTGCAACCCATTGCTTTTAGTAACAGGTAACTACATTTGAGTTTATTTTACCTGGGGTGTTTTGTAACTGGGGTATTTTGTAAGTAAACCCTAATGTCTACTACGATCCCAAGGCACAACTATAGGTGGTAAAATTGGTGCAGCATTGGGAGTTTGGACTACCGCTCTCATCAGGCAGAAAGCAAATGCTTTAAAACTGCATACTAATCTATGTGAAATGGGAAATAGCCTGAAATACTGTTTAACTGGATGTTTCTCACTCGAGGTCTACTAAGTCCTGTAAATTCCTCTGCTGCTGTACCAAAGTATAACCTAATCCCTAAACCTGAAGGCTCACCCCCAGCTGTGAAGGAGTTACTATTCAGGACATTATACGTGAGATCCACTCTACCAAATAATCAGTTCTAAAGTATAATTAATAGGTGGATCTCATGATCATGAAATATAATTTACACTATGGATATTGTCCAACATATCTGAAATGTTTTTGAAACCTGGGAAGGCTCTCTTGCATACATTAGGTGTATTTTGTTATATGGCAGTATTTAGATTTTCAAAATATTGTTGGAAATTTTGAATAAAGCTCATGAGATCCAGTAGCTTCCCATCAGACTCGACTGTGACACAATCAATTTTGACTGATGAAATCCATCCACCTAAGTTTTAGTTTTCTTCTGTTCTAACTCAATGGGACTTTTGAGCAGTATGGTCAGATTTCTAGGGTTCAAATACCTAAAAAGGGGGAGGAAACCAGAGTACCCAAAGTAAACCCACAAAGACTGCCAGCATCTACCTAAAATTATAAAACTTCTGAGCTCAGAGCCAGCCAGACTCTAAGTCAAAAAATGCCACTCCCCCTACTTTGCAGAAGTCACAGTGGAAGAACTCGCACCTTGGTTGGGTTTGTTACCTGAACCTGAACCACTCTTTGTTCTTGTGTGACTATTACTACTTGCCTGCTTGCTTATTAATTCAGTTAACTATGCCCTGTGCTTTTGATATGTATCTGCTCTGTTGGAATTGTACAATAATTTGCTTTACCTGAGTAAATAAAATCTTGAAACTCATGTAGCGCTAACAGGCACATTTTTAAGATAGGATTTGTGGGAAGGCCTGGGTTACTTTTGCTGATAGGCAGCTTTACTGGAACGCTAGTATCTCTTTTATAACAAACAAGGGAGCATCACAGGAACTGTCACATCTTCCTGTCCCCGTTGGCTCCATTGTTTAAAATACGAGTGTCAACATTTTAACCATATTTGGGGTGGAGGGGTAGCAAATGAGCAGTTGAACCTACAATGGCAAGAAAGGGAGATCTGCAGTACTGGATTAGGATTCAAAATATACTCTGGCATGTAAAGTCCACAGAGGCCCAAACAGCCCTCACCAGCCCATTAAATAGTGACTGTTTATGGCATCTTAAAGCAGCCCATTTGGCATTTGCCAGAATCCACAGATTGCCAGTCCTTGTTTCATTCAATTTAACTCTTCTTAACTCTTTTATAAAGTTATTTTTTTTAAACCTGGACTAAAAAGAAGGCTTCCAGATTGCACTACAAATGGATCTGGAAGCAAGATTTTGTAGCCTTGCAGACATTTACAGATGTTTAAAGAGCGTTTGTGCTTAATCTTGAATTATTATTTATAGCAGAACTAGAAAATGCTATACAGTGTGACTCTTGAGGTCACTTCAGCTGGCAAAATTTATATGCTTGCTTTGATTTAATGGACAAACATTTTTAGAAAAGGTCTGCAGGTCTAATTTGACTAGCTATATAAATTATCAGTGGTATAATAAAAACTAAATCATGCAGTTATTTATTTGGCCTGCAGGGGGATCTGTTAAACAGTCAGGGGTTGGGCTGGTGCCAGATAAAGAACGTGAGCTTCGTATATATTTTTAAGTCAGAATGGCCACGGCTGACAGAGGTGATGATTCATTTTTAGCTGCCTATGCTGCATGTGAGTTTATTGGCAGACGTATTCATTTTTACAAAAGCATGGTTTTTACAACATCAGCTTTACACCTAATTGGTTGATTCCCATATGCTTCAGACTTCCAGACACTAATTTTATAAAGCTGGAAAAACGATTCTGAAATCATTTCCACCAAAGCGGCCAGATAGATTTTCAGGAACCATGGCACAGCCATGTCCTCCTTCATTCTTTGCCCTTGTATAGGAGCTTCCAGGACAATAAAATATAATGAGAAAAGCCCTCTTCCACTGTCCCTGTAGGTGTTAAGATACAGGCAATGTATGGAAAGGAAATACACGCAACATGAGGAGGAGCTTTCTTTGGCAAATGCATTATATTCAATAGATATACAGGTAGAGGTACCAATATTTGCAAAAATCCAAAAATAGGAAAAAAAAGCTCCAGCAGATTAACTGCAAAACATTTATTATGGGTAGTAATACCCATAATAAATGTTTTGCAGTTAATCTGCTGGAGCTTTTTTTTCCTATTTTTGGATTTTTGCAGTTGTATTTGGTTGCAGCACAGAGCAACAACTAGGAGCTAAAGCATTTTTCGTAAGTACTTTATACAAAGTTCACCAATAATTTTTCATTTTTGAAGGTACCAATATTTCTTGAGGACTTTAGGTCCATAACAAAGATTTTTTTTTTAACATTTGCTTTTGACACAAATCCCAACAAAGTTAATTCTCTCTATTTTATATGATGGCTTAATAATTAGCAGAAATGGTATGGGACCTGTTATCCAAAATAAGCGATTGGTATCTTTCCGCAATTTGGACCTCCATAATTTAAATCTACTACAAAAACATGATCTAAACATTAAGACAACCTGATATGATTGTTTTGCATCCAATAGATAAGTTAACAATTTGAATTAATTATTTAAACTGGAATATATAGGAGATAAGCTTCCCGTAATCTGGAGCTTTCTGGATAACAGCCTTAAAACACCTATCTTCCAATATAGATGTCTATAGAAACACACTCAAAACACTACAAAATATAAACAAAATTTAAAAAAAATAAAAAGAAAGCAAAAAGTTAAAAGAGCGGAAGAATTGACTCTAATGGAACCAACATAATTTGTGTGTCTCATCCTACAATGCACTCTAATGGGTCGGCTGATTCAAAGCAAAGAATATAACAACATTAATTATACTTGCTTGCTTACTTTTTAGCAGAAAGTATGAAAGCATCAATGTGCCTTTAATGCTAAGGCTACAAACACTGTTTTCTAACAGCACTCCCAATGCACAGATGGGTTACATGTAAATGAAATCAGTAAATATCGCAAGCAATCATCATTAGAATGACTAGTGAAAATATATAGTACAGGCTGGTTTATGTGTTCTTGTAAATGGAATTCATGAAACATTAAATAAAAGGTAAAGAAACCTTCGGGGAGAGAAGAAAGACTGCCTTTTGAAGAAGTTGCTGGCTTGAGACGTTAATGCTGAAGTTGCTATTCATAATGCTAAATGTTTACTTCAATGGGCCCTTTTGAAATGGGTGGGATGTTGCCTGTGGAAAAAAAAATGTGATCCTTGAAATAAATAATGTATTTATATGTGCGATAACTTCTTGGTTTTCCAAAGAGTAATCAGATACTATAGGGCTCTTGACATAATAAGGACAAAAAAAGTTAGGTTTTTCTTACATTTTGTTTTAATCACTGGTACCATGTTTATTGGCCACCTCTTTAACTGGAGGCATTGATTAAATCTGTATCCTACTTGAAAGATCTGTTGATACAATAGATACAATTGTGTACTTGCAGCATAACATATGGGGTCCATTGCATCACTGGATTCCTTTTGGTGTTTCTCTACCATCTTCCACCAAACTCTCATCATTGCTGGCACAGTCCCTGTCTACATTTCTTATCCACAAGAACAGAGGCAACTCTTGGTGGGGGATTGTCTAATTCTAGCATATTCTTAAACTTGCATGGCTAAAGATAGAAAAGGTTGTTTGTAGCTTTATATTGGTTTACAATCTATTTACCATGATGTTTTATTTTATATATTATGGCTGTTGGTTTGTTGAGAATGATCACAGCTGGAGGGCCTTGGTTAGGGCTTTACCCAATTAAGACCCTCGAGCATCTTTCTAAAAGTAGTTCTGGTCAGTTTGAGATGTTATTGTTTCAGTATAATAAAAGCATAATGTAGCATTGCCAAACATGCCGGCCCCTGGCTTAAGAACTATAGCTGCTTTGTGACTGAGAAGCTTAGAACTTAGAGATATTATAGGTATTGTATGTCTATGGTCAAGGAGCTCCTTGATGAACATTATCAACTTATAAAACCTTCAGGGTTCATATTTCTATTATATGATATATTTATTACCTAAGACACTCCATGGCCTTTCTAAAAGGGGTTTTGGGCAGTTTGTGATTTTAGTGTTTCAGCATATTATAAACACAAAGCAGTAATGGCAGGTATGTCAACTTCATGATTAAGGTGTTCTTTAAGGCTGAGAATGCTCGCATTTGCGGTTCATAGCTGAGGATCACTACGTATCTTACGTAACCCCTTCAAGGTTCATGTTTTTCCTTGTATATCCTTTCATTAACCTTAAGGGTGTGCAAGTGATGTGGTGATGGAAAAGGATTATGAGCAGTTTTCTGCTTTTCTTCTTCTTTTCTTTCATTCATGTTATTGGAAAGACTGACGCCTGCCTTCACTATTTAACGGCAGGTAGAGGGGCCTCTACGGGAACTTAGTTTGTAGCTTGAAGATTAAGAATGTCTGATGGCAGTGATTGAAATAAAATGAAAATAATGATGCTAGCATTGTGATATAAGTAGTAAAGCAAAAGTATATTTCTCAGTTCTCTCACTAACTCAATGGATGGGTGAATAGTATTATCCATCTAACAGCATAATTACAGTCAGTTAACTGCTTTGGCAAATGACAGAGATTACAATAACTGATCTGTTATTCAATATGTGATCTATTATTCGGAATGCTTGCAAAAGAATTACGATACAGTACAATGCCTACAGTTTACTAAATAAGATTTATACAGAAATAGATATATAAAGGTGTGCTAGAATAATGCCTCCTCTTAGTGCTCAGGAGTTTGCACCCCCTGGGGTGGAATATGAGCTCTGTTGTCTCAATGGTACAGAAGAACAGTAAATCATGGAAATACTGGGGAGAATAGCATGGCTGATTTTGGAGAAGTTCAATTCCACGCTCCTGTACGCTATCCTTCAGCCAGTTCTTTGTCTGTGTACAATCAGAACTAAGTTTAATTTATTGTTATTTTATTTGTATGCACTATAATGAGTGCAGGGGTCTCATAACCAGTTCACATACATCCATAATATAATGAGAATTACCATTGTTTTTTTCATGTATACAGACTTTATTTTTTATGAAAAAAAGAGTCATTATATAGCCACAGTCCTCATTAGACTCAATAGACTGTCCTTCAAGTATACAGTATCTATAAATCTAAAGTAAAAAAAACTTGCCTCTGTGCAAAAAAAAAAAAACTGTAAATATATATTCCGATTCATGTGACGTCAATGTCTTCTTATGAATAAACAATCAAATGAGCAAGCAGTCTGTCTGCAGCCAGTTGGGCGGTTGATGATTCACCTGTAGGATCTAGCTTGTAAGATTCCTGGCTACAGAGCAATCTATGAAGGAATTTAAGAGTTCTATACAAGTCTTTTATTCAAAACAGAGGGGTAATGTGCTTTATAAGCTAGCGATGCATGTGTAAAACACACACACCACTGTGATTACAGAAATGTTTTCTTTACATTTTGAAATGGAGCCACAAGAAGGCAATAAAATACCAAAGGAACGCCGCAGCAAGGTAAACTTTAGGGAAAAAGTCCAGAAATTGGCATAAAATACAATAACAGACAATATACTGTATATGAGATAATAGGGATAATTTATTAAAGAGCAGGCATAAGGCTGGAATGCTTGGGACACAATATTGTGCCCCCATAGCACACCCTATACGTAGGGGCTGATTTATTATAGTATGACAGGTACGAAATACAAAAAATTTGTATTTGTTCGTACTGAGCGTATTTTCTGTGACTTTTTCGTATATTTGAAAGACTTTTTCATACTTTGCAACAAAATTTGTGCGACAAAATCGTATTCATTCAAACTTAGGTATCATGACTTTCCTTGGGCCAAGTTGGAGCTGCAGAGTGCCATTGAGTCCTATGGGAGGCTTCCAAAATCATGCACTGAAGGATCAAAGTCAGAAAGGTTTTCCCGCTGTTAATTATCATTTGGATACGGAAATTTTGTGACTTTCAGATCACCAATACGATATTATCGTGACTAATAAGATATTTTCGTAAGCATTTTCGGGATATTTGCGATCATCAGAAATTCTTGTATTTAATCTGAATTTTTCCCACTTCGGGATTCAAACTCGTACTTTGATGAATCCGCCCCTAAGCATTGCTTCCTACCCCTCCTGCATTGCAAGTACACAGTATGCTAGAGCAGAAGAGGGAGCCCAATACTTAGCTCCTGTCATGGGAAACAATACTGTCATGGGAAAACATGTCAATAGAATTTCTTCAGCAGAATTCTGAATTGAAATCCATTTTTTTTATTTGTTCAAAAACAAACAGATTTTTTTTTATTACATTTTTTTAAAATTTAGATTTTTTATATTTGATTTTTTTAAAATTTAGATTTTAAATTTATATTTTAATTTTCACATGGGGCTAGCCATATTCTTCATTTCCCAGGGTTCCACAGCCATGTGACCCGTGCACTATGCTGCTGAGCTGCAAGTTGGAGTGTTATAACCCCCCCCCCCCCCCCCGAAGCTGATCAATGGGAAGGGAGCAAGATAGCAGCTCCCAGTAGATATCAGATTAGCTCTGAATAGTAAGAAATCCAAGTCTGGCTTGGGACTCCTTCAGTTACATGTGAGTAGAAGAAACAATATGTTACTTGAAAGCAGTTCTAATGTGTAGCACTGGCTCTTTCTGACTGCTCAGACTTAAGGTCCCCATACACGGGCCGATAGTAGCCACCGATATTGGTCCCTTGGACCGATTCGGCAGCTAATCGGCCCGTGTATGGGCACTCCCGACGGGCCTGCCCGACCGATATCTGGCCTGAAATCAGGCAGGTTAGAAAATCTAGATCAATATGATCTATAGGTAACTTTTAATGTACATTAATATTTTAAAAAGAAGTTCTTATTAGTGTCACAATTACTTTAAACAGACTGCAAGTACAGTGTTCTAGATGTGTCTTGGGTCCAATGTTACCCCTTCTTGTGCAATGGCACGCAAGTGAGCAAGGTGCAAGGGGACAAATACATCCCACCCATCTGCATCCCGTTACATGGTGATGTAACGTATGGCCAGCCTGGGTACCTTTTACAGACAAATGCAAATCTAAAATGAACAAAATGGGGCACTGAAGGCAAAAATCATGGCAACTGACAACAGGATTCCTTGCAATCGACAGTCAGCTAGCATATCTAAAAATGTATTTTCTTGTCATCACATATGAACCAATGGTCCATCAGAAATTGGGTTGCAACAGAAAGTGGGTTGCAACTGAAGTGCTTGTGGTCAGTTCTAACCATTAGCAAATGGGTACTAGCATAGTCTGGAACAGAACACTTAAATCTCATATAGAGCTATGACTCCCATAATGCATATACTTGTTTAGTGGCTTGTTGTGGGCCTGGTATGCCTGATGTTTCAATAAAATATGCACCAATACTTGTTAATTCACCTTATTTTATTAGGAACAAGGATCTGGGCTAGCTATTCACAAATTCTGCATTAAAGTATGAAACCACCTGTCCAGAATTTATGAGCAGTTAGTGAACTAATGGAGTGTTGTCAGCAAAGTGGGAACATGTTTCGAATGGACACTGGGAGCCCGATGAATAAATTGGCACCATCTTAATATTTCCATTTTGTTTATACTCTATATGCACCTTTTGGGAAAGCACAGCTAATCCATACAAGCCGTCTAGTACATAGGCTAAAGAAAAACAAATATAAACATGTGGCAATGAAACAAGGTACTTATTGGAGTTTAGAATTCCAAATATAGCCTGCCCTATTTCAGTTTTCAGTAAGCTTAGAACTACTGATATTGAAACAGTCACCCTACTTCAACCCTGTGGTCATTTTTATTACCTGTTTAGTACATATATTCTTCAGTACCTATTTCTAATTTGGCCATTGACTGCATGCTCAGTCACACTATTTCACTAACATTACATATCGTACAGTGATTAAAAACATCAGCCTATAAAGAAAAAAGAGATCATTAATTCAGCACCTAGCCTCTTGCCAGGGCTTGTAGCTCTGAATATCTGTAGGCCTTTACTTAGAGACAACAAATACACAGCTGCAGAGACTGGCACATTGTGGGCACTGTTCTACCCAAAGTAGAACAGATATTGCACCCCTATTTCACCTAATTCATGAAATTTGGAATATCTTAACTGAAAATTGGCACAGAAGGTTTACAGTAGTCATATATGCAACAAATGGAATTTATCCTTTTGTTTTTCTGTAAAGCTGCTTTGTGTGTTCTTTCTTAAAGAAGAATGAAATGTTAAAACCTAATAAGCTTTATTAGAAAGGTCCATGTAACTATACCAATAACACTCACTGTAATGCTGTTCTGAGTCCTCTTTCAAAAAAAACACCTAATTTCTGTACACATGGGCTTCTGTTTTAGACGTCGGTCTCTCAGCTCAAACCTCAAGGGCACATGCTTGAGCATACTGAGCTTGCTTTACTCTCCCCCTCCCTTCTCCCTCCTCCCCCTTCCCTCCCTGCTGTAATCTGAGCCCAGAGCTACGATCAGGTATGGTAAAGCATTCTACAGAATAAGTCTAGCGATCTAGCTTGCACTATTGTGGCTAATCTGTTAGCAATAAACTGCCTCAATAGCTTTCCTACTCCTTTAAAAGGTTAAAACATGCTTATTAGTAGTATTTACAAAGGACTTAAAGCTAAAAATCAAGATTTCTTAAAAATTGAGTTTGGATTTTTATGATGAACTGACAAGATATTGGTTATTGTTTATATGGATTTATGTTGAGTTTATGTTGTACTAAACACTTCTAGAAATCTTAATTAAAAGCTCGCAAACTGTTGAACAGAGAATAAGACTGCATGAGCATGCCCTCTGTGCCTCTTTATTATGTGCGAATATAGCGCCTATTTACTCTTTGCGTATATTTATTCACAATTTGCGAAATCAGTTTAGCGAATATTTTTTTCTGCCACTAAAGTTGTCGAGTGTGTGCATAAATATTAGCAATTTGCGAATATGTCATATTTAAAAAGCTTTAAGAACATTAGCGCTGCAAATAAAAATTTGTAATTATGTATGCACATTGAATGGACCAGCTTTATAAATATTAAATAGGGGCAGGGCAAATATGTTCACTGTAGGAATAATTCTCCGCTGCACAAATTTTGTATGGATTTTGGACCCCACTACTTAAAAAGTGCACTGATATGTTTCATTAATTGGCACACAAATGGAGGTAAATAATAAAAGAAATACAGTTTGGCCTTGATAAAGAGGTTCCCAATAAGTATTCATTCTGCATCATACTATGCTGTAATTACCCGTATTTATTCATTAACATGAATGAGGTAAAAAACCTCTGGCACAGGCTGATATACAAAGAGTTACATATTGACCTAAAGAGACATGCTCAGGACTGGAAACCATGTCAGAAGTAAAATAACATGCGTCACAGTGGAACAATGAAGCAACTTTCCCCTCTGATGATGGAATGGAAGGAAGTACAGCCAGTTACATTCTGGAAAATAAAGATGCAGAATATATGGAATCCCTAATCCAGAAAACCCATTATCCAGAAAGCTATGAATTACTGAAGCCCATATTACTAGAATCCATTTTAAGCAAATAATTGTAACATTTGAAAATGCTTTTCTTTTTCCTCTGTATTAATAAAACAATACCTTGTACTTGATGGTAACTAAGCAGAATCCACATTGGTAGCAAATTAATCCTATCGGGTTTATTTAATTTTTCAGTTCTTTTAGCACACTTAAGGAATTATACAAAGATCTGAAAAACCCTAGGTCCCAAGTATTTACCAGTATCTTAAATTATTGCGCCCTCTGATAGATAGATATCCTTTTTAACAAAACTTTTTCTCATCATTGTAGAAGAAATACTTATTAGAATGCATAGATTTAAAGATTAGCTACCAGTACTTAGGGGAGATTTATCAATGTTCTAGTTTTTTCACGATTCAAGTCTTTTTGCTCTAAAAAAACTCAAATTTGAATAATGATAAATAAACCCATTGGAGTTACATTTTGGCAAGGAATAGCTGGTGAACTAATTCAGAGCCATATTAATGGTATATTACTCTACCTTGAAAAAAATAGTTTGTTGCAGAACAGAAAGACACCCTCAAATGCAGAAGGAATTCTGGGACGAAAGCCCAGAATCGCTCCTAAAATTTCCATTTACACAGAATACCCTAGACTAGAGATTAAGCCTCACCCACTGGGGTTTAAAGCAATTACTTGTAGTTAGGTTACTGCACAACACCTTTACGTAAAGCCATAAAATATTCAGAATACTTTATTGTCCGTTTTCGTAGGAAATATTTTTATAGCTAACAGGTATTTCCCTCTATCATTTATCTTCTCATTATCTAGCTTAGGGGTTCACAAACTGTGGGGCTGCACCATAAAGCAAGTTTATATTTAGAAAAAATGTCTACCCAAGATACACCCAGCCTGAGGGTCAGTAGAATTGTGACAGATTTGTGACAAAGCCTTATTTACTTTTATATTCTTGGAACTATAGCTGAATTACTGACACACCAGTTTTTCATATGTATAAAACTGTAGTATGCCAGGGGTCTTAATGAATACTTAACTTCAAAGGGGATGGGGGGGGGGTTACAAAAAAGGCCCAAAAATCTCTGATCTACACAATATCACTCTGCTAATATAATGGCTAAACAAAAGGGACTTCTTTAGGAAGGTAAAGTATAAGAAGGGAGACCTTGGGAAGAGAACATTAGCTGAGTGTTCTGCTTTACATCTTTCATTACCAGGAAGAAAGATTGAATACAATTTATTTTAAGCTCTATCTTATATTAACACTGGAGTCATGACATAATCAGGCTTACTGAATGCAAATATTCTTCTCACACTATTCCTTTATCATGTAGCAACCAGCACTACAGACCCCTTGGCTTCAGCCGCCTAAAACTCGTCTTCATGCCAAGTTAAGTTGTGAGGCAGCTTACAAATGCTCTGAATATAAGCTAGTCAAACCCTTGCTTCTTAGAGTATTAAGGAAATTAGTGAACTAGTAAAGGAGACTAAAATATAAATTGATACTATTGGGATTTATAGTGTTATTTTTCCTTTGCATTTGCCTAATGAAAATATGAAAAAAATAGAATAATATATTAAATAAAATTCTAAGTCGTCATTGTCTGGATGCCCACAACTTAGTTCTAAATACCCTCCTGCTGTGGTATATTGCTCTTCTAAGATGCCAATAATGTGCATACCTCAGCAGTGCAAAGGATCTGGTCTGACATTTGGGGGTGTTATCAGTCAAAGAAATTGCTTTGTAGCTCAATGTCCTGTATATTGATAATGGGTGAGTGTAGGGGCACTTTTGTTGTTGTCTACCAGTCATGGAAGCCAGTCATGAAATTTAGCTCTGCTTTCTAGAGAATCTGTGTTCCACCCACTATATAAAGCATAAAAACTTCAAATCCCAGAATCACTTCTTAATGGAACAAGGTGATGGAGGAGTTGCATGGCACTGTGAGTAGGAGTGAGGAGCTGGCCCTAGAAAACTCACAGGCAGACTATCATGGTTTATGGAAAATACTGTACATTTATAAATACATTTACATTTTAGGATGTTTAGATGCAGCTTTTTAATGTAAGCCCAACTCAATGAGCTCTTGTTAAAAAGGAAGGGTCCTAATGCTGTTATTGGCAGCACAAGCCAGGCAATATTTGCAGAAAAAAAATGTAGTAGAAACAAATGCAGTAGAAACAAAATGCCGCAATTTTACTTGTGCTATTTAGCAGGTGAGCACAATCATGCTGGAGAAAAACACATCACATTGTGGGGGTAATCTTGACAATCTGCAGATACCAAAAAGCTGGGCAAAAACTTGACCATTCAAACCAATCTGATGCAACAGAATATTAAATCTGTTAATTATTATTTGGACAAGTCATTGACAGCAATCAGATTCATATTATATGTCTCTTTGTGTTTCCTAGTCATTCTGTCATTCTGGATGACCACCTTGCACAACAGGTTGGCCAAAAACAAGAAAACAAAAGTTAGCACCTCTAACCTCAAACTGGATTTGAAGTAGGCGATATTATTATCTAACATAGAAGACCACACTAGAAACCCATATGATGTCATGATGCCAGAATGATGATGATGGTGTAGCTGTGGTTTGCAAAATATTCCATATGTGTTTAGGCTCTGCAGGCCCTAAACAATTGTTCAGTTTCACAGGTACAGAAGGTGTCTACATTACTGCTCTACACTAACATATCACCATTGTCTTCAGTAACACAATTTGTAATAATGATGGGAAGAATAAAGAGATATTATTATTTTTATAATTTTGTTTTTATTAAACATGTCTTCCTGCAAAATAGTATTTGTGAAGTCACTGCAACTGGAGGGTTCTGTGCAATATGCTGATGGCTGCTTGGCACATAATGTGGAATGCCGATCTGCAGGCAGTAGTATTGACCTCTTAAAAAATTAAATATCAACAACCGGTCCCTTTCTGACTTTAGTGCATCTCTACCATTCTGTTGCAATATAAACACTAAGAAGAAAACAAGATGATGACTTGGTTAGTCTTCTGTTCAATCCTGCTGTACTTTTCAAGAGAGAAGGCTAAAAGGCCTAATGACTGATTCGTGCATCTGTGAATAGACCTCTAATTCCACTCAGTGTGACTACATTCTTTAAGTACTTGACTGCAGAAAACTGTTAAGGAACAAAATTTATCTTTCTCTAATAAACAACTGCTCACATTTGTATGATGTGCCATGTTCAGCCTGAATTATTTTCAGAGTTTTGTTTAATACTATTTAAAATGTAATTGCAAGGAAACAGTTTTGCCAGTGGATTAATTTTTACACTTGGTTGTCATGCCAATGTGTTAAAATGAACTGGGCTGCAGACAAGGAATATGTGAACATATGTATAAGTTATGTCATGTGCTTAGCTCAGGCTGTAACCAGGTCCCTGGCACCAAGATGCCATTAAAATGGCATTATTACTGCTGTCCTGCACCCAAGCTGGCATCTGTCTCCATGCACCTTGTTTTCCAATTTATAGCTTAGGTTTGACTTCTGCTTGGATTTTAGATTCTGTAGACTTAACCTGGCGTTTTTCTTTACCTTGGACATGAGTCTTGCTCTCTTACATGACCCTTGGCCTGTTGTTTGATCAACATAATGAAAACGGAGCATGTACCCCGTATTTAACTCAACCCGTCTCCACTTCATTTGTTCTAGACTCACAGCCTCCATATGCAAATATATTTATTGACTCACAATTTCCAAACTATTTACTGCTATAATCACTGCTAGATACTGTGAAATGAATACTGGATCAATGAAAAAATTCATAGACAAGCTATTAAAAGCTAACATTTAAGACTCACCCCTTTTCTCCAAATCCAACCCATATATGCATGAAGACCACACCACACTCTTCCTTATCTGAAGTGAAAACACCAACATTTCTCACCATCAATCTTTTGTGTCAACTGTTCTACAGATCTTTATATTGCTTGTTTAAATAAGCTGACCCTCTAATGCAATGGTTATACAGCCCTTGTATATTATAACATATATATTATAAGGTATTGCATACCTTGAGTCTTCCAAAATAATAATTTAAACATTCACTGAACCCAATTAATTATACCTTAGTTGGGACCAAGTACAATGTACTGTTTTATTATTACAGAAAAAAAGGAAATAATTTTTAATAAATAGAATTGGTTGCTTATAATAGAGTCTATAGAAGATGGCCATCCCATAATTTCCTGTAATTCCGGAAAACAGATTCCATACCTGTATATATACTTATCTGCATGTCATGCCTATCTATATAAATGATGATGATGATAGATTAGTACAATAGGGATTCTACATCGACCTGCCAATTGAGCCCTAAACATAGATTTTGCTTGGGCACCTTCAATGGCGCCCAATCAATATCTTTTAACCTGCCTAAATGACAAGATGGCCGGTATCCACAGGCTTTGCGATATAGGTCACCTTGTTGATCTGCCATACATGCACCGAATATCGTATAATATTAGTGCGTGTAAGTCCAAGTTGCATTAATCGTCACAAACATCCAACACGCAAAAGTTAAACGGATCTAAAATAATGATTTAGTAAAATCAGTACTTTCTCATGGGATAAAGGATTACTTTACACCTTGAGAAAATCTGTAAGTCAGTGGCACAATAGACCACTGTTAATCAATTTCTGGATTCCCTGGGCATCTTCTTTGCTGTCAACATCCTTTAATGAGGCACTCATTTTCCTGAGAACAGTGCCACTATTGTTCGTTCCATCATTCCGATGCTGCATCTGCCTACTTTAAGGCTATTTCAAATTAATACTATTTATAATTGATATTGAGATAACAAGGGTCTGTTTTTTAGATGTGGGTTTGAATTAAAGCTTCCATTTCGCTCTGAATACAGTACTTTGTTTCGACTAATTGCCTAATTAACTGCACATATCACAGTACAGGTGGGTGCAAGATACTGACCTAACCTTAGTTCTAAAGGAAGCCACATTTCCGTAACAGCTGCAAGCCAGTCATACATGTCAGTCTGTATACACAGTTGGAAGATAAAAGGCTTGTTCTTATGGATAATGGAACAAGAAAAGTTCTGGATCAATGGCTTCAAAAGAATACAGCACAGAAAATCCGGATGAGTTCCTTGCAGGGAGCCATTTATATTCTGGAAAATATTCAAAGCAACTACTTGTTCCAGTAAAGTAAAGAATACTATGAATGATATTGCAGTCTTCCTGGCTCAGTAAACAGACTCAAAAAGCTTATCTTCTGAACCCACAACCCAACATATAGATGGAGCATTTAATGTATATGGTGCACATACCACATGGTATAATTTTAATGGGACAATACTTGGACTTTCATAAACTATATAAATATGAAGGTCAGTTGGAGCTGATTAATTACACTTAGGGGCACATTCATGAAAAAGCGAGTTCGAATCCCGAATGGGATAAATTCGGATTGGATACGAAAATTTCTGAAGATCGCAAATATCACGAATATGCTCACGAAAATATTGTATTGGTGATCCGAAAATCACGAAATTTTCGTAGTGAAGGATCGTAAAATGCAGGAAAACCTTTCTGACTTTGATCCTTCTGTGCATGATTTTGGAAGCCTCCCATAGGAATCAATGGCACTCTGCAGCTCCAACCTGGCCCAAGGAAAGTCTCCCATAGGGCTCAATGGCACTCTGCAGCTCCAACCTGGCCCAAGGAAAGTCTCCCATAGGGCTCAATGGCACTCTGCAGCTCCAACCCGGCCCAAGGAAAGTCTCCCATAGGGCTCAATGGCACTCTGCAGCTCCAACCTGGCCCAAGGAAAGTCTCCCATAGGGCTCAATGGCACTCTGCAGCTCCAACCTGGCCCAAGGAAAGTCTCCCATAGGGCTCAATGGCACTCTGCAGCTCCAACCCGGCCCAAGGAAAGTCTCCCATAGGGCTCAATGGCACTCTGCAGCTCCAACCTGGCCCAAGGAAAGTCTCCCATAGGGCTCAATGGCACTCTGCAGCTCCAACCCGGCCCAAGGAAAGTCTCCCATAGGGCTCAATGGCACCCTGCAGCTCCAACCCGGCCCAAGGAAAGTCTCCCATAGGGCTCAATGGCACCCTGCAGCTCCAACCCGGCCCAAGGAAAGTCTCCCATAGGGCTCAATGTCACTCTGCAGCTCCAACCTGGCCCAAGGAAAGTCTCCCATAGGATTCAATGGCACTCTGCAGCTCCAACCCGGCCCAAGGAAAGTCTCCCATAGGGCTCAATGGCACCCTGCAGCTCCAACCCGGCCCAAGGAAAGTCTCCCATAGGGCTCAATGTCACTCTGCAGCTCCAACCTGGCCCAAGGAAAGTCTCCCATAGGATTCAATGGCACTCAAAAATACGCTCATTGTGAAAAAAATGCATTCGGACGCATTCAGAGCGTTCGTGGATTAGTAAATGTGCCCCTTAGTATGCTACAAGAGACTGTAGCATACTAGAGACTTTGTTCAAATGCTTATTATGCAGAACAGTTTGTTATTAATTTTATAATGCTCAGTATATTTTGTCACCTTGACTTTCCAGTTGTGTTGCATTTAACAATGAAACTGTTCAGGTATGAACTAACTTGAAGATGTTTAGATGTTTTTTTTTTAAATAACAAGGAACGCAGATGTTCTGGGTGAAGCTATCAATTATTTGAATCTACTTCAAAAATACATGTGCCAAAGTGAATTTAAATGAAAATGTGTTTGTTTCTTGTATTTAAGAAAATGTTTCATTCTTTCATAAGCTACAGTTACTGTTTATTTATATCCCTGTCAAAAATTATTTTAAAAATTGTTGTCTTAAAAGCATGGGTGCCTTAGCAAGGAAAGACAGATTAGTGTATGATCTGTACAGAGATGGGTTGTGTCTGAAGCTCCTCTAGAGAACCCACTGTGGTGTTTAATGAGCTTATTTATGCAGTTCAGTGCTGGTGTTGTTTTCTCAGAAGGCAGACAGACTGTAAAGGAAAATTAATAAACTGTAACTAGACACTTAACACAAATGATTTTTGATCACTTGCAAAGAGATAAACATGGATGTTCAGTTAAGGCCACCTTTGGGAATCTTTGAAATATTTTCTGACTAGTGACAAAAAAAAGTGTATTGTGCTTAAAAAAACATGAGCAAAATAAGAAGTTTAAAGCAAGTGAAGAACAACCATATAGTAAAGCTACAAGCTCATTTTTAATTGGGGGAGCATCTATATGGAGTGAGTAAGTTCTTAACATGGCAGTGGGGGTTTTTACTTGACTACAGTGCATATACTGGCAAATGAATTAGCTAATGATAAAAATGGACTTGAGGAATAGGAAAATTATATTACATAATATATATATATATATACATATATATACTGTATATATATGCATGTGTGTGTGTATGAGTTTCCCCTGGGTACTCACACACTACAAAAACAGATTAATTGGTCATGATGATAACATGCATGAATGTAATGACTGTAAAACTACCTTGGGCAGAGACTGATGTCAGTGATGTATAACCTCTGTTAATCGCTGCCTAATAGCTTGGCCCTATATAAAGAATTATATATACAGTATATCTATATATTATATATATATATATATATGAGAATAATTAGTGTTTATTCATACTGCTGTAATCACTGAACTCTCTTTATTATACAGTTTAAGGAACACATCTGTTCTATGTATCAGGGCATTCCCTTGCATGTGTCAAAAACATCCATTTGCACAACACAAGCTTCATTATCAGCAAACATCAGACTCTTTCACAGGATTTGTTACCGTGCAATTAACATTTATTTTGGCATTCCACACAACATGCTTTGAGGACAACACCCTTTCTCAAGTGCATCATTTACGAAAGACTACTGAGATCAGAGCATTTATTAAGACTTTTGAAGTCTGAGAAAGGGAGCATTGGAGGTTAAGAAGTAGTCATTTTTTTCATGTGCAATGTCTCTGAAACGTGTGTTTAAAGGGTGTTTAAACATGGGTAACTGTAGGTATGGTAACATGTTTCCAAGAAATGAAAATTAAAAACTGCATTGCAGTTGGGGGATCATGGTTTTGTTGCTCTTTATTGTACGCAGTTCCCCAAGGTTTTGGACAGCTAAGAGCTGGTTCTAATTTACAGTTGGGAGGAGTAGCTTTTCCTCTAACCTGGGTAAAAGCATTGCTGGCAGTTCAGTATCTGGCCAGGAAATCTTATAATATTTAGTCTTGTATAAGGGACATGTACCCGGCCTCTTTGGATTCCACCAGAGGTAGATGGAATTCAGAGCCTCGTATTCCCAGTAGTGTGGGATTAGTGTCCAAATTGTGCTCACATCAAGCTGTGTAATATCATTAATATTTTCAGGTTTGTGTTAAAACCAACTTATCTTACACCTATTTTGTTTAAGGCCAAGGTTTATAAAAATGAAATAATAAATCTGCACTATACATGTATATTCAAACAGTAAAATCTCAATCAGATAAAAGTGAGTGTAGGACTGGCCAGACTGGGGAGGACTGTGACATAGTTGGCCAGATTGAAGTATATTGTAATATATGGACAAACAATCCCTGTTTTGCTTAAAGGGGAGGGCATATCTTGGTAGCTTAGTGCAGAATGTCTTAATGTCCTATATATACTGATAATGGGTGAGTGCAGAGGAGCTTTTGTAGTTGTCTATATAAATGTTTAGGTCACATCCTCATTGCACCCATGGCTAATGGTTTAAAATGTAGTGGTGAGTCTTCCCCTTTTATTTCTATATCTTAGATAAGCAAAACATGTTTTTAGTAGGTTTCATAAATATGATATTGCAGCCCTTTTGATGCTACCAATGCCATACTTTAAAGGAACAGTAACACCAAAAATGAAAGTGTATAAAAGTAACTAAAATATAATGTGCTGCTGCCCTGAACTGGTAAAAGTTGTGTGTTTACTTCAGAAAATCTACTATAATTTATATAAATAAGATGCTGTGTAGCCATGGGGGCAGCCATTCAAAGGAGAAAAGGCACAGGCACATAGTAGATAACAGATAAAACACTATTGTATTCTACAGAACTTGTCTGTTATCTGCTATGTAACCTGTGCCTTTTCTCCTTTTTTCCAGCTTGAATGGCTGCCCCCGTGGCTACACAGCAGCTTATTATATAAATTATAGTAGTGTTACTGTAGCAAACACACCGGTTTTACCAGTGCTGGGCAACAGTGCATTATATTTTCATTACTTTAAAGCTCTTTCATTTTTTGGTGTTACTGTTCCTTTAATGTACTGTAGGTTATGGATAACTAAATCAAGTTATTTGCTGAACATTGTCCTATATGGGACGGTGGCAGAAGCAAAGTCATTCAATAAAATTTTATTTTTAAAAAAAAAAAAAGAAGCAAAGTCAAGTTAGCTAAAATGGGAGAAAACATTTTGTGGTGAGACCAAGAAATTATTCTTTTAACCAAAATGAAAAACGTTATGTTTGTTTCAAATTTGGTCACACCTCAAAAAACACCAGAGCTACAATAAAGTAAAGTGAAGGTGGCATCATGTGATGGTGCTGCATTTCATCAGCACAGCCTAGACATCTTATTATGATATAAGATATCATAGATGCACATGTAAATTTAGGAAAATACTGCAAGAGAACCTCTTCCAGTTTGCATCTTTCAGCAGGACAATGATCCAAAACACCAAGGCAACACTGGAGTTATAAAAGGTCCCTGATCTCGATACAATAAAGCTGTGTGAAAACTAAGACACAAAGAGTAATCTAACCAGAACAACCTTGAATGAATCTGCCCAGGTCCCATTATGCACCATTATACCTGTTTGAATAAGTTATTGGTAGACAGAGATGCAGGCATACAGAAAGGATGAGGAGAGGCTAGGAGCTACTCTGATGATAAACTACTTATATAGTGTATTGCTGTACATACGACAATCAACTTTTCCAGAAACAGTTGTGCCCCAGGCAGGTGCCTCTGCTGCCTACCCCTAGTTCCAACCCTAGTTCAAAGCTGGCACATACTAGCAGGCACTCACAAATCCACAACTGGGCTTTGGAATAAATAAAAACGTATTATTTTATTGCAAACATACATTAAAAAAAACATGCATTTTGTGCACAAATGCATGACAAGAAAGTTGTGTATGATCAGCTATTTGGCAAAATTATAGAATGATCAAAGTGCACACATAGTGCATAAATATTAAAATAATATTAGCCAGAATTTTAATTCTATGAATATTACACCATTAATGTCTGACAGTCTTTTGTTAATTTGTATTAATAAGCTAATTTCAATAGACATACTTCATGCTTTAGCAGCACTACATACAGATTTATTTTATTTTTTTTCATTGTCAATATAGATGACTAGTTTCTCTTTCATTTTCTTCCCCCTTTTTCAAGCTCCATGCCTTTATTTTGTTATACAATACTGAATTCATTTGCTGCTTTGAATTGATTTTGCTGTTTTGAATTAAATATAATAAGATTTAAAGGACCTGACATTTGCATCATTCTAGCCTTTGTCTCGGAGCTTTACCTTCACCTGATGTATGTTGTTAGGATTTCTTTCATTATTCAGCATTCAGCATGATATTATCTGTATTGCACGGTGACTTGTATGCATTCAGTTTCCCATGGCCATTGGAATAATGCAACATATTATACTGATACAAGTCTGACAACTATGAAATTACCACAGCAGCAAGATATTTATTAGATATTCACTGCTTATATATAAATAGAGACAGAAGCAAGAGACATAGAATAAAATAGAATGTAATATCATAAAATATCATTAATAACTGATATGTTGCCCTAAAAAATGGAAGACTTCCTGAAATGTATTGACATTATGGTGCTTGAAAATGCCCCATGCTGCCCCATTGCTGTCATTGAAAATAACATTATGTCCCTCCTTTTTGATTTTCACATAATTCCCCCTTAAAATGCCTTTGTGCAAGTGATTTGCTTGCCATTGGGGAATGTACTATAAACTTTGATGACTAGGGGGCACATTTACTAATCCACGAATCTGAATCCGAATGGGAAAAATTCGGATTGGAAACGAACATTTTGCGACTTTTTTGTATTTTTTTATATTTTTTCTTCGCCATTAAGACTTTTTCGTAGCCGTTACGACTTGCACGAATTGTCGCGACTTTTTCGTAGCCGTTACGATTTGCTCGTATATTGTCGTGACTTTTTCGTATTGAGCGCTCGTAAACAGCGATCAAACCTTTCAGACTTTGCATGATTTTGGAAGCCTCCCATAGGGCTCAATGGCACTCTGCAGCTCCAACCTGGCCCAAGGAAAGTCTCCCATAGGACTCAATGGCACCCTGCAGCTCCAACCTGGCCCAAGGAAAGTCTCCCATAGGACTCAATGTCACTCTGCAGCTCCAACCTGGCCCAAGGAAAGTCACCCATAGGATTCAATGGCACTCTGCAGCTCCAACCCGGCCCAAGGAAAGTCTCCCATAGGACTCAATGGCACTCTGCAGCTCCAACCCGGCCCAAGGAAAGTCTCCCATAGGACTCAATGGCACTCTGCAGCTCCAACCCGGCCCAAGGAAAGTCACGATACTGAAGCTTGAATGAATCCCAAACTTTCATACTCAGCGCGACGGTTACGAAAAAGTCATAACGGCTACGAAAAAGTCGCGTCAATTTATGAAAAAATCGGAAAATACCGATCATTACAAAAAAAACGCATTTGGACGCTTTTCGGACGTTCGTGGATTAGTAAATGTGCCCCTAGATCTGCACTTTTATTTGGGATCATGTAACTAGCTCTGTTTTTTGTAGCTGGCATTGTTTTCTAAAATCTCCATTAAGAAAACATGGAATTTTCCTAAGCTGCATGGAGATAGCTTTTACTGCTAATGCTCCCATTAAGTGCACAAGCATTTGCTTTCTCATCCAGAACTGGTAAACATAATGGAAGAAAAGATGGTACCACCAAGTGCACTGAATTACATTTACTGATTTAGTACAGATGCTTTATGCTCCAGATTCACCCAAATTAATTTAATTTACAGCATGATCCATGTTATTTTATAAAAAAAAACAAAGTTTTATGGTTACATGCACAATGGTATATTAGTGTTAAACAAGCGCTACGGTCAACTTAAACTCACTGACTCCAAAAACTGCCATATAACATATTAAATGATTTATTTGTGAAATGCTGTTGAGTGAAAAAATACAATGAGCCCCAAGAAATAGGGGAAAAAAGGAAATCCTTTTATAGTTTATTCATCCTGATCCTCTTGAATAACTTAACGAGTATACCATGGAGATTCTAGCTCTGAATAGGGGCAGTGTGAGCATTACAGGCTCTTCCAGTGGGGCATTCCATCAGTTATTTGTGAGGCATTATATAGACAAGCTGTAGCTCGGGGAGGGAAAGTACAGTGATAGCTAGAGACTTTTTATGCATTGGACTTAAAATACACACTTTTTTAATTTACATCTGAATGAGTCTAATTCATAAACCTACAAGAAATTGATGCTCATTTTTCACATTCTGCAGCCCACAAATAATAATTCACAATGTAATGTATGTACTTGTATATTAAATTAAGAAAGAAAAAGCTTAAAGTGCAGGGCAGGATGCAAACATGCAGAACCATGTCAGTTTTCACCCCTTTTTATGCCTTTTGCACCCTGTCTTACACTTTGTAACTTACCCCGTTTCTACTAGATGAGCAAATTCTAATATGGCTTCCATAATAGCATGTGAGGCCTCTGCCTCCAAAAGATAACAAGACATACAATTAGCTAGGGCAGTGCTGTCCAACTGGCGGCCCGCGACCCCCCTCTGTGTGGCCCCCACCTGTCTGGCTGCTTTGATGGCTTACTCTTAAGTGTAAGCTTTAAATGGTATCAGTACTGTGATTAACTGCCCCCCCCCCCCCCCCCCGCATGGTTCACACCTCAGATTCAGGCTGTAATCCCTCTGTATTGTTTAAATATGCAATCCCCTGTGTTGTTTACACCTTTTAATCTCTGCATTGTTCAACCCCTGCAGTGTTCACACCAGGCCTGGATTTGTGGAGAGGCCACAAAGGGCCGGGCCTAGGGCGGCAGAAGTTTAGGGGCGGCATGCCGCCCCGCCGCAACAGGTTTTTTTAAATTTGGCTCCCATACAGAGCGGTCGGGACCTCTCGCGGGGGGGGGGGGGGGGCGGGGGGCGTCCTTCGGGGCGCCCAGAAGTGAAATCCGGCCCTGGCTACAGTTGTACTAAACTGAAGGCCCAACAGACTGGCCAACGCTGCCACAATCTTCAACTTGTCCTACATTCTATCCACAATCTTCCTATTTGTGGTGCTATTGAGTGGTCCTACTAAATAGAGGGTTTAGGGCAGTGTGCATTATTTCTACCACATTAACCACAGCTCTGACCAGACCTCTCTAACTATCAGTATATGACGGAGGGTGACAGAAGCTATTTTAAGGTTTGCAAGCAATTCCATTGTGTGTAATGGGTTTATAAATGAATGTCCAAATTGCACTCAACCAATCAGGCATCTTGCACAGGGAGATGCAGTTCTGTCACATTCTGTTGGCATATGGCATCATTCAAAAATGAATTCGGCATAGGCCTTCCCCTGTAGCAAACACATACATACACTAAAAGGTATAGTATCAGTGGGCTGCTGAGAAGTGCCCTTAGAGATGCAGTTGCATTGTGACCTATTAAGTAATGCAATATTGTAGTTGCTTCCAATCTTTAGAGTTCCGTATCAGTGGTGTAAATATAGAGGAAACGGACCCTGCAGTCACAGATGGCACAGGGGGGCCTGGACCAGGGGTCTGCTTCTTTTATAGCTTCTATCTTTGCTGAAGTCATGCCTGCCTGCTGCTTAATATTTGCAGAGGGCACGCATAACTTCAGCACGCACATAGGAGGGGGCAGTAACTGGGTATCTGTATTCTCGATACGCCGCTGCGTTTGGCTCACTGTATCTTTCACCCCCCTACAGCAGAACCCCCTCCATTATATATTAATCCATCCACTTCTTCAACTTAACCTCTTAATCAGCACCACCACCCTGTTTTACCCCCACATGCCCTGAACTTGCCCATTTGAGCAGCTCCCAGCGGTATTCATTTCCCTGTCACACCATTGGTCAGGCACCTTTAGCAGAATGAGGCACAGAAGCCCCCTTCCCGTCTTTTACATTAGGAATTCAAGAAAAATGCAGAGACATGTTTATGGGAAAACCTGTTGATGATCACAGGGTTTATTCCAATTCATAGCCAATTAGGTTTGGGCATTCCTAACAGCTAATGATTCAGAGGAAGGCAAAAAACCCTCATCTGAGGGTAAAAAATTCCTTCCTGACTCCTAGAAACGGCAATCAGTTTTACACCCTGAATCATGGCTTCATACCTTCTATTACACATATATTCACACCCCTACAAATGTGCCCCCACACCCCCCCTCCGCCCATTGACCCCTTTACACACTCAACCCCAATCTGCTAACCTCGCTCTACTCAGACACAGTCATCTACCCCTCTACATGCATCCACTAACCCCTCTACACACAACTCCACCTGTCCCTCTACAAAAACATCCCCACCTGCTCCTCTACACACCCACCTTACCACCCCTCTACACATGAACCCATCCACCCACCCCTCTACAAACACACCTATCCACCCACATCTCTACACACGCATCCACCTACCCCTCAACATACACACTTCCCTATCCACCCCTCTATACATGCACACACACATGCTCCCACCTTCTCTGCACGTGCATGCATAGGATGATCCAGAGGAAGGCATAAACCTTGCACTGACCTGAAAGTAAAAATTCCTTCCTGACTCCTAGAAACGGCAGTCGGTTTTACACCCTGGATCATGGCTGTATAAGTTATATATCACCCCCTAACACACACTCCCTCTACATACCCCCCAGCCCTCTTCACATGCACCCCCCCACCCACTCCTCCTCACACGCATCCACCCACCTCCTTATACTCACACCCACTCACCCCTTAACAAGCACAGCCACCCTTCTAAACACACAGCCAACCACCCACCCCTATAAACACATACTTACCCCAACTATACTATGGAGCAGGGGGAGGTTGGTGACAGCATCCCCCCCTGAAAAGACTTCTAGTGGCACGCTGAAAAAAAAAAGAAAGAAAATGTTGAAATATGAATAAATTACAGCGATAATTTTTTTTTCATCATATAAATCTTAGTCTGGCCCTACAGGATATCAGCTCTCTGGAATTTTACCATTGGGAAAACCCTTTTCCAAAGGTGGATATCTGAGCCAGAGCTACAGCTGCCCTATGAGGGTTATCATACCTCCCCCTTATTGGCCTACTAGAGAATTCCTGGTTATACTAGATAACCTAAGGGTAGCCATACAATGGCCTATCAGGTATGCTCTCTGACTGATCAGCCCACAGGCTGAAGGGGCAGAGAGTTTACTAGGGGCCATACTAGCTATAGCTGCCATTCTGTTGTTCTAAGCGTTTGGCAGACAGCCTAAATGACTGGAACGGCAGGTAAACAGAGCTGCACTGACTGACATGGCATCTGCAAATTAACAATAGATTGTAAGTAAATAAATATATTACCCAAATTCTCTGGAACTGCCTTTTGAGGGCTTTCCTGACCCTTCTTCTAAGGGTCAGGCGTTCTCCCTCTGCAGCAGGAGTCTCCTCCACTGCTTCCTCCTCTGCACCCCGTGTCTCCTGTGCACTCTCCTCTGCTGTTCTGATCTCCTGTGTGCTGGTTCTAAAGTGAAAAAATAAAACATGAGTCAGTACTGTCATCTGTTTTCAAAGTTTTAAGACTGCAGTTATGATCACTAGAGGAATAATATACCCTGATAGGGGGGATTTTGGTATATTGTATGAATGCATCAGACTAAACTGATAAACACATATTTTAGCAGGGAATGTAATGTTGATGTTAAGATGCTGTTATTTCTCTTGCTCCATCTCTTCTATATATTGCTCTTATGTGTCAGTAACTGTAATGGAAAGTTTAATATGTAAAATACATACCCAGGAAGTCGCTGCAACTCCTCTTCTTTCTCTGTAATCCTGCGCATTAATTCTTCCAGCTTGGATCTTACTGCCTGCGAGCACAGGGAACAGAACAAAGGGGAAAGAAAAAAGATAGTTATGATGATACCTGTATAGATGGTGCCAATAGTTGTGGAATAGTTGCAATGAGGTTGTGGAATAACCTGCCGACTGATTTTGTGATAGTAGATTCTACTAATAGTGGAATAACCTGCCGACTGATTTTGTGATAGTAGATTCTACTAATACCTGTAAGAGTGTTGACATGCATCATATCCAAAGCTACAGTGATCTTAGAATATACAGTTAATATCGGTATGTGTGTCTGTGTGTGTATATGTATATATATATATACACACATTTCTTTTGAGAAAGGCTGTGGATGCAGCCGAAACTTTAGATGTTGATTTGAATAAACACCTCTACATTTTCTATAAGACCTGTGAGTGCGGACTCTCTCTACAGCTACTATATATATATATATATATATACTTGTTTTATGTAATAGTACAGCACCCAGCAATAGAAAAAAAAACGTGGTGCACGTCCCCAACAGGTTCTGATGTCCTTGCATACAAAATAAGTTCAAGAATAGACAGCACACACTTTAATATACTTTTTGCGCTTTAAAGTGTGTGCTGTCCATTCTTGAACTTATTATATATATATATATATATATATACACACACACATATGCACTTGGTGTCATTTGGAGGGGTAGACTATTGTCATTTTCATATCATATTAACTATGTAACTATGCTTTGTATTAGAGAAAGTAGTACTTGCGCATAATATCTCTATAATCTATGCCAAATGTCCGTCCATAGACCTAATACCGTAATATTTAATTCAGCACCTTATGATCAGTGTATTATTAAGTCAGATAAATAGAGAATATTAAAGGTGCATGTGGTATTGCAAGTAGCCCTGAGCATCAGTCTGCCTTTTGTCATGCCAGGGAAAATACCCAGTAGGCAACATGCCCAGCAGCACCTCCTGTGCAAGTGTCCTCTTTGGAATCAGCTGATTAAAGCACATTTGGCAATAAATCTACAACAAAGCACAAGGGACAGTGATCCAGGGAACTTACTGTATGAAGAATTACCAGTGCCTCATACTGGCTGCGCATTTTTTGTCCTTCTTGTGTCGTCTGTGGGAGAAGATGCTCAATGTTAAGCACTGCTTTGTACCAATGTCACTATTGTGCCCATGTGGCACCATACAGTGAATAATAATGTTCCTGATTATAATAGAGACACACAGTGAATAAAAACCTTAATAATAATAATGACACTTACTGGTGATGCAAGAGGGCATGCAATAAAGTACATCCCCTCGAGTACTTCCAGTTTCCTCTGTAACATAAAAGAGAGTAGCAGTGTGAGAAAGGAATCTATGGGTCAGTGCTATTACTCTTATAATCAGTCCTATAAACCCAGAGTAAGTTCTTTAAGAGCCAAATAGTTTTTATGCCTCTTCATTATAACTGTGACTCCCTGACTGACTCCTGCTCATTTACAATGAAAGCGCAGCAGCAATATCATCTCAGCGGCGGAAATACGAGGCAGCGCCGCTGTGCAATTACCATCCTATCACTACAGCTCACCTCATTATTCCAAATGTACTTAAGACACAGGGATTGTACCATTTCCAGTTACCTCTGTAGTTGCGTGGGCTTTATGTTTAAAAGGGACTTTGGGAAGAGTGACTGCCTCACATATTAGCTTTATGCACACTCTGTGGCTCTGCCCCACTATCATTTAAACTGGATAAAGGGAATAGTTAACTAGCAACAGGTTTAGTTGGATTTAGTGCAGCTCTGGATCTGCTCATCCAATGTTATTGCCTGAGCCTTGTGTCATTTCATAATATGGAGTAAAGATCCAGACATAAATTGTACTGGGCCAAGAGCTGACAATGGAATTTCATTTATTCCTTATTTATCTAAACATTTGTTTTGGATTTCTTACCAGATTATTAAGCATAACTAAATAATTGGGGATGTTCTCCTCATCTGCGTTGATCTCGATGGTGTAAAAAATCAGAAAATCTTTCCTGAAAAAGAGTTCCCACCGAGCATTAATAAAAGGTTATACATACTATTGCATTGTATTTCTATTGTAGATGCACTTATTCATTATAGCAGATACAGTTTGAAGCCAAATACAGAAAGTCCCATAATGCATTGCAGTGAGTGGATGCCTGGGTGCTGCTTGCTCTATATAATCAGATTTGAATGAAAAACAGTGAAAATAGAAAGCCACTTAAATAAGAATATTTTTCCAAGAATAACACTTTTAGAAATAGCCAATGAAGGAGAATTCATATAAAATGAAGTAATTAGCTTATATTAAACAGTTATAAATAGGACCCTTGAGTGGCGCCATTGCACAAAGTCCATCCAGTGAAACAAAAGAGGGCTAATTTACCATGTATGGGGCAAGGAGATTTGCTCCTGTGTTTTGCACAAGGCTCTGCTTCTCTGAATGTGATGCTGACTGCATTTGGCAGCCCTGCATTCAGAGAAGATAGGGGGTTGGGGGTATGTGACTGTCCCCTGGAACCCCCCAGCTTGCACTTCATTCATATACACAAGATACAGAGTGCATGGGCCACAAGATGCAGGAGAGTCATTTACTCACTATTTAATACCCCTTGTTCTGAATCCTACACCATATGCTGTATCTGGCACAAGGCACAGAGCACGGCCTGCGCAGATCAGTCGCTTAGTGCATGGGCCCTAAGGGGTGTGAATTTTCACCCTTATTGCTCTTGCACTTTCCCCAGGGGCAATAGTAAACAATTCCCAACATATAATAAGATCATTTATGTTTACTTACAGGTCTTCGATCTTCCCAAAAAAATATCTACAGTGATGTTCTGCAGGGAAAAATACATTTCCATTAAACACTGAGCTGAAAGAGGGAAAGGAATTCAACAACAGTAGACTAACGCTACAGCCTTTGCCAATTTCAGACGCCATGTTTGCACTTTTGTGCTAGTGTTATGTTCTGTAGAGTACTTCCCATTTAATGGGGTTGTACTGGAGCTTATGGAAGATAAAAAGTCTTGAACACTGCATGGCATGGCTGCTTTAGCTCCTTATCACCCCTCCCTACCCATTAACCCTGATTCCCCCCACTCGCTTCACTGTGGCAGGAGGGATGGGTGATCAAGGGTGAGGGGTACTGCTCCCAGGTATCACTTTTACTGATTCAGGCTAAGCACATGGGCAGTCAGGTACCA
The DNA here is from genome assembly GCF_000004195.4 of Xenopus tropicalis. Taxonomy (NCBI): domain Eukaryota; kingdom Metazoa; phylum Chordata; class Amphibia; order Anura; family Pipidae; genus Xenopus; species Xenopus tropicalis. The sequence continues at coordinate 109,936,951 of NC_030679.2, forward strand.
GGAAAGTGGCTTGGGTGAATCAAGGTGCAACAAGATAAAAGTGCTGAATTTAAATGGGGATACTGGGGGTTACACTTTCTATTGTCATTGAAAGGCTTTAAAGCAGAACAACTTAAGGAACTGGTGATTAATATAAGATTTTACCATGAAAAGAAATCATGGCCTCAAAATTGGTGTTTTCAGGCCTGAATGTGTCCAGGGCGAGGAACAGCTCCTGTAAGTTAGAGAAAAGAGCATTAGGGACACAACTGTAAATTCATCAATATACTAAGGAGAAAAGGGTTGGGGGTTTCTATGGCACATAATGGCAGGAATAAGGGATATGGCACAGGTGGAACTCTACCTACTGTATTGCTCATGCGCAAGCTCAAGCCGGAAAACACAGTAGGATGTGAGTGTGGCGCTCTGTTAGTTTTTTCCCTGGGCTGGTGCATTATCTCTCTGAAAAGGAGCACTGGCCCAGGGTTAAAAAGCTGTTTGATTCACTGAAGGGGTCTAAAATATTGCCCCACCCCCACCCCAGGAAATTAGCCTTTCCAATAACTGCACAGATTCAAATAGTATGGCAGCTCCCACCTTTATTTGTAAAAGCAAAACACTGAGAGAGACAGGATGCTGTGCAGACAGAGAGCTACTTAAGAAGAGGTTGTAGTTTCTATTGAAGTTGTAGGAAAGGGAATTACAGAAGAAACAGAAGCATTACCTGCAGCCCTGGCTTGCTCCTGATACTCTCGCAACCTAAAAGCAGACACAAGAGACACATGGGAATTATTTGAGGAAAAGCAATAGGAAAAGATTCAAGACATGAAAGGGCTTATAGTCAAGTATTTCCTAATCTACTGTATATTGTCCCGTTTGTATGAAACACTGTTCTACCTAATGATAAATGGCCAATATAACGCTGCTGATAGTGATGGATTTGCTTCTAATGAAGACAAGATATGGTATATGTATGGGGTTTATATGCACAAAGCCCTGTGGGGCTTTATTAGGGCCAGGCTGGGGCAAACCCTTTGGCACAGTATCTCTGCTCTATGCGGGGATAATAAGAACTACATTTTGAACCTTTTTAAATACAGACTAAAAATATAAATAAGCTATTAAGGGACTGATTACCTTACAAACCTTGTGTGGATGTGGTTACATAATGAGGCATAACTGGGGTAGAGACAGGGGCATTTTTGACCCCAAGCCGCCCACCCCCCCAAGAGACCTAACAAACTGAACCCCCCTCCCTTGTGTATTATGGGCAGATTTGCTGTAAAATATTTCATGAATATATCTGTTGGATTTGCAAGATTACCTCTCAAAAGATGTTGTCCAGTTGCCATCATGATGGTTTGAGGAGAGGGGCCGGCACAAGGCCGGGGAACCCTAAGGGGTCTCTCTCTGTAGTCTGTGGCTATCCCCACTAGCTCCGATAAGAATAGAATATATCAAACCAGGGAGATGCCAGAAAAATCAAAATATCGCTGTAATCGCACTGAATCGCACTGAATCGCAAATGAACGCTAGAAGGCACAATAGCAATCTGTATAAAGAAGGGAATAAAAAAGAAAAGTCAGCTTTAGGGATAATAAAGTTAAAGTTATACCTACATACATAATGCATTTAGCAATATTTCCTATACAGGGGATTATTTCTATTATTTATAACATATGTGTATAAATTAAATATACAGAATACATGCAAATGAAAACTGATAATCAATACAAGAGGTAAAGAGGGCCCTTTCCAAAATACTTAGGACCTAAACTTAGAAGGCGTATAAGAAACAAGGTGTGAGAGTAAGGGAGAGATTTGCCTATTTTACCCTTAAGGGCTCTGGCACACGGGGAGATTAGTCGCCCGCAACAAATCTCCCTGTTCGCGGGCGACTAATCTCCTGGAATTGCCATCCCACCAGCGAAAATGTAAGTCGCCGGTGGGATGGCACACGCTGCGCAGGCGATTTCGGCAAATCACCGAAGTTGATGAGCTTTACCCTACCAGCTGCACGTAGAACTATGAAAGCACAAATCTGATTGGTGCCAAGGATTACTGCCCAGGTGCAGATTTGCCCAGTATTGATAAAAAAATTTTGTCTATGTAAAGTTGGGAGGAACATGGGTCAAAAAAATTTCTTTACAGTAATTATGCTTCATTGTTATTTATATATGACAATAAACTTGAAACTTGAAACTTAAAAGCCCCCACCAATCTGTAATAGGAAAAAGTTAAATTCAGTTAAAGGTTAAGGTTGGCACATGAGAGCAGGGCAGATACCCGGGGGCCGAGGGGCAAAACTCTAAGGAGCCTGTCAGTACTGGGAATAAAAATTACATTTTTTGTATTGCCTGCATGTCTTATATTTTTATGGGTGTCCTTAGAAAAAAAAAAATATTGTATATTTGCTGGCTGCCCTTCATAACTGCCAAATCATTAAGATTAATGGCATCTCAAATTTTCCAAATTCACAAAATTGAAAGAAGCTAAATCTTCTAGTCTGGGGGGTGTTACCCAACTATTTTCCATTTTTGTTTCCCTAAAATAAGGGTTATTTGGCAAAAAATCTCTCACAATGGCAACCAACAGACTGAACCAACTGTCACATTCCTGGGTGCTCATCACATGACAGGTACTGTACCATGTTATGAGTAAGGTTTATATGGCATTATACGTATGGGGACATGTATGTATGGGGGCAGGTCTTTAATTCAGTTATAAGTTAAGGTTGGTACATGAGAGTAGGGTATATACCTGGGCAGAGGGGCAAAACTCTAAGGATCCTGTCATAACAGGGAACAAAAATTACATTATTTTGTATGGCCCCCAAATGTTATAATTGTATGTGGGTTCCAGTGAAAGAAAGCGCATAGTTGCTGGCATCCCTGCATAACTGCCAAATGCTGCGTCTGTGTCTCCCAACCAGCACTAAGATTAATGGCATCTCTAAAGCCTCTTTTAGGGGAAAATTCTCCAGATTCACTAAAATCAGTGAGAGGAGCAACATCCACTAGTTTGGGGGGTGTCACACAACTATTTTATTTACCTAAAATAAGGGTTATTTAGCAAAAAATCTCTCCAGAGGGAATGTACACTTACCTCTCACCACAATGCCAACCAACGGACTAAACCAACTGTCACATTCCTAGGGTCAAGTCTCCTCTCATATTATGACATGTGACATTGTTAAAGGGGAAGTGTACCCCGTTTATGAGTAAGGTTTATATGGCAGTTATTTGCCCTTAGATGTGCAGTACATACATAGCTTATTATGTACCCAGAGCATTGCTTTGTATGTGTGGCCAATTGAGTCAGTGCAGTTACTGTGCTGCCATATCTGTTACAAAGATTCATTCATTTGTTCGTTCATACATAAGCAATGGTTGCAATCACTGCTGCTGTTAAGTCTGTGAAACCAGGGGCCCTAAGCTTATAGGGTGTCCCTTCCTTAGACTGAGTAGTGGGTAGGGATGGGGGTTACACGCAGCCTCAACAATAGGAATGGCTTTGACCTTAGTATGGGAAATGGTATATACAAGATATGTATGGGACAGGTTTCTTCTAGTCAGGGGGCAGATCAGCAGCACAAATCATTCATTACTCTGGCAGTGACCAGGCTGCTTGACTGTTGGGCCTTCAGGTATTCTGTAAGCAGAAACTATTGCATCTTGGGTAACAGAAAGTGACCTGCATTTAGACAGGTGCCAGTAACACAATATGCCATACATGTTACACAAACCCCCATTACACAGGGAACCCTTAATTGGTTACTCCCCCCTACCCCAATAAATATGTCCTTTCTGCCCTAAACCTTTACCCCTGGAGCTCTCACTCTCTCTTTTTCTCTGTCTATATCATGTCACTTTGTTGGTTTCTCAGCTTCTTTACTTCCTTTCTACTCAGGCAGTATGAGGAAGCTGAGAATGTGTATCAGGCTCAAATCTAAAGCTGCCCTGAGAACTGTGACTTGAACAACATGGGGTGTTCTGCTATATAGAGAAATACTATAAAACTTTCCCAGCATAGGTATCCCCCTGTACTAAGCACAAGTTAACAGGAACAGCCCCTTGCATTTCTTCATAGCCAGTACATGGAGATACCTCAAATCTATACCAGAAAAAACTTTTCCAGTGTATGTATTCAGCAGGGACATCTCTAAATCATCTTAGATAATCCACTGTACTAAGTACAATTCAGCAGGGACAGCCCTCTACTAAGAGAGAGATACCATAAAAGCATATTTTTTATGATGGCAGTTGTAGTCTGACCATAAGCAACGTCTTAGGCCTCACTCCAAGCTTGAAAAAAAGGGCAAGTGAGGCCTGAAACGTCGCTTTATCTGAGACCGAGCCATATGTATCCAATAAAGGCATTTTATGACATTAAGGTGCTGTATGCTGTTCTTCTTCAGTCTTAGGACCAGTCAGGCTTCTGCTTTTCCCATCTTCTGAACAGTCAGTTCCAATGAACAGATCAATGGAAATGAGGCCCTCGTGCGGTATGCGCTCGTGTATGGTCAAGTTGTTGGATAATGTGGGTTTCGGCCAGGGGTGCTTTTACCATGAGCTGCTGCTCGTAACTGTAAGAGCCGGATTTCCGGTTTTTACAATGGAAATTCGGTTCTGCTAGTGCATCTTTACTGGCGATGCAGCCCTCTCTGGTGCTGTACCCAGGTAAGTGTAGGGGGCTGTGGTGGGGCGGCATTGCAGGAGCCATCTCAGGAGGAGGCTCAGGTGCTAGAAACGCCCCTGGTTTCAGCCACTGCTAGCCTAGTGCCACACGGAGTGCGTTTATCTGCAGGCAGAGAACCTGCCCATATGCTTAAAAAAATGAGCCAGTCTGTGTGCAGTTTCACACCAAATTCCACTTAGTGAGGCTGCACCCAGGGCATCGCCACAACGATCAGATTTTTCAAGCATATTGGCAGCTTCTCGGCCTGTGTTTATCCACAGGCAGATAGTCCACCCAGTGTGGAACTAGCATTAACCTGTGCTTTTCTCTGGTGTTTCCTACCGTATCCCAGTTTAAGAACACATTTGGTTACCTTTAACGGTGGAGCGGCCCTTGAAATGAACTTTTTGCTGTGTTGGAGATGCCATTCATTCTCCTTGTGTATTTTTTTATGTTTGTTTTTCCTAATTATTAGGTTTTTGTTCAGTTCGGTATTGAAACTGCTGTCTGCTAGCTAGGCTTATTAACCCTAGCAACCATAAATATTTTGATTGGTAATACATTATTTACATTGTTTTTTCTTTTAGTTTTCATGGTATTAGCAGTTTTTCATTGCTAATATTATACATTTTTTATCAAAAGCACCCGCTGCTGTTCTGTCCGGTTGGCTAGAGAGAACACCAGAATTTTACTTAATTGATGTAGGAGTCTAATGACTTTTCTCTGTTCATGTTTATCACTTAAAGGAGCTACAGAACTGAGCAGAGAACTGCCAGGAGATGCTTACTCCATCTGTATATTAAGTTTTTGGCTGGACAACACGCATGGGCATCTAAATGGGCCACACAGGCATCTGAGAGTTAGTGATGCTTTCTGTAGCTGGGGACTAAGGGAATAATGTGGAAGGATTTTGGTTGTTTGATGGAATACTGGGAATTGTAGTTCAATGTAGTTCCAATGTAAGAGGAAGGAACTTTGGGGAGCTGATCAAGCCCGGATTTGTGGCGAGGCCACAAAGGCCCGGGCCTAGGGCGCCGCACAAAAATTCTGACATTTTGCTCCCATACAGAGCACTGGGGACTTCTCCCCAGTGCTCCGTATGGGAGTTTAAATGTCCGCGCATGCACGCTTGCGTCAGCGCGGCGCGGGGGGAGGTGGTTTGTTCACGCATGCGCAGGGGGGAATAGGGGGCGGCCTAGGGGCACCCGGATTTGAAATCCAGCGCTGGTTCACACCTCAGGCTCAGGCTGTAATCACCCACATTGTTCCCCTGTTCACACCTCAGACTGTAGGAGCAGTAGAAACCCACAAATAATCCCTGCACACTACAAAAAGAACATATACTGAGGTGGTACTGCAATTAAAAAGTTTTTTAATATATAGTTATTGTGCAGACTGTAGGAGCAGTGCCAGCATTGTGTCACTGTATGCTGCCTGTGTGTGCCATACACACAGGCAGCATAGGGCAAGCAGAATATGGCACACACAGGCAGGGTAGGGCAGGCAGAGTATGGCACACACAGGCAAGGTAGGGCAGGCAGAGTATGGCACACACAGGCAGCGTAGGGCAGGCAGGGTATGGCACACACAGGCAGCATAGAGCAGGCAGAGTATGGCACACACAAGCAGCATAGGGCAGGCAGAGTATGGCACACATAGGCAGGGTAGGGAAGGCAGAGTATGGCACACACAGGCAGGGTAGGGCAGGCAGAGTATGGCACACACAGGCAGGGTAGGGCAGGCAGAGTATGGTACACACAGGCAGGGTAGGGCAGGCAGAGTATGGCACACACAGGCCAAGTATGGCACAAACCAGCCAAGAATGGCACACACAGTCAAAGTATGGCACACGCAGGCAGGGTAGGGAAGGCAGAGTATGGCACACACAGGCAGGGTAGGGAAGGCAGAGTATGGGGATGGGTATGGTCATGTGATAACACGGGTGTGGTTTCAAGTGGGTGCGGTTTCAAAAAGGGGAGTGGTCAAAACTGGCTTCCATTATCAGCCCTCCACCACGTAGGTCGGAAAAATTACGGCCCTCGGTACCACAGAAGTTGGACAGCACTGAGCTAGGGTATTAGTACATGGGGAGATTTATTGCCCGCAGATAAATCACAGCTACTTTGGGCGACAAATCTACATAAAATGCTTTCCCGCTGGAAATAAAGTGAATCAATTGTAGGAAAACACATGCAGCGCTTATTACTTATTACTGCAGTTACTTATAAACACTTTCACACCAGTTTACAGTATATTCATTCAGTGTGTTTGCTATTAATTTATGCTGATCATTTTTCCATATGGCATATCCCTGAAACAACAGATATCCATCTTTCCACCGTTGTTGGATGCAGTATAGTGGTAACACTCTGATACCATTTCTCAGGACTTCCACAAGACTGCTTTAATGTTTCTTTGCCTTTGTCCACAAGATATTAATCAAGAATATTAAAAGAGTGATCTTGCAAGGGGTGTAAGATAACAAAATTCTGTAAATCCACCATCCCACCATTCTTATTGACTACAACAGGGAGCACCACAGGTAGAATAATGCCTAAAGGTAAGAGATGTAAGTAACAGCTTGGCAGGTACTGGGAATGACTAGTTTATGGCTGAAAACATTAAGAGCAGTAAGAGTTTTCCTGCAGCAAAAGATGGATTGTCATTAAGATTCATGTTTATTAGTTTAGAAGCCATTTTTCTTTTACCATATAAACCTTGTAGAATAAAATACACTTCCACGTGATTCCTTTTATCCTGTTTTCCATTTACAAAAGAAGGGTCTAGAGGCCTTGAATGCCATTTGGAAGATTTTTAATAACATAACAGTCTGGCAAAGCCACACTCATTCAGTGTAATATCACTTCTCAGACTTGCATTAACAAACTCTATCTCAGGCTTTGTCACTGAGGCCTTCAGCCTTTCGCAGCCATGTGCTAATTGAAGCACATCTTTATTGCTCTAATTAGCTTCTCGTTGAGTGCAATCCTGCATTGTTTCCCTTTACTAAAGAAGTGTAAGAGGCATTCTCTGCCTCACTCAGCTGAATAAACCATATTGTCCATGATTTATGATTAGAATTGCCACTGATGCTGGGAAATTTGCATCTTGTAAGCCCAGGCAGTCACTGACTAGCCATTAAATATAAAATAGAAAAGTACTAAAATGACGCAGGGACTGGTTGTATGAGATTTGTTCATAATCTATTTATTTCAACTGCAACCAAAAATGCTCTATAATAAAACAGAAACCTCAAATGAGCAAAATTTGTACTTCTTTTGTTTAACACAAATTGTTTAGCAAATTCCAGGGGGTCACCTTTATTAGGCATTTCAAAATTAAAATCCTCTCTCTGGGACCTAGTGCTTTCCAATGTACTGTACGTTTTCTGGCTATAAAATGGTTTTGCCCAAATAGTTGAATGTGCATCTCATTTCAGGTTCAAATCATGCATTTCTAACTTGTATGTCATAATTTGTTTAAATTTGTACTGAATTAAGTTTCTAGGGCTACATTCAATGCCAACTTAAGTCTGCTTCTCTCTCAGGTTCCAAGTTGCTCTGCTTTCCATGAGTTTTTTCTGCGGAGCTGCTAGTACTGAATTGTAATACATTTGCCTCCTTCCCTTCTAACTTATTTTTGCTGCCCTGAATCTTGCATGCTTCCGGTACCCCCACAAGACTCCTGTGAAGATTCCTGGCTTATTTTTCTACCTCTGCCTTGCTTGGCTTGTTGCTCCATACAGGACCTCTGCTCCTTATTCCCTCTGGAAGCACTAAACCTTGCTTCAGTTCAACTCAATGCAAATTTCACGTTTCATTTGAGACTTCATTTCAACGATGGGAATCTACACTGGCAGTTGTTTTTTTGTGAGTTGAAATAGCACAGTATTTTTATTCTTTATGTTGGAAACATACATTAATTTATCTAAATGCATCATGTTAACATTACATTATACCTTGACGTCTAGCGCTGTACAAAAGTTTTATAAAAAGACCTTATGAAAAGCTGTCTTTCTGCAATACCGTATACCATATTATGATACACCATGCATTATGTGTGCCCCACTCCCTATAGGAATGGCACACGTCATTCCAAACTATAAGCAAATCAGAATCATAGGTTTGCACTTTGGTCTACTGGTTACACCAAACAAACCATCAGTATTACAAAAAATAGATTCCATCAAGCAAAAATATAATCCATCATTTCACTGACTCTTGCACTGTGGTTGTCTTAGCATTCCAAACTCAAGAAAGTTATATTTGGAACACGCTGAATACATTAAAATTTTTATAGACGGAGATAAAGAGAGATGGTTTTCAATGTTAGTAACTTAATTCATGAACTCTTCTGCTTCTAGCCAAACACGTATGTGGACATTTAATAAAAGGTGCAAAGTTTGCCCAGACATAGTACCCATAACATTCAATCAGTTGCTGATTGATAGCTATGGTGTCTAATTTTATAGCTTTGCACATTTTATTGTATTACCTATTTTGTTATTGTGTCCTTGTGCCCGTGATTATCAGGTAAACAGCATTCTTCCTATAATATCTGTCATAAATGTGGTTTTCATTCTTTGGATGTTTAATGAATAGTCATTGTACGGTGTCATTTCAGTTATTTTTAAGTATAACCCATGAGCAGAATAAAGAAAACCACTATAAGAATAATTTTAGGGCAACCCAAAACCCATCTAAAAAAATTCATGGACAAGTAGTTAAGAGCACATTTAATCTCCAAGGAGTATTTTATAAGAGTTTATATATTATTTGAGTATAGCAGTTGGGGTATTCATGGAGCCAAGGTATCACCAAATACATTATTTTAGGGGTCTCAAGTTTTCATTGTTGCTCACCCAAGCTCAAACATCCCAGGAAAATGATATTATTAACATTATTATTATTAACATTTATTTATAAAGCGCCAACATATTCCGCAGCGCTGTACAATAAGTGGGTTTCATACACTGGACATACAGAGTAACATATAAAGCAATCAATAACCGATACAAGAGGTGAAGAGAGCCCTGCCCAAAAGAGCTTACAATCTACAAGGAGAAAGGGTTGAGACACAAGGTGTGGGAATGGGCATAACCAGAGTTGTTAGAGGTGGGGCACAGGGTATTGCTAAACTAGATTAGGGTAAGCTTCTCTAAATAAATGCGTTTTTAGAGATCTCTTGAAGGCAGAGAGATTGAGAGAAAGTCTGATAGTTTGTGGGAGCGAATTCCAGAGAAGGGGGGCAGCCCTTGCAAAGTCTTGAATGCGAGTGTGTGAGGAGGGAATGAGAGAGGAGTTGAGGAGCAGGTCAGTAGAGGAGCGTAACAAGCGGGTTGGATGGTACCTAGTGAACTTACCAGAACAAAATTACAAAGGTGATTTTCTGTCTAGATGTTCATCCATATTTGACTACCCCTTAAATATAGAAAAAAATAAAATTGGCATTAACTACATGAAGCAGCGTGTTTAACCTGGATATCAATTTGGTATGAAAATTTGTGCCAGAATTAGGCTTCCTTAGATTAACACAGGGTTTTATATGAAAAGTACACTATGGCACTGCATTATTCTTTGCATGAAATCTTTTGAAATTGAGTGGTAATGAGCCCAATTTGGTGTGAAAACACCACTTTTTTTGACACGTGACAAATTTTTTGGCAACAAATTTTCGCTGAAGTTTTGCCAATGGCGAAATGTAGAAATTCGCTGCCAATCCAGGCCTGCCGAAAAAATTTGCTCATCACTAAAATTGGGACAATAGGATTGCCTCAAATATTTATATTGTAAAGGATTAAATGGGTCCTTCTGGGGAAAAAGAAACATATGTAAATCTTTAGATTTGATCAAACCAACATAAAAACCAACATCATTTTGAAGTAAAGTTTAGATTTAGGGTGAATTTTTATATTTTGTGTTTCTTTATTTAAGAAGAATCTTGAACGGTTAACAGAGATTAAGTTAAATTACTAATGATGAGCGAATCTGTTCCATTTCGCTTCTGGAAATAGCACAAAATTCGTGAAAACCGGGTACCGTGTTCTTTTTGGCGCGACTGTGCCCTTTTTTGACATGACTGTGCCCATTTTTAATGCGACCATGCCTATTTTTGATGCGCCCACACATTTTTAGTGGAAAAATGTTAAAGTTTTGCAAAACAATTTGCAAAATGCGGAATTTCACTGCAAATCCATGCCTGGTGAAAAAAAATTCTCATCACTATAAATCACCTGAAAAATAGTTTTTAGCCCTTAGAAGGGCTAGGTTTGTGTTATCTGGGGCCGCAAAAGCCATCAGGTTTCCTATATGTTACACAATTTCTCTAGGCTCTCGGTGGCTATGCTAGGGTATTTTCATTTTTATTAAAGGGGACCTGTCACCCAGACATAAAAAGCTGTATAATAAAAGTCCTTTGCAAATTAAACATGAAACCCAAACTCTTTTTTTTTTAATTAAAAAATGTATACCTGTTATTAATGTATTTAAAATTCTGAGCTGTCAATCATATATTGCGTGCTCCGCCTCTATGCCTCAGGAATAGAAGTGGGACAGTCACCTTCCATGCTGCACTACCTAGATTTCACAGCACTCCTGACATTCCCACTCCCTCCTCACCATCTATAATTGTGTAGCCAGTGCATAGGTATTGGGTCCCCCATTTGGGCACATTTAATTACACAGATTTTGAGGAGATACAAAACTTGTCCTAACAAGTGTCTACAAAATGGCGTCTGCCTGCTTGCTGTAATTGTGGCTTCCAAGTCTAAAGAAAACGAGATTTAAATACTTCACATAGTGTAAGTAAAGTTTATTTTGCTCAACTAACATGATAGAAAAGGATTTAGTATTATTTTTTTAGCATGACAGGTCCCCTTTAATGCTTGGGATTCTCTTATTAATGAGGGCTTCAGCTGGGTTTTTTATTAGACAGCAGAGCAGCAAAAAAAGTTCAGATTGTAGGGCAAGTAAGTCTGGCATTCATTTCAGATTAGAACACAAGTACTATATAAATAAGAATATACATGCATGCATACACTAGAACACTGAGTTCACTTTTTTAGCTTAAGCTTACCTTTGCGGTCCAACATTTGATCAGCATTTATTTAACTGAAGCAAGCTTATGGATCCAAGAATATCAAATAATCAGTCTAAATCTCTCCTTACTTGACCTTCAGCTGGAGTATCTAGTTTGAAAACCACTGGATTAGAAATCAGGCCATTTCTTGAAGAGAAGGTGAGGAATACATTGTGTTAATCAAGGTAATGTAATTGTGTGGTTTAAGTTTTACTGTGGAATAGATAGATGAGAATGATTGACTATTGCTTGTCATATGCCAGCTCAGCATAAGTAACTTATAATAATAATAACTGGTGAATGCTAGAGGACCTGGGAGAGAGAGAGAGCGGGAAGAAAATGTGGGGAATGTAGTGAAGAGCATGTACCAGCTTTCCTAACAGATGGGGGCACATTTACTATGGGTCGAATCCGAGTCCGAATTGGAAAAATCCGATTTGAAAACGCACATTTTGCGACTTTTTCGTATTTTTTGCGATTTTTTCGGCACCTTTACGACTTTTCGGAAATTATCGCGACTTTTTCGTTACCAATACGATTTTTGCGAAAAAACGCGAGTTTTTCGTAACCATTCCGAAAGTTGCGCTTTTTTCGTAGCGTTAAAACTTAAAAGGCGCGGCGTTTTGCGCAAGTTTTAACACTACGAAAAAATCGCACCTTTTTGCGCAAGTTTTAACGCTACGAAAAAATCGCAACTTTCGGAATGGCTACGAAAAACTCGCGTTTTTTCACAAAAATCGTATTGGTAACTAAAAAGTCGCGTTAATTTTCGGAAAAAAATCGCAAAATACCGATCATTACGAAAAAAACGCAATCGGACGCATTCGGCCCGTTCGTGGCTTAGTAAATGTGCCCCATGGTGTTGACTCATGATAGTATTTGATGATATTTAAAGCTAAGAAAAAAATCTGCCATAGGAGTAGTTGATGGTGAAGTCCAAAAATTAGACATACAAAAAGACACACAATATAGAACTGTAATGCAGTTTAAAAGAAATGTAATAAAAGGATGACAAAGCAATGAAAGAGTGAAATGACAGGGAGTAGAGCTGCATGATGAGTGGGCCGGTAATGTACAGTGATGGGAAGCCGATGATATATAGACCACAGGGTAGGACATTCTACTGTAACCGTGAAGACGCAAATAAAATAAAATGTACCTAAGAGACCTATTATGTGGCCCAGGATTTTATGGGCTTTAGGAAACAGAGATGCTGCTTTACAATTTCTACATTTATTTAGATATAGGAAGTAAAGTTTAACGTTTGCTTTAAACATGTTTTTTTCTACCATACAGTAAACTCTTCATAAAAAATTTGATCCTATTAAAATATATAATATTGTTTTCATTTTAAATCAGTTGTATTTCCCAATAGCTTTGCAAACAGGAGATTCCAAGAAATTAGCTGATATTTAGGAGAAGAGCTATTATAAAATCCTATTACAGTATATGAGTCTCTGTTTCTAGAAGACTGCCTTGTTTTTCCAGCTTCTTTTCTAATCCCTATACAAATCCCACATCTACCATTCCAAGCCATGTGGTCCTACACAGAAAGCATCATCAATCCTTCCCACCATCCATAACTCCTCTATATTATCTGATTTAAGTCTGCGGATCAGGCCCCTGGTCAAATCAATCACATGGCAAGTTATGGGATCCGTCCAAGAAAAACCTTAGTGCACAATACTAAACTTTGACTGTTCTATTCCATTGGAAGCAAAAGCAGGAGGGGGTTTGACCTTTAAACTTACACTGGTTTATATATAACAGTCGCTCTGTTTCACTCTTGGGATTGTACAGTTTTTTTGGCAATGAATGGAGCTTTGTGAAACTCTACTGTGCGGTCATTCAAAACCAATCTGTTGGTCTTTTTAGAACGTTTTAAGAAAAAAAAATCAATCTTGAAATATACAAGTGAAAATCAGTCAAATATCAGCTGGTGAACCGACAAATGAATGCATTTATTTGGAAGTCTCCAAATAAGAAAACCGTGTTTTACTAGGTTGTCCCAGTGCTCTCCCAGTTCAACTGGAAAATGCAATTAATCAGGCAGCAAAAAGGAAATTATATTAACGGTTCCTATGGAAAGATTATGTGGCCCAAATAAAACACAGATATGGATAAACATTTATGTCTTCTCTGTGGCAAAGGTTTCCATATTATGCTTTGTTATAATCTTTTACTGTAGCAGATAGATATTGGACTTTGGAAATAAAGCAGTCAGCATTTTAATGCAATGGTGCCAAAGCTGCTGTACAGTACTGGACCGAGGTGGTCTTGCACCGTAGCTAAAAGGTACCCCCCAAATTGCTCTCTTTATACTTCTTCCTACAAAAATCACACCGCCTACTTGTCTCTACCCCCACTCAAAATGGGAATCTTTCAGGCTTAATAAAGAGGTCTACTGTATGTAGCCATTTGGCCCCCAATAAAAGCCAGTTTTGGAAGGAAGATATTTTACCTGTAGAACCTGTAGAACTTTGTATATCTAAAAAATGCAATTCCAACTGTTTGCTTTGATAATTACATAAAGGGCCACATTCTTGTCTCCATCCATACATGCTCGGATGAACTTTTTGTTAGGATTTCGGCCCTTAATTTTTAATGTGCCCAAAATATTCCATAGTATTTTACAATGGAACAGTGTAGACATCTCTTACAAGTACATACAACATTGATCAATACAGGAAGTAAAGAAACCCCTTTTAAAAACCTAAAAGAAGAAGGGGACACAAGATGGACCCACTCAATCCCAAGGAAAAAGCCTTTTTTAAAGCCTATTTGAACTGCCTCACAGAGTGACATCACTTCTGGCTCCCAATGAAGTTACTTCCAGGTTACCTGGTTCTCAGGTTGGGATAAAAGCTAACCCTCTATGGATAGGGTTGGGTTGCAGACCAGGGGTAGAGGAGAAGTGGGTAAGCTGGTATGGTTTGGGATTGGGTCTGCCGAAACTGACCCAAACAAGCCTCTATATTGAAATGCAAAATATGGGTATGGGTGAAAACTATTTAAAATATATATACATATATTTTCAATTTAGAGATGCATGGAGCCAGTTTTTCTATCAACACACATTATTTTTTTATATGGCAGTGGTTCTTATAGCAACCATTTTTTGGATCAATTTGCATATTTTGGTTTTGAAACATATATACCTGTATTCCATTTGTTCTCTATCCCCTTGATATAGGTATGCAGGGGGTAAAAAAAATAAAAAATGCTCATAATTCCCCACAACCTTTGTCCCATAGTTTTCTCTTGTGCCAAATTGTTGTATTTATTACTTATATGATGAGGAACTGGAGCGTTTGTGAACTCTCACTAAGACATTTGTCAAAGGGCTACATTTGAGATGTAGGACACTCATTCTCTACCTTCTGAGGGAAAGTTCAGTTTATGTAACAGATTTCTGAATAGTAGATCCAATACCTCTAGTTCATTTAGAAACATCCATGGCATTCTGAGAGAGGTGAGGTTACACTAAACTGTTTATTAATTGGACAGGCATTTATCTGATTATTATGCAGGTATGTATTACCATGAATACACTTAATCCCCAGGAATGTGTTCTTCAGAGGAAAAAACAACTGTAAATCTTTATATAAAGCAATTAATATAAATATCAGCAAACATATAAATATTTGTTTAACTAGCTGTTTGCCCAGCTCAGATTTTAAATCAGCTCTGCTTGCCTGCCTATTGCATTATTACTGATGCTATTGCCAACGGTACTAGAATGTATTTATAGGGTGATCTACTGTATCATACCAGTAGTGGTGGATTAGGTCGGGACTTATCATAAATGTCATTGCCAAACATAAAACTGGCTAGCACTTATCAGGTGAGGAACACCAAATAAGTTTAAGTTTTCCTCAAATTGTTTTTCCTTTTTTTTTCAAATTTTTATGAAATCAGAATATTTAAGCAGTTCTTTCAGCCCTGGACTTAGATGCCATCTGCCCACCTGGGAACCAGGCTTGATATAGAAATTTGAGATAAATAATTAGATATGTTACCCAGTTAGAAGGTAATAAAGTTGCCCTAAAGCAGACTTTTAAGGGCAGGTTTATCAAAATGCGAATTTAGAGCTTAATTTTAGAAACTTATTTATCAGTGGGTGAAAGTTAGAACTCACCATTTGCTAAATATGCTTGTAAAATTTCCATAGGAATGAAGAGAACAAGGGTAAGTTGTTATGTATTAAGCTCTAAACTCACATTTTTATAAATCTACCCTTTAGTTTTAAGCCATCTAAGCATTTGGTCAGCCATCACCCTCCCCCCCCCCCCACACCCACCCATTAAAGACTTCAGTCTCTTGTGACTGAAGATTACTCATGCATTATTTCAGCTATACATCACCCGTACTGCATCAGGAAACCCCTAATATTTGAAGTCCACATCCTGCTTGTAGATAAGCTAAATAGCCCCATCACCCAGCCACCTTATATCAAGAACTGATGTAAATATCCATTTCTAACAATCACAGAAGATGATAAGAGGAACTGAAAGCTTGTTTTTCCAAAACTTTTCAAAAAGCTAATTGAAAGAAATTGGAATAAACCTCTTTAATAAATGAACATTTTGAAATATACTTCTTGACTCACCAGTTTTCCTTAATTATGCATTAAGGAAAGTTCAGTACGTATCCCAAGTGTGCCTCCAACAAACGCATTTCCCCCCACGGTTCATCTCCTGCACTGCTGTCATAAATACTCTAGCGCTCTATCATATTTCTCTGAGGTGTGAAGTGATTTTTTAACTTGATTTCTCACATGAATGGATAATATAAGGTAATAATGTAGGCAGTTATCAACAGCTTTGTGAGTGCAATAAGAAAAGTAAACGTGGTCTCTGTCTCTGAGAGACCCTTCACTGGACATCGAATAAATAATTCTTACGGAAAGTCGAGCCGAATGTTTCCAGTGAATGCTGAAACTCATCGTCTCTGGAGGAAAACTGTACTGGACTTAAAGATCATATTGTACAGAGATTATTCTTAGGCTCACTTTGGAAACAAGTCACAATCTACATTTTGTGATACTAATTGGTGACATCAACCTTTTACCAATATTGATTTATTAAACCACCTTTGTAGCTTAAGTGCTGTAGACAGGATCGGACTGGCGGGATGGCAGACGCGGCGGCGCGATTTCGCGCAAATCGCCCCGCCGCGTCTGCCATCCCGCCGGCGACTTACATGTTCGCCGGTGGGATGGCAGGGGAAGGCAACTCGGGGAGATTAGTCGCCCGCGAACAGGGAGTTTTGTCGCGGGCGAATAATCTCCCCGTGTGCCAGAGCCCTAACTTCAAGGTGCAGGAGCGCAACTGTGCTTGTGGGCTTAAATGACCCCTCTAGTATTTCTGCTGCTGTCCCTTATTTACAGTATTCTTATATGATGCAGGGCTTAGTCAGAACATTTTCCAATGGGAAAGATAGGTATAATCCATAAGCCTTTTAGTCTTAGGTAGTGATGTTAACATGTAGTAAGAGACACAATAGGTAAGTCCCTGCCCCATAATGCTTATAGTAAATAACATACAAACACAAACAGGAGGGCAAAGTGCATAGAGGTTTGGGCAATGGACTTAAAGAATAAGTAAACTTTTTTTTTCTATGAGTAAAATTAATCTAAACCACCTCCAGAATTATCTACCTTTGTCCCAGCATTCTCTCTGACCTGGTTCCTCAGAAGGTGTTTTTTTTTCTTTGCTTCCTTGTGCAGAGTGAAGCCCCGCCCCCACTTCCTGTTCAGTTCTCTCTTCAATTTGACAAGGTGTTCGGAGTGGAGAGCCTTCTGCGCATGCCTGGAGGCAGCAGGAGCCAGTCTGTGCATTAGCAGGTTTTTGTTTTTTTTATTAGAGACCTGAACAGGAAGTGGGGGCGGGGCTTCACTCTGCACAAGGAGCAAAGAAAAGGAACACCTTCTGACTGAGGAACCAGGTCAGAGAGAATGCTGGGACAAAAGTAGGTAATTCTGGAGGCTGTTTAGAGTAGTTTACTGGTAGAAAAAAAAAGGTTTACTTATTCTTTAAGTTCCAAAAATGGGCAGGCAAAGTTCAGTGCTCCCAAAGTATCTTAATTTCATTTTGAAGAGGTTGACAGACTATTCCTGATGGGGAAATTCAGGGATAGAATTCCAGGTGATGTAAGGAGCAGCAAAATAGAAAGGTTTAAGACTATGTGGTTGGTGTGAAAAGACAGTGGCTCTGAGAGGAACGGAGGAGACAACCTGACGGAGTAGGTATATTTTCTGACACTTAAAATTCAGTGAGTGGGGCTCATTTATCAACACTTGGCATATTTGCAGTAACCTATACTAAACAATCAGTAATTGGCTTTTTACAACCAGCTACAGCTAAAACCATGAATGCAACAATTTTATTGGTTGGCACGGGTTACTGACTGCAGGCAAATTTGCTCGGTGTTGATAAATGACCCCCAGTATGCCTCACATAACCTCAAAATGTTGTCATTCGGAATTATGTAAAAATGCAGCATGGCGAGGTGATGATAGGCCATATGTGGTGTTTTTTCCCCATGGGCAGTAAAAACTTGAACACACATGGAACATAAGCCTTAGATCTAGCATCTCTTCAGGGCATTTATTAGACTCTAATCACACTACTCACAGTTTTAAATCATTATTATACTGGTTGTAGAGACATATAAACTGGAGGCCCAGGGCTGGATGTGGCCCTCCAAAGTATTTTTATGGCCCCCAGTCTGCTCAAGGGCTCTGTAGGCTTTATTATATATTAATACTGGCGTATTTTAATATTCTGGCCCTTGAACAGGCTGTAGGAGAAATAATTGGCCCACTGTATGTAATAAGTCGAACAGCACTGATATAGAGGATAATTGTACATAACCTCAAATACAGCACTTACCCAAGGTATACTGTTTGATACAACTTTTTCATACAATTTTGTTTCCGATTTTAACACAGGGCACCATTTAAAATAAGAATCCTGTCTAGATGAGTCCTTTGAACAAAGTCATCCTGTACAATGCAAACATAAACCACTTTAGTAAATGAGGCCTTGAACATTACTTTGGCATAAAGGCAGCTACATGACATACTGTACTTCCTTAACTAAAGCGCCATTAAAGAAATAGATGGGCTAAATGTTTACAGATGAGTTTACTCAATTCCCCTTTTTTGGCTGTTAGTTAAATATATATGATTGCTGCAAAATAGAATGACTTCTGTGAGATGCCTGAGTGGAAACATGGAAGCACAATCATTTACAGATGTCAGAGGTACACACAAACATGCCATACCATTCTGCCAATACTTTAGCTCAAAAAACATGAGCCTGAGGCACAACTTTAATCCCATCGGTATAGTGCAGCAGAGGTAAATCCAGCTTCTTTTAGCGCTGCAGCTCAAGCCTGTGCTGTTTCTATGAAGCGATGAAGGCCTCAACAGAGAGAATCTGCATCTCTTCAGCTCTAACTGGACTATAGATTGACATGTGTTAGAGCAATGTACCCCAACCAGTGGCTCGTGAGCAACATGTTGCTCACCAACCCCTTGGATTTTTCTCCCAGTGCCCACAACGCAGGTGCTCGTATTGAATTTCTGGTAAGGAGGCAAGTTTTGGCTGCATAAAAACCAAGTATAATGCCAAACCGAGCCTTCTGTAGCCTGCCAGTCTACATAGGGACTATTAAGTAGCCAGGTTGACATGTTTCATTCTAAATGACTGTTGGAATTATCAGATGTGCTAATGAAATGGTGTTGTTTGACAGACTATACAGTACAACAGTACTAATCCAACACCCTTTATTAAGGGAGAAACTTGGTTGTGACACCAGCATGTTGGGGCTGAGTTTGTTGATAGGCTTGTGATGTTGTTCATTCATACAAAGCTTATAACAAAAGAACTGGTTAATTCTATCAGCAATTGGATTATTATTGTTATAATTGTGGCAGCCCAGGGAATGTGCCCTAACATCAGTAAAGGTATGGCATGAGATCTGTTATCCTGAAATCCACGCTCTAGAACGTAGGTATCCCCTATAAAGAACAATTCTATGGGTGTAGTTGCCCTTAAGTGATTTGTTTAAGGACAAATGGGGAAATACTATTCATAAATTAAAAAATTAGCACAATTAAGAATACAAATCTGGATCTGGATGTAATATTTTTCATTAGACTATTGTTTCATTGTGAATTTTAACTGAGATTGTGAAAGATTAAGAATGGTTAAGAAGTGTTTGAAGATGGCATAACTGTAAGAGTGAAACAAACTACTTTTTCATTAAGAAGTTTTATTACATATACTGCACACAGGCACAAGCTAAAAAGTTCCCAATCTCTATCCTACTGTCACATGAGGGGCAAAGGGTCCACAAAAAGGTATATTACATTTGCGCAGAGGTAAAGTCGTTTGCAATGTAAATATTAATTCGCATTGTTAATATTTTTCCTGTTAGTGGCCTATATTACATTACCCCAAAAGAGTACTGTTCTTAACAGGTTCACTAGGTAGCTCTAAATATTAAAAAAAAAGGGCACTAAATACTGGGCGCAGGTGGGTTAGTCTAGACACTATGAGGGTGAATATGTGCAGTAAATGGCAAAATGTAACAGACAAAACAGAAATTGTGCCCATATTAGCTATAAACAGCTGTGTAATAGTGACAATGCAGATGTTATCTCACCAATGTTTTCAGCAGTAATCCACAGAAAATTCATTATGAACTGAGTGATGTATTCATCCAACACAAACTCTCTTCATTTCTTTCCCTCCACTAAATTTTCGGTAATGGATTTTTTTTTCTAGACAAAGCTAAAGTTGCCCTTTCATCTAGTGAACACTCGCAGCCACAATGAAGGCACTATACTGCTGGTCGGATAAGAAGCTAAAATACAGCTGTTTTAAATCAGAGCTTGGCTTCATTCCCCTGTGGTTGATGGGAAGGAAACCTCGACATTGTGAAACTGGCATCACTTTGTACCCAAGTAAATCTAATTTGACAAGCTGTGTATTAATTCATGCCTGTCGACAATATTCTTCTGGAAATCTTTAAGTATACGCAGGATCCTATCCTACACCACTCATTATGACTATTAGTGGCTTCTTTGTATATTACTGCCAAACGGCTCACGTATGTTAACGCTGTTCAAAGAAAATGTAGCTAATCAGTACTTTGCTTCCAATAGATTCCTATTATGTCCCTTTAAAACTGGACATTGCTCACACAGTGATGTCTTCAGGGACATTAATCTACTGTTAACAAAAGTAATCACATTGCCCATGATGTCTGGTCAGCTCTTTATACATGAAAATAATATCGTCAAGGATATAGTCCTGTGTGGGGCTGTTTTAGCAGACTTGTGCTCAACCTGAACCTGCACATCTGCCATCCCACTCAGACCCATGCACCCCCATTGCCTCTGGTGTGAACCCACCCGAAGAACTGCCTTCCTGAACCTGCACCAGTCCCTGTCATATCTTCCTGTTATTCATATACTGTATATGGCAGGAATGGATTTCAATCATAGATTTATGTAGATACCATTTACATACATGTGCACAGAAATGATTTTTTTTTTAATTACAGATATTATTTAGTTTATCAAAACTATTTAGTTGATCCTGTGTTTTACAGATAATAGGGCAAAACTGCAAAAGTAGTAATGCATAGTCTGCTGCATGTTACAAATGTAAGCAAATATTTAATTGGTTAATAAATGTAACTGCATTGGTGCAGATTAGGATGTATGTTTGCAAATCAGCTCCAATGTGTTTTTCCAAGGATCTACTGGAACCCAATAATTAAAATAAAAATAACAGTATAAGGGCTCTTGCGCATTGGCATTTTCGTGTAGTGGCTGTTTTTCCACCATGTGGGAGCACATGTGTTTGCAGAAACCACATTTAGGATCCATAGGACAGTACTGGATTGCAATATTCAGAGTCTAACCTGTATTTAGTGGTAAGCATGTTGTTGTGGGTACAGGCCACCAGGGCCGCTCCTGCCAAGAGGCAAGGTGAGAACTTTACTTCAGGTGGCCTGGAGCGCCAGTTACCAGGGGTGACAAAAAGACACCTCTGGTAACTTTAAAGGGGTTGTTTGCCTTTGAGTTAACTTTTAGTATGATGTGGAGAGTAATATTCAGAGACAATTTGCAATTGGTCTTCATTTATTATTATTTGTAGTTTTTTAATCATTTCAGTTTTTGTTTAGCAGCTCTACCATTTGGAGTTTCAGCAGCTTTTTGGTTGCTAGGATCAAAACTAACAAAGAAACAAGGGTGTGGTTTGAATGAAAGACTGATATATGAGTAGGAGAGGACTTGAATAGAAAAATAAGTACTAAAAAATAGCAATAACAATTGAACTGTCCCAAAGCAATAGTTTTTGGCTGTGTGGGTCACTGACCCCCTTTTGAAAGCTGCAAAGAGTTTGAAGAAGGCGAATAATTCAAAAACTATAAATAATAAATAATGAATACCAATTAATAAGTTGATTAGAATTGGACATTCTATAACATACAAAAAGATAACTTAAAGGTGAACCACCCATTTGAAAGCCAAATTGGACTCTTCTAGTGCAGATAGCACAATAGCTCCCTCTGCACTAGTGATGCGCCCCCCCAAGCTGCTCCGATGCTTAAAAAGTAAGTGCAGAGAGTCAAGTCATGTGCTGTCTCACTGTGAAAGGCATAGAAAAGTCACCACAGGGGAACCCACAAGAAAATGCCCATGTGATAGAGTTCCAGTTGGTTTGTCATCATAACGAATTTATCTATAAGTAAAATAATTTACAAGGTGCAGTAAGCAATGGCAAGGAAAATCAGGTGAGAATAAAGAATGGCTGTGTATTTTTATAAAGATTGGCATATCTGACTGTATGCAAAAAAAGACAGGGATGGTTATAGAGCAA
This sequence comes from Xenopus tropicalis, assembly GCF_000004195.4. Lineage (NCBI taxonomy): Eukaryota > Metazoa > Chordata > Amphibia > Anura > Pipidae > Xenopus > Xenopus tropicalis. Next base: position 109,959,585 of record NC_030679.2, read on the forward strand.
GTATAGAAATACAGGTTTACGTATAAAAAAGTGCAATGTGCAACTTACAGAAATTCTGTAAGTCATAACCAGGCTCAAGAAGAAAGGAAACAAAAGACTTGAGACAAGGGGCAAGGTGCAAGTGGTCATTGGCACCCACTGCCAGTCTAAATCTTTTAGGTTAGAACAGACATGTACCTGGATTCACATTTTGTGAGTTGTGCCCACGATAAGGTACACAAACAGTTACTAGCAAAATAAATAAATAAAAAAATTTGGAGAGTGCGAGGCTGCCCATGTCTTGTTTGCTTCCTAGGGCTGTTATTACAACTGCATTACCAGCATTGATTTCCCATCCAGTAGCCTGCCTCACTACTACTTCCATCCACAACTGCTGCCATAGTAACCATGATAGTATGTGAATGTGACTGCTGTCATACCATGCAATTCTATTCATGTCATTATGCAGGGGGGCGACCAGACTGAAATTGTGGAAGGACTAGACATACAGTTAACCCTCTCAGAGCAGACATCTCCTGCCGCGTTAGGTGAAAAGACTTTCTTGTATATGAAAAAGCACCGCTGTGTCGCATTAAAATCAGCACACACTGCAGGTAGATCATTCAGAACTCAAGAAGATGATGGCATTGCAGAGTCCCTTTCCTTTAAAGGTGCGATAAATATATATATTTACAACTTATTTTTGCTTTTCAAATAGTCCTAAGTTGCAAATGTAATATTGCTCTTATATAATATATCTTGTGCAATGAGAATGTAGGTTCCCTCTCCAGGTTGTTTGCAGAGATCTTTCTGCATTCAACAATATGCACATCAAGGCACATTACATACTTGGGTAATGAGGTTTAAGGAATAAAGATCAAGCCTTCTTTTCTTTTAACATAGTCTTAATAATGGAGTATACTGACCTCACTGTGCAAGCAAACAGTTTATAGAACTAAACAGCTAAATGGGATGAAACAAGGGTTTCTTAGGTAAAACATTGTATCTTTTAAGGATAGGTAACACAACTGACAATGTCTTATTTATTAGTAAACCTGAAGGTTTAGTAATAGATGTCCCTTGCTGAGATACAAACACAAGTGGTTTCTGAGACAGCAGGAATGGGATTCCCCCGGACACTACAGTATCATAAATACAAACCTGTGAGAGTGGTTAGTTATATAGAGGGCTCATTTGCACACATTCAGCCATAGTGAGAGCGGGCACAGTAACTGACTGTGGCTGATATGACAGCTAGGAATTCTGGTTACCAAACTTTCAAAGGAAGAACTGATAGGTCTGCTTGGGCTCGCCATCAGTAGGCTTAGAAGTGCTCCTATCCCTGCCGTGTGTAATACTGTGGGAGAAAGAACACAGGCAACTTATGTCACCCAGGCTGACAATTTCCCAGGTCACACATTAATGAATATACAAATAAATATTTGCCTCATTTAAGGTCTGAGCTAAGTTTCAAATTTTAGATCTCCTTAGCTCTCTTCTGAAAGAATGATCAACAGCATTCTATCCACAGTAATTATAGGCTCCACAGCCCAGGGGCCACCTAACTTCTATGTCACGCACCACTTGGCACTTAGGGGTCCATTTACCAAACAATTTTCAGATAAATTCATATTTTCCCTAAATTATAGAACATTTCGGAATGTATGCAAAAATTCCATGAGTTTTTTGTGGTTTTCGGTAAATTTCCACAAAAAAAACTTAGTTTGCGCAAAGAATATGAACATTTTGGAATTTGTTAACGCTTTGGTTACACTTTCATCGGGACTATATTTTCGCCAGGTTTGATCTGTCGAGTGCCATTGAGTCCTATGGAAGGCTTCAAAGCCAGAAAGGTTTTCTTGGCGTTTACAAACTTTTCGGCTTGAAAATTTTGTGACTTTCGGAACGCAAATGCGATATTTTCGTATGAACGATAAAAGCATTGTCGAAACATTTTAGAACTGCACAAATGATCATGGTTACTTTGAATTAATTCCTTATCGCGTTTCAAGGCCAGAAAAAAATGCATCTTAGTAAATGTGCCCCTTAATCTCTATATGTTTATACTTGTTTATTAAAATGTTTCTCTTCCTTTGCATGTTCTTTTAATAATGTAAAATTGCACAGTGCTTAGTATTCTAGTATTCGCTATATAAAGTTATATACTAGGGATGCACCAAACCCACTTTTTTGGGTTTGGCCGAACCCCCAAAGCCACCCAGAAGGATTTGGCTGAATCTCGAACCGAATCCTTATTAGCATATTAGGATCGAAAGGGGTTAAAAAAAATTTCACTGCCCATTTAACCCTTTCCAAATTCTAATTAGCATATGCTAGTTTATACTAATCAGGATTTGGATTCGGTTCGGCCAGGACCGCAGATTTGGCCGAAACCCAATTTCTTAAAAAAAAAGCCGGGATTCGGTGCATCCCTATTATATACATTTATAAATGACACGATTATCTAACTGGATTAGAGATGACGTAGGAGGGACTGCTTTTGCTTATTGGTGAACCTACTTTAATTGTCTGCCATAAATCACTAAGTGTGATTCTGCTTACGACATTTCCAGGGAATACTTTGGGTTCTTCCAAACTTTCTCTGGGTCATTCCAAGGTTCCCTAGTGGCTACAAACGGAAGGGGGTCAGTCATTAGACAGTTATCCTATAGCCTATGTTGTTTGATGCTGTATAGACCTACTTTTTCTTAATGTTTAATTTTAACAAATAAAAAAAGCAAGAGGTTGTCCATATTGGTGATTACTTCCGACTGACTTATGGTAGATAATAGGTAGATAATAGTTCTGGCTGCACAATCATTTTGTAACTGTTATATATTACAACATACACATACTGTATATAAATGTGATAATGTCCAAATACCCACATAATAGGATTATGGATGTTTTTGCTTGTTGAACACTTTATTATCTGTTGTTACATAATAGACAGAGAGAGGGGCACATGTTATTTTGCACAGCCAAACTATTTACCTAGTTTCATTTTTTCACAGATCAATTCCTTTAAGCATGTGATTTTTATGTTAAGGGTGATAAGAGTGAAGTATATTGCAGCGTATGCCTTGATCTTACATTATTTTCAGTAACGTTGGCTATACATAGGCCAACATTAGTTGCTGAATTTCCAACTGCTGGCTGAGTCAGCCACTTATTGACCTGTGTATGGAGCCAAATGAAGGCCTCCTCAATGACTGTATGGATAGCTCCTTTACAATGGATGGGGAAGATGCAAAGTGCAAACAATGGATGCAAGTCATTCAGAATTCTTGTACTCACCTCTAAGTGGCCATACACAGGCTGATAAAAGCTGCCAATGGACAGGGATGGCAGCTTATCAGCCCATGTATGGGGCCCTCAGACAGACCTGCCCAGGCTGGTGAAAACAGCAGATACACTGGCAACACCAAGTTGATATTTAAGAAAAGACTGTGTGACTATGTGAGAGATTTGATTGAATTGAAGGACAACCAGCAGGAAATTAATTTAGTAAAACATTAATTTAGTAAAAGCATTACAAATGAGTTCAGAAAATGGAAAGATACAAGGATTTTTATCTGCTGGTTTACTCTCAATAGATCAAGGTGAGAGACATTTGGATGCCATAAAACTGTAGAAAATATTCTCCTCTCTTAACGATCCCTTCTAGGTAGGGTGCAATACATTTTGAATATTTTTAAAAAATGCCCTTGCTGTAAAACCTTTACATAATAAACTGCAACGCTCTAGCAACAAGGTTTTTATCACTTTGCATCTGGTTTAAAAGAATTATAATTATATGAATATAATTTGCTGATAGAAATGTACATTTTCTGTTCCTCTTGATGCCAAAGCTATCAAACCTTGTGGGCATTTTTAGCAAGACGTCAATGGACAGTCACAGTTACCAGAGGATAACACCCTGAAGAAACACTTAAAATACTATACCGGTAAATAGAGCTGCAGCTCTTTTCACCCTATTAATAAATATACCCTTTACACATAAAGCTTTACAGCAGAAACCTTTCATCAATATGGTATTTACCGTTCCAGAGCTGAAAGTGTTAAAGTGTTAACTTGGTTGCCATCAGCACAGAGTGACCAGGAGCACCACTAACTCACCTAATTTCATTAGAAACACAATGGAAATGGTTCATGAGAAACACAATGGAAATGGTTTATTTCCTTTTAATTGTGCTGCTGATAAAAGCCTATGACACTTGGACTTAATGGTATCTACTTGCAGAGAGGGGGTGGTCTGATAAGCAAATATCTTGGCCAGATTTTCTGCTTAACCTTTTGGTGGTGCTGTATGTTTGTTAGCACATCAACTGAACATGGTACGTCACCCACTGTGAATCCAACAGAGCCCGTAGGCAGGAGAAGCGCTTGCAAAACTGTTTGTTCACTCTAATTGCCCATTGTTTGTGGGAAATAAGCATTTTCATACTCCCACTGTTCAAAAACATGGGGATTTATTGGCATCTGGTAGGAAGCAGCCTACACAGTGTTGGATTGCGAGCAGTGCCCTCAAGGATAAAAAAAAATAGAAGCATTACAAAAACCTTTTTAAAAAAGCAGAGAGAGAAGAGCCTAGTTGCTGCACAGCAGCTTCATGTATAATGGTCACATCTGTGTCTCTGTATCCCGCTTGGAAGGTTTCTACAGCCCTTGAGTGCTGCTGGCGTCAGTGGGTTACAGAGATCTCCTTGATGAGCTCCTACCCTTGTTCCCCACAGGAGCTAAGTCACAGACCATACTTCAGAAATGCACTTGAATCCCAGCCCAGAGTTGCATCTAAACAGTAGTCGTCAATCCTTGCTTTCATTAAGGTTGTCCATGTTTCACTATGGCCTCCATATATTTCAAACAGACAAGCGTCCCCAGATGGGAAGGGACGTGAGGGTGGGAGGGGAGAGGTTTGGGCCTGCAAACAACTGTTCTTCTGTATTAAGTATGAAAAGGGTTTTTTATGAGCATCTTGCGCTGAATGTTCGGTTATTGGGCTTCCAGCACCAGCCCAAACACACACATATGCACAGGGACGCAGCTCAGTACACTGCACTTACCTGTCTATTGTATCAGGCACTAAAGGGCATACTGTCACAGGTACAGTCGGCATGAAAGCTGCCTTTGTGATCCATAAAGAAGAATCTTGCTATTTCCCTCTTGGGAGCATTTATTTGCAGTATAAGCCAAAAGAGTTATGTACCTTATATGTGCAAATAATTGCATTTATCCTTTTAAGTAGAATTTTAAACAGAGCTAATTAAAACATGGAAATGAATCATCTTGCATATTATGGCACAAGAGGTAAATATACATGAAGGCGTGAGTCATATGTTGCCATATATTAGTCACATATACTTGTATTTAGCTGTTTTTAGATATAACTATATGCGTGATGCTTTTGTATCGCAGTCAGGGCATTAAGGGCCTTTGCTAGAAAATGTTTGTATTAATCTGAGTAACCGTTCCGATGTAAAATATTTTCTTTATACAGCCAGGTATTAAAGGACATTGCAAATACAATATTAAGCAATACATTAATGGTTTAGGCTTAGATATCAATCTATTTCCATCATAAGAAACTTAAAGGTCTCCAAAAGAGGAATCAAAATATCAAGGGTTGGGCCTCAAAAAAACTGAGAAATGGAAAAAAGGTATAATTTATTATACAGGTATTGGACCCGGAATGCTCAGGACCTGGGGTTTTCTAAATAAGGGACCTTTCCATAATGTGGATCTATTAAAAAATAATTTAAACATTAAATAAACCCAATAGGATTGTTTTGCCTCCAATAAGGATTAATTATATCTTAGTTGGGATCAACTACAAGGTACAGTTTTATTATTACAGAAAAAAGAGAAATTATTTTTAACAATTTCAATTATTTGATTGAATTGGAGTCTATGGAGATGGCCTTCCCTTAATTCAGGACTTTCTGTATAATGGGCTTCAGGATAATGGATCCCATACCTGTAACCATCTACTACAGAAAGCAAAGCATCAAGGATGTCATCAGTGTGTGAGGATTCTGGGATTGTAGCATTTATGCAGACAACACTTTCTATAATCTTAATACCTGAATACCATTGTGTGAATATCTTTTGAATAAATGTTGTTCTCTTTCACATTACAATCTTTCTTTGTGATATCTATTTGTATTAAAATGTACTGCATTGTTTGTGATTTAAGCTGTCAGTAATTACCGCCACCATCATCATCGTTTATTCATAACGTGACAATATAGTCCACAGTGCCTCGCAACTGTATGTAGGTAAAACAAAAGGAAAAGAGTATAATGAAATTGATAATGGCAAGATGCTGCTACACATAGTCCTTGTGTTCTAAATTGGTGCAGAAGGCTCAGCGCATTTAAGAATAACAGGATTTGGGAAAAGGAAAGAAGAAATAATGTGGAGTATAATGTGGAAAACCCAATCAATGCACAGTGGATTCAAAAGTTATGTTATTAGTAATGGTCTTGTCTCCAAGGTCTTCCAGTTCATAAGGCTATCAAGACCTTTTGTAGAGGGCTCTCAAATCTCAAGCGCTTTACAGTTATAAAGGAACAAAAAAAAAGATGTATAAAAAGGCTTCCATCCTGGGGTTAAAATCTAGCTTTCTGGTGCCATCTAGTGAGCACTCTTTCTTGCTTCAAATCTTTAACCTAAATGCCAGTTTGAAATGACTTCTTTACATTATATACAGTTTAATTACAAAAAAATGGTTTAAGGCAGTAGAAAACGTTGTAGGTAGTAAATAACAGGCAGCCTTCAAAATAACAGACAGGATTCTGAACTTCAACTCCCACATCTCTCATTTGCTTATACTGGTAGTGGAAATATTAGAAGTTGCCTGTCTCCATTATAAATGAATATCATGGATAATATTTCGGACTGGAACAAGGAATAGAAAGAAGAAGAAGATTGCGACAAGGAGCTTCTACATAAATATCCTGTGCAGGTGCTCCTGTTGCTAAAAACTGCACCACCCAGGGTTTTTCTGCAGAAGCGCCTCCTCCTCTGCGTCTTCCATCTACTCGTTGCTCCAGTATCAGGTAAGTGATTATATCACTGGGGAGTGCCTAAAAGTTGTATGTATACCTTTGCTTCTCCTTGAAACAAATATCAATTATTTATTGTGATCAGGTAGAATAAACATACTTCAATAGAATGGGCAGAATTAATAGCAACATAATCAGCATCAATAGACACCACGCTATAGAAAATGTTTATAAATACAATGGTATGTTATATGCTATGTATATGTATTTTATTGGTGCAAATAAAAACATTTAAAAAATTGTCGCTCCTCCTGCTCATGTATCTCAAGTATCTGCCCAGTGGACATCCAGTAGAGTACCAACCCCACTATAATCTTTGTTGAAACTAAGGTTGATCTAACTGTACCTGACTGTTATTTGCTTCCAGAGCATCTCAATATATGTTTTAGCCCCGCACTGTCTGCAACCAATTCCTGTGTTCCTTCCTCTCTGTCATCCCCATTTTCTAAACACAAATGCAACCTCAGTCCTGAGATGAAATCAAGAGAACATTCAAGAGCACTCAACATTGATTATGAATACAATGGTTCTGTCTGTCACATGACTTTTCTACAGACAGGACGTGCACCACTAGCGGGGTTGTTCTAGCTAACGTTATACTTCTTCACCATCAAACATCACTGCCATTAGATTCTTGCTTATACAGTAAGTGGGGTATAGATGGTGGTAGGTGCTTTGTCCAACCTTAGGAGGACTCCTGAAAGGTAACCAAACTTAGAAAAACACTGAAATGCTTACATTTGTAGGTGAATGTATCTATGAAAGGGGAACTATCACAATTACAATTTAATTACACTTTAGGTCTAGTACAGCCTTTGGGGAAGGGGGGTTCTCTCATTGCCTAGGAGATGTATTAGCGCTCACTCATTTAAAATAACCAACCCCGACAAAAAATCCTGTGTATCTAGATGGCAATTATTTTGTTAGATTTTGTTTGTGCCTGAATAAGTTATTTGAGTTAGCTCTAACATGTCTGCTAGGAAAGGGAGCCCCTGAAAAGATATATTAGATCTAACTGTCAATCAAAATCTGACTCCTACTTCTTCATGAAGAGATAATGAAAAGAAACAGATGCTATTAAGAGGATAGTGAAAAGTAACAGTATATGATTTTCATTGATTGCATTTAGAAAGTTTCTTATTTCAGTAAGATTAATCTTATCTTAAATTTTAATTTTTGCAATAGTCTTGGAACTATGTAAAGGGGGGGGCTAACAAAATACTGATAGCAAGGGGGAGTTCTAAACCCAAAATGTTTGAAGACCTCTGTCCTATAATATATTCCATATATTCCTTTCCTTTGCTGAATACTTTATGCTAGAGTAAATTCTAATTAGTAGGCATTGCATGAAAACGTATGATAAAATGTTTTTACTAAATATCTTCTCACTCCTATAGGAGAAGCACCATAATACACTTGAAATAGAGATAGGTGACAGGTAAAATTAATTTCCATTACGCAAGATTGTCCATGAAGGTTTCAAGTTATCCTGGTCACGATACACAGTATCTAGTAGTAATAAAGGTAAAGAAACTGGAATGATTTGCTGAGTGATCTTAAAAACATTTCACCGCTAATCTGAGCAGCTTCATAGCAAGTCCAGTTTGTGTAGTCTTATCTTTGCTAGATACATGACACAAGGCTTCTGTTAAATGACAAGTAAAGGTACAGGACTCTCATCAGATTAAAGGCCCATTTGACATTTACAATAACATGAAATAATTAACTGCACCTTACACTTATGTTCCTCTATGAAAACCAATGAGTAGCTAGCATGCAAGGCTCAGGTAAGGCAAGTGCTGGCCACACATGTTCAGATTTTAGTCTTTTTTGTACGTTTAAATGCACGGATTTATAAATAACATTCAGACTGAAATTGTAGGATAAAGCCCTAAAAATAACAAACTGGAGGATGGCAGACACCAATAGCACGAAAGTGACTTCCATTGTAGGTCTCCCAGGGATATTGTCAGATCATGTTCAACCAAAATTTTTGACCTGGCCAAAAGACTAAACGACCGATCGCCATGGTGCGAAAAATATCTGGATGATAATTCTGAGTCCACACATGGTCCAAAAATCATATGAAACTATTTTTTTTATTTTATCAGTACATGTATGGCCAGCTTTACCCATAAATGACTTCTATTAAAGATATTTGCATCACTATACATCTGTCCATCCTGCCTTTGATTCGGAATCGAGCAGTTCGAGTTCGGTGCCTATAGACACAAAGAATAGGGCACACATGTCACTTACAAGCCAAACACTGGAAATTATGCCAGGCAGAGTTAGTAATTATTTAGTGTAACTGCGTGTGATTTGTGACAACCCGCACATGCAGTTGGATGCAATTATGGTAGGTTCAGTGCAATTACACCTATAAATTCATCCTTTTGCATCCACAATGACACAGGAATTCTGGAAACAATGGTTTATATTGGGAAAAAAGCAAAGCAATTGTGCTCCAATATGCATTTTGCTCAGGTAAGTTCAGATAACTCAAGAAGTCCCAAAGTAAAAAAACTTAATACTACACCCCTTCAAATCCCTTGAAGATGTAAATAATGTACATAAGCAGCTAGAGTGATGAAAGTGTAACCTTTATTAATTCCCAAATGAAAATAACAAATATTAGAAGCCATTATTTGGGTTGCATCATTTAAAATGTCTGCAGGTGGAATAAACCAGTACATGTTAAAAACCCCTGAATAATTCTAGTTTGGTTATTAAGGAAGGTGATTAAGGAACAAGCCAAAATGTATACAATTAAGGTTTTGCATAATTGCCTCAATCTAAGGCGGGCAGAGACAGAGAATCAGACTAGACCTCTGTTGCCAGGCAGATCTAACCTTGGCATCCTCTTTCCCTGTCTTTCATACAAAAATGAAACCTACTAAGCAACAGTGCACACAAACCCTCAGATAAATTGCTTATACTACTTAGTGCTCATGCCATCTTTACAAGGTTTTCCTATTTCAGACCAAAATTCAGAGATCACAAAAGCAAGGATGCTACATCAATGAGATGCTTGGGGAGTGGCTGGGCAGTACACTTTATACATAAAAGATTTTTCTTTTAGTTTAGTTGCTCTTTAATATTTGGCCTGTGAGCATTTAAATATAGTGACTGGCTATAAACTCTTTCTACTTAACAAGTAACATGATCGAAATTCACTCCATGTGTCACTAGTCTTCAAGTGACTTCAGGTCTAAGTGGTTAAAAAGAAGATGGCAAGCAAAATGAACCAGCGTACCATATTGCCAATATTGCCAAAAACACTGGTGAAGTGTACTTCTAAACCCAGATGTACTACATGTTGTGTGAAATACTGGTGGCAGGAGAGTATCTGATCCCCACCACAAACCACCATTGGCCAGTTATCACCGGTTTGCAACAAAAACTACTCTGCTGATGTGAATTTATGTTGAACAGAAGAAAGGCCCTTACATTTGGAAATAAAGGGTCCCATGAAAGTAAATATTCCTGCATCCCTTACACCTACTCTAATATTATAATAATAATGTTAACATACTGTAAATCATAAAAAACAGCTTTGTTGCAGTTTAGAGGGATACTGAGCTGAGTGGCTGTAGTATATTGAACTAATCCAGGGCCTGCTGGGCACCGTAGAGCTTGGCTAAGCAATAGGTTTATTGTAGTCTATAGTTTATTGGTTCAAAGTTATAACAAGCTAATAAAAGTTAGTTCTTCAGTTAGTTAATGCTGAATGGACGTTATGAAGCCTATCTCTACTTGACTTCATTGTCTAGGTGTCTTTATTGAAAGTTGATCTCTGCAGGAGTATCAGGTACAAATTGCCTCCCCAAGGCTTGGAACATGTTGTGTGACAAATAAGAGTATTTGCAGCTAAGTCCTGCCTGCAGCATATCTATCACACAACATGCAGCACTTCTAGCTTTGGAAAGATGTTTCACACCTCTCGACAGAATGCTATGCTTTCAAATGTAAACCAATAGTGGTTTTACTTTCTTTTTCTTATGTGTCCTGATCAACCTTATTGTTTAAAGAAGATAAAGAGGAAATATTGTACAGAACCATTGGCCATGGCATAATACCAGAGCTGCCCCTGCCATGAGGCATTGTAAGAACCTTGCCTCACGTTTGGTAATTTTAAGAGTTAAATTTTATTTTTGTCAAATGGAAATTAGGGTCTTATAGTACAGAAAGCACTATAGTTCTCTCTGTGCCAGTGATTCTGCTGCTCCCTTGACCTGCTATGATTAAAAAAAAATAAAGGGAGGGGGCAGCATTTGGGCTGCTGCTGCTGCTGCTGCAGCATAATACTTAATTTGAATATATTCATTCTGCTAAAGTGTCAGGTGTAACTGTTCTACAGTATGACAAAATTCCATTCTAGATATATGTCAAGTAATAGTGATATAGGGTTCCACCCCAGGCAAAATTGCAAGAGCACTAAAGAGCGCAAGAGACCATCTCTTAGTGCCCATTCATGCAGAAGCTTTACCCAGTGGAATGGCTGTGCATCTTGGATAAAAGTCCAGCGTGAGGTTCACTTCAACCCACACCCATATTATCACAAGAGCTTTTAAGACCATATGCACATTAATAGTGGTAGCAAAGCAAAAACCCAAATGGTTGGTGCTCACTTTAGAGATATCACCCTTCATTCATATGCTGCCTGTGTGTGCCATAATCTGCCTGCCCTATGCTGCCTGTGTGTGCCATACTCTGCCTGCCCTACGCTGCCTTTGTGTGTCATACTCTGCTTGCCCTACGCTGCCTGTGTGTGCCATACTCTGCCTGCCCTACGCTGCCTGTGTGTGCCATACTCTGCCTGCCCTACACTGCCTGTGTGTGCAATACTCTGCCTGCCCTATGCTGCCTGTTTGTGCCATACTCTGCCTGCCCTACGCTGCCTGTGTGTGCCATACTCTGCCTGCCCTATGCTGCCTGTGTGTGCCATACTCTGCCTGCCCTACGCTGCCTGTGTGTGCCATACTCTGCCTCCCCTATGCTGTCAGTGTGTGCCATAATCTGTCTGCCCTACGCTGCCTGTGTGTGCCATACTCTGCCTCCCCTATGCTGTCAGTGTGTGCCATAATCTGCCTGCCCTACGCTGCCTGTGTGTGTCATACTCTGCCTGCCCTAGGCTGCCTGTGTGTGCCATATTCTGCCTGCCCTATGTTGTCACTGTGTGCCATAATCTGCCTGACCTATGCTGCCTGTGTGTGCCATACTCTGCCTGCCCTATGCTGTCTGTGTGTGCCATACTCTGCCTGCCCTATGCTGCCCTTGGGGGGTGAACCTGGCAGGGGTTTGTTCTGGGAGTTTGTTAGCATTTGGAAATAGCCATTATGTGGTCTGTAAGGTGTGTAATTATGTGCTGGGGGTTGCCGTGCTATCTACAGGGGAGGCATATGGATTTAAAGGTATGTCTTAATATGACATAATATAATTCTTTCACATATGAATAAAGGGTGATATCCCTACAGTGAGCACCAACCATTTGGGTTTTTGCTGTGTTACCACCATTAATGTGGGTATGGTCTTAAAAGCTCTTGTGATAACATGGGTGTGGTTTGAAGTGGGTGCGGTTTAAAAAAGGGAAGTGGCTTCCATTATCGGCCCTCCGCCATGTAGGCCAGAAAAATTCCGGCCCTTGGTACCAGAGAAGTTGGACAGCACTGCCATAGGAGTAGTACATACAATCTAGACATGGTCTGCTGCAAAGGTGAGCTTTAGATTGTAGACACACATATTTCTTATATACCGTATATCTATGTTTTTGCATTGCAAATGGCTAGGATCAGTTAAACAGAAGAAGGGAAGATGGACCCTCATATTTTTCTTGATTTGTTCATATGGGGCATGCACTATAGTAATTAAAAAAATGGCTTCTGGCATATGACTGTGTAAGTGGAAAAATAAACTGCACAGTATTAGGAAATCTCACATCTCTGCTTCTTTATAAATAGCACAAAGGATCTCTGTTCCAGTGACTTGCTAATAGCAGCAGTATTTATAAAAACTGTGCCATTTTTTACCCTAGACTGCTTGCCATAAATCATACCATTATTTATCATCAGTGAGACAAAATCAGGCAACAAAGAAATCCTGGACTGAAAAATGGCATCAATCAACAATGCTTACGCCACTGTTTATTTTTCAAGCTAAAACCTCTTACACTAGAATTTAATAAAAAATGAATTACACAGTTTTGCATTGTATAAATGACTGATTTTACAGCATGCACCATGGCATTAAAATGGAGATGCTTGATGCACTTTTTCCACTGCTTTATACATATACTGTACCTCTAGTGTTGTAGAGATATTAGACTGCAAGATGAAAAGGAAAATGGCCCCAGAGAACTACAATTTCAGTGTTTGGATTACACATATCCTAGGGAAGCTGAACGTGGAGCTCATTTATCTAGGCAGTATAATGCTAGAATTCACGCAGTCTCCAAACTAACTGTGAACACAATGGGGTTCCTTGTCATTCAGACTGACATTAACTGAAGGTTCCCTTTATGTGTAAGTGCAAGCGGCACCAAACACCACTCGATACAGTAGAATTATGTGCACCAGGAGGAAGACACAATGGCAATTTGATTAAACCCAGATTTTTGTTCCAGACCCATTCAAAGTCGAGAGCAGTAATGTGTACATCCTTTTTCCTGCACTCTGTGAAGGATTTCCGGATACACGTTGTAAACATAATCACATGCTGTGGCTCATTTATCAAGGGGCCCAAATGTACAAATAACATGTGTGAGCATACAGTACTATTTTCCAGTCTCTGTCTGCCATAATTCAGTGCATTTTTAGGGAGCCACAGCAGCATGCATTCAAAAAACCATTACAAACATGCTTTTTTGCTGAAAAAGCTGTGGAAAAATTCTGCATTGAAGCTAAACAATGTGAAAATTTGTATGTGTTTTTGCACCTAGTGCATCTTGCTTCCTTTCATAAGTTAGCTCTATATTACGGGGGCCATTTACAAACAAATTTCATCAAAACAGCTAAACATCTGACAATTCGCCAGCTAAAACCTGCCAAGATCATGTCGAAGTCAATGGCAGCCCCTTCCCTTACATAGAGGATACTTCTCTTGCGTCGACACTTTAGAGATTTTGGATTTTTGATGCATGTCAGACATTCATGGAAATGAATGGATTTTTTTTTTAAAAATGAGAAATGTTATGAGTTTTAGTATGTATTTTTAGAATGTACCTCTATGTGTTTATAGGGAAAATGTAGGGAAAGTGGCAATATATTGCAAATCAGACAAAGTTGTCAAATGAATTGTAGCTTGCTAGGTATATGAAATTAAATAAGGAAAAAATAAAATATAATCTGTAAGACTTATTTGGGGGAGACAAGATGTATAATACATATGTGCTCTTCAATTGCCTAAACCTTGGATATTATTCTGTTGCTTTTTATATCCAAAAATTAAAAATATACATAGTTTTTAACTGGGGTATAGACCATTTACCAGTGTAAGTAGATGTACTTCCTTTAAGTATAATACAATGACCATTAGTGTCATTGACCAATGTTGGAAAGCAATGCATGTCATGCCTTTTTTAGCTTGATGCTAAGTAGCATATAAAGATTAGTGTGGGTCAATCAAAAAAAAAAATGGGAGTCAACCATCTGTCCATTTAAATGTTATGCTTACAGAATGTGTAACTGAAAATGTAGAGAAGTCTGTGGTGCAGGAGACATCATTGCTGGCACTGGTGCAGGTAGATTTATATGTCAAGGTCTGTGCATATTTTTGGGTAGACTAGAGTTAATGCATCAGTGATTCTTTTGCTTTATAGTAGTACATACACACTATGATATATCTAGACCAGTGCTGTCCAACTTCTGTGGTACCGAGGGCCAGAATTTTTCCGACCTATGTGGTGGAGGGCCGATAATGGAAGCCAGTTTTGACCACTCCCCTTTTTGAAACCGCACCCACTTAAAACCACACACGTGTTATCACATGACCATACCCATATTAATGGTTGTAGTACAGCAAAAACCTGCCATACTCTGCCGTCCCTACCCTGCCTGTGTGTGCCATACTCTGCCTGCCCTACCCTGCCTGTGTGTGCCATACTCTGCCTTCCCTACCCTGCCTGTGTGTGCCATACTCTGCCTTCCCTACCCTGCCTGCGTGTGCCATACTTTGACTGTGTGTGCCATTCTTGGCTGGTTTGTGCCATACTTGGCCTTTGTGTGCCATACTCTGCCTGCCCTACCCTGCCTGTGTGTACCATACTCTGCCTGCCCTACCCTGCCTGTGTGTGCCATACTCTGCCTGCCCTACTCTGCCTGTGTGTGCCATACTCTGCCTGCCCTACCCTGCCTGTGTGTGCCATACTCTGCTTGCCCTATGCTGCCTGTGTGTGCCATACTCTGCCTGCCCTACCCTGCCTGTGTTTGCCATACTCTGCCTGCCCTATGCTTCCTGTGTGTGCCATACTCTGCCTGCCCTACCCTGCCTGTGTGTGCCATACTCTGCCTGCCCTACCCTGCCTGCGTGTGCCATACTCTGCTTGCCCTATGCTGCCTGTGTGTATGGCACACACAGGCAGCATACAGTGACACAATGCTGGCACTGCTCCTACAGTCTGCACAATAACTATATATTAAAAAACTTTTTAATTGCACTACCACCTCAGTATATGTTCTTTTTGTAGTGTGCAGGGATTATTTGTGGGTTTCTACTGCTCCTACAGTCTGAGGTGTGAACAGGGGAACAATGTGGGTGATTACAGCCTGAGCCTGAGGTGTGAACCAGCGCCGGATTTCAAATCCGGGTGCCCCTAGGCCGCCCCCTATTCCCCCCTGCGCATGCGTGAACAAACCACCTCCCCCCGTGCCGCACCGACACAAGCATGCATGGGCGGACATTTAAACTCCCATACGGAGCACTGGGGTGAAGTCCCCATCTACAGAAAGCATCACTAACTCTCAGATGCCTGTGTGGCCCATTTAGATGCCCATGCATGTTGTCCAGCCAAAAACTTAATATACAGATGGAGTAAGCATCTCCTGGCAGTTCTCTACTCAGTTCTGTAGCTCCTTTAAGTGATAAACATGAACAGAGAAAAGTCATTAGACTCCTACATCAATTAAGTAAAATTCTGGTGTTCTCTCTAGCCAACCGGACAGAACAGCAGCGGGTGCTTTTGATAAAAATGTATAATATTAGCAATGAAAAACTGCTAATACCATAAAAACTAAAAGAAAAAACAATGTAAATAATGTATTACCAATCAAAATATTTATGGTTGTTAGGGTTAATAAGCCTAGCTAGCGGACAGCAGTTTCAATACCAAACTGAACAAAAACCTAATAATTAGGAAAAACAAACATAAAAAAAATATACAAGGAGAATGAATGGCATCTCCAACACAGCAAAAAGTTCATTTCAAGGGCCGCTCCACCGTTAAAGGTAACCAAATGTGTTCTTAAACTGGGATACGGTAGGAAACAACAGAGAAAAGCACAGGTTAATGCTAGTTCCACACTGGGTGGACTATCTGCCTGTGGATAAACACAGGCCGAGAAGCTGCCAATATGCTTGAAAAATCTGATCGTTGTGGCGTTGCCCTGGGTGCAGCCTCAATAAGTGGAATTTGGTGTGAAACTGCACACAGACTGGCTCATTTTTTTAAGCATATGGGCAGGTTCTCTGCCTGCAGATAAACGCACCCCGTGTGGCACTAGGCTAGCAGTGGCTGAAACCAGGGGCGTTTCTAGCACCTGAGCCTCCTCCTGAGATGGCTCCTGCAATGCCGCCCCACCACAGCCCCCTACACTTACCTGGGTACAGCACCAGAGAGGGCTGCATCGCCAGTAAAGATGCGGTGTAAATTGCAGTCTCTGCACCAAATTTCCATTGTAAAAACCGGAAATCCGGCTCTTACAGTTACGAGCAGCAGCTCATGGTAAAAGCACCCCTGGCCGAAACCCACATTATCCAACAACTTGACCATACACGAGCGCATAGCGCACGAGGGCCTCATTTCCATTGATCTGTTCATTGGAACTGACTGTTCAGAAGATGGGAAAAGCAGAAGCCTGACTGGTCCCAAGACTGAAGAAGAACAGCATACAGCACCTTTATGTCATAAAATGCCTTTATTGGATACACATGGCTCGTTCTCGGATAAAGCGACGTTTCAGGCCTCACTTGCCCTTTTTTCAAGCTTGAAGTGAGGCCTGAGACATTGCTTATGGTCAGACTACAACTGCCATCATAAAAAATATGCTTTTATGGTATCTCTCTCTTAGTAGAGGGCTGTCCCTGCTGAATTGTACTTAGTACAGTGGATTATCTAAGATGATTTAGAGATGTCCCTGCTGAATACATACACTGGAAAAGTTTTTTCTGGTATAGATTTGAGGTATCTTCATGTACTGGCTATGAAGAAATGCAAGGGGCTGTTCCTGTTAACTTGTGCTTAGTACAGGGGGATACCTATGCTGGGAAAGTTTTATAGTATTTCTCTATATAGCAGAACACCCCATGTTGTTCAAGTCACAGTTCTCAGGGCAGCTTTAGATTTGAGCCTGATACACATTCTCAGCTTCCTCATACTGCCTGAGTAGAAAGGAAGTAAAGAAGCTGAGAAACCAACAAAGTGACATGATATAGACAGAGAAAAAGAGAGAGTGAGAGCTCCAGGGGTAAAGGTTTAGGGCAGAAAGGACATATTTATTGGGTTGGGGGGGAGTAACCAATTAAGGGTTCCCTGTGTTATGGGGGTTTGTGTAACATGTATGGCATATTGTGTTACTGGCACCTGTCTAAATGCAGGTCACTTCCTGTTACCCAAGATGCAATAGTTTCTGCTTACAGAATACCTGAAGGCCCAACAGTCAAGAAGCCTGGTCACTGCCAGAGTAATGAATGATTTGTGCTGCTGATCTGCCCCCTGACTAGAAGAAACCTGTCCCATACATACCTTGTATATACCATTTCCCATACTAAGGTCAAAGCCATTCCTATTGTTGAGGCTGCGTGTAACCCCCATCCCTACCCACTACTCAGTCTAAGGAAGGGACGCCCTATAAGCTAAGGGCCCCTGGTTTCACAGACTTAACAGCAGCAGTGATTGCAACCATTGCTTATGTATGAACGAATGAATGAATGAATCTTTGTAACAGATATGGCAGCACAGTAACTGCACTGACTCAATAGGCCACACATACAAAGCAATGCTCTGGGTACATAATAAGCTATGGATGTACTGCACATCTAAGGGCAAATAACTGCCATATAAACCTTACTCATAAACGGGGTACACTTCCCCTTTAACAATGTCACATGTCATAATATGAGAGGAGACTTGACCCTAGGAATGTGACAGTTGGTTTAGTTCGTTGGTTGGCATTGTGGTGAGAGGTAAGTGTAAATCCCTCTGGAGAGATTTTTTGCTAAATAACCCTTATTTTAGGTAAATAAAATAGTTGTGTGACACCCCCCAAACTAGTGGATGTTGCTCCTCTCACTGATTTTAGTGAATCTGGAGAATTTTCCCCTAAAAGAGGCTTTAGAGATGCCATTAATCTTAGTGCTGGTTGGGAGACACAGACGCAGCATTTGGCAGTTATGCAGGGATGCCAGCAACTATGCGCTTTCTTTCACTGGAACCCACATACAATTATAACATTTGGGGGCCATACAAAATAATGTCATTTTTGTTCCCTGTTATGACAGGATCCTTAGAGTTTTGCCCAGGTATATACCCTACTCTCATGTACCAACCTTAATTGTAACTGAATTAAAGACCTGCCCCCATACGTATAATGCCATATAAACCTTACTCATAACATGGTACAGTACCTTTCATGTGATGAGCACCCAGGAATGTGACAGTTGGTTCAGTCCGTTGGTTGCCATTGTGAGAGATTTTTTGCCAAATAACCCTTATTTTAGGGAAACAAAAATGGAAAATAGTTGGGTAACACCCCCCAGACTAGAAGATTTTGCTTCTTTCAATTTTGTGAATTTGGAAAATTTTCCCCTAAATGAGGCTTTTGAGATGCCATTAATCTTAATGATTTGGCAGTTATGAAGGGCAGCCAGCAAATATACAATATTTTTTTTTCTAAGGACACCCATAAAAATATAAGACATGCAGGCAATACAAAAAATTTAATTTTTATTCCCAGTACTGACAGGCTCCTTAGAGTTTCGCCCCTCGGCCCCCGGGTATCTGCCCTGCTCTCATGTACCAACCTTAACCTTTAACTGAATTTAACTTTTTCCTTTTACAGATTGGTGGGGGCTTTTAAGTTTTTAAGTTTATTGTCATATATAAATAACAATGAAGCATCATTACTGTAATGAAATTTTTTTGACCCATGTTCCTCCCAACTTTACATAGACAAAATTTTTTTATCAATACTGGGCAAATCTGCACCTGGGCAGTAATCCTTGGCACCAATCAGATTTGTGCTTTCATAGTTCTACATGCAGCTGGTAGGGTAAAGCTCACCAACTTCGGTGATTTGCTGAAATCGCCTGCGCAGCGTGTGCCATCCCACCGGCGACTTACATTTTCGCCGGTGGGATGGCAATTCGGGGAGATTAGTCTCCTGTGAACAGGGAGATTTGTCGCGGGCGACTAATCTCCCCTTGTGCCAGAGCCCTTAAGGGTAAAATAGGCAAATCTCTCCCTTACTCTCACACCTTGTTTCTTATACGCCTTCTAAGTTTAGGTCCTAAGTATTTTGGAAAGGGCCCTCTTTACTTCTTGTATTGATTATCAGTTTTCATTTGCATGTATTCTGTATATTTAATTTATACACAATGTTATAAATAATAGAAATAATCCCCTGTATAGGAAATATTGCTAAATGCATTATGTATGTATAACTTTAACTTTATTATCCCTAAAGCTGACTTTTCTTTTTTATTCCCTTCTTTATACAGATTGCTATTGTGCCTTCTAGCGTTCATTTGCGATTCAGTGCGATTCAGTGCGATTCAGTGCGATAACAGCGATATTTTGATTTTTCTGGCATCTCCCTGGTTTGATATATTCTATTCTTATCGGAGCTAGTGGGGATAGCCACAGACTACAGAGAGAGACCCCTTGGGGTTCCCCGGCCTTGTGCCGGCCCCTCTCCTCAAACCATCACGATGGCAACTGGACGACATCTTTTGAGAGGTAATCTTTCAAATCCAACAGATATATTCATGAAATATTTTACAGCAAATCTGCCCATAATACACAAGGGAGGGGCGTTCAGTTTGTTAGGTCTCTTGGGGGGGGCGGCTCGGGGTCAAAAATGCCCCTGTCTCTACCCCAGTTATGCCTCATTATGTAACCACATCCACACAAGGTTTGTAAGGTAATCAGTCCCTTAATAGCTTATTTGTATTTTTAGTCTGTATTTAAAAAGGTTCAAAATGTAGTTCTTATTATCCTCAGCATAGAGCAGAGATACTGTGCCAAAGGGTTTGCCCCAGCCTGGCCCTAATAAAGCCCCACAGGGCTTTGTGCATATAAACCCCATACATATACCATATCTTGTCTTCATTAGAAGCAAATCCATCACTATCAGCAGCGTTATATTGGCCATTTATCATTAGGTAGAACAGTGTTTCATACAAACGGGACAATATAGATTAGGAAATACTTGACTATAAGCCCTTTCATGTCTTGAATCTTTTCCTATTGCTTTTCCAAAAATAATTCCCATGTGTCTCTTGTGTCTGCTTTTAGGTTGCGAGAGTATCAGGAGCAAGCCAGGGCTGCAGGTAATGCGTCTGTTTCTTCTGTAATTTCCTTTCCTACAACTTCAATAGAAACTACAACCTCTTCTTAAGTAGCTCTCTGTCTTCACAGCATCCTGTCTCTCTCAGTGTTTTGCTTTTACAAATAAAGGTGGGAGCTGCCATACTATTTGAATCTGTGCAGTTATTGGAAAGGCTAATTTCCTGGGGTGGGGGGGGGGGCAATATTTTAGACCCCTTCAGTGAATCAAACAGCTTTTTAACCCTGGGCCAGTGCTCCTTTTCAGAGAGATAATGCACCAGCCCAGGGAAAAAACTAACAGAGCGCCACACTCACATCCTACTGTGTTTTCCGGCTTGAGCTTGCGCATGAGCAATACAGTAGGTAGAGTTCCACCTGTGCCATATCCCTTATTCCTGCCATTATGTGCCATAGAAACCCCCAGCCCTTTTCTCCTTAGTATATTGATGAATTTACAGTTGTGTCCCTAATGCTCTTTTCTCTAACTTACAGGAGCTGTTCCTCGCCCTGGACACATTCAGGCCTGAAAACACCAATTTTGAGGCCTTGATTTCTTTTTATGGTAAAATCTTATATTAATCACCAGTTCCTTAAGTTGTTCTGCTTTAAAGCCTTTCAATGAAAATAGAAAGTGTAACCCCCAGTATCCCCACTTTTATCTTGCTGCATCTTGATTCACCCAAGCCACTTTCCTGGTACCTGACTGCCCATGTGCTTAGCCTGAATCAGTAAAAGTGATACCTGGGAGCAGTACCCCCCACCCTTAATCAGGGTTAATGGGTAGGGAGGGGTGATAAGGAGCTAAAGCAGCCATGCCATGCAGTGTTCAAGACTTTTAATCTTCCATAAGCTCCAGTACAACCCCATTAAATAGGAAGTACTCTACAGAACATAACACTAGCACAAAAGTGCAAACATGGCGTCTGAAATTGGCAAAGGCTGTAGCGTTAGTCTACTGTTGTTGAATTGCTTTCCCTCTTTCAGCTCAGTGTTTAATGGAAATGTATTTTTCCCTGCAGAACATCACTGTAGATATTTTTTTGGGAAGATCGAAGACCTGTAAGTAAACATAAATGATCTTATTATATGTTGTGAATTGTTTACTATTGCCCCTGGGGAAAGTGCAAGAGCAATAAGGGTGAAAATTCACACCCCTTAGGGCCCATGCACTAAGCGACTGATCTGCGCAGGCCGTGCTCTGTGCCTTGTGCCAGATACAGCATATGGTGTAGGATTCAGAACAAAGGGTATTAAATAGTGAGTAAATGACTCTCCTGCATCTTGTGGCCCATGCGCTCTGTATCTTGTGTATATGAATGAAGTGCAAGCTGGGGGGTTCCAGAGGACAGTCACATACCCCCAACCCCCTATCTTCTCTGAATGCAGGGCTGCCAAATGCAGTCAGCATCACATTCAGAGAAGCAGAGCCTTGTGCAAAACACAGGAGCAAATCTCCTTGCCCCATACATGGTAAATTAGCCCTCTTTTGTTTCACTGGATGGACTTTGTGCAATGGCGCCACTCAAGGGTCCTATTTATAACTGTTTAATATAAGCTAATTACTTCATTTTATATGAATTCTCCTTCATTGGCTATTTCTAAAAGTGTTATTATTGGAAAAATATTCTTATTTAAGTGGCTTTCTATTTTCACTGTTTTTCATTCAAATCTGATTATATAGAGTAAGCAGCACCCAGGCATCCACTCACTGCAATGCATTATGGGACTTTCTGTGTTTGGCTTCACACTGTATCTGCTATAATGAATAAGTGCATCTACAATAGAAATACAATGCAATAGTATGTATAACCTTTTATTAACGCTCGGTGGGAACTCTTTTTCAGGAAAGATTTTCTGATTTTTTACACCATCGAGATCAACACCGATGAGGAGAACATCCCCAATTATTTAGTTATGCTTAATAATCTGGTAAGAAATCCAAAACAAATGTTTAGATAAATAAGGAATAAATGAAATTCCATTGTCAGCTCTTGGCCCAGTACAATTTATGTCTGGATCTTTACTCCATATTATGAAATGACACAAGGCTCAGGCAATAACATTGGATGAGCAGATCCAGAGCTGCACTAAATCCAACTAAACCTGTTGCTAGTTAACTATTCCCTTTATCTAGTTTAAATGATAGTGGGGCTAAACAGAGCCACAGAGTGTGCATAAAGCTAATACGTGAGGCAGTCACTCTTCCCAAAGTCCCTTTTAAACATAAAGCCCACGCAACTACAGAGGTAACTGGAAATGGTACAATCCCTGTGTCTTAAGTACATTTGGAATAATGAGGTGAGCTGTAGTGATAGGATGGTAATTGCACAGCGGCGCTGCCTCGTATTTCCGCCGCTGAGATGATATTGCTGCTGCGCTTTCATTCTAAATGAGCAGGAGTCAGTCAGGGAGTCACAGTTATAATGAAGAGGCATAAAAACTATTTGGCTCTTAAAGAACTTACTCTGGGTTTATAGGACTGATTATAAGAGTAATAGCACTGACCCATAGATTCCTTTCTCACACTGCTACTCTCTTTTATGTTACAGAGGAAACTGGAAGTACTCGAGGGGATGTACTTTATTGCATGCCCTCTTGCATCACCAGTAAGTGTCATTATTATTATTAAGGTTTTTATTCACTGTGTGTCTCTATTATAATCAGGAACATTATTATTCACTGTATGGTGCCACATGGGCACAATAGTGACATTGGTACAAAGCAGTGCTTAACATTGAGCATCTTCTCCCACAGACGACACAAGAAGGACAAAAAATGCGCAGCCAGTATGAGGCACTGGTAATTCTTCATACAGTAAGTTCCCTGGATCACTGTCCCTTGTGCTTTGTTGTAGATTTATTGCCAAATGTGCTTTAATCAGCTGATTCCAAAGAGGACACTTGCACAGGAGGTGCTGCTGGGCATGTTGCCTACTGGGTATTTTCCCTGGCATGACAAAAGTCAGACTGATGCTCAGGGCTACTTGCAATACCACATGCACCTTTAATATTCTCTATTTATCTGACTTAATAATACACTGATCATAAGGTGCTGAATTAAATATTACGGTATTAGGTCTATGGACGGACATTTGGCATAGATTATAGAGATATTATGCGCAAGTGCTACTTTCTCTAATACAAAGCATAGTTACATAGTTAATATGATATGAAAATGACAATAGTCTACCCCTCCAAATGACACCAAGTGCATATGTGTGTGTGTATATATATATATATATAATAAGTTCAAGAATGGACAGCACACACTTTAAAGCGCAAAAAGTATATTAAAGTGTGTGCTGTCCATTCTTGAACTTATTTTGTATGCAAGGACATCAGAACCTGTTGGGGACGTGCACCATGTTTTTTGTTCTATTGCAGGGTGCTGTACTATTACATAAAACAAGTATATATATATATATATATATAAACAAACAGAGTACCGCACACACAGGTACTTTATGAAAAAGCAAAAAAGGTTTATTGAAAAAGATCCGACGTTTCGAGCACCAACTGTGCTCTTCCTCAGGGACTATCACAAAATCAGTCGGCAGGTTATTCCACAACCTCATTGCAACTATTCCACAACTATTGGCACCATCTATACAGGTATGATCATAACTATCTTTTTTCTTTCCCCTTTGTTCTGTTCCCTGTGCTCGCAGGCAGTAAGATCCAAGCTGGAAGAATTAATGCGCAGGATTACAGAGAAAGAAGAGGAGTTGCAGCGACTTCCTGGGTATGTATTTTACATTAAACTTTCCATTACAGTTACTGACACATAAGAGCAATATATAGAAGAGATGGAGCAAGAGAAATAACAGCATCTTAACATCAACATTACATTCCCTGCCAAAATATGTGTTTATCAGTTTAGTCTGATTCATTCATACAATATACCAAAATCCCCCCTCTAAGAAGGCAGTAGAAATTTTTCAAATATTGCAGCTCCCTCCTCGAGATGAAGCCTGTCCCTACAGCAAACTTGGAACATGCTCAGTAACTGCCCTATCAGGGTATATTATTCCTCCAGTGATCATAACTGCAGTCCTAAAACTTTGAAAACAGATGACAGTACTTGACTCATGTTTTATTTTTTCACTTTAGAACCAGCGCACAGGAGATCAGAACAGCAGAGGAGAGTGCACAGGAGACACCGGGTGCAGAGGAGGAAGCAGCGGAGGAGACTCCTGCTGCAGAGGGAGAACGCCTGACCCTTAGAAGAAGGGTCAGGAAAGCCCTCAAAAGGCGGTTCCAGAGAATTTGGGTAATATATTTATTTACTTACAATCTATTGTTAATTTGCAGATGCCATGTCAGTCAGTGCAGCTTTGTTTACCTGCCGTTCCAGTCATTTAGGCTGTCTGCCAAACGCTTAGAACAGGGGTGTCAAACTCAATCACATAAGGGGGCCGAAATCTAAAACACTGGCTAAGTTGCGGGCTGAATTTTTTTAGTTACTATGTGAGGAGAATGGAAATTGATTATGCTGGATGGTCAGACACACTCACCAAGGGCCACATAAAACAGCCAGGCGGGCCGGATTTGGCCCCCGGGCCTTGTGTTTAACATATATGCCTTAGAACAACAGAATGGCAGCTATAGCTAGTATGGCAAATGTAAAAGTAGAAAAAGCTAGCACTGTCCACACTAACCATACACGTTCAAAATATAACCGTCTATACTCTCGTATTGAGATCAGATGGACTAGAGTAAGTGTACTGGGGTAACGTGCAACTGAAGTAAAATTATATAGAGAGAAAGAGAAAAAACAGGGAGACACGCTAGCAGGTGGTCCCTGTATAGACTCTGAGCAGCCTCACACTACCTCATAGTTCTTACTGTTATTGAACATCACCCCAGGCGATTTTTAATGGGGATTTCTTTAAGATATACTTCACCTTTTTAAGTTTGATTAATAAAGGTTAAGTTTTAATTTCCTATCCTATTTGATCAAGTGAATTACCTGTTAATAATCATTACCTTTTCCTGGGATTAACGGTGCAATGCTCTGAAGTCTATACAGGGACCACCTGCTAGCGTGTCTCCCTGTTTTTTCTCTTTCTCTCTATATAGCTAGTATGGCCCCTAGTAAACTCTCTGCCCCTTCAGCCTGTGGGCTGATCAGTCAGAGAGCATACCTGATAGGCCACTGTATGGCTACCCTTAGGTTATCTAGTATAACCAGCAATTCTCTAGTACGCCAATAAGGGGGAGGTATGATAACCCTCATAGGGCAGCTGTAGCTCTGGCTCAGATATCCACCTTTGGAAAAGGGTTTTCCCAATGGTAAAATTCCAGAGAGCTGATATCCTGTAGGGCCAGACTAAGATTTATATGATGAAAAAAAACATTATCGCTGTAATTTATTCATGTTTCAACATTTTCTTTCTTTTTTTTTCAGCGTGCCACTAGAAGTCTTTTCAGGGGGGGATGCTGTCACCAACCTCCCCCTGCTCCATAGTATAGTTGGGGTAAGTATGTGTTTATAGGGGTGGGTGGTTGGCTGTGTGTTTAGAAGGGTGGCTGTGCTTGTTAAGGGGTGAGTGGGTGTGAGTATGGGTGGATGCGTGTGAGGAGGAGTGGGTGGGGGGGTGCATGTGAAGAGGGCTGAGGGGTATGTAGAGGGAGTGTGTGTTAGGGGGTGATATATAACTTATACAGCCATGATCCAGGGTGTAAAACCGACTGCCGTTTCTAGGAGTCAGGAAGGAATTTTTACTTTCAGGTCAGTGCAAGGTTTATGCCTTCCTCTGGATCATCCTATGCATGCACGTGCAGAGAAGGTGGGAGCATGTGTGTGGGGGTGCATGTATAGAGGGGTGGATAGGGAAGTGTGTATGTTGAGGGGTAGGTGGATGCGTGTGTAGAGATGTGGGTGGATAGGTGTGTTTGTAGAGGGGTGGGTGGATGGGTTCATGTGTAGAGGGGTGGTAAGGTGGGTGTGTAGAGGAGCAGGTGGGGATGTTTTTGTAGAGGGACAGGTGGAGTTGTGTGTAGAGGGGTTAGTGGATGCATGTAGAGGGGTAGATGACTGTGTCTGTGTAGAGCGAGGTTAGCAGATTGGGGTTGAGTGTGTAAAGGGGTCAATGGGCGGAGGGGGGGTGTGGGGGCACATGTGTAGGGGTGTGAATATATGTGTAATAGAAGGTATGAAGCCATGATTCAGGGTGTAAAACTGATTGCCGTTTCTAGGAGTCAGGAAGGAATTTTTTACCCTCAGATGAGGGTTTTTTGCCTTCCTCTGAATCATTAGCTGTTAGGAATACCCAAACCTAATTGGCTATGAATTGGAATAAACCCTGTGATCATCAACAGATTTTCCCATAAACATGTCTCTGCATTTTTCTTGAATTCCTAATGTAAAAGACGGGAAGGGGGCTTCTGTGCCTCATTCTACTAAAGGTGCCTGACCAATGGTGTGACAGGGAAATGAATACCGCTGGGAGCTGCTCAAATGGGCAAGTTCAGGGGTTCAGGGTAAAACAGGGTGGTGGTGCTGATTAAGAGGTTAAGTTGAAGAAGTGGATGGATTAATATATAATGGAGGGGGTTCTGCTGTAGGGGGGTGAAAGATACAGTGAGCCAAACGCAGCGGCGTATCGAGAATACAGATACCCAGTTACTGCCCCCTCCTATGAAGTTATGCGTGCCCTCTGCAAATATTAAGCAGCAGGCAGGCATGACTTCAGCAAAGATAGAAGCTATAAAAGAAGCAGACCCCTGGTCCAGGCCCCCCTGTGCCATCCGTGACTGCAGGGTCCGTTTCCTCTATATTTACGCCACTGATACGGAATTCTAAAGATTGGAAGCAACTACAATATTGCATTACTTAATAGGCCACAATGCAACTGCATCTCTAAGGGCACTTCTCAGCAGCCCACTGATACTATACCATTTAGTGAATGTATGTGTTTGCTACAGGGGAAGGCCTATGCCGAATTCATTTTTGAGTACCGCCCTGTACAGGTTGAGACAACTTTTGGGGAGGAATTCCTGCTAATGTGATGGTGGAGTATACCAT
The DNA here is from genome assembly GCF_000004195.4 of Xenopus tropicalis. Taxonomy (NCBI): domain Eukaryota; kingdom Metazoa; phylum Chordata; class Amphibia; order Anura; family Pipidae; genus Xenopus; species Xenopus tropicalis. Next base: position 109,987,416 of record NC_030679.2, read on the forward strand.
TTTCTTTATCACACATCCGATAGATTGCTAGGCCATATGACCCGCTGGCCTCTTGCATGGAGACTACAGGAGCAATGTGGGGGATAAAAATGAGGGCTACAGGTTTTTATTTAAAATAGAACTCCTTGTAGCTCAACAACAGCAGAGGAATCTTAGGTGATATGTACAAAGCAGCATCATCACCTGCACTGCCAGTCATTCTATAGATGTATAACTGAGGTGAAAGCTGGTTATTTGTGTCTATTTTACTGTGATTTTCCTCAATTTTCATGTTTAAGAGAAATCTTAAATGGCTCTATTCTGGAAATAAAACACCACGGTGGTTAGGACCCCTGAGGTGGCGCTGACATTACCTTAAAACTTATGGTACAGTGCAATGCAGACATTGAAATTCTTTAAAATTATTTTGCTATTAGTCTAACAGGTCTCCAGTTTTATTCTTCAACAACTATGTGGTTACTAGGGTCTAATTTACATTGCCCACCTGAAATAATACCCCCAGGGCTTACGGCATAATAAATACACTGATCAACTAATACATAATATACCCAGGGCATATGGGAGAATAAATACACTGACCAACACATACAGAATACTCCTGGGGTACACATGGCAGAATATAGACAGTGCAGAAAGAATTCCTCCTCCAGATTCCACAACTTCCCCAGCCCCAAAGTCATTGGGAAAATGTGCTAGTGATGTGGCACTTCTGAGATTTTTCTGTATTTTACCTAAGCCTCCCTGCCTGCTGGGGTATATACAGACTTACCAGCTTTGGAAAGTACATGGCATTGCGTGGGGCCTATTGGGAACTGGGTGTGATTTGAATAAGGCAAACTTCAACAGAGACTTTAACAGCTATGGGATAATACTTCCCGTAATTGGGCACTAAATTACCCCAAAATTAAAGTGATGAATTAACACCTGACTGTCAAATGGAAAATACCTGCCAGTTACTGCTGGAGGAATTCCTTTGTCCTTACCTGTTGGCCTGCTTTCCGGACCCCTCTGTGTTATCTTGCCGGGATCAGCCAGGAATTCAAAAGATTCTGAGCCAACCCCAAAGAACCTCTGGGCTTCTTTGTCAGCGTAATAAAGGAGGAAGGCAGGCTGCACGGCTATCCTGAAGGAGAAAATAAACCCCTATTAACCCAGGTTACCATACAACCTTCTAACAGCCCAGCTTGCCAGTAGCCTACAAGCACTAATTAGCCCCTAGCAATAAATGAAACCCCTATGGCAGCACAAATGCATTCATATAACTATACTAATACCCAACTGATCTCACTAATATATAACTAACACCCAAATGGTCCCATGAATCCCATGTTTGCATGTGGTACTGGGTGAGAGGCTTAGTTTGGTAGCCAGAAGCTGTTCTCAGTGGAGATAGACGAATGTACTAGTTACCTGATCCGCTGCCATGTTTCCTTCCTCCTCAACCTTCTTCTGCAGGGAGTCACCGCCAGTCCGACACTTGGAAACCCCTGCTGCTTGTTTTGGAAGACTAACGTTTAGGGCTCTGGGAAGCAGAATGGGAGAGGGTTCATGTGGCACAGCCATATGGCAAATAATCTATGTTACTTGTCACTAAAATGCTGACATACACCATAAGCAGCAGTGTTTTTGGGTTTGGGGGGGGGCTGCACATGGTGGAGCCATAGAGAGTAGTACTTGTAGGTAGGAAGAGGGTGCAACATGGAGACAGTAGGGCAAGAAGAGAGAAAGTTGAGAGAAAGATGGTGGCACTTGGGCCATCGACTACTGGTACTTTTTTATTCCATATGTCTCTATTCAAGTCCCTCCAATTCATTATTCAGTCTCCCACACTAACCGCTGCCTGGTTGCTAGGGTAAATGAGACCTGAGCTGCTGTTAAAAATAATAATACTGCAAAAACCACAAGAAATAATGAAGACCAATTGCAAATTGTCAATTTCTACATAATCCTAAAAGTAGATTTAAAGGTGAACAGGCATCCATTTCTTCCTCTTCTCGTAACAGCGGTCAAACATTACCTGCAGCTCTCTTACCCGATGTACTAACCCTGTGGGTTCATTAGCTATAAGAGGGTTATTATTTGCAGACAGATTCTGCTTAAAAGAGAATTTAAGAATATATCCTGGGAAAATAGTACGAAAAAGGAAATGATTTTTCCACTGATGTTACCATGGCAACTCAGTGATGCTGAATTGTGTTTAGTACAAGGTGGCATAGTTTTGTGATATCTCTCTGTACAGGCTATAAACAAAAGTAGGGGGCTGTTCCTGCTGAAATCTGCTTAGTACAAGGGAATACCTATGCTGGCATAGTTTTATGTTATCTATATATCCTGGCTATGAGCAAACATAGGGGGCAGTTCCTGCTGAATAGTGCTTAGTACAGGGGAATACCTCTGATGGCTTAGGTTTATGGTATCTCTCTGTACAGGCTAAGAACAAATGTTAAGGGCTGTTCCTGCTGAAAAGCGCAGGACAGGGAAATATCTATGCTGGAATCATTTTATGGTATATTTCTGTAATGCTATGAGCAAATGTAGGGGGCAGTTCCTGCTAAATTGTGCCTAGTACAGAGGAATAGCTATACTGAAATATTTTATGGTGAAATGATGATTATTGATGCACCCCCTTCCTCTGAGAGTTAGAGATCGGGAAAAACTACATTTAAGAACTGACACAGGCTTGTTACCTTTAGTCCTTGCGTTTGAATGAACTGATTTCCTTTGCTCCATTCTAGTGATGAGCGAATCTGTCCCGTTTCATTTCTCAAATGTGTTCATGAACTGGATACAGTTAAAGCCGGGTTACAGGTTAAAGCCAGATATGAAAGTCAAGAGGAGCTGCAAAAATGGGGCCCCTCTTCACTACCTTTTAACTACAAATTTCCCTCAGGGCCAGTAATCCTTGATTCACCAGGATGGTGGGATTATCAGTCTGACTGGTCCCAAGACTGGCCACACATACACAAATGGGCAGGAAGTATGGTGGAAACTGTACAAATTGCCCAACCAAATCGGAACATTTATGTCCAGCTTTAGATATTCACTGGTACACGAGTGCCACCCAATCTTAGTTACTTAATGTGCCACACACGCACTTCAATAACAGCTGAAGGAGTGCAAGTTGGGCACCACTGTGGCAGCAGCAGCATCTACAAGTGAAAGACCCTTATCAGCTGGCACACTCACATGCAAGCCGCCCTTCTCTGGAACAGGCTCATCACCCAATTCAAGGGTTGCTGCCAACCTCCCAGCACTTCCAAGGACTCTGCTCACATTCTGCCAAGTTCTCACCTCGCTACTTTAATTATATTTATAATCCAGGAAGGAAGAATTCTATATGACAATGGTATCTCTTGATATCCCTTGTACCTACATCAACTAGGGAGCTGGTCATGCTGGTATTCGACTGTCCTTTACAGGCTGGGCCCCCAGTGACCTTGGGGATATATTATTGCTGGGCCTCCAAACTGGTAATCCCTTTGGTATGGAGCATTCAGCACTGGTAACCACTGAGCATGAAGATGAATAGAGATACTAGGGCTCGTTTACTGATGGCAGGCAGGGTGCAAACTTCAATAAATAGGAGCAAGCTGTAGTGTTTTTACCCTGCTCTCCCACCAGCGTCTGTGGGTGCAGGCCCTTGCGCTCCACTCTAGAGCTGAATTTATAAGGGGCGGTTGTAAGGAGGCATATAGGTGCCCCCTCCCCTGCCCTCTAATATGTGCATCATACACCCGAGTTAGGGAATGCCAGCTGGTGCAAAGATGCCCTGTCTGAGAGCAGGGAGTAGGGACAAGGGTGACTTTCGCCCACGTACCTTTGTGTCTCGTGCTGGATTTTAAATCTACCACAAGGTGAAGAGTGCAGCAAAGCTTTGCACCCTTTCACTGAGGTCATTGTAAATGACCACTAGGGGGCATCCCGGCAAACAGAGGTGGGCAAAGCCACAAAGCCAGCCGAGCGCCCTAGGCAACCTGGCTGGCTGCCCTGCCCTCGCACCCCCCCCCGCCTCTGGTCGCCGTAATTAGAAATCCAGCGTTGGAGGTGAGGGCAAGGGAACGCAGACTACAGGTAGGCAGAAGAGGTACCTGCCTGGCACTCCCCGTATCATTGCTCCATAAGGCAGGTGCCCCTTCTGCCTACCCCTAGTTCCAGCCGTGCTGGCAAAACTCTCACTTCTTCTTTAATTACCAACCTGTCCCATGTATGAGATTCTCCACCAACTTTGGTGCAATTCTGTTAGATACGCACAAGTTCTAGACAGATAAGCCCACAACACACATTGGTACATGTGATGCCATATGCCAACAGAACGTGACAGAACTGCATCTCCCTGTGCAAGATGCCTGATTGGTTGAGTGCAATTTGGACATTCATTTATAAATCCATTACACACAATGGAATTGCTTGCAAACCTTAAAATAGCTTCTGTCACCCTCCGTCATATACTGATAGTTAGAGAGGTCTGGTCAGAGCTGTGGTTAATGTGGTAGAAATAATGCACACTGCCCTAAACCCTCTATTTAGTAGGACCACTCAATAGCAGCACAAATTGGAAGATTGTGGATAGAATGTAGGACAAGTTGAAGATTGTGGCAGCGTTGGCCAGTCTGTTGGGCCTTCAGTTTAGTACAACTGTAGCCAGGGCCGGATTTCACTTCTGGGCGCCCCGAGGCCGCCCCCGCCCCCGCCCCTGCCCCCCGCGAGAGGTCCCGACTGCTCCGTATGGGAGCCAAATTTTAAAATTCTGTTGCGGCGGGGCTGCATGCCGCCCCTAAACTTCTGCCGCCCTAGGCCCGGGCCTTTGTGGCCTCTCCACAAATCCGGGCCTGGTGTGAACACCGCAGGGGGTAAACAATGCAGAGATTAAAAGGTGTGAACAACACAGGGGATTACATTTTTAAACAATACAGTTGGGCCGCCAGTTGGACATCACTGATCTAGACAATCTATTTATTTGTTCAGATTCATGGGTCTGTTTTTGCCAGATGAATCTGGTTGGTTTGGCTGCAGTAACTTTGAATAGATTCAGCCAATAATCTCTGAGATTGCTGTGTGATGCCCCCCTCAGCCGATGTTTTTTCAGCCTTCTCAGTTTCAGTATCCTCTGTTTCTTACACTTGTAGGTCTGAATGATCTGCTTCCATCTTTTGTTGTGAGTTTGTAATAGTCATAAAGAATATATGACAGGCTTGGTCCGTTATCTAACTCTTTGCTTTATTTTCTCAAGTCTTCACATACAACAATGGAACTTATTCAGTCAATTAGGCAGATCTTTCAAGGCCAACTCTTTACCTAAGCTGAAGGCTTCTCTCCCTTATACTGACTCTGCCAGAATGGCTACCTCCCCTTCATTTCCTGTTTCCTTTATTGTTTCATACATCTGTAAAAAAAAAATAGTTCAGCTACCACCTACTGTCCAAACCAGCACTTAGTTAACTATTTACACTTATAAAAAAAATCTTTATTTTACCTCCTTACAAGCTAACCTGTTCTTCACATTGTTGCATATTTCTGATAATGCCATGCTTACTGCCTCTAACATCCTTCTCATTATTTTTGTATTAATGCCATGGGCCAAGTCACTTCATTCAGTTTCTACCTTCTGGAGCACTAAAACATTATTTTGTCTAGTCCTGTGCTTAGGAGTCTTTGCCCATACCTTGTGCCTTCCAATTTGTGCCTGTATGTTACCCGAGCAGTTAGATTGTAAGCTCTGCGGGGCAGGGACCTCCTTCCTACTGTCTCTTACTACATAGCATTTAATCTCTGTGTGTATATATATATATATATACTTATTTATTGTATTTGATATATAATACTTGTCCTCCCTGTGTGCAATTGTATATATTGTAAGACTGTACAAAGCTGCATATCCTTGTAGCACTTTATAAATAAAGTTATACATACATACATACATACATTACCACTGCATCTTTCCACTGGTTTTTGTACTTGCCTAATGTTTTCCTTGTTGCTGTGTACCCGCTGCTTTTTTTTCTTTTTGACCTTAGTTGCCATACTTTCATAGGTGCATTGAGTGCCAACCCATATTATAAACTGCTTGTTTGTGAAGGATTTCTTAGGCCACCTTGGTCTGAACTACAATAATGAGCCTTCACTATCAGTCAGCATGTACATATTTTTCCCTGATTTTTATCTGCAATTTTCAGGCTTAAGCAGCAGTTTCTCCTTATTGTGTACATTTGAATCAGGATAATAAAGTATTTAAAATCTTTTTCCTCCTGACTGCTTTTTTCTTGTTGCTCCTACAGGTAGGTGGCACAGGTTCAAGGGCTTCTGGCCTTTGTTTTTTTGTTTGCTTTATTCTCAGTGGTCAGTTATATAATTACAAGCTCAGAATGTTTTTTTTCTTCTGCTTCATGTTGGATTATATTATAAAGAGTGAGTGGGATGCTCTTTTAGCTGCAGCTTAAATGTTCACAGAACCCAACTCATTTATATAGCAATAAAGGACAAGTAATGCCAGAAACTGAAATGGCCTTAAAGCCTTACACAAAATGTTTATAAAATATAAACTCTGGGAAAAATATTTTATTTAAAATTGTGTTTCAGTCATTTTGCTGGGTGTTATGATCCAAGTGATACATATACAAACACACACACATATATATATATATATATACTGTATATATATATAATCCACTGAAAAGTGCATTAAGTCCAAAAAATATAACTTGCCTGGGGGCAGATAAAGGTTGCCATAAAAAGTACAAGGTTTTACACTCAATACGGCTTGGTATCAGATCAAAAAGCAATTATTTAGACCCCAACATATCGGTCACTTGGGGGCTATTTACTAACTGTTGGATTTTTTTTCCGATTCAGATTTTTAATGCTAAAATTTGCAGAAAGAAAAGTTCCCACTTTTTCGAGATTAACTATGCATCAAAATGGCTAAAAATACGAATCAGACAATTCGGCAGATAAAACTTGCAAAGATCATGTAGAAGTTAACCCCTGGAGGATCTTTTGCTTCTAACTTTAGAGGTTTTGGAGCTCGAGTGCACTCCCAGTACAGACACGTACGCCTTACTGCCTTGCCTAAATTGTCTAAATCTTCTCTCAGCCAGCAAGAAATCCAGTCAGCAAGCAGGTACTTGCTGTTTGCAGGGGGCAGACAGCACAGCGGGGCCCATCGGCAGCTGTAGGCCTGCAACACAGTAAAATAATGTACCCCTTTGGCACACTCACTTATTTTGGGCTGTATACTTGCTTAGGCAGGAGATTTGGTTCCCTAATGCAGATAAAAGGTACTGGGAACTGTGATTTTAGCGCAATGCCTCCACCTAGTGGACACTGAGAAGCACACCTCAAGGGGGTTTCCATTAGGAAATAATCACACACACAATTTGCAGTAGCAGGCACATGAGAAACACCTGTCCTCACACAGGGGACATACACAGGAGAATTTCAATACCTTTCCCTCAGATGGATCACTCACTGGGGATCCGCAGGGTTAAGGCATCTAACAGCAGTGTAGCAGATCTCTCTTTACAGGCTGGCACTCAGCAGAGCTTCCCATCAGCATCACAGTCACCGCTTAGTGGATCTCTCTGTCTCAACTGCTGCCAAAACAACAGGGGCTCCCTTTATAAGCTGCTGGGCCTGCCGCTGATTTCTGGCGCCAAACCTAGGCACACCTTTCTTCCACCAGTGCACTGGGGCACCCAGCCAATCGTGTTCCGCCCCAGTCTATAACCAGGCTGGATGATGTCACAGACTGAGAAACAGGGGAAAGAGTTCTCTAATGCCCTACAATAATTAGAAAAAATAATAAGTAACAAAGCTTGGCACCTTGCTGGTTGCTGCCTTGCCTAATAGCAACTAATAGTTAATTATTTGGAAGTTCATTGTTGTATATTTCTAAACTTTTATGATTGGGAATAGCTTAGAAGGGGCTCTGTGGAAAGTGTAGCCTAGGGGCCTCACATCCCATTAATCCGCCACTGCAGCTGGTAAATGAAGCACGGCTACGCAGTAGGTGCATATGATGAGGTAGTGTAGAGTTGCAGTATGGAGTGTGGCTTAGTTTAAGGTTATCAGACACTGCGTTCTCATGGGACAAGTAAGTTAAGTACCTTTGTTGTTTCCAAAAACTGGTAGATTGTTTGTGAGAGACGACCGCTAGCTCAATTTGCTACACTCCTCTGGCCAACCCCCTACTATCTTTATCAGAAGAGGCTTAGTTACGCCTCAGGGTCAGCTGCTTGTATTGCACAGATGTAAACCGCTCATTTTCATAGGTCAAAAAGGTGCTTATATTATAGGACATCAATAAATGGTTATATAGTATTGTGATTGAAACAACTGGACCATTCCTGCAACCAAGGAGGGAGAAGAAATAGGACAAGGCAGATTGAAATTAAGAAATTCAAAATAAAAAATTGAGAATGAAATAAAAAATCAGAAAAAAATAATCAGAAAAGAGTAATAAAAATAAAAAATGAAGGATAACAACTGAAGAGCAAACAAACAAACAATATAAAATAAAAATGAAAGTTTAGTACAGAAAGAAGAGAATCACAGGTAAGCGTAACAATCTAGAAAAATAAACAATGTAGAATTATTATTAGCAGATCGGATCTTGATAAGCTATTTGCAATATAAATGATAAGGCACAAAAAAATGAAACATATTTGTTTCATAGCGTAACCAATGCACAATATTACAAGGTACAAGAACCATATGTTAAACACTCCCTTTAGTAGAAATAAGTCAGTTTATCAAAGACATTTTTGTATAGTGAAACATGGGGAAAGGCGGGGGCTAAAGCCTTATCCTACAAAGTCCCAAAGACATGTTGAAAAGTCAGCAAATAAAAAAGAGCAGTAACCTTTCGGTTAAATAAACACTGATAATGGTAAGGTTTCATTTAATCCCCTAGGGGACACAGTGTCCAATGTGAAAATCCACTTGTTTTCTATTCACAATAAGGCTAGGTCCCTGTCACCTCTCTCCTCAAGGGAAGTACATGCACTATTAACATATGTCTAAATTGAGAGTGTATAATTGGTTTTCAGAAAATGCTTGGCGATGGGCTGATCTGTCTTGTACATGGAGAGTTGTTCTATTTGTTCATATGTTTGGGATATGTAGTAGAGGCAAACCTGCATGGGTACCATGCCATATAAACAACATAACAGCTAGTACACATTAAGCGATGTTTGATATAATATTTGCTTCCTATATGAGGATGGCAGAAATATGTTCCCTGAGCCATATTACTGCAGGTTTGACAACCTGTACATTTGAAGCATCCATGCTTTTGTGCAGAAGATAGCCAAGTAGATCCTTTCACTGGTTTGCTGGAAATAATGTCTTTTATAATGAGCATGCATTCCAAATTCCTTGCTTGTTGATAAACCATTAGGAGTTTCTTCATCCCAATAAATGGCAGTTTAGTATACGAATTAGTGGTTCTTTTTTTAGAGCAGAAAAAGCTGTGGAATAGGTACAGCAAAACACCGCTGGATACTGATCATGGTCCTGATTCTTGTTAGTAATAAGGAGCCCTGGGTATGTTGTTTCTCCTTTTCCAATTGGAACTCTATTTCAGAGTCTGAAGCCACTGGGCCATCTCCATCAGTTGGTCATCTGCTCTTGATGGATTTGTATTATTGGTGATACTAGGGGACCTCTACATGTAGTTAAGGGATGATGTGAATGTGAGTGTAAATTCTGTAGTGTTTCCATCAGTCTCTATGTATATACAGGTATATGACCTGTTACCAGAATGCTTGGGACCCGGGGTTTTCCGAATAAAGCATGTTTCTGTAATTTTGATCTTCATACCTTAAGTCTACTGAAAAATCATTTAAGCACTAATTTAACTCAACAGAATTGTTTTACCTCCAATAAGGATTCATTATTTCTTAGTTGGGATCAAGAACTGATCATGGTCCTGTTTCATTATTACAGGGAAAATCATTTTTAAAAATCAGAATAATTTGCTTATAATGAAGTCCTTGGGAGACAGCCTTCCTGTAATTCGGAACTTTCTGGATAACAGGTTTCCTGATAACAGATCCCATACCTGTACTCATATACTATCCCATTGCAATGCAATAGGATGGGCATGGTTTTGTTTAGGCTAAAGGATATCTTCGCTAGAGCTGGTTACAAACACAGTGCAATTAAAACAAGGACTTCTGCGCCAAAGATATGAATCCTACATACATAATAGGAGTTACTGGATAATGCTAATGAAATGTTTTAATTGGCTGGTCCTTCATGTATAGGCTGCAGAGTGAGGAAATTCAGTAATAAACCTTTTCCTCTTAAAACATGTTGTAATGTTGAATAATTATTAAAGCTTCAAACACACAAGTACAGTAGATGTGTGGTAGATGTTTATGCATTTCACAGCAAAGCAAGCTTTTTATCTCAGATCAGAATGAAATAACTTTTGTGTTGCAAGCTCCAAGCAAAGCACCTTATAAATGACTAATTAATTAATATAATTCAACAGGGTACTTCTTTTGCAAGTGCAGTTATTTAATATTTTTAACATTTGAGCCAAAAGAGCCCCAGGCTAATGTAGTTTGACCTCCAGGTGTCAAAAATGATACAATCACCACTCTGACAAGTTTAACTGCAACTTGTACCATACACACCTGCGACTGGTGTAAAACAATGCATGGTTACAATGGCACTTGAATTTTGGGTAAAGATCATTGTCATTTGCGTAGGAAAGTTGCACTTTAAACACAGCATTGAGTTTGTAAAAGACCATTCGTATGTGTTACTGTAATTCCACCCAGGTCTGAGAATCCTAATTTTTACCAATACTTAAAATTTTAAAAAAGCTAAAAAGTTCTAATTAAAACATTTTCACAATGATCACAATTTACATTGGGAAACCCAGATCGCTAACTGCCTCCTGGCTATCTCCTCCTGGATGAACCAATGCCACTTGAAACTCAACTTAGCTAAAACAGAGCTCTCGTCTTCCCACCCAAACCTGGCCCTTCTCCTCCTTTCACCATTACTATTGATAGCATGACCATCAACCCTGTTAATTCAGCTCTCTGTTTGGGGGTTATCTTTGACCAGTCCCTCTCCTTCACGAACCATATTAATAACACTGCCAAAACCTGGCGTTTTTTCCTCCGCAATACTGCCAAGATACGCCCCTTTCTTTCACAAGTTACTGCTAAAACACAAATCCATGCCCTTATCCTTTCCCACTTTGATTACTGCAATCTCCTACTAACTGGCCTACCAGACTCCCACCTCTCTCCCCTGCAATCAATCTTAAACTCTACTGCCAGGATCCTCCTGCTCTTTCCTAAGAGGCAACCTGTTCAGCCCCATGCAATCTCCCTAGCATAGCCTAGTTCAAATACCTTCACTCCTCTGCTCCTCACTAGATTTCTTCACTGGTGTCCCTGTATGTTCCTGGTCGTCTCCTTTGCTCCTCTTAGAACCTCTGTCTTTTTACACCATCCACACCCACTTCTCTCTCTTGTCTTAAACCTTTCTATCTCGCTGCTCATTACCTCTGGAACTCTATCCCTGAATCCCTCCCTAGGGAACACTCACTAACTCTCTTTAGGAAAAAACTCAGATGCTACCGTCTGGAGCACTAGAACATTATTTTGTCTAATCCTGCGCTAAAGGGCAAATGCCCACACCTGGTGCACTCTTACCTTCCAGTTTGTGCCTGTATGTTATCTGACCACTTGTCAGACTGTAAGCTCTGCAGGGCAGGGACCTCCTTCTTACTGTGTCTCATTCCACAGGGCACTTAATCTCTGTGTTTATATTTATTTATTGTATTTATTATGATACTTGTCCTCCCTGTGTGTAATTGTGTATATTGTAAGATTGTACAGCGCTGCGTAGCCTTGTATGTATTATGTATGTATGTATAACTTTATTTATAAAGCGTTACAAGGATACACAGAGCAGTACAATTTTACAATATACACAATTATACACAGGGAGGCTTTATAAATAAAGTTATGCAAACATACATACAGTACATACATACATACATACACTGCTAGCAGCTTGTTCAAACTGTCACTGTCTAGTATGATGGTCTATTATACCCCATCCCAATCCATCCATAACTTTTAATATGTCTTCATAGTTCTTGTGTCAATCTTGTGTTGAACTAACTGCCCAAACTGATACTTTACAAGAGGCAGATACTGAGAAACCATTTGTAAACTGAAACTGTGTTAGTCTATGGTTGCCTCACCAAAGTACTATACTTTTGTAGGCATCAGGACAAATGCAGATGGATGGTAGGATGAAGCTGTAAGAATAATAAGATATGGAAAAGATTAATTCCAATCCAAGTTCAATTTATCATAGTACAGAGAATCAATGCAGAAGGCAAATGCACAATACCTGAAGCCGAACAGCTAAAAGCTTTGTCACTAATATGCAGAAAGGGACCAAAGTTATTACGCTCAGCGTCCAGAAACAGGCATTAATTAGAGCCATTTATTATGGAAATACAACAACAGCAAAAACAAAAAAAAAGACAGAACAGTTTAATAAGACAATCTATTTTAGAAATGACTTGTACCAGAATTTATGAATGTATTATTTCTTTACTATCCCATGCCACAGAAATAGCAAGTGGAAACTATTAATATAAGTGACATTTCAATTCCAGTTGCTCTGCAGAATACATTATTACCATGTGGCCTTTACCAGACTGTTATGTGTGATGGACAAATGTATTTTTTCTGCATTATTATTCTATCAAGTTCATTTCATTTTAAGGCATCAAGAAGAGAGTGGGTCATTCTTGCCTGGAATAGTGTGTAATGCTATGCCTTTAATAAAGTATGATAGTTGGCAGTGTTTGTAGTGTCTTTGAAGGTGTGATGGTATAGGACTGAAAGACAATAGATAGATAGATAGATAGATAGATAGATAGATAGATAGATAGATAGATAATTACTTGAATGCACATGTTCCATAAAAAAACAAAAAGGAAACAATCTAGCCAATCAAAGCTTTTAAATGTTCATGCAGTGGTTTAAATATCTGGTTTGCACTGTAGCTTTGGGGTTCTAGGTTCAGTTCTATGCAGGGCAGAACTGGCAAGAAGTACTGTATGTACTTTTTTCGCACATTGCACCCTCCCCTGTACCTTGTAAAGGTAAAGCTGTATTACAGAGAAATAAAGTTAACTAGAACTGAGAGTAAGGAAGAGAATGAAGTGGAGGGAGGTAGAGAGCTGTGACTGATAAATGAATCATATGGCTGGAGAGGAAATCTCATAAAAGAATGGAAGAGGGTGGCGTTTGTATATATGCAGAGTGAAAAATATGTTTAACTGCTAACCATACTGAAGAATACATGTTTATGGTTTTAGCAGTGTCTATATGCATAATTATACAGTACAGGAATGTGATCCATTTCTGAAAGCCCGTTACCCAGAAAGCTCCTAATTGCAGAAAGGCCATCTCCCACAGACTCCATTTTAATCAAATTATTTAAATTTTCAAAAATAATTTCCTTTTTTCTGTAATAACAAAACAATACCTTCTACTTGATCGTAAATAAGATAGAATTCATCTTTATTGGAGGCAACACAAACCTAATCGGTTCATTTAATGTTTAAGTGATTTTTTTTTAGCAGACAAATATCCAGAAACCCTAGGCCCCAAGCATTCTAGTTAACCCCCATAGTTCCAGGTCTTGATGCATTTTTGCCCTCCTATTTGTGCCTGTATGTGATCCACCCACTGTTAACTCTATGGGGCAGGGACCTCCTTCCTGCTGTGTCTCTTAGTCTCTGTGTATTTATACTTTTTAGTTTATTATAATGTTTGTCCTCCCTGTGTGTTGTTTTTCACATTGTAAGATTGTACAGTGCTGCGTATCCTTATAGTGCTCTCTAAATAAGTTATACATACAGTACATATACATACTGTAAAGAATGTACAATTACTGAAATAACTAGTGAAAAACAATATGTGTTCTTCTTTTGCCAAAACAATGTATTTGAGAGACAGACTGCTGAGAGGGGATAGTGAAGGGTTAGCTAATTATTTTAGAAATGTATTTTTTTATTGAATTTAGAAAGTTCTTTATATCCAAGAGATGAAGCCCATATTAAATTGTCATATTTACAATAGTTCACAGTGCACCAACAGCCACAAAAAAGAAATACAATACCAAAATGTGTAAAATTCACTTCTACAGGTACAGAACCTGGCTTTCTGGATAAGGTATCTTTTCATAATTTGGATCACTACACTTTGGGCCCATTCATGAAACCATGTATATTCGCCAATTACAAGCAAGTTTGGAAAAAATTTGGAGTAACCACAATAATTTCTGATGTATGAAAATTTGCACGAAAATTCTTGGTTGTACAAAAATATTGTGGTTGCGATCTGAAAGTCACAAAATTTTCGCATCTGAACTATTGTAAACATTGCGAAAACCTTTCTGCCTTTGAAACTTCAATGCATGATTTTGGAAGCCGTCCCTAGGAATCAATGGCACTCTGCAGCTCCAACCTGGCCAAAAGATAGTCACAATACCAAAGCTTGAATTTATTCCGAAATGGGCGTCGTCTTTGTGAAAAATACTTTTTCGTGGAATTTAACGAAAACCACAAAAATAGTTAATAATAATATTTTAACAATATTATCGTGGTCAATACGAGAAGTTCTAAAAATTTGAAAAAATACGAATTTTTCTGAAATAGGATTGTTTTGTCTCCAAAATGATTAATTATATCTTAGTTAGGAATTTATTGTTTTATTAATACAGAGAAAAAGAAAACAATTTTTAAAATTTGTAATTATTTGATTAAAATGGAGCCTATGCAAGATGGCCATATTTCAGAGCTTTCTGGATAACAGTTCCTATACCTGAGGCCAATTTGAGAAATGTGGGAATATATCCTGTACAAAGTGGTAATACTACTAATTGTTTTGTAAAATTTTACCAACATTTTAGGTTTTGATCTATTCTAACATGGAAGTACATGGAGTACCACTGCTGATCTGTGCTGCACCATTGCATAGGGCATAACCTGGTTTAAACACATTGGCAGATCTATCTGCTTTGATAACTCTGTCAATCAGTTAAAACCATCCGTTGGATTGAATTGCTCAAACTACCCAACAATTATCCAAGGTATATCTGCATACTGTGTCTATATTATATTCACTTTGCAAGCCAGACTGCCCGGTGAGTTATTCATCCGTTAATCTGTTATCTGGAGAGCTGAAAAAGAAGGAGTCCGCATAGCGACTGCATGTGTGGCAGCAGAATGATTTTGACACATTTTCTTGAGGTGGGAAAGGTTGACAGGTGGGTTGAAAGGCTGACCACTTCTCACATCAGTGCGGTGCAATGTTACTGCTTGACTTCCATTAACTCAATTTTTCTCAAGGCTACATGTCTCAAACAAAAAACATTCTGCTTTGATTCCTTCTATTTCTGATTCCATTAGTAACCTTTTGTCCACCTCTTTCCTTTCCAGCGTATCTTTTATCATTTATCACTGAAAATCCTCTATTTTATTTTTTTGGACAATTTTTAAGTTGATAAAGGTAAAACTAGTTTTTCTGGTCACTTCCCCATAACATTTACGCTACTGTAAAATGCACCCTTTTGGCTCTAACGGGCGTATGTTTTTATTTCTAATTTCAATTCTAAGGGCCAGATTTATACAAAATGTGAGTTGAGAGCTTAATACTTAAACTGTACCCACATTTTATTCATTCCTATAGGATTTTAAGAAGTGTATTTATCAGTGGGTGAAAGAGTTAATCATTTGATAAATGTGCTTCTAAAAATCACCCACGTTAATAGAACGTGGGTGAGTTTGTATATATTAAAATCCGGGAAAATGGCAAAACGCCCCAAAAAATTGTTGCACGCGTCATTTCGCCATTTCCCGAATTTTTCACAGTTTCGCAAATCTTGTCCAAGATTCGCAAATTTTCAAGTGAGGAGAAATGGGAAAGATTCGCTCATCACTAATTTTGATTAATCTGTCCCTTAGTATAATTTATACACAATGGGTAATATTAAAACCAATTCCATATCTCAGCAGATGTTCTTTTATTGTTTCCTAGTGAAAAGTGATTGTGGGCAGAGGTTTCCAGAACATATGAATATGCAGGTCCAGTGTAACATGCCTAGTATGACAATGAAAAAGTAAACTTTGTAGCAAAATCAAATACAGTACTATCTATTTTTCTAATGTGTTTGGCATGACCTGGTTGAGAACTGTATCGGAATAGCTCTATAATGCTGCACAAAGTTTCAATATCACGTATAAACCAGTGCAAGGTACAGACCACAGCAAATGTCAGAAGCTCAAGTTCAAGTTCAAGCTCAAGTGAATGAGTCACACGGTGCCCCTTAGGGCTCTTGAACTTGCACCTATGGATGGGATTAGTAAATGACCCCTAGTGAGCATTTATTTCAATAAAATGCATTGGTACAACAGCAGGTATGTATGTATTTTTCCAAAACCAGGTGATATATATCCCACACAACTGAAGTTAGTTATAACTCAGAATTGCAGTGGAAACCCATTATCCAGAAAGCTCAGATAAAAGGGAAGGCCATCTCCCATAGACTCCATTTCAATCAATTATTAATTAATTATTAAACAGTACCTTGTACTTGATCCTGATATATTATAAAACGCCCTTGGAGACCAGCATGCTCTTACCCCCCCAGTCCCATGTCTCAATTCACGCAAACTTATGTATGACGCACAGCACATGCACACTGACATCATTTTGGTGTCAGATATGAATTTAAAAGGCTCTTTCAGTTTGTCAGCATTGCCCATGCTGGCTCAGTTTTGCTACAGTTCCTGCCTAAGCCATGTTCTTGATTCTGTTTCGCTGGTTATGGACACCTGCCAGTTTTATGATTCTGATTCTATACCACCTGCCCAGACTCTTTGCCTGCTTTTGACTAAGATTTTGTCTATACTGTGTTTGGGATCTCACTCTGCTATGTTCAGGTTCTTCATTCGGCCTGCATAGAAAGTTCAGGGGTCCCAAAGGGCAATGGTGAAGACCATTTCCAGCAGGTATCTACTCTTCACTAAAGAGTGAGATCATTTAGTAATCCTCAGGGTTCCTGCCACACACATCATAACATATAATGGATCCTTATTGGAAGCAAAACAATCCTATTGGATTTATTTAATGTTTAAATGATCCTTTAGTTAACAAAGTGTCAGGTGGGGCTGTGGCAATATGACTGGCATGCAGGAGCCTATAATCTTTAATCCCAGTAATACATATTAGTGGGGTGATGATAAGTGGAAGTCTTGTTAATGTGAAGCAAGTTTATTTAATAACAAAATAAGTAACAAAACAGCATAAACCATGCAAAGTGCACTAAAGAGGCAAGTCTTCATAATGGGCCAGTAGTTAAGGCAGACAACAATCAAAAGTGAGTCCAAATAGCTGGCCAAGAGTCAAATCAGGAATTCAAAAGGCAAATAACAAGGGCAATACAAACATAGAACATGGGAAGGGGCTAGATCACAAACCGAGTCCTTACACAGAGTATAGTGATCCATGTTATGGAAAATCCCCTATCTGGAAAACCTCAGGTCCAAAGTATTCTGGATAAGAGGTCACAAACCTATATACTGCATAGGAGGTGAAGCACCAGGACATAACTTGTCCACAGAACACTCCATATCTACCAATGTCAGCTTTTATATATAGAATATATGCCTAGGGACAGCCACTTTGACTGTCTCTGCATAGATAACAATATCATCAGTAGTAGACATACATTGATGGACTTTTTCTACTGATATTGTAGGGAAGACACAAATAGTAACACTACCCCTTCTTCTATAGATAGATGCAAATAAGTATATATTTGATAACCTGTACATAGTGTAAAGGTAAAAGTTGGTAGGATATGGATAAAGGGGAAACAAAAGAGACAATCTTTCCATATGTTCTTGGTTATATTTTTACCCTACCTTTTCCTGAAATAAGCATTTTATTAAGAAATGTCAAGTTTACTTTAAAATGGAGTTTGAAATGGCTGAATAAAGTCTGCGCATGGCACAGCCAGCAGCATCTAACTATGAATCCTACAGAACAAGATGAGGTGTGTTTTATTGCCCTCCGATACTATTAAGGGGTGTTATGTCCTTCTCAATATAAATTTTCCAATCTCTGCAAAAAAATGCAGTTAGATTGAGGCTTCCATGGCAACTAATGCCTTTGATTTGGACCTTGAAAACTTCTGCAAATGTCCCTGTCATCTTTTACTAGCAAAATCTGGCTTCTACATGCAAAGTCAAAATATGGTAGATCAAAAAAATACATGTATAGAACAAGGTCAAACTCACTGAGGGAATCTGAATAAGCAATAATGTACTGTGAAGGGAAAGAGTGGTGCCTCTGAGTAAAAAATGAGCTTAGTCCTTCTAAACACAGCTCAAAACATTTTCACATGTATGTATGGCTTCCCAGCAGTTTAACTTTATCCATCTCTACACAATATCACTGTACTGCTGGGGTCAGATGTGTTGCACTCATCTCAGACTGTTAGGTTTGAAAAATGGCAAAATCTCATATTTCTTTCTCTATGGATAAGAACTGAAATTACTCTAAAAATCTATGGCTTTTTAGGTACACATGCCAGTGCCAGAGGACAAGAAGAGATAACCAAAAAATATATAGAAAATATATATCTTCAGTTGTTAACCTCGATTTGCCTTGAGAGGAACTTTGGGCGACTTCGGCAAATCGTATTGACGCGTATGCCATACCACCGACGATTTACATTCTTGCCGGTGGGATGGCATTGCGGGAACAAAGATTTGTTTGCTTTATACCATACCTGGGGATATTATATAAGTAAGCCGTACTATGGTTATGCCCCTGTATATTCTTAAAAATGATTCAAACAAATAGTTTTGCAGGGCACACCACAATTGCTAATGTAGAAATATCTGGCTTTAAAACAATGGCAGAATAAAGAAGAAAAAAGGGTGCAAATGAGAATCTGTTCCCCAAGCCCGCACAGGGGCAAACAGAATATTAATACAAATCAATCAATTACTCAATGCACACCTACTAACCACAAAAAGGCAGTAAATGGTATGTTTAACATATAATGCTCTTTATATGGCAAATATTCACAAAACAGTAAAAACAATTACAATGCATAATATACATACCACCAGTTGGACAAAATGTAATAAAACAGACAGAAAAAGCAGGATTGAGAAAACCCCAACTTTTCGGAACACAGTCCTTTGTCAAGGGGATTCCCGAATCCCCTTGACAAATTGACTGATTGATTTTTATTCTTAAAAATGATGCCAACATGTTCAAAGGGGCCATTTACAATTTGCAGGGCAGGGCACAAAGTAAAAAAATACCCCCAATATGCCAGGTTTTGTTCTTTTTATTTTGCTCTCTGGCCTGCAGGTAGCAGATTTGCTGTACAACAGTCCTGCATTAGGCTGCAATGTATTCATGAGGGGAGAGCAAGCGGATGCACTTGGCACATATGGGTCTTCTCTTCTGACCCCTTTAATCTTTGTGTAGTGGTGTCTTTTTTGTCACCTAGCATATTGAAACTTGTATATTGCAAAACCAAGTTATCCCCTGTACAATATGAGGATGTTAGAAGCCTTCATTGAGTTGTATAACCTGTACGATACAGCTCCAGAGTCCTGCCTGCTTAAAGCTTTCCAGTGACTTCCAATATTTTTACATTTAATAGCAGGGCAACACAATCAATTAATACTAAGTATAACAGATACAAATAATGCTTAATAAAGTATTTTTTTCCCAATAGCATTCGCATGTATTAATTTTTAGCTAAAACAGTTCTGCATTAAATATGCAACAATATGTAAAATCCCTCTTGGCTGTTCTGTTAAAAGCTGTCAATTCCCATGGAAAAAAATAATGTATACAGGAAATTAAATCTAAAAGAAAAAAAAAGGTAATTTAATCCTCTGTGGTTCCATAGGGCAAGGCTACACAAGGCAGCATTATCACAAAGCTGCCAGAACTCCAACACATCTGGTATAATAGTCAGCACACTCAAGAACCTTAATAAACAAGGTTTATTAAGACCAACTTGTATTTCAAAAGTCTCAAGGGTACATGTTGGATAATCCTATGATAACTTGCAAACACCATGCCATAACTGTCTGCCGATATCAATAATATCTACTGGATATGACTAAATTTGGTCTTTCATTGTTGATATAGCTCAATGCAACCAATCAGCAATTAGATTTGAACAGACACCTACAAGTTATAAAACAAAAGCAACATCACCAGTTATGTTTGTCTCCAATGTTAATAAACAATTAAAAAATAATATTCTCCAACCAGAATGTGAGCTTTGTTAGCCTATTCGTCTCCTCTATTAGCCCACACCTCTGGTGGGGGAAATAATATGGGGGTGATAGGTTCACTTTAAGACCTCCTTTGACACCTTTCTGCTTCCTTCTTTTGAAAACAAAGGCTAGGCTTTGACAACCCCTAGCAATCAGGCAGAGATTTTATTGGCAGTAGCTTGATCAAAGTTGATTGCTGATTGGTTAAATTGGATTACTTCAGTGGTGTAATTTTGCTCATCTTTTGTTTTTGGCCCTTATTGATCTATTATCTAATTTTGGTTCAGGGTAATATAAAAAGAGAAAGAATCAAACATTTAAAGAATTGTTTATTAATTGTGTGTTTATCAAGTGCACTTGTACAGTTTGGAAGTAATCAGCCATGTTTAATAGGAACCATTCAACTTTTCTCCTGAATTCCCCAATTGCAGCCACCACAAACTCATTTATGCAAAAATGTTAGTCAATGGCAGAATATAAGGTGCAGAATTCACCAGACAGTGGCATCAGATGCGCGGTGGTTATGTTTTGGGCCTTCTATCTGAGTTTTGTCTAAGTTTCAGGACTCTGAAACCCAAACAGGCAGCTTTGAATATGATAGTCCATGTCAAAACTAGACTGGCTCAAAACCAGACAGGTGGCAAGCCTACATGTTGGCAGGAAATGCCCATGTACCTACATAACTCCAATTAATATTTGAATGGTTCAAAAACAAAAGTATGTACAGGGCTCGGTGCTATATGCCCTGCTCTTTAGCTATACTACAAAGCAAAAGTAGCAGATTGGCTCCAGAACAGAGTACACATCTGTGAATTTTTGCTCACAATTTTGGCAAGTTTTAGTGCTCAGCAATGCACATGTAATTAGTAAATGGGCCCTACAAAAATGTTGTGAATAATATATTGTACATTATTCTTTAAAATTGGGGCAGCCTTAACAATATATAATCCATGGTTTCTTTACTTTTTTTAAAGGATGCAGTAAAGTATGGCAGTCATCTTCACTACCCAAAAATTGATGTTGAAACAAGTATGCACCTCTTTTCAATTGCAATATGCTGCAGGAAGAGATCTCACTATGGTAGAAAGGATTATGAAGATCCATCCTTACCACCTTGGGTCCCATGGCCACAGGGTCCCCCACCTCAAATGTATGTTGCATGAACTGGCATAGAGGCAGCAGGGCCATGGGGCCTGTGGTTGTTGGGAGTTTGGGTATCCATACTTACACCTCTGGTTCCAAATGATAGGTTAACAATCACTGGTTTAGTCTTTTCCTTTACAAAACTAAATACATAGCATTGAGCAATGACCATGTTTGTGGTAGGAGAAAATGATGTGTGCAAAAAAAAAAACAACCACACAGTTTAAAATTCTTTCCAAAATCAATTACTGATAACAATATCTTTCTGAAAAATAATCTGTTATAGGAAGCCATGGCTGTTATACCACAAATATTTCATACAAAAGGCCCATTGATTACATGCACAAACCACACCATTTGTGCCTTAAACTAAGGAAATGAACTCATAGCCCTGTATTTTCTATGACAGCACTTTAGTCATTAACATCAAGCAGTGGGCTATCAGCGCTAAGGCTACCCAAGTCTGGGTATTTTCTCTATGAGTTCAGTGTTGGAATGGATAAGTTATAAAGAACAAAGGCTGCTAAAGGCTGCTAAATTCGGCTTCCATTTTCCCAGTTTATTTTGTTAGCTTCCAGGCAATAATGTCTGCCTAGGATATACAGAG
The DNA here is from genome assembly GCF_000004195.4 of Xenopus tropicalis. NCBI lineage: Eukaryota > Metazoa > Chordata > Amphibia > Anura > Pipidae > Xenopus > Xenopus tropicalis. Next base: position 110,009,528 of record NC_030679.2, read on the forward strand.
TGAAAACATAGAACATGCTGTTAATTGACTCAACTTTAAACATGGTTTGATTCCCCACAGGCAGCAGCCATGAATAAAGATTTTTTTTTCCAAAACCGTCGTTTAAAATGGACTTTTTATCATTGAAATGCATTTTTAATGAAGTAATTCAACAGCTGCTCTGGTTCCGCTTATGTGATTAGGAGAAAAAGAGAGAAAATACAATCACGAGCTACAGCAAACAATAGGAATTTTGAAAACTAAATTACAATGTAATTAGTCATTTTTAGCTCTACAAACATGACTAGCACATTGAGAGACTCACCTCTGCTTAACCCTTTTCTATACAGACACTCATATTGCTACCATTAGGTGATGTAAGCCCTGTTGACGTATTAGACATATTTTCTTAGAACTCTTATAATCACAAATGTACAGTACAGGGGTAATTTTCTATGATCCCGAAAGTTCTAGAGCAGTGCTGTCCAACTTCTGTGGTACCGAAGTTCTTGGCCTACATGGTGAAGGGCCAATAAATGGAAACCAGTTTTGACCACTCCCTTTGTTAAACCACACCCACTTCAAACCACACCCATGTTATCACAAAACTTTTTTTTGTTTTTAATGTATGTAATTAGACAAAATAATAAACGCACTTTACAGATTTTTACTACTAAAATCCAGTAACTACTGATTTTACAAGCCTGTAATTAAGAATACTTGTTAATAAACTGCATGTAATAAAAGTGGAAAACATGAAGAGAAAAGGAAAAGTAGAAAGCATAAAGAATAGAACAGAAATGAGAAATAAAAAAAAGAAAAAGACAGAAAGAAAAAGAGGAAAAGAAAGTAAAAATATCTAGTATCAAACCAAATGTCCCATGAGCAAGCTTGCTGATTTTCTTGCTATTCAGAGCATGTACTGTGGTATTTACCAAGAATATTTTTATTGCCTGCATTAAATTCAAATTTCTCTGTAATTTGAGAAAGTTAACTACCTCTGTTAATGTTGGAATACCAGGACTCTTCCATTGTTGGTCTAGTAATAATCTTGCAACCTGTAGTATATGCCCTACTAACAACTTGTGTCTGTATTTTAGAAAGTAAGTCCAGTATTAAGAGAGCTGTTGAAGCTAGAAGAGATAGTGGGTGTTTTATGTAGTGTGTTAAGTCAAACATTTTTGACCAGAAAGAGGATATCTTTGGACACTTCCGCCAAATATGGATGTAGAATCCTTCTTGGCGGCATTGTCTCCAACACATGACAAGAATTTGTAAGACCAAACCCACATGGTCGTAGCACACAAAAAACTGCAAGGTTACCACCCATTACTCATATGTAAGTCATATTAAGGCACTCCCTTAAATCCATATGCCTCCCCTGCCCTATGGATATCACAGCAACCCCCAGCAGATAAATTACTATTTCCAAATGCTAACAAACTCTCAGAACAAACTCCCAATAGCTTTACCTCCCACAGGCAGCATAGGGCAGGCAGAGTATGGCATACATGGGCAGCATAGGGCAAGCAGTGTATGGCACTCACGGGCAGCATAGGGCAGGCAGAGTATGGCATATAAAGGCAGCATAGGGCAGGCAGAGTATGGTACACACAAGCAGTGTAGGGCAGGCACAATATGCCTCACAGTCAGTGTAGGGCAGGCAGAATATGGCACACAGGCAGGGTAGGGCAGGCAGAATATGGCACACACGCAGCATAGGGCAGGCAGAGTATGGCACATACAGGCAGCATAGGGCAGGCAGAGTATGGCACACACAGGCAGCATAGGGCAAGCTGAGTATGGCACACACAGGCAGCATAGGGCAGGCAGAGTATGGTACACACAAGCAGTGTAGGGCAGGCACAATATGCCTCACAGTCAGTGTAGGACAGGCAGAATATGGCACACAGGCAGGGTAGGACAGGCAGAATATGGCACACACGCAACATAGGGCAGGCAGAGTAGGGCACACACAGGCAGCATAGGGCAAGCCGAGTATGGCACACATAGGCAGGGTAGAGCAGGGCAGGCATAGTAGGGAAGGAGACACGGAAATCTATTATGACTAATCAAGTAACTGATCATGACCACTCCAAGATGAACAGTTTGTACTGCAGTACATACAGTGGACACAATGCTGGCACTGCTCCTACAGTCTGTCTGAGATGTGAAAAGGTGAACAATGCGGGTGCTTAAATTCTGAGTATTGAACAATGAATGGTCTTATAGGTGTGAACGGTCTGACAGCCTGAATCTGAGGTGTGGACAATGCAGGGGTACCAGTTAATTTTAGATCTAATACCATTTAAAGCTTAAACAAAGGTAAGCAGCCACAGCAGCCAGACAGATGGGGAGCCACACAAGGGGAAGCCATGGGCTGGATGAGGCCTGTGGGCCGCCAGTTGTACAGAACTGTGCTAGAGCACTAGGGGGTGCAAAAGCCCATCTGTTTTGCCTCCAATAATGATTAATTATATCTTAGTTGGGATTCAGTACAATGTACTCTTTTATAAATAGAGAATTATAAAAAATTTAATTATTTGCTTATAATGTAGTCTGTAGGAGATGGCTTTTCCATAATTCGGAACTTTCTGGATAACAAACTCAATAGGGAGCTCAATAGAGGCAATTAGGAGTTCCAACCCTTCACAAAATACTGAAGCATGAACCACTTATGCAGTATCACTACAACACATAGTTGGATTTTTTTCAGCTTTAACTATTTCAGGACTCAGACTTCAGACTCAGATTTCTGTGATAGTAACAGCTACATTTTCAGTTGGATTGTTCTCTTTTCACTGTGTAACTATCTGCTATAAACTTTGACAATATTTTTTCTCCACAGACACTTACAACCAGGGGTTATAACTACTGCATGCAATGCTCCATGACCTTAATCGCGAGACAGGAGATATTCAGTGCAGGGTTCTTCTCCATAATTCCGGTGAATCCCAAGACTTTTAACAAGATGTCGATTAGGATACTTGAATTTCCTGTAATCATACTGACATTACATGAGGTCAAAGCACTTACAGAAGCTTTTATAGCACTGAGCTCTGCTACACTGTGATTGCTAAAGCTAATATGGCAATTTGTTTTGGTTTTTAGGTCAAATTTTTCATACATGATTCAGTATTCAACCAAAAAATATGGTTTTGAAGTTTTTCTCCTAAAGCAATACAAATGACCCCTAGACATTTTTCATTTTACTAAGGAACAAATATAAAACTGTAAAAATATTAAGAAATATACAATCATCACACCGTGACACGCGTAATATCCAAGGCTACAGTATTTTTAAGATCTACAGCTAGTTCAGTACAGGTATAGGATCCGTTATCCGGAAACCTGTTATCCAGAAAGCCTGTCTCCCATAGACTCCATTTTATTCAAATAATTCAAATTTTTTAAATTGATTACCCTTTTCTCTGTAAAAATAAAACAGTACCTAGTATTTGATCCCAACTAAGATATAATTAATCCTTACTGGATGCAAAACAATCCTACTGGGTTTAATTATTATTTTATTAAGTTTTTAGTAGACGTAAGGTATGGAGATCCAAATTACGGAAAGACCCCTTATCCTGAAAACCCCAGGTCCCAAGCATTCTGGATAACGGGTCATATACTTGTATATGTACCTGTATGGGTATATCAAATGTTACATCTTTGTGAGTATATCGATAGGACTGAATATGTACAGTATGTATATATACACTGGGGTTCATTTAGAGGGGTTGAACTTAATTGACTTTTAGTCATTTTGTAACCCAAACTAACAATGTTATTGTGTTAGAGCATGTCTGGTGTTTTGCAAAAAGAGTGACCCAGTGCTGATGGTGGGGAAGGAGGGGTCAACAGCTTCATTGCACCTGTTACAGCGGGGTTTTAGGGCTGCTACTTTTTTTTATTTAACTTGGCCTTTGAGCGATAACTTTAGCAGGAACACCCTTCTGTTGTATGGCTCTGTGAAATATATTGGTGATTAATTTATATATGAATATTAATACATTTACTACCCTTCAAGTTGCAGATTTAAAACTTAATCTTTTCAGATGAACATAAGAATATGCTAAGTAGCCTTTTTAGCAACTGTGATTTGGCATCGGATTCAGTAGTTGACAAAACTATAGTTACACAGTGTTGCAATAAACATACAAATTCTGTTTTCTGCTAAAATTTTGGTGGCTTTTCTGATGATTGCAGATGTTAAATTTTTAGTAAAGACCCTATGTGACAAAAGTGTTTTAGCAGAAATATTAGCAAGTGTAGGCAGGGAGTTTGATATGTGTTTCAATAGATCATTAATGAAAATGAGGGAGGAACACATTTAGCAACAGTAACTCTGCGCTCATCTGCAATTACCTAATGCAAATTGTGATCAATAGACATGGTAACGCCAGAATAAAAAGTCTTAATATCTTAATTTGTATCTAGATGTTCATGCCGTCTCCTTTTCACTTGTAAACTGATTAAACTGGCTGCAAAAACAGCAAAGAAAGCAAAATAATCACTGAGCATTACTAGAAAGCCATTCCCATCAGCTGTGAATAAGCTGGCTAGCATGAGTATTTTCAGATCAAAGAGCAGGGCTAGGCAACGCAGATCTGACCCTGCTTACAGGCAGAAAAGGAAAACAACTGTGCCGAGTTGACTAATAATGCGGCATTACTGTGCACAATGGTTCATTGTACATTTGCGCTTGCAGTAATCACCAAAACTCTTTCTCTGCTGAAATCCCTGTGCGTTTGATTATAAAGCAGTTTTTCCCTGCAGTATTCCATTTAACAAAAGGGGATTGCAATAAGAAGAAAATACTGAGCAAAACAAAAAAAAAAAGGTTACACAAGGCCCATTGTACTGCCATGGTTTGCACACTCCGGCAGTTGGGTCGCTGTTCATGGCCTCTGATCACATATCAGGTCAGTGATTGGGCCTCACACAGCTAAATACATTTTTCTGTAGCCTTGCTTTTGTGTTGTGCTGCAGCAAGGACAGAGCAAACATCTTAATCCACACCACAAGATCAGTCATAACGTTTTTTTTTTTGAAAAAGCTGAGTGGCTGGACACAATTAACACTCACTCCCTAGGCACTCAAGGCAATTACCCTTCATGTCCACCTGAAATTTGGCCCTTGGCTACTTCTGCACTGTATGGAATTGTAACTGGCAGCCAAAACCAACCCAACTGCTTTTCAGCAGTGAAATACACACAGGGGAGAAGTATAAACTCATTTTATGTATTCTGCCAGAAGATAAAAAATGTGACTTAAAAGAGTATAACAGAAGCATGCAAGGCCTTATGCTTAGATGGGTTTATTCATTAATGAATTACATATTAATAAGGTTTTATTTATATTTTAAATTATAAACATTTGATAAGGAATGATTACATTACAGGAGGGCAGTTTATGGATGGCCAGTGTTAAAGGGGAACTGTTACCCACACATAAAAATATTTTGCAAATTAAACATGAAACATCCATACCTGTTATCAATATATTTTAAAATCTCAGCTGTAAATCAAATATTGCCTGCTGCCTCCCATAGCATAGAGGCGGGGCAGGCACTTTCTAGAGAAAGATGGTAACATTTATGTTGTGCTTGAACTAGATCAGCTCCAGAGTACATTGTTATTCATGAAGGGCTCTTTTAATCAAGTGAAACCAGAGTTCATCAAAAGTGCAAATGACTTATTTATTAGCATAAGCAGTTGTTTGCCCTACTTTCTGTAAGTAACCAAGCTATGATCCTTGCTACAGCCTCAGTAGGAGTCATTAGGAATTGTTATTATTATTATTATGATTGGGTATTTTATAGATTAATTAGATTAACTTGCAATTAGATCTGTTTGTAAAGATTACAAAGTCCACTGAGGTCTGATTACAAATGATTCATTCAATCAGAATTAAGAAAGAATAAGATGAACCCCTGTGAATTTCCCAATAGCTCAATTAATTCAAAAATACTTAGTGCCCAGCTGGTGAATAAAAATTCATACAACAGTGCAATTGTCTAATCACTAATATAGAAATATCTACCTTAGTTAGTGGTTAATCAATCTGTGACTATCAATTCAATAAGATTGATTATTTGTGCTGATTTCAGTTAAAGGTTGTCTGCTTAGTTCATTAATAAAGTGCTAGTGCTTAATTGACTTTGAAAGTTCCACCTACTGAAATTCAACGTGAAAAATAAAACTTGATAACGAATCAATCTAAAAAATTCATTAATGACAATTAGAAAGTGTCCGTGCTCCAATTAAAAATGAGAGTTAATAGTTACCAACATCCCCAAAGCTGCACTCTCGTTAAAATTGCTATAAAAGACCACAGTCCTTGGCATCCTGTTTTCTCCCTCTTGTGGGGTCCCAGGGATTATATAGCTATTGAATTGGCAGTCACAGATTGATTAACCACTAATTGAGGTAGATATTCCTATATTAGTGATTAGACAATCGCACTATTTTGCACTAATCGTATTTTTATTCACCAGCTGGGTACTAAGTATTTTTGAATAATTGGATATTATTTCATGATAGAAAGTTCCCTGGAACTCCGCTGTGTTATTATTAAAAAGCACAGAGCTTTACAATAGAAGGGTGTAAACATCAACTATACATACAAATACTGACAGAAAGCTAAGGTAAAAAGTATCCTGCTCATTAGAGTTCACAGTCTAAAAGACATGCGCCTATGGCAGGCGCCATCTGGTCCCGCTTGATGCTCCCTTTACAACAACTTTGGGTGCGTGTGGTTGAAGTCAGGTATAGACCGCCTTTAACTATGCATGCTTATTAAGTGACATCCCTTTAATCAGTAAAAGGTAAATTTTATCCCCAGAATGAATACTTAACCAACAGATTATATCATGTTAAGTCCCCTATTAAACTATATATATATATATATATATATATATACACAGTATATAAGTAATTAATAGTAGTAATAATTATTGACCTTTTACATCCTTTCCTTTGATCCACCATTTAGTGATGGGCTGTGTGCTATCCCCGAAAAATCCTATGGCCAGAAATAATGCAGCTCTAACTGTAAAAGGAAGAAGTGTGGGAGTTGGTTTGTTTCATGCTCCAGGGGGGCAGTGCTTAAAGGAGAAGGAAAGGTATTGTGGCATTTTATTGTCAACAGATTAGTGCAAGCTAGAACGCCATTGAAAATCCCTCTTTGTTTAAGATAGCAGCTGCCATTTTAGCTTGGTCTCAATAGCTTCCATGCTGCTGGTAGCTCAGATTACAGCAGAAAGGGGAGGGGGAAAAGACCAGAAGGGAGTGGGAGAGAGCAGCAAACCGAGCAGACTCATATTGTGCCCTGAAGGATTTTTCTGAGAGCAGGAAGTCTGACACAGATCATGTACAGTATGTATACAGAATGAAAGGAAAGAAATGTGGTGGAGGTCTTGTTTCTTTTCACTAAGGTCAGAGCAGCGTTTCTGTGAGTGTTTATGGCTGTATTTACATAGACCTTTCTGATAAGGCTTACTTAGTTTTTACCTTTACTTCTCCTTTAATTCTTAAAATGGCAATTTTCTGTTTAGAATTACCCAATGGCACATACTACTAAAAAAAGAACATTTTTATAAAAATTGTTAAATGTGAATCCCTGCTTCATCTAAACAGAGCTAATTTAAGCAATATATTTTTATAGAGACCTATATTGTTTGGGGGGGTATAGTTTTGCTTTAAGCAGAGCAAGATAGAGTCTCCCAAACCTGCTGTGCTACCAAGTACAGCAAATGAAACTATTGGGGGTCTGCAGTGCTGCAGTTTGGTAGGGAGGCCTCCAGAGGGGGCCCAGGCTTTTAAAAAGGTTTTAGTTATGCTTGACGTAGTTTGTGGTATTTGCTAGCTTTCCACATAGCTCAGAGTGTTTTGGTCTATTCTTCCAGGAAGGTTTGCTCACTGCTGTTCGGGGAAGTCAGATGACAGTTGTGCACCAGTATGGGATCCCTTATAAAGAAACCAATTATCTAGAAATCTCAGAATTAGGAAAAGGCCATCTCCCATACTGTCTATTTTAGCATTTTTTTTTTTTTTAAATGTAACTGTCAAATATAACTGTCCCACTAATTATGAACTGAAACCCGTTCTCCTGCAGTATTTCTCTGTTTGTACAAAAATCCATTCACTGTTGATAAAATATAGCCTCAGTTAGGGATGCACCAAATCTAGGGTTCAGTTTGGGATTTGGCCTTTCTCACACAATTCAGATTTGCCCGAATCTAATTGCCTAGCTTGACCAAATCCTTAAATTCATGTCACTTTTCATCACTTGAATGTAAAAGTTGGATTTTTTTTTCTTCTGTGCCCTAATTTTCATTTGCATATGCAAATTAGGGTTTGCCCAAATCTCAAAATAGTGGATTAGGTGCATTCCCACCCACAGTATTATTTTTCCATTACCATACTTCACTGTAGGTATACATCAACCGTACTGCGAGATCTGGGAAATATTGGACTGAACAGAAGAGTGGCATAAGAGAAGCCAATACTTAGAAAGAACCACATGAAAAGCACTACTGCCAAATAAAAGAATGAGTGACCCAGTTGCAACGTAGGGAAAAAAGTTAATTTATAATAATTTGAGACAGAGACAAAACAAAGCTCCAAGTAGGATGTACTAAAGTTTTGGGGATAAGTAGACTGTGCCCTTTCCTTTTTCGGTGGGTGATCTGAGTACATACTTAATGCTACTGGTTAGGTATACTGTAATATTTTAACTGTGTATAGATTATTTATCCAGTTAGGTTTAGCTATGAATTAAGCCAATTAGCCAATGTTGTATTATTCTAGTTACTCTCAATGCCTGTTACTACATGCTCACAGAGTTAACAATTATTTTTACGGGTTTGTAATAATTTCTTCTACACACCGTATTACTATAGTTTGGTATGCCGCCATGTTTGTGAAACATCATCTTTCCGAGATGTATTCAGTTACAGTTTCACAAGTGTGCTGCATTTCATAAGCAAGGAGTGGGCATCTTATTTATATTGGGGAGAAAACACTGGTTTATGTTTCTAAAAACAGTATGAACTTTTTACTACAAACTGCTCATATACATCGCTAAGGAGTTAAATGACAAAAGCTACAGTATGTCTTGGGAAAGGATGCAAAGGGAGAATTCCAGAATATACACCATAATGCCTTGTTTGTGTAGCTGTTTAAGATACCGAAAATATTCTACTGATTAGGACTGTTAGGACTTTTTATATTTTTCAATGTGAGCCTGGATATTTCACAATGAAAATACAATTAACCCTATTACAAAAATATATATCCATCGAGTTTAAAACTCACTAAACAGTTGCAATCTAGAATTAAACACTTTACAAATTAATTTCACAAGACAAACGATGTGGTCTTATAACATTAGGTTTTAGTAAACTTACCACAGGTATTTATCGGTTTGATTGAGCTTTAAAACAAGAGACATTGCTCAGATCATGTACTATAATGGTATGTAAAGTCTGTACATCATAAAGGGAAAGGTGCATCTATATAAAGGTTTATATATATTGCAAGTTTTGCAGGAAAAAAGTGATCCAGCAGGTTCAAGTTTTAAAATGCTTGAAAGTTAATATAACTAGAATGCAGGTCAGCTGAATGCAAACCGTAATTTTATTTGACAGTACAGAAATGGGACCTATTATCCGTAAGAGGTTTTCAAGATAAGTGATCCCTTCTGTAACAGAGCATGCCTTAATGCACTGCTAAATTATTCTGCCTTATTTAACATTAAACTGTACAACTTTAATGAGAAATGGCATTGCTGGAATCGGGATATCGGGTTTCCAGAAAATAGATCCCATCTCTGTACTGTATCTCAGATCCACAATAAATAGGTTTATTGCACATTGGTAAAACAGTTTATTCATCTTGAAGTGGTGCTTCATTTAGAGTCATCATTTAAGTCTGCTGGCCAGTAGCGATCGTCCATGTAATGGTCATTATCAGAGACCCCGCTTGTTTCTGCACTAGTGGAAGTCTCGAGTTGGAAGTGACTGCAAAGCTCCTCCTCCCATTGATCCTCAACCAATTTGTACAACTCCAAGGAGGCCAGGGCATCTTCTACAGAAGAATGGCCATTTCTGCCAACCTGAGGCAGGGACAAGACAAATACCAACAGTTCAATTCAATGCAAGCTTAAAATGAAGATGTTGCTGGCTTAAGACATGCATAAATGCCTACTATTGCTTTAAAACCACCCAGCAAGATGCTAGAAGGCAGACTGGTCAACTAAATAGGGGTCTAAATGAAAGCATAACTACACTGAATTTTTTTACAGCTGTGCAGAGAAAACATATAAATGTCTTATAGTGCCCCTGAAATTTGCAGTTACTGGGAGAAAGTGGTATATTTCTTGAAAGTTTCCTGTAACTCCTTCCACTTGCAGCCGCACTTAATAGGAAACTGCCTCCTTAACATAGTTGTAGCTACCCAGCAGTGTAAATACTCAGTTGTGGTTTTTACCTGTATTCTTTTGCCCAACAAGTTCAATGCAAGAGTTTTTAAAGAGACGCCAGCTTTTTCTGGAAGTCCTGCGTTTTTTTTTAATAAAGAGATTTTACTGGTGTCTCGAATCTGGGAGTGAGGATGGAAGTATTTCAGAGCCCTGAAGTCGTTGTGCAGTGCATGTCCAACCACTCGTTTGTCCTTAAGTATCTTCAGAATCTACAATTGCAAGTTAGAGATTACCACAAATTGCATATAACATGATAAGGTAGAAAAGCCTTTTTGCCTTTCAAACAATTTGAGCTTGGAAGCAGCTCACTAAATGTGGCGCTGAAATGCTGATAATGCCACAAAAAATGCTGGGATTATTAATATCGAAGCCAAATTGCATTAGTATAACCCATTAGCTGGCACATGAATGGTCTATGATACAAGGCCGACTTAACACAATTTCTGCCTTACAGGAAAAGGAGTCTATGATGTATGTATGTATTTTAGATACAATGGAAGTAAGAAAATGAAGGACAAACAGATGCAACATCAAGAAGTTATAAAAAATGTATATAGCTTATATTTATTTTTAAAATATTCTCCCCATTGATTTAGGGCATAAAGGGGCCCATTTACTAAGGTTTTCTGAGAAAAGTTCAAATTTTTTTGTTTATCTTTCTTTTGAGATTTACGTATGTTTTTTGGCAGTATACGTTTAATTTTTTTCTTGAAAAAAAATTAGAAAATTCGGGGTATTTGCTAGAAAAATCTGAGACATGAACAAACTTTCAAGATTTATAAAATTTATGCGACTTCTTTTAGACTGACAAAAAGTATGCCAGGTTTAAGCTGCCGAGAACCATTGAGTCCTATGGAGGACACCAGTGCTCCTTAAATGGCAGCTGGAGCACTTCCTGTTCATGGACATGAATGGTCAATTAAATTTCATTAATTTCTCGGCCATTCTATAACATCCTAAAAATAAATCACCCCTTTAAATAAATTAACTACAATAAAAGTGTAATGTTAAATACAGAGGTCATAAGACTGCTTATGCAGGATAAGGGCCATAATATTGTGGAGGAGTCCCCATTTGGCCTGCAAGCTTGTAGTTGGACAGCTGTTGTCCACAAAACAAGGGTACCATAAAAATACTGGTAATAAGTGCCTATTTGGACATGATGGACCACCTGTGCAACATAGTACTAAGGCCCATAGTGCAGGGGTGGTTTAGATCTCCACAGTTATTTACTGCAATCATTATTGCTAAAAGCAGTTTTCCATTTATGTTAAACCTATTGTCTATGCCAGATGCTGCTGCTGCTACAGATACGTGGGGACTGTTGGGGAACACACATGCAGGCACTTGCCTACTGGGTAGTGGTATCTATTTTGGGTAAAATGGAAGGTGGGTTCTAACAGGGTATATTGCACTTCAGCTGTGAAACATAATCCCTAAGAGAAACTTGTGTACTATTTATAGTATTTTACATTCCTTTAAAGTGCAATGATATATCATCTTGCAAGAATAGGCCGATGCCAGCACTTAGGATTCCCTCAACAGATTTACATTCACAAATAAAAATGGGGCTCCCTATTGCTTCTTAACAGATTCATAATCTCTATACAACAGTGTCAACAGTAAAACTTCCAATGGTCATATAAATAGTGCTTCTTGTGGTTGTAATCTATGGTGAATGCCTCACATCTGACTCAAAGAACATGCCAACAATAAGTTATTTGTTTAAATGCAAATACTGAAGGGAGATGGCAATCTGTGTATGCCCCTTATGGTGATAAATCCCAATATAGATAGAGAGTGTGTGGAGATATATATATATATATATATATATATATATAGAAAATAATCATCTGTGGCCAGCACACCCTTCAATGTTTCATCAAAATTTTTTTTATTGTAGATATATTGTTAAAACCAACGTTTCGGTCCTTGTTAGGACCTTTCTCAAGGATAAAAGGATTTTATCCTTGAGAAAGGTCCTAACAAGGACTGAAACGTTGGTTTTAACAATATATCTACAATAAAAATTTTTTTGATGAAACATTGAAGGGTGTGCTGGCCACAGATGATTATTTTCTATGCATACATAATTTTGGCTAAGCACCCCGCAGAATATTGAGCCTTGGAGTGCGGACACCATTTGGATTGATATATATTATATGTATATATATATATTTTTTTTTTTTTTTTTTTTAAATTATGACTCTTTCACTGTAAATAAATTGCAACTAACAGGGACAATAATTTTACAAATAAACGGTCTATTGCCCATTAAACTTGGCATCTACACATCACAACCAGGATACAGCGACGTGCTAAGTTACCTCTTTCTGGGCAGTTTTAAAGAAAATTGCATTTTTCAAGCTGTGTTTAGTGATCCCACTCCATCGCGTCCTGTAGTCTGCGATTGGTAGCTCAGGTTTAATGTACTTGTCATATACAACATCTCCTCTGTAATTCACTATGCTGCACCGAGCCAGCTCACTGATCTTTCCCCCAGGTCCAGTTCCAACCATTTCACAGTCGATAGCAACACACTTCCCAGGCTTTAACCAAGAAAGGGGGGAGGATGCTCTGCTGGAGCTGGAGCTGCCTGCCACAGAGAGGCCACTATCATCATAATCGAATGTGGATGGTTTATTTGCAGTAATGGAAGAGCCAGGCGCCACTGGCAATGTGCCCAGCAGAGTTTTTATCTGGCTACCCATTTCCATGTCCGCAATCTGTTCACAGAAACATTGGTCATTTCCATTGACTGAACATTTGGTTTTTCCTTTTAGCACCTCTTGAGTTCCTGTTTCAGGGATATTTAGGAGTCTCCTCTGTTGCAGGAAAGCTTTGCGCTTTAAGAAGCGTTGATGCCTTCGTGTCTTCCTTCGATTTTGGACTCTTCTCTGACACTTTGTATAGATCTCTGCGTTACTGGAGTTGAGAAATTCACTAGATCCACTGGAGCTACAGGACAAATTGCTAGCTGCTTCCATCTCCAGGGAAACCATATTTGAGTTGGTTGGTTCAAGGCTTCTGTGACTGCAAAAGCCTAAGAGAATGAATCACAACCCAATGACAAGCCTGAATACATCCAATGCAAAAAAAAAAAAAGTGCCAAGTGCTATCAAATTTATTACATGAAGTGGGCCAAATATTTCTTGTATAGCATGTTGGAGAACTGGATTATATTAAAATGTTTGTCATACAGTGAAGTCTGTGGCAGATGGAGGGCCATAAAAATACTTTGAAGGGCCACATCCAGCCCACAGGCCTCGAGTTGGACAACCCCGTTCTAAGAGATACAGGGAGAAGGATGTCCCGACTCCTAAACAGATGACCCCATATAAAATGCTTATATCATTATTAATAGATAAGTGAAGTGTAAAAAAAATTGAAGGCTACATACGCTCTATTTTATATACAAAACTACTGCCCAGCCCAGAGGTTCAGCAGCGCTGCCAACGCTGACACAGAAGCCAAAAATTACACTGTGTTAAGATGACTTTTTAGCTTTAGTTCTCCTTTAATAGAATTTTCCTTTCATATATAAACCATTAAAAACCTGTAACTTGCAAAACAAACATATTAATCAATACATTTTCAAAAGTTACTTTTATTTATGACTGCCTCTAGTGTGCTTCAGGTCATAACTAGGATAGACACAAATGTAAATATCACTGTCTAGGAAAGTGATTAAGGGGCAGATTTAATATGTTGTGTAAAAAATGGGCACAAAATTAGCCAGGCTTCAATAAAACAGCGTAAAATAGGCTTGTTTTTTTTTTTTTTTTTACACGTTTTTTTCTTTTGACAGCAAACTCCTCCATTTATTTTACACAGTGTTTTACACTGTTTTTCTACAGAATTCACTTTACACAGTATAATAACTAGGCCCCTAAGTGTTCACCCCAAAGCTCACTCTAACTGGCTTCCCAGAGCCACATACATGGGTATTCTTTCTAAATCTCTTCTAGAGGGGCTCTTGTCAGGTCATCCAGTCCCAGTCATTAAAGGGATCAGCCACAGAATTCGTTAAACACTGGTTTAGATGAGGATTGTGTAGGTGCTTAGATCCTGTTGTAATGTAAATATCAGACAGCAGCAGTTAGTGGAGTGAATGGCTTCCCAAAGCAGCTGCTAGATCTCTGGGATCCCCTTTAGGTGGACAACCCTTCTCAAAGCAAACATGGCAGCACAAACGTAGAGCAACTACACTCAGGCTAAAGGGAATTGCACTGTTAGCCTAAAGTACCCCCAGAATCCTCCGCACAGCCGAAATAACCCGACATTTTGGCACAACATTGTTAACTATTTGGTAATTATTAAGTCTGTGGTTACTTACATAGCTCTCCCCCTGTGACAAGTCTCTATTCCTCCACGTGTTTCTCTACCGGCTTCGCACTGGCATGCCCGGACAAGTTCAGTCACTCTGTGCGATGATTGGCTGCATGGCCTAAGAGCCCGCCTCTCTCCTTTCTGATTGGCCCTGATCTCCAAAGAACGTCAGACAAGTTGTCAAAGCGTGTCCTGTGCAGTCGGGGTTATATGACGTAAGTATGAGATGAGTAACGCACGGTGAGGGGGGTGGGAGCAGAAATGGGTGCGGAGTGAGCTAGTCTCGTTGTGCCCATGTATTTACAGCGTGTACGGCATTGCAACGTGTGCCGAAATAAAGTCTAAAAGCCCACCCTGCTTTTGTGTATAAACCGAGGCGGGTGTGTTTAAGTGTTGTACAGGCGCTAGTTTATAAAGTTAGATATTCTCACTGATTTTAAGTTTGTTTAGGGTGTTGTTTTTATTGGTCTAGGTACTCAAAGTACAACTTTTTCTACTGGTCTGATCATAATATGACTAATAGTCATGTGTTTAAATGCAAACATCCAATTGGTTGTTATGGGTTATTGCGCCAGGGAAAAATGTTATACAGGTATGGGACCTGTTATCCAGAAAGTTCCGAATTACAGACAAGGCCATCTCCCATAGACTCCATTATAGGCAAATTACTTTAATTTTATGAAATTATTTCCTTTTTCTCTAATAATAAAACAGTACATTGTACTTGTTCCCAACTAAGATATAATTAATCCTTATTGGAGGCAAAACAATCCTATTGGGTTTATTCAATATTTAAATGATTTTTAGCAGGCTTACATTATGGAGATCCAAATTATGGAAAGATCCCTTATCTGGAAAGCCCCAGGTCCCAAGCATTCTGGATAACAGGTCCCATACTTGTACGTTTAAGTTCTTCTAGTGCTTCTCTTTGTGGTGGCATAGGATCCTGACAGTGATGTGAAAACTAGTCCTGCCCATCTGTTCCACTTCCTGCTGCCTCCTTTCCCAGACTTTGCAGTTGGATAGGAACCAATCAGCTGCTAGGCTTACCTGATTGTGAACTGAAGCCTGTCTTTGCTTAGGGTTGGACTTGGGGGGTGCAGGGCCCACCAGGGCTACCGTCCCAGGGGCCCTGCAGGTGCTCACGCCGGCTGCCTCCCCCACACCCCAAAAGGGCCAAAAGGATTTGGTTTTGGGAATCCCTTTACATGGATTCGGGGGTTTGGGTGAACCCAAATTTGCCCAATGCTTTTACATTACCAGTCTGATCCCCCATGTTCCTCTATGAGGGGGCTGCCATATTTGTGCAGCAGGAGTCCGTTAGCATTAGAAGCTATAACTGACAGGCTGAGAAGGGACAGTCAGGTTTAGGAACTTCAAGTAAAAATTACTTACAAAAGCAGCCCAACCAGTGAAAGTTGATCAATGTAACCAAAGGTAACTTATTATGTACACATGTAATATGTTAAAGGAGAAGGAAAGGCTAATAAAGAGTTAATCTCAAACTGCAGGCATACCTTCAGTTCTCTCAATAGTGCCCTTAAGCCTCCCCATATTTCACCTGTTGATATGATCAGAAGCCAAACAGGAAGAAAAAAGGCTGAGCTGTGTAAAGAAAGTTCCCATAATAAGTGTACATGCTCAGTTTGTAAGACTATGGGACACATTTACTTATCCACGAATGCTCCAAGCGTTCATTCAATCGGTCCAATCGTATTTTCCGTGACTTTTTTGTCGTTTGCACGACATTTTCTACGATTGCGCGACTTTCGTATTTTTAGCGCGAAAAAATCGGATCGGTCTTGCCGCTGTTTACAATCGTTCGGTACGAAAATTTCGTGACTTTTGGATCGCCAACACCATATTATTGTGACTAACACAATTTTATGAAAATTATATTTGCGATCTTCAGAAATTTTTGTTTCCAATCCGAATTTTTCCCATTCGGGATTCAAACTCATGTTTTGATCAATCTGCCCCTATGAGGAAGCTCCCTGCTGATAGGCTCTGATCCACATTCCTAAGGGGGGGGGAGTGAGTTCTTAGCATTCTTGAGGGAGGGGGGAGCAGGAAAGGGGAGAAAGCAGAGCGCTGTGTGTCTCTGGCACATTAATTACAGACACAACAAATCTTTTGAAAAAGAAGTCAGCATTACTGTGAGTGCTTATGGCTGTATTTACATAGACCTTTCTGATAAAGCTTACTTAGTTTTTACCTTTCTTTCTCCTTTAATATACATGTAATATTTTTAAGAATAATTTTTTAGTCATTTAAGGTCTTTTCTCTTTGCTAATGTGGGGGGGGGGGGCTCTCACCTATGCCATTTAGTAATCTACATACATATATAGTATTATCACAGGGAGGTTCAGGCAACAATTACTGCATGGTCATTCCGTTGCTAGGCATTAATCTATTGGCTGAATCAGATCACAGAAATGCTTCCTCAGCTTTGCTGGTGTTGGCAATCCCCCTGACTTGGGTGGAGAGAAGAGCCATAAAGATCTATGCATCACTACATTTCAAGGTTGATATATTTAAAATGTGCCATTCGATTAATTAAACCAAATCCCAAATATTAAAATGATCAGATCTATTTATTTTTCAAAACTATTAAAAAGGTGAACATGCCCTTTTACTGTTGCTGGTGGTTAGTATACAGTTGGCTGTGGGGAGGGGGGTGTTGTCAGGACTAGCCCAAGGGTACACCAGGGGCATCCAAAATTTGTGTAGAAATAAAGAATGAATAAAAGGGTTCTGGATTTGGTGCCCAGAAAGAGGAAAGCAACTCTAGAGGCTATAAAAGATCCCCACCAGCTATCCTTAAGCAAATGGTGACTCTCTTATGAGGTAGGACAAAATGATAGGCCTGAGCATCAATACCATGCAGAGGGCAGAGCTTTTGCCAGCCAGTCTGTAAGACACCCAGGAAGTAACATGTTGAAAGTGGCTGCCATATGGAGCTGTGTATGATTTCTAGTTAGCTTCATTGGTCCAAGGAAAGGTACTTTGGCATAGCTATTGCTATATGTTGGTTGATAAGAACAGTAGGGAAGGAACTTTCTGTAACAAACTAAACTGGTCTATAAAGTGTCTTCTCACTTTCTGCTGCTCTGATCAATTAGGCCGTGTGCCTAAATAATTGGAACCCTGCATTGCACTGTATACAGGATTCAACCATTTGGTCTGCTGGTTGTTCCCTCAGAGGCCTGTGTATAATTTGTGTAACATTTAATGCGAGTCAGCTTGTTACTTTCTAGTTAGACATGTAAGACTTGTGTACTGTAAGAAATCGTGTATTTGGGTGCCATTATTTGTGATATATATAAATATATATATATGTGTGTTTGTGGCTCTATTGTGTTATACACTGAGTATGGGGGGAGCTCTACTGATTACTAAACTGATTACTATAAACCAGTTTTTCAAGTTGCACCCGAAGCCAAATCTCCATATCTAAGGGTTTTTCTGTGGATGGTGGGACAGTACGTCCCCGAGAAGCCATAAAACTCAACAGTTACTGAACAATGGGCAAGGTGTGGTTTGTATCAACCCCCATCTGATCAGTTGGTATGTGGGGGGCAGTGGCTGAAAGGTGCATAAATGTGGGCTGGACAGTGGTCAAGGGAGCAACCTGGGGGGAGCAACCTGGGAAAAAGGAACCTGGGTGGAAGGAGCACCTGGGAACTGCATCAGAAGTGACCGGGCAGGATGTGAGACAGACCAGAGAGGAGGCCATGGCAAGGAATCAGACCACCATGTTCTTTGTTCATCGGTAGCTATAATGTAGATTTTGTCATTAATCTTTAAATGTAAATAATGTATAAATATTGTTTTGTTAAATAATCTTTTCATTGTAACCGTCCATTGATTTGCTACACAATATATTCATTTTAATATACACTTATTGGTGTGGGTTATTTGTCTGCTTCTCAAAAGAACCATAACCCTAGTAAGAGGGGTGATTGTTAATATTATATTATTATTATATATAGTTCAAATCTTACAGTACCCACTGGTGTATTGTTGTTCTTATATCAAATGGATGTTACTATATATTGATATTATTAGTATTTTTTTTTTACAGTCACTTCCCACCAGCAAATGGTTTCCAGGATTGCCTGATTCCAGAACGTAGGCACCAGGAAAATATTGGAGTGCAATTGTGCATTAGAAGGTTGTTCTAGGCAAGGATTCCATAGTTAATACTGGATTCATTTCCAAATTGAAGCTCTGTTCCTCTAATCTAAAGGGGGGGCCTCTGGTGCGCTGATTGTTTTTATGGGAAAAAAGAACAACCCCTATCTGCCTATAATCCCCTATAATGTACTTGTACAGTGTAATCATGTCCCCTCACAAGCACCATTTTTCCAGATAAAACAACCCCAATCTTGACAGTCTAACCTCAGAGCGTAAATCTTCCATCCCCTTTACCAGTTTAGTTGCAGTCTCTGAACTCTCTCCAGCCCAAAACTGCACTGCATACTCAAGGTGAGGCCTTACCAGGGACGTATAAACAGACAAAATTATGTCAATGCCCTTTTTTATACAAGACAGCACTTTATTTGCTTTAGTAGCCACCGAATGACACTGCCTGGAACTAGACAACTTGTTATCTACAAAAACCCCCAGATCCTTCTCCATTAAGAATACCCCCAACATACTAACATTTAGTAGATAGCGTGTGTTTATATTATTTCAGTTTGCTTCAGCTAACTGAATAAGTTCAATGAAACCATTGTGATTGGATGCTGGAGAATTGCCTACACACTTTGAACTGAAAAAGCCACTTGGGTGAATGGTAGTGATAAGTGAATCGGTCCTGTTTCGCTTTGACTAAAAGTTTGCAAAACTGATGAAAAATTCACAGATGCATTGAAGTCAATAGGTGGTGACAATTTTTTCTTAAGCACTACTTTTTTCTCACTCCAAATACAGAGTGAGACAAAGTCAATGGGCGTTTTTTCCCTGCAAATTTTTTTGTCACAGAGAATTGGAAAATGTCCATGCCTTGCAAAAAATTCACTCATCACTAGTGAATGGTGAAAACCCTGTAGAGTAAGTCAGATCACACGGAATTGGGAGGGGGAGCAAATTATGATGGGAGAGGGAGAGAGGAGCAGACTGAGCAGAAGGAAGTCTAACACAGAAGACCATGTACACAAAAGAAGAAAATGAATCCTGTGTCTCTTTTGATAGAGCACTTGCAGCTTTTCTGCAGTGCTTATGGCTGTATATACATAGACGTTTCTGATAAAGCTTACTTATACTGAGTGAGTAAATAGTGACACAAACATGAAGATATAGTCTCTGGGGCTTATTAGTATTGGTGCTAAATTGCACTAAGACCATACAAGGGTTGGGACTGATTTACCAACATAGATTTTAAGTTGCACCAGTGCAGTTAACAGTAGCAACAATTTTTGACAAATTTATCACAAAAATTGATTGGTTGCTGCACTGGTGGATTTCAGCAGCTTCATCCATTAGCCCATTTTGCACTGTACACAAGTATATCAACAGAAGAAGAGTTAATGTCTAGCTTATACTATGAATCTGGGTTTTTGGTCATATATCTGTAACTGAGACATTTCCCCCCTTAGAGTATTATGCTACGTGATTATGATGAAAAACCACAGCATCAGCATGATTAACAGCTTGGCTGCCTTCCTGGGATTCTAATTGAGTATACTCACCTGTAGCACTGCAATCTGCTTCTCCATCACAGGAAACAGCTGTGAGTAATGTATATACCTTGTTATCTGTGATTAAGATGCCTCGCTACCATAGTACTGACAAAGACAGCCACATAAGTGCTTTCTTACAACTTTGCAGGATTAATTTCCCATGAGAATCACAGAGGCATTTACTATAATGCTTCAGGTACAAGGCATGATGTATAATGTCTGCTGCTTGTTATTCACTTCTTAGCTTGCCTAATAGAAGAAAGGGAATATTGAGGTAATATATCATCCATTTATATTGCACTGTGCTAAATATTATTTATGCTGTATGAACACCTGCTTCCCCTATATATATATATATATATATATATATATATATAAGTCCAGACTGTGGAGCACTTCATAAGCAGCAAACGATACCCGGGTGCCAGAGCTTAAAAAATCATATAATATGCAAGAATGCTCACATTTTCATAAAAAGAAAAAAGCCATTCGTAAATGCAAGTGGTGTGGTTTATTTATCCAACATTTCAGTTCCTTATTGGAACCTTTGTCAAGGAAACCAAGGCAGTATAAGTTCCAGTGCTTAAATATACATTTTAACGCCAAAGGTAGTGTCGCTAGGTAACCCAAAAATTAAATGTATAACAAGTGTAGGCTATTAACTATCTTTTGCAATACAGAGAGTAGCATTGGAGCGGTTGGACCCTATAATGATTCCACACACACGCTTGTTATACATTTAAGTTTTTATTTTTCACTTTTTATCCTTATTCTCTTTATCTGAAATGTTGAATAAATAAACCGCAGCACTTGCATTTACTAATGGCTTTTTTTTTCTTTCTTTTTTTTTTTCTCTTTATGAAAATCCTGTGACCTGTGCCCACCACCAACAGGTCCCTCTTGGGCCAGGCATAGAAGCAAGTGTCTGCTTGTGATTGTGACTGTAAGCCAGTGGCTGTGTGCCAGCTAGTGATGTTATAAATAGATGTTGCCAGTCCATGTACAAGAAACATACATTGGGAAGACATGATCATCTGTGTGCGAATTGGTGTGCCTGTGTGTAAAACAGTTTGAAAAACATATTTCAACATATAAAAAATGCAAATTTCTTATTTTATCTATTTATTTAACTTATTGTATTTATGCCGGATTGTTTTGTTGTTCAGTCTTGGTCACAGTGATCACTAAACAGCTATCATATCCCGTAATCAAAGTAGCAGTGAAGTATTTTACATTGTTCCACTCACCCTATGATTGAATTATGACCACATGCACATAAGCTGCCCAGTCTTTTTTCTCTACATACTCACCAAAACAGTTTTATTGTTCTTTGGCATTATGTTACAAAGGCGGGCTTGTACAAGGGGAGAAAAGGCCAATTTGCACCTAAAGTTGTCCATTTGCACACCAAAATAGTTGCTATCTGATTTAGAGCATGTTCCTCATATTTCCTACATGATATAAATGCACGACAAGATGATTCAATTCAGTAAAATGTCATTTATCCCATTCTGCCAAATTGTTTTCCGTGCCGTGGTTGTATGACATGAATCAAGTGTGGCTGCTCATGTGCTTTGGCAGGTTGAGATGAGACAGTGAGGAGTTATTGGAGCATAAGGAGCAGTTGTTGAAAGCATTGGAGTCACCTGGAGTGAAATGCGCATTGAGCCCCTAACACTCTAGGAGGCAACAGAGAATTTAATTTGCAGCTATCCCCATGCCACCCGAGTGGGAAATTGAATTTTGGATTATGTGTGATTTTTCTGTGGGATTTAACAAAGTTGTATGGTATTCCAGTCTCCTTTATTCTCCAGGTGAATTTGCAGAGGAATTTAGTACAGCAATAGCCTTTCAGTAAAGGAGAACACATGTAAATATAATCATATGGAGATGGGTAGCATAAGCAAAATCCATTGGAAGACAAGTTGCCCCCAAATAATCAATGTAAACTTGTAATACAATACTTTCACAAGAAGTTTTAATGTGACACCGGCTCCTATCTACAATTAAAAAGAATCAGTTATCAATTATTCTGCTGTTTTATAGGTTAATAGATGATGGCATCACCTGGTTCTGACCCAGTTATAATGTAATTTGATGAGATTACTTAAATGCACAAATGTCTTTGTCCTTTAGGTTTTACCGGGCAAAGCCCTAACTGGACTAAATAGTGCATAGATCCTATACACAATCTATCTGTATCTGTATAACTGCTAATTTAACTCCGCTCTTGTTGGCAGATGTATAAGTACTGAAATGCTCCTGACTTTTGGTCCTGATATTTATGGGCTGGTGTAGTTCTGATAAAAGCTTTCCAAAATCACAATGGAAATAATGGAAATACAGTTTGAATTCCACCTTCCTAGAGAAATCACTTAGGGTAATTGTCACTTATCCTGGGCTATTGGGGTAACATTGAAATTACTCAAGTGCAAGGGTGTGTGATTCTCACCCCAGGGCTTTTCTCTGGTTAATGTAATCTGTACACGAAAACCAAGAGACAATCATGCAATAACCCAATGCAGACACAGCTTCTATTTTATATTAAATAGTTATTAATTCTTCTATGTACTTTGCAGTCATGTGGCTATGTTCTTGGATACAGCTTGGATTACACAGGAAATTTGTGCTAGTTACTTTGATTGAGTGGTGAACTTGAATGTGTAGGTAGCAGAGGTGCTTAATAAGATGTCACTGCTCATATCCTAGCAGGCCCTGAAAGCTTGCTCTTTGGGAATGGAAGAAGCATCGCAATGACTGAATCAGTCTAGAGCATCTGCCCTGTTACAGTGATGGCTGCACATAAAATTAATTTTCATTTGACTTTGCCAATGGTTGGTGGATAGATAGTTGGTGTGTGAGCAGCTGTCTCATCAGCAGTAGGTTGATTAGCCCTAATGAGTGCTGTTTTGCATACATATGGAGCTTTGCTGCATTGTTTCTATTACGGCCTTACATAAACCTTCATAAATCTTGTTTTCAGAGTGCTGGGGTGGCTTACTTGACCCCATTGCATTCAGGGATATGCTATAACACTAGAAAACATTTCAGCTATTTTGAATTCACTGAATAAAAGAAAATGACAGAGCGGAGTCAGCACAGTGTTAAATACAGTACATGCCACAGGTCTCGATTCTCAGTCATTGCAAGACAAAGCCTTCAGTCTCTGGCACAAATTACTGTATATGTTCAGGTATAAAAATCCATTATACAGAATACTCTGAAAACAGGCAGTGCCATTCCCTAGAGCAGTGTTCCCCAACCAGTGGCTCGTGAGCAACATGTCGCTCACGAACCTCTTGGATGTTGCTCCCAGTGGTATAAAAGAAGGTGCTCATTTTTGAATATGTAGCTTGGGGGCAAGTTTTGGTTGCATAAAAACAAAGTATAATGCCAAACAGAGCCTTCTGTAGGCTGCCAGTCCACATAGGGGCTATTAAGTAACCAGTTATAGCAATTATTTCTACCTCCAGGACCTTTTTCAGGCTTGTGTTGCTCCCCAACACTTTGTCCATTTAAATGTGGCTCACAGGTATAAAAGGTTGAGGATCCCTGCCCTAGGGTGTACTGTTGCATTCATTCTTAATTCTTGCTTGATTTGCTGGTTCTGTAATGCCTTATAATTAATGTTAACAACTCCATGTTGATGGTAAAATGCATTGGGTTTTCTTAATGCTTGGAGTTGTTCACCTTTAAGATAGCTTTTACTATGTTATAGAATGGCCAATTCTTAACATTTTTTAAAATTAATCTTCATTTTTTGTAGATTTTGAATGATTTGCTTTCTTCTGTCTCTTCAAAGCTTTTAAATGGGGGTTACTGACCCAGCAGGCAAAATACTCTGTGAGGCTATGCTATTGTTACTATTCATAACTTATCTTTCTATTTGTGCCTATTCATATCCCAGTGTCAAATTCACATCACGTTATGGTTGCTAGGGAAATTTGGACCCTAGCAACCAGATAGCTGATGAAATTCCAAACTAGAGAGCTTCTAAACAAAATGTTAAATAATTCAAAAACCACACATAATAAAAAATGAAGACCAATTGCCCTCTTTTACAATATCACTCTTTACAGTTGATTTAAAGGTAAATAACCCCATGAAATGTCATTTTGGTGAGGTGTTCCATATTACATTAAAAAAAAAAAAAGCTGGCATTCTGAATGAGAGATTCCACACGTATAGGGCCTGATTCACTGAAGTCCGAAATAAGGAGTGCTATTTATAGCATGCGTTAAAAATCTTATCACTTCTTATTTTTCGCTCGATTCACTAAAAGGACACTTGTCATAATTAAGAAGCAATGTTCTTGGCGTTATTTATCTTGCGACGACATATTTTCAAGCAATATATTACGCAGCGCACAACATATTACGCAGCACGTTGCTTGAAAATATGTCGTTGCAAGATAAATAACGCCAAGAACATCGCTTCTTAATTATGACAAGTGTCCTTTTAGTGAATCGAGCGAAAAATAAGAAGTGATAAGATTTTTAACGCATGCTATAAATAGCACTCCTTATTTCGGACTTTAGTGAATCAGGCCCATAGTCTTTTATTTGAAAGTGAATCCCATCCTGTTGAGATATAGATCTGGAACAAAACGTCAAGGCTAGATTACAGGATTCTAGAAGAAACTAGTGCTAGTGTATGAGTAAAGGGAATGTTATCTCAAGTGATAAAGATACTGTAAGGAAGCAACTTGGAAGACACAGCTGCAAAACCAGCGGTTTATAGATAATTATATGATAGTTATTACCCAACCCACTTTACTTTTTATGCCATTTGGGGGAAATACCAGTTTTGAAATTACTTATAATAAT
Source organism: Xenopus tropicalis (assembly GCF_000004195.4). Taxonomy (NCBI): domain Eukaryota; kingdom Metazoa; phylum Chordata; class Amphibia; order Anura; family Pipidae; genus Xenopus; species Xenopus tropicalis. The sequence goes on from NC_030679.2 coordinate 110,034,831, forward strand.
TGTAATATTAATGAAGCCATGCAGGGTGCAGAGTGAAAAAGAAGAATCATAAAAAACAAGTCTCATTTCATTTATTATATTCATTCCTGTTACTGCTGTCTTTCTATACAGGGCTCTGGGATATACAGGATTATCTTTTATAGCCCCAACATGTTTCTGAGCTTTTTAGAGATTATACATCCTTCACATCTCTTCCTGTCCCATTGGAGCTTACAATCTAAGTCCCTTTCACATTTACACACACTATGGGAAATTTTATGAGGAACAAATTCACTTTTCTGTATGATTTTGTAGTGTGGAAGGAAACTGTACCTGAAATCCAAACTTCAGCACTGAAAGGTAGCAATATTAATCATTATACCATAAGGATTATTTATCATAGACTGTCCCATGACTCAAAGTAATATTTTAGCCTTTTTGTAAAAGTTTACCATTCATTAGGGACTAAAATAATAGAATTCATATCAATCAAGCTTTCTTCTAATTCCTTTGATCATCAGAACAACTGTCTATAACATATTCCTGCAGTCGGAAGGATGATGGATACTTTAAGATAGGGGTGAAAACTATCACATTTATATAAGCACAATAGTTACATAGTTCATTTGGGTTAAAAAAAAACACCAAATTACATAAAGTTCAACCCCTCAGAAGAAACCCAAGTACAGATACTTATACAGAACTATCAGTAAACTCACATATATGAACCAATATATACCAATATCTATATAAATTGTAGGTTTTATCACAATAGCTTACCATGTGTTTGATAATATAACATTGGACTGATAAATTGCATTTCATGCATCTTAGGTACCATAAAAGATAAACAAGACCTGGTTAACAGGATATGGTGGCATGTCACTATAGAGTAAAAAAGGAGGAATGTAGAAAATGTCCTTAGCAGGTGTAGAATTCCTCCTATTATTCTTGCAATAAAAAGTGGCTTTTTTAAAGGAATTCTCTGACCAGCAAATCATAGTACATTTTTGTTTGTCTAGCGTCCTTTGAAGATAATTTTAATTCCAGCTGTCATGATCTTAGATCAATGCCACCTTGATTAGCTATAGGCTTTTCTTCCCACTCTCCATTCAGGGGGGTATTTCTGCCTCTAGTTTACACTCTTTTCTTGGTGAAAATGAGATTTCTGATTGGACTGAGCTCCTGCTGTCTCTATCATTGACAAGGCGGAAGCCAGTTTTGCTATGCTCCGTAGCCTGCAACAGAAAAACAGAGAAATGTATTTCATCAGAAAGATATGTTAGGATGAAGAGGTGCTAAAACCGTGCCATAATGTGATGTATAAAAATCTTTTACTTTTTAACTTAAATTTACTTGAGAAAAATTAACAGCTTTAATGCTGGAGTGGATTAAGTTACTTGCCTCTGCATCACTATCAGGATTCATACAAGTCTGGTAAAGGAAAATCACCTATAATCTGGCGTATGGTTAGTAAAGCCAGAGGGGAACTGCTACTGATAAATAGTATTGGCACCAAATAAACAAGAGTGATATGTAGTAAATCTACCGATTTCTAAATCCATAAGTCCAGAGTCCAGTAAGTTACTCACATTTACTGAATTGGTTTTGCCCCACCATAAACATTGATTGATCATTAACCTGCCCTGTAAGATTAAAGATACAAAATGTAACAGCTTTTTTTTTTTATAAAACTTACTTTCATGAAAATATTTAATTCCAGTATTATTTCAACCACATCAAATTTGTTGAAACTCTTCTACAATAATGGAAAATTCTAAAGATACTGTATTTTCATTCCAACATTGCTAACTATTATGACATCACTAGGACTTTGCTGAAGTAACATAAATACAGTTGGTACCTGTTTGCGCCATAGAATTCACTACACTGGTTCTAAAGGATCATATTGCCAGTGTGGCCTTTTCTATGTATTCAGACGGCCCTTGGATCTGTGATGTGTCGCTGTTTACATAACAACATATGATAAAAGAAAAGATGGGTGCAGGTTGTTTGTAAGGGGATTTCTTTATTTATATGGTGCACTTTTTTTTTTTTTACTGAAGAGTTTGTGACATTATTTCTCCTCCCTAGAGCCAAAGAATTGCTGCATTTGGCCCTTTCTGACATTTCTCTCTATAATACACCTTGGGCTACACATTGATTTATTTAATGGGCATCCAGCTTGTGACTAACTGGTACTGAGTTAGATATCCAAGCATGCTGCATAATAGCAGCTGAAGGAATAGAGGCTGGGCATCCTTGACCCTTGCTTTATCTGCTGTTTACATTTTTTGCAATAAAACTTGGGTTAAGCATATTTGTGTTGCTTTCTGATTATTATTTCAGGACAAGAAATGTGATGGCACTATAATTCAGCTTCTCTCTCTAGCTTTCAGTACCTCCCTTTCACTGTATTATAATCCTGGAATGAGAGAGCACTTATGGTTTCCATGCAACTATTTCACAAGGACAAAGTAACTTCACAGCTATATAATAGGAACGGATAAACCCCACAAAAGAAGCAGTCTTATCAGAGTGTATGCTTTTTAATATGATAATAAAGAAGAACAGGAAAATGAAATAGGCCGTTTTTAAATTGAAATAGCACTATGGAATCTTTTTATTTTTTAAGGACAAATTTAAAGCCAGCTAGCGTACCTTACTGCAAGGTTAGTAATTCTGGGTCAGCAGTGAATGCAAAATATACTGTAAGCTCTATTGTGGCACAATAAGTGAATCTGTGGATCAACTACACAGGAATGACCATCACTAGCCAAATGTTAACTTTCCACTTTTATAAACACATTATCTAGCTATTAATATTTTAATGTAAGGTTATCAGGTCATTTGGAAAATTATTTCAGTTAATTGCAAGTTGAAAGACTGACCTAAGTACAGATGTAATCGATTCAAACCATAACTTAGTTTAATATGAAAAGTGTGTGTTTTGAAGAATGATAATACAGAAATTAGATGGAAGTGTTACTGAAATCTTCCAGTGCTGCTTGTTATGTACAGTACAACCAGTAGGTTTTCTTTGAGGACACATTTATCAAAGAAGATTTGTTAAACTCTGCCCAGCAACCCCCCTTTCATATTAGGAGTTGTGGGACTTGGCTGCCAGGTTACCAGACACTGACTTAATATTGAATAGTTTGGATCTCATCATGGGTGTACCCAAAAAGCCCTGGGTACACAACCCTTCTCCCTTTCACCTTTTATCCCATTACCCTTGCATTTCCCACTTCAGCTATCACAACACTCAGCATGACCTTGATTCAACTAGATGGGTTCCCTGCCAAGGTGTCACTTTGCTTCAGCAATCAGTCAGCACTATCTTCAGGGCCATGACCTGTTTCTTCGAAGACCCATTGCCATATTGATGACAAAGTTTTGGACATATATACCCAATATGGCTGCCACATGCACCTCAACATGCATTCCACACCTGAAACCCCAAACACAATAGACAGATGCTGACTGCTCCCAGCTTCAGCCAGAGTGATGGATGTAAGCCTGCTGGCCCATATATGGTCTGCTCAACTATCCACCAATGTGAGTATATGGAACAGACATAGGGAAGCAGCAAATGGACAGGGGATTCAGTGATTATATATATATATATATATATATATAGAATCTAAAAGGAAGTGTTGATTTGGTTAGACAGCACTGACACCAATACACAACAGCAGGGTTTTATTGTCACTGAATCCAATATATCTTATCAGCAAGCAGGGTTCAATGAGCCCAATATAAACTCTCACAGTGGCAGCAATCCTAAGTGTCACAATCCTGTCACTCCTGTCAGTATGAATAAGCACCATCCATGCTAAGGGATCCAACCGTGTACTCATATGGCTTGTATCAAAGGCAGATGGATAAGCTCCTGTAGCCTTGAGCGGCTATACTTCTGCATCAGCCCACCAATGAAAAGACATGGTCTGACCATACATTTTTATATCATATCAGGCCATATGAGGGCTCCTCCCTCAAGAAGAACATTCTTTGAACAATTTAATAGAGCATGTGATAGTGTGGATAAGAATAAAAACCTGCCCAGAACTATAGGCAAATGGATACAAGGTGTTACTGTTTAATCCAGCGTGTTGTGTGAAACATTTTCTGAAAAAGGGTTCCTGTTTTGTTACTAAGTCTTGATTTGGTCCTCAAATAAAATATTAAAATATACATGAGTTTTTATTGGTTGTACTGTGATGACCAGTTAAGGGAAGAATGGTGACTAGGGCATATATGTGCTGGGACCGCCAGGATATAAACCTATAACTCCTAACAATGACCCTAACAGACCATTACATTTCTTTCACCCCCTATGGAAAGTCAACAAACACAATAAAATCTATACAGGCCACCACTGGTAAAAGCGATGACACCAGCATCCAGTGAGAGTGAAGTGTTAATTATTTGATTTAGTTTTCACACTGTATTTGGATCCCTTTTATTGCTAACGATTTTCCATAGAGTGCTAAAAATTTGTGGTTGATACCGGATAATGTCCACCAGGTATGGGAAAAGCTTATCAAAGTGGTCCAACTGAGTGCATAGCTCACCCATTTTTTTACCCCACTTTCACAGTCTGGGCATATCAGCTTTGAGTCTGGTTCCAAATGAGCTTGGGAAATTCCAACTGATCCATCACTACCTATAGGGTCACCAGTTAATGAGAGGATTGTCAGGGATAAATCCAGGGTCCAATTTACGTGATTTAACAAAGCCGTGGAATTATACTTTTTCTAAAATGGAGAAATGGTCAGCCAGGAAGCACAGTCTCATTATATACCCCACTACCTGGACCACTTCCTCTTTGTTGGTCTAGCACAGTCTGAATAATTCAAGGGTTTGTCACAGACCTTTTGGGGATGTCATGGCTTCCTCTGTAACCCCATGGCCGAGGACAGAACAAAAAGACTGACTACAATCATCACATTTTTGGCAATTGAAATTAACTCTAGGAGTATGGTCTTCCACCTAATGAAGGAAAAGCTGTCCACCTTGTGCAGTCTTATCAGTAGGGCCAAGGCATCAAACAAACTCACATTAAAACAAGTACAGAACCTCCTGGGGCACCTGGTATTGAGCCCATTGAAAGAACAAACCTTTTCTCTGTACTTTAATTACTGGCCTGCCCCATGGCATCACTACCCTTTTTCACTGCTAATATCTTGCTTGATAGAAGCCAATATCCTACTGATTTACCCAGCTGCTTGGCTATGTATCTGGCTCTCCTTTAACTCAACTAACTAGGTACTTTTTTGCACATTTCATTGAAAACAATGTTTGTGCCAGGAAAGCCTGCAATTATTGCCAGTCCTGTAGCAAATAGCTGTTTTTATCTGTGTGCCTGCATGATCCAGGCCAAAAGGACAGACTCACTTAACTCAATAGAACTCAAGAGGTTGCAGGAGCTGAGAAGGCTGAGAAAACCCAGCTGTATACAACTGTTTCCAGGTTAAAGAATGGCTCATTGTGCTATTTCATTTCCAGCCAGTGCTCCACAGTCATTTGAATAATGGCATCCGTGGCCTATTAAATACAATGGACCTCTTTTACTATATATGGGACAAGGTGCAAGTGTGAAAGGCAGGTGTACCTTGCCCTGCAGACTGCACTTTCATAGAATGGAGTACAATATTGCCCCTCAGTCTATATTCAACTCTACCTGTGTTTGGCCACACTGCATACAGATAATGGGAGGTAGGAGCCCCACGGTATGAGTGCAGGGGCCCTGTACTAAAGGCAAGCATTAAGTACAGGGTTCTCTTGCAGCTGTCAGAAGGTGCAGATTACAGCCCATATTCCACAGTCACAGAGGCACAAATGCTCCATGTCCTTTAACAAGATTTATTTTTAAAAGTGTATTTATGCACATGTAGGGACCCTTAGGGTTAAGCTCCCTATGGTGTTATCCCTATCTTTTCCTTATCTGTGCTGTTATAGGGCAAAGCCCTCTGCACTCAGATTTCAGTTTTTAGGCTACCCCCTATAGGTTTAGCCCAGGTTGACCACTCCCCTTGGCAGACTATATAGTGTCTTGCACAAGGAAGTGTCTTCCTCTTTGGCTGCATGCTGTGTTCTGGACAGATCCCAACTGAGCCTGGACCAGAACATAGGCCCAGAAGCCATTTGTACCCTAGGGGACCTCATACCCTAGTGATAAGTCGGGGACAGGGCCCCGTGAACGAGGTAAAGCCAGCACAGTCAGATTTATTAATAGCACCCTCTAGGAGTGGTGAGCATAGCTTATTTAGTAAGGGCAGCACTAGCCCCATCAAAGGAGACTGTAAGGGTTTAGTCTAACCCAGGCTTTGTAAGCCTTGCTGTAGGGACCACAGTTAAGACGCAGGTTTCAGGCAGTACCTTACCCTGAACCATAGTTGGCTGGAGGGGATCCGTTCCAGTAAAGGGCATCCATTCCTGGTATACAGCTAATACTCTGCATATCCTTTCAAGTGGGTTATACTGTTCCTTAAGGGTCACATCTGCTGTTATCCTCTGTGACAATCCACTGCTGTGTCTGTGAGTATAAACCCTGCTGCACTACTACACTGTGCCTGTATCCAATAAACTTGTACTATAGTTAACTATAAAGAATCCTCTGGTGTCCATCTTTTACTATTCACACCACACACCTCAGCTAGTTGTAGTTCTACTACACCCTCGCTCCATCCTAATTCTCCAGATATAGCGGAGGCTCACTCCTTTGTATTAAGTGTCGCATGTAACCCATGCTCTCCATTATACTACTAGCCTGGATTTGTCCTTAAATAGGCCAAATAGGTGTTACACGCATATAACTATACCCATGCTTATTGTATTATTTGATTCTCATGTTTGCACATTGGTAATTGTGTAGCTAGTTCTCTTCCCTGTTGTACCCAGACCTCATACAAAAATTGAGTCAGTTCTGTCACTAAGGGAAAATTGTATGCGTGGGTTACTCTAAAGTAAGAAGTCAAATAACTCATTTATTAGGAGAAGGATTAAGCCTGGTGTGTTTCGTGCCTTTTTTGGCTAATTATTCATAGGCTAATGGGCACACCCCTGTACATAGCTTTTATAGGGATGCGACCAATCAAATTAAAGTATACAACAACCATTCCCATCTGTGAAGACAATATAGGGTAAGTGGTAAAATATGGGGGTGGTTGGATGTTTAACTTTTTAAAAACAACAGGTAGGATTAGAGTTAAGATGATAAATTAAATATGAATCTATTTGCTATTTCCCACAAGTTATGCTTTTAAATTGTCTTCACAGATGGGATTGGTTGTTGTGTACTTTAATTAGATTGGTCGCAACCCCTATAAAAGCTATGTAGGCTGAACCCCTGTCCTAATAAATGAATTTTCAACTTTATTTTTTACTCACTTTGACTTCTTACTTTAGGGGAATCCACACATCCAGTTTTCCCTTATTGCCTCTCACATTACTCACCCACATATGGGGGTAAATTGTGTTCTTTCTGTTTTGGTGCTACTTGCCTATTATGTATAACTGTTGAACATTTATTACATTTATATTTTGTGAGCACTGATTACTGCTCACCTATCTTCCTCTTTTTTTTAGTTCTGCCACTGGTGGTTGCCCAAAATATATATTATAAGAAAAATAGCTGCACTCACTTATTAGAGAGAGTGCCTGGGTGCACACCGCAAAGGAGTAAATATAAAGCAGCGCTCTCACAGGACTTAAAGAAGACCTGATAAGGAAAATTATCCATGCTCCTTATTTGTATGTTTTAAAGATCAGCCTTTTTTTTCTTTAAGAATCCCTATCCTTTCAAATGAATACTGCTAGGTTTAGCAACCTATGACAGGGCATGTCAGGGTTGCTGGGAGTCAAAGATCAACAGCAGAAGTGTTAGTGGTTTCCTATCACTGATCTAGAACCTTGGTTACTTTTCCGCAGTACTGTGCAAAAAAAGATCTAGTACAAATGCAAAGGGACTTTTTGTGGTGTGTTCCAGTGCCCAATGGTGGAATATCCATGCCTCCCCTTTTAGTGTTTGACTTTAAAGGTGGCCATACACAAGCCGATTTCACTCATTCTGCGATGAACGATCTAACCTGTACACAATCGTTTTACGATCGGTTTGCAATACGATATGCCATTCACGGACAACGATTATTTGAAAAGATATCACCGTATTGTTGACGTAAAATACAGAAAGATCTTACATCTACATACGATCCGATATGGTGGCGGAAGCAGTATTTAGCCCTGTCTGCCATAAGCTCTGGGTGTGCCATACTCCTGTTTGCCCCATGCCCCTGTGTGTGCCATACCCTACTCTACCAGTAGTTCTAGGGAGTTTTGGCAGCATTTTGGAAATGGTTGCAACTTGCTGCACTATCCAAAAACATGTTTTATTAAAGGTTATGTAATATGTAGTGTTCACATACAAGCAAACCCTGCAATAAGCAAATTAAGGTTCCACAAAGAACCTTCGTGTACCCCAGTATATGTTCGTTGACTTCCGCTGGCAATCATGACATGAGCATGGAACAATCGTTCGACAAATGTCTGGCACTCACAACAACTGCCAGATTTTATCGCTGAACGTCAAAAATTTTTAAGCGCAGCCAATCAATTTTTTGCCCGATAATGTCGGGCCGATTAGTGGCCCAATGACCGTTCGTATACCATCAACTATACGATAAGTTAACAATATTATCAAATCATTCTGGAATCGGTCATTTTAAAGTAAACATTTGGCTTGTGTATGGCCACCTTAAATGAAGGAAAACGCTTTAGTGAAGTAGTTTGCTTTAGGAAAGAAGTCCAGGGAGTGATACTGGAGGCTTGCCCACACCCCTTCCAGAGAGAAACTTTAGTCTACTTACTGTGACTACCCCTCCTGTCAGCCCTGAAGGCAGTTGCCCTGTTTGGAGATTTGTTGGCAGAAACAGATATGTAAACACTAAGCAAAGTATGGGGTGATCCCTGCTAAATGGAAACAGCAGGTAAATGCTATTTGTTTGTTTAGCAAATGGATGAACTGCCACTTCAGTTAGTTTTAAGAAATTCACACAAGCCTAGAGAATTTAAAAAAAAATGTAGATTTGTTAAGATTGTATTGATCTAAGAGGAAAAATAGGTTTGTTCATTACAAGAGTGTCATGTTGTTCACTTTGACTTGGAATATCGACCAATGATATTGATTGGTAAGTATTTGTATAAGTAATATGCTGTAAAATGCAATCCCCAGGAAACCTACTTTCATCAGTATGCCATCTTCTCAAAAATTCCAAAGATTTTCTATTTTTATACAGTAGGAAAGGCAATGTATTTTGTAGCAGCGAGGGGCATGTTGCAAAGCAGCACAAATTCTGTTTAGAAAACTAGCTATTTATTGTTGATTTGCTTCCTGAAACCCTTTCTCATCATGATGAGCAGTCATGGCTTAAATATTAAACTCAAGTGCATTTTCAAGTCGAAAACCACCTGTGACAGCTGCATAAAATGTCACTCCTTCTAATGTTGTGTAGTTGCGTAGCTTTAGTTTTATACCATGGATGTTCCCTCAGGCCTCTATTTTAAAATAAGAAGAAATGCTTAGACACTCTCAGCAAAAAAGCAAGCTGCTCTGCCCTATCAGGGCGGTGATTTTTAGTTAGTCCATAAAGGAGAATGAAACCTTGATTATACCCCCTTTCCTGAAATGCTGCATTAAAATTTTTTATTATCAATAACACAATCGAATACTCCTGCCTTTCAGGGTTTGCGGCCACCATTTTATTTTTGTTTCACTGCCTCCATTGTTTGATTGGTACTGCTCATGTGCCTCCCGGTGACCCTGCAACGTCATAAAGCACAAATATTTTTACAGAGTTTCTCTGTAAACCGCTTCTCCCCTCTCTAATATGCTGTAAACACAAGCGAGTGGAGCAACTTGAAAGCTTCAGTTCAGGGAGAAGCTCCATAGTAACACATGAACATAAATCTAATTGATGCAGGAGTTAAGGAAGGTAGGGCAGAGAGGTCAGCGATGACATTCGGGTAGGTCACAGATAGGCTTCTAACTTCTTGTAAATACTATTTTTCCTTCAGCTTAGCAAACCCAGGAAGAAATCGCTACTAGTAAGTACATGTAAATATAATGGCCAATATTTGGAGCTTTTTTATTTAAAGGACAAGTAAGATCTAATTCACTGAGTGGTGCCAATCTGTTAGGTTAATTAAATCTCCTAGGTCAGTGATACTTTTATAAAAAAAATGCACCAGACTGGGGAACTTTTAACACCATCTTTTTCATCTTTCCAAGCCATCCATTGTTAGACTTATTGACATGTGCAAGACTTAGGGGCCCATTTACTAAACAATTTTGAGATAATTTTGTATCTTTTTTACTTATAGAACATTTCGGAATGTATGCAAAAACTTTGATAATATTCCACTACTTTTTCGTGGAGGGGGTGCCTAACCCATTGGCATCCAAGCAACTTTAACTTTCCTTATCCTTAAAAAATAACTGAAATAATATGTGTGCCTTCCTTCACTACAAAAAAGCAAACAGGAGCATAATATGGTGTAGCTCACAGGAATTTCCCCCTAGAAGGATACACATGTTAGAAAATGGTGCACAGTTCCTTCCATTTGCAGTGTTTTGGAGGCTTTGGAAAAGAGGTACTTTCTACCACATGTGGTGGTAAAAGAGTTCTGGGTGATGGCTGCCCATACACTGACTGCTGTCTTTAAGCACACAATAGAGCCCAATTCCATCTCCTTTCTTCTGGGATTACTCTTAAAATCACTGAAAGACTCACTGAAAGTTTAACAAACACATATGGTGACACATATACTAACAACTGTAAAGACCCTTGGTGGAGCTGACTGGAAGAGTACTTCCCTCCAGAATCAACAGACCGGCAGTGGAAACCGGCAGTGAGACCTATAGTGTCTGGTACTGATTCCTTACTTCAGCCATTAGCAATTTAGGTAGATACCTACAGGAGATAATTAAAGGATAAGATAGATGCCTGTAGGACATCACTGGTTTTCCTAAGCTGTATGGATATGTTGGCATGTATTAATGAGGCAAGGGAGTTATATTCATCTATTCCACACCAGGAAAGTATACATTGTAGGGAATATCTTTGAAGAACTAATATAGCCAATCATATTATACAATTCCTGTGTGATTGGATTTTGCCCCAGCATATGCTAACATCTTCATGTGTTAATTTGACCAACTTCATCCTTAATCAGTCCAGGTTTAATTACATTTGTGTATTGGATTTGATTTCGGGATAATACCTTTGTGGTACGGGACCTGTTATCCAGAATGGTTGGGACCTGGGGTTTTCTGGGTAAGGGACCTGGGATTTGCCGGGATAAGGGATTGTTCTTTAATTTGGCTATCCATACCTTAAATCTACTAAAAATAATTTAAACATGAAATAATCCCAATAGGATTGTTTTGCCCCCAGTAAGGATTAATTGTATTTTAGTTGGGATCAAGTACAAGGTACTGTTTTATTATTAGAGAAAAAGGAGATCAATTTTAAAAAATGTATTTGCTTAAAATGGAGTCTATGGGAGATGGCCTTCCTGTAATTCAGAACTTTCTGGATAACGGATCCCATAACTATATATTACACCATTACCTTTACCTGGAAAACAAGTGCAGAAAAAGAGAAAAAATTAATTTAGATGTGGACGTCTCACTGGAAGATGGGAAAATTCATACTGAGCTATAACAACGGAAAGGAATAATATTCTATCACTTTTCATTTTTCACCCTCCAGGTGTGTCAATGGGAATACCTAAGGGCTCTGGCACACGGGGAGATTAGTCCCCCGCGACAAAACTCCCTGTTCGCGGGCGACTAATCTCCCCGAGTTGCCATCACCTGCCATCCCACCGGCAAAAATGTTAGTCGCCGGTGGGATGGCACACGCGGCGGCGCGATTTCGGCAAATCACCGAAGTTGCCTCGCGTGTGCCAGAGCCCTAAAAGTCAGTTCATTAGAACTAGAAGAATTACATTCGCTGAACGGAAATTTGATGCACAAGAAAATAAATTGTTTAGGAAGTTTTGTGAAAGAGGTTACAGAAAAGAATGATCTATTCAAAGTGAAAAAAACTGGTATCAGAGATGGGCAGGATGTCACTTCTTAACACAAAAAAAATAAAAAAAAAGATTGAAGTGGGGGACACGATGAAGGTCCACTTATGGGCCCCAATTTTATTACTTAAGTGAAACTGCAAGGGAATACTGGCTGATGCTGCAGAAAGATATAACATGGCAAAGTGCTTCAGAATTTAACAATGTTTGTGTATTAGAGGGGTAGGACAATAGGGCAGTCAGCCATGCACTAAAATCAAAGAAGGTAAAAAACAATTGTGTTTAAATTACATTCTGCCTACAGTTTAAATTTTTTAAAAATCTGTATTTCCTATTTTTTTTTTATAAAGCACTAATTTTTTAGAAACAGGACAATTTGTTCCCTATCTTCCTTTGAAAAAACAAACATCTCCTTTCTCTAAGCAAAAGCCTTTGAGCTGCTCATTATCAGGGGTTTCTAAGTGGATTCATAATTAGTTTTATCAGTGCCCCTGAGGTTCTGTGGGACAGGAAGTACTAAAGTGAAACTGCCTTCTAATTTTTGTTTAGTGTCAGAAATAACAGAATCCATGAATATTTTTTAATTAATCCATGAATATTTTTTAAATTTTCCATTTGGAAATTGAAAAGAATCAGAAGGAAAAAAAAAATCACAAGGACCAAATGAACAGCTGCTTAGAACTGGCCATTCTAAAATTGGCAATACACGCACCGATAAAATCGTACGAAACCTCGTTTTGTATGATATTCGGTGCGTGTATGGCAAGTCGGCGAGTCGACCGATATCACAGGAAGCTGGTAATATTGGTCGACTCGCCGATCGGGCCAGTTAAAAGATTTTGATCGGGCGCCATAGAAGGCGCCTGACCAAAATCTGCCTTCAGCGCTGAATCGGCAGAAGGAGGTAGAAATCCTATTGTTTCTACCTCCTTACCTGCTGTTTCAGCCCTGAATGGTCGCACGAAAGATCGTCAGATCGCCACGTGTGTGGCCACCTTTAGATAGACACTATTTTGAACACAGGTATTCATTAGCACAGATATGCTGGTTTAAATGAGAAGTGGTCTATAAATTGCTTTATTTAATAGGAATAAAAGTACATATGTAAGTGTGACTCAACCCCACTTGCACCACAAATCAGTAATGACTGGTTATATTAAAAAGTACAGTTATTGATCACACCCAAAGAAGGATAAAATCCTCAATAACCCTTAGGGCTCTGGCACACGGGGAGATTAGTCGATTTACATTTTCGCCGGTGGGATGGCAATCTGGGGAGATTAGTCGCCCGAGACACGGGAGATTTGTCGCGGGCGACTAATCTCCCCTTGTGCCAGATCCCTAAGGGTTATTGAGGATTGACTAATCTCCCCGTGTGCCAGAGCCCTTAAAAACAGCACAGTGTGGTGGTGGGGATCTTCATTAACACTATCTTGTCTACACCTATAATAATAATCACCAAATATCGATATTTAGATAGGACTGCTAATCTTTCAACCTAAGCCTGGTCCTACTCCCCCCCCCCTTTACTATCTCTATTGATAGCACAATCATTAAAGAGATACTGACATTAGAAATTAACCCCTTTTTACATCTTTTATAACATTGTCTTTGCATGCTATTTATAAATTTGCCATAAAAGTACTAGCCTGATGCTTTTACATTACCTATCTGATCCCCCATGTTCCCCTATGAGGGGGCTGCCATATTTGTGCAGCAGTAGACCGTTAGCATTAGAGGCTATAACTGACAGGTTGAGAAAGGACAGTCAGGTTGGCAAACCAGTCGGGTTTAGGGACTTCAAGTAAAAATTTCTTACAGAAGCAGCCCTACCGGCAAAAAACAATCAAGATGACCTATAGGTCACTTTTAATGTACTTTCATATTTTGGAGAGTAGTTTTTTAGTGTCAGTATCACTATTATCGGCACATTGTCTAGGAGTAACCTTTAACTCCTCTCTATCCTTTCTGACATATTAACACCACTGTCACCTTTTCTTACACAATATTGCCAAAATCTGTTTCTTCCTTTCACATTCAACAGCAAAGACCCTCATGCATGCTCTCATCCTATCCCGACTAGACTACTGTAACCTGCAACTGGCCTTCCTAACTCCCATCTATCCCCCCTACAGTCTGTATTAAATACATTAAATCTCTTTGTCACTTAGCTCTATGAAATATTTAATGCAACTGTACTATTTATTTATATGTATTCATTATTGTACTTTGTATTTATCTATTATTGTAATGAGCCCCTGTCTCTTGTATTAATTTATTGTTCTGCTGTACAGCACTGCATACATAAGTAGCACTATATAAATAAAAATATACATAAATACAAATAGTTGTTTAAAACGTATCATATGCTAGCATAAACACTCATAATATTGGTTGCCTCCTTTATAAATTTATTTATATTAGTTCCCAGGTTAGAGACACTTAAGGTCCCCATACACGGGCTGACTATAGCTGCCGATATTGGTCCCTTGGACCAATTCTGCTGAAATTGGCCAGATCTCGATCGGCCAGGTTAGAAAATCCGGTCGGATCGGGGACCGCATCGGCTCGTTGATGCGGTCCCCGAACCGACTGCCCCATAACCACAAATGTAATCCGATCGTTTTTTTTTAGTAACTTGCTACCCGATATCGCCCACTCGTAGGTGGGGATATCGGGTGAAGATCCGCTCGCTTGGCGACATCGCCAAGCGAGCGGATCTTATAGTGTATGGGCATCTTTAGATGTCCTGGGATATCATAGGATATGTGGCCCCTGGGGATTATGTTTCTTTTTGCCCCAAGCAACAGTAAAAACTCTTACAAAGATTACTTTAAATACTGGCATACTATTGATATGTGTAGAGCAATATTAGGTTGTTTGTGACTTAGTTAATAGGTTGAACGTTTTTGTCCCACACATGGTTCACAAAGGCTTATGGGATATCCCTGATAATTAAGGGTTTTTTTTGGTAGGGACTAGTATTTAGGGGAATGTATTAAAAGTCGGGAAAAATAATTGCAATGCGAAAATTTGTGCCTCTGCGCAAACACGTTTTACTTATAGCTTTCTAATAAGAATATTACATTGTGGAATACAACTGTTTATTCTTATGTGTGCAATTTTTTTTACATTTTATTCCATTTCTCCCATGGACTCTTACAAAGATTCCTTTGAATATGTACAATAATAATTTATCAATTTTGAAATTTGTGAATTTCAGAGTTTGTTTTCATTTGAATAAATGCAAAGTTTTACCCAAACTCCAATTTGCTTAATTATTCATCATTTGGAATATTATTGATTACAATTTATTTATATAAGAAGATTGTTTATTGATTTATTTGTTAATTAAATTAAGTCATGAAAAACCCTCTAATGCATCAATTTTATATTCTTTTCATCATTTTCTGGGGGTCTATAAACTTTCACAAAAATGCAAAAATTTAGAAAACCTCTGAAAACTCAAATGAAAAACTGCATACATTTTGCCTGGGACAACTTCTATTGACTTCTACATGAACTTGCAAGCATTTAGATGCTGAAGTTTTACATTCGAGCTTTACATTCAAATTGTTTTTTTGTGTTTAATAATTACGAACAGAAATTGAATATTAAATATTTATTTTGTTTACTTTTTGTGCTAAAAGATTCAAATTGTGGAAAGAAATTGAACTTGCATATTGTTTAATCAGCTCATTATTATTTGGACCTTAATGTGTAAGCTGTCCTTATCACCTGTTTGATACAGTGTTCACTGTATGTACCATAGCATATATGAAACATTTTTTTAGGAGGACTTTGCAAAGCTAATGTAAAATATAGCCCCTCTGCTGCTCCCTTATTACCTACTGGATAGCCCAAAAACAGAACAGAATTATTATGCTTGGCACACTGACTAACAGACTAGTGGAAATGGATACAGAGGCTCACCAGCCCATCATAGGGGAAAATGTAATTAGTCACAGTTATAAATTTCCTAGTCTTATCAAATATGTACAGAAGCAGTCACGATAACTTATCCATTACCATTATCCATTACATGCATCTATAATAATCTTCTGCATAGTCATAGATCAGGGAGCTGCTGGGAATGTCTGAATCAGGAACACACAAATACACATCATTTACAGTATTACATGACAACAGTTTCCATGTGTTGAGCCCGTGTTCCCCCTGCTTGCAGCATCTTGAATCGAGAAACAAATCAGTGAGAAATGATGAAGGTCAAGTGCGTGATACAGAAGGGACAATGATTACAAATGAATCAGCTCAGTTTTTTTATTTTTTGCAATACAAAAATACAGCCAAATTGAGTTATAATTGTATTCCTTTGAAAATCGGTGATAGGTATTAACTTCACTTCATGTCCTTTTTGAATGCAGGGCTAAT
Organism: Xenopus tropicalis; assembly: GCF_000004195.4. Classification (NCBI taxonomy): domain Eukaryota; kingdom Metazoa; phylum Chordata; class Amphibia; order Anura; family Pipidae; genus Xenopus; species Xenopus tropicalis. The sequence continues at coordinate 110,051,292 of NC_030679.2, forward strand.
TAGCACGGCTATCTTTCTTTCACTTAAGGTTTGATGTTCATGGCAGTTTCAAACACAACCTCTCATTGCTTTAACATCCAATGTGAACAAAAGCAATGACTGAGTCGATCAGAAACAAGTTCATAAGAAAGGACAGGGCCACAGCTCTATGGAAAAATAACATTCTCAAGAAAGCATAAATAGACATTTGGTGACAAACCACTCAGGCTTGCTGGGGGAAGGAGCCTGCATCAGTCATAACCAGTCATTCCCTTACTTTAGGGATGTCACATTGCCATCCTTTTAGCTATTATGAACTCCTGCAGCTTGAAGCTGAATTTTGCAATAAATGTAGGGCTTTGAGTTTGGCATCCCTTGTGATGTGAAATATTTTCAGTTCTTTTTGTCAGTGTTATTTTATGAAATAAGAAGGCTTTCTATCTGTATCAACTGGACTTGCTGTGTTATTTTTCTTGAAGACGTTTCACCAGTCATCCAACTGGTTTTCTCAATTCAGACTGGACAGAAGTACATTAAATGGAGTCAGTTTTTTAAATGCTCCTCCCATTCGCTTCTAAAGCTATGAGAATAAAAGATGGGGCAGATGTATTAAAATCCTACTATCTATTCTTATGGGAAAATTTTGCTGGGGTGCAATTTACCCTAGCAACCAGGCAGTGGTTTGAATATGATTAACAATAACAATAAAATTGTAGCCTCGCAGAGCAATAGTTTTTAGCTGCTGGGGTAATTGGCCCCCATTTAAAAGCTATAAAGAGTCAGAAGAGGAAGACAAATCATTCAAAAAACTTAAAAAGTAAATAATGAAGACCAATTGCATAGTTGCTATGTATGGAGCATTCTATAACATACCAGTTTACTTAAAGGTGAACCACCCCTATGGTAGTTTTTCTAAATTTCTAAGGGTTTGAATTAGTATTAATTAAATAGCACCATTGCCCCCTCCCTTCCACGTAAGAGGATAGAAACACAAAACATGATATTTATGAATACAGGCAAAAAAAGGTATATATTATTGATGTTTTTACTCATCACTATGACTACAAATGATATTGAAGTGAAAGAGTGCTATTATGGGTGTCCTCGTTATTGGAAAGAACACGGCACAGACAAAGGAGAGTGCAGTACAGAATACCAAGAGGTGACTTGTGCCTGTGGATTAAGGACAGGGAACACAGTCTTGTTATACAATGCATGTATCGTTACGAGACATATGTATTATGCAGAGATCAGGCACTACAAGTTCTTGCATTATAAAGCCATTTGTGATACAGCATCTCAATGATGTCTGCATGGGAATCTGAGTTTGGCTTATTGTTTTAAACTATGAAGAAAATATGTGGATTCAATTCTTCGTGGCTATCAATTCTTTTCCGTTTTCTTCTGGGTTGCTGATATTGCTGGGCACTGTGAGGCAGACTGTGACTTGTTGTCATGCAATAAGGCTTACAACAACAAAATCACTAGTCTTCCACAAAGAGTCAGCCTGTACCTCCTTTCTAGGAACCACCACATATTCGCTGGCATTTCTGCTGTCGCAAGACTATTATATTGCCTTTGTTATAGAGATAAATTCCTCTTTTTATTATTATTCTTCCATTATATAGTGGTAACATATTCCAAAGGGCTTTACAGAGATCATATGTAATTTACATCAGTCCTTTTTAAGCTTAAGGAGGAAACCTACGCAGGCACCGACTGTTCCCTGGAATTGAACCTAGGATGCCACCAGCACTGCACCACCACTGTACCTTCTTTCTCCAAATATATATACTGTATATATATATATATATATATATATATATATATATATATATATATAAAACCTGTTATCCAGAATTTTTTTAAATGATTTCCTTTCACTGTAATAATAACAGTACATTATGCTTGTTCCCAGATATAATTAATCCTTATTGGAGGCAAAACAATCTTATTGGGTTTATTTAATGTTTAAATAATTTATTATTACGCTTGAATTATGGGGATTCAAATTACAGAAAAACCCCTTATCTGGAAACCCCAGGCCCCAATACCTGTATATATACAAAGTTATTTGTAGGAATATCACAGATATATTATATGTCTTTTTCACAATAATGTGAAGTATGCTTTCTAAACTGAATAGAATCCAGATGCCACCTACCCTTTATGGACCTATCCAGAGAGAGATTACTCATTGTCTCACATCTAGACAAATCAAATCACTAGATCTCTGTTTCCTCTCAAATTATAACCAATGTTTAAGACCCTTGACCATGCAAGTACATCCTAAATTGCTGCTCTAATCTCCAAATCTCCTTTGTGCTCCCACACTCCTATTCTGCCTTTCGCTTCTTTTCTCATAATATCATTCCAGCCATCATTTCAGAAGCAAAATTTCTTTCAGTCTTCACTTGTCTCTGGGATCTGGGATTTTATTTATATTCCTTTGTAAGCCATAATTACAAATTCTATTTGGTAGGTCAGCTATGCTCGCTCAAGCAGAAGGCAAATAAATATAATAATATGTATACATTTTTGTTATATTATACGTACATTCCAAGTTTTTTTTTTTATGTCAACATTCCATTAATAAATGACACAGCATGTATTCCACATAATCATAATGGATGCTGACCATTTCTCTCCACAGCCATATGCTCTAATTGTTCCTCTAACCCTGATAATAAACTGCCTAGCAGGTCCCTGTAGTACTCTTTCATCCTGCAGCCCTTGTTTGTTAATGTAGTGAAAGTCTTCTGCTTGTTATAATAAAGTCAAGTCTTAAAGGGGACCCTTTAAGTCTCCCAGACTTATAAAGCTGTTAACCAAAATCCTTTTCCAATTAATATTAAGCATTCTCCTGTTATTCTCAATTCAAATTCTCAGCTGTCAATCATATATTACCTTCACCAACTCTAAGCCTCAAGTAAAGTTTATTTTGCTTGACTAACTCAGTAGAATAGTATTTGGAATTATCTCTGAAGGCAAAGGTTCCCTTCAAGTCAACACACACACCTAAAGGGAATACAGAAGGATACAACAGTACATACAGTGCCCCTCTTTAATCTGGTTATTTGTTTTGTTTTTATATTTGCATTTGCTGTTGCTTTGCCTCCTTTTGCCCATCAAACCCATGTAAAATACCCAGTTGGAATGGTAGAGAATTAGAAGATATTTTGTGTACCTATTATCCTTTGATGGCGAGCTCCTTTGTCTGCAGAGTATGACAGTATCTGACTTGAGATTGTGTTATCTTCAGCAAAATATCATAATGACTTTAAATGAAGAGTACATCGACTCTTTATATCACAAAGCACAAAGAAGAAAATAAACAGCAATCTGTAAGGAGTTTTACTTATTTTGATCCTTTGCAATCTTCTCTTAACGTTCCTGCATTATTTTTTTTCCTGCATGTAATTCCACATAACAATGTTGTCCCACTGTGCAGGAAAAATCTTTCAGCACATCTAGTTGTTCTCTGAGAGGCAATGTGCCCCATCTATAAACTGCATGGGTTTTATAGCTATTGGGGCTGAATATCTCTGCAAAAGAAAACCCTTTTTATTTTTAAATACACTTTTTTTTATGCAAGGTTTCAATAGGAATAGCAATACAGAGATTACCTTTCGGCCAGGTGTCTGTAAGACACCGAGTAAGCACTAGCATGGGCAAAGTTCAAGCAATGTATAGTAACCAATTGGGAATTTTATTCTATTATTTTGTGAGGTTTAATGTTAATATGTAACAGTGGGTTACTGTACTGTGCCAAAAATTTGCAATATTTCTACCCTAAAATGACATTACAGTTATAGGATATGTTATCTGAAAACCCTTTATCCAGAAACTTTGAATTATGGAAACAAATCTTGTACTCGATCCCAACTAAGATAGAATTAATCCTTAATCGGAGCAAACAATCTTGTTGTGTTTATTTAATGTTTAAATAATTTTTTAGTAGACTAAAAGAATGGCAATCCAAATTATGTAAAGACCCTTTATTCAGAAAACCACAGCTCCTGGGCATTCTGGATAACAGGTCCTATACCTGTATGTATAACTTTGCAATGACAAAGCCATTGGATGCCTATTTCTGCCATAAAAGATATGGCTTTATAGTTAGTATAATATGTGGCTTTATAGCTAGTATGGTATAGTATGGTTTATCCCCTATCCTATCCAATCCTATCCCGTGTCTCATGCACCAAACAGATCCTATCCCCTGTCTCATGCGCCAAACAGATCCTATCCCGTGTCTCATGCGCCAAACAGATCCTATCCCGTGTCTCATGCGCCAAACAAATCCTATCCCGTGTCTCATGCGCCAAACAGATCCTATCCCGTGTCTCATGCGCCAAACAGTTCCTATCCCGTGTCTCATGCGCCAAACAGATCCTATCCCGTGTCTCATGCGCCAAACAGATCCTATCCCGTGCCTCATGCGCCAAACAGATCCTACCCCATGTCTCATGCGCCAAACAGATCCTATCCCATGCCTCATGCGCCAAACAGATCCTATCCCGTGTCTCATGCGCCAAACAGATCTATCCCATGTCTCATGCGCCAAACAGATCCTATCCCGTGCCTCATGCGCCAAACAGATCCTACCCCATGTCTCATGCGCCAAACAGATCCTATCCCATGCCTCATGCGCCAAACAGATCTATCCCGTGTCTCATGCGCCAAACAGATCTATCCCGTGTCTCATGCGCCAAACAGATCTATCCCGTGTCTCATGCGCCAAACAGATCTATCCCGTGTCTCATGCGCCAAACAGATCTGTGTTTCATGCGCCAAACAGACAGTACAAAGTGCAATTTTGAATGCAATTCACCATTTTTTTACCCAGAATGCAGCATTTTCCCTACAGTTCCAGTGTAATTGTGGCCATGAGGGGGAGTTGCACCTGACACAGTTGTATCTAATGTCATTTTCAGCACTCTGTGCCAAAATGTTGCCTTCACTTGATTCTTTAGGCGTAAGTCTGCTTTGTCTATTGACGCAGCCAGCAGTGGGAACCTTGGAATTACTGCTGGCTTGATGGTAGCCCCAGGCTTCCCCTGGATTAGTAGGCACACATTCAGAACAGGAAGCGGGATGGATGCACTGGCATTGTCTCATTCACCAAACTACAATTGTAATCTGTTGTCTCAAGCACCAAACTGAGATTATAGGCTGGGTCTCATTGCCAATCATAGATTAGTGCTGCATCTCATGCACCAAACTTTGTATGCTGTGTCATATACCAACCTAGTGGAGTTATGTATAAAGCAATCTTAAGTTTGATTTGGACAGATATTCATAGCACAGGCCACTGATAAACCTCCATACATAGGTTAAGAAGCAACCAACTTGGCTATGTCTCAAGGTGGCCATATATGGGCCAATATAAGCTGCCAACTCTCCCACAGGCAACAAAGCCCCCCAAAATACCTGCCCCTCCAGATTAATTGGCATTGCTGCATGTAAACACTTTACAGTACAATGCTAACATACATTTAGGAATACTGGACGAAATCTAGGAAATCCCCTTATGTTGCAAACCTTGGGTCCCAGAGATTACATATAAAGGGAATGATACCTATACAGCAAATCCCTGAAGCCCTTGGGGCTCAATTCATTAGTTGCCTTACCTTAAATGTCACCTACCAGATACTTCTGCTCCCAGAATTACTGTTTACAGTTATAGCATTTTTACATAAATTATACTTTATCCAAATTTTTCAAATGGTAAATTTTATATGTATTTTTCATACAAACTGCCTATTCTAGGAAGGATCAGAGTGCTTTAATAGATAATCAAGAAAACTATTTCCACTAAAACCTATACAGAGCTTTGTTTGAGTAAATAGCGTAACTACACTGTTTTTATAATTATTTATTGGTATTTGCGGATACTGGAACGTGTCCACTCACATTTGTGGGTGGTCCATATTCATCTGTGTATCATCAGGTTCCTCCCATTTCTCCCTTCCCCAAAGAGGGAGCTCCATGCATTCCATGACTTTACAATGTGCTCCTAACTGGCTAAAATAACTGTAACCTTAAAATAGGAGCAAGTGACAATAGAAAACACAATGATGCCAAGGATACAGCTGTTCATGATTCAGACATGAACTTCTCTCTCCTTTTCAGTAGCTGGTCCTGATCAGCATAATCCGCTGCTCTGCCCATGGGTTTTTTGAAGCTTATGGAGCACCTGTGAATCCGAACAACAGAAGAGAACATAAAATGAGCTTCACTTGTGAAATACAGGGTATAATTTCAGCACATTGCATGACACATGCACCTGCTGACAATGAATAACATTATCACATGTGCGACTTGCCCCTCTTTCTCTCTCAGCTTTTAAAACGCAGTCACAATAGGTGCTTTCTTGGCTGGTGGGGACAATGCCATGTAATTTTTTTTTTGCAGTTTCTGTAATAATAACATCTGCGGAATCTATTTTTAAGGAAATGACAGCACTAAAAGCATTTTAAGAAGCGTGTTCCCGGCACCCTTAGCAAGCACTATAAAAGGCAGGTGGTAACTGTGAAAAGAGGCATTATGGAAGGGGCAATTCTCTCAAAGTGGATAAAAGCTAGTATGAACCTAACAGCATTAGCAGCCTCTAAAAGGGATACTGACACATTCCAAAAACCATTGGGATATCCTGAGGACCTGATTTCCTGAGGATAGGAGTTTACTTTTTTTCTTTTAAACGTTTGATTTCTTTTGACGGTACAATAACTGGCCAGCCTCATTAGGTAGACTTAGGAAGAAGTGTTGGTGTGTGTAGCGACCTGACTCCAAATTCTCCTTAAATGAGTAAAAATGAAATTAGGTAAACAGATAAAAAATGCTTTCAACATAGTTAGCCAAAAATGTAATCTATAAAGGCTGTAACTAACAGCCAGAACACTACTTCCTTCTTTAAAGCTGTCTAAGCTGTTAGCAGTCTGAGGGGGGACCATATAGGACATAACTGTTTAGTTAGTTTGACTTTTGAATCTGACCTTCGTGCTCACAAACTAACTGAACAGTTATGGCCCATGTGAACCCCCCTCAAGTCTCTAATTAACTAAGAGATTAGAGAGCTGAAAGGAGGAAGTAGTGTTCTGGCTATATGCAAGACATCCACTCACTCCAGCCTTTATATATTACATTTTTCTCTAACTATATTAGAAATATTTTTTATTTTGCACAGCCTCTCTATTTACCCAGTTTTATTTTTACACTGAACTGTTCATTTAATGATGGCTTTATTACATTCCAGTGGTTTGGAAAAAAAGTTGTTAAATAAGGTTGATTTTATTTTACTTTGCATAAGATGTTGAGCAAACAATTCCCTTGAGCAACAATTCCAGTTATCTTCCCATGACATTCTCATGCCAAACTGAGCACCTTGCAGTCCCATTTTAGCAGTATAGGTAGGCATGCCACTGGGTGCAAACTGCAGGGAATATGTAAAAAGAGTTGGCACATTATCTTCTATTATGATTAAACTTACTTTCTCTCAGACTATGAATGCCAAGTGATATATTAAAGCAGCCTTAAAAAAAAAAAAAAAGCATGAGTGAAAATGCAGAAATATCGTAAACCCACAAATGTTTGCGTTTTTCAACAAATGGGGGAACCAAAAAATCAGAAGATCTCTAATACCATGAAGCAAAAGAAAAATTGGAAACAGGACAGACTTTTACATGACCTTGGCAGGTTTTAGATGGCGTGGCATTTAGGATAACAGGTCCCATACCTGTACAGGTATAGGACCCATTATCCAGAATGCTCAGGACCTGGGGTTTTCCCAATAAGGGGCCTTTCTGTAATTCGGATCTCCTACCTTAAGTCTGCCGGAAAAAAATATTTAAACAATAATTAAACCCAATAGGCTCCAATATGGATTGATTATATATTAGTTGGGATCAAGTACAAGGTACTGTTTTATTATTACAGAGAAAAAGAAAACCATTTTTAAAAATGTGAATTATTTGATTAAAATGGAGTCTATGGGAGATGGACTTTATGTAATTCAGAACTTTCTGGGTAATGGGTTTCTGGATAAGGAGTCCCATACCTGTACTATCATTTTATCTTTCCACTCTGCACAAATTAAATTTGAGAAAACGGTGTAAAAAGTTGTGTAAAATAAATGGAGAATTTCACCGTCCGAATGCCAGATTTTCCACCGTTATTTTACGTAAGTTTTGGTGGAAGAAAAAAATGCTTAAAAAAATGATGCTGATTTTACACCATTTTTTACACGGCGAAGTCTGCCAAATTTTAAGGCCCGTTTTTATACAGCATAATAAATCTGCCCCTTAGGGTTTTATTCTGATGCAATGGACTTTTGCATTAACAGGCTGGCTGGCTAGGCCATAGTTCCATCAGGTCACACCACTCGCAAAAGTGAAATCACTGTAATAACTTACATTACATTATAATTTATATATTCATCTAATATTTTTTATATCTATTATATAAAAAAAGATGTTATAGTTGGCTTTTCAGTTTAAATTGAGCAGGTCTAGCCCCGCAGCTGTGCCAATGCTTTGATTGGCGTCTAACTCTACCCCCCTCAGAGCTGTTTGAACTCACAGGACAAAAAATCCATTGCAAAAAAACCCACAAATTTTGTAGTCACGGGCATCTTTCAACCTATAATTCACATCCATTTTACCCGAAGTTCAGACAATCAATGGGAGGGATTATTTGAGAGTGGTGTTGCCACCTGGCCCAGAAATTACTGTCACAGCAGGTAAAAATGATACCTAATGCCTGTATTATTAATAAGAAAGAAAGACAACAGATGAAAGGCCATTATTTTTTTCCCCAGAAAAGGTGACTGGGAATGGCATTGCTGCATTATTTATAAGTACAAATATTAACTGTCAGTGAAGCATAGCACAGTGCGTCACATCTTGTAAATGCACGTCTGGTTCATCCTCCATGTTTCAATAATCATGTTTTATCTGCATTTATATTTACAATACATTGCTATATAAAATATCTTCTTTATTTTGTTCATAAATATACTATCCTGAGAAGTTGCTTTATATCATTAAAATATACAAAATTTACTACCTGAATGTATCAAACAGAATTTCTACACATTTTATTCATAGCAGAAATACCTCATTAACTTTATTCATTTAGTTTCTAATTCTTGTATTTCTCTTCACTTTTATATTCTCTTGTTTTCTCTCTTTCTCTCTGTCACTTTCATGTGTCAATGTGTTTCCTTTGGATTGGAGATTGGTGCACAAAACTGCATTTGCCACATATATAGAGGCAAGTATAATAATTATTTAAGACAATAGGGGTAATATGACCACAAGTGCAGTGAGCAAAGTGCAATTTCGAGAGCAATCACTGTGTACTTATCCCACAATGCAGCATTTTTTACCAGAATTCCAGTGTCATTGCGATCACAAGGGGGGCATTGTATCAGAAGTAATTGCACTGCACTTGGCAAAATTGCTTACATTAACTCAACTGCATAGTTTGTCGCCAATCAGAGGCAATTGCATAGAAATTTGCCTGGCGTCACGTCTTCTCTTGTTTTTGGTGTGCAAGTCTGTTCCCAAATTTTGACTCTGGTTGCACAGAGAATCCTGGAGCTACCACCTGGACAGATGGTGACAGTAGCTCTAGGGTTCCCCTTCATCAATAGGTGCAATAAGTAACCTATTGTAATAAGTAACTGTAAAGAATGGGGTTTAATGTGCAACCCACTACAAGAAAAAGTGGGGGGGGGGGGGGTACAACTGCTCTTGCACCTGTAAATGACCCCTAATGTGTCTGTGTATCACTATTAATAATGGAAAAACTGATTTTCAACCATGACTTTTTCCAGCTGGTACTCAGTAGTCCCCACATCTCGCTGTAGAGCAGATATATGTTGATGTAGGTTTATAAAGTTGCAGTTTTATATTGAACAAGCTTCATGCAGTTTTTATGGCCATTGCTTGGATAACATATTGGCCCAAGAACAGAATTTTGATGTACCGTACCAACAACAACGACATAACTGAAAAGTGTTGGGTGAGCTATAAATCTTCCTTGCAAATGACACAATTCATGAATAAACAGTAGGATGGGGTAACCGAAGTAATGATAGGAAGCAGATTTTACAATGATGCCAATGAAACACTGCTAAGATTATAGCAACAGGGACATCAAGTGCAAACAGAATACTGAATGCATAAAAGGAGCCTAATAGTTATAAAGGCAATTACATGATAATCTGCAACTCTCTTCAGGGAGTGTTTAATGGCTTCATTGAATAAATATTAAATTGAAGGCAGTTTAATGGACACCAATCTACAGCCAAATGCCATATCTACATTTAGACTTGGTAAATTAATATGCGTTTAGAATCAGACACCGTGGTCCTAAAATAATCTGTGATTGGTTTCCTGAATCAAGGAAGCTTGAAATAATAGTGGCCTATTAGTGGTGTTATGGGAGTTAAAGTAAACTCAACTTCTAATACCCTGCTATATGCAGTGTGTTGCCCTGCAGTCTTTATCCTTATTTATACAGTATGTGTGGCAGCTTGTATCCAGAATCCAGAATGATCCTGTGGTTTTTCAAGTGATTTAGATCACCATACTCTAGGGCAGGGGTCAGGAACCTTTTTGGCTGAGAGAGCCATAAACACCACATATTTTAAAATGTAATTCCGTGAGAGCCATACAATATGTTTGGCCGCGGATGCTGCGGGGCAAGGTAGGGTGGGTCCCAAGGATGCCGGATGTGGATGCGATGCAGAGGAGAGCGTGGCTTGTGCTCGGCAGATAGAAGACGCGTTCTAAGGCTTAGAACACGCCTTCTATCCACCGAGCACCGGCCACTCCCCCCGTTATTTTTTTTATTAAAGATTTGGCAGAGGGCCAGATGCAGCCATCAAGAGCCACATCTGGCTCCCAAGCCATAGGTTCCCTACCCCTGCTCTAGGGGCACATTTACTAAAACTCTAACATTTCTCATTTTTTCTTTTTAAGAATTTGAATAAACTCATTTCCATGAATGTCTTACTTAAAAGTCTGAACTGAAAAAGTCAGTGCAAGAAAAAGCTGCAGTAAAGTCTCCAAACTGTGACTTTTTTGAATTGTGGCACCTAAACCTCTACTTTTTTTAAATTGTCGCACAAATTTTCGTCAAAAATCAGAAACCTCTAAAGTTCCGAAGCAAAAGAAGGAGGGGAGGGACATCTGCCATTGACTTATACATGATCTCGGCAAGTTTTAGACTGGTTTACCATACAATATACGCCATTCCTGCATTTAAATGTTTTTACATTGCTTTTTTGCAGCAGAGCCAAAGCAGCTGGGGTAGGGTGACTGTGCCCTTCAAGTTTGTTCGGGTTGGGGCACATTGGATTAGAATAGGGAGAGGTATCTCCCTCTGCCATTAATGGTGCCGGGAAGGTAGGACAAGTTCTGTGCATGTGCTGGTGGCTGATCAAAGGCCAGAGAAGGAATTGGGGAGTGGAATATGACATAGCCCCACTCCCTTGGAATTAAAGGAGAAGGAAAGGTAAATACAGCCATAAGCACTTATAGAAAAGCTGTACTGAGTCCTCTATCAAAAGAAAAACAGGGTTTCTTTTTTGTAAACCTGTTCTTCAGTATCTGACTTCCTCTCTCAGAAAAATCCTTCATTCCAGGGGCAAAAGTCTGCCCAGCTCTATCCCTTCTCCTGCACCCCCCTCACATACCAATTCAGAAGAATTCACCCCCCTCCTATCAGAATGTGTGATTTATGATACCAGCTTCTAGAGCTGCAACAGGAAGCTACTGAGACCAAGCTAAAATGCCATCTGCTATCTTAAACAAATGGAGGAAGCTTCTAGGGCTCTTTACTCAGGTATTATAAAGCTTTCTGCTGAATATAGTGTTCTAAGTGGCACTAATGTGGTGAATCTATTGGCAGCAAAATGCCAAAATGACTTTTCTTCTCTTTTAAGATTTAAGTGCAAATGAAACAGAGCAAAGGGTAACTCTTTGACAGGTATGACATGTACAAAGGCAGGTTATTTTGATTATGGGCCAAAGGTTCATTTAGATCTGAAAACAAAATAAAGGCCTTTCACAGCTCACTGCCATCCGCCACTTGCAGTCCAGTGTTATCCAATTAAAAAGAGGGTTGGGCAGCAGCTAATACTATGGATTCATGCAGCTTAGTTACCATCAAGTACAATGTACTATTTAATTATTACAGAGAAAAAAGTAATGCTTTTTAACAATTAGAATTATTTGCTTATAATAAAGTCTATGGGGGATGGCCATCCCTTAATCTGGAACTTTCTTATGGGGACAATACATGCTACAGTTATGATCTTTGACCTGACCGTTGGTAGTAGGAAAGATCATTCATCCACTCTACTTACAAGAGCTGAATCATCAGATATGCAATACAAAAAAGAATTCTTTACCCCTATCTGACGATTCAGCATTAACGTTACGATGTTCGGGCACCTTCAAAGGCACCCGATCAAAGTTTTCAGTACTGCCTGATTGTCGAGACAACAGATATCCAAAGCCTTTACTGATATTGATCACCTAGGGGCACATTTACTAACCCACGAACGGGCCGAATGCGTCCGATTGCGTTTTTTTCGTAATGATCGGTAATTTTGCGATTTTTTCGGCGTCTCTACGATTTTTGCGTAAAAACGCGAGTTTTTCGGCGGCTTTACGTTTTTTGCGTAAAAACGCGAGTGTTTCGGCGTCTTTACGAAAGTTGCGCAAAGTCGCGATTTTTTCGTAGCGTTAAAACTTGCGCGAAACGTTGCGCCTTTTAAGTTTTAACGCTATGAAAAAGGCGCGACTTTGCGCGCAAGTGTTAACGCTACGAAAAAATCGCAACTTTGCGCAACTTTCGTAAAGACGCCGAAACACTTGCGTTTTTACGCAAAAATCGTAAAGATGCCGAAAAACCCGCGTTTTTACGCAAAAATCGTAAAGACGCCGAAAAAATCGAAAAAAATACAAAAAAGTCGCAAAATGTTCGTTTCCAATCGGAATTTTTCCAATTCGGATTCGAAATCGTGTCTTAGTAAATCAGCCCCCTAGTCTCCACATGAACCCATTTTAAACACTATAGCATATTGTAACTATGACATGTTTGGCAAAGGTTGTACTGTTAGGACAGGGATGTGAAAGAATTGGGACATCTTTGTTGCCAAGTTCTCAGCCGCTTTGAAGCAGAAGCCAAAGATAGATATATAAAAAGCTGCATATTTTTATAGCTGCTCACACAAGAATGGTGGAAAACAGTTAGTCTCTGCATAAATATGCAGCTTACTGTAAATAATTATTTTAATTAAGCAGAATGCGTTAGGTCCGTATTGTTGCAGCATACGCCGTAAGTTCTAATTATATTAACAAAAAAACACCTGAAATGGTAAAACACAAGCAACCTCTGCATTACATTTACAATTGCCAGTTCTCTGTTCTGAGGTACAGATGCCACTTTCAGGCTGCTCCTGATCAGATTTAATATTGGCAATAGGTGGTGAAAGCTGGGAAAGCAAATGATTCCGCCCAAATGTTAGTGGCCATTATTAAAGTTTAAGCTGGAAAAAAAGCAGAATTTCTTTTTTGGTTTAATGTCCTTGACACTGGTTAGCAAACATCAAGACAATTTAGATCCTGAAGCAAAACTTGATTAAATAGAAAGCCAAGCAGGGATTTGCGCTCCCTCTTGCGGAGAGCCCAGAGGCAGAGAAATCTATCCGTCCCGCTCTACAGACACATAAATGGAGTGTGATGACCAAAGCTAACAGTTAATGAGTTGGAAGCTTCTAGGAATAAAATGAATATATCTGCATACATTAGTGCTCAGCTGGGGAAGAATCAGCAGTTTGTCCTTTAATTCACCAAGAGAAAACCTATGTGCTGGATCGAGATGTGGCGTATGGATGGCTAGACGGAACATCTCAGGCTAATACAAAATCAGTGCCCACCCATGTTTATGAACATGCCATAGTTCACTGAGAGGCCCCAGGTTGCTCTACTAATTTGATTGAGAAGCCCACATATAATTCAGAAGGGAGTGCTGCCAGCATGTGGAATTTATCGTGCAAACAATTTTATTCTGGTGGAACCACATCATGTTTTGGGATACCTCCTTCTTGAAATGATCCTGAAATTGAATGATCATGAATTAGTGGAACTCCACTAGATTTGTCAGAATGCATTTGATAACTCTGAGCAATGAAACTCTGATAAGGGGTGTTAATGCTCAGGCAGAACTGAGCTCTAACAACCCACTGAATCCTTAAGCCTCAGGTAATTAAAAAATTAACACAATGCAAGGTAATGAACAAAACCTTTGGGTAACAATCAGTTTTTTTTATATACGAGTAGTAGCACTCACTAGTAACCTAGACAATGATTTGTGAAACAACCACTCTTATAAAAAATGATTGTGCTAGTGAATATGCCCCTTAACATTAAATCAGTGCTAGTGAATATGCCTTTGGCTCAGTTTACCCTAATCTTGGCACATTGGCCACAACTACACCAACACTGGAAAACTGGGAAAAAATGCTGCAATCAAGGCAAAAACAAGCAATTATGCTGAAAACTGCATTTTGCTCAGTGCACAAGTAGTCGTAAATGATCCCTCATTTTTTACCCACAATGTAGTTTTTGTTGCCAGAATGCAAGCATAATGGTTGGTACTCAGAAAATAGTATGTGCTGCAACTCGCTTGCCCTAGTGTGCAAGGTGCAAGTGCATTTGTGCCCAGGAAAAACAAAGAGATCTCTTCCATGGGGCAGGTGTTAATTCCAAGACTAACTTCCTTCCAAATAAATCAGACAAGCAAGTTGTCTGTTTATGTACAACCCAATCATATCTCCCTGACAGCTTCCGTTATGGTCACGCCGTCCACATCCACTTTTCCCTCCTTTGTTCCAAATTTGTGGCAATAAGCAAGTCAAGCTTTGCAGCTGCCACTGTCATCACTGTCTGCATTGGTTTGTGGCAATGGCCTCACCTCAGTTTGATTTCTTTTTTGACGCCCTTAGATTTAATAAAACTCTGTCAGTCACAATGTCCTCATTTCACAGATAAAGTCAACATGTCTCTGCTGCTGGTAAAAATACACAGAATTATTCATTCCATGTGATTTTTCTTCAACTGAGTACACATAGGGGGAAATGTGTGAAACCTTTTTATTGCAAAATAATGGGAAGTACAAAAATATATGAGTTAAATTTGGTGAATATGCTTGTGCCTATTTAAGCACCATCATGTTGTTGCCTTTAAAGGGGATGTTCACCTTCAGACACCTTTCTATTTGTTTTTTTACAATAAAGCTTTACCAAGATATCTAGCTCTGCATCTACTTTTTGCTGGTCCTAAACAAACCTCTGGTTCCCTGTCCCATTTGGTTTCCTGCTATTGCGCATGTGCACCCAGTGTATTTGCATGTCTGCGATTAAATTGTCAAAATACAGCAATCTGGTCTATGCAAACTGATTAAATAGTCATGCACAGTAGCCCTGGATCGCCAAATGTACAACTTCATCATCCTGTGGGCAGGGTCTGCTGTCTCAAGCAGGGGGTCAACTGGGGGGGTGGTTGAGTTTTGGAGATTTGCTCAGGACTGTTAGAAAGGAGCTGCAGAGCAAGATCCTGGTAAAGCTTCATTTTAACTAGTTGAACATCCCCTACCTATCCATTTTTCCTTATGTGGCCCCATTTTATATCTATATTTGTATTATTTGCTTATAATGACATCTATGGGGAGGACCTTCTTGTAATTCAAAGCTTTCTGGATAATGGGCTTCCGGATAACGGATCCCATACCTGTACCATCACAAAGCCAGAAAGATATCTTTCTAAACACAAACAAGCAATATGTCTTCACCCATTGGTACAATTATGCCTCTACTGCCTGCACATAGTAAAACATGTTTCCTTTCCAGCATGTCTATAAATACTGATGGTTAGTATAATAAATGCATCATCCCGTAGAGCTCCAGGAACAGTAATCTGTTCCACTAATACAGTTGTCACGTTGGCTCAGTAATGTATGTGATAAAGAGTTTATCAGGGAGGGATATAGTGAGAGAACCTTTTGCAATCACATTATGCCGCGGCTTTGATTATCGCTGTGCCTCTTTATTTTCCATGGCATTTTATACCAGAAGTTATTAAAAGTCAGACACGGAGGTCCAAGGTATAATTTCCTGTCTGCAGAGATAAGCTTTGCTCTACTCACCATTTAATTAGCACCATTATTTTAGCTCCTACTAAGTGCATTTTTTAAATGGGATTTGTTCTACGCTGTTTGTTCAATATGTTATTTACAGACCATTTAATGTTTTTGCTCCTTTTCATCATTTTGCTTTGAAGACGATCATGAGACATTGTGGTTATCATGTACATCATGGCCCCTATTTGAGCATCTCCCGTGTGTAATTAATCAGGAGAATAGCCCATAATGAGAGGAGCGACCGTCTCTCTACTGAAAAAGTATAAATAACTGTTTTTATCAAGACCGGCTGCTTTTTTTTTCTCACCTCTGTGGAAATGAGACAAAATGACCTGATGGGACTATAATTAGGGAATACTTATTGTTATGTAAAATTGGAGGAACTAAATGCAATTTTGACTCATCCACTTATTTTTCACACTGTTCAGCATGTGATATATTCCTTTTGGAAAATGTTAAAATGATTTAAAATTAAGCAATAAATTCAGTTTGCAGATTCACACCCCCAACCCATCATGAAGTCTCTGTGGCTTTTGTAAAATAAATAAACGTATTTTTTTTCCTTGCTAGAATGTTGTTCAATTTCAGGCATAAATCAACCACTACTTCGATTTACCTATTTTCATCTCCCTGGAAATAATAAATGTACATGCTGAGTCTTTTCAAAAGAGTGCAAAAGTGCTTTGCTTTTGTTATTTGACATGCGTAACCAGCAATACTACTCCTGTCTCTCAGGAAGGTTAAAAGCCAATTTTTTCCCTTCTTGTGGGTAAAATAATGATGAATAAGTCTTGCTACTTGGCTTTTAAACCCACTCACATGCTCCAGTTTAATGCCCCTACGCTCTGACATTTGAGGTTTTGCTACATTCATTTTCATAACATATTTACTGTACAAAGTTTTGTAAAATTTAAGATAAAAAAAGAAAACATTCTGCCCAGAGATACTATCTATACTGATAAGGAACACAGATAAAATATCTAAAAAGCATACATTTCTTCAAGGCTGAGATATAATTTCGATTATATATCAAGTGAAGATTTGAGCTAAGTAAGTGTACTTTGCTAAATCTGCTATTCATTCCAATAGATCCGACCTTATTTCCCATTTTGCATCACTCAGTACAAAACTTCAGCGCATTGATGCCAATCATAAAGGGTACTTGTGCTCATACAAGATCCAGGAGTACTTTTAGGGAGCAGCACAGCACTGGCTCTGATGAATAGATGATGAATAGTGTGCCAGCACGCTCACTGATGCAAGGGAACCCAACAATTAGCTCCACTCTGGAGTCCACAGACACAACTGATTTACACAATATGAACTGGATGCTAATACCCTTCTTAATGGGGCTTGCCTGAAATGACACCATTCTAATACAAAACCTGTGGAAATTGTGTCCATTGCAACTTAAGAAAAAATCGATGATAAATTTGCATCTAACACAAGTTGTGTAAAACATTTTCAAAATGATTCTGGGAAAAATTGCTGCATTTTGGGGAAACATATCAAATTGCACCCAAGAAGTACACTTTTGCCACTTTATCATGTATTATGCCTGCATTTTCGAACAGACAGGCTCACACGTGAAACTTTTATTTGGTACACACCACAATCAGATTTATCCAAAATTCCAAAAAAAAACCATGTAGAAAAGCTCCTTTCCCTATCATGTTTGCTCATTATAACTGACTTTTGAACAGAGCATGACCTATGTTTGACCAAATCATACTATGTAGAGGGCTGCTTACAAACACTAGGAAATATTGCACCAGTGCAACTAGCAACCAATAATCTTTGAACTGTCTGCTGCAAGTTATAAATTAAAAGCAAATGTCTGATTGGTTACTTTAGAGTTGATATCACCCCCCTTCCCAGCAGCCGATCAGCAGAACAATGGGAAGGGAGCAAGATAGCAGCTCCCAGTAGATATCAGAATAGCTCTCAATAGTAAGATATGGTTTTGATACATATTAAATGGTGAAAAATGATTTTTACATAAAAAAACATAAATCAAGGAAGAAAAAATTGCCTCTCGTTTACTGTTATTTATTCCTGCAGTGGCGGCACAGGCATTATTATTACTACATATTTTCTGGACCATATGCTAATTATCAGGCCCTAATGGCAGCCAATAGGAGCTGGTTATAGATACAGCCTTTTTATTTTCGTGTTATTTTATTTTTACTCACTGCACCTGATTCTAACATTATAAAAAAAATAGCCATGTTTCTAAAATCTGTATTTATATGAGTTTGCTTTGGACCTATGATGGCAGCCTCATGATCGCTTTAGAAACACAAAGATAATACTGCTTACAATAGGAAAGAAAAATATGAACACTAATTATGTCTAGCTTCTACAATCCACATGGGGTAGCTGCATTCACAGTGGCAAAACGATGAGTCAGTGGGCAGCTATTATGTTGAGTGGGCAACAACTACAAAAAAAATGTAGTAAATGATTGGGAGATGGCATATTTCTACACAGATAATAGGATGCTATTAGTTAAGAAATGACTAACTCTCCAGAAAATGACTTTTAGCTGAAAGGAGAAACTGGAAAGAAATAATTCCCCGTGTCTAACAGAGTCAAAAGCAGACGGTTAGGGCAAACAATTATCCTCCTGCTTTAAAAGAGTCTATTACGGCACATCATAAATATCATCAGAAATATGAAGGAAACTTGTATTGGGGCTGCATATAAACAGAGAGAAAGTCATGAAAATAAAAAAAATTAAATACACTCTAATGGGAGAGAAACTGCATCTGTCAGCAGTTTTCCAAAATAACCCTATTTAGTGTGCATTCTTTATATATAAAGAATAAAAAGGTGCACTCTTTTGCCAAGAATGGCAAAAAAATAAATGTATATATTACACAGACATACCTGACATTGCAGATTTATAGGAAACCATGATGGTCTGCCACACACCCAACACATTTTCTTGCCCCCTCTTTCCGGAAAGGTTCATTCAGCCCTTTTCCAATCTGGTTCTATGTTGAAGAGATGGATTCTGGGACTGAAGTCCCTCTGCTTTCTGCCATATCTGCTCCAGCTTGCAGCAAGGAGCTGCAATGGGCTGGGGGCAAGTGTAGGCAGCGCACAGATTCTCTGGAAAGCAAAAGGTCTGGGAAATGGTTTCTATGAGTCAGATATAGACTATCATGGTTTTTTTCTTAGAGATCAAGTATTTCTATTTCAAAACAAATTATATATTTATATTTAGCAGATCAGATAGTGTGTATGCATATTTTGTATATTATTTCATTAGAATCAGCCCATGTCAAAAGGGTGGGGGGGGGTTATATTTTTCCTTGAAGTATGTATTTTTGCCCTTAGTTTGGCCTTTAGTGAAGTTTCAGATTTCAATCACTAAAAAATATATTATCCTCTTAGTGTCAGTGAAATTAAAACTGATATCCCATTAGGAATCTGCAATATCAGCTTAGTATAATTAAAAAATCATAACACTGAAGCTGGATTTACGATAATTCCACAAGGGCCCTAATAACATCATTACTAAAATCACATTTTTTTTGTATTCTGCCTTGCTATCTTTTTTATTTAGGCCTATTTACTAAAGCATATTTTTAAATGTTACCCTTGTTTTTCTTACCCTAAGGGGCAGATTTATCAAAATATAAGTTTAGAGCTTAATACATAAAAACTCATCTACTTTTATTCATTCCTAAGGAATTTTTAGAAGCAGGTTTATCAATAGTTGAAAGTTAGTGTAGAGTGCACTATCTCATAAAAAATCCAATAGGAATGAATAGAAAGTGGGCAGATTTTTCTGTGGTGATCTCTAATCTCACATTTTTATAAAATTGCCCCTTTCTGTTTGTACAGGTACTGTTGAGAAATGTAGCACAGGCCGACTTGTGGGCAGTGTCCTGGTATGGCAGTTATAGTAAGTAGCTTATTCCAATACAAGCAACATGTGTAAGAGAATAACTAATACGTGGATGTGCACCTATTGGTGTTCTAAGTGCTTACTGATTTCAATACCTAAAGAGTCATTGTCTTTTTCTTATACTTTGGAGCTTTTGGGGTGAAGCTCCTCCGTGTGGTCCAGTATTTAATCAGGGTCTCCCTTACATTATAAAAAGGTTACATGTATATAAAAATATTGACCTGTCTTGCTTTATTTCAAACCATATCCAAGGCACCAATTAAGCTTTTACTCCATATCTCACCCTTAGTATTTATGTCCCAGCTATTCACGTCATTAGGTCCTACTAGGGGTGGGAGGCATTAAAACTCTATAGGTAGGGAACCTTTGGTCTATGCTACAAGCTAGTCTCTAAACTGGCCAAATGAGCTGGAATGTATAAAGATTTGGTGCTAAGTTAGGGAGAGCAGACAACCCCAGCAGTCTAATAAATGCTAGTATCATGTAGCCCTGTGATGATTCAGCTCTCTTGTCGGTGCTATATAAATATAGAATAATAATAAAAAGCTGTTACTGCAGCATTGCCAAAAGATTTGACTCATTCTCTTATTCATTTGTACAGATTTAGTACACCAACTGGTTCAATTCATTGATATAATGGGTATGAAGTTTTGACATGCTTTGTATGATTTGTATATCTTACATTTTGTTTAAATAACAAAATTATTTGAATTATTTGTGCAGGTCACTATACTGGAAGTAAGCTCATCCTGACAATAGATGGCGCTCTTGCATCCTATCCATTTCCCAAGGCAAATAGGTCATATGGAACAGTGAGCAAAATAAAGATGCCAGTTTTGTATGTGACATAATTGTGGCACAAATGTGCATATGAATTATGTGATGTGCCTTTTATGTTCCTTTAGAGCCAGAATAATAAAGGGTTGGAATGGCACACATAATTTTGCTCCTGTTGAACCCATTACACAATCTAGTCTAGGGTACTTGCTGTAGCTACTGACATTAGAATGGTGAGGCTTTCACAACTACTACTATGGCCCTTGTGCTCGTGCTAAAATGGGCACATTCTGACGCCATTTATTATGGGTACTACAACCAAACATGCTCCTTGCACTTCTGTCTAGTAGCTAGGGTTGGCACCTCACCCCTTAAAGCGGACCTGTCACCTTAAGAAATAATTCCAAATTGTTTTCTATTGTGGTTGTCAAGCAAAATAAACTTTATTTACACTATATAAATTATTTTAATCTTAGTTTCTTCAGCCTTGGAATTCACAATTGCAGCATGCAGGCAGGGGCCATTTTGTGGACACTGTTATCAAAGCAGGCATTGCATCCTGCCAAAATCTTGTTTCTGTGCCAGTATGGGGGGACCTGATACCCATATCCATGCACTGGCTACAAAATTAGATGGTGAGGAGGGAGAGGGGGAATGTGAGGAGAGCAGCAACATCTAAAAAGTTCTGAATTGAAAGTGAAAGTAACTGTCTGCCACACCTCTATGCCTAAGGCATAGAGGCGGGGCAGGTAATATATGACTGACAGCTGGGATTTTTAAATGCCTTTATAATGGGTATGGATGTGGTAATAAAAAAATGATTTTGGGTTTCATGTTTAATTTGAAAAGGGCTTTTATTATACAGCTTTTTATGTCTGGGTGACAGGTCCACTTTAAATACTGACCACATATTGGATCCATGGCTAATTAGCAAGTAATTTAGATACATTCTGCAGACAGAACTGATTTATGTGCAGCCATGCAGCATGCATCTAATTGCTAATTAGCCATGCAGGATGTGAATTTAATATGTGTGCAGTATTAAAGGAATGAGGTGACACCCCAATCTGTAACCACCATTGAGTCTGTCCTGCCTCTTCTACTTATAAGTTTGTCTATTGACACTTGAAAACATGAGGCTATCCCCACCATGCATGTGGCAGTAAATTGAGGGTCCCTCAATAGGTGCAGAAGACTTGTGCTAAAATCACATGTTAATGCCATTTTAATGCCATGCATTGAAAGCGAGGCAGTCTCCACTCTGGCAATGCTAGCTACAACTTGCACCGATTTGTGAAGAAGCACATATACTATTACGTTTTGAAGCATGTACCTCTCCGCACTGCTGTAGTTATGTTGGGAGATTTGTATCCCAAAATTGCACTTTGCACATTGCATTGCATTAGTATATGCCCCTTATTTTTTGACATCTTTCCCTCAAGTTATTAATATACTAGCATACAAAGGCCGTTTTTTACAAGCATTTTTTGCCCAAGATTGTTTGCTTACCTGGAGATGGTATTGAGCTTTCTGTCCAATAGGAAGATTATTCCCATTCTTATATTGCTTATCCCTGAAAGTCTCCTTACTGGGTGTATTCTAAATTTCTGCAGTTTTTAACCTTGTTGGAGAGTTGCATATTTGAACGAAGGATGATTTGCATGTTAGAGAGCTGGAAAATTTTTTATTGGCACTTGATAAATCCTTCATTGCACCCACATCCGGACTAAAATAAAGCTCTAATATTGGTAAATTCTTGCATCTGTTTTTGAGTCATTTATTAATGCAGCACCATGTTCCAGGTGCAATTTTTGGGTGTTTTTTTGTTGAATTCTGGTGTACTTGTTGCACAGCATGTAGTTGGGGCCACCAGAAAAGTGCATGTGTTCTCACATTGGGTGAAAGGTGTGGCTAACATTTTTACCCTTATATGTAGTAAAGGGCACTAAGTTTGCCCAGTAGCAGTAAACCATAGCAACCAATAAGATGCTTGCTATTGAACAGGTGACCTGTGAATTATACCTGCTGGTTGGTTGCCATGGCTTACTGCTTCTGGGCAAACTTATTGCCTTTTATTTCATAACCCTTTTAGAGTGGTGTTATATCAGCATTACTCTGATTCTTTTGGTGCAATTCTGCTGATTATATTGATAATATGGGCAGCCCTGGATTTAGTGTGCCATGTATTTAACTCCTGGTAGTGTCAAGTACTGGGCTCCCTTGTGCAAATACTGCTGCACCTTTCTGCAAAATTACAATTGGTAGAAGCAAATCCATAGCCCATAGTTCATAACAGTTGCATGACAATATGATCCTGAAATTGTTTCTTAAATAAAATAATTAGAATAAAAAAAATATATATATATAGTACAAATGGCTTTATCACATTTATTTTAACTCCTTTATTTAAACATCATGTTGCAAATGTTTAAATGCCTAACATATGTTTCAGTTTGAACTCATAGCAGGGAATATTGCACCAAATCTGATTTCCATCTAATTAAGTGTCAAGTCTAATGAAATAATTATGTTTGTTTAGTTTATTTATTTCTTTAAACACGTGTTTTCAATTACAGTTAGACTGAGGCCTGCCGCTGACAATGAGAAATCCGGGTTCCCAGCCTATTAGCTCAGCTAGGCTTTGCTAAGGTTCGGCGGTGAATCTACTTACCACGGAGAAACTTTAGCACAAAGCAATTTGCAGAGACTCCATGCTCCATCCCCCAAACCTGCCTTTCAATCACTTACTGGCCGTAATCACTTATTAGGTATTCCCTTTAATGCCAGGGACCCTTGTTAATTTGTGATTCAGCATGTGTCGCAGTCTGATGTGTAATTAGAAATCCTAAGGCCTGTCTCTCACCATAATTGCCTTGACTAAGGCCTCTGCATATCCACTTGTTAATTAGTAAACCACAATATCCAGGGGGCTTGTGGAGAGCTGGCTTAATTGTATTTCAGCTGGAACTGAGGGATAATTACCCTTCACTATCCATGCTGCTTTTTTAATTCTTTTCTTTTTATTTTCATTATTATTTTATTTCTCCTTCTCCGTTCCTCATTTCCTTGCTGCAGCAAGAAACAATATCATATGCTTGGTCAGATTATAATGCTATCATCATCTGAACAGTGTGCGGAAGCAGGAAGCAAACCCATAGGAATGAGATCATTCCCTCACATTCATTATTACTGGGCAGGCTTCGTGCGTCCAAGACTCTTAAAGACACATTATGGCTGATATTTGTCACAATATTTAGCACTGAGCAAAGTGAAAGGCCTCATTTGGCAGCAGGATATTGGTCAATTATAATTTTAAAGCACTCTAATATTAATAAGTCATTACTGTCAGTTTTTTCCTAAAATACCCATGTGTAATTAGTTGGGTTGTCCTGCCCCTGTATTCTCTAATCTGTGTGCCCCTTACCCCAAGCCCCCCATTTACAAAAACTTATCTTAAAAATAGTAGCGCTAAACACATCCATTGTTTACTTGTTAATGCAGCTCCCATGATCACAGAACCATTGTGCTGGACAATATGAATTTAGGCTAGTGGCATATCATGTATAATATTTTAAGCACACCACATTCCTCTCTGTGTAAATTGCTAGTAGAGTGCTCATCTGTTTGGGTCTGCAAAGCTCACTGAGCTGAGCTAAATTACTTAAAGGAGAACTAACCCCAAAAAATAAATATGTCTAGTGAGGCTATATTTAATATATTCAACTTACTGCACCAGCCTAAAGGGTCAGCATTTCTGCAGAAGTAATGATACAGGCCTTCAAGAGTGTACACAGGAGCTCCCCATCTTTAATTTTGTTAGGAGTGTCTATGGAACTCACTTGCTCAGTGTGCAACTTAGGGTTTGTTGCTAGGGATGCACCGAATCTACTTTTTTTGGATTTGGCCGATTACCGGACCAAATCCAAACCCTAATATGTCGTCCTGCGCAGCGAAAAATGTTCAACTTCCATGTTTACATGACAAAAAGTCATGTGATTCTAAGGATTCGGATTCAGTTTGGCCAGGAGAATGGCCAAATTATCAAGCAGGAAATGAAGTTCACATAAAATGAATGATGCTACAGGGCTGATTATTACATTTTGCTAATTGAACTGGTTTCTGATTGCCATGTTTTGAGAATCTTAATTACTTACTAATCCCAGCCTTGTATTCTGACTTTTATATTTTCAATATGCTGTTTATTGTGAGTGGGTCCCTCAGTAAGTGACAGTAAGTGACAGTAAGTGACAGCAGCACAGAGCATGGGCAGGGAATCAGCAGAAAAGAAGATGGGGAGCTACTGGGGCATATACAGAGGCACAGATCTTCCCTGCTAAAGGGCTGTGGTTGCCTTGGGCTGATGAAGCCCAACACATAAAGTGCAGCATTTCTAGCATGCTTATTGGTTAAGCTTTAGTTCTCGGCAGAGGCAAAGGTTTGAACAGTGGGCTACACTATATTTTTTAACAATTTATAATCCAAGATCTGTGCTTTTATGAAGCTAATTAACTAGCAAGGTTCTCTGTACTTCATCGTATAATTTAGGAATTAGTAATGTACAAATCAGAGGCACAGCCCATTGAGATGTCAGTTTATACTTATCTCAGATGAGTAAAATGACTAAAATATATACAGAGGAATATAATTAAATGACTCATCTTGTGTCTGATTACGTTTGGCTTAGAATGAAACTCTTCAGATGTACAGTAGCATGGGTCCCTGAGTATTTATGTCATTTTTAAGATTTTTGTGTCTGGAAGTAGGGGCATATTTATTAACATTGGAGACAAACATTATAGTAAATGTTGCCCATAGCAACCAATCAACATTCAGATTTGAACAGTCACCTACAAATTAGAAAACAAAAGCAAAGATCTGATGGGTTGCTATGGGCAACATCACTGGTAATGTTTGTTTCCAGTGTAATAAAATACACCTCTAACTGTATCTTGAACACTCTAAGTGCAACCTCAGTGGTCAGTTATTCTCTTCTAATTGTGGGCCGTGTAGATCTTGAACAACTTTCTTAAAGGAAATCTAACCCCCCCGAAGTTTCCTCTCGAGACAACTTCCGACGACTTCGGGACATTGCAGCTTCGCGTGTGCCATCCCACCGGCGATTTACATTCTAGCTGGTGGAATGGCATAGCGGGGAGATTAGTCACCTGCGACAATGGAGATTTGTCATGGGGCAACTAATCTCCCCATGTGCCACATCAGCCAACTAATGGACAGAGTTCTGCCTTTTACTCCCACACTACTTCCTGTTACAGTTAGAGCTGCATTATTTCTGGTCATGTGATCTCTGAGGGGGCACACAGCCCATCACTAAATGGTGGCTCAAGGGAAAGGATGTAAAAGGGCAATATTTACTGATTCCAGTTTGGTAAGATTCTTTAATAGCCACTTGGAATGATATAAACTATATGTTAAGTATTCTGAAGGTATAGTTTTCCTTTAAATTGGCAGCCTATGTGCTATGGAGTTGTGATTTTTGCCAGTAATTAATGTTTGTGTGTACAGACTGTACCAGAGAACCAGGCTTGCCTACTAGTTTTCAACACCAGTCCTGGATTAATACAGTATGAGCCACATAGTAATTGCATTTACCCACTATATTATATACTATCATTCTATATGTTGTAAAATAATTCACAAAAACAGCCATTAATTAATCAACCCTTTTTGGTACGTAGGTGATTTGCACTTGGGGTTTTCTGAATAAGGGATCTTTCCGTAATTTGGATCTCCACACCTTCAGTTTACTAAAAAATCTTTTAAATGTTAAATAAACCCACTGGGGTTGTTTGCCTCCTAAAAGGATTAATTATATCTTAGTTAGGATGAAGTACAAGGTACTGTTCTATTATTACAGAGAAAAAGGAAATCATTTTTAAAATTTGAATTAATTAAAATTGAGTCTATGGCAGAGCCTTCCTATAATTTGAAGCTTTCTGGATAAGGGATCCAAAACCTGTACATAATATAGAGTAGGGTGTATGGAACCTGGTGTGCTGAGAGGCTACATATGTGCCCTATGTTGTATTAAATCATCATTTTAATATAATTATCCTACAAACATTATGTGTTTTTATGGTTTAAGACATTGCATATGAAAAGGGGGGCAGTAACTAAATGCCCTGTATTTTCTAGCTGCCACATATGTGGAATTTTCAGCTTTGTATAAAGAAAATGTTGTCATACAAAATATATGCTACAGACTCCAGATCCAGAATTTACGCAGTGTGAATTCATTCTGAATGACAGCTGCCTTTTACATTTTATTCTGGCAGGCAATAATAGACCTTTGGTATAAGCCACCCTTTGCTCTACTGGGCTTAAAGTAAACATCAGCCAGGGAAAATTCCTTTTCTGCAGGCAGTTACAGCTGGTAAGTGACCTCTAAATTATCACAGGCTAATTGCTTGCAAATTCATACATTAGGAGATCATCACCTATGCCCTTTTTCAGCATAGTTTGGCACAGTATTCAAATCACATTCTGCATGCTGACACTAAAGGTGCTGAGCATGTGTGTACTAGAGCTATACTATACTTCTCTTTTAAAAGGACTGCTTTGACCACAGCATGGTACAGTGTATGAAACATCACCTTGGTTTATATCTAAACTTTCCAGAATTATACAGTTTTAACTAAGTATTGACCTTAGTCTCTTAAAATCATTATGGCTACTCTTTAACATTGTTGTACAGGTATGGTACCTCTTATCCATAAGGTCTCAAATAGTGTCACACCTTTTTAATATATAAACCATTTAAAATTACTGCACACACATTTCAAAAGCCATGATATTGCTTTAAAATAGTCTCTCCAAGGTGTTTGCATCGGTCCCCGCCTGTTAAGGTGTTCCAAGCCAGCGTGCTCACGGAAGTGCACCTGGATGATGTTGCAAGCCTGAAGCATTTCATCTGCGACTTCCTCAGAGGCTTCCTTGGCACCAAGGAAACCTCTGAGGAAGTCACAGACGAAACGCGTCAGTCCTGCAACATCATCCAGGTGCACCTCTGTGAGCACGCTGTTTTGAACGCTGGCTTGGAACACCTCCACCATAAGTGCCTTGATTTTAAATGGTTTATATATTAAAAAGGTTTTACAGTATTTGAACACGCCTATTTTTTAGAATTTCAAATTGCTGCTTGCCAAGGATTTACTTAAGGCATTGAAGCTTTTGTACAGTCTATGAATACCCACCTTAAGCATACAGTGTGCACCAAAATGAAAAAATAATGTACCATTCTTTCTATGCTTTTGGAGAAGTAAAGAGTGTGAAAACACTTTTTTCCCTTTTTTTCTAGTCTAAATAATTGCACAGAAGGTTGTGATATTTTAAAAGGAATACTACACTATATTTACATTTTTGTCATTTTCCCCTATGCTGTAAGCACTGGCTTTATTTTCTATGGTTTGTTGACTACTATATCCAAAGGAGAAAGGAGATAAGAAGCCAGCAGGAATATATCAGAGACCTGTGACATTTGAACTATTTTCAATCTTTTCCTTTTGTGCATAAGAGATCCCATATCTCTAGTTACATTTTTCTGTTTGACACTTAGGAACTAGTAATATACAGTTATGAGATTCGTTATCCAGAAACCGTTATCTAAAAAGCTCTGAAATACGAGAAGACCATTTCCCGTAGACTCCATATTTAACAAATAACAACAATTTTAAAAAATTATTTCCTTTTTCCTTCTCTGTAATAATAAAACAGTACCTTGTACTTGATCCCAACTAAGATATAACTAATCCTTATTCAAGTCAAATCAATCCTATTGATTCATTTTAAATGATTTTTCAGTAGACTTAAGGTATAGTAATCCAAATATGGAAAACCCCCTCATCCAGAAAACCCAGGTCCTGAGGATTCTGGATAACAGGTCCCATACCTCTATAAAAACATGCACTCACACACAATCCTTACCCCTTTAGTGCCACCTGTATAATCTATGGTGCCACAGAAACATACCATACATTTTACACTGATTTATGCCATGATGCATGTTTACATGATGAAACAGGATCAAAAACATGCAATGCAGAAAGGGTTAAACCTATTTTTAAATAAGAAGGCATTTAGATAAGAAGGCCATAACATTCCAGCAGATGCAGAAATACTAACCAGCTGTTAGCGACATGCAGAAGGAGCAGCGCTACACATTAGAACTGCTTTCAGCTAACCTATTGTTTCTCCTACTCCCATGTAACTGGAGGAGTCCCAAGCCGGACTTGGATTTCTTACTATTGCATGCTATTCTGATATATACTGGGAGCTGCTATCTTGATGCTTTCACATTGTTCTGCTAAATGGCTGCTGGGATGGGGGTGATATCACTTCATCTTGCAGTAGCGGCTGCAATTCCCACCCTAGGCTTATACTCGAGTCAATAAGTTTTTCCAGTTTTCTTAGGTAAAATTAGGTACCTCGGCTTATATTCGGATCGGCTTATACTCGAGTATATACGGTAAGTGAATTCCCCCTTAGTGTATGTGTTCCAAAATATCTGAAAATTGTCTGTACTTTTTCTGTGTAAATACATTTTAGAGAAAGAACTTTAACATACACCAAATGGCTATGGAAATCAATGAAAATAAGAGAGGCTTCCCATAGGAATCATATTAAAAGCCGTTGTGCTGAAGCGCTTTGTACCTCTCATTCATTCAACTCATAAAGGACTTCTCCGCTCGTAGCTTTTTAGCAATATCAGTCAGAGCGCAGCCCATCAAGTCCCCTCTGAATTACCCTTGTGCCAGTCACTGATTACGCAGCTGGCTTCAGTGAAGCACTTCAGTACCATGGTAACAATTAAATGTCTTTGTTTTCCCTTTAATTTCTTTGTCATAGTTCTCTCCATTTCACTAGAGAGTGAGGAGTGCATTCCCTGTAAATCACTGTTCAGAACTTAGTTTCTTTTATTGGTGATAACATGAATGCGTTCCCCAAAACCTGGAAGGCAAATATTAGAAATGTATTGGTGGCATTTAAACAAATGGTGCCACTTCACTAGAATGTGAAATAGATGTAGGCATACAGCAATGTAACTGTGCCTTTTAGCCTGTTAAGCAGAATAATAGAAGTAAAATATAATAATAATGCATGAACGTAATATGAATTTAAATGGTCAAAAATGGAGATTATGGCAAGTATCTGGCTGGGAATAGCCAGGAGAATGATGTATAACTAATATGTAGCTGGCATTTTCTAAAGGAGCTTATGCTAAATTCCTCTGCCCTCCTAGTCCCCCTGATTGTTACATATCATCCTCCCTGCCCTTGTAAATCTCAAAACATGGGTATGGTCATTGGGGAAAAAAACCACAATGTTCCAGGTCCCACTGGGGGGAATTTCAGTTGTATCATGTACATTGAAATTATTGGCCGGCATGTCGGTCTGAGTTATGTTAATCTTTTATTGTGAAGTACACAAAGATCCAAACAGCCCCCCTGAGGCCAATAAATAGTGACTGTTTATGGCATCTTACAACAGCCCCTGCCAGAAACCACTGGGGCTAGGGTCCATTCTCTCTATCATTATCTACCACTCTGATAACTTCATTTTCTACTCAAGCTTTACTGGTTCCTAGTTGTGTTTCATTACATAGGAGGCTTGTTTTTTTTTAAAAAAAAATTTTTTTGTACTACAGTACATACCATGTTTTCTGACCCCTTGCTGTAAGAATAATTTGACTGCCTGTCTAGGACCATAGCAATAAATACAAGGCTGCAGTTTGTTTGCCAGAAAGAAAGTAGAAACAGACACTCAGTGAGCCACGACATTCTGTTTCAAAAGGCCACAGCTGCAATAATACCAACAAGACCAGCCTTCCTATATTTTTGTGTTTTTTTTCCTATTAATAACATTGGCATGAAGCTAGGCTGGTAAAATACCATCCAGGTGGCAACTCTATCCCAAACCAACCATATCTTTACTTATGTCCATCACAACGTCCTGGTTTTTAAAGTCGCACAAACCAAATGAAACTCTAAATATATTCACCAATACATGGGATTATTCTGCAGGCCCTGTCCTCGGAGTGTTATCCTAGTTTATGGGTGCAATAAAAAACTTTAGATTAGATGGGGGGGGGTAATTTTGGTCATTCTGTTACCCACCTGAGAGGGAAAGTACTTAGGTGACAAAACTAGAAGAATCACTTGTGTATGATTTGTACCAATATAGAATGAGACATTATCAACCATTCATTGATGACAGTTTCTGCCTGTACAGGACAGATAGACAGATGACAGATAGGTAGGTAGAAAGATGATAGACAGTCTAGCTAGATAGGTCTCTTTGTCTGTCTATTATCCATTTGTTTTGTATAGGCAGAATTTTCTTGTTCAGAATACTGGATGAAAAAGCCTGTGTAAAATATAAGTAGACTACATCTACATAACTGTCCTGGTACCTATGCAACTTTTTATCAAAAAGTTAGCATAGCTTTTAACAAAATCTATCTTTTCCATGGTCCTACTTATATTTTATCTTAAGATATCTTTGATAACTTTTTGATTATAGGAATTACTACTGCTTTCACACAAACCAATGGAAAGACAGATAGACAAAAGATAGATAGGTAGAAAGACGGATGGACAGAGAGGTAGATAGATATACAGATAGATAGAGAATGCATAGATTTAGACCTCCAAGCAGGGCTTGCACTTCGGAAGAGTATTTCTGTAAATCACCCTGGAGTTAGATGAATATATAGTAGTACATCCAAATCAGAACACAATGAATAGTCTTGTAGAGATGCATGTACGCGAATATTTGCACAAGTATTTTCTTAAACCTCCAATAGTGGAGATTTATTAAAGAAAAATAATGCAAAACGTCCCCCCCCAAAAAAATGCAGCAAGTAAATTTCACCAAGTTTTTATAGAAGCCAATGCAAATATTCTCAATTTATTTTCAATTTATTTAATAGTCCTACTTTATTAAAGATTTTCATCCTCGTGAAAATGAATGGGACCACATGATGTTCATTTGTGTGAGAGTTTTTTTTCAACGACTAAACACAAACACAACTATTCTTTTGTAGTTAGTCGTTGTATGTGGAAAATTAAGTAGTTCTTATTAATTAAAGTCTTTCCTATACAGTCTTTGCTTATCAATGGGAAAGGAGTAGAAAAGAGGTAAAGATACACTGCAGGTAGTTAGTATAAACCAGTAGTAAACAATTACTAATTTGAACCATAATTACAGAAGTTCTAATTATAGTTAAATGTGACTGCAAATGTTACTGTGATTGTCACAGAAAAAAACATGTTCCTAGAAAAATGCAAATACAATATTAGTAAAAATGAAAATGTAGATAATTTGAATTCCCAGTTCTAGTATATCATTTGAAGTCAGGAGCCATAAATGGGCAGCAAAGAGACCATCAGAATTCCAAGCAAGCCTGGCAAAGCATGCATCACAAATACACTGGCCTCTATGTTTAGGAAACACTATTTACAAAGTATGTACTGTATACACAGCCCCAGATTTTTGGTATGACCATAAAGAAAAGGAAAAATAAAAATGTATTCTGCAATCCAAAATGTAAAAATTCAAAAATACTTTATTACGACATAATAAAATATATACCAATCCCACAGAGTGGAATTGTGAGCAGCACATAACAGCGATGTGCCAAATACAAACAATTGTAAGTAGACAGGTATACTACAGTATTCCATCTTTAATAAAAGTACTTAAATACAAATTCCAGACCATAAATGCCCAAACTGAGTGGTGGTCTTATTTCAGGGTCCAACACAATCAATGGGAGTAGGTTGGCTTTAATATTTGTGGTCTATTTCTCTTAGATGTTCCTAAGGCCAACCTGATAGTTAATATGAGATAAGGCAAAATAAAATTCTAATTACCTTTTGTGGGTTAGCTAACTAAATTTGAGCAAAACTGTGAGCTGAATCCCAAAAGTCAGAAAAGTAAACCACTGCACTGTTATAACATAAACTACTCTCTGCTTGGACTTTCCATTGCCTTTTAAGCATATTCTGGCTACTTCAGTAATTATGAAACCCACTCATGGTTCAACCTGTCTTGATCAATACCAACCAATTGTCTCCTCTTTGTTCCATGCCAGCTTGTATTCTAGCATTTCCCTTCTCCTGCCAGCTCTGTGCCTTTTTCCATCAGACTTCCCATAGCTTTAACATCCCTTTAGAATTGCAACTTCTTGCAAATAGGGCCTCTGATCCTATTTTTACTCTGTAACCCTTGTTTGTTAAATAATTGTAAGACCCCTGTTCAATATAAGTTAATTTAGAGAGCTGCCTAACTTGCTGGCACTATATTTTAAAAATGCACCGATGATTTCAATGCTACAAGGAGCTATTGTAATACTTGGTACTTCTCTGCTTTTACATAAATGTTTTTACTTTGGTTCTCTTCCTATCCCTTCAATGATAATTTCACCACCTATTAGTTTAAGAGCTCTACTTCACCTACAAATCTGTACCCAGGTATGGGTCAAGTGTCTGTCTTTGGCCCATTTTCCTTTTCAGTGTTTTGGTATCTTCATCATTGTGTTCAGGTCATTCTATAGTATATGGTGCTTTGTTCTGAGATACTGCCATTTTAATGCTGCACAGTACAGTGCTTCATTTTTCTGTGATACTGTTGCCTTGCTTACATCTGCTGACTGCTCTATTATATCTGTGGGAAGCCTGGTGAGAACTGTCAGTGCCCTGTTCTCTGTGGGGTGCATTTATCTGTTGATATAGCTGAGGACTGTGAAAGCCATTCTGTAACATAGCTTAGCTATTTGCTGGCAGGCATCACAGCGAATACTTTAACTTGTTTTGTGTGTATGTGTGTGTGTGTATATGTGTGCATATTTTACCCACCACTGTTCCCCACACCATTGTGTATTAGTCTATCATGCAATAAATCATGGTAAGAACAGAAAAGAGGGTCAGAATTATAAGCCCTGAGCCAGGTATAATCTACTAAAAATTCACAATGCCTTCTCCACAAAATGTAATACCACTTTAGCAGAGATTCTCAAGGGCAATATTTACTGATGCATTTCCATTTAGAGATTTGACAGTACAGGTATAGGATCTGTTATCTGGAAACCTGTTATCCAGAAAGCTCCAAATTACGGGAAGGCCATCTTCCATAGACTCTATTATTATCAAATGATTGAAAATTATAAAAAATTATTTCTTTTTTCACTGTAATAATAAAACAGTACCTTGTACGTGATCCCAACTAAGATAATTAAATAATAATTTTTAATCCCTGTTGGGGGCAAAACTGAGTTGTTGGGTTTATTTAATGTTAGAATGATTTTTTAGTAGACTAATATGGAGAGCCATATAAACCCCAGTCCCCAAACATTCTAAATAATAGGTTCTGTACATGTACTTAATAAATACGGTATTATTATCAAATATTTATAAAGCACCAACATATTGTGCAGTGCTGTACAAGAGAAGGGTGTTATACATCCACGGCCCAGATTACATGCACATACTAACCCGCACAAGAGGTATAGCTTAATGGAGCTTATGATCTATCTAAAAAGACTGGTTTCTATTGAATTTGCTGACGTTAGATGATGGAAGTCAGGTTCATTTATTTATCCATTCACCTGTAAAAATGCAGTCAGATCACACTCTTTTCCACTTAGCGCAACCTTCTGTGAGCTCTCTCATGCTATTTGTACAAGTGGTTTTCTTTTTCTTCTAATCATTGGGGAACATGTTTAGCTCTTTATACATACTTGATAATAATAATAATGATTAAATTAAGTTTTTAGTATATTTTAATGATTACATGACGGCAATGATAGAGATGAAATTATATAAAGAGCCACTCATATTTTCCAGACTTGATTTCCAACAAAAATCAGGTCAGCTGATGGTATGTTGTACTCTATAACACATACAGATCACATGAATGGGACAGTAGGGATCATTTACATTGCTAAGTAATACATATAGGGTACAGCTGTATTTTTGTTGCTATATCACTGTTCTTGTAACTTACTATGGTGTCTGTGATGGACTTTTCATGAACTAAAGTGCCCCCTTAGTGAATCCCAAGTTAGACAGATGTGTTTTCTGGTGCAAATATATTGTCCAATCAATGCCACATGATAGAGGGTTGTGCTTGTGTTTATTTGGGTCCTATGTGTTCCTGCATTGTGCTCATCACATTTGCTGGATTTGGATGCCCTCATCCTCCTTTGGATCTCACTAAATTGCCATCCTTTTTCCACACAACTGCAAATGTGCAGCGCTCCTGGGTTAAAAAAGATAATGTTTTGGATCACAATTGTGTGATTTCTGAGCAAATATCACCTCTTTAAAAATATAGTATAAATTAAATATATGTTGACCTGTGGGACTGAAAAGGACACCACAGATTTGTAGTGATCACATAAGTTATGATTATTCTACAACTGCAGTAAATGAATGTTATCAGAAATCACTGTTAGTATGCACAAAAAGAGAATATATACTCTGTTTACCTTGGGTGTCATTCTATTTTGGCCTAAGGCAGCCGACAGCCTGGCTATATAACTGGTAATAATAGAGAAAATTCCTTTTCTAGTTCCGCATAACTTGTCAAAATGAAATAGTGAGACATTTAGCATAAAAAATAATAAAATGGAATTGGTATATGGGGATGTTTTTAAACATTATAATAAATGATATTCAAATAAAAAGCAGAATGCAGAAAGAGATGAAGGAAGAACATCAGCAAATTAGATATGCTGGTTTCTGTATGTACAGGTGCCCATGAGAAAAAAAAGGAGAGCTTGGTTCCATGGTAACAGGTAGTTTCCATGTAACGAAAGACCTTTTCCATTAAGATCCAGTCATCATTATTCACATGGCCATAAATAATTCAATTTTTTCATTCACACACATGAATGGCGTGGCCCTGATCACATGAACACTCAGCGTCCACCAGCCTGCAAGTTACCAACCGATAACAAAGCTAATAGCATTTGCTGAACATACATGGGACTGGACAGCTGGAAGGGGTTGGGTGGGGGAGGGCAGGTGACATGTATTTTTAGTTTACTAATGATAGATATCTTATATTTGCCTAAAAGCATCAGTATACACATAATTCTTACCAGCCCATTTGCTATGACTTTGTTTGCCGTGCATATATTTATGGAATGCAAGGTTTCAGTGCAAAGCAATCATCTTAAAACTAGTTTTTATTTTACTCAGTACCTCACTACTAAGGTGACCTAACTAAATTGTTTGATGGTCTTTATCGTGCACAGGTTAGTACAGTGATCCCCAACCAGTGGCTAGAGCGCAACATGTTGTTCACCAACCCCTTGGATGTTGCTCTCAGTGCCCCCAAACCAGGTAGTTATTTTTGAATTCCTGACTTGGTGGCAAGTTTTGGTTGAATAAAAACAAGAATTACTACCAAATAAAGCCCCCTGTAAGCTGATAGTGTGCATAGAGGCTGCCTAATAGCCCTAATAGCCATCTTAGCCCTTATTTGGCACCTCCATGAACTTTTATGATGCTTGTGTTGCTCTCCAAGTCTTTTTACATTTGACTGTGGCTCACAAGTAAGAAAGGTTGGGGATCCCTGGGTTAGTATATGTAACCCAATCTTGTCCCACAAAGTAAATTCTATCTTGGGTTGGTAGAGCATTGGGAAAACATTGGTTATACTGGACTCCTTTTCACAGCTGGGCCTTCAATATATGGAGGAGGAAAGGGGTGTAGTGAAACTGCACCTCTTAACTGCTGGTAATAAGGTAGATAGATAGAGGTGCCTAAATAGGTGAGCATAGTTTATTTGGAAACACCACAGAGTTTTTTCAGCTTAATGTACTACATGTTGTTAAAGGGAACAACAGGTTATGCTTGGTTTCAAAGCATAGACACAGAGACCTATGACTGTGTTCGGCAGCACTGTATTTATGAGGGGCTGGGTAGGTAGGTAGGCATCGCCCTTTACGCCCCCTAATTTGCGTGTCATTCAGATGCACAGGTTAGGGAGGGGCAGAGCATCCAGGCCACTATGGAGCCATGGACTTACAGCCTTCCCTAGTTTAGCTGGCCAGCACTGCACAGATTTTGTGTGAGATACAGACCAGCGCCTGAATGAAATGAGGTGCTGCCTGAATGATCATTTAGGGGCATGTTTTTTTGCCTCTTATTACTCTTGCACTTCTTCTATGGGTCCCCAGCTTTGTAAATGACCCCTTATATTTCTTAAATTAACTGGCTCCACTCACTTGGACTAAAACTTGGCGTAAAACATGAAGCAGCACTTCCATCTTGGAATTGTAATGCGGAGCTGTTAGTTCCATTATAAATGCATAGCTTTGGATTCCTGCTGGTGTCCTGATTATCTTGTTTTCTGTCATTACTAGTAAAAGTTATTATTTTTATTATTATATTATTATATTTTTTAATATATATGAATTAAAAGCTCTTTTCCATCTGTAACTATAATACTGGGCTAGAGCAATATGTGTTCATTGAATGTTTAACTAAAGGTTTAAGTCATACTGTACATTATCTTTGTCTTCATTTGTATAATAATTGTTCATACTGCCCCAGTATGTTCTCTTCTTTACCTTACCTATATTGAATGTGGCACAGATTGTCAAGAGCTAGATGTACATGGTTGTCATGCTTTAACTGGGACAACTGTAATATTGATACTCTCTGCAACCACTAATGGTAATTTGTATAATCTACACATCTAGGTCACAGTATGAACTTCTCACCAGATAATGTACAACCTGTTTCATAAGCTAGCACGTGACCCTGGTTATCTTCACCTTTTGTGCCTAACGACAACACATAGCAGTTATATAGCGAGTGAGTATGAAAAATAGATACGTTCAATACAGGCAGCCTTTTTTTTAAATAAAGATGGAGACATGTGACAGCTCACACAGGGCGAGGGAATTCATTCTTTCTGACCCCAAAATGATAATTGGATTGTTCTCTACATCAACCAATACTGATTTGTTTAAAAATCATATCTACACTTGCTATTTCTTGCTAAGCCAATCCATTTTTAAAAGTGAGGAGTAAGGTATCTGCACTCCATTTTGGACTGCAAAGACGTGGAAATTTAGAGATCTGTGCCCATTTTGTTTAAATTGTTGGCTTAGCTTGTGCATGATCATAAATTAGAGATTTTATGTTTTTTTTATTTACATCAAGGTCCTCTTTTTTCTACATTTATTTAGCCATACATTATTATGCTGTAAATAAAAGTTTATAGATAACAGCAAATATTCAATATGCCCAAATTTTTATCGAAATTACCAATAAGGCTGCCATCTACTGCTTTTACCCTACCCAGCGGTGCCAGCTACATAGTTTAGGAACCACTGTCCACCAATTTGATATGATCCAGCACTGCCTTAAAAAATAAAACTAACTGTAACAGGACAAAGTGCTAAACCATAGAAAATGTTTTTGCCTATTTCGAGATGTAGGGCTGCCTAGGTGAACGTGCATTGGTATCTGCAACCCAGGGCACTACCTGTGAATGTGCCATGCCTTGGAGAAGGAAAGCAGTATCAGAGAAAGGAGGAATCAGTTTGTTATAGCTGACCAGCTTGAATATATTGCTATATGGACAAACTAAAGGGGGGAGAGGGCATTTTTAGTAGCTTAATGCACAGAATATTTAAATGTCATTTATATATGGATAATGGTTGAAAAATGTACTTTAAAGCAGTAGAATCTTAATAAATCAAATGAAAGTGAGTGTAGGACTGGCCAGACTGGGGATGACTTTGACGTAGTTGGCCAGCTGGAATATATTGTAATATATGGACAAACAATCTTTTTTAGTAGCTTAATGCACAGAATATCTTAATATCTTTAACATATAGGGTGAGTGCAGAGTCCCTCTTGTGTTTGTATGTGGCCACACACTCATTGCACCCCTGCTTAATGGTTTAAAATTATTCATTGGTGAGCATATATTTTGCTTTTTTGCTAACAGAAACCAGAAAGGAGTGTATGCAGATTTAGTAAAGTAGGACTGGAAAGTAACACAGCAGCCCTGTATTATGAAATTAATTAAATATTGTAATTTAATTCTGAGCTTTAGTTTCCCTTTATGGACTAATTTGGCACTTTCTAATAATTGAAATAACATAGATCAGTGTACCCCATTAGCTTTATTCTAAACTCAGATTGTAAGCAGATTTAATTGGTTACAGTCTGATAGCTAGTGTATGAAGCCAATAGCTTGTAAGTCCACTCCTTTTTAATTGCATCTCCCAAGGATATTTCTTATGGTGCTTCTTTAGCTTTTTATTTCAGTTATGAAGATCTTCAATCCTGTT
The DNA here is from genome assembly GCF_000004195.4 of Xenopus tropicalis. NCBI lineage: Eukaryota > Metazoa > Chordata > Amphibia > Anura > Pipidae > Xenopus > Xenopus tropicalis. The sequence goes on from NC_030679.2 coordinate 110,090,510, forward strand.
TACTAAGTTATTATTGCTTGACAAATAATTTGAAATATCAGTTGAAAGAAGACGTAGTATTCAGTCCGAGGACATGCTTTAGCTTTTGTTAGGTTACATTGAGGTAATAATAGGTAAGATAAATTTTCCAGTAGAACATCAATGTTCCAACTTGGTCTTGAAGTGTTAACAATGCAAGTTTATATTGCCTCGCAAGGCATTCATTTCTAGACCATTCTCCCCAGGGTTATATTTTGTAGAAATCGATTAAATATTTTTACAGGATTGCACATAAGCCTTGACCACATTGTTAATTGCTGGAACTATCAAAACAAACTAGGAAAATGCACTTGGGTGCTCAGACTAAGGGGCTGATTTACTAATCCACAAATTCAAATCCGAATGGGAAAAATTCAGATTGGAAACGAACATTTTGTGACTTTTTCGTATTTTTTGCAATTTTTTTTGTCTGCGTTACGACTTTATCGTAAATTGTCGCGACTTTTTCGTAGCCGTTACGACTTGCGCGAAAAGTCACAACTTTTTCGTAACTGTTACGATTTGCTCGTACATTGTCGCGACTTTTTCGTATTGAGCGCTCGTAAACGGCGGGCAAAACTTTCAGACTTTGCATGATTTTGGAAGCCTCCCATAGGACTCAAAGGCACTCTGCAGCTCCAACCTGGCCCAAGAAAAGTCACGATACTGAAGCTTGAATGAATCCGAAACTTTCGTACTCGGCGTGAAGGCTACGAAAAAGTCGTGACAATTCGCGCAAGTCGTAACGCTACGAAAAAGTCGTGACAATTTGCGAAACAGTCGTAACGGCTACGAAAAAGTTGCGACAATTTACGAAAAAATCGCAAAATACCGATCATTACGAAAAAACCGCATTCGGACGACTTCGGACCGTTCGTGGATTAGTAAATCAGCCCCAAAGATTTATAACCAGGTCTATTTATCTAGTTTGTTGTTGTCGTTCTGTCCCTAGTTGACTGATTTTACCTCTCTTGGCTTGTTCCCTGGGGCAATTCCTGACTTTGCTGTTTTATACCATTCAGACCTTGGCTTGGAAGACCATTACTTCACCTGGTGGCTCCTGACAGTTAGGGTTGCCCTATGTAAGGCATGAAACCCTGTGTATAAGGGATCAACAGAGGACAGTAGTCTCAGCACAAGGAAACTGTAACGCTGTTACTTGCTAAGAGGGAGCATATTCACAAGTGATTGTGCATATTATCCCAACATGTTTCATTAGATTATGCAGACCCACCCATATTAGTTGTAATATTTTTATATGGATAAAATTCCATGGTGAGCTGAATACTGCAAATGCTGCATGTGTTGTATGTTCAGTAGTTCACAAGCTCATTAAAACATATTTAATTAGGTTTGCAGATCAGTTAGGTGTATATATAGCATGAAATCATGCTGCTGCTTTAATCCCTAAGGCAGGCATAACAAATTAGCCAAATGAATATGCACTTTGTAAATGTTATACTTCAAGCTAAAGGAGCAATCATGTTTGAAATGAGCTGCTACATTCTGAAAAGTACTGTAATATTTAGCATATTATGAATATGCTAAAGAATATCACTATGTACTCAGGCCCTTGTAACTTCTGAAAAGTCAGATTGATCTTTTGAAATGCACAGCAAGAACATGAAATAGTCTTGTGCTCATAAAAAATGTAATTTATGCATCCTTGAGTTAATATTATTTGTATCCAGGTGGGAGAACATCATTTCTTCAATTTCTTAAAATCGATGTCCTGATTGCTTAATGGAAAACTATACACTTACAATAAATGTTTAACCAACAGATAGTTATATCATATTAAGTGGCCTGTTAAAGAATCTTACCAAACTGGAATATATTTATATCACAGTAAATATTGCCCTTTTACTTTTTTCCCTTGAGCCACCATTTAGTGATGGGCTGTGTGCTCCCTCAGAGATCAGCTGACAGGAAATAATGCAGCTCTAACTGTAACAGGAACAAGTGTGATGCAAAACCACACTCTATATTGTTATACTTGGTGTAAAATAGCAATAGAACTGTAAGAGAACACATAAAGCAAGGCCCCTTCTATGTTTTAGAAACATGACAATAGGTGACATGAGAAAAACATGTGAGTCCTCTGTGAAGTTCTATAAATCACTGCCAAAAAATCCAGAAAGGGCAACCTCGCCTCGCCTTGCTGACATTTAATATACATGCTATCATATATGGATATGTTAGCGACAACCATGTTAAATAAAGCCCACAATATATCAACTGGAACTGAACATCCTTTCATATATTACTCCATAGCTCTGTTAAATTCTTTTCTTTTAATGAATATCAACGGCAGTACATGGGTTTTCTAAATCAGGCACTGTGTTTGTCAGTTTTAGGCAGTGCAGCCAATGTATCATGTCAGGAAAACAGACTTGTGATTTGAAGTCTCTGCGCTAAATAGATGCCATGCCTAGTAGCAGATGGCAGGAAGCACATCCTAACTCCATCTCCCTGCTACTCACCAGGGTCCATAAAGTAACTGTATAAGCATAAATGACAGGGAATAACAAATGTTATATAAATGTATGTTTAGTGTTACAGAACTGACTAGTTTTATTGCAGACAAGAGAAGGAAACATCTGCTACTAACATATCCACATATACAAATGTACATGCTATGAATATAGTTGCTTTTTTACCATGCTATTTTAAATTGCTTTTAGCTAACAGCTTTGTCTCTTTTTGCCTTACAGAGCAGCTTTATTTTTTGAGTCTCCTGAGATTTGTGCAGGTGTAAGTGACACACAGGGGTGAATGGGGATTCATGTAGGGGTTTTAAGCAGATAAAAAGAATAGTCCATCTCTAGGTGCATGACGCCATTGCTGCCAACTGCATGGTTTTTACCATCTTAATGTTGCTGTAAAGTGCAATGCAGTCCTTCAAGGCAAATCCACTGAGGACTACAAAGCTAAATTAATGTTTGTGGCACAGGTGCAATTTGAAATGCCTTTATATTATTTCTTAGCACAGGTATTATGCACTATTATACTATCCAACCCCATCAAATTGGTACCTGCTCCCATTGTGTACCTATTAGAGCTATGCTTTTATTTTCAACTTGTATGAGACTGATCAGACTAATTAATGTTAGTATATGAGCCACTATGAATAAGCCCATAAACCAACTCACTAGTTCAAAGAACTAGTCTTGTAATACTAATTACATTATTAGGAACAACAGCAAAAACTTTAATTCACATGGAACACATGTCAGGGCAGCTTTGCATTCACATTGGTATCAATGTTCATAATTTTTTTACCCCCACATTTTCTTTTTTTTTTTTTTGCTGAAAATCATAAATATGAATTATAGTTTCAAAAAATTAGAATTTTCTATGCAAACAAAAATGTCAAAAACTTGAACTTCTGCATCTGGAGTCAATGGGGATTGTCAATACCTAGTCAATGTTGAAGTCAATGGGAGCTGTCTTAGGCAAAATTTGAACTATTTATTAAATTGAAGTTTTAATTTTTTTTTATTATTAAAAAATGAAGGCAAAATAAAAAAGTAATATTTGAGTATTATAAAATGGAATTTACTCTCTGAGAAGAAATGTTACTGAGGTCCCTTTTGCTTGGTTAGCCTGGGTATGAAAATATCTATTAGTCCTTGAACTGAATCAAGCCCATTACATTGCAAACATTTTATGCCAAACAATTAATTGTTGTGAATAAACTGTATATTGTCCTAAATTAAATTAAAATATATTTGGTTCTTGTTATAACAAATTGCTTGTATCTCCTGTGCAGCATGAGCTGGCGCTTGGTGCCACTACTGATCATATGAAAGCGAACATTTTAGTCTAGAAATTCTCACTGAAAAATGAGTTTGATCAATACAATCTGATTTCATGTTTCTCATTTAATTACAGAGTGTGCTAAATCAAAGCTTTTAAAGCTTGAAATAAATAAATAAATATGTTATTTAGAATTAACTTGCCAATAACAACCATTTTACAAAATAATTCTGTGCCTAGCAACAGAGAGCAAATATAGGCTTTATTAAAATAAGTGATTAGAAAAATAGGTTGTTTTGATATTAACCTGTTGCAATGAAAACGGCAGCAAATATAACAAAACATACTGAAATAAATGTTTGTGAAGATTCTCATTCATCCAGGTCTTGGTATATCTGTAGTAAATAGTAACTTTCTCAATTCAGATATTTAAATTGTTGGATGACTGGCGAAACGTCTTCAAGAAAAAAAAAAAAACACAGCAAGTCCAGTTGATTTGACTTATTACTACAGATATACTGAAATAAAATTCTGAAAATTGTGAAAAATTATTAATGTGGATTCAAAAAATATAGGGTGGGGTTGGTTCCGACCAATCCATACAGACTAATATTACTCCCATCATTATGCCTTTGTTTGTATGGCTTTGTCACTCTATATGAATTTGAATATTCTTAATTCCTATTACTTTTTCTTGATTCCTCCTTTTACTAGTAAATACCATATGCTGAACTTCTTATTGACTTCTTTATTGACCAAATAAAAAAATCCAAATTTAAAAAAAATACAAACATACGTAAGACCTTGCCCTACAAGTCTAAAGCTTTGTACAACAAAACAAAGATAAAATCAGATCAAAATAGACAATTCCAAAATTCACCATCTGTCCATGTTAATAGGTGAACAAAATTGCATGCAATCATACAGATTCCAGTTGGACATAATAGTAAATCCATTCAACACACATGTATCAGTGACTTAATGGACTAATATAACAGCCGCACGAGGTTGTCAGAATGAGTGGATTATGACCTGAATGGTACAGATTATCTTCCTAGTGTGTGTAGCCAAAATGATTGATGATAAAATATTTATTATAAAGAACTGATATCCCTGGGCAAGATTTTTAGTTTTCATTACACATGAAGCTTCATAGATATGCACAATCGACATTTCACCAATGCTTAAAACATGAATTTGTTAAAGTTTCAAAACCATAATTTATAAATGACTATAGCACTGCCTCTGTATAACAATGTAAGGTATGATTGCCTGAAGGTTGTTATTTGGGTTGAATAATTTACTGTTTGGAGTGATAGTCTCCACCATGGATGCTGCTGTTTTGTTTTTGGACAATAACCCAGGAGCCTAACATTTGATCACTGGAAACCATCTGCTTTTATCATTTTCAAGTTATTTTTCGATTTTACAATCATTATAAGACAATGGAGTAGAATGTACCCTAGTTACTAATACATCCACAGGGAAAAAAGAAATATTTTACAATACATCTCAGAATAAGAGGCTAATTTATGACCTACTTTGATGGATCCATAACAATTTTAGGGACTTATTAACACAAACAATAAATCTGAACAAATTAATTTAATTCTGATTGATAAGCATAGAATATTAACATTAATCAATTCAACTAGAAAAATGTAATAAAAAAATCAAAAAGGTTATTGCCCAAAGCCTGCTGTGCGGTTTGACATATCAGACAGCTAATTATTTTAAGGGTTTAAGACAATGAAGCCCTAAAGAGTTGGAATAGAGGTAAATTATAATTATGATCATTTAAGATTCAATAGGTCAGCTGGATTGATTAAAAAAAATCTAAACAAACAGAACGGCTAGAAATCATTCAGAAACCTTCAGGATTCCACAGGTCAATCTTTGAAAATTAGATAAATAACTACATCTTTTGACAGTAGCTCTGAGGGGAAAATAAAGGAAGAAAATTGAAAGCATGTATCAAAAAGTCTATAAAAAACACATATAGTTAATAATAGTTTTATAATTTGTGCTGTGGCACCAAAATTGCTATTCCCATTTGCCATTTTGTTCTTTACTATTAATGCAGTATTCTTCACACTGCTAATTGTCAGGGTCTCCTATTAGAAAAATTGAATCTGATGAATCCAAGTTCCCAGTAGTTTAAATATTACATTTACTAAACACTGCCTTGATTATCAAAAACGGGTTCTTGATAGGAATGTGTATAATCAATTAACAAATTTATCAAGTCAGATGGGTGTGTCAATTCATTAAAATGAATCACCACCTAATCATTAATCCTAAAAATGAACAAGCAACATTAACATATCATTGAATGCGGGGGAATAATGGATTAATAATTCAGAAAGGAATTTAGTAAATCAGGCGGTGTTAGTATATTATTACTGAGTAATAAATACATTGTCCCCTTATTGTTTGGAAATAGTTCGCAACAATTAAACCATTTTATTTCCAATTAATAATTTTTTACCATTTTATAAAATGAATTCATTTAATTCTCCAGTTTTTGTGCTTCCAAGGAGTAGCTCTGTGAGACTCATTGACTCTCTAAATTAGTTGATACTCAGCCACAGTAACTTTAGCCCCTACTGAGCATGCTTTCTTTGTGACCTGATTTACAGAGCTACCTCATGAATGTAGGAGAAATGAATCATTGTGAATTATATTTTAGAAAAATAGTTAAAAAAAAGCCATTGAAAAAATATTTCTACTGTACTATTGTAAAACTAAATGTTTTGTGAAGGTGAACTCCCATTTCAGTTAATTATTTCAGTTATTTCATATTTTATTGTTGAAATAATCAATCACTTCCAAGGTCTGCTTGAGGTCCCAAAGAAATAAGGAGGCAGCTCTATTCAAATCCCTTTGTCCGTGGTGCTGGAATAATTCCCTAATTCTCTAGATATCTATTCAGTTAAAACTTTTTTATTTTTTTTATTTTTACAGCACATTTTACACACAGCTGCAACTGCTGAATATCAGTGAATATCAGCTCAGCAGGAGGGTGACAAAATACTTGGAATTGCTCCTTATTCCTTTTAATGGCAATCACCTAGGTGCAGTTGTTTCTCAGAAATGCTGACTAGTGCATTAAGCAAAAATCACCCAACCCTATGGCAATAGTCATTGAATTGAATTGGGAGGAATGAGAGTATTTGTTGCCCACCTGCTGAGCTGATTCAACCCTGTATGCCATTGCCCTTTGCCCTAATATTAAAATTGATTTTTGCCTTATTAAAATCCTTCATTACTTCCTAATGGGGTTTTCACTGCAGAATTTTTAAGTTGTTGGATAACTTATCCACTACTAACAGCTATTGATCTGTACTCATATTTTACTAAGTCTAAACCATTAATTAATACATGCCTCTCATATTCACAGCAATATAAATGTAGCAATAAATAATTCACTACACTAACATTGGATTTAACCAATGGTTTTCAACCATACTTATGTAGACTGGGTAGATTAGTACATTGGTGGGTCAATTTGATTCTAAAATTGTTCATTCTTAGGCATGTACATATTTTTATTGGGTTTTGAGAGCAGCTTTTAAAAATACAATGGCTTAGATGCTGAAATTTGTTTCACATACAAAATTAATCTTCCTTATTAATCACTAATGAACAACATTTATTACAAACTATCTAAGCTACTACTTGTTTCTATTTAAAATAAGGTTTTATTCATAATTTCTTTTTAACATTTTCCTTTCAATATATATTGTGATTCATTCCTGACAATTTCAAATCTTGTAGCCTCTGTAGCCAATCGTGGTTTATTATTACAGGAAAGTATTATACTCTTTTTATTCATGCATTTAGTAGGTGTGTATTACCTTTAGTGTTATTTGTTTTTCCTGTTGTTTTGGTTTTTTTTGATACCATAAATGTACTGTCTCATTTTCATTCATTTTTCATCGTATTTTAACAACCTCTCTGCACTTAGAGAAATCATCTTTCATCTCTCCACTTTATATCTTTACAAAATAAATTTAGGATGGAATTGTAAAAGCTGAGATTTCCTTGTTACTATAATGCAATCAAAACAACTGTAAATACTGTCAAAATTATTTCCAAAATGTATCCTTGTCATACTTTTCTCCCACACTTTTAAGATAAGCATATGCATTTTATATATTTGGAGGAGAACTAAAAATCTACAACTTGTGGATCATGTCCAAAGAATCAGCCCTTTTTGTTCATAAACCTGAATAAGTAAATATGTACTTTTATAAAAGATACTTTGAATATTTGTTAGAAGAACCCGTGGTATAATGTGTTTTATTTTTATACAAATGGATAATGGATATTCTACTACTTGCAGATCATGGCCAAACTATTATGTCCTTATACCAAAATGGGGTGTTTTACGCAAGATATTTCTCACAATAATTTTTGCATGAAGAACCCATGATAAACAGTGGCTTAAAATTTGACTATTTGGTAACTTTCTGGAGGTAATGTTTTTATATAAATACATTTATTAAAAATATAATTTTGTCAAAATTAGATTAGCTTTCTTATCCTAGACCAGCCCATACCATACTTTTGTTAAAAGCAGAAATTATTTGTATTACAGACAATCGGTGATGTTTTTGAGGTGGGTCTGTTATGAAGCACATTAAAAGGTGGGTCTGTTATGAAGCACATTAAAAGGTGGGTCTGTTATGAAGCACATTAAAATGCTAACAATGAGGCTAATATAATAACATCATAAGGCTAAATCTGAATGCCAGCAACTGTACTTCTCAGCTAAAGGGAAACTCGAATCTAATTTCCACTTGGCTTTTTAATGATTTTTTATATTTTTAATTAAATTTTATACTAAGCAAAATATGATCTTCAGTTATATTGAAAATATATAAGCATATCTAAATAAACCATTCTTTTTGGACTCCCAGAGCATTTAAAACATAAAATTGTTATCTCTAAATATATCCTGTATACAGTTATTCTACAGATCTCATACTCTTACTTGATGTACAGTTTTGGAGGTCAGTACTGTTAAGATGCTCAGAGTCTAACAAATGAACCAACTTAAGCCATAAATGACCTAAAACTAGGTAGCAGGTTTGATCAATTGTTGTTTAATTGTATAGCAATGTAGAACATAGAATATAGATATCAGTAAAATATGGAACATGCTTAATTACAAATCAGTTGTATTATTTTATTTGTTGAAAGTATAATCACTCCAGGTTTACTAAGTAAGATGCTGAACAATTTTATAATGTTTCATTGCATATCTCCAAGTTACTGCTTCACCATAGGAAACCAGGAGAACATGAGCAGGAAGAGAAAGTCACAAAGAAAATTTGATTCTGTGCATTGTGTAGTAGAAACAGCTTGTGTTCTCAGTAGTGTATCTTCAATAAACAATTGCTTTTTTTTTTACGCTCGTCAAAAGCAAAAAAAACTGAGCAGGTGATTAATGTTTTGTTTGTATGTCAATAAGTGAGTTCCATTATTAGAAATGTCCATTACCAGTTAAAGCAAAAATGCCCAACACACCCTGGGTAATGGAGAAGAGATCTTTTTGGTGAAATGTGGTTTATTTATTTGTATAACATGATCAGCTATATAACGGTGCAAATGTTGCGTGTTATTAAATCATTTTGTATATTATCTGCATTTCTGTAACAGTTATAAAAGATTCAGTGAAGAGATAGAGCTAAAAGGAATAAATACATCATATACACATTTACCATATTTATGCCATACTTTTACATTGCGTAATTACTTTGTTAATAGGTTTTAAAGCACCTAAATATGAAGTAAATTTTATCTAAACCTCTATCTTTCTATCTCTCTAGCTCTCTCTCTCTCCATATATAGCATATGCATCACATATATATGCATATGTGATATGTATAAATTACACTATCACTAAAAAATAATTGTCATTGTGGCTGAAAACAAAGTTCAGTGGTTAGTTGAGCAAAAGTGTTTTATGGAGAAACATCTTCAAACTGTAAATAAAAAGTTATAGTATCATTCTTTTCTAAAAACAGGGAGGGTAATCAAAATGGTTAAATCCCAATTCTTTCTCTAACAAGCAGTAGGACCACTGTGGTCCAAGACACATTGTCTGCATCACTGCAAGATTATGAGTGTCTATTAGGATTAATTATCTAAGAAAGGGGATATGAAAGCTTAGTATGGGGAAAAAAAACAACTCTACAACTCTTAAAAGATGTAATTTTATAAAAATAGGATATAATTAGTAAGAGAAAAATGCATTGCACTAATTAGAAGTACATAAAACATTAACTGGAATTGGGAGATTAACTGTTTTGCCTGCCATACATTTTCAAGTGTTGAGTAAATGAATTACATATTAGCTAATGCATACAGGAGAGTTTAGTTATTGTATGCAAAACAATAGTTTATGTGGGGTGTCATTTTTAATCAAATTAGCAGTTACACTTCATTAATAAAGAAAAATGGCCTTGAAGTTACAGTTGTAACCTTTGTTTAACATCAGTATCATTACAGTACCGTATGAACTACTGTTGGAAGCAATGGTGGCGGCCTGCATTCAGCAGACATTATAAGTACAATACAACACTGAGTTAATAGACACTGATTATAATATCACTCAAAGAAAAATGTATTGTCGGCATTAACAACATTTATGACACTCAATGATGCAATAGTAAAATATATTACCCACAATTGTATGCAAAACAAAAATTCACTTTTAAAACATCAAGACAAAGTTGTATAACTTTTTGCCTATATTTTTATCTCAGACCGGAACTGGAACCTGGCCTTCACTTATGGCAAAAGCACATGCCATTCTGCATTATTTTTCCCCTCATTAAAAATTTAGCAATAATACAAACATAATTTATAAAATGTATTTCTATTACAGCATTGGATTAAAATTGGATATGGCATATGAACACAAGTGTCACTTTGTTTCTGTGATCATCACATCTTTGGACCATAGATAGCACTAGTCCCACTTTAATGAAAAGGAGATTGTTATACCTCCTTTTTGTTTTCCTTGTTCCCCCAAAGACATTCATCACATTTAGGGTTGCCCTTAATGTCTCTTTGAATTCATTATAATTAAATTCAGATCCATTTTTGAATAATGGTACCATATGATACCAAAATTACCATTATCTGTTTTTCAAACCAATATTGTTTACCCAAAGTTGCTCATATTACACAGGATTTTTTCTGGATTTTCAAGTGTTTTTCCAGGTTTCATTTAATGTTACTTTGTTACTTTTTGTATATATTTCTGCCTTTTTGTTTGCTTTTCCTGAAAAATGTCCTGGAGATATAACTAAAAAACAGTTGCTTGTTTGCCGACAGACTGACATTTAGAATTTTTCATTTCTGTGGGTAACCATTTCAGGGCATTGTCATTTTTTTCCAGTAAAAGATTCTTCAGTGAAAGTAATAAAAAGGGATAAACTCTGAGGAGATATACGTCATAGCCTTCAAAATGATCAGTGAAATATACCTTTTGTTGTTGATAATAAGAATTTTATTCTTTAAAATAATTGAAATATTTCTCTGCACAGTAAATGAATTTGTACATTTTGACCACTAGAAGATTTTTAAAAATTTATATGGAAATGCTAATATAGTCTAAATAAGCAATTCCAAGGAAGATCTTAGTGGAAATTCAAATGTTTATTATATGTACAATGCTGTTCCCTATTTCATTTTTTGTGAGGGACACAGCAAAATGTACCAATTTTTTTTACCACTCGCCAGTTCTTGGCAGGCCTTTACACCTTCTCCTCCAAGTTATTACTTAAGTTTAAATGATCTAAAATTGTTTGTGGATCTCAATTGTGCTACAGACTCCTGCTGGTTTCTTTAGTTTTATGTCTGGTTTAGTAGCAATAGGCATTTTGTTAATATGTAGTCACCTACTGATAAACTGCAGGTGCAACATCTGTGCTCTAGTAAACATACTATTCTCTCTGTGGTGGAAATGACAAAAGAATAAGAAATATTTAATACAACTTGCTTGACAGGTGCACAGAACTAACGCCACATGGAACACAATCTAGACACAATAGCCCAATCATACATGTTTTAAATGCAACATGGAAATATGTACCGTTGTACTACTGTTAGATATTAGCATTGACTAAAGCTAGCTTAATTCTGCGTGACTGCTAGATATTTGAAAATAAATATAATATATGTATGGGAGCATAACAGCAGTCTTAAAAAAATGTTTTCAAATTATGCTTACTAATACAATTATATCTAATTAATTTGAATCACTGTTCCATTTTTTTTTTTTCAAAAGATTGTTATGCACTGCATAAGGTTTATGCTCTTATTTAATAAGTGGCCTTAAATGACTTTCTAGTGGCTTAAATTAGAAAAAAATGTTTAAATATGTTTTAAATATACATGTGTTTGTGTGAAACATTCGCTTATAGTGCAGTAAAGCTCTAACAGTGCAAAGGAACACTAAATAAATCTGCCAAATAAAGAGGGTGCTAAGGAGGGGTAAATTCATCATCTGTTACTGTAGTCTGCAAATGGATAAAGGCCTTTACCAAGTTGCATTATCACAGGAATACTGGCACCTCCTCTAACAAATTACCAAGAGAACTGAAGGAGGAACCACTTAAACGATCACTAAGTTTTGACAAATGGTTTGAAATATGACTTATGTCTGTTTGTTAGTTGGATTTTGTATAAATTGAATTTATATTGTCATTTTAGTGGCAGTGGATTTCTGTATTCTTCTTAAAAGGTTTCATGATACCGAGGTGTTTATAGATAAAAGTTTGCACTCCGTGCAAGTATCTGGGTTCCAGAATCTTTTAGAATAAAGCAGCAAATAATAATTCCACTCACAGGACTTTTTTCACTTAGAAAGTCTTGTGAGTGCAGTCTTTGTTTCCTGCTTTCCATACACATATATATAGAAAGAGAGAGCAAAAAAAAATACTGCACTCATTTATTGGAGAAAATGTCTGGGTGCACGTCGTAAAAAAAGTAATATATAGGTGCAGATTTATCAAAATGTGGATTTAGAGCGTAATACATAAAAACTCACTGACGTTCTATTTATTCCTATAGGATTCTTAGTAGTGTATTTATCAAATGGTTCTTAAAATCCCATAGGAATGAATAGAACGTCGATAAGTTTTTTGTATTAAGCTTTAAACTCACAATTTGATAAATCTGCCCCATAATGTCATAAAACCTAAAGGGCTTAAAAAAATGGTGAAAAGAAATAAAGTTTATTTTTTATTCGAACGTTTTGGTCTTCCTTGAGACCTTCCTAGAGACATTGGAATAACAAATAAACTTTATTTCTTTTCATCATACTTTTAAGTCCTGTGAGCGTCATGCTTTATATATATATATATATATATATATATATATATATATATATATATATTGCATTCTAAATAAAGACAGGAAAATGGAATAAGTCGATTACTATTCCATTGGTGTTTGCAACATTCAAATATTCACTTGTAGATTTTTTTAATAGGCCCACAGACTGGAAAACCTTTATTATTGATCAACTATGTCTACTTCCTTTAGAACCTGGGAAACTGACGTATTCTTTTTATGTTGCAACTCATGTGCAGTGATCTGAAGCTTACCATGGATCTAATAACACATTACTGAACAAATGTGAGATGGAAATATTATTGGATATGTTTGCATGTGTGTATATTTAAAAGACATCCAGTAGGTGCATTGAGTGAATTCTCTACTGCATGACAAAAGAGTGTCCAGTAGGTGCAGTTATTGAATTTTCTACTGCATAATAAAGGGTATTCAGGAGGTGCATTAATGATTTTGGACTGTTACGTTTCAATACCTCTCTATATAAACTAGGCTTTATTGCCTTTGTTGGGATAGAAGAGGCAAGTTTGCCACAAATGTGAATAATTTGAATTAAAAGGGAAAAAAACTGCATGTTCAGTGTGATTTTTTTGTAAAAAGATGTTAGCCTGAGACATATAAATCCAAGATTAAATAGTAATCCCAAATCATTCTGTGTTGGCTTAAGCGATAGGTTAAATGGGATATCAATCCGATTGCTATCATTTCTCTATATAATATGTAGATTGCAGACATTTTCCATTTATCAGGGAAAAGAACAAGCTTGAGGAAATATGCAAGCAGTGTAAATGTCAAGTAAAATTCTCCCATTATGTTTTCAGCTCCATTTGCCATTGAGCAAATAAGTGCATTATTTAACATTATGAGTTCCATTGCTTGCAATATTCTAAAAGAAAGTTAAAACAAGAATCTTTGTCTGTTGTTTACCTGGGAAGCATGGTATCATGTCATAGCCTGGTAAAAGTCTGTGCCCAGTGAGTGATGTTTTTTTATATATCTTTTTTTCATAGAACGGCCATAATCTGAACAGGAACACCGGTGTAAGCTCAATAAAATATAACACACTGAACATACTGAGCCTACTGGACATTTTTATTCAGTGTTTTCGTTTAAGTGCTGGGAAAAAATCCACAAACCTTACAAAGGGTTTCTTCTTCTTCTAAGCACTGACTCCAGTCCCCTTCATGTTGAGCATAGTGAGCCATTACGATCTTGCCAGTGGTTTGTCTCTTGGGCAGTACCTTGGCCTAAAAAATCTGTAAAAGTAAAAAAAAAAAAATACACTGTTGTGCTGAGTCAAATTGTACTATGTTGAGCGGTTCCCAAATCACTCTTACATGATTCCTACATCTAACTATTGCTTTCAGGAAAGCATTTAGCAAAGGAGGGAAACTCTTCAACTTCTACATCCTTCCACAGATAACCTATCTTGTTATTAAAATACAGCTGGCAGGCCTAAGCATATAGGGGGATACAAAACATCTACATATGTTAGGTTAAATGGGAACGGATTCTTCTTTCTACAGGTCTTGCTTTTGTGCTTCGTGCTCCAGTACACGATTCTTTATGCACAAGCAGACAAAGGCCAGTAGAAATGTGCTTGTACTGTACATTGCACCTTGTTCATGTTGAATTGCCTGTTGTCTTTTGTTCAAGTGTCAACTGTTTTTGAGGCCAGTGGCAGCCAACATGCTGTCTGCACCAACCAAGCTTTTGTGTTCACGCTAATGTATTACAAAGTGAAAAATATGTCTGATTTTGTAAGGTGTTAAATATATGTAGGGTATGTTGCATTACAACTTGTCACCCAAATACACTACTTGACATACTTAAGCTATGTTTGTAACAACCAAAAACCATAAATCATTTTATCCTATAGTAATATACTTCTCTAAATGTGCTGGCAGTACGAAAGGACTTCAGAATATACCCATTTAACTTTATTTTACTTGCACATAAATTCTGAATCCATGGTTCTACATTTTCTGCTTTCTAGGAATCAGGGGTAAGAGAAAAGGTGTGAAAATGACATAGCTCTCTAAAGAAAGGAAAATTCACAATTTACATAATAATATTCATGCCCATTCACAAAGTACCATTAATGACTAGATGCATGAAGCAAGGTCAGCCCACATTAATGAGTGGAAGCCATTGTTCTGATGATAATGAAATTTATCTGATCTCAAGAAAACTGTAATTATTTTTCTTTTAAAATAAAACAATTAGAAAAACTAGATGAGTTATAGATACATAGACAACGATATATAACTACATTTTAGGGCTGAAACGTACAAAAGGTTTAGTGACAGTGTAGGACTGAAAAGTAAAGAGGAGATGAAGAATGACTTTAAAACTCCCATTTTTTCTATTTTATTTATTAAAAACAGGGCCAAGGTGGAATATTAAAAATCTGGAATGCTTAGGATCTGGGGATTTCTGAACTAGGCATCTTTCCATAATGTAGAACACTACAGTTTAGGGATACTAAAATGCAGTTCAACATTAAAAAAAGCTAAGTAGTGTATTGCTAGAGGTGTGTAATATACCATCTATGAGATGCTATATACTGAATATTACAGAAACACAAATCATATCTGTCAAAATGTAAGAATTATTTGTTTAAAGACGACATCATGGGTAATTACATTGCTGCTTTTCTGAGCTTGCTGTATAAAGGTTTTCTGCGTAATAGATGCCAATCCTGTAATATGTGGAGGTTGCTTAGTAAATGTACAAGTCTTTTATCAGGATCATTTCGTGTCAATGTGCTAAGTGATCTGGTATTTTTAACTTTTATAGATATAGCGGTCAAGGTGCTATCTGGTGGAACGAATGCACACAGTGTTATCTATAATACATTTCAGTGCAATTAAGAGGATATTCTAAATGAAAGAGTTTCATCACTTCTCTATAACAAAAAATGTTTTAATGTATAATTTTATAAAATATTAAATCAGCACTGTATTGCAAAGGTTTTACTGTATATGTGTACAGTAATATCATAATATTTATAGATGTTTTAAAATATCATTACTAGACTGAGAGAGTCGCCTTTTAAACTTAAAAAGTACCAGGCTTATGAAATTTTAGGGGAGAGTTTGACAGTCAGCTGGCATCATTTTCATCATAAACTAGAGATTTTAATATTTGTGACTATGTATCATTATATGTCATTTATATATTATAACTATGATATTAATTGAAAAAGAAGTATATCACTTGAAACCTACATGCCCAGAACCCAAACAAGCAATCCACCAAGACTTCAAAAAGGTCAATCAACAGGTATGCATTTCATTGGGGTAATAAAAAACAAAAAAAACAAAGATCTCACAGAATTCACGTTATAAAAATGGAAGGCAGTTAAATGTAACTATATTGTGAGTATAGAGGAAGCTACAAGGCTTTACCATGTGATGAGAACAGGTATGCTGGATAGATTCCGAGTATAACCTGGCTCCGCACACTTCCAATACACAGTTGTAAAACGCTGTCCATAGGTGTGGTGCTGAATAGCCTGGCTTTATATGCCGTGCTTATTCATTGGGATCGAAAAGACCTTGTTTTACAATTGTGTATTTACTGATGGCAAGAAAAACTTTTCTGTTTTATTAAAACTACACTTGCGTTTTTAATTTGTAATTGCCGCGCCTCTATCACAGGCACAGACATAGAAATACACTGGCAGAAAAACTCAGCTCAAAAATGGTTAAGAAATATTGAAACTGCAAGCGTGGAATTGTTCATTAGGGTGGTTCAGCAGATTAGTTTGTTTGAATTGAGCGAGGATCTATTCATTAGGGTGGTGCTGAAAGTACCTTAATGAAAATCTCTGGTTACCATTCATTCTAGGAATACAAAGCCAGACCAATCTACCTTTTCAATTATTAACCGCAATACATTGCTGAAGAGGTGGCTGGGAATGAAAAGTTCACCCTCTGTCAACAAAATCCCTTGTTTCTTTTAAATAGTATGGTCTATGAAGCAAATGCAACAGTTGTAAAGTGAACAAATATATATATATATATATATATATATACTATAATATATATATATATGAATTACTTGCATATATGTGTATTTATATACACACACATTTAGACTGTATTTTTTGTGTGTGTATATATATATATATATATATATATATATATTTTATTTTATTTTTTTATTTTTTTTTAATATTTATTCACATACACATGCTTACATAAACATTTATACTTTTCCTTTGCAACCTTTGAACATGAGTTGGGCGATGTAAATAAAGCATTTATACATTGTCAGAGCAGAATATAGTTATGTGATTCTATTCAATATTATGTTTTTCTTTGCATTAGAAGACATCCAGAAATCCACACTGCCCAGCAATATTCAATTAGAATTCTATAATTAAATCAGGGCTTCCACAATGAGATCATCAATAGGCTGCTATACAAGCATTCTGATCTGCTTATTTTCTATTAATATATCTTTTGGGCACAGGCAGTTTAAGTAAGAATCACACCCATCTGCCCCCTCCTTGTTTTATGGCTGTGTAAGCTGCAGGTAGGTGAATCTCTAACCCATTCAAACAGCATCCTTAGAAAAGTCACGCTGCATAAATTATCTGTTGCCTAAAAGTGGCAAACTGGAGACCAGAGCCTGCATTCACATATGAAAGCACACAACAGTAAGTGGGAAATGTAAAGTGATGACATTCTCCAATGAAATACATTTTCTAAATATAAAGATACCATTATAATCAAATATATCTGCTATAAAAGCCATCCTTGCCATGTACCAGAGTGATACCACCTTTTTTGCCGTAATATATACAGAAAAAAACAATATTTAATAATCCTTATAATCTAAATTATACTCTAAATTAATTAAAAATGAATAGTCTTACTTAAAGAATAACTTTTTTTGTAACTATGTAAACTGCTTTATGTTTTACGGTATGCAAGTACACAAAGGCATATCAGTCATTTAAATAAAATGATAGTTAAAATGATAATACATACATGTGTGTTGTAAAATAAAAACATATTTATATAGGTATAACAGCACATTTACACTCTAAATCACGCAGAAGATCCCAACTATAGCTTTAGGGAAATAGTGATAACCCATTTACCTTACCTTTCTCTTTTGCAGAGAGTCTGTTTGCTTCTTTAAAGTTTGAAGATGCCGTCTCTTCCCAGCAGCAATTGTATTCTATTGGCTGCTCTGTGAAGCTTTAAGGAGCAGAATTTCACACACTACTGTACGATGAGAGGAGGTGCGGAAAGAAATGATTTTCTGTACACAGGCAGCTGGCTTTTATGGCATGCTCGCCTCTCACTGCACATCAAGGTAGTGCTAAGTAAGGAGCTCCGCTGAGACTGAGCTGGGTAAAGGGACTGTCCCCCCATCTTATATCAGCTTCTCAGACAATAGCCAGAGCTAGTGTTGCAGCTGGAGGCTGTCTCTTTAAAACCTCCAACCCTAAGGGTGGCCTGTCACATCCATGGACATCCATGACGTCATCTGATAGAAGCATGAAAAAAAAAAATACCACTTCAAAACAAAAGTCCCTGGGCGACCATAGCAACAGACTGCAAATGTCAGTGAATATCCATCAGGATGCTGCTAAGCAGCTTTCTCTTTGCCTCCCACATTGCAGGGAAACAGTGTAAATCTACTGCAATTAGCACTATTGCCAACCTTCGTTTGCAAAGGGAGAGGAAGTCATTGTCAGAGTGACAAAGGTTGGCACCAGTTCTATGAGCTGCAATTTGTCTTTGCATGCCACTCAGCTGTTGTGCAGCTCTTCTCGTGTCCTTTCAATCCAATCCCTACGCTTCCCTCCTCTCGTTGTTTCATTGTATTCTGCGGGCAGCCAGAAGCAGAAACTGAAGCCAGTCACCTCCTCCTTAAATCCTACTGTCTGTGGAAATCTAACAGAAAACACTTTCTCTTGTTTCCATGTTTCCTTTTAGCTTGATGTTTGAATGACAAAGACTGCAGCGGGAAGCTACATTAACATGATACAGTGCTTTTCTGTAATATACATAGTGGGAAAGTACACTTATCTTGAATAAGAGTCATTGTATTTAAATTTTCCCTAGTTCCTGTAAAGCAGCTTTTGCTGTATGTGTGTGGTTTTTTTATCTGAATGAAAAAAAAAAAAACACACGCCTGTCTTTCAGGATTGTCCAAAGACCAGAGGGCAGGTGCAGATGTCTAAGGGATTATTATTACCCTCAATGACCCAAGGGTTCCATGTCCATCAAATAATATCACAAACATGAGATATAATGAAGAACTAACCAAACAAGTAAAAAGTTCTAGAGACGGTTCTAACCACAACCCATATTACAAGCTTATACATGAAATAGTCACTTATTTCATCATGACAGATAACAGAAACCCACTAGGACACCTTACTTTTGCACTGAACAAAAGATGACAAGGTTATACATTTTTATACCTTGTTATAACCTAAAACATAACAGCATGATAGATGTTTTGTCCTACTGGTGAATGGATCCTGAGCAAGGACAGCAGCTCTTCTTCCAGTTACTGGCATGTTTCCCTACATTCATGAGACAATGCAGCCTGCTGAGTTATGACTACAGGGGCTGAAACCTTCTGAAACCTGTCTGAGAATATACAGTATAGACTGGCATGTACAATTTGTCAGCAATTTTCTTGTGTAAGTCTCATTTCCTGATCAGGAAAAGTAAAAACAGCAGGAAAGCAAGATTAAACTATTATTGTCCGTGTGAATTTATTTTATCCATTTCAAATTGATGTGCATGCCTTCAGGGGAACTGGAGGTACCAACACATTACCAGGCAGGCTATAGCAGTCAGGAATCAGGGGTCATCACCCATTTAAACAGAAGTGATTTAACCCTGTAAGAGCCACATTTCAACCTTCCTCCCTACAGGCTTACTGGTATAAACATGGTTAAGCCAATTGTTTTGCTAAATGCATGCAGCCTGCCTAGCTTTGAAACTGTTATGGTGCCTCCACAATACTTTGCATCCGTGCTGAGAGTCTGCCTATATTGTTATGGAGGCACTCATATGTAATAAACATGTATAAACACACATACACAGATGTTATGCCTTTGATTAGAAATATTTGTTGATGTAGTAAACAAAATATCTACATAAATGCCTTAAGCAGCCAATCCCCTTTAAAATGCAGTAGCTATTTTGCAAGGGTGTCACCTTTTTTATTTTACAGCAATATAATAGAACATTCACTAGGTGACACCATGCAAAGCAGTTGTATATGTGAGGGCATGATGTGGCATTCACACAGGTGTGAGGGCATATCCAACGCTGATAAGAAATAAAACAGGAGAACAAGTAATGGCCGCTATAGATTTGAGTTGTGTTTATCTTTCACATCACAATGCATATTTACATTTTTATTATGATTAATATATACTGGGGTTGACATACTGCATCACTGGCAACAGGGGTGAGACTCATTGCAGCCTTCTGGTTTTTGGTTATAGGTCAGACTAATTCCTTTTTTTACATGTAACACATGTACCTGCACACAATAAACCAAGAGAAAATGTAAACCCAAATTTGTTTTGACCCTCCACCCCTATATACAAAATGGGTTAAACCTGGGGTGGGTGGTACTTTAGTTAAATCTTTGCACAGGTTTTGTCATTATATATTACAAGACTGTGGGGAAATTGCTTGCAGGGGGTCTGAATCATCATAGTTGCAGTTATGGAAGCATTTACATCATTTCATAGATGGATGTTATATCTTCTGTCTTCCCAGTATTTTTCTGTTTTTAAACCATGAAGCAGTATGTGACGGTAATAATACGTTGCTTTCAGAACATATCTGTTGAATATGCTGCCTTCAAGAACAACTAATCTGAAGGTTTATGTGTAGTCTCCAGGTGGTAAAATGGGAACAGAATTTCCTAGTGGAAATGCCGTACATTTGCACCTACTTGTGCGCATCAACACTTGCATCGTGCTCCATATTACTGGTTACATTTACTTTGGTGAATGAGGCACAGTGTGCTCTGGCAAAATGAAGCCCTGTACTTAAAACCTACCTTAAAGGAGAACTAAAGCCTAACTAAAGTAAGTAAAGCAGAAATGTTGTACATTATGTTTTTGGTTTCTGTACCAGCCCAAGGCAACCACAGCCCTTTAGCAGGGAAGATCTGTGCTTCTGTATATGCCCCAGTAGCCCCCTGTCTTCTCTGCTGATTCCCTGCCCATGCTCTGTGCTGCTGTCACTTACTGAGCTTAGGGACCCACTCACAATATACTCTATATATAGAATATAAATGCCACAATATAAGGCTGATTAGTAATTCATACAGATAATTACCACATGGCAACTCAGAAACCAGTGCAACTAGCATCAGAATTTAATAATCAGCCCTGGAACATCAGCTTAAATAACAGGCCAATCTCATTTTCTGCTTGAAAATTTGCAATGACCCCCAAGCTTAACTTCTCAACAGCCTCTCAGAGCACCCTGAGCATGTGGGTGTCACAGACACTTTCCAAGATGGTGACCCCCTGTGACAAGTTTGACATCCTGGATCATTGCTGCTATTAAGATGCTGAAACTTTAGGGTGGTGCACTAAGTACAGAATATAATATATGTGGTTTTTAGCCATATTCATTTTTAGGGTTTAGTTCTTTAACCAAATGGCATTTACATATCATTATATGTGTTGCTCCATATTGTGCCATTTAAATCGCACATATTCCATATTCTTTCACAGTTACTAGTTGAATTCAGTTTGCTCCCCAGCACAAATGTTACTCCTCTGTTTGTGCAAACAAACGTTGTGCCTGATTGCAGCAGAGGCAATTGAAATGGAATCCAAGCAGGAATGTTGCATGATAGAAAATTGTGCCACATTTTTTTCACTTTGTAGTCCAATACTAAATGAGCCTGCTGCTACATTTCCATTCCTTTACCCTAGTCATTTCAAGTGGCTGGCCCTTGGCCACACACAGGGTCAGATTTACTAAGATTCATGAAGGTTTTTTTGAGCTTGTTTGGGAAAAAATACTTTTTTTTCTCTGTACGAATATTTACATTTGTTACATGTTACATTTAGTTTTATTTTTGGCAATTTATTCTCAAGTGTATTTGGCCATCACTTATGATGCTTTCTGCCTACTCAAACCTGACAAACATTTCTCACCCAAAAAAAGTTTAAAAAAGTGAAACCATATTTGAAAAAACAATAGCAAAATGCTATTGTAGCTAACTTCAAGCAATATTTGACCTTTAGTCAATCTGCCCACATAAGTGCTTCGATTGGCAACTTAGAATGAATAATGGCATTAGGCATTATGGCCAAGAGGGGCCTAGCAACACTGACATTCCAAGAGGGACCAACCAAATATAGTGGAGTCCTAGGTGGTGATTTTGCAATGAATGTAATGATTTTGTGAATGAAGTCTTTATTGGTGACCTGATGCTCCAAAGACACTACACAATCGGCTGTTGCTGGAAAGATAACAAATTGATCTACATCATTAAGAAGTGTTGCTTTTATTTCAGTTTGTCCTGCAATAATGAGTGGACTCTGCGTGTGTGTGTGTTTTTTTTTAACAATGGACTTGAACTGCAAGTGGCCAAATCACTAGCCTTTTATGTCAGGGCGATTTTTCAGTAAAATGCCCTGTGAATTGATTCACATCTGCTTTTATTCAACTCTAAATATATGTCCTTTCTTGTTCAAGTAATGTTCTTACAGACAGACAAAGAAATGGGCTATCTTTTGCCATTGGGGCTGAACCATAGCATTTTTTTATGGGGACAAAGAAGTTCATTGTACAGTAGTTACCTTCAATGAAACATACAGAAAGGTGTCAGCATGTGTGAAATCTCTGAATGCTGTTTATTACAGATCTGGACTGTAACTTGCTTTCATTATTTTACAACAAGCTTTGTCATATGCGGCTTTATGTTTGGAGAAGTACAAGCCTTTCTTTATCTCAGGGCTATAACACATCTAGCACTCCAGTTGTTGGCTGGCTATGGATACTGTAAGCCCATTGGTTTGCTAGCCATTTCTTTGAAAAAAACAACAACATTCTACCATTTCAGTGAATTTGAAACATTACATTTATTATAAACATCTAATTATCATGCTACATGATTAGCACCTAATGATACGGAGGCCATTTGTTTTAATATCTTTTGCCTGCATGCACACTATGAGATTATTAATATCTTTTCAGCAGAATTTACCATTTAGTACCTTTTTGTACCTTTGGTGATGCTTAAACGTATCCACTGTATTTCTATGTTTGAGCAGACCCATAATTAGGAATGTTTGATGGGGACGTATGCGGAAAAGTTCTGATCTTTGGCGTGGGTCTGAGTCTGAAAGAGTGGGATTTGTTATTTTGCAGACCATGCCATTTTACCTAGCATAAGTAACAGCAATCAGAGAAGATTGTATAGAATGTCAAGCACCATGAACCTTACTTATGATCTGAGTACTTAATGCTCAACCCTATTTTTTCTCCTGTATGCTTGGGTGCATATTTATTATAGTGTGTAAGCCCATAGCAACCAATCACCAGTTAAATTTGAATGGTCACCTACCAGTTAGAAAACAAAAGCAAAGATCTGATTGCTATGGGCAACATGAAAGCATTGGATATAAGTGAGTGAGATCAGGGTCCAACTGTGCTTTGATGAAAAGAAAATGCTCAGTTGCTTCACTTAAAGCTTTAGGCCAGAACTGCATATTGGGCAGACAGAGCAATAGGTTCTTAACTCAAAAATATCAAGTCACAAACCTGCTGACAGGGCCATATCCAATCTAAAAAAAATATGAATGGTAATGAGCAACAATTTTTGCAGGCGTGGATTTGCAGCGAAATTCCACACTTCACCATCAATGAAATTTTTCACAAAATTACAACATAATGTAATTGCAATTAAAATACTGCATGAAAGAAAACACACACAAAAATCGACTTGAAGAAAAAGGCCCATTGACTTCAATGTATTTTATGTTAAAAAAATGCTGCAGAAAACTTCCCATTGACTTTAATGAATTTCACTCATCACTAGATTTGAAGGAAAGCAATTTAGCAATTTTGCAGCTGGTACAAAAGTCATTCCAGAAATATATTTGTTAACTGGTCCTTATTTTAAGTATTATTCAACTATTTCTTGCCTTGCTTCCACTGAAAGCAAACAGCTGCTCTGATATATAAAAGTGTATGATAAGATATAATGCAACAAAGTGCCTTTATTCACATGACATATTACAACAAGCTTCCAATCAAGTGTTAAAAAAGCCTCAACATTTCAATTCTATCCACCATTCCACCTTTTGCTGGTTGGTTCAGTGGCTCTGGCATTTGGTTCCAATAGTGTGTATTAAAAGTCCCATTGTGTATCCATTCATTGTGTTCAAAGTGCATCATCACATTTTAAGAACATAATCACATGACACCAGGGCTGCCCAAAACGACCTTCTTTAGGGCTCTGGTACATGGAAAGATTAGTCGCCCGCGACAAATCTCCCTTGTTGCGGGCGACTAATCTCCCCAATATGCCATCCCACCGGCGAACATGTAAATCACTGGTGGGATGGCATACGCGGCGGTGCGATTTGCAGAAATCTCTGAAGTTGCCTCGAGAGGCAACTTCGGCGATCGTGCCGCCGCGTATGCCATCCCACCGGCGATTTACATGTTTGCTGGTGGGACGTCATATCGGGGAGTCGCCCACAACAAGGGAGATTTGCTGCGGGCGACTAATATTTCTTGTGTGCCAGAGTATTAAGGCCTATTAGCAGAACATTTGCTGCCACACTAACCTTAATTGCTAATATATCAGTTAACCCACTTACACAATAAAAGGCACTAAGTTTGCCCAGTTGCAATAATCACAGCAACCAATAAGATGTTTGCTTTTAAACAGATGACCAGTTATTACTTCCTGCTGATTGGTTACGGCTCCTGGGCAAACTTAGTGGGGGTCATTTATAAACACTTGTCAAATTTGCACCTGGGCAGTTACCTATGGCAACTAATCAAATGTTTGCTTTTATTGTTCTACTTGCAGCTGGTTCTAAAAACGTAATCTCTATTTGGTTGCAATGGGTTACTGCCCAGGTGCAAATGTGCCCTTTATTTTTTCAAATGAGCCCCATTGTCTTTAATTACATAACTCCTTGAAGTTTAAGAAAAAAAGGGATTGCACTTTAGGGGCCACTTAAAAATATGATAGGGACAAGATACAGAGTGCAAAATAACTTTAAGGGAGGCACATGGGACATAACTGTTCAGTTAGTATGCATTTGAATCTGACCTGCGTGATCACAAACTAATTGAATAGTTATGTCCCATGTGACCCCCCCTAAAGTCACTGATTGGTTACTGACTCCTAACACCTTAGAGAGCTGTACAGGAGGAAGTAGTGGTCTGGCTATTATATTAGACATCCGTTCACTCCAGCCTTTATAGATTACAATTTTGCCTAACTAACTATATTACAAATATTTTTTATTTTGCACAGTCTTATCTATTTTACCCAGTTTTATTTTTACACTGAACTGTTTTAAGTGTCAAGTTAAGTTTTGCACTTTTGCTTCCTATGAACTGCCCTCTGCAAATATTTTGTCAAAGAAGAGCAGTGCCAGTCAATGTGAATGATAGAAATCAACATATTATCTTACAATATCATAAACTCCTTGATGCTGGGTGCCATTTGCATAAAACCCTGGTGAGTGATTGGATGAGGTGCAGGGGAAAGGCAGATCACTGGGAAAAAAGGGATAGCTAATGGGAGCAGTGGTACGGGATGTTGGAGAGGAAATCTGGGGATAGATGGAGTCAAAGAAAAAATCCCTGCAAACATTTTGCTAAAAAATATTTGGTTTCTTTACGTTGAAAACATAATTGAAAATATAATTCCAGTCTTTCAAAGAAAAGGGTTTTTTCCATATCACTAATTATATTGTCTTTTGTAATTACTTCTGCACCACAGTTCATGACTCAGTAATCCCTCCATACAATTGTCAGTGCATCATACACACCAGGTGCTTCTTTCTTTGTCTCACTAAAAATACAATTCCAGACTCCCTAAAATAAGCCACCAAGCCAATTATACCCTGATAAACAGTTGTTTTTATGTACAAATTATGTAATTTAGTGGTTCCCTCATCTTTAAGCTTGCAATATTCAGCCATATGGGGTAATGAATAGAGGATTATACAAGTAGAAACACAGAGGAAATGTAGAAGGTTAATATAGGTACAGGACCTGGGGTTTTCTGGATAAGGGGTCTTCACTTAATTTAGATCTCCATTCTTTAACTCTACTAAAAAATAATTTAAATATTTATATTCAAATAAACCCAATAGAATTATTTTGACTCCAATAAGGGGTAATTATATCTTAGTTGGGATCAAGTACTGTTTTATTATTAGAGAGAAAGAGCAAATCATTATGTTAGTTATTTGATTAAAATGAAGTCTATAGGAGATGGCTTTCCAGTAATATGGCGGTTTCTAGATACTTGAATAATAAAGTGGACTTTTTGCGATATGAGCTTAGTTTCATTAATTGCAGAAGTTGTAAAGCAGGAACATGTGAGCCTTTCAGTTGCTATAGCTCTGAAGAGATTATAGGTTTGTGGATGGGCAGAAAATGTTTTCAACCTCAACCCATGCCCCCCATTGTGAGGTATTTCAATAAGACTTTCCTTGGAAATACACTTTGGCAGCTACCTTATGCTGGAACGTGTCTTTATTTCCTCTCTTGCTTGTTTTATTCATAATATAAATATATTTTATACCAATTTTCGGAGCAGCTGTTCTGAGCATGTACTGATATGTCTTTTATATGTTGTACTAATATGTAGTTTAAAGCCTGGCAGTGCACATTTAACTTGAATGCTTCAAAGTTCAAATTGCCCATTCAGTGTAATTTTCTCATTTTACCAATGCTTAGTCTGTCACTAGGTCGGACTGCTTTAAAAATTCTGTTTAATTGTATTACATGACATCCCTAATTAGGAGATTTCTTACATTTGGCAGAGATCAGAATGTTTATCTCATCTCATGGTTCAGATGAATGAAATTGGGTGGTGGGAGATTTCGTTAATTATTTTACACCCCCCTCCGTACATTAGATATTATTTGGGATGTAGCTCCTTGATGCTGGAACATAACCCTTTGGTTTAAAACCACAACTGAGAGCTGCTGAGTTCACTCACTGGGAGTGTAAAGGTTGACACATAGGGGGGTCATTACTAACATTCAATTTTTTTCACAATTCATATTTTTTGCACCAAAATACAATTTTGTTGCTGGGAAAAAAAGTAATTTTTTTTGCATCTATTATGCAAAAAATCTGCAACACATTGAAACAAAAAGTTATCTAAAAGCTGTCGAGATCATGTAGAAGTCAATGGCAGGTGTAATTTTTACAGCTGGAAGATCTTTCTTTGCTTCGCGGTTTTAGAGATTTTCGGGTTTCCATTAATTCTTTTTCAATTTGGATCTTTAAATAAATAAACACTTGTGGTTTTTGTGGAAATTAGTTTTACTCTTGGTTTAAAAAAAATCTAAAACTACGAAAATCCGAATGTTGCTGATGAATAAGGTATGTGATTTTTCCTCCATAGAAGATGGGAATTAGAATTCCTCTCACACTTTGTAAATCTGAGCATGTTGGAAAATGGATAATGGTGGATCCTCTCTTATAAAATCAGTGATGAACTGGATGAACCATCCATTCCTTTATGATATATTATAGGGTTTACATATCACTATTGTATCAGGCACATTTCTATAACAGACAGCTGTAGTGTTATGTGTTGGTATAATTTGTGTAAATCTGGATCAGTACATTAAAAAGTGAATCATAGACAATGCACATCGGCAAATATCAAGATATCTACCCCTCTTTTATGCCTGATCTGATCACATGGTGCGGGACTGATTTGCAGGACTGAACCTGTTACAGTGTTTCCATGGTAAGACATTTAGAGAACGGCAATGCCAAGGAAAACAAAGGCATTAAAGTGCTCATGCATAAATTCTCCAAAATAAAAAAGAACCTTCTCTGTTTGCTCTGTCTGCAGGGAAAGCGATATGGTATTATTCAGTAAGAGGCCATCTGATAAAAAGATTTTTTTTTTTAATTTAAGGGCAGTTGAAGTGTAAGCATACTGCATAAAGTGGCAGATGTGCCTTGTCTGTGCAACTAAGGATCCTATTACCGTATTTCCTTAGTAACGACATTGAGAAGGAAACCCAGGGACACCAAGGTACATGACATTAAAAAGCGTGCATTATATGCACATGCTTAACAACATTTAACTCATGGCTGCTCAGAAGCACAAGGGTCAGACTATACTCTATTACACAACAGCATCTGTTTTCTGACAGGAGGGATATTTCTGTGATCTCTATATCTTTCTCATGGAAAAAAAACATTAATTCACTTCTGTCTTTAATGGAATAGGGCATTATTAAGAAACTGTTTGCACCTGCCAAATACAGCTAATTCATAGTAACCAATCAGATATTTCCTTTTATAATTATAAAAAAATAGTCTAGTAAAGGTAGGCTGCTCATTGGTGTCTACAATTTATTGGACCTGTAAATAATGTCACAATTACTATATACTACATATACCACTCATTTATTTGGGTCTTTATTACATGCTTACCCAACTCATGACTTGCCAGTCGCCACCTATTGATGATGTATAACGCATCTTAGAAAAAAAAAAAACACAGTAAGATCTATGGTTTAACAACAGCTGGTGTGCCAATATTTAGCCAAGTCTGAGCTCTATTCTGTTAATCATTTAGATACATATAACTGACTCTATGGGCTACATAGCAGTCTATTATTAAAGGCAAAGATCAATATTTCATTGCAAATTTCCCCCATGCTGTTCTCCTTTACATTCTAAAAGACTTAAGGGTATAGCATTGTTTTTGCTTTGGTGTATATAATATGAATATACCTATAATATATATTCTAAAATCTAAATGATGAAAGAGATTTAGTGCTTTATACAGCATTTACTACCACTAGTATCAGAATGATTTACAAGAATCGTTTAGGGATACCACAGTATGAACACAGTTACTGATTAATGAAGACGATGCATGATGCATAGCCACTTCTCCCTGCTATTATATTCATTTTGAGCCACTTACTAATGGCTTTACCCGACTGGGTGTGCTTTACTAACTTGCCTACAGATAAAGGGTTGCCAAGCAAGCCCTGTAAGTATAGCCTGTCCTGAAGCGGCAGCAGGATAATTACAAGAATCCATTTGCTGCCAGCAGTCTTCTCAATTTTTGTGTCTTACATATATGTTACAGACCAAAGGGACAAGCGGTTTCACCGGGGAATGCCTGTTAGAAGACCTCTGGTGTCACTTACCAGCGTAAAGCTAGTTTCACAAATCTGCCATTCAGTCAGAACCAGCAAGCATGCATTCCCCACTGTGTGGGATATACTTTAGAGCACAGACATCTTCATTTATCTACATTTTAATGCTCCCACTGGTCAGGTAAAATTACAGTACAGTATAGTGAGCAATAACATAATAACTAGGCATCCCTTTTAGATGGTAGTGCATCCTTACTGAGCAGGTCAAAGCACCCTAATCCATAATGGCCTCTATAATGGAACTCTCCAGAATGACAAGTAATGACATTTACAAAGATAGATATGTGCTTTCCAAATTCTGCTGTTTTCTGTATTTTACATTAAGAATACGCAAAGGGTAATTGTGGATGCCATCGGCATGTTTTTATACACAGTGTAGTGGTTTCCCCAGAATTCCAGCGTCATGGCAGTTGCCTCGGGAAGTTACCAAATGCTTCAAAATTGATGCTGTTGCGCTTCCACTTAAATGTGTATGGGACCATGTCGGGCTAACATTTGTCTGGTAAATGTCATTTCCAGCATGAAAGTGAAGTGTGCACCTATTGACACAGGCCACAGTGCCATAGAGCTACAGTTTGATTCTTAGTCCCAGGTTTCATGTTGATGCAAATACCTGTAGTGAAAAGGTTTTTTTTTCTGCAACTAACTGCAGGGAAATTTGTGGGTAGTGATGAGCGAATATTTTCACCAGCATGGATTTACAGAATTGATTTCTGCATTTTGCCATTGGCAATTAGTTTTGAGAAAATTCGCTGTGGAAAAAATAGTTGCACATCAAAAAAAGTCACGGTCGTGTCAAGAAACAAAAAAAGACACGGGCAACAAAATAGTCACATGACAAAAGCATTTCGCAGATTTTTCGCTAATTTATTGGGCGAAGCGAAACAAAACAGATTCGCTCATCACTATTTGTGGGTCTACAACTGTACCTGCAGTCACAACTGCCCCCTGCCCCAGGAACTTTAAACTCGGTTTGAATAAGTTACTTATTAAAATCCAATGACTGTGAGAATGATATATCCCTGTAGGACTATATATATATATATATATATGTATATATATGTAAAAAATGCTGATGCACGTCAGGAAAATTTCATCAAAAAGAGAAACTTATTTTATTTAGATCAACGTTTCGGTCCTCACCTGGGACCTTTATCAAGAAACCCTGGGTCCTGGGTGAGGACCGAAACGTTGATCTAAATAAAATAAGTATCTCTTTTTGATGAAATTTTCCTGGTGTGCATCAGCATTTTTTACATATATACATTGTTGTAATCCCTATAAGTGTGTGCCTCAGCCTTTTATATATATATATATATATATATATATAAATAAATCTAACACTATTTACATGGGAATGCGTAATGCTCAAAGGACACATTAATACATAGTAATGCGCATTTTCACAGGCTGTGGGCTACCAGTGGGGATAGAAGATTTCATGAAAACACCACATATGGCACTGCTCATAGGTAAAGAACCTCTTGTTTATGTGGATAGGGAGGTTATGAGAAGGCTAGGCAGACAGCATGGAGCTAACCGTCATCAAGAAAGGAACAGCTCAAGAGGAAAGGTATAAATGCAGCAAATCTTCCTTGGGATCCCTACAATAAATAGATATACATAGGTACATACAATATAAAGAGCAGTATGTTTCCAAATTTAAAAGAAAACTAAACCCTTCAATTGAATATGGCTAGAAATACCATATTTTATATACTGCAGTTATTAAACCAGCCTTAAGGTTCATCATCTCTATAGAAGTATTGATCCAGTGCTTTGAAGTTGTCACAGGGGGTCGCCATACTGGAATCTGTTAGCGTCTGCAACACCCACACGCTTAGTGTGCCCTGAGCAGCTGTTGAGAAGTTAAACTTAGGGGTTGTAGCACAGTATCAAGCAGAAAATGAGTTTTGTCTGTCATAGAGAGTGATGCTACAGAACTGATTGCACTGGTTTCTGAGCTGCCATGTAGTAATTATCTGTATTTATTACTAATCATCGGTCCCTATGCTCAGTAAGTGACAACAGCACAGAGCATGGGCAGGGAATCAGTAGAAAAGAAGATGGGGAGCTACTGGGGCATATACAGAGGCACAGATCTTCCCTGGTAAAGGCCTGTGGTTGCCTTGGGCTGGTACAGAAGCACAAAACATAATGTACAACATTTCTAGCCTATATCTTTAGTTAATTAGAGGAAGTCCACATGCTGTTCTCTCTGATTGTTGTCATGTTTTAACAATAATTTATGGTACATAATACAGTAATTATGTTTTCTAATTAAAACAATGTATACTGAGAACTATTGTGAAATCTTCTGGAATTCTGAGATAATGCATAATGAGAACAATGCTAAGATGCTTGTGGTTTGACCGCAGCTGAAGCTGGAATGCTTCCTTAATTATTGTGCGTTATAAAATGTATAAATATATGTATTTTCTCTTTCTCTCTCTCTATATTTATATACACAATATACATACACTTTGGGGGCCATTTACTAAGGCTTGGATTTTTTTTCTCGATTTGTATTTTTAGGGGCAGATTTACTAATCCACAAACGGACCGAAAGCGTTTTTTTCATAATGATCGGTATTTTGCGTTTTTTTTCGTCGCCGTCGCGACTTTTTCGTAGCCGTTACGACTTTCGCGAATTGTTGTGAA
Source organism: Xenopus tropicalis (assembly GCF_000004195.4). Taxonomy (NCBI): domain Eukaryota; kingdom Metazoa; phylum Chordata; class Amphibia; order Anura; family Pipidae; genus Xenopus; species Xenopus tropicalis. The sequence goes on from NC_030679.2 coordinate 110,122,728, forward strand.
TTTTTCATAGCGGTCGCGAAAAAATCGTACTGTCGTGCCGAGTACGAAAGCGCTCAATATAACAAAAGTTGCGACAATTCACGAAAGTCATAACGGCTACAAAAAAGTTGCAACTATTCGCGAAAGTCGCAAAAAATACGAAAAAGTCACAAAATGTTCGTTTCCAATCCAATTTTTTCTCATTCGGGATTCGGATTCGTGGATTAGTAAATCTGTGTTACTAGTCATGGGTGAAAAAAGTTGCAAGATTTACTATGCGGTCAAACAGCTAAAAATCCAAATCCAACAATTTGCCAGCTAAGACTTGCCGAGATTGTGTAGAAGTCAATGATAGATGTCCTTTCCTTTTCCTGACAGATCCTTCTTTTGCTTCAAAACTTTAGAGGTTTCAGATTTTTTTATGGGACAATTCGAAAAAGTCTTCAGTTTTCATGCAACAAGTTGAAAAATGTAGGATTTCCGCGACTTTTCTTGTACAGACTTTTTCAGTTCAGACATGTAAAACATTTGTGGACTTGAGTTTAAGTATATTTGCCCCTATGAGGCAGATTTACTAAAACTGAACTGAAAAAATGTTTGTGCTTTTGGTCGCACAAAAACCAGCGGCAAAAATCCGAAAACCTCTAAAAATTCAAAGCAAAGAAAGATCTTCCAGTGGTTAAAGGGACATCTGCCACTGACTTCTATATGATCTTGACAGGCTTTAGCCAGATCATTTTCGGATTTGGAATTGTCGCAGTTTTGTTGCATAATAAATCTTGGAAAAGTCACGCTTTTTTCACACAAAAAATGTGAGTTTTAGAGAAAAATAAATGAAAGGTGAAAACAAGAAAATATGAACGTTAGTAATTGCCCCCTTAGGGATAGAAGTTTTTACTGCGATTAGAGTTTTTTTTGCTCTAAAACTAACAAACTCAAATTAGAATTTCAGAATCTCAAATATTTATTTAGTAATTGGCAAAAACTTTAAAAACTCAACATTAACAATCTGCATCTAAAAGCTGGCGAGTCCACGTTAAAGTCGATAGAGGTTGGGAAATGTAAGTGATCATCTCAATTCATGTGTTTAAAAGCTGGTAGACTCATTAAAAATCATGAGAAGAATTCAGTTTTGCTGCATTTTTGTATTACATTTGAGCTTTTTAATAAATAAGGAGACATTTAAGTTCGGTGCCTTTTTGAGTTTTTTGGAATTATAAAAAAAAATTCACATACTTGATTTTTTACTAAATATAGCTGACTAGATTAGCTAAGGTCATTGAATGCACTGGCATCATAGAGCTAGGGTGCACATTGTGTTTTGTTCACTTGACTTGAGTGTCTGTCACAATGGAAAAATGCATGTGTGAGGTAACAATGGAGACCTGTACCCACCACATGCCCTGTGGCAGGCAGTAAACACAGGGGTGTCTTGGGTCCATCAGTGCTGCTCTCTGCACCAAGTGTCGGATTTCCAATCTGGCACTAAGAGCACAGCACAGCCAGATGCCAGAGTGCTTCTTAAATCAGGCCTTTAGTCCTCTCACACTTGTACCCAGGATAAGTGTGATAAAATAATTGATCCCTTGTGTATAACACATTTGCAGACAGCAGTGTTTTTGTAGTATTGTAAAAAGTGGAAAGACACTTAAGCCACATAAGAAGCCACATTAGTTGCATGTACTGGATAAAAGTGACTCATATATGAATATCAACCATTGAAGTACTTAAATAAAACTATATCTTCAGAATGAGTATTTAACCAATAGATAACTTATATCATAACAAGTGACCTATTAAAAAAACTTACCAGATTGACATATACAGATCAGTTTTTTCCCTTTTTACATCTTTTACTTTGAGGCCCCAATTTGTGATGCAGAGATCCCTCAGAGATCATCTGACAGGAAATAGTGCAGGAACAGGAAAATGTCTGCTTATTTCTTGCTGGTGTAAAATAGTTTATACAGTATGGGTACCTTTGGTTTGTGTGAGCACAGTGCTTTACAGGACACAGTGGGCAGAATGTAAGACTTATAATGGCTGTTTTCTACAGTTGTGTAGCACAAATGAACTGGAAAAGTATAGTTTTCATGATAATATTGTATCTATATGTGATTTTATATATTTTATAGAGAACTGCAATGTTGAGGGATATAGCCTTCTTTAAAAATAAATGTAACTGTACTGTTATGTAAATCTGGAAGCATTTACCAAAATATTTGGTTTTGAATACCCATAGATATACTGATAAATACTCACGGAACTCTGAGGCAGTTTTGAAGACACAGTGGCAAGATTAGAGACTCAAGTCATATGAATATTTATTTGTTATGAATTACAGCGATTTGCGGCAAGCAAACCAATTTATGCCAATCATGTCTGACGCACACCAAATCTTGTATAATTGCCTGATTTATTCAAATGATGTGATGTGACCTGCAGACTGTATCTTGGGTGATTCACACAACTATTCCCGGGCATAAAAAGCAGGGAGCAATGGTGTCGTGCTGAGCTTGACAAAACATCACTCTCAGATGGCACTACTAATGGCTCGCTGTGCAACAGGATGGTGCGGTTATAGCTCTGCTGTTAATGAACTACTTCCATTCATACCCCTTGGAATAAGCAGTGTTTCCTCATCTTCTTTCTGCAGCTCTATATTAATAAAGGGCTAGGTTTATTTTATCAGGGGCAGAAGAAATTCTATGAAATGTCAGCCATACCACACTACCCATCTTGACTCCTGGAGCCACTAGTGGGGCTTACATGTCCTTTTGTGAGACTGATAGCTCTACAGTATATTGGATAGTAGTTATACACATGTTGTCGCCACTTTAGCTGAAAGAATTAGAGATCTCTCACACTCAGTTCCTGACCACTTTTGAATTATTTTTGTAAATACTGATGATTTAGAAAAAGCCTCCACATGTACAATGTAACCTCCTTCACTGCTTAGATTCACACAAGGAAATGTCTGCTGTAAAGGTTGCACTTTTTTCTTCCTACACAGAAAAATAGAATTTGACAATTGAATTGAGCCTCCGGTCTATCCAGCCTTATAATACTATATATATTGGTGTAATGCTTAACAGAACTGGTGTATGCCACCAGAAGGTGTTCTCTCTGAGGTGTGAATGACATATGTGTCATCTTGTATTTAACTCCATTTCTCTCCATGTGACCTCACGCTCCCTTCTTCTTTCCATGCACATAGACATCCCTGCACTTCCTCATCTCTGAACTCCTACTGATGTAAGCCCATATGGACTGCACTGTAAATTGAGATTAAAAAGCCAGGAAAACCAAAAAAGTAAAAACACCCTAAATTAAATTTACACATAATACACACTAACCCCGTCTGTAATAAAGGCTCTAAGTTTGCCCAGGAGCAGTAATCCATGGCAATCAATAAGATACTTGCATTTGAACAGGTTAACAGTAAATGCTACCTGCTGATTGATTGCTATGGGTTACTGCTCCTGGGCAAACTTAGTGCCTTTTATTACATAACACCGTAAGAGACACGCTTAGCAGCAGATTTACTAAAACTAGAATTTTTCTGGCCTTAAAACTCAAATAAACTTGACTTGGTATTTTTGAATAAAACACAATAATTCTTGCATTTATTAAATGTCACAATAATGTTGGTAGGGTAGAACAAAAATATCAAATTTATTGTCCAAAAAAGTTGTTTTCGAGCTGAAAAATGTGAGACATTTGTGAAATTTAAATTGTCGTTCATTTCTATTAATCTTCTTTATTTTGCCAAAACAGGAATTGCTCCAGCAGCCATTTTAGGAGCACTGGCGCTTATTGTTTCAAAACAAGTTTAAGTTTCACCTGACACCGGGTGAAATAGAAAACAATAATGGGATTAACTTCCCCTATAAACCGGGTGAAATAGAAAACAATAATGGGATTAACTTCCTCTTGAAACTGGATGAAATAGAAAACAATTATGGGATTAAATTCCCCTTTAAAATGTGTGTAATAGAAAACAATAATGGGATTAACTTCCTCTTGAAACTGGATGAAATAGAAAACAATGATGGGATTAACTTCCCCTTTAAAATGTGTGTAATAGAAAACAATAATGGGATTAATTTCCTCTTGAAACTGGATGAAATAGAAAACAATAATGGGATTGACTTCCTCTTGAAACTGGATGAAATAGAAAACAATGATGGGATTAACTTCCCCTTCAAAATGTGTGTAATAGAAAACAATTATGGTATTAACTTCCTCTTGAAACTGGATGAAATAGAAAACAATAATGGGATTAAGTTCCCATTGAAAATGTGCCAAGGACAGGCTGTCACTGACTTTTCTATTCCTCTGCTATTCTAGGCCTCCATAGGATGCAACGGTTCTCGCCAGCGTAAACCTGGTGTACTGCCAAAAAACACATATGTAATCTTGAAAAAAAAAAAACAAATAAAGAAAAAAAATCAAACTTTTCTCAGAAGACCTTAGAAAATGGGCCCCTTAGTCTGTGAATGTCTGATTCAGTTATATGTAGTGTGCTATTTTTAGTTATGTTTGTGCTTTAGCGCTTAATGGTTTATATATATATATATATATATATATGTATATATGAGGTTGTGACCACAAAATGTTGTTGTCTATATATATTTTGAAGTCACAGCCTCATTGCACCCCCGCCTAATGGTTTAAAATTTAGTGGTTGAGCATAATTTTCCCCTTTTTTGCTATAGTTTATACAGTGGCCACTCCATGTTGTAGCTCCCACCCTTCCCAGCTACAGTCAGGTGATCCCAGTGGAGCCAATAAAAAGGCAACCATACGGGGGTTTTAACCTTGAAAGCAAGAAAGTTGCAGGTAAAACTTAGTCCCTTTGCTAAACGTATATTGAAGCAGTAGAATTCTTAATGAATCACATAAGTCAGTGTAGGACTGGCCAGAAGGGATGACTTTGACGTAGTTGCCAGCTTGAAGTATATTTCAATGTATGAACAAACAATCCTGGTTTTGTTTAAAGGGGAGGGCATTTCTTAGTAGCTTAATGCACATAATATCTTAATGTCCTGTGTATATTGATAATGGGTGAGTGCAGAGGACCTCTTGTTGTTGTCTATATGTATTTTGTGGTCACAACCTAATTGCACCCCCTCCTAATGTGTAAAAACACAATTGTTAAATGGATTGTCTGCCATTTATGGAAAGTCCTACCAAAGTTGTAGGACTTTGCACAAAAAATACTTTCCCCAGTATAACAATTTTTTTAATGTCCCCTTTATTTATTGTTTAAATTACAATTATTGACTTACCTGATTCTTGGGAACAGTGTTCAGAGATCTCAGCTGAGAGAAGGGAAGCCAGAGCAGAGATCTATGAACTGCACTACTGCACCAGCTCCTCATTTATTTGCATAGCATTTAACTGATTGACTGGCAAAATAATAAAGAGAACAGGCACGCACCAAAGCCATGGACCCTTCCTGATGTGCAGTATTTCTCTCTTCATTTTCTATGCTCCCCTGCTGCTTGATTTCTGTGTCTTTGTACAGAAGGATGGGGTAGGCAAACTTTCTATATATTTTACATAAAAAGGTGTATTGGGAAAATGTGTTTCTTTCCACTTTGGAAGAACTTTGCAAAAATATAGACAACCCCTTTAAATGGGGTAGACATAAGGCTTATGGGCAATAATGAACAAATATGTAAATAGAGAAAAAGATTCAAGGGCATCTGCCTAGTAACTTGAAACAAGTAAGTGTAGGGTTTAAAGGCATAGGGGATTTTTAACCCTATGGCTGTTAATATTCCATTTGTCCATGCTATGCCAATTCTTTAGTCTAATAGTATCTTACCATATGTTACATGTAGTGATGGGCGAAATAAGTCGACAGGCATGGATTTGCAGCGAATTTCCGCATTTCGCCATTGGTAGATTATTTTTTGAAATGGGCAACAAAAATTGCCATGTAAAAATTTGCCACGCGACTAAACATTGTCACCCATGTAAAAAAAAATTGTCACACTTTTTGCTGATTTTTTGCAGGTTCTGGACAGATTCGCTCATCCCTAGTTGTATGTACTCATCATATGTTATGAGGTGCTTCCTTTCCTTCCTCCAGCAACTAAATCATCTTCCAGTTCTGAAAAATACTGCCCCCTGAACTTCCTTCGCTTCTTTTAAGTGTTGAAGAGTTTTTGGCATACCACCTGGCTCTCTCTCATCTTTCAAAGTCTCAAGGCTTTTCCTGATTAGTTTTGTCATGAAACTTCCACCAACATAATAGTCCTAATACCCTGGAACAGGTTCTGTTTCACAAATTGTATGCAGATAGGGCATCTGGAACTGAACAAAATATTCCAGCTGAGATATTAGCAATGGCTCATTGAATGGCAGCAAAAACCCCCTTTCAATCTGGTTAGGTTTGCTTTCACACACCTTTACAGAATATCTATGATTCATTGGTACCTTTCCTTTCTCCACATTGAAAGCATATCAAGCCTATATTCTGGGGGTTGATTTTGTGCCCTAGATTTATTAACACTTGTACATCATCTCTTCTTTTTTCTAATATTATTATGCATCTGAATTAGAATTGTTGGTTGTATTGGTTAAAAAATTACCAAATTGGCTCATTGTACCTGGATACATTATTCAGCTTCAGATATGCAGTTTTAGCTGCAGCACCTTAATCTATCACTTTGACTGCCTGTAAGTTTAAACACTCACACTTCTCTAGACCACAAAGTCAGACTATAGTTTAATGTTTAAGCAAAGCAGATCTGTTTTTGCTTCAAAAGACTGGACTGCATTTTTTCCCTATGCGCTGGAAATATAGCATACAGACGGAAAATAAGCACATGCTGTGAAAAAAGGTACATAATTATTTTAGAGCAATTATTTGCGGCAATGATATAAAAACACATAATTAGGGCTCCTTCCTAATGTTTATGTCTATTTGAAGCTCTTATGTCTCTCAACTGTTATTTTTACTGTACAACCGTTGAGAAGTGCTGTGTACGTGAATGGTGCTATACAAGTAAAGTTACATACATACATAATTATATATTTTAAAGACACTGATTGATCCCTTGGTTCTAAGCTTTGTGTAAACCCACGTCCCTTTTCACTAAAGTAACTGCTTTTAAAACATGCTATTTTTTGCTTCTAGCATCATTTTAAACAGCAGCCATTGTAGCTCTTGCAAGAGCATCAAAAATTCAGAAAGCCATGTGGCAGGGATGCAGTTCTGAACAGAGTGGCCTGTTAGTTCCTCCTAGCATGTATTATGGGGGACAAAAGATCCCTGCAAATCTGTCTCCTTGCTGGGAAAACAACAGGCAATGGAAATGGGTTCAGAAGGGTTACATTTGCCTTCCACACCAGCACAGAAATTAACTGCAGCATCTCTCTTCCTCCAGGATGCTTTTATGTGGCTCAATTGAAATTTATGATAACAGTTGAGAGCTGCAACCTGCAGGCAAGCCTGGACACACAGCCCATTACTTGATTCAAACTGGTTAAATGTAGCCTTGTCAGCCATTACAGGGATGTCAAATTGTCACTTAATGGCATGTACAGGTTCCAATTCTAGCAAACTACTTGAGGGCCACAATAAAATGACTTGGAGAGCTAATTTGCAAAATTACATAAGGGGCATAATCAAATGACCAAAGCGCAAAAAGTATTGAATATATATATATTTTATATCTGTAGTTCACAGAGTGAAAGGCCTAAACCATAGTTAGCAGGCTGGCAGATCTCAAGCTGTTATTTAGCTAAATTCAAAGAATCCTGTTGAAAGCCCTTTTTATATATGCTCAGACTGTAAAAAAAATGAAAACCAGTTGGTGGTGGCCAAGGTACTGCACAAGACTTGACTTCAGACAGTATCATAATGTACCAAACCAACTATGGGAATCATTCACTACTTTTATTTAAGATTTATTCTTGTAATAACAATAGTTAAAACTGACCACACCTAGCCATCTTTATGCAGTACAAGGCTGCCCATAGTTCTATATGTAAACCGATTATTCTGAGCAATAAAGTCCATCATCTAATGATTTTACCTGGAGAATGAAGATCACCGGCCAATATGCAGAGATGAATGGGGATGCACCCATCAAACATTTCAGTCACATAGTCTAACAACCTATGATTTTTGGGGTCCTATTATTAAAGCCTGACAATAAACAACAGCTGACAGTTAGCCATTAGGAAAGATGTAGATTTGGTTTTGAATATGTTAGCAACCACTACCATTATATTGACTGTTATGCAGACTGTTACTACAGTCAATTTTAAACACCCATCCTATCACATTAACTGGGATAGAAGATAAAATTAGAGCCTAATTACAAAAGATATATATGGAAAGGCCCAATGCAACAGTTTAGCATATGCCCAGGCATCACTGCTAAATAAGTTGCCTAATTGAAAACATAAATAGCCTTCATGGTAATGATTGTGGTGGTGTGACTTACTGGAACTACTTCAGTGCTTACACTAAGAAATATCATACATATACAGATATAATTCTACAAGGAAAAAATAAAGCAGCAATAATTGTTTGTAGCCCTATGCAATTTTATATTGAGTCATTTTTTATAGTTCCTGCATTATTTTTATTATTGGTATCAAAACAAGTTTCAGGTCACAAGGGCCCTTTCTCACACTAAAGAAAGGGTCCTTGTTGATCCCTTCACACTTTTGGGGGGTTTTGTATCTAATACTAAAAAGTTGAGCATTTGTTTGACATTTGCAGAGGGTGCTAGAGATCTGTTTATTTGAAATCTAAATATGGAATAACAATTCAGTTCTGACAACGTTTCCTGTTATTTTAGGTCTGTGATAGGAAGCAGAAGACCACTGGAATAGGAACTTGTTTTCCACAGTGCCTTCTGTGCAGTTGTGGTGTTTGTATAAATTGTACCCAATTAAGTTAACTGTTAGCTGATTCTACCCTGTAGGTTTATGCTAAACTGACTGCTAGCTATCATTACTTAGCATGGCACTCATATAACTGGGCCATAAGCTTAGTCAGGGATAGGGAATACCTGGGTCAGATTTACACTCTAAATGGTACTATGTTGGGGGTATCATTAATTGTGAAGGATCTGGGGATTTTTGTAGATAAGTTGTCTAATTCCAGGCAATGCCATTCTGTGGCTACTAAAGCAAATAAAGTGCTGTCTTGTATAAAAAAGGGCATTGACTCAAGGGATGAAAACATAATTTTGCCTCTTTATAGGTCCCTGGTAAGGCCTCACCTTAAATATGCAGAGCAGTTTTGGGCTCCAGTCCTCAAAAAGGATATTAATGAGCTGGAGAGAGTGCAGAGACTGCAACTAAACTGGTTAAGGGGATAGAAGATTTAAACTATGAGGTTAGACTGTCAAGGTTGGGGTTGTTTTAGCTGGAAAAAAGGCGCTTTTGAGGGGACATGATTACTCTGTACAAGTACATTAGGGGGGATTATGGGCAGATAAGGGATGGTTTTTTTTCCCATATAAACGAGCAGCGCACCATAGCCCACCCCTTTAGATTAGAGGAACGGAGCTTCCATTTGAAGCAGCGTAGGCGGTTTTTCAGGGTGAGGGCAGTGAGGTTAGGGAATGTCCTTCCTAGTGACGTTGTGATGGTAGATTCAGTTGATGCGTTTAAGAGGGGTGATGATTTCTTAAACAAGCATAGTATCCAAGGCTATTGTGATACTAAAATCTACAGTTAGTATTGATGTGGTTTATGTATGTGAGTGTATAGATAGGTCAGTATGGGTCTGTATGTGAGTGTGTAGATAGGTCAGTATGGGTCTGTATGTGAGTGGATAGATAGGTCAGTATGGGTCTGTATGTGAGTGTATAGATAGGTCAGTATAGGTTTATGTATGTGAGTGTATAGATAGGTCAGTATGGGTTTATGTATGTGAGTGTATAGATAGGTCAGTATGGGTCTGTATGTGAGTGGATAGATAGGTCAGTATGGGTCTGTATGTGAGTGGATAGATAGGTCAGTATGGGTCTGTATGTGAGTGGATAGATAGGTCAGTGTGGGTCTGTATGTGAGTGGATAGATAGGTCAGTATGGGTCTGTATGTGAGTGGATAGATACAGGTCAGTATGGGTTTATGTATGTGAGTGTAGAGATAGGTCAGTATAGGTTTATGTATGTGAGTGGATAGATAGGTCAGTATAGGTTTATGTATGTGAGTGTATAGATAGGTCAGTATGGGTCTGTATGTGAGTGGATAGATAGGTCAGTATGGGTTTATGTATGTGAGTGTATAGATAGGTCAGTATGGGTTTATGTATGTGAGTGGATAGATAGGTCAGTATGGGTCTGTATGTGAGTGTATAGATAGGTCAGTATGGGTTTATGTATGTGAGTGGATAGATAGGTCAGTATGGGTCTGTATGTGAGTGGATAGATAGGTCAGTATGGGTTTATGTATGTGAGTGGATAGATAGGTCAGTATGGGTCTGTATGTGAGTGGATAGATAGGTCAGTATGGGTTTATGTATGTGAGTGGATAGATAGGTCAGTATGGGTCTGTATGTGAGTGGATAGATAGGTCAGTATGGGTTTATGTATGTGAGTGTATAGATAGCTCAGTATGGGTTTATGTATGTGAGTGTATAGATAGGTCAGTATGGGTTTATGTATGTGAGTGGATAGATAGGTCAGTATGGGTCTGTATGTGAGTGTATAGATAGGTCAGTATGGGTTTATGTATGTGAGTGGATAGATAGGTCAGTATGGGTCTGTATGTGAGTGTATAGATAGGTCAGTATGGGTTTATGTATGTGAGTGGATAGATAGGTCAGTATGGGTCTGTATGTGAGTGGATAGATAGGTCAGTATGGGTTTATGTATGTGAGTGTATAGATAGCTCAGTATGGGTTTATGTATGTGAGTGTATAGATAGGTCAGTATGGGTTTATGTATGTGAGTGGATAGATAGGTCAGTGTGGGTCTGTATGTGAGTGTATAGATAGGTCAGTATGGGTTTATGTATGTGAGTGTATAGATAGGGCAGTATGGGTCTGTATGTGAGTGTATAGATAGGTCAGTATGGGTTTATGTATGTGAGTGTATAGATAGGTCAGTATGGGTCTGTATGTGAGTGTATAGATAGGTCAGTATGGGTTTATGTATGTGAGTGGATAGATAGGTCAGTATGGGTCTGTATGTGAGTGGATAGATAGGTCAGTGTGGGTCTGTATGTGAGTGGATAGATAGGTCAGTATGGGTTTATGTATGTGAGTGGATAGATAGGTCAGTGTGGGTCTGTATGTGAGTGGATAGATAGGTCAGTATGGGTCTGTATGTGAGTGTATAGATAGGTCAGTATGGGTTTATATATGTGAGTGGATAGATAGGTCAGTATGGGTTTATGTATGTGAGTGGATAGATAGGTCAGTATGGGTTTATGTATGTGAGTGGATAGATAGGTCAGTATGGGTCTGTATGTGAGTGGATAGATAGGTCAGTGTGGGTCTGTATGTGAGTGGATAGATAGGTCAGTATGGGTCTGTATGTGAGTGTATAGATAGGTCAGTATGGGTTTATATATGTGAGTGGATAGATAGGTCAGTATGGGTCTGTATGTGAGTGTATAGATAGGTCAGTATAGCTTTGTGTGTGCTGGGTTCACTTGGAAGGGTTGAACTTTATGGACTCTGGTGTTTTTTCAACCCTATGTTTGTAACTGTAACTAAGTATCTACCAAGGTGAACCATGGAGCTGAAGCTCACTGCAATATGCTGCAGGCATCCAGTTGTGGCACTATCCTCCCTACAACCTTCTGCTTGCATTTCCTTGTTGTCTGATTGCTTACCTGAGACCTTTTGCTGGCTAGAAACATGTTTCACTGGTTTCCTTGGGAAAACTACTTGAATTCCTAGCAGTTCTATTTTTTTCCAAGTTTTTACAATTAACAGTTTCCTGGCAGTCAGGGCAGTGTTTAATGAACTGACACATTTATCAACTGCTTTTAGCAGTCAAATTCCATTCTGTGCTATGGTATTTTAGAGCACCATGTACAGATATAAATCAAAACCTAATTTTAACTTCCTTTCATTTCCAGTAAAGCCAAAGAACACATTCCTGGTTTGTTTACTTGTATAATTTATGTACATATCCTTGAGCTGCTTTTAAATGGTTTGAATTGAAAAGAGCTAATATAATTAGCCTGTTATGCACCTGTAAGTATTTGTTGTTGCTGTATGGGGATGAATACTAGTATTGTAAAAGAAATCTATTTAATATGTATGCCCTAGTTGTACATGGAGGATGTTTTAGTCTTTTAAAACATGTAAATCTCAATCTTTGTTTCCTTCTGGTAGTGCTCCCAGCTATCTAGATTTAGCAGGCTAGAGAGAAGCAAAACAATAAAGGCAACTAATAAAAAAAGTTTAATTGCAGGTTGATAGAATATCTATGCATGGAGTAAGGTAATGTAGAGACCTATAGGGTTACAATTCCCTACAACTTTTAACCCTACTACTTCCTTATTTCACTGTTACTGGGAAGATGCCCATGTATGTATTTTCCCATTAGCATATTGTACTTTATTGGCTATATGCCTTATGACCACTTCCTGCACACTGTAATGTAGTGTTTAGCAGTTTGCATCTGTTGAACCGAGTGGATGTTGCACTGAGCCGGGGATCAACAAGGCCCTGTAACATCATTGCCCTAGAGATGCCATCATCTCAAGTGAAGTTGGGGAGCAGGGACACAGTAAACGAGGATTTATTTAGAGAAGGTTAATAATTGTAATAGCACATTCTAGGAATGTGAGTCAGATTAGAGATAGTTAGCAAGTGCAGCTCTTTGTGCGTTGAGAGAGATAGCAGGGAGTATTTTCCTTAACAGGCTCTGCTGTGTTAATGGAGGGACCGCAGTAGTGACAAGGGTATCAGGATTATATTTCTTCTTCCAGATCAAGTCTGCTGTATGGGATATGGACCACTTAAGGTGGAAACCCTAAGGACTTTGTTTTTGTTCATGTTACTCTCCACAGCGGTGTATCAGTGCTTTGCCTTTAATATCATCTGCACATGCCAATCTATTGCTGTACTTCAACCAAATGTAAGTATTATCGACCCTGCCTGGATCATCATTACATCTGGCAGTGGGAAGGTGTGGTTCAAGAAATTCATCCATATACTCTTCCACATAGCAAAGGTCCATCCTGTGTGTTAGAGTCCAATGTACCCAACACTCTAATCCATCTAGTTGGTCATTGTTCTCTGAAAGCATTTGTGACCCAGCGGAGGAACTGCTCATTGTTCTCTGAAAGGATGTTCCACTGAGCCTGTGATCAACAAGGCCACAGTAAAGCCAACTTGCCCCAGAGGGACCATTATCATTGTCGGGAAGCAGGGATCCCCTGAACGAAGATTTAGTAAGTGCAGGATATCTTTTGTTATAGCTCTTTCTAAGAAAGAGAGATCGTCGGCTTGGGTTAGCAAGAGCAACTTTCTGGCTCCAACCAGGTGAGATAGCTGGCAGTATTCTCCTTTACAGGCTCTGCTCTGCTGTGATTTGTTGTTACACTACCTCCCCCTTGATACTTCCACATAGTGAAGGCCCATCCTGTGTGTTAAAGTCAAGTGTACCCCATGCTCTCTAGAATATTTAGCTGGTCTTTGTCTATTTTACAGCCATAAAGGGGTTATAGTAATAAAAGACACAAAGGTTACACCAGTCTAGCAACCAATGGTGGGAAGTGATTCCATGTGCTCTTGTTTTCTCCACCTCCTGGGGTACTCCCTTTTCAATGTTTTGCAAAGGGTAGTTCCAAATCCCAACAGATATGCTGTTATCTGAGACTGTATTTTACAGAAGAGCTAAAGAAAAACCTCTTTTACTTTCACAAAAATTAAAAATAGATTAAGTGGATGCAGAAATAATCTAATTATTTATGTAAAACAAGATTATACACTTTGAATACAAGATACCATTTAACATAGAGGAGCTGTAAAAGGAAAGACATATGCAATTAACTGAGGATATGGCGTATATAAATAATAAAAGACGGCTTTACAAATTGAATTTATTTAAGAAGTGATCAGCATATGCATACAGTATATAAGCTCTAAGCACCGGAGCCACTAGCGTAGATGGTGTTGTCACCACTGTAGCGCTCTTGGGGTGATCAGCTGGCAGCGATAGACAGGCACCGCACAGAATGACTTGTTGTGGCATTTCTAAGTGGTATACGTCTGTGACCCCTGCTATTGGCAAAGCATTTCCCACTTTTCATTGGGCGATTTGACCACCATAAACTTCCCCGAGAGCACTTTAGCAATCAGATCACTACATGTTTGGTGCCAAACATAGATTGTAAGGTGTGTTGGGTGGAGATTGCTGTTTCTAAAGCTAAGGCTAGTGCCACACAGGCCTCAATCTCGGCCATGCCATGCCAAGAATCAGCCATATACTGGCACCAGCCTGCTACCGGAAGCATTGTCTCCGCCCTGGTACAGGCAGACACAGCAGATACTGGCTGTGAAATGCGTTATCTTGCGTTTTTTTATCCACTGCATCTGCCTGCACCAGTGCAGAAACAATGCTCCCAGGTGCAGACAAGGTGTCCATATAGTGGCTGATTCTAGGTCTGTGGAAAAATGCGCAGAATCAGGCCCATATGTTACTAGCCTAAATTCAGACCTTTACATATAATTAGAGGGGCTAGATAAGAAAAACAAGATAAAAGAATAAAGATAATTATCATGATTTTGCATGAAAGCAAGGAAAGTAGAGAGTGTTTCACAGGGAAGTATTACTCTTATATATTTCCCAGATATACGTGTAACAGCAGTGTGAGTACATAGGTGGCAAAAGTGTTGCTTGAGCAAAATTTGCTTCATCAGACAAATGCTAACAAGTCTGTCTTACAAATGGAAATCTTTGTAAGATCAGAAATAACATATTAATAAACAGCTGTGTTCCACAGACTCTTCATAAAATCTTAGAGGAAATAATGGCAGAATAGGCTTGAAGTAAGAAATGAAATAAGGGAACCATATGTTCCCATCATTCTAGACACATAACAAAACCACTCCTAATTTATTATCTCAGGCTGATATAAAGTGAATGTAAATATAACCTCAGTAAATGTCTTGTCTTTTCAGTTTCTCATAAGTAGTTTCTGTGGGTGTGCCCCATCGTGCAATTTTCTTTGATCACTACAACAAAATGTGTTCAATGCATTGACAAAGACTGAAGTTTCTTTCTGCTGAAAGCAGCAAAAAATCATGATTTTGTCAACAGATTATACTGTTAAACTATTGTTACAAATTATTATTCTATAAATCCACAGCGCTATGTATCTTTTAACAGTAAAACCTGCTATACTGGAACATGCAGCCTCCTTAGGAAGTGTGAGGAGGTTTATTCATTTTGGCCCAGTGGTATTTCGGTGTTCCTTTACTCTCACAGCAATATAATTCACTGGAGAATGTAACTTTGTTGAGAGAGAAATTAGTATTAGGATAAAGGGACAGTAACACCAACAAATTAAAATGTTTTTAGGTACTTAAAATGTAATGTACTGTTCCCCTGCACTGGTAATAGTTGTGTGTTTGCTTTGGAAACCCTACTATAGTTTGTATAAACAAAGCTGCTGTGTAGCCATGGCGGCAGCCATTCAAGCTGGAAAAAAGATGAAAAGGCACAGGTTACATAGCAGATAATAGATACCTTCTGTAGAATACTGTACAATGGGAATCTACACATCTTATCTGCTTTGTAACATGTGCTTTTTTTTATTTTTTTAATTTATTACACAGCAGCTTTGTTTATATTAACTATAGTAAGGTTTCAGAAGCAAACACACAACTTTTAGGGTGAAGACACATGTTGCTACCAAAATAGCCAATATTGATCATTTACTGATAACTGTCTTTACGTGTTTTAGCAGAGGCAATTCTCAGTATTGTCTATGGCAGGGTATTTTAGTTGCCGTGACAAGTAGCTAATACTAGTAGCTCTGCGTGTCTTCACCCTTAATAGTGAATGGCAATAGTACATTTTATTGTAATAACACTTTTTTGGTTTTACTGTTACTTTAATTGTACAAAGGTTAATTTTACTGCAACCACCCTCTGGCGGAATACAACAGCAGTCAGAATGCCCCTGTCCACCTGCCATACTACTGAACAGAAACACCCATTAGACATACATGGAGCAGTAATAGAAGGAACACAGCAAAAAATCATGTATGAGTTTTGATGCTGAGGTTTCCCTGTCACTGATCTGGGTGTCAGATGGGAAACTTTACATTCAGTTGTATCAGGAGCAGTGACAGGTGCACAGGGGTGTTGTGTCCATTGCTGTTTTCTGCCATATGGTCATATGGTAATATGCTTTCAGATTGCTATCTGCTGTGTAACAATAATTAACAATTACAACAATTAACCTTCCTGTATGTTTTAGGAGTGCAGGAGGAAACACACATGGACACAGGTAGATACACAGTGCACTGTTTAAAATCAAAGGCATTGTGCTAGTATAGTAAGGGCTTTGTAAAAAACATTTACTGCTTCACAGTTGCACCATGTATAAATGGATATATTCAAGAGAAGAAGGTATAACTACTATACATACAGCAGACCCCACAACCACAGGGCGGCCCTGAGGGTCAAGGGGTCTTATGAATGGTAGCTGAAGGGAAAAAACAGCAATCGATGGCAGAAAACACAAGAATAATAAACAACATAACAGGAATGGCTTCTGAAATACAGCATCTATTTAGACAGAATTAATTTAAAAAATAGAGTGGACCTTTCTCTTGTGGGATGGTGCTAGCTACAAACAAGCATTACATCAATTACCTTCAAATACAGGTATCGGACCCCTTATCCGGAAACCCGTTATCCAGAAAGCTCCGAATTACGGAAAGCCTGTCTCCCATAGACTCCATTTTAATCAAATAATTCAGAATTTTTTAACTGATTTCCCTTTTCTCTGTAGTAATAAAACAGTACGTGTAATTGATCCCAACTAAAGTATAAATAATCCTTATTGGATGCAAAACAATCCTATTGGGTTTAATTAATGTTTTATTGATTTTTTAGTAGACTTAAGGTATGGAGATCCAAATTACGGAAAGACCCCTTATCCGGAATACCCTTGGTCCCGAGCATTCTGGATAATGGGTCCTATACCTGTACTGACTTTGTGTTTGCTTGCTTTAGATCTGCTAAAAGTCTACTAAAGTCTTAAAGGAAAACTATATCCCCAGAATGAATACTTAACCAACAGATAATTTATATTATATTAATATATATAGGTATGGGACCTGTTATCCAGAATGCTTGTGACCTGGGGTTTTCCAGATAAGGGATCTTTTCATAATTTGGATCTCCATAATTTAAGTCTACTAAAAATCATTTCAATATTGAATAAACCCAATAGGATTGTTTTGCCTCCAAGTACAAGGTGTTTTATTATTACATAGAAAATTATTTTTTAAAATTAGAATTATTTGCTTATAATGGAGTCTATGGGAGATGGGCCTTTCCGTAATTCAGAACTTCCGGATAAGGGATCCTATACCTGTACTAAAGTATATTATAGTAAATATTGCCCTTTTATGTGTTTTCCCTTGAGCCACCATTTTGTGTTGGTCTGTGTGCTCCTCAAAGATCACCTGACAGGAAATAATGCAGCTCTAACTGTAGCAGAAAGTAGTGTCGGAGCAAAAGACAGGCATTTGTCCATATATTTGCTAAAATTTATTAAAAAATGATGTAATGTACTGTTTAATTATTAGAGAAAAAAAAATTAAAATTTGAATTATTTAATTGAAATGGAGTCTCTGGGAGATGGCCTACGCATAGTAACAAAGTAAGTTAGGTCGAAAAAAGACATACGTCCATCAAGTTCAACCATAATGCCTATATATAACCTGCCTAACTGCTAGTTGATCAAGAGGAGTTAAAAAAAAAAAAACATAATTTGAAGCTTTGTGGATAGTGGGTTTGTGGATAATGGATCCCATTCCTGTACTACATTTTATACCTGACAACTTGTACACCTCCTTAAACACAATCAAGGACAAATAGGATTGAATGGTGCAAGGCATGCAGATAGACCAGGACAAGAAAAGTATGACTGACTGGAAAGAATGCTGGCCCTACATAAGGCACTGCACTACAGTTAACTGGACTTTACACGGCAATCAGACTGGACCTTAAAACTAGACTTTATGCAGTTAACCCACAAGTCTTCATGGATAAAATTTTAGCTTAGGCGACATTTGTTTCCACTGCCATAGGGAGCTGTGTGACATATCTATTTCAAGTTCATTATAGAACAGAGCAATAACAATTACAAATCCTTGATTCACAAATTGCGCTTTTATATAAGAAACAGCCAGAACTGCATAGGGGTTCATTAATGTTTTCTCACTCAGGCTTTTAAAACTGTTGATATGAACACAAAGCTCTGTTAATGTATCTCAGGCTGGGAGATATAAATGTCTCCTGCAACAGCAGTATTTTTCTCCCTATTTTGCTGAGTGCGTAGGTTTAGGTTGCTCCAGGAGAACTATTAATCAAAAGAAACACACCTCATTAAAGCAAATTAAATGTAAAAGAGAAACGGCTGCTAGTGTGTATCTTCTTTTAAGCTTTGCTCAGGTACAAAGGTCACCTGAACAGATGTCCCTAGCAGCTACATCGCACCTCCGGGAGGACTAGCTAACACTGTTTGTTTAACTGCATTATAAGTAACTGATTGCCATCTCCAAGGGGGGGAAACATCTGTTCAATTTTCCAGGTAAGCCATGCAAAATCCTCACCTGACACTATCTTTAGAATTAAGATTTAACTCTTACAATTACTTTTCATTTCATTAACTGGTGTAGCCTTTTCTACCCACTGTTGGAACACCTGTTTCCTCTCTGCTTGCACAGCCACTTTATGTAAGTGGAGCCAGCCATTGTAATTAAGCCATGGACTTCTTCCTGGTACTGTCTGCTTACTTGATTTTGAGTGGGAAAGGGCAGTGCTTTTTATTATATGCCATGTACATTGTGGCACCAAAGTTGGAATCATCCACACTATGGGCCCGATTCACTAAAGTCCGAAATAAGGAGTGCTATTTATAGCATGCGTTAAAAATCTTATCACTTCTTATTTTTCGCTCGATTCACTAAAAGGACACTTGTCATAATTAAGAAGCAATGTTCTTGGCGTTATTTATCTTGCGACTACATATTTTCAAGCAATATATTACGCAGCACGCGATATTTTACGCAGAGCGCAATATATTACCCACATAACCATTACTTTCTGAAGACTACTGTTCTGAAAATTTTGCGCTCTGCATAAAATATCGCGTGCTGCGTAATATGTTGTGCGCTGCGTAATATATTGCTTGAAAATATGTAGTCGCAAGATAAATAACGCCAAGAACATCGCTTCTTAATTATGACAAGTGTCCTTTTAGTGAATCGAGCGAAAAATAAGAAGTGATAAGATTTTTAACGCATGCTATAAATAGCACTCCTTATTTCGGACTTTAGTGAATCGGGCCCCAGATGTATTCAATGGTCAATGGTTTCAGAATCTCTGGGGGTAATTTACCTACATTCTTTTTTTTTTCACTTCTTTGAGCTAATAATCATGAATTTGTGTTATACTTTAAAAAACATGAATTTTCATTATTTATTAAACAAAAAAAATATATACATATATAAAAAGCTTGAATATAAAACTTTGGCATCTGAAAGCTTGTGAGGTCCCGCAGAAGCCAATGTCAATGACATATTTTTTAAATTTTTGTTTTTTCTGTTAATTTTTATTTCATTATGTAAATTATATATTGTTGTACATGGTATACATTTTTGTTACATATTTACATTTACATATATGGACATACCAGATGTTTTCTCTGAAGCGCAAAAAGCTTCATCAAAATCACCCAAAGTGCATTAAAACACACTCAAGTGTAATTAAGGGTGCAGGTAGACTCCCCTTAGAAAAGGCAAGGTCCCCCGGCCAAAAGGCCCACAATAACTTGAGTCTGCGGCACCCTCCCTTGCCGAAGCTAAGGAGGGGCCCTTTATCCCAGACCTCTCTGACCAAAAGGTTCAAGGGAGTCAAGGGTCTTCAGACCCCTTTCGCCGCAAGGCTAGGGGTACCCCTTTCTCACCCACCTTCCAGTCAAAAGGCCTACAAGGGTAGGGAACAACGGACCTCCAAGAAGATCCCGAAACCTTTGCGCCTTCGGCAGGGCCGGGTTCAGGGGGAGAGGAGCCTAATGGCCACACATGTCGCCCTAGATCGGTGCTGAGACCCATAAGAGACATATTGCACCAGATCCTGTGAAAAATAAAACACAAAAGTGAAAGGTGACAGACCTTTCACTCCAGACTCCAGTGAGAGTGAGAATAAATAAATAAAATAATAAAAAAGGCTGCGAGCAGCCCCAGCCATTAGGCCGGTATAGAAATTTTCTTTAGCCACCAATGCCCAACGGGTCTGGGGTTAAAAGAATAAAAGGCTATATAAGTGCCAAGTGCTTAAGGGAGACATATTGAATAAATGGGAAAACCCCTAATTTTGTAAGCAATTATGAATAATATATGGTGCTGGTTTCACTTTGGGCTAAATCCTATCTGTAAAAATGGCCCCTTTGTTGGAGCTCCCTATACTGTAGATCTTATAAGTTCTCTGTCCATGTTTCAAATGAAGGACAGGCTTGTCCAAACAGTCCCTGCCAGAAGCACAGTAGCACAGCCTTGCACTCACACAAGCAAAGACAGGCTTCAGCTCCCTATCAGGTCAGCCTAGCCGCTGATTGGTTCCTTTCCTACAGTGCTTTGTACTGAGATTCCCCAGCTCCCCTGCACATCCAGAGTTCAGCCAGCAGGAAGTGGAACAGATGGGCGGACTAGTGGGTTTGGGGGAATTTCTCAATAAATCAGTCCAAAAACTTTTTTAAGAACAATCCTTCTATATTTAGAGTAGTACAATTCACTGGTATTATTCACTGGTCTCTTTAAATTTACCAGACCCCCCAGGCAAACATGAAGCAGAAAATGAGCTCAGGCTTCATAGCTGCTCCATGACCCCTGGCCACGTTCAAGTGTTTCTCGGTTCCATCAGTAGGGTTGGCGTTCCCTGATGGTAAAACTGATAAGAACAGATACTACACTTGATCTTAGCCAAAAGGCAGAGAATTGATTTATGGACATACGATATCGCTTACCTACAGTGGGCCCAATTTTTTTCTGTAGAAATATAGAATTCCATAGAATTACCATAGAAAGGTGCAACTTTCTTGCCAATATTGTGCCAGATTCCATTTGATGAGAAAAACCTACCCCATTGTTTATCAGGTGAAAACTCTGTTGAAGTCTATGGAAAAAAAATCTTTAATTAAGATGAGTTTTTTATCACTAAATTGAATCTGGCCCATTATGCTAATTGTTCTGCTTAGATCTATGGAAATTGTCTCCATGAACATACACACATTATTAGTCTTAGGGGCCAATTTCCTAATCCACGAACGGATCGAAAGCGTCCGAATGCGTTTTTTTCGCGAACTTTTTAGTAAATTGTCGCAACTTTTTAGTAGCCGTTACGACTTGTACAAATTATCGCGACTTTTTCGTAGCTGTCGTGAAAAAATCGGAAAGGTTTGCCTAGTGTTTACTAGCGCTCAATATGTAAAAGTCGCGACAATTCGCGCAAGTCGTAACAGCTACGAAAAAGTCGTGACAATTCGCGCAAGTCGTAACGGCTATGAAAAAGTCGCAACGGAAAAAATCGCAAAAAATACGAAAAAGTCGCAAAATGTTCGTTTCCAATCCAATTTTTTCCCATTCGGGATTTGGATTCGTGGATTAGTAAATCAGCCCCTAAGGCAGTCTGAACATTCAAAAAAAAAAAAAATATATATATATTTTTTTTAGCAATGATTTGTTTTTATAAATCAAGACAGAAATATGTGAATTTACAAGGATGGGCCTTTTAATACATTTAGCAGCATTTATAGGCTATGTAAAGTATGTTTAAACTAGATTTTTAGAGAATAGCATAATGCAGAAATGGGTATTATTTACTGTATATAAAAGTAATGGGCACAGCCTGAAATCTGAATATTGCTATAACAATAAAGAACAAGAGGGGTCTTTTCAGGCATGCACAATCACAAATTGTAGCAAATGTATGGGCAATAGAAATACTAATAGGGTTCCCCTACTCTCAAAACATATCAAAATACATCTCTGCAGGTCAAAATGCTGGGACATACACTGGCAGTTTGAACTTATGGACAATGTTGCTACGCATAACACTTCAAAATTCAACTGGCTGGCACAAAATTAGACCTTCACACGATTCCCCCAAAAACATTCTTTACACATGCTTTATTGGGGCACTAAAGCTGGCCATACACGCACCGATACTATCATACGAAACCTCGTTTTGTACAATATTCGGTGCGTGTATGGCATGTCGGCGAGTCGACCGATATCGCAGGAAGCTGCTGATATCGGACGACTCGCCGATCGGCCAGGTTAGAAAATTTTGATCGGGCGCCATAGAAGGTGCCTGACCAAAATCTGCTGTCAGGGCTGAATCGGCAGAAGGAGGTAGAAATCCTATTGTTTCTACCTCCTTATCTGCTGTTTCAGCCCTGACTGTGTGTGGCGGATCTGACGATGTTTCGTGCGACCGATGGTAGCCTGGGGCAGGTATTCTACTGTTTTAATCAGTGTAGTTAGGAAAGAGTATTGACTGTTATTTAAGTAGATGGAAGGAAAAATAGAATGATAGACAAGGATAAATGAATAAAATAATAGAGATCAGTTACACTGAAGGTTGTCCATGAGTGGAGACCAATAATAGGCAACTCAAGCTTCCTTTGAGCTTGTGTTATTTCTCAGACATTCCTTTGTACCTGCTTTTCCAAAGACTTTGCATGAAGGTGTCTATCATCAGAGTTCATATATGTGAACTGCAATAGTTCTGCAGTATAGTGATAAGACAAAACAGATGCGCCAAAAGGATAAAATTAGCTAAAAACACTTAAAAACCCAATGGATAATTCAGAGGAGGTAGTAGTGAACTTACCTCCTCCAGGCAGACACCAACAAAAGTGGTAATTTTCAGTAATAGTTTATTCACAACAATATTGCAACGCGTTTCGCAGGCATTTCCTGCTTCATCAGGCATTGTAGAATAGGCGCAAAAAAACAACAGTGGGTTTTTAAGTGTTTTTAGCTAATTTTATCCTTTTGGCGCCTCTGTTTTGTCTTATAACTATACCGAGTCCACCCCGAGTGGAGGGGTGTTATCCCCATTTTTCTTCCTTCTACAGAGAGCGACTTCTTATTCCTGAGTGGGGTCAGGATAATCTCCCCACCTGCCTATACAGTGGTTGCCTATTGGTAACCCTGGCTTGTGAGTATTAATTTGTTTATTCTACCATTACTCCTTGTAAAAACATATTACACTATTGGGGCTCTTGGTGTTCCTTTTTGTCTTTAGTTCTGCAGTATGGCCACACCAATAAAGTAATACAAAATGCAGAGCAGGACAAAAAAACAGTTCAAATAATACTTTGGTCTTGTTTAGAACACTCACACCTTCATTGTAGTTTGCATCAAGTTTAAGCTTATGTACAATAAGTCAGAGGTTGAAATTCTACCCCAGGGTGCCCTTGTGTTTCAAATTGTAATTTGCACCTCTGAATTAAATGAAAGAATAGAATTACAGTATATAAAATTTTCAAATGTATGTCACTGAATGCTGTTTTGGTATTGGTTGTAATCAATTAATTATATAATTGGTTCATGATCTTAGGATAATTTTTTTTAATGGACAAAGATATATATTGTGGGAATAGTAATTAGAGATCGTATGTATTTATTTCATTTAATATTTTGGCATTACAAATGTTTTTACATGTTATTTATAATGTTATTTATAATGTGTCTTAAATGTGAACTGTGCCTTTCTTGGGGAATTTTTAGTTTTTTTAGCCATTTTGGAAAAGTGCCCTGTTATAGGGATATGGGGACACTAATAGGTTTAATGTATATGAGCAATTCATACAAGTTTTTTGCATAATAACCACATTCAAGAGTGGAATGAAGTGAAGTGAAGTAATTTCACTTTAAAATGCTGCTGTTTTTTCTTGCCATTCAGCGGTAGTTTAAAGGTTGAGCAGGACTTGCATTAAAAGCAAGAGGGTTATTCACCTGCACAGTGGTCATCTCTGTGTAGGCTTGAACAATAGGATTATCTAGAATAAACACAGAATGGCCTTTTGGAAGGATGGTGATTTGAGCACTTGTGCTTCTGAATTCTGATGATTTGAGGCTTTGTCCTAGGTCATCCATTATGTCATGGGCTTTGGGTGTTCTATACAAGATTTTGAAATGTAACTTGGTAGTCTAGAAGCTACTGTTGCCCTAGAGCCCCCAACTCAGTGATGTAAAGATGTACTAAGGTGTTATTATTGCTGATCACTCCATATTCCAAATGTGTAAGATTTTCATCAGATTTTCCTGTGATGGTACATAAAACGGCCAACAATTCTAACTTAAATGAGCTGTAATATCTCAAGCCCATGCTTGCACAGGTGATTACTCTCCCTTTGCTATTTTGTACCTGACACAAAACTGCTCCAAGTCCCATCAGGCTGCCATTGGTGTATACAAGTAAAGGTTAAACAAATCCACATCAGACTAGGCTGTAGCTGTCACCAATTCTTCTTTCAAGAGGCTAAATAATGTTTCTTTTTCATCATCCAACAGAAAAAGTACTGAGTTCTCCTTATGTATGTTCAACTTTATAAATTGCTACTGGGATACACAGCTCTGTACAATTTCACGAGGTTGAAAAGTAAACACAGGGAGAACTGTAGGGTTACTGGCTCTGGATAGTAGGTCTTCCAGCAGCGCACTGCTGTTCTGCTCTGCATTCCAGCGCCTGGCTCCAAATTACGCTGAAGTAGTGATGGAGCAAAGTGGTGGAGCACATGTGCCCTGTTGCCCGCAGGCCTTTACTTAGCAATTTGCTAAGTTATCTTGGTCCTTTCCATGAGCCCAGCTGCATTTGTTAATAATTTTCTGCAATTCTTCCCTACTGATCCGGCCTGTTTGTGATCCCTGCTGTCCTGACCACTGGCATGAATCTCAGCTCCTAAAAAACCTGCTGCCTACCTGACTGCCTGGTGACTCTTCTGTCTTACTCCTTTTTTATTAACATTAGGGATTAGTCATCATCTGTGATAAAGGGGTGGAGCTATTAGTAACCTCTCTCTAACCAGGAATTCAGGCAAACACAGGTCAGGAGAGCATAGGAGAAAAGGCAAAAACTGTGCAGTTATTGAATTAAATTGTTTTAATATATCAAAGAACAAGTTCAAGGATGCCATAGTGAAAACCTAGAGCAAGGAGCAAAGAGCAGAGGTCACTGGTGGAAAGGTGCCCTGTACTCAAATCCTACCTTGATACCCTAGCAGTACTTTGTTTTCTCTAAGGAGTTATATAGTTTAGAGCATATAATATGTAGGAATTATGTGACTCTTTTAGTGCAGTTTTAAGTGTTCAGCTAAACTGCTTCCTGTGTTCTCAGCTTTTATCTTTATGGCGCTCAACTATTATCTCACACTCATCTCTGTGGTCTCATTCCCCCCCCAACCCATAATGTCTCTTTCTTGTCCTCACTGCACCCTTTTCCAACTGTTTCTATGTCTTAACAGTTTTCATTTAGCTTGGTTTTGCTTAATTACAGAACAATATAGATTTATTTTTATGAACCCTACTAACAGAACAGAAATCACATTTAAACATACCTTCTTTACTCATTTTGCCTTTGCATTTGTCTAATGCCAATATTTAGTAGTTTAAACACAACAATACATTGCATATTATTTAGTTGTTTATATCTAACAACTCTGCATTTCTTATTTCACCCACACCCCTCAAGTTAGGCTGAGCTGTATGCCATACATAATGTCAGCAGTGACATGACCTACTGGACCAGGGGACACTGCCTGATGTCACTAGGGGTGTAGTCAGCCTAAATGGAAAGTAATAGAAAATACCAGGTAATGCACCAACAGGACAGTACCCAGGGGCATTTTGGGCCCCTGGGTTGCCCCCCCTCGGCCCCCAGTGCTTACCTTTACAGCGCTGGAGGGGGTCTAGGGGGGCCACATCAGTAGTGTAGAAAGCGCAATCGCGCTTTCTGCACTAGCAGAGCCAAATTTCTGTTTTGAAAAACAAATTTGGCTCATAAAGCTACCAGGAGCGGCTTTTTGCAGCCCATGTAACCCTGGAGGGCGCTGCCGCCTGAGGCAAGTTTCTCAAACTCTGACAGTACCTTAAGTTTGTTTATACTCTGCAAAGAAAGATATGAAACAATAAATTCAACAATATTCCCTGTTATTAAGCATAATGCAGAAGTTTAATTTCAGAGCTCAGTGGCCTATTAAGAGGGAGAATATTTTCTCTTGGTATCTGTTACTGGGACATCATTTGTTCCATACATTATCTTAACTGATGTTAGAATACATTGAATTCTATACTACATAAAATATATTACATTTTACATTTAAACTGAAAACAATTTAATGATATTAGCAACAGGAAATTAGCAGTATTTTTTACTTTTAACTCAACATATTTTCTTTTCAATTAAGAAGCCAAAAGAGTAAGTCAAGGTTCAAGGCTCATCATTTGCAATTTTATGTTCAGCCCCTTACAGCTATAAGTTCAAAAATGAATTCATTTGTTGTAGATACAATGCATGTACTATTCTGCTATATTATAATTTCAAGGACAGTTAAAAATCTGCATTTTTTGGTAAGGCCTAAACTGTATACACCATAGCAAGTCCAAAAATCCATTTGATGGAGGACTTCTTTTAAATGTTCTCCCAGGCATGCTTTACCTGCTCTTACTACATATCTGTAATTCTGTCTCTCTTCAGGCTTTTATTTGTGGCACTTATGCTCCAAATTTATGATGGAGTAGCCCAGAGTGCCTGCTGCTCCCGCTTCCAGGGCTGCTTAACAACCTACTCAAACATCAGCAACAGAAAAAGACATCTGATAGCAAATGGAACTCAAAGAGCCCAGGCATTCTTTCCCTTCTGTTCTTTGGTATAGGGTGAAATGTTCTTTCATTTCCCCCTGTTTTTTTTCAAATGCTGAATGTTTCTAATATACTGAAAATGAAGAGAGGCACTCAAAGCTTTCAGGAAAGGGAAACCGAGAGCAAACAGTTAAAAGACAGGCTAAGTAAAGAATAAAAATTGGAAGAAGCATAATTCTGTGCCTATGACATCCTAAGCATTAAGACAGATACAACTGATAAAAGGGCAAAATGGGATTCATACAAATATCAACTAAGTTGTGCTGTCAGATATGATTTTTACTGAATGTGGTTAGTGCTCAGGAACTGAAATATGTCTGATTATACCTTTCTTGTTTATAAACTCAGCATCTCCACTCGAAAGTAAGGGCTTTTTGGTCTGCAGTACATATATATATATATATAGTGGGTGAACAAAGTATAACTATTTACATGCAGAGAAAGAATGTTATGTAATATAATAAGCAAAATTTACTCTAGGTATAGCAACCAATAAGACATTTGCTTTCAAACAGCTGACAAATAAATGCTACCTGCCTATGAATTGCCAAAATGACCCAAATGAAACTGTAGTGGGCATTGCATTGGGCTCACTGCTAATTGAGGCCTGTTACCTAGTTTGCAAATCTAATTTATGCAAGAAAAAACGAAAACACCAACATCCAGGCGTGACTCACAATAACAATGGTTCTTGTATCTGGTGCTCAACCCTTAGTCGAATCAGTGCTCACCAGCCAGCATCCATGGCTTGGGTACAAATGCCCTAATCCTATAAATCATGGTTGCCTAACTGGTGGCCAGATTGTGGACTTTTGGTAGTCCCTAGATTCCCCATGACCTTTAAAGACTGTGTGGTTCAATATAATTTGGGCATCCTCTTTGTTTTTTGGTTTAAATTCACATAATGATGAGATAAAAAGACTGCATTTGAGACATTTTCAACTTGGTTATATTAAGGTTAATCCCATCCAAAGTTTGTCTTTAATTGCAATTATCATAGAATGGCCATAAATGGGCGATACATTTAGCTGACTTGGTCCTCTTCGGTCAAGTTTTCTGTGTATTGGGCCTGCCGACGAGTGTGCTGGACCAATATCTGTCCAGAAATCAGGCAGGTTTAAAAATCCCATTGGCTGATACAATCCCATTGGATTAATACATTAAAGTGGTTCTTGTCCAACCCGTCTCTGCAGCACCCTCTACATCAATGTGTCTACAATCAGGTTGCTCACCACCTCCTTTAATGTTGCTCCCAGTGGCCTAAAAGTAGGTGCCCGTTTCTGTCTTGGAGACAAGTTTTGGAAGCACAGAGCCAGCAGTCCACATGGAGCTATCAAATGGCCTATCAGTCCTTATTTGGCATCCCCATCCCCACCAGTCCTTATTTGGCATCATGCTTGTGTGGCTCACCAGAACTTTTTACATCTAAGTGTGGCTCACATGTTTAAAAGGTTGGGGATCCCTGCTCTACATGATTTGATCGTTGGCTCTATGCCTTATGATCATATCAGTCCAATATGGCCCAGCATGTGGATGGCTCAATCAGGCCAAGATCTGTTTGTTTTGCAAATACATGTGGTTTGTCATGAACTGCAGCCTAAAAAATGCAGACAATGCTTCAATAATCCCGGTACCTTAACTCTCAGTACAGTAAAATTGAAAACTGTTTTTTTTGTGGCTTACTGAAATATAGGTGTAGGTTGGTTAAAGAACCTGTAGAAACTCATAAAGCAAATGACAGAGAATGTTTTGCATAGCAGTCCATTTACTTGTAGCATCTGTTGAAAGCTGTCAACCCCTGCCAAGGTCTAATTCACCAGTGGAATAATGAAAACACAGCAGCACTCCAAAAGTGATTTATACAGGGCTACAGGGCATACAACAGGCAAGTTTCAGCACCAGACCTGGAGCAAGCCTGAAATGTTTACCTGTGTTAAAGCACAGCAGATCACTTTTCTTAAACATATCAGAGTGCTGCTGTGTTTTCAACATTCTACCACAGGTAAAATTACCCTTGGCAGTGGGGGCTGACAACCCCAACACCGCAGCAATTGAGTGGATTGCTGTGTAGTACTTTCCCTATCATTTGATATACTTATATTTAGTTATTTCTTATCCACATATACTATAGTGCTGAACACAGAAATACAATGTATTCGGTGTTATCTGTACAACATATCAGTCTTATTATCAGAACTGAACTAATCAGAATTGTAAATAAAATAAGCAAAATAAATATGATGTTGTAGAAGTGCATAAGTGTGAAGATGTGTGGTAATGCCTATTATATTCCTGATCATTATTTCTTACATTGTACACTATACTTTATTCACAACCTTTGCCTTTGATCTTTGAACAAGTCTGAATGTTGCTAATGCATCCTTTGTTAGATCTTTTTAATTCACACAAATGTATTAAGCAGAAATCGCTGAGATTAAGCAGTGTCTGGAATTTGGAGTACCTAGTGTATCACTGAAAATGCAGGAGGCCTGACCCAATAATGTTCTGCATACTCAGAGTGCACTGACTTGTGCATACACAGTATACCGGCACCTATGGCAACCCAGCATATGCATATGGCAACCCAGCAGAAAGCTGAAAAGGCCATCAGCCAAACACTGGTGCAATCATTAAAGGGGAGGAGATATTGAGAGACCTCATTAGTCTCACATCCACATTGGTGCATGGACTGACCTTTAAACGTCACCAACAGCATTTGAATTCTGTCACTCTCTAGAGGTAGTACAACTTCCAGATCTGTAGATGTAGATTGCCAAATCTTTTATCCCTGCTTTAGTGCTTGTCCTGTATGTATTTCATTTCTCAAAATTCGAGTTGCTTTCCAAATTTGAAAAAAAGCCAACAATTCAAAATTGTAAAAATCTTAATTATATGCTTATTTGTGAAAAAAATCCCAAGCGTATGTTTGCAGAACTGTGAAAAAAATTCAGTTACACGAAATGTACTAGTACACAGTGTACTACCTTAATTGTCAATGATTCTGCCACTTTTCGACTTATTTAGAAAAACCCACATTGTAAAATAGCTTGAACTTGGAAAATACACGTTCTATTGAATTCTACCAGCTTTTAGCGCCTTTCTTTTTTGCACTTAATAAATCTTGAATAGTCAAGTTTTGGTAACTTGAATCCAAAAACAGCCAAGATGGTGATTTTTTCAGTGTAAAACTGTAGCTGAAATATATACCATTTTATACACTATAATGGGAAATAGTAGCACTTTTGCCTTGCAGTGCTGGGGTCCTCAGTTCATTTCCAGCCAGAGCACTATCTACAAGGAGTTTGTATGTTCTCCCTGTGTCTGTGTGGGTTTCTTCTAGGTACCCCAGTTCCTCCCACACTATTATTTAACATGCAAGATTACACACCAATACCTTTTGTACAGAGAGCTAATACATTGAATAATGACATTGCACTATTACCAGTTTTGGAATAATAATAACTTAAAATACATTATCATTCAAGCACAGATATGCAATCAATCACAGCAGCTATTGGTGTTATTTTACTCTGTAGTTCTGAAGAAGTACACCATATTAGTTAGAAATAAGCTTCAACTGCTGGTCAACAGAAATAATGTTAATGAAAGCAAAATTCTGATTGGTTGCTATGGCTTACTACTTTGCAGTAAAATGTAATTGTTTAATGAACCCCCCAACTATCTCATAAAAAAACAACCAGCAATTCATGCATGAAAGTCTTAGATCATTGTTGTGCAAACAGTGTGTGCATCCTAAGTGGCCAGCAAGCATGCCCTTTATGTTCACTGCAAAACTGGGACACTATATGCATATCTGGGCCATTTCACACATACATCCAGATTGTTATATTTAGGAATGACTGGAGACACCGCAAAAAAACACTGAAGGGCAAAACCTTCGAGAGTGTGCAAGGATAAAAGCAACAGAATAATAATGGGAGGGATAGAAGGGAAAGGAAGAGCAAAAGAAGAGCAAAGCAGGAGAAATAGAACAATGGGGAGTTAAAAAAGAATGATAGATATCAAAAAGGTAAAAAAAAAGAAAAATATAAAGGAAGGAATATAGTTAGGGAAGAAAAAAATTAGACAACAAGGTTAAAGAAGCACACGAGAGGAGAAAAGGTGGCTTTAAAAGGAAAAGATGGAAAGAGGAGGAAAGTAAGTGAAAACCACAGGAAAATATGGGAAAAACAGAAGGTACTATATGTGGAGCAGAAGAAACAGAAATGAGTGATTAAATTAGACTAGTAATCCTAGTTGCACCTATTTAAATACATGGGACACTTGCTATTGCTATTGCCATTGCGCGGTTTCAAAATTAAAAAAAAACAGGTTTTGGTCATATCAAAAAATATTCTGCTGTTCTGACTGTTCCTCCAACACTGAATTGCAAAATGTGGCCTTTCAATGCTGAAAAGTTGGTTGGCACTCATTTAGAAGAAACTATTACCACCCTACGTCCCCACTGGCACAAATAACACAAACATTGTGGGGAGACCATCTTAACGTTCAGCCAATCAAATGTATTCTGTAGACGGCTATAAGATAGACTTAAGCTCTTTAATATTAGTTAATGATTAACTGTTTGTTTAAAAACATCCTTCGGAATTCCATAGTTTATTCCACAATTCATTTTTTTTCTAATAAATTATTTTTTTAGTATATTCAGATTTTTTTTCAAATAGGTAATAGTGCTCCTATTGTATTTGGGAACCTGTTTTATAAACTAACATGTGTTGTTATAGCCAACACAAGTACTCCCTTGAGATCAATATTGGTTTAAAAAAGCATAATCAACATTCACAAGCCTGTTGAGTTAATTACATCTCGCTGCTTTCATTCGTTGGAATAAAACTCACGATTTTTAGAAATATTTTTAAGCCCTATTCACTAGACACTCCCAACAATGCATAAAAACATTTTTTTTTTTAGCCGAGATGAAATAGATAGCAATTGCATCAAATTTTCTTATAACGGAAAATAGCACTTAATTTAGCACAGAATAGTTACCGACATTACTAGTTACCATAGTGACAAAAATATGTAATGTTCTGAAAAATACATGCAATCGCTTTGAACCGGAGAAGAAAAAAAAAATGCCCTATGGTTCAGGTACAAATATAGGTTATTTTGTGGTTCACTGATTAAAATGTTATCCCCTTAGGCTCTTTCTGCTTAACAGCAGGTCAACTACAATCAGGTGATGTAATTCCTGTTAACAGATTTGTCTGGATCTCTTGCCACCTGTGACTCCTCATTTTAATTCCTGCTATTTTATTGTACCAGTGCAAATCTAATACAGTGCTGCACACCTCAGGCTAAAACATGGATTAAGAACACGTTCTATTTTCTGTAAACTCTGTCCTTGGCATGGCTGCTTACATCACCTAGATGTAATGTCAGGGTCATAAAAACACATTTTCAACATACTGTAAGTACCTTACAGTGTACTGAACTGTCTGTTGTTTGCCTGGTACTAGGGCTCTGCATAATGGGCAGTGAGTGGGCAGATTGACACCAGTGACAAAGTTTGATAAAGGGGGGTATTCTCTAAAGAGATACTGACACCAATGGCTTAAAAAGGCAATGTTATGATATATGTACAAAAGGTTAATACCTTTTTTACATTTTTCATAACGTTGCCTTTTCAAGCCATTTATAATTTTGCATTATAGTATTTGCCTGATGCTTTTACCTTACCTATCTGATCCCCCATATCCCTCTATGAGGGGGCTGCCATATTTGTGTAGCAAGAGTCTGTTAGCATTAGAAGCTGTAATTGACAGGCTGAGAAGAGACAGTAAGGTTGGCAAAACAGTCAGGTTTAGGGACTTCAAGTAAAAATTACTTACATAAGCAGCCCAATCAGCGAAAAACCATCAACATGACCTATAGGTAACTTTTAATCTACATTAAGATTTTGAAGAGTATTTTTTAGTGTCGGTGTCATTTTAGAAAAGTAGGTGAAAAGTTTTCTCAAAGATGTTGCCTATGCCACGTTCTACATTGGGAATGCAGCAGGAGTGTGGAGACCCATTAACCAACATTCTAATGGATTTATTAAAAAAAAAGCATAAATAAAAAAAAGTGAAACGAACACAAAAAACACTAATTTATCACATTTCTTGATTAGGAGTGTCCACAAAAACCAAAAACCTCTAATACCAAGAAGCAGAAGAAGATCTTCCAACTGGAAACAAGACAGCTGCCCATTGACTTCTACATGACTTTGGCAACTTTTAGATGGGATATGTTTTTCTTTCAGATTTGGCAGTTTCTATGCATAATGGGCAAATTATTTTTTGCCATTTAAATGCATTCCTTAGTGATGAGAGGAGGACATTTGGTTCTTACAACTACAAGATGTTTCCCAGGGATGGACTGCACCTCAGTGATAAAGAAAAAGATAGCTATATGACTGGAGTATAGAAGAAGAAAATAGGGGTGAAGAGAATAAGCTGGAATCACAAGAAAACAATGTTGTTTGCAGTTTGTTACTTCTGCCCTAAATATATTGTATCCTGTACTCCTCCTTTTTGCACTTTCATGTTACTCAAAAAAAAAAAAAATTCTGTTACTTCTTCAGAAAGATATAGAAATTATCTCTTCTTCTTCTCTCTCCACACATAAAGTTTCTAAAGTACCTTCTTCTGTAGCTCCAATTAACTCTCTCTCTCCATACAGACCAAGAACATGCAAATCCCACTCTGACCTTCCATTCCTATCCTTCCCCCAACCCTTGCCGTATCCCTGTTTTGTCAGGGCAATGTTCTCCAAGCCCACCTTGTACCTCTCTGAAATACAGAAACCTTATCCCTATACCCAGAGCCACTGTTCAAATATCTTGTGCTTGCCACAAACTAACCATTCACAACCTTTCATCGCTACAGGTGGCCATAGGCACTGTTGGAGCGAATCAAGGAGCCAATGCTGTCTCAGATCCAAAGGAAAATCAAACCTGCTCGAACGAGATCTGGCCAATTTTAGGCCAGATGTCAGTCAGGTAGGCCTGATAAGGATGCTCATAAATGGGTAGATAAGCTGCTGAATCGGTCTAAAATAACCAAGCTGAAATCTGCCTATGTATGGTTATCTTAATCTTTTCACTTACACTAACTGAAACCTGTGTCTTCAACAGACATTACAGTCATTAACATCCTCTTTCGTTTTATCACTGTGCTCTGATTTCACCTCTCACTCAAATGGGAACTCTCTGGATCTTCAAGATTCTGCTCAAATTCCAACTCCACTAATTTTTCCTTTCCCCTGTCTGATCACAATCTCCTTACATTTTAGCTCTCAATCACTTACATATCATGGCCTGCACACACTAGACATGTCTTATCTCTCTTCCTTTGACTTTCTTTACTCTAATATCTCAACCATCTTCTGTCCAAATTGGGCTGCCTGTCAATAAACACACTCACCACTTCCATTAATGAGTTTGCTCCTGCTAAAACTAAACGTGCTAGACTGAAACAGCCCCAACCTTGGCACATAGCTCCAAAGACGTTCACTAACACATGAATATGACTAGTGCAATCCCGATACAAAACTTCTGCAGCTACAAATTTGCTCTCCTATAGTCCCAGACTCTGCCAAGTTTGACAAAACTACTTTACTTCAGTTATTCCCTCTCTAAAAAACCTGCAAATTTTCTCTAGATATTGCTGAGCACTTTAAAAACAAAATTAACACCATAAGAAGTGACATTGCACAACCAAATCCCCCTAGCCTCCCTTCCTCCAAGCTACCCAGTCTCTTCTTTGCGCCTTCACCCCTGTGACTGAAGAGGAAGGCTCAAAAAGTTTGGCTTTCTCTCACCTTACTACCTGCCCATGTGATCCAATTCCTTTCAAACTTCTCTCCAACACTATGCCCTGTCTAATCAACGCCTTACTCATCTATTTAATCTCTCCCTCTCTGCTGGAATCTTTCCCTCCCGACTAAAACATGCACATGTTACCCCTATTCTGAAAAAACCCTCTCTTAATCCCTCCAATCTTGGGAACCTCTGACCTATCTCTCTGCTCCCTTTCATCTCTAAACTACTTGAGCACCTAGTTTTCAACCGACTAACACTATTCCTCTCTGACAATAACCTGCTGGACCGCCTACAATTTGGTTTTAGACAACAACACTACACAGAAACTGCCCTAATACACTTAACTAATGACCTCTTATCGGCTTAAGCCAAAATCCAATTCTCACTACTAATACTTCTTCATCTCTCAGCTGCTCTTGACACTGTGGATCATTCTCTCCTCCTAAAGTCCCTTCATTCTCTTGGCCTTTGTGACACTGCCTTGTCCTGGTTTTCATCTTACCTCAAAACTCATTTTTTCAGTGTCTCTTACAATGGAGCATAATCTTCTCTGTTAGCCCCCCCTCTCCGCAGGCCGGGTGCCCTGGGGGTATTCTCAGTCCTGCCCCGTCCTTCACTTCACATATCCAGTCACTTATTAAATCATGCCACTTTCACCAAAGAAATATTTCCAAAAAAGTTATAATTTATCACCTCAAGATGCTGCCAAAATTCTAGTTCATTCTTTCATCATATCACGCCTGGACTACTGTAACACTCTATTAACTGGGTAAAACTGAAAACAATAAGAGGATTAAGTTACCTTTGAAACTGGGTGAAACAGAAAACAATAAGGGGATTCACTTGTCCTTGAAAATGTGTCAAGGACAGGCTGTCGCTGACTATTCTATTCCTCTACTATTCTAAGCCTCCATAGGACTCAATTTTACTTGACAGATCAAACCTATCAAATTTTTTTTACAAAGAAAAAGTTGACAAAACATTAATAAATCACAAATTATGGGAGTTACTTTTGAAAAACTCAAATTTTGGGGGGAACAATAACGAAAAAATTGAGTTCTGGCAAAAACTCATTCATAAATCTTGAAATTATCTAGAGGTAAGAAAAAATCCAACTTTATCTCAAAATTGCTTAGTAAATGTGCACCTTATTGTCATAGAGTGCTGAGGCCTAGCCAGAGAGGACGCTATACTGGATAAAGTAATCTCTTACAACCCAGAGCAATTCACAAATGCACTGAAATATTTAAACACCTGGCTAAAAGAGACCATCACATAATCTCATTTGACATTCTTTATTGTAAAAAAACAAACATACATTGGGTCAAAGATGATTCTAAATTTCAGAAAAGAAACCTTCAGCAGCTTAAAATCATTATTTCAAAATGTAAGTTGGGACAGAAATCTTTGCAAATTGTAATTATGCTAACCCAACATACTGTTCTTCGACTTCAGCTTATTCTTGCGATTTTTCTTCGTCTTAGCGCCCCCTATTTTCTCTATTTTCTAAACGCTACTCCTCCTAACACCCAAACTCTCCACACTTCTTCGCCCTATAGTGGAGCAGGTTGCTTGTGCTTTTCTAAGTGATCCCGCCCCCCCGTCTTTTTGTGGCGCCGCTCCGAACACCCCAAATTTCCCATTGACTTTGACAGGGAAGATTTTCAAACTGCTGCCACACGAATGAAACAGCAACATTTATTAGATTACCCAAAGTGGGAGGGGCCAACAACAGCCAATCAAATGTCACCCATTGACTTTAATGGGGAAATTGAAACTGCTGCCAATCTTACAGCTTTGAGGCTACACTCCCCAAACTTGAATCACATAGTCAGTCATGGGGTCAGCCTGAATAAAAATATGATGATTGTTGGATGCCCAAAAGTGGGCAGAGCTGTGAACAGCCAATCAGATTTTACCTGTTGACTTGGTGGAAATTCAACCTGCTGCCATTCTCACAGTGTTAATACCAGGGTCCCCAAACTTTTCACAGTTGGTCACTAGGGGTGGAGCCACCAACAGCCAATCAGACTTCACCTATTGAATTTTTTTTTTTTTTTTGTTTAATTTAAAATGCTGCCTTTCTCACACTATTTATGTCAGGGTTCCCAAACTTTGCACAGTCACTGGCTGACTACGTATTCAGGGTTAGAAAAAGTGAGCAGAGCCACCAACAGCCAATCACATTTCACCTATTTACTTTCAATGGTGAAGTGTAAAATGCTGTCAGTCCCACAATTTTTATGCCTGAGTCCCCAAACTTTGCAAAAATTGGTCACTGGGGGACTGCAGTTCAAAAATAGGAAAAGTGGGTTGGGCCACTAACAGCCAATCACAATTTACCTTTTTGACTTTTATTGGTTTAAATTTAAACTGCTGGCATTCTTTAACTATTAATCCTAGGGTCCCTAAACTTTGAAGAGTTAGTCACTGGGTAACTGCAGTTCCAGGTTAGAAAAAGTGGGTGGAGCCACCAACCTCCAATCAGATGTCACTCGCTGACTTTCAGTGCAGAAATGTAAATTGCTGCCATTCAGACACTATTAAAACCAGGGTCCCCAAACATTGCACAATGGTTTTTACTATATAACTGTGGTCCAAGGTTAGAAAAAGTGGGCGGAGCCAACAGATCAGATTTCATTCAGTGACTTCACGTTTTTCAAACCAACATGAAGTTTGTACTCAAACTTCCCTTTCTAGTTGTGAGTAGTGCACTTTTAAGGGATAATTGAATGTGGCATGGTCTTTTGGAGCAAAAATAACTTTTTCAGTAAGAAGTTTTTTTACATACACTGTGCACTGGTGCAAACTATAAAGTTCATAATCTTTCCTTCACTGGGGAAGTGGTTATACCAAGTCACACAAAGCATAATTTCTTCACACAGCATACATTTTCTGTTGTGTGTATTATTTTTCCATTACCGACACATTGGACAGTGGACTACCATATTTACAGGGGCTGATTTACCAAAATTTGAGTTTTGCGTTTTTTTCACAATTCAAGGTAAAAAGCAGTGAAAAAATGCAAATATACATGAGAATATTCTTAAAAACCACAAATAGTCTGTATTTATTAAAGAAAAAATCCACACAAAGTCTCCAGAAAAACTCAGCAAAAAAAAGCTGGCAAGGTTCAATAGAAGTTAATGAGAATTGTCTCTAACAACTTTATTTATTTTCCCAGTTTATTAGAACATTCAAATTTTTTAGCCTTATTGAAAATAAATGTTACAATATCCTGCTTGCCAGCGTGCAAGATTTTTTCTAAGACAAAAGGCATGCATGTTTTTTTCTTAAATAAGCTAGCATTGAAGAGAAAAAAATGCATATATTTTGCCCCGGTCACTTGTTTTTTTTTCTTTCACTAACTCAAATTTTGATCAAATAAACTTTTTCCAAACATTTCCATGACGGTCTGACAGTTACTTAAAAGTATGAACTGAAAAGTCTGTGCAGGAAAAAGTCACAGTCGCTCTTAAACCTCTACTTTTGTTCGAATTGTTATGCAAAACCTCTAAAGTTCCAAAGCAAAAAAGGATCCTCCAGGGAAGGGAAGGTACATTAGTCATCGACGTCTACATGAGCTCGGCAAGTTTTAGCTGGCAAATTGATGGATCCAAATTTTAAGCCAGTTTATTGCACAGTAAATCTAAAAAAAATTGTGACTTTGTTTTCTGCGACTTTTAGCACTAAAAAATCAGTAAATGGCCCCCATGGTGTTTCAAAATAACAATTTGAAAGAAACCCTGCAAGGAAAGCATACGCTGTTTGGCAAAATTGTAAGAGGCACTGACTTTATTTTCATTTATACCAGCCCTCTCTCCCAGCCAAATATCATAAGTAATCCCGTGGGATAGTGCTTTGATGATAAAGTCTGAAAGTGCTTGTGTCCGGTGAAAAGCAGCTTCAAAAAACCCATAGTATTGATTCTGCATTTGTGCACATGAATGCAATCTTTAATAAGAAACTATTCGTTTTTTTTGCTTTTAGTGGAAAATGTGAAATATGTTGCTGTTTTGATCATGACTTTCATAAAGTATTGTTCATATCATTTTGCAGTGTATGCTCATCAAACCATTCCATTTACCACATGAACCCTATATACGAGGGAACTTTTCACCCTGGAACATTAATGAAGAAATGATATAGATTATATAGATTCTACATATTTCTCAGAGCTGTACAGAGACTGTACATTATTTACATCAGTCCCTGCCCCA
Organism: Xenopus tropicalis; assembly: GCF_000004195.4. NCBI lineage: Eukaryota > Metazoa > Chordata > Amphibia > Anura > Pipidae > Xenopus > Xenopus tropicalis. The sequence goes on from NC_030679.2 coordinate 110,161,861, forward strand.
GAGGAGCAGTATAAGGTCACCATCACATTCACACATACTGGGACCAGCTAAACATATGTATTGTAGGATGGGAACAAATCAGGGTACTCCAGTGCTGCAAGACATTCAATACTACGCACTCTGCCAACGTGCTTTTCTGTAAGGGGAAGCTGATTTTTTGCACTTTCCCAATAAAGAGCAAATGAAATGTCTGAGGTTTAAATCAGGTTCCTCCTCTATAAGGGTGAAAACAGATGTGGTGTTTAAAAATCCGACTGCAGCGACTAATCGCAGCAGCACAGAGTTCCATATGGAAACATACAAGTTGCCGCAGCAGAAATATGTGGTGCAGGAGAAACTGCTATTGTTCTCTCTACAATCAGATTTTTAAAAATCGACTTATCACCCCATCTGTCTTCACCCTAATGGTATTCTAATCATTTGCTCCTGATGTGGTGCATCTGGTTCAAAGATAAATGTAGGGGGGTGTATGCTATTTATCTCTTCATCAATATTGTTGAAATGAAGATCAAAAATCTCTATGCTAAAATATGTCTAAAAATTACCAAGGGATGTACTTACTTTATGATATAACGGCATATGTAAGTGTGTATTGTACACAGTGTTTTATAAGGCATTAATACAAACAGGGTATGGTTATTACAAATTAGAAAATAAAATAAATGCATACTTTTAGTGCTAGGACTTTCAGTACCCAGTTGGGATGAGGACCCTGCCCACACAAAATGGGGAGGGAAGAAGATATTTAAACGTTCTATTTTTATTTCATAATAGATATATGTTTCATAGTAAATGTATGTTTCCTGGCATATATTTCCTTACTCCGTGTCATTAACAAATTAAAAATGTGTACTGCCAAAAGATACGGTGTGACATGCAGCCCACGTTAAAATAATATATTCACTTACACATAGGGACCCATTTATTAAGGTTTTAAAGTTTAATATTTTTTTTAATTTGTCATTTTTTCTGAGATTTATGTATGTTTTTTGCCAGTATACGATTGTTTCTTTTTTTTCTCCAAAAATTTAAGATAATTCTGAGTATTTTCTTGAAAGAGGAGAATGCAAGTCAAAATTTAAAAAGCATACTACCCAATAGTCCTCCTATTGTTTAGTAAAAACGCCCCACTTTTGGCTCCCCTAATCAAATATTTACTCAGTCACACTTACTTCACATTTTCTAGAACAGGCAGCCATCTCTAAAAAGGTATTCTCCCTTCCTTTCCCTCCTTGCTTCATACTGCACATGTGTTTCATTCCCCCCCCCCCTCTGCCAGATCCGCTTCTGATTGGCTGGTTGGGCATGTGTAGCTCAGAACAGGAGACAGGATCAAGTTACACACATGCTCAGAGAATAGGAAGGCTGCCGCTGGCACCTACAGGAAGGGGAGAGAGATTTCAGTGATGTCACTGTAGGCTTCACACTGCTGTAGGCTGCCAGCACCATATCTCAGAGAAGCAAGCAGGGATCTGGGAATTTAGATATGCAGTAAGTACTGAAAAAGAATGCCTTTAGACTTACTTTTAATTTATATTAACCTTTCATTGTCCTTTAAAAACCACCCATGTTCAAGATTTATAAAACTTTATGTGAATTTTTTTAAACTGACATAAAGTATGCTAGGTTTAAGCTGCCGAGTACTATGGATGCTTAGAATAGTAGAGAATAGTAAGTGACAGCTTGTCCTTGACACATTTTCAAGGGGAAGTTAATCCCATAGTTGTTTTCTATTTCATACAGTTTCAAGTGCAACTTAAACACATTATTGTTTTCCAAGAATGAGTGCCAGTGCTCCTAAAATGGCCGCTGGAGCACTTCCTGGGAAAAATAAAGAGGATTCATGGAAATGAACAGGCATTTACATTTCTCAATGTTTTCATATTTTTTTGGCTCACAAAAAATCATTATTCTCAGACAATTAACTCAATATTTTTGTTCAACCCTACCAACATTATCATGACATTTAATAAATGCAAGAATGATGGTGTTTTAGTTGAAAAAAAAAAAACACCAAGTTGAGTTTATTCAGGTTTCAAGGCCAGAAAATTCAAAAGTTTTAGTAAATCTGCCCCATTCTGTTTATATTAACATTGGATATATGAACGGAGTGGTTCACACGTACTGTTGGTGCCTCTTCTGGTGATAGGAATTGACATCTGAATTGGAAATATTTAAATCTATAATTAGCTATAACCACACTGCAAACACCAAAAAGCAACATTGGTTTCAGCGAATGCTTATATTAATTATATTACCGTAAGTATTTCCTCAGCATTCAATTATCAGTTTAACATTTTACCCACTATAGACTGAGTTCTGACAAATTTGGTTAAATTGCTTGTCCAAATATGTGTAAACCAACATACCTCACCAGTCCTAGACTCAATGACAATGACACATTTCTTACACAAATATTGTACTATATACCAAACATAGGTAAAGCATTTTAAAGTACAAATTGTTCTAACAAATTGTTCCTGGGAACAGGACCAGACAGGCAGTCCTTAACAAGAGGGTCTTTACGCACTAATTGTGATAAAGCCATCAAAAGACCAGTACCAGTATAGGATCTATTCTCTAGAATGCTTGGGACCTGAGGTTTTCTGTATAAGGCATCTTTCAGTAATTTTCATCACCATATCTTAAGTCTGCTAAAAATCATTGGAATATTAAATAAACCCAATAAGGTTGTTAGTACTTATGCAGCTTAGTTACAATCAAGTGCAATGTACTGTTTTATTACAGAAAATGGTAAATCATTTTAAAAGTTTAAAACCAATATGATAGGTATGACAGAAAATGATAAATTATAGCCTATATCATTAAAATGAACACTGTAACTGGTGAAGGCAAGGCAAGGACCGAATTTTATACATATATTTTAGTGAGGCTAATTTGTCTCATGTAAATGTGAGATGGAGTATTTTTTTTTAATAATAAACAATTGGTTACTGAGGGTGGAGGTGCCTCCCTGTAGGGTTAAGGGTGGAAACAATACAAATCTTCACCAATTTCTGTACTGTACAAACGCAATGCTCACAAAATTCCTGGGACACAATAACATGGGGTTGGTAGTTCAGAGCCATCAGATGGACCAGGTAACTAATGATGAGACAAAGCCACTGAATGAGGTGGTGTTTATTTTATAACATACTAAATTAATTACAAAACACCTTTGAAATCTTATTATGAGATCAATCAGCCTGTTAAACTCAGTAGGCTGACCAAAACATATCAAACCAAAATCTGTCATAATCAGGACAGAATTATAATGTTCACCATTTAGTCTCACTTTTCCTTCACAAAAGCTGCAACAACCAGAAACATTGTGTTTATTATACATATAGAAAGGGGTGGAAGGGAGGGATCAAGCGCAGCCCGCACTTGCTCCTTTGGCTCACTGAGAGAAAGGAGTAAGCCCGCACCGCTGCACGGCTTTTAACCGCTCAGGTGACCCACCTCCGCTGCACCACCAATGACTTGCTCTCCCTGGCATTGCAGACCCAACTGGGCAATAGCAGGAGCGACCACGCACTGTCCTAACCATTAACCCCTTCAGACCCACCCATGCGTTCACAGGGGGCTTTTCCTCCCTGTACCCTACTTGGGGTTTGTAGTTCAGAGCCATCAGACAGACCAGGTAAGTAATGATGAGATAAAGCCACTGAATGAGGTGGTGCAAAAGCAGCAGCTTGTTTATTTTATAACATACTAAATCAATTACAAAACACCTTTGAAATCTTATTATGAGATTAATCAGCCTCTGATAAACTCAGCAGGCTATCCAAAACATATCAAACCAAAATCTGCCATAACCAGGCCAGAATTACCATGTTTACCATTTAGCCTTAATTTTCCTCCATGCCAAGCCCCAATAAGCCTTTTAGTGGGGCTTGGCCACCTCCCATCTCAGTAATGCTGATTGCAAGCTAATGTGAAATATATCCAGGCCAGTTTTTGATAAATCCCATCTGGGCTGTACAAGCCCGCACTACCTCCTTCAAGGTCCACGTGTCTGTAATTTAACATATTCACTCTGTTTTGTAAACTTCGCAACTTTTACATTTTACCAAGTGTCTTAGACACCCGTTGGCTGTCTATAGCCATCTGCATACAACCTCCGACCAGACGAATACGACAATCTGGCCACACTACGGGGCACAATTATCAAAGTACGATTGCTTCCGAATACAAAATTTTTTATCGCATTTGATGCAACGATCGCATTTGATGCAATGAGTATGAAAGTTTCGGATTCATTAAAGCTTCGTTATCGTGACTTTCCTTTGGCCAGGTTGGAGCTGCAGAGTGCCATTGAGTCCTATGGGAGGCTTCCAAAAACATCTCCAACATGCAATAACACTACATTTGGCATAGCCCACTCCCAGTGCATTTGAGCAATAAGTGAGATCACCTTATCCAAGTCCCTTACTCCCATCCAAATAATTTTAACAGTATCCTTATCAAATTCTAAGTTGATTTCATACAGCCTCTCTTTGGCTATCTTCTCTGCCCAATTGATGTAAGAGTTTCCTATAATCCATATGATCATCGGTTTTACATCTGCCTAAAGAGAAATCAATTAGTTGCAGATTAAACAAATGCCGGTCTAACATAGGAGTGGAATCTTTGTGACTGCCAGCGACCAATTTTCCTTTTATGTTCATCACTAAAGCCTAGTAATGAAGCTCGCGTTGCTGCGCCAGTTCTAAAAGAATGTGAGCTAAATTGTGAATTCTGAATACCTAAAAAACGGCAACATTTCTGAAAAACTTGGTTGAACTGAAACTTGGTAACCGGGATTCCATTCCGATGAATAAAAAACAGGGATTCTATCTTTGGACTTATTTTTAAATTAAGAACAGAGCATAAAAAAGTGTTTTGAATTGGACCCAACCAAATGACTTTACCTAGCCCCAATTGGTCGGTCTTGGATTTCTTCAGAATAATTTTCAGACTATGTTTGTAAAGGGAAATGTAATTAATGAACAGCACGTTAATAGCAGTTTTGCTTGCTGCAACAATTTCACTAATTCTAAATGCCCCAAAGTATGCAAGAGAAAAAAGGCAACAAAAAAGTGTTACTTCAAAAACATCAAAGCACACTGACTGCAAGGCATATAATATATCAGCCAATAACTCTAGAGTTATGGGCTTTCTTAAATCAATCGTTTGTGTCTGTTTGGCCATACCTTTTAGCATCTGCTTAATTAAATGATGCTTTGTTTTATCCACCAAGCCCTTTTTTAAGGAAAAAGCAATGCCCATATTCTTTTTCTTAACATTGGCCACTGACTGTTTTGCTTTGTAAGCTTCCAAAATAAATTGTGCCAATATTGTTACCACTTCTTTACCCCCTTGATGAGCTTGAATCAATTCATGCCAGGCAGCACAATACGCTACCCATGTTTTTCTCGCCAACCAAGTCCATCAACCCATCCAGATGATTTCCCATATGTGATGAGGGCAGGGGGTATTCCTTGGGTCTCCTTGCACTTGCAACTCACTAATCAACTCTATCTGAAAACGGGAAGGAGTGTCCGCACTGGTGGTAGTATATCCTGGCAAATGTTTGGCTCTAATCAAAAGTTCAAATTTAAAGTTTTAAGGATGAAATGTTTTAATAATTTTCATACTGGAGTGGAACTAGTGGTAAGATTATTGAGTACGTGAACAACTCCTTGATTATCACAATTTAAGATAATCCTTTTATTAGCTAAACTAACCCCCCATGACTCTAATGCAACAACTATAGGAAATAATTCTAAGAATACTACATTTTTAAGTAACTCCAAGTCCACTTCTCTGCACTCCAATGACCTTGGAGAAAAGCTCCATAACCGCAGAAAGCAGTGGTGTCTTGAAATGCTTCATGGTCTTGAAATTCAGACTGCCAACTGGAATGTAACCCAAACTGCACCAACTGCTTACGTTTAAGGAGTTTGTCATCTGGTAGTCTAAATTCCATTTTTATAGAATCAATCTCCAGACCCAAAAATTGAATAACGTTAGAAAGGGGGATTGTTTTTTCTTGGGCCAATGGAATCCCAAATTTGTTACACTAAATTTGTTACACTGTCAGCCTTGGACCAGATTCTACCATCACCACCCATTCCAAAAAGATTAAAAAAAAACTCAAAGTAAAAACAGGAAAGGTAACAGCCCATAGGGAGGCATTTGTCAAAATAATATTGGCCTTCAAAAGGAAATGGGAAGCAAAACACTGATTGGATGTTACTCTTTGCCATCATAGCCCCTCTTTGCATTGATTCAGTAAAAGACAATGCATGGTCAAAAGATGCATATTTGACCAAGCATAATTCAGTGTCAATACTATGATTTATAGAATCACCTTTTGGTTAGGAAAGGTGATGATCAGTCTAAAATGACCCATTTCCTTTTTAGGGACTAAACCTAGCAGTGACACATGAAACCTTTCCAATGGAATATTGTCTAATGGGCCCTCTCCCCAACCTAAGTGAAGCTCTTTTAATATTTTGTCTTTCACTGTATCGGGATTTGAATGTACAGATTTAAGATTAAAATAAATTGTCTGTTAAAAGGGGAAAGCCTTCAGTAAATCCAAACCTAATTAGGGTGGCTTTCTCCTGGCTTGGATAAAGATTTAAATACGGCTCCATGCATGCTAATTTCACCCTTTGCGATTTGATCTTTAAATCTTACTGGGGTTTTTGCCCTCTTCCCCTACTAAATGCTTCTGCAGTGTTCTAAGGAAAGTTATCCCAGCAAGAGCATTTAATAAAGAAGAGGTGCACCAGCCCAGGGTAAGAAGGTAGGTAGCACCCCAATGATTGTACTTTTTGTTCTACTTTAAAATAGAAAATGCTGCCCCAAAGAGTTGTTACTTTAGTAAAGGGTGGCTCATTATCTGTCCTACAGGTGTAGCACCTAGAGGGAGATGCTAACCCTGCCTCATGGCTCAAGCAACCCTCAATTTTAGATACAGTAGGAACAGTCAAGAGAAATTATTAATAGAACCTTGGAAGAATGTTTTACTGTACTAATAAGAAATAAATAAATCATGAATAACTGCACTATTTTTGTCTTTAGTTGCAAACTTATTTTTCTGTAATTAAGCTTGTGTAGATAATAGAGAATATTTAGTAAAACAGAAAAGAACTGTTCTTCTAAATATACTCTCATAAAATTTATCTATAGTAAATGGTGTGAAAAAGATATTGTATGTAATGTTAGTACAGAGATATTGTGTTAAATCAGTCCCTGTAGTTGAGCTTACACTCTGATTTCCCTGCAATAGATACACAAATGCACATATTAGGAGCCAATTAGTTGTCTGAATGTTTTATTCTATGGAAGAATTTTTTAGCATCCAGAGGAAACCCACATCAACATGGCAATAAAATTCAAACACCATGCAGAAATGATGCACGAAATACAGGATTCCGTTAGAGAATTGGCCAAATACCAACACTTTTCACAGGATTTAGTGCTCAGGCCCTTAAAATCATGTGATTTGAAAGACTTTTAATCTTTTTAAGATATTTAATAAAATATACAAATTATGATCTGAATCAAAAATTATGAATTTTTATATACATTTTTGAAGATTCCCTGTGAAAAAAACAAAAGGATGTGCATATAGGTTGCATTTTGTGTATGTAACTCCAGGTATGGGTCCTATTTACCAGAATGCTTGGGATCTGGGGTTTCCTAGACAAGGGGTCCATATTTAGTCTATTAAAAATCATTTAAACATGAAATAAACTCAATAAGATTGTTCTGCCTCCAATAAGGATTAAGCATATTTTACTTAGTATTTAGTACAAGGTACTGTATTATTATTTAAAAATGTGATTTGATTAAAGGAGACATATTGGATAAATGGGAAAAACCCTAATTTTGTAGGCAATTATGAATAATATCCAGTGCTGGTTTCCCTTTGGGCTAAACATTAATCCTCTCTGTAACAATGGCCCCTTTATTGGAGCCCCCTATAGATCCTATCACTTCTCTGTCTGAGTTTGAAATGGAGGGTGGGCGTGTCCTAATGGTCCCTGCCAGAAGCACAGTAAGAGGGGGAGAGCCAATCACAGCCCTGCACTCACACAAGCAAAGACAGACTTCAGTTCCCTATCAGGTCCGCCTAGCTGCTGATTGGTTACTATCCTACAGTGCAGTGTACGGAGGGCCGCCGGCTCCCCAGCTCATCCAGAAAATTCAGCCAGCAGGAAGTGGAACAGATGGGTGGGGCTAGTGGGGTTTTTGTGGAATTTCTCAATAAATCAGCAGGAAACACAACTTTTTTTTAGCACAATCCTTCTATATCTAGGGGAGTATAATTCCCTGGTACATTCATAATTTTTATAGGATATGTCTCCTTTAAAATGATTCTATGGGTTATGGCCTTAACGTAATTTCTGAGCTTTCTGGATCTTTATAAATGGCAGTATTATGACCATAGGATATATCTTTATTACATTACATTTAACTTTTAAAGGGGACCAGCCACCCTAAGAAATAATTCAAAATTCTTTTATATTGTGTTTGTTAAGCAAAATAAACTTCACTTACACTATTTATGTAATATAAATCTTGTTTTCTTCAGTCCTGGAATTACACAATCACATCAAATAGGCAGGTGCCACTTTGTGAACACTGTTATCAAGGCAAGCTTTGTATCACCCCAAAATCTTGTATATGTGCCAGAATGGGGGACCAGACGCCCAGGCCCATGCACTGGCTAGACAATTAGATGGTTAGGATAGAGGGGAAAAGTGAGAGCGGAATTGATAGTTAAAGTACTTGTCTGTATATATGATATATGAATATATATATATATATGATTGACAGCTGGGATTTTTAAATGTCTTTAAAATGGGTATGGATGTATTAATTTAAAAATGAATTTGGGTTTCTTGTTTAATTTAAAAAGGACTTTTATTATACAGCTTTTTATGTCTGGGTGACAGGTCCACTTTAAGCAGTAAGAAGAAATTGTAGTAGCAGCTTACAAACATATCTACAACTTGAGTTGAGTTGCTAAATGAATCCCAAGGCTGTTTTTCAAGTAACAGTTTATTCTTCCTGATGAAGGGTCTGAAATACATTTCCACAGGGAGATGTTTTGCTGCAGCTAGGTCTCTGTCTAATAGAGAGCACAAGGAAGGCTGCACAGCTTCAAGTGAGCAAGAAAAGAAATCATTAACTGTAAGGCTTGGTTTTTGTGCTGTCCATTTTATTTTATTTTTTGATCTCTTATACCTGTTGGTCTTCATATTAGTTTTCCCCTATTTTAATCTGCTAATATAATGTAGGTAACTGTCAAGCTGTAAATTAAGGCTCAGAAAAGATATATAAATGAAAAAGTTCAGAAACAGAAAATAATATAAAGACATATTTTTCGTATTTCTTCACAATTCTTTTTTTTTTTTTGTGCTAAAATTCCAATTTTTTTTTTTTTCGTAAAATCCCCCAACAAATTGTTTATGATTGATTAGGTGCGCTAATACAAAACTTTGCCATCTAAAAGCTGTCAAGATCATGTAGAGGTCAATGGCAGTTGTAAACTGTAACAATTTTATTTGTGCTTCTAGAGGTTTTCGGGGGGGGGGGTTGTAAGAAAGTCTTTGAAGATTCATCAAACCGTAAAAACCACAACTTTTCAATTAATTTTGGATCTTTTATTAAATGACTAGACATTTGTGGTTTTTGTAGAAATGAGTTTAGCCTTGGTTTCAAAAACCTCTAAAACCACAAAAATCAGAATGTTAACAATCTGCACCTCAGTGTGGCAATACATATTCAGCTAATTGAGACCCACCCATCTTTTTGTATGCATCATACTGGAGTTTAAATATTTACCATTTGTTACTGGTATTTTTCCTTTCTGTTAAGTTATTCCCTTGTGGTGCTTTTATAATGACTTTGGGGGGGTTCGTTTTTTCAAGTTCAGGTGTTTTTGTGATTTTTTTTCGTGATTTATTATGCAACAAAACTGTGACAAATCCCAATGAAAAAATATGCCTAAAACCTGTCGAGATTATGTAGAAGTCAATGGCAGATGTCCCTTTTAGAACTGGAAGATCTTTCTTTGCTTTGTAGTTTTAGAGATTTTCATATTTTTTTACGCTGGCTTTTATATTAAAAAAAAGTCATGTTTTTTTCCCATTTTTCCTGCAACTTTTTTTCATTCATGCTTTTTTAATTTGGATCATTAAATAAATAACTGACACTCATGGAAATGCGTTAGCCGTGGTTTCAAAAAGATATAAACCATGAAAATCCAAATGTTAATAAACCCTTAGGGGCTGATTTACTAACCCACGAATCCGACCCGAATTGGAAAAGTTCCGACTTGAAAACGAATATTTTGCGACTTTTTCGTATGTTTTGCGATTTTTTCGGATTCTGTACGAATTTTTCGGATCCAATACGATTTTTGCGTAAAAACGCGAGTTTTTCGTATCCATTACGAAAGTTGCGTAAAAAGTTGCGCATTTTGCGTAGCGTTAAAACTTATGCGAAAAATGCGCAACTTTTCGCGTAAGTTTTAACGCTACGCAAAATGCGCAACTTTTTACGCAACTTTCGTAATGGATAGGAAAACTCGCGTTTTTACGCAAAAATCGTATTGGATCCGAAAAATTCGTAAAGAATCCGAAAAAATCGCAAAACATACGAAAAAATCGCAAAGTACCGATCATTACGAAAAAAACGCAATCGGACTCCATTCGACCCGTTCGTGGGTAAGTAAATCAGCCCCTTAAAGTGTTGTAGATATCACAAAGGAATATAAATGTTTGAGTCTTTGACAAATCAAAGCGAGAGAAGTTTTAGTGAGCAGGGCCCTCTCATCCTATTTTTATTCCAAAACCCTTGTTTTTTAAATTATTTTAAGATGCTTGTTTGTTATAAATTAATAGAAAGATCTGTATTACTTTGTGGTGTTAAAAACAGTGACGAAGATGATCTGTGGTTTTAACAAATGTGAAAACCATACTGGGGACAGCATTTTGAGCTGGGACCCACAAGCTTGTATGAGATGAAGCCTCCTCCAACTAGAAAACATACATACGCTATTCAGAGTGGTTTTTGGAACTTTGTGAACCTTTTTGAATTAATATTTTCTCATACAGTATATGTGATCTATATTTCAACCAAGTTCTAACTATGTAATAAGAACCCAATTAAACAAACGAGCAAAAACATAATACTTACTGATTTACATATTAAGGAAAATGATCCATAATTACATATTTCTGTGTGGCGAAAGTATGTGACCTTCAAAAATGTCTACTTGAAGGTGGATTTCATCATCTATAGTACATAATATCATTAAAAGATTCAGATAATCCAGAAAATCTCTGTACACAAGGGACAGGCCAAAAGTCAATATTGGATGACTGTGATCTTCAGGCCACCAGGTAGCACTGCATTAAAAACAAACAGGATTCTGCAATGGAAATCACTGCATGGGCTCAGGAATACTTCTGAAAATCATTCTGTGAACACAATTCATCCCTGCACCCACAAATGGCAGTTAAAACTCTACCATGCAAAGAAGAAACCATATATAATAAATATGATTCAGAAAGAATGCCGTCTTCTCTGGAACTGATGTAGAAAATGCTTGTGTGGTCTTGTGATTCGAAATTTTAAATTGTTTTTGGAAATCATGTACGCCACATCCTTGGGGCTACACAGGAGAATTCAGCGCACTGTTCAAAAGCAAAGATCCGTAATCATATGGGAATACATTAGTGCACATGGTGTGGGCAGCTTGCACATCTGGGAAGACACCATAAATGATGAATGATATATATATATATATATATATACAGGTTTTGGAGCAACATATACTACCATCTAGACAACCTTTTTTTTCAGGGAAAATCTTACTAATCTTGACCAATTTTGCACTTCATTCTGCACATATTACAACAACATGACTCTGGGTGCTAAACGGGCCTGCCACTAGTCCAAACCAGTCACCCAATGAAAACTCAATGCATTATGAAAGGAAAAATACTACAAAGTAGACTCCGACTGTTGAGCAAGCTGAAATCCTCAGTGTTGTTAAAACAGGAGGTGATGCAACACAGTGGAAAACATGCCCCTCACCCAAATTTTTAAATATGTTTGGCATCAAATTCAAAATAATAATATATATTTTTTAGAAACCAATAACATTTCTTAATTTAACATTTGATAAATTGTACTCTTTGCAATTAAATATACAGTTTAAATGATTTGCAAATCATCCCATGCTTTTTATATTTACATTTTACACAGTCCTGCAGTATGGGACATTTTACACAGTGTCAACGTTTTTGGAAATGGGGTTTTACGAAAACAAACATTTATCAGTTGATACAAACCTGTTTTTTGTTTTTTTAAACCAAATTACAATGAAAAAGTTTTGGTTGTTGCAAACTTAAAATCATTCAATTTAACAATTTTTCTCAAAATAATTATAAAGCACAATGTACCCTTCTCTACCTGCGACCTTGTTCATTTATATGGTAATGGTAGTGCTTGGTTACTTACAGTAAGTGGTTCATTTTTCTCTGTAGTGTTTTGTGAGGTAGATACTACCATATACTGTTGGCTGGAATACATATAGAGACAATGCACTGAGATACATCAGATTTTCATCACCTCCGCAACAAGTCTTCAGAGACACACCTTCTCCAACAAGCTTGTCTCAGTTAAATGGTTAGCAAATGTCCCTCTACAGTTAACAGAATGAGGCTAAAAGTAAAATGGTGCATACCTGCCTCTGATATGTTTTCAAATATTGGTTCATTTTATTCACACCATTATTCTTACTGATTAAAAGGTGCATTATTGGTCACAGAAAATGCATAATTATGTGTTGAGGAAAAGGGTATTAAATCTGCCAAATAACGAATATTTAAACATAAAGAATAAGATTTCATTTGAACAGGGTAGAATTTACGGGGACAACTGTTTGCCCATTAACAGATGAGGGGACAATTTATAAACTTGGCAAATTAAGAGCTTTATCCTTATCACTCAACATGTTTTTTCAGCTATCAGTTCAAAATAAATTTGATGTATTTGGCCAGAAATATGAATTTTGGATGCTAAGAATACATTTAGACAAATGTGTCCCCTGCATTCTGTTCATTTCAGTTCTGCTTTATTTTCCAGCTGAAAAATGATTCACAAAAACAGCTTTTGAAAGGGTTGACAGCTCCACACATTTTGAGAAGCAATTTTGTATGGTTACAGGAGCAGCTCCTGATGTTAAATGCCTTTGACTTATGAACTGATTGAGATGATTTTAGTCATTGTACCTGAGTAACCAAAATAGCAGATTTTTGCAGGCGCGGAGCAATCAGACTGGCAGCTTGCAGGGCAAGAATAAGGGTATAATTCAATATGCTTTAAAGTGACCGACAGCAGACCTTGAGAGTGCAGGGGACAAGTTTGGTGCTAAAAGCACAACACCTATATATATATATATATATATATGCTCTCAAAAAGTGTTTTTTGTTCCTTTCACATCTAGCAAACAATATTGCAGCATTTATGCCCATATAAGTAGTAATAGCTTCTTTCCCTATACTGTGAGACTTCTTGATGCATAGGTGTTTTAAATATCCAAAAAACAATATACAATTGTTGTGTTAATGAATATACCTAGGAATCACTTGGGATTATCTATGCAAAATATAGGCAACAATTTTTTACTATTAGATCCTTTTTATAGTAAAATAAAGTTTTCAAGCACTTTACATTTGCCCCTTATACATTATTTTAAATTGTCTTTCAAAATTAAGGATTTTTGTTCAAATAGGCACATAGGCACTATAATGCAAATATTTCACAAAGGTACTGCATATTGTATGACATCAGATTACATGAGATCAATGTGATAGCAATATTAGATACAACTTATTTATGAGTACCAATATTGCTACCACATTTGTTGTTTTTATGCAACCTTACCTTATACAAAGATTTAATAAGTGAAAAACTCATACTTAATATTATTTTGAATAGATCACAGTATTTTACTATAATGATGTTTGTTGTATTTTGTACTGCATCTACCTATATTTCTGTATACTGTTTTTTATCTATATACAGGTATGGGATCCGTTATCCCTTATCCCTTATCCAGAAAGCTAAAAAAAATTCTAATTTTTAAAAATGATTTCCTTTTTGTCTGTAATAATAAAACAGTACCTTGTACATGATCCCAACTAAGACATAATTAATCCTTATTGGAGGCAAAACAATCCTATTGGGTTTATTTAATGTTTAGATGATTTTTTAGTAGGATTACAGAAATTACGGAAAGATCCCTTATCTGGAAAACCCCAGGTCCTGAGCATTCTGCATAACAGGTCCCATGCCTGTACTATGATGGAGGTTTAGTCTGAATTAAAGATTCATAATTTCATCTCAATATGTATTCTTATATAGTTGTGATGACAAAAAAAATGATCTGAATCATTAAGCTAATTTACCCAAATATATCTAAAATACATACCTTGTTGGTTGTCTCTTTGACACCTAAACCTAAACACCTTGTTTTTGCTAGTTAATTTTTGATTAGGTTTGTAATACAGTTAATATAAAATTGCCAGAAAGTTAAAACATTGTTATGACAATATTTCAAAATCATTTGCCACACATCATGTGGCACAATGGAGAGAATATGAAAGAGCCAGAGTAACACATTTTAAAGAAATCGTTGTGATCATGATGTAGAAAGAAAAAAAATCACAAATGTCTTCTCATTTATTAAAAAAATCCAAATCTAAAAAAACCCCTCTAAACACACAAATTAACTGAAGATAGTTACAATTTGCGTAGGGCAGCTTCCATTGACTTCTACATGGCCTCAACAGCTTTTGTATTAGTGCTTTTCATGGTTCTAATAAATAACAAATGGAGTAATTTCAAATAATTTACTCAAGTGTTTTTGAGTAATTAGTATAATCCACAATTTTTAGTGCTAAAAAATGTGTTAAAAAAAACAAAATATGAACGTTAGTAAATGGGCCCCATAATATGCTGCAAATCAAACCACAACCCCCCACTAGCAGTCTTCCTGGCATTCCCCCACATTTCTTTCCATTGCTCTAATGACATTTTGGTACAGATTGTTGATTTACTTTTAGCATATAACGAAGTTTAGGATATGGGGAGACATATTAGTAGAAGATAATAATCATTTTCTGAATTGTGAGGAAAGATTTGTACTTTAAAGATTGTGTTTTTCATTTATACTATAACTTTGCTGAGATGGAATTTTTAATTTCTGGAGACAGGTTTATTGGTAGGGTTTCTGTTTTGTCTACATTTAGCTTACATAAATCCATAATATATACTGTAGTCTGCCAGGAGCACATGGAGGTTTGGTAAAGATATTATGGGATTAGTTAATGTTAAAAGGACATTGTTTGCAATTAAAGAGATCACAAACTCATAATCTCCAGTTCCCAGACAAGTAAAATATTTCTGATTCCTAAGAGCTGATGCAAGAGGTTCAGTGCTAAATGTATATAGTAGTGGTGATAAGCTGCACACTTATCTGGTGACATTATGGATGGGAATATAACAATTGGTCGATACAGGTAGTTTGTTTTAGTGTGGGTGTAGAATACAACCTTTAGGTTACTGTGAGAAAGGTCCTTTAAACCCCATCTGCTGGAGAAGTGAATTACTTTTCAGCATCAAGGCTCAACAAAAGAGTGGGATTTGACATTAATTGACAACCCCAAATAAATCAATAACACGGCACATATTATCAGTGCTTGTTTGCCATGTATGAAACCTTCTTGGTTCAGATGTACAAGTGTAAGTGTAATTGTAACCAGCCTCTTTTGTTAAGATCTTAAGATCAAAGTTTAGGAGTGCAATTAGCCTATAACTTCCATATTGACTAGGGTTTTTTCTGTCATTATGAAGCACTTTTACAGTATATTGGAAGACAGCATAATATGAGGTATTAGTTTACCAGATAAAAATTATAATTTAAAAGGTTCACAAGATGAGGGGTCAAGATATCTGCATATTTTTTTGTATTACAAATAAAGTATACCATCTGGACCAGGTTATTTGAACAGGTGAAATATTTATTTTGTAGATTCCACTTTGTTGCTTGTTATAACTTTATTTCTAATTTCTAAATCCTCATATTTTTCTGCTAGAATAGCTTGTATGGAAAAGTTCATTTTAGCACATTCACTATCTGAGGGTTTTGGTAAATTATACAGATCTTTATACAGTCCTTTAAAAAGCCATCTTCTGTGAGGGAAATCAGTGGCAGTTATAACAGTGTTTGTTCTAGTGTGGTTTTATTTCTATGTGCCACTAAAAATATGAATTTGCCTCCAAAAACTGCCTTGGGCTTCCAGTATAATGTGGAGTTATTATCTACTGAGCCTAGACTGAGCATGCAAAAAAAAAGTATTTTGAAGTTTGTAAAATATATAAAGTTTGGATCATCATTTAAATGGCTTTCAGCTAATCGCAAGAGAGAAATCTATAGTCATTATAATGGCTGAAGGATCTGTCCAGTGTATCAGTAGAGTATTTGAAACAGCTAAGAAGAGAAGAAGGTACCTGGACAGCAAGAAGTTGTCCACTTTGGTATATAATGGATGTCGCACAGAATAAGAGGTGTTTGTTCCCTTAAAAGGGTTCTCCCATCCTCTGTATCAGCTAGCATTAATGCAGGTTTTATATAGACATAAAAGGTTTAAAGATGGAAGTGTGTGGTTTTTTTTTTTTTTTTTTTTACTTACTGTTATGTTAGACAAAAGCAGCAGCTCTCAATGAAAAAAAAAACAGAAAGAAAAAAATAAGGTGTATAAAGACTATTGGCACCGGGGGTTGGTATCATTTTTGCCACTGTATAGGCCATTTGTAAAGGCTAACTAAAAATATATTTTTTGGAAGTGTACAGTGTATACAAAAGGGGGAAAAAACAAATGGACTATAAAGAATGAATGATTAATAAGGACAATCTATGGTTGTTTACTAAAATTGGGCCCCTAAATATACCATAAAAGAATAATCAATGTCAATACAAAGAATTCTCAATGGGGTAGTTTAGACCACAGCTGAAAAAATAAAACAGAAAACCATGCACAAGATTACAGGAAATAATGTTTTAGTAGGTTAGTTTTACTAAGGTTAGTTTTATTTCTGATTCAAAGATTTGAATCAGTCACCAGTAGTAAGTCAACCTACATTTAACGGCAGACATGAGACATTTAGGGACCAGAAAGTATCACTCAAAAAAACAGAGCTGTGGAGTGGGAAGCAATTTCGAGTAACTGGAGTCGGAGGTACCATAAACTGAAGAGTCTGCGTTTAAGGATTTATGTACCAACTCCATAGACCTGCAAATAACTTTTTGTCAAAAATAACCCAAAGTATATAAGTAAATGCTGTGTAACTATGTAATCCTCCTGGGATATAAGCATAAATCCTATTACCAAAAAGTATATTTTTATCCTAAGGCTTTTTGCATATTATGTGCATTTTGGATCTCCCTGTGCAAGGTATTTAAAAAATAAAAGCTTCAATAGCTCTGTAGACTACTTTGACAATGCCACTTCAATACATTTTGGCACTTGAATATATGTTGTAATAGGAATTGGTCACATAACTTACTGAACTACTCTGTGTGTAATATGCTTCTATTTTACAACAGGGGATACATTATTCACTATATAATAGTCTCTATGGACAATGGCCATTTAGTAATTCTGAGTTTTCTGGAAAACTTATTTCCATGTAAGGGATTTCATACTTCTGTAAATGATAGTTTGTACCAATGCCGTGACCTACAGTAACCAATATTTAATTAACTTTGGTAAGTTTAGTTAGTCGATAGTTTTAGACAGCTAACAACACCAATGCACTCCTACTGTTCCTTAGCCGAATGCGTCCGATTGCGTTTTTTTCGTAATGATCGGTATTTCGCGATTTTTCGGAAAATTATCACGACTTTTTCATTGCCATTCCGAATGTTGAGCAAAATCTGGCGATTTTTTTCGTAGCGTTAAAACTTGCGCGAAAAGTCGCGCCTTTTTCGTAGCCATTCCGAAAGTTGCGCAAAATGTTGCGATTTTTTCGTAGCATTCGGATTCATTCAGTATGGTGACTTTTCTTGGGCCAGGTTGGAGCTGCAGGGTGCCATTGAGTCCTATGGGAGGCTTTCAAAATCATGCTGAAAAAAATCAGTCTGAAAGTTTCGCCCGCCGCTTACGAGCGCTCAATACGAAAAAGTCGTGATAAGATACGAGCGAATCGTAATGGCTACGAAAAACTCGTGTTTTTTCGCGCAAATCGTATTGGTAACGAAAAAGTCGCGACAATTTCCAAAAAGTCGTAAAGGCACCGAAAAAATCGCAAAAAATACGAAAAAGTCGCAAAATGTTCGTTTTCCAATCGGAATTTTTCCAATTCGGATTCGAATTTGTGTCTTAGTAAATCAGCTCCACAGGGTGTATTAAAGAGAAGAGAAATATTTATGAACATAGATGCTAAATAAAACAAGCGCAGCTGCTAAGCAATTGGCCACTTGATTTAACTGATCTACTGCCAGTTAGGCAATGAAAGCAAAGATCTGGCTGCTATGGGCATCTCCACTTGTGCAATTTATAATGTGTTCTGGTAAACCAAACTCTAGCCATAATAATTCTCTTATTTAGCCATTGCTTCTGTGAGACTATTGTTCTTAAAAGGATGTCTGAAACTGGAATGCTGTGTTAGCTTTATCGTACTGACATGCCAGAAAAGACACATGTTGGGGGATTTACACCTGTCTTAGTAAGGTAACTGAAACGTTGTTTATTTTTTGTCATGTCACAATAAAACCCTAAAAAGCACTGATGTGTAATACTGGCCGTATGTGTGGGAGTCACACCAATGCTGAAATTACTACCAGAAGTCTTAAAGGAACAGTAACACCAAACAATGAAAGTGTATAAAAGTAACTAAAATATAATGTGCTGCTGCCCTGCACTGGTAAAAGTTGTGTGTTTACTTCAGAAAGTCTACTATAATTTATATAAATAAGCTGCTATGTAGCCATGGAGGCAGCCATTCAAAGGAGAAAAGGCACAGGCACATAGCAGATAACAGATAAAACACTATTGTATTCTACAGAACTTATCTGTTATCTGCTATGTAACCTGTACCTTTTCTCCTTTTTTCCAGCTTAAATGGCTGCCCCCGTGGCTACACAGCAGCTTATTATATAAATTATAGTAGTGTTACTGTAGCAAACACACCAGTTTTACCAGTGCAGAGCAACAGTACATTATAGTTTTATTACTTTAAAGCTCTTTCATTTTTTGGTGTTACTGTTCCTTTAAGAGTTCTCCTAAACTCTCTTTCATAAGGGTGTCTGAGGCTGCTTTATGCTAAATGTAGAACATAACTAGGAGACTAGTGGCCCTTGCTATGTGCACCTAAATATTTTTAGAAACCGCCACTATGTATGCATAACTATCTGACCACTGGACCCCACAAATTTATATGCATAACTACCATAGACCCCCACACATTAATGGCCACTAGTATGTGAAATGGCATTTGACAGTAATAACTATGATCAGTATCCCCTTTATGTGCATCGTTAAGTGACTTTCAGGCCTCAGTTCTGTGGCCTGCTATGTGCAGCTCTACGTGGCTAGCAGCCTAAAGAGCAGCACCCATAACAATTCGCAAATCCTTATCAGACCAGTGACCCTATAATGTGCAATACAATATAACTTAAATATAAGGTCACCCTTTCATACATCTTGAGGTTCCTAGTATGTGAAAGTATACAAAGTACCCACTACCAGCAACATGGTGGAACAACAAATCCCCCCATTCCACCAACAACGCACTGTGTATCCTCTAAATCTCCAGCAAGTGGCACAGTGAATATCCCCAACCCCTCCAGCAGCATCCAGGGAAACTGTGAACACCCCCCACCAAAAACATCTGGCATAGTGAATGTACCCCCAGCTAGTGGCACGGTAAATCCCCCACCAACCCCAAGTGACACAGTATATCCCTCCGCCCCTAGACCCAGAAAATGTCTGTGTCCCCCAAATTCCCAGTAAGTGGCACTGTGTATCCCCACTCGCCAGTAAGTGGCATTCTGTATCCTCCCCACTCCCCAGCAAGTGGCACTGTGTATACCCCCCACTCCCCAGCAAGTGGCACCGTGTATCCCCCCCACTCCCCAGCAAGTGGCACCGTGTATCCCCCCCCACTCCCCAGATAGTGGCACTGTGTATCCCCCCCCACTCCCCAGTAAGTGGCACCGTGTATCCCCCCACTCCCCAGCAAGTGGCACTGTGTATCCCCCCCCACTCCCCAGCAAGTGGCACCTTGTATCCCCCCCCCACTCCCCAGATAGTGGCACTGTGTATCCCCCCCACTCCCCAGTAAGTGGCACCGTGTATCCCCCCACTCCCCAGCAAGTGGTACTGTGTATCCCCCCCACTCCCCAGCAAGTGGCACCGTGTATCCCCCCCCACTCCCCAGATAGTGGCACTGTGTATCCCCCCCACTCCCCAGTAAGTGGCACTGTGTATCCCCCCCACTCCCCAGCAAGTGGCACCGTGTATCCCCCCCCCACTCCCCAGATAGTGGCACTGTGTATCCCCCCCCACTCCCCAGTAAGTGGCACCGTGTACCCCCCCACTCCCCAGCAAGTGGCACTGTGTATCCCCCCACTCCCCAGCAAGTGGCACTGTGTATCCCCACCACTCGCCAAGTGGCACTGTGTATCCCCCCCACTCACCAAGTGGCACTGGGTATCCCCCCCACTCACCAACAAATGGCACTGGGTATCCCCCCCACTACCCAGCAAGTGGCACTGTGTATCCCCCCCCCCCACTCACCAAGTGGCACTGGGTATCCCCCCCACTCACCAACAAATGGCACTGGGTATCCCCCCCACTCCCCAGCAAGTGGCACTGTGTATCCCCCCCACTCACCAAGTGGCACTGGGTATCCCCCCCACTCACCAACAAATGGCACTGGGTATCCCCCCCACTCCCCAGCAAGTGGCACTGTGTATCCCCCCCACTCACCAAGTGGCACTGGGTATCCCCCCCACTCCCCAGCAAGTGGCACTGTGTATCCCCCCCACTCACCAAGTGGCACTGGGTATCCCCCCCAATCACCAACAAATGGCACTGGGTATCCCCCCCACTCACCAACAAATGGCACTGGGTATCCCCCCCACTCCCCAGCAAGTGGCACTGTGTATCCCCCCCACTCACCAAGTGGCACTGGGTATCCCCCCCAATCACCAACAAATGGCACTGGGTATCCCCCCCACTCACCAACAAATGGCACTGGGTATCCCCCCCACTCCCCAGCAAGTGGCACTGTGTATCCCCCCCACTCACCAACAAATGGCACTGGGTATCCCCCCCACTACCCAGCAAGTAGAACAGTGAATCCCTACCACCCCCCACCTCCCCACCAGAAAATGAATGACACTGTTTCCCCTAAAGCCTAAGCTAGAAATGGCACACTGTGCTGAGCCTACAATACGAGTTGGCAAAGCTCGTACCAGGGGCATTGTGTGTCAGATTGCATGAAGACTTCGCTGCCCGCCATTTCCCAGAGCAAAGCAGTAGCCAGAGCTCAGATATCACTTTTTCTCCTTTTGAATGTTCCGCTCACTAACTAGCTAATCCTCCGCAGGGTGATCACATGGTACGGGCACGTGATCGTGATGTCATCGAGGTCCTTTCCGAGGATAGGAAGTAGACGCTACCGGCCAGACACGGCGAGTCCGGGAGGAGGACCGGGCCCCTAAAACTAGGCGGGCCCTGGGCAAGTGCCTGGGGCGCCGAGCTGATAATCCGCCACTGAGTGCTGCAACGTAGGTTGTACATTTGTACATTGCGCTTTGCTCTATGCCACACATACACAAAACAAATTCGAAGGTGCCCGACACAGAAATGGTTAATGTGCTGCTTTAATCCCAATAGTTTGTTTGTATGATAAAAAAATGTGCCCTACAGTATGTTGTGTGAACTTGTGTCTATAGCTTAACTGAGCACAGCTTTCTAGTCAAGAATAATACTATAACTAGTTGTTTTTGTGTTATATTATAACTTCTCTGTCTTTGTCTGATAGAAATACTAAATACAATATAGTAATTATCTTTGCCATTCTTTTACCTTTAGTATTGGAAGGTGTTAAGTTGCAAATTTTTAGTGTTCTTCCCCAGCAGTTTTGGTAGAAGTTGATAGGACTGGGTGTTTCTGTAAACAAAGTGCTACCAGTTTCCGAATACAAATATCTACCAGGGTCTGGGCAGGAGGGGAGCAGGGTAACAGGGAAATGCCCAATGGTGTGCCTGGCAAAAGGGCCTAGAGACAGCACTGGCACGTTTTCTTATCAGATTGCATTGTTCTCTGGCTACTTGGGGGGCTGTGGGCTAGCCATGAAGGGTTTTGTAGTCAGAAGGGGTACACATTTGTTCTGAGCAAGCATTTTAATAGTTCAGCATATTGTTTCTAAAGGTGGCCATACACGGATCGATTCTAGCTGCCAATATCGCCCCCTTAGACCGATTCGGCAGCTTATCACTCTGTGTAGGGGCACCAATATCTGGCCTGAAATCAGGCAGATATCAATTGGGCAGGTTAAAAAATTGTCAGATCGGGGACCACATCGGCTGGTTGATGCGGTCATCGAACCGACTGCGCCTATTACCGTCGTTCTAGTTCGATCATTTGGCCCCGTGGCCAAACGACTGAATTCGCCCGATATCGGGAGAGAGAAGATCTTAACGTGTATGAGCATCTTAAGTACTTAAAACTGGTTATCTGATTATAATAGCTGTGTTGTAAGACTGCTAAAATTACCCTTGTAAATGTTCCATTTGTGTTTTTTTGTTTATCAGAAAAAACGACGTGATGTTTATGATGGATAATGACACTCCAACAATCAGACCTCGAAGAATTCAGAACCAAAATGTAATTCACCGACTTGAACTCCGAAAAATCAGTTCAGGAAAACCTGGTTCTCACTGGCATCAAGTGAGAATTTTCCATCAGAATGTCTTTCCAAACTACACTGTGGTGAATGTGGAAAAGCCACCTTGTTTTCTTCGCAAATTTTCACCTGATGGCAGGTATTTTATTGCATTTTCTTCAGATCAGACCTCCCTTGAAATCTATGAGTATCAGGGCTGTCAGGCAGCGGAAGATCTCTTACATGGGTATGAAGGGGAAATATTGGCAAATTCTAATGACCAGAGGTCTGTAAACATCCGTGGTAAACTTTTTGAACGTTTTTTTGTTCTTCTCAATATTACAAATGTGGCTTCCAATGGAGAACACCTAAATCGGGAGTGTAGCTTATTTACAGATGACTGTCGCTATGTAATTGTGGGGTCTGCAGCCTATCTTCCTGAGGAACCTTATCCACCCTTTTATGAAATCTATCGTAACAGTGAATCAGTGACTCCCAACCCAAGATCCCCTCTGGAAGACTACTCTTTGCATATTATAGACCTCCACACTGGGAAACTCTGTGACTCGAGAACATTCAAATGTGATAAAATTATCCTTTCCCACAATCAAGGACTTTATTTGTACAAAAATATTTTGGCAGTCCTCTCTGTGCAGCAGCAAACAATTCACGTTTTTCAGGTGACCCCAGAGGGAACATTTATCGATGTTCGAACTATTGGCCGCTTCTGTTATGAAGACGACCTTCTAATATTGTCCGCTGTTTACCCAGAAGTACAACGGGAAACTCAAACAGGAATGGCAAATTTATATAAGGAACCCTTTATAAATTCATTAAAGCACAGACTTCTAGTATATCTATGGAGGAGGGCTGAGCGGGATGGCAGTGCCATGGCCAAGAGAAGGTTCTTCCAGTATTTTGACCAGTTGAGGCAACTTCGGATGTGGAAAATGCAATTATTGGATGAAAATCACCTTTTTATTAAGTACACCAGTGAGGATGTGGTTACTCTTAGGGTCAATGACCCCTCACAGGTACAGGTATAAAAATTTCTCTTTGTTAATACTACCAATAAATCTCAGCTAAGCAAGTTTTGAAGTCTGTTAACACATGTTCTTACAGGTTTAGCATTGCAACTGTCCCCTTGTGGCATAGCTGTACAAGTTTGCTTGGATAGTAGTTTTATAGCTACTAATTTATTCAGATTAAGAATCCAGTTTGCTTTAGAAGTGGAAACAATTTTCATCCTGTCTCCAATATGACTGTGAGGCCAGCCTCTGTAGCTTTGTACTTCCCTTTCTTTAAAAAAATTGATCCATTTTACCTGTGAAAACATCATGTTAGATATATATGAAATCACATTTCTGACCTTTAAAATGTCCTTTAAAGGGGTTGTGTTCGCCTTTTAAATTAGTTGTAGTTTGATGTAGAGAGTACAATTCTGTGACAATCTGCAGTCTTCATTTTTTATTATTTGTAGGCTAACTATTTGCTAGGGTTCAAATTACCTTAGCAGCCAGGCAGTGGTTTGAATAAAAAACTAAATTATATTTAGGAGAGGGTCTAAATAGAAAGATAAGTAATAATAACAATAAAAACAAAACTGTAGTCTCCAAGAACAATAGTTTATGGGCTGCAGAGGTCAATGACCCCCATTTGAAAGTTGAAAAGAGTCAGAAGAAGCAAAATAATTTAAAAAATATTAAAAATAAAGACCAAGGTGAAGGACTCCTTTCTAAACATTGCAATGGAGAGTTCATTGTTTGAGTTATATATAATATATATATTTTGTTTATCATTTAACTACACCCCTACATTTATCACTAGTTAAAATACCTAAAATTATATTCATCTGGAAATAATTAGGGCATTGATAGAGTTTATATAAATATGTAAATATTTATATAAATTATGTAAATATTTAGTTTTTAGTCACCATGTTTATACTGAAAGAGCTTGCTGAAGCCTTTAGAAAAATGGTTATACATGGCTTTAAGTGTAATTTAAAAATGTACTTCTCCAAACAATTGGACATTGACTGCCAAACAACTGCTGACTTCCCTGGCAGCCTCTCCGAGCATGTTCTGTCTGAGAGCAGAACACAAGATGCTGATGGTCTCCAGGGCCACAATAAGTAGGGTGCCTTAATACATATCAGAATGAGTACATTAATACATTATTGTATTGTTTAGTATTGCTTTCTTGACGTAATATATAGAAGTTGCATTTGAGCAAAAGTGAGGTCTGTTATTGGAGTTTTGATGTTGCATGCACTACTTCAGTTTAACCTGCATTAGCATTCCGCCAAGTTCACCTTACTCATTTATACCAGTTTGTCCAAATGACACCCATTTCTAGCCACAGACATAGAGAGTCCCCACGACTGATGTGAAAAGTTGTGAGAGATTTTTTTGTAAGAGATAAATGATGTGGTTGTCTAGTTCTTGGGATTTTTGAAGTATCTCTATAAGTCTATCTGAATATATGTTAATCATATAGGTTAGTAGGCATATTTAAAAATCAACAAGGGTTATAATTAAACATGATAGGAAAAGCACAGAATTATTATTAAATCAATAATTTTAAGATAACAATTTCATTTTATGTTTACACAAACTACGTCAACTGTAGGAAAAATGCATAGAAAATAATTGGACAATTTTTTTTCACTCCAGTGGAGATTTTATTCCAGCTTTCTTTTTGCTTGATACCTTCCTATGCCAATTTGTCATAAAACTGTTCTCTCCAAAGTGCATATTACAAGCTCTTGGAATGTATAAAAAAAACCCCATTTGCAACTTTAACATTTAAAATAACTACAGGGAGTGGAAGCTGTTTACTAGTGATTTTGCTAAGTGAAAAATGTAAAAGCCTTTACTACAGTATGTTCTCTCTAAAGGGTGTAATCATGCTTATAAATGAATTTAGATTTTTTAAATGACAGCACTGTGACAAAAATATTATAGCCCCCTGTGTAGACTGCAATTCAGTTGCAGATAACCTGCACCCCATAATACTCTTTAAAGAAAAAGCAGCGCTTAACTTCTTCAAATGTCTAATATTATCATGATCTATAAAAGCAGGTTAAAGGCACCTGAGGCTTATACCTGTTTAATGAAGGTTAAAGGTGTTAACTTTTGGAAATTGTACCCAGTTTGACAGTACTTTAGCATATGAACACGCTTTAAAAGAAATGATTATACACATCAGGGTAATGGAAAGCTTAAGGTAGTTGCCAGCTGTCTCTCAGTTTTTACTGGGGTTAAGCATGTTTAAACATGAATGTCGTATAATATGATAATGTTTAGAAGTCCTTAGAATTATGTGCCCTGAGATGGACTTGTAATTCAGTCCAAAGTTACAGAATATGGGGCCCAGGACAGTGCACTGACTGACAGCTGTTTGTTGGATGGTGTCAGTTGTATTTCCAGAACAGAGATCTGTAAATGATTATACAAATTGATCACATGTAATTTATTTATTTCATTATACATTATTAATTTGTGCATAACTTTTCCCTGCTTTTGTGTCAGGAAAGTATTACATATAGTTACATAGGGTCCATCAAGTTCAACTGTGAAAGCATTCAGATTCCCCATTTAGTTTTATTAAAACTGACCCCTAACTGTTTATTTAGTGGTATATCATCCAGGGCCCAGCACCATTACTTAGTGGTGTGTAGGAGCCCTCGAAAATACAACTATTCCCCAACTGTTTACCTTTACATTAACATTTAGGGGCACATTCATCAAAGTACGAGTTTGAATCCCGAAATGGGAAAAATTTGGATAGATACGATAATTTCTGATGATCGCAAATATCACGAAAATGCTTCCGGAAAAATCTGAATAGTCACAATAATATCGTATTGGCGATCCGAAAGTCACAAAATTTTTGTATCGAACGATCATAAACGGCGGGAAAACCTTTCCAATTTTGATCCTTCTGTGCATGATTTTGGAAGCCTCTCATAGGACTCAATAGCACTCTGTAGAAACCTTTGTACTCAGCGCGGCAATATGATTTTGTTGTATAGTTTTTGACGCACAGTACGAAAAAGTTGCGTAAATTTGTGAAAAAATCTGCGAAAATACGCAAGGTACGAAAAAGTCGGATTCGGCTCGATCGTAATTTAATAAATCTGCCCCTTAGTATGTTTTAGAGAGTGCTATTCTGAAATAAGACCAATTGAAAAGTTGTTAAGAAATGCCCATTCTATAACATACTAAAAGTGAACCTAAATGTGAACTACCCCTTTAAGACGTAATGTAATATCTGCTCATTTCTGTAGGACCCAATATCCAGGTGTATTGCCACTGTTTACCTAATTGCCACTGTACATAGAAACTATAATAGTCTATTTTTGTTCTATATACACATACCTCTACAAGTGCAAAAATAATTTATTTATGTATTTTCACAAGTTCTGTGTCTTAAAGAGGCGGTATATAATATGAATGCCTGTTATATATACTTATGGACTTATAGAATTATTTTCAGTTATTATTTCTCTATATTTGATCCCTCTTTTTTTCCCCTGTATTTTCCCAGCCTTCTTTCTTTGTCGTTTACAACATGGTTACCACTGAAGTCATTGCTGTTTTTGAGAATACGTCCAATGAATTGTTGGAGTTGTTTGAAAACTTCTGTGACTTGTTCAGGAATGCTACGCTTCATAGTGAGGCTGTTCAATTCCCTTGCTCCGCTTCCAGCAATAATTTTGCCAGACAAATTCAGCGCCGGTGAGAACATTATCTTTGAAATAAATGGTTCATATTATACCTGAAAGGGGTCTGTCACCCCTAATCCTATGAAAAACATTTTGCAATTTCCTTAATCAAGTGACCTAAATGGTTCAAATTCAGTTTGGCCAGGCACTTGAATTAGACCAAATCTGAATCATGCTGAAAAAGGCTTGGATTTGGCTGGATCCTAAACTGAATCCAGGATTTGATTCCTAAAAAAATATATATTAGTAATAAAATGATCCATAATGAAATGGTGCATTTAAGAAAAACTTAATTTAGTCTGAATTCCCCAAGATATGTTCTAAAATATTTGAAGTCCCTT
The DNA here is from genome assembly GCF_000004195.4 of Xenopus tropicalis. NCBI lineage: Eukaryota > Metazoa > Chordata > Amphibia > Anura > Pipidae > Xenopus > Xenopus tropicalis. The sequence goes on from NC_030679.2 coordinate 110,189,902, forward strand.
TTAGAGCACCCCTTTTGTCAATAATTAATTGATTTTGTTAGCACCAGGTCTTTTGTTACTCCTATTGTAACCCTAAAGCTGCTGTGTTTACATTAAAGGAGAAGGAAAGGCTAGTCTCAAGCTGCAGGCATACCTTCAGTTCTCTCAATAGTGCCCTTAAGTCTCCCCATATTTCGCCTATTCAGATGATCAGAAGCTTCATAGAAAAAAAACTGCTGAGCTCTGTAAACAAATTTCCCATAATCCCACGCTCCTGCACCAAGACCAAGATCCCTCTACATGCACAGTTTGTAAGGAAGCTTCCTGCTGTATTGCTCAGATCACCCATTCCTAAGGGGGTTCTTAGCATTCTTATGGGAGGGGGTAGGAGAAGGAGATAAGAAATTGTTTCTTTTGATAGAGGACTTAGTGCAGCATTTCTGTGAGTTCTTATGGCTGTATTTACATAGACCTTTCTGATAAAGCTTTCTTAGATTTTACCTGTCCTTCTCCTTTAATGTATTCAATTAATCAACATCAACAGCTTAACTTTATACTAGCTAGGAATTTTGGTTTAACTCATTGCATGTCTGACTGGCTACAGCCTTTCAGTCCAAATAACCCTACTTTGGCATCATAAGCCTCTTAAAAGGATATAGCCGGGGCATGCCTGCTGGTCAACACAGGTGTGAATTAACCCCTAATTAAAAAATAAAAATCTAACATTACAGTGTTTCTCGTATATGGCAAATCTCGAGCATTTTGAGCAGTAAACGCAGCCAGCATTGTAGGTGTGTTGTGCAGGTAAGACATAAATAAATGAGCCATGTATGACCTATAAATTTCTACTTGTAGGCTAATACAGGCATAACACTAGGCATTATAATATGTTTAGTGGTTTTCTTACTAAAATCCAGAGAGGATGTCAGAATCTGGCATACAAAGTTTTTTTTTTTTTTTTATGGTTTGCATTGTTTTTCAGTCAAACCTTTTTTTTAACATATGCATTGCAGTTTCAAAGACACCATTGTGAATGCAAAATATGGAGGCCACACAGAAGCGGTGAGGAGGCTGCTGAGCCAACTGCCAATCAGTGCACAATCATACAGTGGTAGCCCTTACCTTGACCTATCCCTCTTCAGCTATGATGACAAGTGGGTGTCTGTTATGGAGAGACCTAAGACTTGCGGAGATCATCCAATCAGGTATGAGTAAGCTGTGAACATTTAACAATATTTTACAATGTCACAGAGATTATCTTTGTTGCTATATACTTTCTTTTGTGTTCCTATGTATAATGTTATCTTTATTCACTTAAATGTCAAATAGTGTTGTATATTAAACTGAAATTTCCTCTGTTGATATTATTTAACTTAAGGTATGTATCGTATTTATGTTAAAGGACATGTCAACCCCAAAAATAATTTCTTGCCTAATAAAAGAAAACGTAACGCTAAGCAAGTTTGCAATGTACATTCATTACATATTTGTAATGGTGTTTTAATTATATGTATATATAACTGCTATTAAAAGCAGTATCTGCTTGTCCTTTCTATTCTCTGCCCTGGTGGCTCTGGTGTTTGAAACAATGTAACACAAGGCAGCAGATTTTACAGACCTGACTTGCTGGAGGAGCCTGTCACTTGCAACATTGTTTAAAAAGTAACAGGAGTTAAGCAAATGCTGCTTTTTATAACAATTACATTTACTAATACCTTTTAAAGCGCTAATCATTTTTAATAAATTGATATTGGAAAGTTGCTTAGAATTCTGTTTTATTTTATTAGGCAAAACATTATTTTTGGGGTTGACATATCCTTTAAAGGAGAAGGAAAAGCTAAGTCACTTGGGGGTGCCAAAATGTTAGGCACCCCCAAGTGACTCGAATCGCTTACCTTTTACCCTGGGCTGGTGCCCCTGTATGGAGAGAGCAGCACCAGCCCGGGGTAGCAGCGATCGCTTCCTCCTTCGCCGCGCGCGCATGCACAGTAGAGTGAAAAGCCGAACTTTAACAGAGAAGTCGGCTTTTTCACTCAACTGCGCATGCGTCTGACTCACAGTCAAGGCTTAGCGAAAACCGGAAGGAGGAAGCGCATCGCTCCGGGCTGGTGCTGTTTTCTCCTAACAGGGGCACCAGCCCGGGGTACAAGGTAAGCGATTCAAGTCACTTGGGGGTGCTTAACATTTTAGCACCCCCACGTGACTTAGCCTTTCCTTCCCCTTTAAGGATTCTAAAAAATGTCTCATGGCCTAATCCCAAAATGGATCTGGGATTCCTTGGCTACCCTGGTTTCCGTTCTTCAACTCAGTCACATATTTGGGGCAATAAATTATGTTTTAAATATAAAAATTAATTGAAATAATGCTATTTTTTTGTTGACAAAGGCATTTAAGGTTTCTGAAAAACCTTCAGAGTGAAGAAATGAAAATAAAGCATGTTGTTTACACATTCATTCATTTAAGGCTTTCTTGTAAAACTTAGCATTGCTGAACACCTGTGCCCTGGGGCCAGCATGTAGTAACTAATAAATAAAAGTATGTAAAGTCTAATTATTGGATGTGTTTATAGCAATATTCCCCTGTAGAGTAAACAGAACTATGCAATCCAGTGGTCAGAAATAGCTGGGGTTGTCCTTTTGAAGTTTTTAAAGGCCTTGTTAAAAGCAGGAAATATGGCAACTGGCACCCATAGCAGATAATTAGAAGTGTCTTGTACTGTACATATAGGTAAGGCTTTTCCAAATTATTTGAACATTAAAAACCAAATAGGATTGTTTTTGCCTATAATAAGGACTAATTATATCTTGGTTGGCATCAAGTACAAGGTACTGATGCATTATTACAGATAAAAAGGAAATAAGGTTTAAAATTCTCAATTATTTTATTAAAATGGAGTCCAATTATTCTGAGCTTTCTGGATAATGGATCCCATACCTGTATAGTAAGTCATGCACTCAAGTTGTCTTTCTAAATAAAACCTTGAATTTATTAAATCTTCAACAAAAGCAAGGAAAGCGAGACCTTAAAGCTTAAACCAGCTTTGAAATGTTGCATATATTTTCTATTTTACAGTAGATTTCAGTAGCAAGGATTTTAAGAGTTATTGTCTCACAAGTACTGGCTGCTAAAATTTGAGGCTAACCAGAGCCCCCCATAATCCACCTGGTTTGTAGAGAGGGCCAGAAATGCATTTCATTATAAGTGTTGTTACATGACCCCCTGTCAGGGAATAATGTACGTTGCTTAATTTTTGTATTACTGAGGATTACTACAAATGTCCACTTTTAAGAAATAAGTTCTAGTGCATTGATGACCAACTGTGCTAAAATAATCTGTTAAGGAGCAGCTTCTATAAGCATGAGGCTATCTCTGTACAGGTTTTAATCCACATACTGCCAAACAAGATTTTCTTCCATAGTTTAAAAATTTCTCCAAAGTGTTCAGCTTGCAAATGTAAAGTACCTGGCGTGGTGCTATTCTGTGTCTTCATGCTGCTCGTCTAAACCTAAATTGCACTGCTCTATAGAAACGCACTGAATAAAAGCAAAATAGCCAAACAATCACATGGGCTGTGGGTATCCTACATGTTGTTTTTTTTGTTTTAATTTCCCAGCAATCTTGCATTTTTGGACTAGATGTAATGAATGTAAATGAGAGTAACTGCTTTGAAAATGGTCTTTGATTACAAGCTGTTTAAATTGTAATTTTAGTTGTTGGTAACATTGTAAGAAATTGCTGAGAATTTTCCTTTGTATGTAGCAAATTGCTTTACATTGGAGAGTTAAAAACATTTTGGTCAGTTTTGAGAAAAAAAAGAAGCTTTATTCTTTCTTTTGAAACAAGGAATCAAAACGCCGAAACTGCCTTTAAAATTACTGGCGATGCATTGTTATGATGCCTAATGGGAAGGCAGAAGAATGCAAAATATATTTAGGGCTTTAACATTTTCTTTGGTTTCTTCTCTTTTGCATATAAGCTGGTAATATTTGTATAAAAAATATCATTAATATCATTGTGGAATACTCCAGGTACTGCATCTAAAAGCAGCTAGAGAGCTTCAAACAGCCAGAGAGCTTTTAGCTAAATGACTAAGCAAATACTCAGAGACATAAAAAGAACCGGATTACTAGTAAAATTGTATTAATAATAAACAGGGCATCACTGCAGCCTGACACCCTTTTAGTTTACTCTATTCTTTTTCTGGCAATAAAGTAGCATCTTCAGTATGCAAACCAAGAGCCAGGGGATTCCAATTTGCCTTTGCTAGTAGATTGCATGGGGTCTCATTAGGGTGTTACTAGTGGAGCCTAAGAAGACAAGGATAATGCGTTATAAAAGGAAATGAATGTGGGAATAATAGGGTTGTGTGTTTCAATTTTTTAATCTCAAGGTTGTTTAGGTGCAATAATATATTGAGGCATAATGCTGGTAAAAAGTGAATATTAGCCAGACTGCCCACTCATTGGTAAGGGCACTATCTCGCTACCCAGTTATTACTGAAGTGTGGGTCTAGCCCATCATAAAGTGGGCCAAAGTCTGTGGGAATGGCAGCCCGAAGACAATTTATGGTGGGATTTTGTAAAAATGTCTGTTTGCTTTGGTGCCGTAAATACTCACGGAAGTCCAGCTTGAAGGCCAATTTGAGTAAAATTTGGGGAGAGTGCCTGTTTGCTCTTCAAGATAGGCAGGAAGCCTAGCTTTAAAGCTAATTTGGGAAAATACCCGTTTGATTTCATAGATGTGGAAACCCAACCCAAGGCCAGTTAATGTAAGGTCTGTGAAAAGATTTTATTTGCATCACTAGGTAGTTTTAAAACTTTGGCTGATGCAAAAATGTATCTATCTGTAAGCTTGTTATTAGCTAAAGGGGTAACCTACACAAATTCTGAACCTCAAAACTGGTCTTTACTCTGATATAAATTGTTTTGTGGTTGCTTGGGTTGGTAACTGTGGCATTCAGAAAATATATTGATTTTGAGGGTAGATAGTATATTTTAATAATTCAAATTATGCTTACTTCCCTAAAAGGGGAATCAAAAACTGATCAACTTTATCCCGCCTTGGTAGGGTTTCTGACCTGGTGGTAATGAAATGGCTAAAAACATTCAAACATGAAAATATAACTCAGTTAAATAAAAAATACGTTTTTTTTTGTTTGTTTTTTTTACTCTTTTTCATATTACTGGCCAAGTGATTGCAGCTAATAGTAACTATAAAGGGCCAGTGCTTTACAGGAAATATTTGGCGCAGTTAGCAGCTATTACAAGGCAGAATTAAAAACCAAATTGAAGATGGCCATACATGCCAATTTTTAAGATCTTACCACAAAATTAAAGCTCACCACAGAAAAATTAACTTTCTCTTCCTTCTTATAGGATTCGTAGAAGAAATTTTATCAGTGGGTGAAAGTTAGTTTACCAATTGCTAAATATGCTTCAATAAATTCCATAGGAATGAATAGAAAGTGCGTGGATTTTAATGTGTCGAACTCTAATCTCACATTTTAATAAATCTACCCCTAAAGGTGGCCATACACAGGAAGATTTGCTCGTTTGGCAAGGTTGCCAAATGAACAGATCTCTCGATATGCCCAAGATGGGCGATATCGAGCTAATTTGATTGTTTGGACCTAGGGCCAAACAATTGAATTACAATTGCGGGCATAGGCACAGTCGGATAGGGAACCTCATCAATAAGCCAATGCAGTCCCCGTTCCAACGGAGAATCAAACCTGCCCGATTGAGATCTGGCCTAAAATTGGTCCGGGGTGCCCATACACAGGCAGATAAGCTGCTGAATTTGTCTGAAGGACCTGAATCGGCAGCTTAAATCTGCCCATGTATGGTCACTTTTACTGTTATAGGGCTGTTTTGTCTTTGGACATGTATAGCAGCTCCAGACTTAAAATTACCTTTACCACATTGAGCAAAAAACATTCTTCTATTTTGCTATGGTTCCGTGTAGGTAAATAGCGCGCTCTACTATTTCTGCTTCTGTGTACATACAGTCTAACAATGTTTATTATAATTAAAATTCTAACTATACTTGCCAAGAAATTATGCGTGGTTGCTAGGCAACTCATTAGGATATGTGCAAGCTTATTCATTGTGTTTCTGTGTTTGAGGTACATGCATTTCATAAGCATTTTTACAAACTTGATGTTGAGATAAAGCAGTTGAAGGCAACAGTAGATAGCTTGGCTGCACAGATATCATGAGGGTATGGGTCTGTATCCCTGTATCAATATTTAGTTGAGCCTCCTTTTGCAAATATAACAGCCTCTAGACGCCTCCTATAGCCTTTGATGAGTGCCTGGATTCTGGATGGCAGTATTTTTGACCATTCGTCCATACAAAATCTCTCCAGTTCAGTTAAATTTGATGGCTGCCGAGCATGGACAGCCTGCTTCAAATCATTCCATAGATTTTCCATGATATTCAAGTCGGGGGAGTGTGACGGCCATTCCAGAATATTGTACTTTTCCCTCTGTAGAAAGGGCTTCTTTCTCATCACCCTGCAATACAGATGTTCTTTGTGCAAATTGCGCTGAATTGTAGAACGAAGTACAGATACACCATCTGCACCAAGATGGTCTTCCAGGCCTTTGAGGTCATCTGTGGCTTGTCTGTAACCATTCTCACAATCCTCCACATATGCTGCTCCTGCATTTTCCTTAGCTTGCCAGACCTGGGTTTTACAGCAACTGTGCCTGTGGCCTTCCATTTCCTGATTACATTCCTTACAGAAACAGACAGTTTAAACCTCTGAGATAGCTTTTTGTAGCCTTCCCCTAAACTATGATACTGAACAATCTTTGTTTTCTTTTGTTTTTCTTTTGAGAGTTGCTTTGAGGATCCCATGTTGTCACTCTTCAGAGGAGAGTCAAACAGAAGCACGACTTGCAATTGGCCACCTTAAATACCTTTTCTCGTGATTAGTCACACCTGCCAAGAAGTTCAAGGCTTAACAATTTAATCCAACCAATTTGGTGTTGCCAGTAATCAGTATTGAGCAGTTACATGCATTCAGATGATCAAAATTACAAGGGTACACACATTTTTGCACAGCCAGTTTTTCACATTTGATTTAATTTCACACAACTAAGTACTGCTTCCCTTAAAATCTTTGTTCAGAAAACACCTCAATGAAAGACCTATCACTGTTATCTTTCTTGTTGAAAGTGGTGTAAATTATTGTCGGCTGACAGGGGTTCCCAAACTTTTTGACATGACTGTATGTAGGCCTTGAATTGTAGACTTTCACTTGGCACAAAGTCCAGGCTCAGTGAGACCAGACCTTTTCATGTAGCGCTGCCAGGCTTAATGCATGGAAATACAACCCACTGTTCATAAGTGAGTAGCCCTCCCCCCCAGCAACATATATTACAGTTACATTCCAATTCTACTGCTGCTAAAAATTGAACAGCACTGCAAGTCAGTAAATGTCACTGGCCTTTTTAAGAACAAACAGTGGCAGAAAGCCACTTCTATCATGTGATGTAATAGACGAACACAGATTGTGGGTTTCCCATTTGATTATACATTTGCATATGCACCATCATGGCTAAGATTAGTTTTCTAATGAAAAAATTGCCAGTTGACATTTTGTGTTATGGCATTTAGCAAGACTGTAGCAGATGATTGTTCATTGCACATTTGCCTTTGGACGTTATAATACGGTGCCAGAATGTTTACTATGTATTCAGCACTAAATACTCGCCCAATAAACCCCTGCCAGCATCTTCACTCCCAAACAGCCTTCTGCTTCATTCTTCTCGTATTCTGCTCTTTTGCATACATGACTTGAGCACTTGCAAATTAACAGAAAATGCAAACAGATTTAAAAAATATTCTTTATTTATATTTATGTACCCCCTTTATAACCATGTGCTCAGCATCTTCCATGGGGCATTGCCACTGTTCTTGTATTTTTGAACACAGTGTTTGGGTGTTCACACATCCTAGATTTTAGGGGCTAGAGATGTTCCTAGTAATCAATGTACAGCCTACCTAGCACTGCACTTTATATAACCCTGGTAGAAAGAATGCACCCTGTTACGCTACTGAAAAAGTAGACCTTTATACAGTGATATAACATGTAGCTTCACATCACTGAGTACTCTTAACTGCTTATAACCAATAACTGCACTGGTTCACCAGTTTTACAACAAGGTTACAGGTAACACCTGAAAGGGTGGTTCTCCTTTAAGTAACTTTTAATATGTCCTATTTCTAGCAAATTTGCATTCACTCTTCATTATTTACTTTTTATAGTTTTAGAGTTATTTGCCTTTCTCGTGTACGTCTTTTCGGCTTTCCATACCCCAGCAGTTAAAGGTAAAAACTAAGTAAGCTTTATCAGAAAGGTCTATGTAAATACAGCTATAAGCACTGAGCTGCCCTGAGTCCTCTATCAAAAGAAACACTGGATTTCTTGTCTCCTTTTTTGGGAACATGTTCTTTGGTATCAAACTTCCTCTCTTTTAGGGCTCATTCAGGTTTAGGGCTTGAGTCTGTTCAGTTCTCTCCTCTTTCCCTCTCCCTTCTCCTGATCCCCCGTCCCATAAGAATGCAAGAACTCACTTCCCCCACCCTTTGGAATGTCTGAGCTGAGCTTCCAACGGCTATAAGTGCAGCAGGAAGCTACCAAGACCAAGCTAAAAAGGCAGCTGCTCTCAGATGGAGCTTCTAGAGCTGTTTACTCAGGTATAGTAATTCTGCTGAATACATATAGTGTTCTAGGTGGCACTAATGTATCTACTGAATTAGTTCTGTGAATTGAATTAGTTCTGTGCTGATGAGCGAGGAAGAGATAAGGCAAACTCACTACCACCAGCCGTGCTGAATGAATCTACTGACAGTAAAATGCCACGACTTTCCTTCTCCTTTAAAAAAAACCAAACTATTACTCCATGAGCTTACAGTTTTATTGGCACTATTGACTCCTATATTATGTGATGAATTGAATGAGTTTAATAGTTTTTTATTATGATGTTCTCAACTGGTAAACAGTGGTATATTTTCTGCCTGCCCGTGCTATCTGTTATTTTTGTGTTAATGTGTTTTAGGGCACAATGTTATGAAGAAACATTACGCAGTGTATGGCATTTTGAAGCAAAAGTGTATTTTTTAGTAAATGATTAGAGATTACATGTGTAATATATAAGCTGTGTACAGCTCCAGATACCTTCTCTTTTTCCCCTCTCGATCTGCCCGCCAGCAAGGCTTGGGCTTTTTAAAACAGAAGTCATTTTTGAGTTACAAATAAGCAGGCACAAAATGTTTCACAATTATTGCAATACACCAAAAACATCACCGTCCCTCCACTGAAGCTCTTTCACTTTTTATTGTCTTTTTGTGAATTCAAAGGGGGGGGGAAGCGTTACCATGGAAACTTTGCTTTATGGTACTCATGGTGAATAGGCTACATTTAACGCCTTCTTTTCTTCTCTACACCGCTCTCTGTTCTGCTAAGCCTTGCCCATCTGCTCAGACCTTATATTATAAATGGAAAGGCTGAAATCCCCAAATAATAATAATATAGCAGAATAAATGTATGTGGCTGTCCTAAACAGCAGGTGGTATGATCCTGTGTTGCTGATATCTGATACCTGCTTTGATAGGATGTCGGGCAATGCCGGCTGATTATATCTGCTTTAATTCAGTACTGTGAGCAGCAGTGTTTGCAATACACATTTTCTAAGCCACATTTTGTTAATTAAAGACTTTTTTTTTTATAATTATGGCATGATCTGTTTAAAAGGGGACATTAAATGCAGGGATTTACATAGAAGTTGCAGTGAAAGCTGCCAAAGATGAGTTGGTGTCAAATGAAAAAAACAAAGCCAGATCCAACTAGACGCAGAGGGAAAACTATTGCTATCTGGACCCTCCAGCTCAGTTTCAATGGCTATGCAGTTTAAAGGAAAAATAAGTGCAGTAAGGTAGCCTAGAACACCTCCTACACCTCGGGCCCGGACTGGCAATCTTTGAATTCTGGCAAATGCCAAAGGGGTTGCTGTTAGATGCCACAGACAGTCACTATTTATTGGGCTGGTGGGGGCTGTTTGGGCATCTGTGTACTTGGATGCCAGAGCCACATATGAAACCCAGTCCTAGGGAAATGTGAATGGAATATTAGGATCTATGTGATATTTCCAGTTGGTCACTGTTTTAGTTATTTTACTTTTGTTTGTTTACTTGTTGCCCGGTTGGTAGAATCAGAAATCATAGCAACCTGAATGAGGCAGGGCTATATTTTTATTTTAATTTCTGTTGTGATGCTGTACTAATTATTATCTCTCATCCAAACCACTGTTAATCTAATTAGGGAGTTACCATAGCTATGTATTAGTTTAAATTCCAAGATATAAAAAGAAGAAAAAGAACCATTAAAAATGCCAGTTATTGTCAATGAAACCTTCATTTCACTTCCATTAGATTCCATGCTATGTTTTGCCACAGAAGATGATTTGTTGGCCTCTGCTTCTCAGATAAGTAACCATTAATCATGTTTGGTTTTTACACTTATGTTTATTTCTTTCAGGTTTTATGCAAGAGATTCTGGTCTTCTAAAGTTTAAAATTCAAGCTGGTCTTCTTGGGCGACCCATTAACCACACAGTGCGCAGGCTGGTGGCCTTTACATTTCATCCATTTGAGCCGTTTGCAATTTCTGTGCAGAGGACTAATGCAGAGTATGTGGTCAACTTTCACATGAGGCACAGTTGTACATAGGTGAAATAAAAAAATTAGTCTCTTCTCTATTTTTAGGACCAATGCAGAATGTTCATGCCATGCATGAGTCTTAACAGATTATAAAAAAAATTGTTCCAACTAAAGTGCATCAGAATGTAAGTAATGTTCAACTCTTCAAGTGAAACTCTCACCTGGAATGGATTTTACATGTTTATGAACATTATTGACATGTGATCCTCAAAGAATAGCTCAGTTGTTCTTACTATCTGGTTATGAGGTCACATGTTCTAAAATGTAGTCTCACTGTAACTGCTGCTGGTGCAAGCTTAGTGCTGGTGGATAGTAGAGCTCTTGGGCACTTCCTTCTCTGCAAACATCTAATTGTACAAACAGTTGTTCCAGCTGAGGTTTGTGAGCTTTACCCCCAAGAGTGTCTCTTACCGCATTTTCTCTCACACTGCCATGGCAAGTCAACCATATGCAAAATGATTCTGAGCTCTCAAAGAGAAGACTAGGGATTGAAAAACATGCCTTATTGCCTTGTAATATAGTATGAAACACTGTAAACTAAGCAAGTTGAGAGGTCTATTTACACACTCACCTCAATGTAGATACATTGTTCTTCTTAATTATACTGGTAGCCAGTTGAATTAGTTCTGTGTTGATGAGCGAGGAAGAGATAAGGCAAACTCACTACCACCAGCCGTGCTGTCCTAACTCGTCTTCTCTACCCAACTCTGCATTAGAGAGTTGGAGATCCATGGTCGGCTCCTCCAGAGTAATAGCCTGAACCCAAAGAGAACATTCCTACCATATTGGTAGGGCTTTGCTAAAGGTGAATGTGGATATAAATCCATATAAACATAACAATGTTCTTCCACCTAAGGCATAAACAGTTCCAGTCACCTTATGTAATGAATTTATAATGAATTGAAAGTTTATAATGAATTGAAAGTTTGTGGGGGGAGCTCAATATTGGGGGTTTTTTAAGGCAAAAGTTTATTTATTTTTTTTATTCTGAATGTCTTTTTTTTTTTTTCATTGATTATTTAGATATTCTAGCATTACCTGAACACACTTTCTTTATAAAAACACTATGTTCTCATTCTCAGTAACACGGATAAACTACACATGTGCCTTTTGTGCCAATGTTCATGTCCCTGTCACATACACCGGCCTATTTGGCAAGTTTGTGTGTAGCTACGTGGATGTGTATAATAGTTACTTTATATCACACAGGGCTGCTACCATGTAAATGTACAGGACCTAAAAGTCTGATGCAAAACTTTAGTTGTGCAAGAAAATACATATGTCCACAGCTATATTTTATGAATTTACTAAGATGTTTTGAGATTTTGTTTTTGTTCATAGCTTTTTTCCTTTTGGCAAAGTGTAAGCAGACTCTGCATTTTTTGCCATAAATAAAAGACATCTATAAAATTGGTGGTAAAGCAGTGCTAAGGCTTTTGTCATTAGTATTCACCATATCTGCTAAGACCTCATACACCCCAACATACATATTGTTTATCTTCCGCACAATGGCTGCAAAGGCCTCAAAAGCAACTCTACTGCGGAAAGATTTCACCTGTGCAAGGGAATGTGGGAAAACCTTGTAACCTTTTGTATTTAGAAGTGCTGTAAAAGCAAATACAAAAGTCTTTGGGGATGACACAATATATTTAGTACTATGCAGAAAGCTATTTTCTGAAAAATATCTTCTATAGAGATTCTCGCTTCATGTCAGCCACCTTTCAGCCTTGAGGTTTCACGGGAGCTTTGTCTCTATTCAGCTCGTCTTTGTCTTGTGAAGGTGAAATCTCTCTGTGTAGGCGTGATAACTCTTAAGTACATTTTCATATGAGCCTCTAACGACAGCAACAGATAGCATTTTCCAACCTGATCAATTGCATTACAGATATTTCTAAGCCTTCACTTCACTTATTATGTAGAAAACAAATGATTTTGATTCTTGAAAACATACGGATGCCAAAGGCAGTACCTTTTTATCTGTCCTGTAAAGTACATACAACATTGATTCTTTTTTTTTTTTTTTGTAGATGTTACTTTGCTTTTATACAAGTGAAAACATTTCTCAGATATTTATGTTTTAATTTAAATAAAGTTTTTAAAGTAAATAAGAAACTTTGTGAGTTGTATTGGATGTTATGTGCACATTAGTTTATTCTTTACACCCTACGTGTTCTAATATAAATTGTAGCGGTTATTTACACCAGCTGGGCAAGGTAAGTATTTAACACATGGTTTGAGTAAATTCTGATATCATTTTGGGTGGCCAGTAGGCTGGCACTGCCTTGATATAGCATTGACCTGTCATCAGAATGATTCTTTAAGAAAGATATATAAAGAAATATACTTCCTGCTTTTTCATTCTATTTAGAATTATGTACTTTATAAAAACAAAGGAAAAGGGGCCACTAGGTATTATACTGGTAACTAGGGCCACTAGGTATTATACTGGTAACTTGATGTAGCTGATAAGCTAAGAATACCATATATAGTGCAAACCATAGGACTAAATGGCATTCTATGATCGTTAATAAACTACAGACTCTGGTTTACAGGTAGCGTAAAGTGTTTTGTTTTATTCTTTAGACCTCTGTCTGCAAATTGGACAATATTTATTTTTTTACATTAGCAATCATTTCAGCAGAGGAGGCGTAAATATATGTTTATCTAAAGGTGGTCATACACATGAAGATCCGCTCATTTGGCAAGGTCACCAAACAAGCGTATCTTTCACCGATATGCCTACCTTTAGGGGGATGATATCAGACTGATCCGATATTTGGCCCTCGGGGAATCATGTTGTCAGGAGTGCATCGGCGAATTGATGCAGGGATTTTTAAACCTACGTGATCAATATCTGCCTGATTTTCAGCCAAAAAACAGTTGAATAGGCCCGTCTGAGGGGCCCATGCAGGGGTTGATAAGCTGCTGACTCAGACTATCAGCAGCATTTTTTATATATTTGGAAACGTTTGTACACATTTATATCTTAATTAATTGCTGATTTATCAGTTTCCCACTCTTAACTCTCTTGCTCCAGTAAATGGGTCATAAGCACCAGTGTTTCCCCACACACCAATAGGCTAGCAGCTCTGCATTACAAGCTTTAATCAAATATCATATTACAAAGGCATAAGTCACACTTCACTAATAAAAAGGATAAATCTGGACCCACTTGCAATCAGGCTTGTTAAATTGTTACAGCAAAACAACTATTGGAGACTTCTAGAATCTACACTTCATTTAGCTCTACACTGAGGGCTTCCAGCCCTTATAGAAAGTCTAGTGAATTAATTAGGAAAGGACTTGCTCTTACACAAAAACACACAGCCCACTGACTACTGCTAATACTCAAGCAAAATATATGGTAATATCCATATTAATGACACTTCAACTACCTTTCCCATTAGGGTTTCTAGTGTGCAGTTCTCTTATATGAGCGACTGTTTAATGTTTGGAATGATTACAGCACATTTACATTTCATTAATCATTTAGTGGTATGCACGATAAAAAGCTTTGAAAGCTGTTTTACAGTTTTTTTACAAAAGTATATTCAACTAAATTTTTCAATTTCTTTGCTATGTTTTCTGTTATGAAAATATTCAGTGAAACTTTTTATTTGTAAGGTCATATACTTGATTTCCTTGGGATAAGCCATTAATAACGATAGCAAAAGCATATCTTTTGGTTGAAATATATTATCCTGTATTATTGTTGATGATACTTCATTTACATCAGTGCCTGTGGAGCTTACAATCTAAGTCTCTATTACATTCACACACATACTATGGTCAGCTATACTATGGGAGAACTTACAAACTCCTTAGAGCTGCAAGGCAGAACTCAATCGTTCCTCCACCGGGTTGAAGGAAATATTCAATAAATGTAGCCCATAAACATACCAATAAACCTAATAACCATCACTGCTTATTCCCTTTTGTCATGGTTATGTGTTGGTCTGTTGATCAGGCAGGTTTGAAAAATTTCAATTACATTTTAGAGACTTGCCTCGTGATTGCACCAGAAGGGTCAGAATGATTACATTTGGAGTCTATTTTTGTGTATATGTCAAAACACTTCATCTGTCTAATCTTAAAGGAGCAGTTCAGTGTAAAAATGAAAATGGGCAAAATAGGTAGATTGCACAAAATAAAAAAATGTTTTCAATACAGTTAGGCAAAAATGTAATCTATAAAGGCTGGAGTGAGCGGATGTCTAACATAATGGCCAGAACTCTACTTCCTCTTTTGTAGCTCTCTAAGCTGTTAGCAGTCAGTAACCAATCAGTGACTTGAGGGTGTTGGCCATATGGGCCAAACTGTTCATTAGTTTGCATTTGAATCTGACCTACGTACTCACAAACTAACTGAACTCTTATGTCCCATGTGCCCCCCCTAAAGTCACTGACTAAGAGATTAGAGAGCTGAAAGCAGGAAGTAGAGTTCTGGCCATTATGTGAGACATCCACTCACTCCAGCCTTTATAGATTACATTTTTGCCTAATTAACTATATTACAAATATTTTTTTTATTTTGCACAGTCTGTCTATTGTACCCAGTTTCATTTTTACACTGAACTGTTCCTTTAAAGCTGAATAAAAAAAAGTTGGCCAGCTTGTATGTATTGCAATATATGGACAAACAATCCCTGTTTTGCTTAACACAGGTATGGAATCCCTAATCCGGAAACCCATTATCCAGAAAGCTCTGAATTACGGAAAGACTTTCTCCCATAGACTCCATTTAAACTAATAATTTAGCATTTTAAAACTGATTTCCTTTTTCTCTGTAGTAATAAAAATGACTTTGTAATAGATCCCAACTAAGATATAAATATTCCTTATTGGGGGCAAAACAATCCTATTGGGTTTAATTAATGGGTTATTGATTTTTTAGTAGACTTACGGTATGGAGATCCAAATTACAGAAAGACCCCTTATCCGAAATACCCTTGGTCCCAAGCATTCTGGATAATGGCGTCCTATACCTGTATATTGATAATGGGTGCAGAAGGATCTCTTGTTTCTGTTTACATGAATTTTGCGGTCACGGCCCCCTCTTAATTGTTTAAAATTTAGAGGTGAGCACAAATTTTTCATTTTTACTGTAGTATATACAGGAGCTGCGGCCAGCCCCTTGTAGCACCCAAGCTTTCCAGCTACAGTCAGGTGATCCCAGTGGAGCCAATTAAAGAGCAACCAATTGGGACTTATAACCTTGAAAGCAAGCAATGTAAAACTCAGTTCCTGTATAAAATGTATAATGAAGTATATGTATAATGAATCAAATGAAAAGTGTAGGACTGGCCAGAATGGTGATGACTTTGACAGTCGGCCAGCTTGAAGTATATTGCAGTATATGGATAAACACTCCCTGTTTTGCTTAAAGGGGAGGGCATTGCTTTGTAGCTGAATGCACAGAATGTCCTGTATATATTGATAATGGGTGAGTGCAGAGGATCTCTTGCTTGTCACCTCAGGCACGCAGAACTGTACACCAGAACAATAATACAACAGGATTATTACAATAATAGAAAATATGATAATACACATAAATAGGTATGGTTGCATAAGTTAAAGAAACAAGAGAATGGAGGTCCCTGTCCCATAGAGCTTACAATCATTTTAAAGGTGAACTCTGGCTTACGAGCAAAAACATGTTAAAGAGCCCTACACAGCACAGAAACCCCTAATATACCTATCGCTGTATCAGTCCTTAGCATGGAGCACCAGCCATACCTATTGCTGTAATCTGTTCCTTCAAAAACTGAATAAATATCATTTTTATATGCTGAAATCCAGCTGCAAAACAGTTTTTCTCTTTCTGCATCATTTGAAATCCTGGCAGGGAGAAGGGACTAAAACACTGATGTTATAAATTGTAACAACTTCTCCACAGCTTACAGACAGCATGCAGGAACTACATAACCCACAATGCATTGCACTGTGATGTTCCGTTCCTTATTGCTATCACGTGCAGGGAATTGTGGGATTTGGAGGATGCAGGTGAGGACAGTCGACTACTGTTACATTTTTTGGGGGGTCTCAAAATAGTCAGCCAGATCAGCAGGAGAACAGGGAACTGTTCCAAACCTTATTACATTAAAAATCATGAAATGGCTGGGGGAGAAAGAAACACAGAATACGGGTACAAGTACTACAGGCAAAACACACACGGGGGGGGGGGGGGGGGGGGGCATAGGATTTATTTTTATAAATACTATGTAGCCTCGCACCTCAGACAAATAACCTACTGGAACCAGAAAGCAGCATACACCAAGTGGGCTGAAATAGAAATTTGCAATTAGACCCAATACACCCCGCTGCCTTGATATGGTGTGAGGATTTGAAATGGGACATAGGACCCCTGTCCAAACCAGCCCAATTTAATCTTAAACTATGGTTCTCCACAGACAATTTGCTAAGACTTAACCCCACAACATCTCCGTTGACACCCTTCCTAAAGAATCCAAGGTTTAGCCTAGGAATGGAAAAACACTTTACTAGAATCTGGGAACACACGATGGTATTCCAGATCCAGCAATTATTTGATGGGAAAACACGTAAATTTATGGACAAAGTAGAACTAACACAACACTACCAAATTCAAGTCTGAAAGACTATATGTATTACCAATTACGACACTATGTCGGCTCCCTGTGCGCGAAACTGCAAAAATGAGACCTGACAAACTTTGAATACATTAGCGGTCAACATCACAGAAAGGCATGATTTCCACACTGTATAATATTCTTATTGATCAACGTATGGAGAACTCACTACATCCCTATATGTTACACTGGGATATGGAACTTGGCACCCACATAAAGCTAGAACAATGGGAAATGATCTGGACAGTGGCCGCCAAAACCTCTATATGCACCACTTTAAAGGAAAACCTATACAAAATAATATTCGAATGGTACCATACACCATCTCTTCTCTGAAAGCTTTTCCCAGGAACACCATCCACATGCTGGCGTTGCAACCATGACCAAACCACGATGTACCATATATTCTGGACTTGTCCGGTAATATCAACTTTATGGGACAAAACCACAGAAATCCTCTCAAAAAACACCTGCCTCACCCTGCAAAAAGACCCGCTGTCACATCTTACTAGGACTACCACTACAGGGAGTAGGTAAGCAGACACAAAAGGTGGTACAAAGTGTACTACGAGGGACACGCTGTCTGATAGCAGCCCACTGGAAATCCCCCACAATGCCATCCATACCTGAACTGATCCATAAGATACAACATATACGGAACATGGATTACGTACCAGTTATACTCCAGGATAAAACATTACCCTTTCTAGAGGACTGGTTTCTATGGAATTCATACTATGGACAGCTACATAATCATGTAGGTATGACCTGAACTGCAGCACGAGCACAGGGTAGCTACCAACAAAACTATAGAACTTGAGGTTAATTATGATTACCTATCAGATCTACGATAGAAAGATATGCGGAACCCATGGCAAAAACAAATGCAAAAATAAAAATGTGTATTTTATTCTTCTGTACAATTTAACATATACAGTGGTGTGAAAAACTATTTGCCCCCTTCCTGATTTCTTATTCTTTTGCATGTTTGTCACACTTAAATGTTTCTGCTCATCAAAAACCGTTAACTATTAGTCAAAGATAACATAATTGAACACAAAATGCAGTTTTTAAATGAAGGTTTACGTTATTAAGGGAGAAAAAAAACTCCAAATCTACATGGCCCTGTGTGAAAAAGTGATTGCCCCCCTTGTTAAAAAATAACTTAACTGTGGTTTATCAATTTCAATTTTCAATTTCAATATCAATTTCTGTAGTCACCCCCAGGCCTGATTACTGCCACACCTGTTTCAATCAAGAAATCACTTAAATAGGAGCTACCTGACACAGGGAAGTAGCCCAAAAGCACCTCAAAAGCTAGACATCATGCCAAGATCCAAAGAAATTCAGGAACAAATGAGAACAAAAGTAATTGAGATCTATCAGTCTGGTAAAGGTTATAAAGCCATTTCTAAAGCTTTGGGACTCCAGCGAACCACAGTGAGAGCCATTATCCACAAATGGCAAAAACATGGAACAGTGGTGAACCTTCCCAGGAGTGGCCGGCCGACCAAAATTACCCCAAGAGTGCAGAGACAACTCATCCGAGAGGCCACAAAAGACCCCAGGACAACATCTAAAGAACTGCAGGCCTCACTTGCCTCAATTAAGGTCAGTGTTCACGACTCCACCATAAGAAAGAGACTGGGCAAAAACGGCCTGCATGGCAGATTTCCAAGGCGCAAACCACTTTTAAGCAAAAAGAACATTATGGCTCGTCTCAATTTTGCTAAAAAACATCTCAATGATTGCCAAGACTTTTGTGAAAATATCTTGTGGACCGACGAGACAAAAGTTGAACTTTTTGGAAGGTGCGTGTCCTGTTACATCTGGCGTAAAAGTAACACAGCATTTCAGAAAAAGAACATCATACCAACAGTAAAATATGGTGGTGGTAGTGTGATGGTCTGGGGTTGTTTTGCTGCTTCAGGACCTGGAAGGCTTGCTGTGATAGATGGAACCATGAATTCTACTGTCTACCAAAAAATCCTGAAGGAGAATGTCCGGCCATCTGTTCGTCAACTCAAGCTGAAGCGATCTTGGGTGCTGCAGCAGGACAATGACCCAAAACACACCAGCAAATCCACCTCTGAATGGCTGAAGAAAAACAAAATGAAGACTTTGGAGTGGCCTAGTCAAAGTCCTGACCTGAATCCTATTGAGATGTTGTGGCATGACCTTAAAAAGGCGGTTCATGCTAGAAAACCCTCAAATAAAGCTGAATTACAACAATTCTGCAAAGATGAGTGGGCCAAAATTCCTCCAGAGCGCTGTAAAAGACTCGTTGCAAGTTATCGCAAACACTTGATTGCAGTTATTGCTGCTAAGGGTGGCCCAACCAGTTATTAGGTTCAGGGGGCAATTACTTTTTCACACAGGGCCATGTAGGTTTGGATTTTTTTTCTCCCTAAATAATAAAAACCCTCATTTAAAAACTGCATTTTGTGTTTACTTGTGTTATCTTTGACTAATAGTTAAATGTGTTTGATGATCAGAAACATTTTGTGTGACAAACATGCAAAAGAATAAGAAATCAGAAAGGGGGCAAATAGTTTTTCACACCACTGTACATCTATCACGACAACTACGAACATATGTACTTACTCAATCTTAAAAATGGATACTGTACTGTTACCTTGATTCTATGATGTCTTACCTTGTTTTTTTTTTTTTTTTTAAATAAATAAAAACAAATTTTTTTAAAAAAAAATCATGAAATGGCTGCATATTTTTAATTGATGAATATAGCACAATAAATTGTGTTTGGGTGGAGTTCCCCTTTAAGCATCATTTTAATGTCCTTTTTCATACAACAAATAACTCTCTATCCTTTATTGAAATAATAGCCACGCTCCATACACAGATTGTTATACTGAATGGTTTATCCCGTGATGGAAAGGGGAGGCAAAATCTAATTGATCAGTAGAAGTGCACGAGCATGATCATTCGTACACTGGGAAAACAGATGTTTTTTTTCCCTTTCAGCATCAGTTTGAAGTGTAGTTGTTTATAGGAGGGAGCCTCGGGGGAAAACATCTTGAAACCGGTGCAGGGATTATTTTGGCAGGCAGCTGCCAGATTCTCTTCTTCCCCCTAACAATCAAGGACATGGAAGGGCGGATTAGATGTACCTGATGACCTTGCTCACTATACATTGAGGTACAGAATGTCTCTCCTCCCTCCAGACCCGCTTGATATTTTAGCCTTTTGCTAATCACTGTAGCTATGACGACCAGATTGGCTGCAACTCCGAGAATAGCTATTAAGGAAATAAATTAGTTTGGTCTGTCCTTTACTAGGGGATGGATAGGGAGACAAAAATATTTTGTACAACTATATTACCGTGAGCAATAATTCTGCATTGCAGCCACTTTAGAGAGAATAGCCTCACCTTGTACAGGTATAGGATCCGGTATCTAAAAACCTGTTATCCAGAAAGCTCTGAATTATAGAACGTTCACCTCCCCTAGACTCAATTATAATCAAGTAATTCCATTTTTTTTTTTAAATAATGTCCTTTTTCTTTGTAATAATAAAACAGTACCTTGTAAGGTATAGGACGTTTTATCCAGAGTGCTTGGAATCTGGGGGTTTTCAGATAAGGAATCTTTCCATTATTTGGATCTCCATACCTTAAGTCTACTGAAAAATTGTTTAAACATTAAATAAACCCAATAGGAATGTTTTCCCCCAAAAAGGATTAACTATATCTTTCCATAATTTGGAACTTCCTGGATAACGGATCCCATCTGCACTTGATCCCAGCTAAAATATAATTAATCCTTATGAAAGGTATACCAATCCAATCGTGGTTAATGAATGTTTAAATGGTTCTTTAGTAGACAAAGTATAGAGATCCAAATTTCTTAAAGATATCTGGGAAACTTCTGAGCATTCTGGATAACAGGTTCCATATCTGTACATTAGTCAATACTGAGGGTTGAGAGGCAACATACATTTCTGTATTAACTGCCAAAACCCAATCTTGAGCATTGCCATTAGCACAAGCTTTTGTGTTTAAGACAAAGTATTTTAGGTTATTTTTAAAACATTTGTATGGTAAAAGAAAAAAAAAGTTCCTCCAGTTAAGACTTAAGATTTTTCAAAATTGAATCCTAAATAGGCTTAAACCCGGCGAATATCATGAGCAATAAAGAACAAAAAAGTACGTGGTTGCGATGCATTTATTAAGATGTGGGAATATTGCAGAAAGGGAAGAAGTAGCGAGTGAAACAAGTATTCACAGGCAGGAGTTTCAATTCAGGTCACTTACTTTTAATCTAGCCTGCAATCGTTTTGTCTTTCCTGCAACACTAAGTCGCCCTCTTTCCTCGTTAGAGTAAATCAGCGGCTGATAAGAGACGCTCACGCACACTGGAGCTGTTCTTTTGGAGACTACTTGCCTGATTCTTTGATATTAACGCATTGATTTGTCAGTGGTGACCCAGTTAAGCTCTTAATAGCACCTTCCGCACTGATTACAGAGAGAAGGTGAGATTGGCCTAAATTGCACAGAAGGTGCTTTTGCCAGTCATAAAATAGGGCACGAAATAGTTCCCTTTGATGTCGCTCACAGAAAATGAAATGCATGCTGTACCTGAAAGAGATCAGCCATGTACTGAAGCTGTAATGGGGGATGCTAGAGGGTTATCTGCAAGCACTGCCTGGGTCTCTACTAAGAAATTGTGTTTTCCAAAGGAAGGCAATAAACAGTGAATGAAGGAAACACCAGGAACTAAGGATGGGGATGTATATAAAGTTAATCTGTCTGAATTATGGAATAACTTGTCCATGAGGAGGAACTTTTTATGCTTTCAGGCCATAGCTATATGGTAATTTCCCTATGGGACCAAACTGTACGTTATATCCTTATAAATGGTCACATGACTCACTCAAACTTGTATATTATAATAATGTACCCCCTGTAAAATACAGTGGCTTGCAAAAGTATTCGGCCCCCTTGAACTTTTCCACATTTTGTCACATTACAGCCACAAACATGAATCAATTTTATTGGAATTCCACGTGAAAGACCAATACAAAGTGGTGTACACGTGAAAAGTGGAACGAAAATCATACATGATTCCAACCATTTTTTACAAATAAATAACTGCAAAGTGGGGTGTGCGTAATTATTCAGCCCCCTGAGTCAATACTTTGTAGAACCACCTTTTGCTGCAATTACAGCTGCCAGGCTTTTAGGGTATGTCTCTACCAGCCAGGGGCGCTTCTGCCATGAGGCGAGTTGAGAAACTCGCCTCAGGCGGCAGAAGCGCCCCAGTTACAAGGGGCGGCAAAAAGCCGCTCCTGGTAACTTTAAGAGCCGAATTTCCGGTTTTTAAACCGGAAATTCAGCTCTTCTAGTGCAGAGAGCGCAATTGCGCTCCCTGCACTAGCGATAAGACCGCCCCCGGACCCGCTCCTGCGCTGGAGAGGTAAGCGCTGGAGAGGTAAGTGCTGGAGAGGTAAGCGCTGGGGAGCGGGGGGGGGGGGGCGGCATCCAGGAGCAGCATCCAGGAGCCGCCTCAGGCGGCAAGAGGGGCCCAAACGCCCCTGCTACCAGCTTTGCACATCTAGAGACTGAAATCCTTGCCCATTCTTCTTTGCAAAACAGCTCCAGCTCAGTCAGATTAGATGGACAGTGTTTGTGAACAGCAGTTTTCAGATCTTGCCACAGATTCTCGATTGGATTTAGATCTGGACTGTGACTGGGCCATTCTAACACATGGATATGTTTTGTTTTAAACCATTCCATTGTTGCCCTGGCTTTATGTTTAGGGTCGTTGTCCTGCTGGAAGGTGAACCTCCGCCCCAGTCTCAAGTCTTTTGCAGACTCCAAGAGGTTTTCTTCCAAGATTGCCCTGTATTTGGCTCCATCCATCTTCCCATCAACTCTGACCAGCTTCCCTGTCCCTGCTGAAGAGAAGCACCCCCAGAGCATGATGCTGCCACCACCATATTTGACAGTGGGGATGGTGTGTTCAGAGTGATGTGCAGTGTTAGTTTTCTGCCACACATAGCGTTTTGCATTTTGGCCAAAAAGTTCCATTTTGGTCTCATCTGACCAGAGCACCTTCTTCCACATGTTTGCTGTGTCCCCCACATGGCTTGTGGCAAACTGCAAACGGGACTTCTTATGGTTTTCTGTTAACAATGGCTTTCTTCTTGCCGCTCTTCCATAAAGGCCAACTTTGTGCAGTGCACGACTAATAGTTGTCCTATGGACAGATTCCCCCCCTGAGCTGTAGATCTCTGCAGCTCTTCCAGAGTCACCATGGGCCTCTTGGCTGCATTTCTGATCAGCGCTCTCCTTGTTCGGCCTGTGAGTTTAGGTGGACGGCCTTGTCTTGGTAGGTTTACAGTTGTGCCATACTCCTTCCATTTCTGAATGATCGGTGGAACAGTGCTCCGTGGGATGTTCAAGGCTTTGGAAATCTTTTTGTAGCCTAAGCCTGCTTTAAATTTCTCAATAACTTTATCCCTGACCTGTCTGGTGTGTTCTTTGGACTTCACAGAGCAGCTGTATTTGTACTGACATTAGATTACACACAGGTGCACTCTATTTAGTCATTAGCACTCATCAGGCAATGTCTATGGGCAACTGACTGCACTCAGACCAAAGGGGGCTGAATAATTACGCACACCCCACTTTGCAGTTATTTATTTGTAAAAAATGTTTGGAATCATGTATGATTTTCCTTCCACTTCTCACGTGTACACCACTTTGTATTGGTCTTTCACGTGGAATTCCAATAAAATTGATTCATGTTTGTGGCTGTAATGTGACAAAATGTGGAAAAGTTCAAGGGGGCCGAATACTTTTGCAAGCCACTGTATGAGGATATTAAAAGTAGGAATGCACCAAATCCACTATTTTTGGATTCAGACAAACCCCGAATCCTTCGTAAATAATACCGAATCCTAATTGACAAAAATTTTCAACTTCTGTGTTTATGTGACCAAAAGTCACGTGATTTTAAGAAATTGGATTTGATTCGGCCAGGAACATGGATTTGGCCAAATTCAAATCCTGCTGAAAAGGCTGAATCCCGAACCGAATCCTGGATTCGGTGCCTTCCTAATTAGAAGTCATCTCAGAGTTCTATGACCTGTATAAAATTGAACTCCTCATTTAGGAGCTATCTAATGTATCAGCCAGTACGACTGATTCAGGGAGGGAATTCCATAACTTCTTAGCTTTCACAATAAAAACTCTTTCCCAATATTCACACAAAACCGCTTTTCTTCTAATCAGAATGGGTGCCCTTGTGTCTTCTGGAAGGATCTTCTGGTAAATAAAGTATTAGAGAAATTATTAAATGACCCCCTTGTATATTGTATACATAGTTATCCTATCTGTGGCATCTAGGGACCCGAACAGCTGCAACACACTGCCTGCGTGTGGTAAAAGCCTATATTGGCAGGTTGACCACCCCTGAATTTTTGGAACGTACCCATTCTGTATCAAAAAGAATCTTTAAGAAACAGGTAAGTATGTATCTCTACTTCAAACTATAATACTAAACTACAATTCTTTGCAAAAGTTCTTTGTTTTTATAAAATGTCATGAAAAGTATGAATTATGAAATATTATTTGATGAATGATGAAACAGGGTTTATGCGCTTTTTTATGCAGTATATTTTTATAGAGCCCTACATTGTTCAGGGGTTTAGTTTTCCATTAATGCCTGCAAAAGTGACAGAAAGTTGCCTCCCTCAATTTTTTTTTTTTTTGTGAAAGTACATATTATTCTAAAATCAGATAGTAAAAGATGTATTTTTAGAGTGCCTTGTGAAATGCATACTCATGCATTTTGTCACTCTATGGCAGTTAAGCAGTTAAGGCTGAAGACACACGGAACTACTTAGTAGCAGCTACTTGTCACAGCTACTAAACTCCAGAGAAGACCCTGCCATAGATAATACTGAGAATTGTCTCTGCTAAAATGAATAGCATCATGCCATAATTTCAACTTCTTTCAACATATCAATTTACTTGTTTAATCATACTTTTTTTTTTTTTTTTTAAAGATATGGTATGTATCTTAAAACCGCTGAGGTTTTGTTCTCTTCTTAGCCTTTTATCTCAGCATCTCAACAATTAAGAGCTCTAAGGACTGCAGTGCTACAAACAATGGGTTCTGGAAAGGATTCACTGCCACTGTGACAGGCATTTCAGAACAAAGGAAGATGATGCAGCCACATGAGTTAAGAAAACTGCCAGATTCCAGCAAAAACTTTACGTATTTAAGCTAATCACTTTCTCCCCCACTTTCAGCATTGCTATATTTTGTTGCTTGTGCCCCTTGAATATGTAAATATGTCATATGTAAAACTTTAAATGGAAGAATAGGGGGTAAAATCTGCCAAACAAGGATTCATTTATTTTAGAAAAACTTTTCCCCCCGAACAATGTAGATTTCTATAAAAATATATAGCATAAAATGGCTCAAATGTAAAACCCTGCTTCATCTGGATAAACCATTTTCTAGTAGTATGTGCCTCTGTATAGAGATGTAGCGAACCTGACAAAAAAAGTTCGCGAACCCGTTTGCGAACTTCTGCCAAAAAGTGCGAACTTTGCGAACCCCATAGACTTCAATGAGAAGGCGAACTTTAAAACCTAGAAAAGCCATTTCTGGCCAGAAAACTGATTTTAAAGTTGTTTAAAGGGTGCCACGACCTGGACAGTGACATGCAGGAGGGGGATCAAGGGCAAAAACTTCTCTGAAAAATATGTTGTTGACACAGCGTTGCGTTTTGTGCTGTAAAGGGCAGAAATCTCACTACATTTCTAAACTTGTGTAATAAACTGCTTTAAAACGTCCGGTGTCTACATGCCAATCAAGTCGTGTAAAGGTTACAGCCGGTTCACACGCAAAGACAAAACGCCGCAGTAGTGGATACGGAATATATTATTGCTGGTAGAAAAACATCGCTCAGGTGATTTTATTGCAATGCAATGTCACTACTATGTGTAACGTGTTTGGCAGAATGTAAAATGGCTGCTGGGCTTCAGTTTATATATGGAAGGGAGTGGTCCGGGGGTGGTCCAGGAGGGAGAGCTGCCTGATTGGCTGCCATGTATCTGCTGGCTCTGGGGTGAGAGGTCAAAATTTGGCTCCATCTAAGGCGAACCCAAAATTGCGAACATCGATAAAAGTTCGCGAACTTGCGAACACCCGATTTTCGTGCGAATTAGTTCGCCGGCGAACAGTTCGCTACATCTCTACCTCTGTATAATCCTAAATAGAAAATTGCCATTTTACATTCTAAGTGCACACAAACAAACCAAGGGCACATACATGTTAGGGCACATCAGCCATTATTGGAAAAAGTTCTGTCTTAACACTACTTCCTGTTAGAGCTGCATTATTTCCTGTCAGGTGATCTCTGAGGGAGCACACAGACAATAACAAAATGGTGGCTTAAGGTTATAGATATAAAAGGGCATTATTTAGTTGGTTAAGTATATATACTGTATATCCTTGTACTATCCTTGAAAAAGGTCCTGTTGAGGACCGAAACATTGGACTACTTTTGTGCAATATGTTTGCAATATAGTTGTGATTTTTTACTTAGGGTATGCCGGTCGTGAAATAATATTTGGTATACATGCAATTTGACTGTGCACCCCGCCATATGATGTTTTTTGGCACAGACATTCCAAGAACAGATTATATATATATATATATATATATACATATACACAGCGTCACTGTTCCAGATGTGTTTAATCATTATCTGCCAAGAGATGAGCCGTAGTGAGCATAAGCATGTATGTAGAAAAAGCAACGTGCGGTATAGTATGATGCGACTCATGAGATAACCCTACAGATTCACATTACTGCTGTATAGTTCTTGCGTTGGGCTCAGAAGACAAAAGAAATGTCTGTGATACTGTGTGGTGCAGTTCGGTAAGGATGTGCCCCGATGGAAATTGGGTAATTGTATCCTTGGCAATCAAGTTGCACATGATTGCTAAGTGCCATTATTAGTCTGAATTAGAGATGTAACATAATGTTATCCTGATCAGTTTCTGTCATGTGCAGCAGCGGCGGAAGCGGAGGCCTCTA
The DNA here is from genome assembly GCF_000004195.4 of Xenopus tropicalis. Taxonomy (NCBI): domain Eukaryota; kingdom Metazoa; phylum Chordata; class Amphibia; order Anura; family Pipidae; genus Xenopus; species Xenopus tropicalis. Next base: position 110,217,290 of record NC_030679.2, read on the forward strand.
ATGGGCACAAAATTTAGCAGGATGCCTCGGCAAAATTGGGAAAAGTGGAGATATTATGCTTGCATTCTTATCTGATGAAGACAATTAAAGATACTACATTTTAGAAGGGCTGATTTTAAGGTCCAGAAAAAGGCACTTACAGAAAATAGGGGCTTGATATTCAAGGGAACTAAGCATGTAGTAGGGGTACTTCAAGCAGATAGCCTGTTAAATTAGCCCTTAGATTAAACCCTTCATATGGAGTAAAATGGTAGTGAAATGATTTTAGAGCCAGAGCAGAGTTGAATAAAAACTTGAAGTCTAAAGTAAAATTATGCAACAGAAGAAGCCACGCTTTGTACCCCAGGGCTGGGAAACCAATGCACGGATGTCATGTTCTTTGGGCTAATTATAACCTATTGCAAAATGGCAGAAATTCTGGATAACGTGTCACTCCCACATTTTAATTTCAATGCAGTACCCTATAGGGTGAAGGCTCGCCGATTCCCAACTATAGACTGGATTAACCCTACATGTGGTTCATCAGTGTAGGGCAAGGTTTTCTACACAGCTTGGGAAGTGCTTCTACATGAACAGAACAGTGCATTTAGCTGTGCATCAGAGAACCTTAAACATGACGATCCCCCAGAATACAGTGACATGAGTTCACAACTGGTTCTACACCGATGCTTGGGTCACAAAGCAAATTCCCCAGGTTCATTTGGTCCCTTGAGAAAGAGAGTAAAGAAACTCTGCTGAATGTTTGTGTGACCCAGGATAATGATAGTTACGTAGGCACTGAGAGTATCTGAATCCTGATAAAAAGATGATGAATTATATTTTTTAGAATGTGTATGAATTGGTAGACTGGAGTCACCTATTGATTGTCACATTTGTTTTATATTGAATAAACAGTATTTTAATTCTACACAATCTATTTAAAGAAGAAAAAAAACAATCTTTATAACTTTCTCCCTAAATGATCATTATGTGCCCCCTCCCTGAAATGCCAGATCTGGAAATCGTTTTTCATTGTACAGGTATGGGATCCCTTATCCAGAAACCTGTTATCCAGAAAGTTCCAAATTATGGAAAGACCATCTCCCATAGATTCCATTATAAGCAAATTATTCTAATTTTTAAAAATGATTTCCAATTTTTGGCCAGATATTGGTTGGGTAGACTGATACACAGATAAGCTGCTGAATCTGTTCGAAGGACTCAAATCGGTAGCTTAAATCTGCTCGTGTATAGTTCCCTTTACTGTCCCTCTGTAACAGATAAGACAGTTGCCTTCATATGTAATAAAAGGCAATAAGTTTGCCCAGCAGCAGTAACCCATAGCAACCAATAAGATGTTTGCTTTTAAACATGTGACCAGTAAATTCTACCTGCTGATTGGTTGCTATGGGTTATTGCTCCTGGGCAAACATAGTGACTTTTCTTACATAACCCCTTTGGTCCCTTGGCAAATTTGCAGTACTGCAGTAACCCATGGTTGCTAAACAAAGCTAATCACTGATTGGTTGCTATGGGTTACTACCCAGGTACCAATATGCCCAATATTAAAAATTTGAGGTCCCTATACATGGGATGATTCTAGCTGCCGATATCGGTCCCTTAGACCAATTCGGCAGCTAATCGGCCCGTGTATGGGCACTACCGATGGGCCTGCCTGACCGATATCTGGCCTGAAATCGGCCAGATCTCAATCGGGCAGGTTAAAAAATCTAGTCGGATCGGACCGACTTTGCCTATACCCGCCATAATAATTTGATAATTTGGCTCCAGGGCCAAATGATCGAATTAGCCTGGATTCTCCCGATATCGCCCTCCCGTAGGTGGGGGATATCGGGAGAAGATCTGCTCGCTTGGCAACATCGCCAAGCGAGCAGATCTTAAGGTGTATGGGCACCTTTACCCGAAATCCTTGTAACTTTAACATTCATTATTTTTCATTATTTAACCGAAGCTAATAATGATGATTGATTTGTTGCTATGGATAACTGCTCAGGTTCAAATATACCCAGTGTTCATATATGAGCTCCAATTGTTCCAATCAATACTATTTTTTCTAATACACATTTATACATGTGACTAGTAGATTTTAAATGCATGTATAAATTTGTTGCTTGTCTGCCCCTCACATGTAGCATGTAAACATCTGTTCACATCAACAGGGATTCACATGACAACACAGGTTCCCCATCATAGATAAGGGGCAGAAAGGGTCACAGCACACTTATTAACAAGGCAATTGATCGGGGGGAGGGGGGTATTCCCAACATATGCCTCTGTGCACTAGGTTTGTGTGATGGACTTCCACCAAACAGAAGCAACTGCTTGGGCAAGAGAAATAGTGAAGATGTTAATGGAACCTAGATACAATAAACAGGTTTATAAAGTAAAGCCAACAATCACTCTGTTTTATTATTTTTTTATCAACAAGAACAAATCTGTTGTTCTGTTGGGTATCACGATATAACCCCAGCAGGAGCAGACAGTTATCCCAAAGTGATACCACAGGCTATCTCAGATAGTAATCCCTGCAGCTGTTTATTGTTTCATTCATGTTTAAATAAAATGAGATGGCTTAAGGTAACTGGACTTTGTTGTTGTATAACATGTTGCATCTATTCATGAAATGCTGTCAACATGCTGTCAGGTTATTTAATTTCATATAGCTGCTTCTAATATTGCCAGAGTATTAAGGGTATGGGGTACAGGCATTTGTCAATGCCAGGGTGCAATCACAGAACAGAGTAGTGACCATGGGCGCTACTGATTCAATTGTATGGGAACTGTTCTGCCTATGCCAGATACATGCCGGTATGTTGAGCGATATTGCTCTACCAGTCAGAATGATCTATTCCTACGCACTACCAACCTGGCAGTGCTAGCATCACTGGTTGGTGGTGCCGTGGGTAGCACTAGTGCCTGGCATCATTGGGGCCCAAGGCTGACTCTAGCCATGGCTTTTTCTTGCCACCTTTTTTGTGAAGTAATGCCGGCCTTCATGTGAGGGAGTAGGAAGTGATGTCAAACGGGGGCAGGGAAATGGGAGGGCTGGGTGGAAAAATGGGTGGGGCAAATGCAGGACTGTCCTTATAAGCGGGAATCTAGCAGTGAAGAAGGTCAGGGAAGGGAGGGGTTTATAGAGTATTACCAATTTACTGGCAACTAAATTGCCAGTAAATTTGTAATTCCAGCCCTGTCCCTAGCTGAAAATTTACTGGCTGGGCCAGACAAATCCCGGCCGTGTGGCAACCCTAAGTGACGACAATTGCCTGTATACCACAGCCATAAAGAAGATTTATTTAGTTTAACGTCATAAATAAACTTAGAAATATGCGATCCGCAAACAAGGGATACTTTTGGCAAACTTGGATGCTCAAGGAATCCAAGAACTGGAAAGAAGAGAGGCACATATATATATGGAAAGGTATTTTTTAAAACCTGATTATATAGTAGTTCTACAGTTTGTTAAATTAAATATTGTATTCGGAACTGTCTGCCCACCCTTCCCTTACTGAAGAGGAAGGCACCCACCCCCATTACCATCAGCTCTATCAACAGATTTAGGCTTCTATATAGAAATATGGCCCTGGTTCAAATTTAGCACTTTGTATCTAATTAGAATGTTATTATTATTAAATATAGATAATTTGATATCACTCCTATGAGTTACCACTTCCATAGTAGCAGTAGCGTTTTATCCCGCTAATCAGCCCTTGTTAATAATGGTCAATAATATCAGCCTGTAGCATGTCAGAAACAGCAACATCTCTCTGGCAGCCACGGGGTCAATTTTCCTATTGTGTGACATGAAGTCATCTCAGTGACATGAAGGCACACGTACACACTGGCAGCATAAGATCCCTGCATGGAGTCCATCCTAGGAGCAGCAGATGATAAGGGCTACAGAAACAAAGGGAAGGGAAGGCTGAATAAAGAGGGGGAAAAGCCCGGCTTTTACAAAACAATCACTTGCTTAGGCTGAAAAGATCCTGAGAGCACTTTGCTCTATGGATAAATTGATGCTCAGCCCTATCTCGCATCCTGTTTTCAGCTGCATGGAGGAACTGAAGTGGTGGTGGTCAGAGAAAAGAAAAATAAAAAGGCAAAAAAAAAAAAAAAGAAAGAAAGAAAAAAAAAGTGCTCTCAGAAGTACTGTGCTAAGCAAGCCCTTGTACCTCTGCAGCCAGCTATTAGTGCGCTCAATAGGAGAGACAGCAAGCGAGTCTTCCAGCCACTGAGTGCCAATTAAGGTCTCCGAGGCATGCAGGAATGGAGAGCTTTATGCAAGAGGAAGGGGTGGCTAGAAAACAATCATATGAGTGGCCTTTACCTTACTCTGACCCTTTGGACCGTGCGTAAGTCATTTAAAGATGTTTGTATCAAAAACAAAGAATCCGGGGTCATACAGTCAAGACTCTGATTCATCCACAGAATCAGAACTGCTAAACCAATGGCAATGGAGGCACTACTTTTACATATGCATTACAGTGTTGAGATTATGGAGAGCTGTGCTTTATTCCCAACCCAATGTTCTACACAATGGCACTTAAACAAGGGGGGGGGGGGGGGGGGGCTTTTGATTCTAACAGGATAATATATGTTAGTGTTTGCATTAAGCCCAACAAATGCAGTAGGCTTCACATAGAACTACATGGGAGACTTTGGGCCGAAGGACTTATCTCTTTCACTAATCTTGTCATGCAGCTCCAGCAACATCACAAGGTCTCATCCTTCATGCTGTAATGTTAAGAGTGATCCCAAAAAGTCAGGGGTTTCTTGTTTTAATCCATCAGTATCCACCAGTATATGAATTTCAATGCAAAACAGAAGTCTACCAGCTTGTATCATTTATGAAATGAAGCACAGTGTTGCCTTCCAGCAGGCGTGACTGATGGCAAATCTTTCATGTCATTTATAGACCAGATTTAAAAGGGGTTGTTCACTTTTAAATTAACTTTTAGTATGATGCAGAGAGTACTATTCTGAAACAGTTTGCAATTGGTCTTTCCCTAGCAACCAGGCAGTGATTTGAAAAAGAGACAGGAATATGAATTGAGAAGTGGCAAAAAGTAACAATAACCATAAGGTTGTAGCCTATTGTAGAGCAATAGTTTTTTGGCTGCTGGGGTCAGGGACCACCATTTTATAGCTGGAAAGATTCAGAAAAGAAGGGAGGCAAATACTTCAAAAACAATAAATAAAGACCAATTGAAAAGTTGCATAATGAAAGTTAACCTGAAGGTGAACCTCCCCTTTAAATATCAGTCCCATTGTTTTTAGACATGTGAAACTATATCCGACTTGAATGATGAGATCTGTCAATGGGAGAACATCCAGCAAAATCTTCATAGCTCACATGGCCTTGTATTGGATGTTTCACTGCACCAGATCCATAACTAAAATGTGCTGCATGTCTATAAATATAGGAAAAATCATAAAGCCCCGACATCCTGTATGGCCAATAACTGAGTCTTATAGATATATGGGATGTGAGAGCTTCATTGTAGGTATTCATCATGTCTGATACAGGGATGTGAGTCCTGAAATATCATAGATTTTTATTAGTTGCTTTTCTACTCAATTACAGAGGGGTTTCTATATATGCAATTGGTGGTGCTGTGGCCTCCCTTTTGCTTTGTGTATACAGTATGAATGCACAAGATGTTTCGATGAGATGACTGATATCACAAAGCTGTTGGATGTCGGTCGTCTCGTCGATTAGGAGGGACAAATGATTTTCATTGGGTGCCGTTGAAGGCGTCTGAGCAAAATCTGCGTTTAGGGCTGAATCATCAGGTAGAGGTACGTATAATCCCTCTTGTTTCTACCTCCATATCTACCTCCAGATTCAACCCTGAACATTAATGGAGGGAACGAAATTGGTACATGTATGGCCACCTTAAGTGCAATTTCAGGGTCTCCATGTCTGCAATCACCAGGTGGAGATGAACCTGGAACAATTATGGCCAATGCATCAAAATCAAAGTGCTTACCCTTTGCACAAATAGGACGGAATTACGCTGAATATTTTTAAGTCTGGTTGGTGTCATTCTTGATGTGAGAGTCACGTGTGTTCCGACAGTTGGACCACTTAATTGGTCTCCCAAGGCAATCACCCACCTCCCCCCCATTCAACTTTTTCCTTGCCTTGCCCACTCTTTAACCCCTGCTCTGCTCTGTGGTAATTGACATGAGGGGCTGCTGTAAGATGCCATAGACAGTCACTATTTATTGGGCTGGGCCTCTATACTTGACATTCCAGGGACTATTTTGACTCCCAGACATAGTGGGAACTCTGGAGCTACTGCTTGGTTTGGAGGTGGCAGTAGTTATAGGATTCCCCTATGTCAATAGGTGGAACCGCAAAAAATATGGAGCAGGAGACAGGCAGTGGTGCCAAGAAAGGAGCTAAATTAATCCCACCATTTAAAAAAAAATAAAAATGTGGTAATAAATAGCAGTTCTAGGCGTGTACATAGGGGCCCATTTATCAAAGTCCGAATTTCGGACATTTAAAAGTACGATTGGAAAAATTTGTATTCAATCCGATAATTTCTGATGTGCGTTAAAAGTGCGAAAATTTAGCATTGTGGTTGTACGAAAATATTGTGGTACGGTCTAAACTTTCTGTAATTTTCATATCTGAACGATTGTAAAAAGCGCGAAAACCTTTCTGACTTTGATCCTTCTGTGCATGATTTTGGAAGCCTCCCATAGGGCTCAATGGCACTCTGCAGCTCCAACCCGGCCCAAGGAAAGTCTCCCATAGGGCTCAATGGCACTCTGCAGCTCCAACCTGGCCCAAGGAAAGTCTCCCATAGAGCTCAATGGCACTCTGCAGCTCCAACCCGGCCCAAGGAAAGTCTCCCATAGGGCTCAATGGCACTCTGCAGCTCCAACCCGGCCCAAGGAAAGTCTCCCATAGGGCTCAATGGCACTCTGCAGCTCCAACCTGGCCCAAGGAAAGTCTCCCATAGGGCTCAATGGCACTCTGCAGCTCCAACCTGGCCCAAGGAAAGTCTCCCATAGGGCTCAATGGCACTCTGCAGCTCCAACCTGGCCCAAGGAAAGTCTCCCATAGGGCTCAATGGCACTCTGCAGCTCCAACCTGACCCAAGGGAAGCCTCCCATAGGACTCAATGGCACTCTGCAGCTCCAACCTGGCCCAAGGAAAGTCTCCCATAGGGCTCAATGGCACTCTGCAGCTCCAACCTGACCCAAGGAAAGTCTCCCATAGGAATCAATGGCACTCTGCAGCTCCAACCCGGACCAAGGAATGTCTCCCATAGGGCTCAATGGCACTCTGCAGCTCCAACCTGACCCAAGGAAAGTCTCCCATAGGAATCAATGGCACTCTGCAGCTCCAACCCGGCCCAAGGAAAGTCTCCCATAGGGCTCAATGGCACTCTGCAGCTCCAACCTTGCCCAAGGAATGTCTCCCATAGGGCTCAATGGCACTCTGCAGCTCCAACCTGGCCCAAGGAAAGTCTCCCATAGGGCTCAATGGCACTCTGCAGCTCCAACCTGGCCCAAGGAAAGTCTCCCATAGGGCTCAATGGCACTCTGCAGCTCCAACCTGGCCCAAGGAAAGTCTCCCATAGGACTCAATGGCACTCTGCAGCTCCAACCTGGCCCAAGGAAAGTCTCCCATAGGGTTCAATGGCACTCTGCAGCTCCAACCCGGCCCAAGGAAAGTCTCCCATAGGGCTCAATGGCACTCTGCAGCTCCAACCTGGCCCAAGGAGAGTCTCCCATAGGGCTCAATGGCACTCTGCAGCTCCAACCTGGCCCAAGGAAAGTCTCCCATAGGGCTCAATGGCACTCTGCAGCTCCAACCTGGCCCAAGGAAAGTCTCCCATAGGGCTCAATGGCACTCTGCAGCTCCAACCCGGCCCAAGGAAAGTCTCCCATAGGGCTCAATGGCACTCTGCAGCTCCAACCCGGCCCAAGGAAAGTCTCCCATAGGGCTCAATGGCACTCTGCAGCTCCAACCCGGCCCAAGGAAAGTCTCCCATAGGGCTCAATGGCACTCTGCAGCTCCAACCTGGCCCAAGGAAAGTCTCCCATAGGGCTCAATGGCACTCTGCAGCTCCAACCCGGCCCAAGGAAAGCCTACCATAGGGCTCAATGGCACTCTGCAGCTCCAACCTGGCCCAAGGAGAGCCTCCCATAGGGCTCAATGGCACTCTGCAGCTCCAACCCGGCCCAAGGAAAGTCTACCATAGGGCTCAATGGCACTCTACACCCACCTCCCCCTCATTTAACTTTTTCCTTGCCTTGCCCACTCTTTAACCCCTACTCTGCTCTGTGGTAATTGACATGAGGGGCTGCTGTAAGATGCCATAGACAGTCACTATTTATTGGGCTGGGCCTCTATACTTGACATTCCAGGGACTATTTTGACTCCCAGACATGGTGGGAACTCTGGAGCTACTGCTTGGTTTGGAGGTGGCAGTAGTTATAGGATTCCCCTATGTCAATAGGTGGAACCGCAAAAAATATGGAGCAGGAGACAGGCAGTGGTGCCAAGAAAGGAGCTAAATTAATCCCACCATTTAAAAAAAAATAAAAATGTGGTAATAAATAGCAGTTCTAGGCGTGTACATAGGGGCCCATTTATCAAAGTCCGAATTTCGGACATTTAAAAGTACGATTGGAAAAATTTGTATTCAATCCGATAATTTCTGATGTGCGTTAAAAGTGCGAAAATTTAGCATTGTGGTTGTACGAAAATATTGTGGTACGGTCTAAACTTTCTGTAATTTTCATATCTGAACGATTGTAAAAAGCGCGAAAACCTTTCTGACTTTGATCCTTCTGTGCATGATTTTGGAAGCCTCCCATAGGACTCAATGGCACTCTGCAGCTCCAACCTGGCCCAAGGAAAGTCTCCCATAGAGCTCAATGGCACTCTGCAGCTCCAACCTGGCCCAAGGAATGTCTCCCATAGGGCTCAATGGCACTCTGCAGCTCCAACCTGGCCCAAGGAAAGTCTCCCATAGGGCTCAATGGCACTCTGCAGCTCCAACCTGGCCCAAGGAAAGTCTCCCATAGGGCTCAATGGCACTCTGCAGCTCCAACCTGGCCCAAGGAAAGTCTCCCATAGGGCTCAATGGCACTCTGCAGCTCCAACCTGGCCCAAGGAAAGTCTCCCATAGGGTTCAATGGCACTCTGCAGCTCCAACCCGGCCCAAGGAAAGTCTCCCATAGGGCTCAATGGCACTCTGCAGCTCCAACCTGGCCCAAGGAGAGTCTCCCATAGGGCTCAATGGCACTCTGCAGCTCCAACCTGGCCCAAGGAAAGTCTCCCATAGGGCTCAATGGCACTCTGCAGCTCCAACCCGGCCCAAGGAAAGTCTCCCATAGGGCTCAATGGCACTCTGCAGCTCCAACCCGGCCCAAGGAAAGTCTCCCATAGGGCTCAATGGCACTCTGCAACTCCAACCCGGCCCAAGGAAAGTCTCCCATAGGGCTCAATGGCACTCTGCAGCTCCAACCCGGCCCAAGGAAAGTCTACCATAGGGCTCAATGGCACTCTGCAGCTCCAACCTGGCCCAAGGAGAGCCTCCCATAGGGCTCAATGGCACTCTGCAGCTCCAACCCGGCCCAAGGAAAGTCTACCATAGGGCTCAATGGCACTCTGCAGCTCCAACCTGGCCCAAGGAAAGTCTCCCATAGGGCTCAATGGCACTCTGCAGCTCCAACCTGACCCAAGGGAAGCCTCCCATAGGACTCAATGGCACTCTGCAGCTCCAACCTGGCCCAAGGAAAGTCTCCCATAGGGCTCAATGGCACTCTGCAGCTCCAACCTGACCCAAGGAAAGTCTCCCATAGGAATCAATGGCACTCTGCAGCTCCAACCCGGACCAAGGAATGTCTCCCATAGGGCTCAATGGCACTCTGCAGCTCCAACCTGACCCAAGGAAAGTCTCCCATAGGAATCAATGGCACTCTGCAGCTCCAACCCGGCCCAAGGAAAGTCTCCCATAGGGCTCAATGGCACTCTGCAGCTCCAACCTTGCCCAAGGAATGTCTCCCATAGGGCTCAATGGCACTCTGCAGCTCCAACCTGGCCCAAGGAAAGTCTCCCATAGGGCTCAATGGCACTCTGCAGCTCCAACCTGGCCCAAGGAAAGTCTCCCATAGGGCTCAATGGCACTCTGCAGCTCCAACCTGGCCCAAGGAAAGTCTCCCATAGGACTCAATGGCACTCTGCAGCTCCAACCTGGCCCAAGGAAAGTCTCCCATAGGGTTCAATGGCACTCTGCAGCTCCAACCCGGCCCAAGGAAAGTCTCCCATAGGGCTCAATGGCACTCTGCAGCTCCAACCTGGCCCAAGGAGAGTCTCCCATAGGGCTCAATGGCACTCTGCAGCTCCAACCTGGCCCAAGGAAAGTCTCCCATAGGGCTCAATGGCACTCTGCAGCTCCAACCTGGCCCAAGGAAAGTCTCCCATAGGGCTCAATGGCACTCTGCAGCTCCAACCCGGCCCAAGGAAAGTCTCCCATAGGGCTCAATGGCACTCTGCAGCTCCAACCCGGCCCAAGGAAAGTCTCCCATAGGGCTCAATGGCACTCTGCAGCTCCAACCCGGCCCAAGGAAAGTCTCCCATAGGGCTCAATGGCACTCTGCAGCTCCAACCTGGCCCAAGGAAAGTCTCCCATAGGGCTCAATGGCACTCTGCAGCTCCAACCCGGCCCAAGGAAAGCCTACCATAGGGCTCAATGGCACTCTGCAGCTCCAACCTGGCCCAAGGAGAGCCTCCCATAGGGCTCAATGGCACTCTGCAGCTCCAACCCGGCCCAAGGAAAGTCTACCATAGGGCTCAATGGCACTCTGCAGCTCCAACCTGGCCCAAGGAGAGCCTCCCATAGGGCTCAATGGCACTCTGCAGCTCCAACCCGGCCCAAGGAAAGTCTACCATAGGGCTCAATGGCACTCTACACCCACCTCCCCCTCATTTAACTTTTTCCTTGCCTTGCCCACTCTTTAACCCCTACTCTGCTCTGTGGTAATTGACATGAGGGGCTGCTGTAAGATGCCATAGACAGTCACTATTTATTGGGCTGGGCCTCTATACTTGACATTCCAGGGACTATTTTGACTCCCAGACATGGTGGGAACTCTGGAGCTACTGCTTGGTTTGGAGGTGGCAGTAGTTATAGGATTCCCCTATGTCAATAGGTGGAACCGCAAAAAATATGGAGCAGGAGACAGGCAGTGGTGCCAAGAAAGGAGCTAAATTAATCCCACCATTTAAAAAAAAATAAAAATGTGGTAATAAATAGCAGTTCTAGGCGTGTACATAGGGGCCCATTTATCAAAGTCCGAATTTCGGACATTTAAAAGTACGATTGGAAAAATTTGTATTCAATCCGATAATTTCTGATGTGCGTTAAAAGTGCGAAAATTTAGCATTGTGGTTGTACGAAAATATTGTGGTACGGTCTAAACTTTCTGTAATTTTCATATCTGAACGATTGTAAAAAGCGCGAAAACCTTTCTGACTTTGATCCTTCTGTGCATGATTTTGGAAGCCTCCCATAGGACTCAATGGCACTCTGCAGCTCCAACCTGGCCCAAGGAAAGTCTCCCATAGAGCTCAATGGCACTCTGCAGCTCCAACCTGGCCCAAGGAATGTCTCCCATAGGGCTCAATGGCACTCTGCAGCTCCAACCTGGCCCAAGGAAAGTCTCCCATAGGGCTCAATGGCACTCTGCAGCTCCAACCTGGCCCAAGGAAAGTCTCCCATAGGGCTCAATGGCACTCTGCAGCTCCAACCTGGCCCAAGGAAAGTCTCCCATAGGGCTCAATGGCACTCTGCAGCTCCAACCTGGCCCAAGGAAAGTCTCCCATAGGGTTCAATGGCACTCTGCAGCTCCAACCCGGCCCAAGGAAAGTCTCCCATAGGGCTCAATGGCACTCTGCAGCTCCAACCTGGCCCAAGGAGAGTCTCCCATAGGGCTCAATGGCACTCTGCAGCTCCAACCTGGCCCAAGGAAAGTCTCCCATAGGGCTCAATGGCACTCTGCAGCTCCAACCCGGCCCAAGGAAAGTCTCCCATAGGGCTCAATGGCACTCTGCAGCTCCAACCCGGCCCAAGGAAAGTCTCCCATAGGGCTCAATGGCACTCTGCAGCTCCAACCCGGCCCAAGGAAAGTCTCCCATAGGGCTCAATGGCACTCTGCAGCTCCAACCCGGCCCAAGGAAAGTCTACCATAGGGCTCAATGGCACTCTGCAGCTCCAACCTGGCCCAAGGAGAGCCTCCCATAGGGCTCAATGGCACTCTGCAGCTCCAACCCGGCCCAAGGAAAGTCTACCATAGGGCTCAATGGCACTCTGCAGCTCCAACCTGGCCCAAGGAGAGCCTCCCATAGGGCTCAATGGCACTCTGCAGCTCCAACCCGGCCCAAGGAAAATCTACCATAGGGCTCAATGGCACTCTACAGCTCCAACCTGGCCCAAGGAAAGTCTCCCATAGGGCTCAATGGCACTCTGCAGCTCCAACCTGGCCCAAGGAAAGTCACGATACCGAAGCTTGAATGAATCCGAAACTTTTGTACTCGTTGCAATAAATACGATTTTGTTGCACAAATTATCGCAAAGTACGAAAAAGTAGTGGAAAAATATGCACAGTTCTACAATTTTTTTGTAGTTGTACTAATTCGTACATTGTTGCTTTAGCCAATGCACAAAGTGTAAACCTTCTTGCCAACTCCGAGCCATGTGCTCGCTCCCAGCCTATGGGCAGTGTATCTTTGTAAATAAACAGATGAAAAAAAAATTCCATTTCAATGCGGACTGTAATGAGGCTTTGAGTGAGTTAAACCCAAAGTGGTTTCCATGGCACCTCATCTCTCTCTCTCTCTTAAAGAGGAAAGTACCATTAGGTAATTATTAATACGAGTAAATTGGACTTAAGCTCATGACAGCTTATGTAGGTAGCTAAGAACACATGCGCCAGGGTTCTCTTGCGTAAAGCTGCTTTTATCTACGCATGGAATATAATCCATGGTACCAATAAAAATAAAATAAAACCATTCTTCATACAAAGACAAGTGTTACTTGCTTTAATAAGAAAATGCTGCCGAGCAGCCACAAATATATATTCTGCCCACAGCTGTTACATTATGGGATGTTCTTCCCCCCACGGTTGTTAATTATCCAATACATGTAGAATCCCCTTCACTGCTGAGGTTTTTGTTCATCCGAGGAAGCCTCGATCACCTGCCTTTGCTGTTAAACACAATGCTGGGTGACCTTTACCAAGAACCTTAATCTACAATCACAATATAACAGCACTTAGAGGTAAAATATCAAGGCAAAAAAAACACAATTCCAACCCAAAGGTTACTAATCTTAAGCTTCTTTATTTGCTCCTCACTGTGGGGCAAGGGAGGCAGCTGCTCTCCAGCATTTGGCTTTAGGGAGAATTGCTTTTTAATTAAAAGATCCAAAAATGACTCAGAATTATCTGCTAATAATGCTAATTGGAAAGAGTATAAAAGTATTAGATGAACAAATAGGGTATGTGCAGGTCTGTATGTGCTGATGTGCTGCATGGTCAGTAAATGCTGTGTGCGGCTCAGGCAGATTTGATGCTACATTTACTAATAGCTGGACTGGCATGGGATGGCACTGCCGATTCAAGGTTAGATCTTGTTTATCTTGTAGCTGCAGCTGTTCCCTGGGAATTAAATGTACAATACTATGAAATCACAGATCTAACCTTTGCTTGAAAGGCAACTACAGGTATGGGATCTGTTATCCAGAAACCCTTTAGAAAGTTATACATTACAAAAGGTCATCGCCCTTAGAGTCCACTTTAATCAAATAATATGATTTCCTTATTTCTGTAATAATAAAACAGTACCTTGTACTTGATCCCAAAAAAGATATAATTAATCCTTATTGGAGGCAAAAGGATCTAATTGGCTTTAATTAAGGTTGAAATGATTTTTTTAGTAAAGATCCAAATTACAGAAAGACCCCGTATCCGGAAAACCCCAGGTCCCGAGAATTATTGAAAACCTTTACTGGCAAAGGGCTATGTATCATATGAGAAAAGTGGGAAGATTGTCATGCATTCATGTGTTCCCCTTTACACACCCATACTGTGTGCCCCTACCACTCCCCTACACTACAAGGTCTCACAAACACAATCAGGGAATGGCTTGTTGGGTTTTTCTACAATTCCAGTGGTACTTACACCTATACTAAGCATGGTACCATGACTATTACAAGGTCAAGGCTCTGCTCATAACATATCTTAGAAAAAGATATATATATATATATATATATATATATATATATATAAACCCCCCCCCATATAAAAAAAATCTTCTTGCCTGAAATCTTATGGGATTCCCCTTCTTACCAATAAATGGTACCAACGTCCTTATCTTTTTCTTCTGTATTTGCAGGGATGCAAAATGGCCTTGAGCCCTGTTGTCTGTGCTATACATCTGCATTCATCTGCAACACATACTTTTGGGTCAAAACTTTATCCATGCATAGGAACTGTTATCCAAAATGCTTGGTTGGGATTAAGTACCAGGTACTGTTTTATTAAAGGAAATCATATTTAAAAATTAGAATGAATTGCCTAAAATTACGTGTTTGTTTTTAAGGTTAATTGTAAATATAACTGCAAATGAGAGCATTATTTGTGGGCCCCTTTCTGTTCTCTGGTACCACATTTGATACATTATAGCACAACTGATTCTCTTTTAGGTTAAATTATTGGCTCCTGCTATGCTGTTTCCGTAGTCAGAACCAACAAAAAGGAGACTATAAGCAGCTGGGCAGATACAGTACTACGGGCATAGGACCTCTTGTCCAGAATGCTCGGGACTGGGATTATCCGGATAAGGGATCTTTCCATGATTCGGGTCTCCATACTTTAAGCCTACTGTAACAACAGGACTGTTTTGCCTCCTATAAGGATTCATTCTAAAAAAGGAAATCATTTTTAAATATTAGAATTATTAGATTAAATTGGAGTCTATGAGAGATGGTCATTCCGTAATTTGGAGCTTTCTGGATAATGGGTTTCAGGATATCAGATCCTATACCTGTACTTCCATTAACAATTACATTTATAAATAATTTAAAACCATCAAACATTTTAATAAATGTATATTGGAAGGCTGTTTACATTCTGTCTCAACGTGCAAAATACAGTTTTAGGGTCAACATGCCCTTAAAAAAAAAAAATTAGAAAATTAGAAAAGTCGTTCTTTCTGGAATGTTAATGTCACCAGGAAGGCCATCTCCCACAAGCTCCATTATAAGCAAATAATTCTAATTTTTAATAATGATTTCATTTTTCTCTGTAATAATAAAACAGTACCTTGCACTTGGTCCCAACTAACATATACTTATTTAGGTTGAAATGATTTTTTAGTATGGCGGTCCAAATAATGGAAAGATCCATTATCGAGAAAACCCCTGGTCCCAAGCATTCTGAATAACAGGTCCCAAACCTGTACTGTATATAGAAGCAGGCAGCTCACATTAGACCGGGCCACACCAGTATTGTGATGCACAATATTCACCCTTTTTTATTAAATCCACAATTCTGATCCAAAAATAAACACCAAAAACAAAGTAGGTTATTTTTGGATTTGAGCTTAATATCAAAACTACCAATTTAAATAATGGCACAAAAATAACTGGGCCAGACTCAGTCCCCTTGTTGACCATTTTTCTTCATTATATATGAATACAACAGACCCAGGGAGTGAACGGCCCCTATGATCCTCTAGCTGGATTTTTCTTTTTTTAATTCAAGATGTAAGACTATTATGTATATCTGTATAATAACTGCACTATGCATTGGCATAAATCTGTATTATAACCATACCATTTATTTACATTTATCT
This sequence comes from Xenopus tropicalis, assembly GCF_000004195.4. Lineage (NCBI taxonomy): Eukaryota > Metazoa > Chordata > Amphibia > Anura > Pipidae > Xenopus > Xenopus tropicalis. Next base: position 110,233,173 of record NC_030679.2, read on the forward strand.
GTATAATAACTGCACCACTTATTTACATAATTGCTTCAAAGGATGCAATTGTTCCTTGTCAAAAAGCTTTTAGACCCTAATTTATTAACTTTAGAATTCTTTATGGAAAGTAATAGTTATTTTCCACGGATAGTTTCATAATATTGCCCAAGAACGGGATGCGACACAATGGCACTCAATTTTCCTACAGCTTTCGCTTTGGAACTGCACATAATCAGTTTATAAAAGCAATTTGCTTGTATTATTATGGGGGACATTGGACAAACAGTTTGTACATTGGGAAATTCAGGTTGCCAATTGTCTTTAAGAAATGCTCAATTGGCAAAGCACCTAAACAAGCCCTTAGGCAAGACTTGCTGCTTGGTATTATTGCTATGCGTCCCCAGGAACATCATGTGCCCTTCAGGTCAATGGGAATCAGAGGCATTGATCAAAACTTAATCGCTATAGTATAGTTGGTCTCCATTGTTTTTCCTTGCAGTGTACAAATCACCCAGTGTGCCACTGTCTAAGGCTCATGAGATTCAACATTTTGTACTGGCCTGGTCTCTCAGCGTGGCCTGTAGCTCTGCCAAACACCATTGCCAGCACATATCCTGTTTAGACAAATGGAAAATAACTGCTAGAAGATGAGGAAGAACCATGGAAGTACACAATCTTGAGGTCCTGTGCTTCCCTATTAAAGGGCTGCCATCATCTATTACCCACAGGGTTTATTTGTGGCTGGAGAAATGTAAGGTTGTATTAAGAAATGTAACATTTATAAAGCTAAAAAAAAACTGAAACACTTCTCATCTTTTAGAAGATAAAAAAGAACCACTTCTAACTCACTTCTGCCTGCTTCCACCATCAGCAGCTCACAGGTTCCCCATCAAATGTGCTTCCATTGCAGACCAAGGGGTGGAGTTCAATCATCTTGGCCTGGGAGTGGAGCCTGCAGAGTATAGAATAGTGCTCATACTGCAGAATACAATCTGGCATCAGAATACTGTGCATTGGTGGTGGTGAATGAACATTAGGCCATAAAAATGAGTGGCTGCAGGGAGTTTGTCCACAGCTGCAATAAAGAAGCGATCTATTATGCGTTAGAAAATGTAGAGTCTATTCAAGAGGGACGGGAAACATGGACAAAATCTGGAGAAATTAGTTCACTTCTCTTTTAAATATGGTGGTGGACATTTTTCTCTTGAAGATGAGTGCTTGGATTGTGGACCACCCTTGGCACAAACTAAGGAGGAGAGCTAGACATACTAGAAGGCTACACTCCAGTACAGGTCACTGATTTTATACCTAAAAAGCCTCAATAACACTATTATATAAGAGATGTTTAGGGAGTTTCATTGCCCTGGCAACAAGCTCTCAGGATAGCCCTCTCTTATTTCTATGGCAATTGTCTGTACTCCTAGGGGCACTTATAGGGTAGGTGATTGTCGCTTTAAAATGCTAACAACTGCATCAATAATCACCTGACCTTCAACTGCACCTACAGTTCCAGGCAACTGTTGTAGAAATACAGTGGTGTGAAAAACTATTTGCCCCCTTCCTGATTTCTTATTCTTTTGCATGTTTGTCACACTTAAATGTTTCTGCTCATCAAAAACCGTTAACTATTAGTCAAAGATAACATAATTGAACACAAAATGCAGTTTTTAAATGAAGGTTTACGTTATTAAGGGAGAAAAAAAAACTCCAAATCTACATGGCCCTGTGTGAAAAAGTGATTGCCCCCCTTGTTAAAAAATAACTTAACTGTGGTTTATCAATTTAAATTTTCAATTTCAATATCAATTTCTGTAGTCACCCCCAGGCCTGATTACTGCCACACCTGTTTCAATCAAGAAATCACTTAAATAGGACACAGAGAAGTAGACCAAAAGCACCTCAAAAGCTAGACATCATGCCAAGATCCAAAGAAATTCAGGAACAAATGAGAACAAAAGTAATTGAGATCTATCAGTCTGGTAAAGGTTATAAAGCCATTTCTAAAGCTTTGGGACTCCAGCGAACCACAGTGACAGCCATTATCCACAAATGGCAAAAACATGGAACAGTGGTGAACCTTCCCAGGAGTGGCCGGCCGACCAAAATTACCCCAAGAGCGCAGAGGAACTCATCCGAGAGGCAACAAAAGACCCGAGGACAACATCTAAAGAACTGCAGACCTCACTTGCCTCAATTAAGGTCAGTGTTCACGACTCCACCATAAGAAAGAGACTGGGTAAAAACGGCCTGCATGGCAGATTTCCAAGGCGCAAACCACTTTTAAGCAAAAAGAACATTATGGCTCGTCTCAATTTTGCTAAAAAACATCTCAATGATTGCCAAGACTTTTGAGAAAATACCTTGTGGACCGACGAGACAAAAGTTGAACTTTTTGGAAGGTGCGTGTCCTGTTACATCTGGCGTAAGAGTAACACAGCATTTCAGAAATAGAACATCATACCAACAGTAAAATATGGTGGTGGTAGTGTGATGGTCTGGGGTTGTTTTGCTGCTTCAGGACCTGGAAGGCTTGCTGTGATAGATGGAACCATGAATTCTACTGTCTACCAAAAAATCCTGAAGGAGAATGTCCGGCCATCTGTTCGTCAACTCAAGCTGAAGCGATCTTGGGTGCTGCAGCAGGACAATGACCCAAAACACACCAGCAAATCCACCTGAATGGCTGAAGAAAAACAAAATGAAGACTTTGGAGTGGCCTAGTCAAAGTCCTGACCTGAATCCTATTGAGATGTTGTGGCATGACCTTAAAAAGGCGGTTCATGCTAGAAAACCCTCAAATAAAGCTGAATTACAACAATTCTGCAAAGATGAGTGGGCCAAAATTCCTCCAGAGCGCTGTAAAAGACTCGTTGCAAGTTATCGCAAACGCTTGATTGCAGTTATTGCTGCTAAGGGTGGCCCAACCAGTTATTAGGTTCAGGGGGCAATTACTTTTTCACACATGGCCATGTAGGTTTGGATTTTTTTTCTCCCTAAATAATAAAAACCCTCATTTAAAAACTGCATTTTGTGTTTACTTGTGTTATCTTTGACTAATAGTTAAATGTGTTTGATGATCAGAAACATTTTGTGTGACAAACATGCAAAAGAATAAGAAATCAGGAAGGGGGCAAATAGTTTTTCACACCACTGTAGATGAGAGGCAGTTCCGATTGCTTGCCTTAATCTCCTTAGTATATTGATTAAGGGTGAGCGAAAAGGAACTTGTATTTGTCTTGGCACTCGTTGCCCATGTTATTTTCAGCTTGGTGGCCAGGCAACAAGTGCCCTGTGTACCATTACTATTGTAGTAAGAAGAGAACAACACAAGGACAATTCCCTATTGGTCTGACTACCACAACTAAGGAATAGCTATGGATTACAAAAACAATTTCAAGCATTGACACACAAAGTAAAAGGATGAAACCTACTGCTGCACATGAAACAGACTGACAGACATAAGGTTAATTCCAAGCAAAGCAGGTAGAAACCAGTAGTATTTGATACAATGCAGCATTATATAAGGTTTGGGGGGGGGGGGGTAATTATGTGTTGATATATGAAACTGGCTATTTGCTGTATTCTAATTAGCAACAAATCTCTAAATGGAATAGAATGTTGGAGTGTGTTGCACTTTACCCGTTATATTTAGCCATTGCATGCATCCAATTACTACAAAAGCACCACAGTCAACTCATGCGCTAGGGCAGACAAAATAAACCTGTTTTTTTCATTTTTATTGAAATGCAACTGTGAAAATGTAAATAGAGGTATGGAACCTGTTACCCAGAATGCTTGGGATCTGGAGTTTTCTGGGTATAGAAAGTCATTTTGAGTTATTTGGATCTCCATACCTTAAAGAAGGAAAGGTAAAAACTAAGTAAGCTTTATCAGAAAGGTCTATGTAAATACAGCACTGCTGCACTGAGTCCTCTATCAAAAGAAACACAGGATTTCTTGTCTCCATTAATGTTCTTTGGTATCAGACTTCCTCTCTTTTAGGGCTCCTTCAGGTTTGGGGCACAAGTCTGCTCAGTTCTCTCCTCTCTCCCTCCCATAAAAATGCATAAGAACTCACTTCCGCCTCCCTAAGGAATGTGTGATCTGAGCTTCCAACGGCTATAACTGCAGCAGGAAGCTACCAAGACCAAGCTAAAGTGGTAGCTACTATTGGAGGGAGCTTCTAGGGCTCTTTACTCGGGTACAGTAAAAGCTTTCTGCTGAATAAATATAGCGTTCCAGGTGGCACTAATGTGGCGAATCTATTGGCAGTAAAATGCCAAAATGATTTCTACTTTAAGTCTACTTAAAAAATCATTTAAATTTTAATTAAACCCAATAGGATTGTTTTGCCTCCAATAAGGATTAATGAAATCTTAGCTGGGATCAAGTACAAGGTACTGTTTTATTACTGTTTTGCAATTTTGAATTAAAATGGAGTCTGTGGGAGATGACCGTCCTGTTATTTGGAGCTTTCTTGAAGGTTTCCAGATAACAGATCCCATACCTGCATTAAAAAAATCCTAAAAAATAAATTTTACAATTACTAAATATCTCTAAATCCTTTGCAAAAAATTTTTGCAGTGCAATAAAATGTTTTGCAAATCATTAAGCTGACAGAATGCACATTTTTTTTCTCTAAGTATATTTACAATGATCTCTCTATAGTACATTTTGCCAGAAATAACCTATTGTTTGGAAAAGCAATTTGCTGTACAGTGATTTTTATTACCTGTAATTTTTGAAGAGAATAAAATTCTCATGTAATTTTCAAGGACATTGAAGGAAAGGAGAAATGTGTGAGGCGTGAACTACACAAAAGGTGAGCTCAAACATTTTCTGACATTTTCATTTTATTAGAGGCATCGTAAAAAGCAAGGGGAAAAAAACTGTCTTGGCAAAATTCTTCCTTTCATTTTTCTTTTCCTGGTGCCCCAGTTAACCCTTCCAACCCAGGTTTCCAGCCTGAGCAAGCCGACGTAGCCGTAACATTGAGCTGAGGTGCCGGAGGATAACTGTGAGGGGAGTGTGGGTCCCAGCGATACATCCGACAGCAGAATATCTGTCCCTCTCGACCAATAAAGACTTGCTATAAATGCCACAAGTTATACATTCGGATGATACGTCTAGTCCATTCTCTGGTTCTCGTCACATACGGCGTGCTTTGCGTGGGCGACAGCCATTGTGGGGAATGGGGGTGTTGTCTGTTATTGAAATCACTTCTAGTCCTCCCATTGTCAAACCTTTAATGGCAGACTAAAAGGTGGAAAAAATGTTTTAATACACATTGCCTTCTTGGCTTTATACTTTTAAATATCGCATTAGAAGACCTTCATCATTCCCTTTACCTTGGTTGGTACATTTCCATGCTGCACAGGATTTCCCATTAACATTTTTTTTTTCAAAATGCTTTGAATGAACATACAGTTAGGCAGACTTTTGCATTCTAAAACTGCGTAAGATATAACAATTTAAATGTTAAATGTTCCTAGTCTGTAAATTATACAGTATGTGAAAAGGCCAACAGTATCGGTTCCATTTACCCTTATATGTACAGTAACAACGAAGGAACCTGTTGTGCATACAGATTGTTTTTTTCTTTTCTTCATATTTACTTGAAGGGGGGATTCACCTTTACATGAACTTTGTTATAGAAGAGTAGATTCTAAGCAACCTTTCGATTGGTCTTCATTTTTACTCCTTATAGTTCTAAATTATTTGCTGCCTTCTTCCAGCTTTCAAATTGGGCCTCTGATCCCAGCCACCAAAAAAACTATTGCTCTGTGAGCTTTCAATTTTATTGTTATTCTTACTTTTTATGACTTAACTTTCTATCCCATTTCCCTCCTATCTATATTCCAGTCTATTATTTAAACCGCTGCCTGGTTGCTAGGGCAGTTTGGACACTAGCAACCAGATAGCTGCTAAAATTCCAAACTGGAGAGCTGCTGAACAAAAAGCTAAATAATGCAAATAAAAAGAGAAAACCAATTGCAAATTGCCTCACAATATCAATCTCTACATCATACTTAAAGTTAATTTTAAGCTGAACAACCCCCTATAAGGGAGAATGTGTGAGTATCAATTAATGTAATGAGCTTGAAATCTATCCTACATATTGGTATATTTGAACACAAATACCCAGAGACAATATGAGAGAAGTGGGCCAAGTGAGGCCCATTATTTTTCTAAGTAAACAAGTAAATGTCTGCTTCCTTTACTGTGACTAAGCCTAATTATACATAGAAATATTTCTTTATCCATAGTTGCTGGCTATCACCATTAAGTTAAATGGATATGATCACATACTGACTGGTAGCCCTTCAGCAATACACTTTATTAAAAAAGCTGTGCATAATGTTTTTCCTAGCTTTCACTAACATAGCTAGTTCATTTCGTACTTAGATCAGCTGTCAGTTTAATTCATCTGCCCCATGCTGGCTATGTCTTTAACTGGGTTTTGTAAAAGGTGCAAAAAAAGTGTGCTGCAGGTCTAGTCACCAACAGAAACCAATCAGCAGCAAGCATTTATTTAAAGCAAACATTAAATTGGTTGCTATGGATAATTTCTCATGCTCACATGGTGTGTGCCTTTTTACAAATGAAGGTGGGCTGTTTATTACTATTCATTTTATCTTCTGGAGAACTGTTCACTTTTTTCTGCCCTTCTATTTGGGGGACATTTGTTTGCTACACTCTTCCCAGCCTTATTTGTAGCAAAGCTGAACAATGAGAAGCCTATATGTGGGAGAGGGTTTCTCCTCTAATCACTATACACATTTCAGCTCCAATCTTGTTCTCCCACTTCATGCCCTTTCCTATTATCTTTCTTTCATCTCTAAACCTGTTGCTTCTTCTTTGCAAATTAAAATTTGTAAAATACTAAATAGAACTGCTGTTTTTCTTAATACAGCAGCCCTAAGCAAGAAAAATATCTCTTTTCACCTCCCTTGACTCTATTCTGCATAAGTAGTCCTGCATCTACTCTGGCATTATACACAGGATTGAGTTCTTTCTCTGATATGCCCACCTTGAAGTGGGCGATATCAGATTCATCTGATCATTTGGATCACATTGATGGGATGTGGTCATCAGGGCAAGGACTGCATCAACAAGCCGATGCAGCTCCACTTCATTGGCTGCTTTTATTGGCCCATGGAAGGCCACCTTTACATGTCAAATGTCATATGGGGATTGGCCTATGGGCAATGTTATAGAAATTGTCCAGTTTGTGGCCTTTACAAGTAAACGTTTCCTGTTGGAAATGACCCACCAAAGTGAAGGAGACTAGTGAACGGTCAGTAAGGTGGGGCCTGAATGCAGATGCACAGTAGGTGGCATGGGGTAAAATTATAAAATAACCGATTAAAAAATTAGTTAAAGATGGATATTTACTCTTCAGACTATTTTATGAAGTTTCACCTGCATTCTTTACATGCTCCTAGTTGTGGGCCCATTACACATGGGTGCTGTTCTGTGCAATGGAGATGCACGTTTGAGTGCACATTAATGTATCCACTAATTGATTCCATTATATTCCTCCTGTTTGTATTCCAGGCCTTAGAGAATTGTGTTTTAATCACAGTTTAGTGTAACTGTGTTTTAATGCAACATGATGTGTCTACAGTAAGAGAGAGCTGTGTTTTAAACTCACATAAAACAGCATGTATTTTTAATTGTGCAAAAAACATCCGCATGTAAGAGCCCTTAACTGTAATTTACTAAGTGTACAAGACAGAAATAAGTCAAGTTAGACAATGAGAAGAGAAAAGCCAACTTACCAATCGGCCAGGTCCCAGTCCTTTCAAAACCACGCGCACATGGGAAACACCTTTACCAATAGCTTTCTGGAAAGAAATATTTGGCCATGTGTTATACTAACAAGAAAAGTAGCAATAAGGGTTTGTTTATTGTTGCATAAGATGCCCAATTCCCTGCACTTTATTGTAACATTTCAAATATAAGAATGTATTACTCTGTCAGAAGGGAATAAACACACAGCAACAAATGAGAAGGAGAAAAAGAAGGGAAAAAATGAGATGCAAGACAATTTGACTGGCAATTTGTCCAAGAGTACGGAGGAACCACCCATCCTGATCTGCCCAGCAATAAACAATTATACAACAAATACAGAGTGGCAAGCAGAGAGAAAATTGCCAAGAGAAAATCGTGGCTTATGAATTAAACCACAGGGGTATCAGCTTGAATAAATGGAACAGCCAGCGCCTAATCTATAAGCAGAAAATGCTTTTTAAACTCCTAATGACCCACAACCTGAGAGATGCATTCTTGTGGAAAGGTTTAACTTCTTCCTCTCTGGGCCCCCAGCAAAGTCATTTCTCTGCCATATGTGCTAAAGCCTTTCTATTCTATTCCTTATAATCTGTACATTTGCGTCATGTAATTATATGTTTAAGAAGTTACTTTTTGAACCCGTTGCTTTAAAAAAAAAAAAAAAAAAAAAAAAAAGAAATGATAATTTCTGCTAATCCTATTATATAAGAGGGGAGTAGCTCACCTCACAGCTAGAAAGGACTACACCAGGGAGATCAGCACCAGTAAATAGGCTAGAATTACACACACAATTACACACACTGGAAAGTCTCCATTTACTCATTACCTTCTATGGGTCAACTACTTACTAAAAAGGGTAGTTAGTCTTAAAATTAGCTTTAAGGGTTTGATTGATCAAATTTCTGTAAATGTTACAAACAGTAAGAATAGTTACCACTCAGCAAAACATTACTGATGCTTTAACAATTCATTTTCTGCCATGCAACAAAAAGAATAATTCTGAATCCATGCAAGCATTTTGTATTGCTGAGCACTACCACTACATGGGGCAGAATGGGAATCAGCTGATTAGAGCAGTACAGCACAATCTTATGAGCCTTTAAAGGCTTCAAGAAATGCCTCATTTCATGAAAATATTGCTTAGGAAAGTTTTGATGAAATGTAAAATAGATTGAACTACTGGGCATCCTTCTGGAATTTGCCCAGCAAAATATATTGATATTCTAAAACCAGCTTGGCTGAATGGGACCAAAACAAAATGGCATGAATTCTGGGAAAATGTAGAGTCTGGGTAGATAAAATCAGGGGTCCTAATCTATTCACATCACTCATTAAAAGATACCTAGACCTAAATATGCTCATTTCACTTCTGTATAATCCTGCTAAGCACCTTGTGCCTGTCTAGCCAATTTTGATGAATCCTGTGCAAGTGTGCCTATTGATTCAGGGGAACCCAAGAGCTACTGACACCCAAAAGGTGCCATAAATCCAGGGTTTCCAATGTGGACTGTGTCAACAGGCGCAGCAGACTTGAGTGTAAAACAATTATGTATCAATGTCATTTACACATAAAGCACCTTGCTAAAAATTAATTCAATTACATTGTCTATTGTGTCCCTATTTTTTTTCCATTATAAAGCAGTAATTTGAAAGTTGGCAATATGCATAATGATTTCCTTGATAATGGGGGCATTGATTAATGTATTTGTGTAGAAGGAAAATAAAGTAAAGTTACCCTCCCCAAAAAAGAGAGCAATTGATATATATTTATATATAATTATAAGTTATGTAATGTAAAGCCTTCTAATTGTAGCCTCCCTATACATAAAGGTGACCTTCCTGTTCCTGCTGTATTGTGGTGGATGAGGCCTTGGTAAACATGTATTTTCCCTATAAAAAATGAAGACATGTATTTAATGTTGCATCACATATGCACTGGGGTGTAAATGGGTCCTTTTCTAACATCTCTGCATCTGCCCAAGGCCAATCAGCACACTCATACATGGAGAAGGAAGGATAGAAGCTTTTCTTTCAGTAATTGATGTATGGTACAAGGTGCAGGACAATCATTCATCTAAAAGACAAAATTTAAAAGGTATTCTTGGTTTCCTTTTTAAACAGGGAAAACACTATTTATATTGCTAGCATCACAGAAAGCCTCAGCTCAAAAATGAATGTGCAAATATTTAAAAAAGAAATGAGGACTTGACTGGATAGGTGCTGCCACCTTGTGGGTCATGTTAGCACTGCTGTACGGACACAAAGCATCACACATGAATAGAGACTCTCTGAAGTGTTAGAAATTCATCAATTAATATTCATATATATGAAATTAACTTCAGCTCTACTGGGCATGCCCCCTGAGCTGCTTTACTAACATCAGCTCTCACAGCTAATACATTCCTTGCCAATATTTCTCAGATTAAAAAAAAAAAAAAAAGTAATTGTTTTTGGTTTACTAATTTGAAAACAATTGAACTAAAGAACTGTCATTATACTACTACTACTACTACTAATAATAATAATAATAATAATAAAACCAACTGGATTGTGCAAAACAAACCTTTTTCATGAATAGCATTTGTTATTTCTTCTTGTGGCTCTTTATATATGTAAATGTTTTGTAAGTTCTACTACTGGACGATCTCTTGTTTGAGTCAGATATGCACAATGCAGAGCTGCAACATACCATGGCCAAGACATTTCCAGAAAAAAAAAATGGTTTGGTCCAGAAAGAACACTCAACTCATTTGATTTTAATGAATGAAAAAACAAAAAAAAAACTAATTTATATATATATATATATCAATCCAAATGGTGTCAGCACTCTAAGGCTCAATATTCTGCGGGGTGCTTAGCCAAAATTATGTATGTATAGAAAATAATCATCTGTGGCCAGCACACCCTTCAATGTTTTATCAAAAAAATTTTTATTGAATGAACAAAATATCTTAGTATCCTATACATACAGTGGAGGAAATAATTATTTGACCCCTCACTGATTTTGTAAGTTTGTCCAATGACAAAGAAATGAAAAGTCTCAGAACAGTATCATTTCAATGGTAGGTTTATTTTAACAGTGGCAGATAGCACATCAAAAGGAAAATCGAAAAAATAACTTTAAATAAAAGATAGCAACTGATTTGCATTTCATTGAGTGAAATAAGTTTTTGAACCCTCTAACAAAAAAAGACTTAATACTTAGTGGAAAAACCCTTGTTTGCAAGCACAGAGGTCAAACGTTTCTTGTAATTGATGACCAAGTTTGCGCACATTTTAGGAGGAATGTTGGTCCACTCCTCTTTGCAGATCATCTCTAAATCGAGGCTGTCTCTGTGCAACTCTGAGCTTGAGCTCCCTCCATAGGTTTTCTATTGGATTAAGGTCCGGAGACTGACTAGGCCACTCCATGACCTTAATGTGCTTCTTCTTGAGCCACTCCTTTGTTGCCTTTGCTGTATGTTTTGGGTCATTGTCGTGCTGGAACACCCATCCACAACCCATTTTCAGTTTCCTGGCAGAGGGAAGGAGGTTGTCGTTCAGGATTTCACGATACATGGCTCCGTCCATTTTCCCGTTAATGCGAATAAGTTGTCCTGTGCCCTTAGCAGAAAAACACCCCCAAAGCAAAATGTTTCCACCCCCATGCTTGACGGTGGGGACGGTGTTTTGGGGGTCATAGGCAGCATTTTTCTTCCTCCAAACACAGCGAGTTGAGTTAATGCCAAAGAGCTCTATTTTGGTCTCATCAGACCACAGCACCTTCTCCCAGTCACTCACAGAATCATTCAGGTGTTCATTGGCAAACTTCAGACGGGCCTGCACATGTGCCTTCTTGAGCAGGGGGACCTTGCGAGCCCTGCAGGATTTTAATCCATTGCGGTGTAATGTGTTTCCAATGGTTTTCTTGTTGACTGTGGTCCCTGCTAATTTGAGGTCATTAACTAACTCCTCCCGTGTAGTTCTAGGATGCTTTTTCACCTTTCTCAGAATCATTGACACCCCACGAGGTGAGATCTTGCGTGGAGCCCCAGAGCGAGGTCGATTGATGGTCATTTTGTGCTCCTTCCATTTTCGAACAATCGCACCAACAGTTGTCACCTTCTCTCCCAGCTTCTTGCTAATGGTTCTGTAGCCCATTCCAGCCTTGTGCAGGTCTACAATTTTGTCTCTGACATCCTTGGACAGCTCTTTGGTCTTTCCCATGTTGGAGAGTTTGGAGTCTGCTTGATTGATTGATTCTGTGGACAGGTGTCTTTTATACAGGTGACTAGTTAAGACAGGTGTCCTTAATGAGGTTGACTAATTAAGTAGAAGTGTCTAACCACTCTGTGGGAGCCAGAACTCTTAATGGTTGGTAGGGGTTCAAAAACTTATTTCACTCAATGAAATGCAAATCAGTTGCTATCTTTTATTTAAAGTTATTTTTTCGATTTTCCTTTTGATGTGCTATCTGCCACTGTTAAAATAAACCTACCATTGAAATGATACTGTTCTGAGACTTTTCATTTCTTTGTCATTGGACAAACTTACAAAATCAGTGAGGGGTCAAATAATTATTTCCTCCACTGTATATATATATATATATATATATATATATATATATATATATATATATATATATATATATATTGATAATGGGTGAGTGCAGAGGATAATATATTGAAATCCAAAAGTTTTGGTCATCACTTCTGACCTTCCACAAGGGAGACAAACAGAAAAGTACACAGTACAGTCCCTCCCCTTTTTTAAATGATAAGAGCCCCCAAAACCCCAGTGTGTAACCAGTGTCATTCTGTGGCTACTAAAGCAAATAAAGTGCTGTCTTGTATAAAAAAGGGCATTGACTTAAGGGATGAGAACATAATTTTGCCCCTTTATAGGTCCCTGGTAAGGCCTCACCTTGAGTATGCAGTGCAGTTTTGGGCTCCAGTCCTTAAGAAGGATATTAATGAGCTGGAGAGAGTGCAGAGACGTGCAACTAAACTGGTTAAGGGGATGGAAGATTTAAACTATGAAGTTAGACTGTCGAGGTTGGGGTTGTTTTCTCAGGAAAAGAGGCGCTTGCGAGGGAACATGATTACTCTGTACAGGTACATTAGAGGGGATTATAGGCAGATGGGGGATGTTCTTTTTTCCCATAAAAACAATCAACACACCAGAGGTCACCCCTTTAGATTAGAGTAACGGAGCTTCCATTTGAAGCAGCGTAGGTGGTTTTTCACGGTGAGGGCAGTGAGGTTGGGGAATGCCCTTCCTAGAGATGTGGTAATGGCAGATTCTGTTAATGCCTTTAAGAGGGGCCTGGATGAGTTCTTGAACAATCAGAATATCCAAGGCTATTGTGATACTAATATCTACAGTTAGTATTAGTGGTTGTATATATAGTTTATGTGAGTGTATAGATTGGTAGGTGTGGGTTGTGTGTGCTGGGTTTACTTGGATGGGTTGAACTTGATGGACTCTGGTCTTTTTTCAACCCTATGTAACTATGTAACTAACTATGTAACTATGTAACCTGCAAACAAAGTGTGCTATAGTGTAAGAAAGAAAAGCAAATAAATGTGCTGTAAAAAAACAAAGATACTAATGTTGCCATTCATTTATATATTGCTACATCAAGTTCACTAACAGCTCATCAGGAATGTTGCAATTCACATGTAAACAATAACACTTGCATTTGCATACCAATTTATATTCTGTGCAGAATTCACACAGAGAAGATATTACACACTGCCAAGCTTCAGGTACCAATTGCAGGTATAAAGCAAAGACACGGTTATGGGCTGAGTGTGTACCGGCGCAGCATAACAAATAGAACCATCATAAAGTCTTTTTGCTGCACATCTCCTGACACTTAGGATAGGCTGGACCTCTGAGTGTTCCTACTCTACAGACCAGGGGAAGTGATAATTATCCAGAGGGTCACAGTGACGGGGGTATCAGGGGTAGCAGTGATACATGTGATGCTCTGGGTAAGTAGTTATACCCTCACTGTCCAGGGGTATTTGGATACATGGGGTACCCACACACACATTTTGGCCTTGAAACAGCTAAACCCTCAAAGCAACTTGTCCGGTATCTTATGGAGTTGTCACTGGGGATAAAAACAGGGTCTCTAGATAGGGATTCAGTGTCAGAGCTAGAAGAGGTAACTAGGCAAACTATAAAGGGCATATTTTAAAAATACGTTTATAACATATGAACAGTGTTGAACCGATAATTCTGGGTTTTGCTCTGCCACTTAAAAAACAAAAATATACATTTATAAATTATGCAACCAGATCTAATCAACTAATATAATGGATGAGTAAAGGTAAATATAATACATGGTGTTATTTCGTGAACAATGCAGCCTTACCAATGCACCATTTATTGAATACCACTTTTGATGCTTATTTTGGCATAATATATGTTACACGCCTTTATAAATAAGACCCTTAGCCTTGAAAAATGTGAGCCAATAAACAAGCTTGAATCCAGAGTTCTTCTGTTCTGCAGAATGTCCCATTTTTTTTTCCACTTCACACTAAGTTGAATTATTTTACAACCTGTTACATATGCATTGGGTATATAAGAATGTTAAGGCAAGACTTACTGCTGCAGCAGAAATGCCAGCGGTCTGAGCAGCCACTGCAGTGCTCTTCTTGGCATTTTTGAAGCCTTCTGTACCACAGGACGTGCGCACTAGAGACTGGCTCTCATGACTTGTTACTTGTATATGAGTACTGGGGATAAAAAAAAAACATACAGAGGGCTGAAAATATACAGTTGCAAACTCTTACTCCCACTCTTACTCCCACAGTTCTAATATGCATCTTGGGCATAGAACTGCCTCACCAGCAGTGACAGGCAGTTCCCACTAAAATGAATGAATGATAGCATGGTATATTGCATTTGCATTTAACAAGTTCAGATTGAATACACAAAGGTGCAAAGCTTCCACAGGTAAATGTTATATGAAATACTAACTTACAATTACATATACTCCCAACTCCTTTACTCTGTATAAAAGCTGTGACCATGGTTGACATATGGAATATGGGATAACACTACAGAACCTCATTTGTCACAGGTTGCAAATGGGCACAACTGTCACAGCCAAGGTAATGATATAAAAATGTTGTGATTTTGACATGTTAAATGTTGGGATGCCTCTCCTTTATGAAGCAAGGGCAATCTGCCTTATTTTTTACTCACAATGCAGGGTTATTTCTGTAAATTCCATTCTGCCCCACCTCCTGTTGTGAATTGTGCACAAGTTTGCCTACTGATGTTGGGGAACCCATGGGGTACCACTGTAGCTCTAGGATCCATACAGTGAATAAAAAACAAGATTTACTACCAAATAAAGCCCCCTGTAAGCTGATTGTGTGCATAGTCTACCTAAAAGCCAATCTTAGACCTTATTTGGCACCTCCATTAACTTTTATGATGTTTGTGTTGCTCTCCAAGTCTTTTTACATTTGACTGTGTAGAGTGAGAAAAGGTTGGGGATCCCTGTTTTAGTGTATAGACTCACTGGTGTTTTAGTAGTGCTGTCTTTTGTGTGTTAAGTATTCTGAGATTGCATGCCTATTTACTTTGGAAGACTGAGCAGATGATAACATGTTTCATTATCTTATTACCCTCTATGGCAACCCCTTATAATAAAAGGGCAACATTACACAACAGTTTCTGAGAAGACAGATTTAGTACAGCCATTTGCATTTCCTACGGTATTGATTGGCCTTCATTAGGCCCCTTTCACTTAACTGCAGCTCAATGGTTTGCACAATCACAAAGCCAAGTTCTCAGCATGAGGCTGATAACTGCTGCAAAACTGTGTGCATAATATAGGCTTTTCTTTTTTTCATGGAAAACAGTAACTCGGCCTGGTTTTATATAAGCGAAGATCGTTTTTTCAGTACATTCCATACACAACATGATTTGCTCTTTCTTAAAATATTCATTATCCCAAATGGAAAAAGTAGCAAATGGAAGCATCAGCATTTTGGATTTCAGAAGTAAAAGGCATTATTGTTGCTTCTTGGTGTAGAGATTTGGCACTACACATTACTCTTTAACATACATAAGATAAAAGGGTTTGTTGTTTTTCCTTCCAATACAATTATATTAGTCCTGAAGTTTCAGATATAAACTTTCAGATGGCAAGGTGGCAGAAAAAAAAGCAGTTACAGAATACTAAAACAACCAGTGTAGACAGATTTCATTTTGCAGAGGCAAGCCATACTAGAGTATACTCATGTATTAAAAGGGCAGTATCCATCTAGTATATTAAATAAGTGCCAAATGAACTTACAGCAGTCAAGAAGTTCTTTGTATCAATGTATTAGAAAGCACTAACCCATCACTGCTTTGTTTTTATCTTTACCCTATGTTTCTCCTGCCTTCAGGAATTAGAAGAGTTAAAGGGATACTGCCATGATTTTAATGGTATACTTTTCATTTCTAAATTACACTGTTTACATAGCAAATAATTCACACTGCCATTTAAAATGTTATTCTTGAACCATCAAATGTATTTTTATTTAGCTGTAATATTGGTGTGTAGGCGCTATCTCAGTGCATTGTGCCTGAGTCTGAGCTTTCAGAAGGAGCCAGCGCTACACATTAGAACTGCTTTCAGGTAACCTATTGTTTCTCCTACTCCCATGTAACTGGAGGAGTCCCAAGCCAGATTTGGATTTCTTACTACTGAGTGCTATTCTGATATCTACTGGGAGCTGCTATCTTACTACCTTCCCGTTTTTTTGTTGATTGGCTGCTGATTGGCTGCTGGGGGGAGGGAGTGGGGTGATATCACTCCAATTTACAGCGCAGCAGTAAAGTGTGACTGAAGTTTATCAGAGCACAGGTCACATGGCTATGGTACCCTGGGAAATGAATATGGCTAGCCCCATATGAAATTTAATAATTACAGTTAAAAACAAATCTGAATGGGCTGCCGATTTAGCCCATTCAGACAAAAGCCCTACGACAGGCCTGCAAAACCCATATATGCCCAAAAATTATCCAGATGTCGATCTGGCAGGTTTAAAATTCCCGGATGGTGCATTTTTCAGTGAAGAGATTCACTTGCCCAGGGTCCAAAGTTACCGATTATATTCACTGGGTGGTAGCTAACAATTGCCAGGGGTTTAAAAGTGACTAGAAATTTGCTTGCATTTCACCCTTCCCTTAATTATTTTCAAGTAGGATCAAGTGTAAAAGTATTTTAGTTTCCTACATCTGCACTGGTACAGGAAATAATAAAGCCCATAGTCACCAATACAGCTTGCTTTGGTCAGACTTGGAGAATATCCCAGGGACTATAATAGGTGTGTGTCTGCATACAACATTAGCCTCAGTGATACTCACTTGTTGTAAGTTGCTTTTACATGAGCAATAGGTATTTCTTCAAACTTTTTACCTCCCCACCTTAATTGGCTATTTTGTCCTGGAAGAGGTGGAACTGGACTGCAAATAATCAGAAAGTGAAATAAGATTTAGTAGACAATATTAAATTAACCATCAAAAAATGGTCTGTAGACATGTACAATGCTATCAGCACACCCTGGCCTCTCCAAATCCTTCTGCCAAATGCCCAATGAAGCTTGCATAAAAAGGAAAACCAGCACATGGAGCTTGTGCAGGGCAGGGGCACCCCTGTGTGTTTATTATGTCATATTGCAACATATGTTCTTGACAGCATAAAGAAAGGCACATTTTAAGCATTAAAGTGATTGTACCACTTAACACAGTAAATTATTCCCAGCTAACAACATATCAAACCTGCACACTCCCTGCCTATGTTTGCCATTATTCTGGTCTCCAGTATTACCTAAATGTAAGTGTAAAATATATACAAAAGGCAGCCAGTTTAAATCTTCCACTGCTTCTAGTGTGACTATTTAGCATGCAGTATGCTAACTCTCACATTAATGTAGAAAATGTGTAGGATAGGGGAAACACTTTAATGGAATTGATGGGTGAGCTACAATAGGGATGGTGCCAAAGGCCTTCTAGGTAAACAGCACTAATTAAAAAAAATGTGAAGAATTTTGAAAGCTGCTTTATTTACTTCTGCATACAACTTTTTCACAAGCATGTATTTCAATGAAATCCAACACATAAAAGTTGCGAGAAGGACTGGATAACAACATCTTCATAAGCAAGTCAGATATAATGGCGTTATCACATGCAATGAAAAGGTAAGACTTTTTTTATCATGAAGAAAAAAAACCCCCACCTTCTAATATACCTGTATCTGCAATATACTCACAGGGAATGATGGTTATTTGAATATCCCTTTTTTCATGCAATCTACTGTGCAGTTAATTAATACAATGAAACAAGTATGAGTGTATTACACACCATTATAGGGTTTTTTTGTAATGAAGTCAAGAATCCATAGAGTTCTCACTTCACAATTCTTTGCTTTGTTAGCCCAATCCTAAAAGGTATTGTTGGCAGGACACAAACTTTTACCATTTAACTCACAAGTGCTACATTCTTGTCAAGGTCCTACACTTTATCACGGTTTGTTTGAAGAGCAGGCACTCACTGAGCAAATCTTCAGGCAGAATTCTTGATTAAAAAGTAGATTTATTAGAGTACCGCCTTACACGTTTTGTGTTCACAGACACTTAATCATAGGCCTAGAAGCCTATGATTAACTATTTGTGAAATGCGTAAGGCGGTACTCCAGTAAAGTTACTTTTTTAGTTAAGAATTTTGCCTGAAGATTTGCTCAGTGAGTGCCTGCTCTTCAAACAAATGGTGACCTCCACTCCCCTAGATGAAGTCTCAGGGCAGTGCACCTGAGCCTCTTTCTCCCTGTGGTGAGTTGTGTGTGGAAAAGCAGTCCTACATGTGGGATGTGTGCATTACCTCATTATATGCACTGTTACATTTTCAGTGATAAAGTCATAAACACAATTGTGTTATAATGTTTTACAAAAACAATGTTAAATAAGAAATTCATAATTCACCTAAAATCTTTTGAACTTTGACTCTCAGTTTCTACTTTCAGGCCGCTAACATTCTCACTGGCTTCTTGACTCCTTTGAACACCAACATGTAGTGTACGATGGCTTGATATCTGCAAGGCTCTAAGCCAAAAGACAGAAAATAAAATGAGTTATAAAGTGACTGGAGAGTTTAAATACTACATACAGTAGGAGGAAAAGGAATTCCACAGTGGAGTGGTACAGCCCAAGAGAGGGAATAATACTGAAACAAAAAGGTAGTGGTCAGGGTTATGGCTCATACATAAGCAATGAGTTTCCTAACTGCTGATGGTATAAACATGGAGCCAGATTTCATTTTGATGAATATCATTTGATGTAAGTAAACAACTGAAAGTAAATTAAGTATGATGTAGACCAGTGATCCCCAGCCAGTGGCTCATGAGCAACGTGTTGCTCACCAACCCTTTGGATGTTGCTCCCAGTGGCCTCAAAGTGGGTGCCCATTTTTTAATTTCTGGTTAGGAGGCAAGTTTTGGTTGCATAAAAACCCAGTGTAAAGCTAAACAGAGTCTTCTATAGGCTGTCAGTCCACATAGAGGCTATCAAATAGTCAATTATAGCTTTTATTTGCACCCCCAGGAACTTTTTCTTGCTTGTGTGCTGCCCAACTCTTTTTTCATTTGAATGTGGCCCACGGGTATAAAAGGTTGGGGATCCCTGATGTAGACAGTGGTATTTAAGACATTATGCAATTGGTCTTCATACCTATTTTTACTTTTTGTGCAGCTATGAAACCTGTCATATTATATTTGCTATGCAGCATTCTATATGTTCACAAATGCGCTGGTCAATTAGCAGGGGAGCAGGCACAATATGGGCTCTGTAAGGTGGCACCACACTCAGTTTATTGCAGAGAGAATTTTAAAGGAGACATATTGGAAAAATGGGAAAAACACTCATTTTGTAGGCAATTATGAATAATATATGGTGCTGGTTTTACTTTGTGCTAAAAATTAATCATATCTGTAAAAATGGCCCATTTTTTGAAGCTCCCTTTAGATCCTATCAGTTCTTTGTCCCTGTTTGAAATGAAGGGTGGGCATGTCCTAACGGTCCCTGCCAGAAGCACAGTAGGAGGGGGATAGCCAATCACAACCCTTCAGTCACACATGCAAAGACAGGCTTCAGTTCCCTATCAGGTCAGCCTAGCTGCTGATTGGTTCCTATCCTACAGTGCCTTGTACTGAGATTTGCTGGCTCCCCTGCACATCCAGAGAATTCAGGCAGCAGGAAGTAAAACAGATGGGCGGGACTACTGGGGTTTTGGTGGTCTGAAACACAACTTTTTTTAAGCACAATGCTTCTATATCTAGAGGCATATAATTCACTGGTACATTCATAATTTTTATGATATGTCTCCTTTAAAAAGTAGATATGTGTGAGTGACAGCAACTTGATCAAATAGATCCAAAGAAGCACCCATGATTCAATAGTGCTGAGAAGACTTTATCAGATCACACAGATTTGTGAAACTGAAATATATATTACTTTGCCTACAGTGCAGAGTGCTATCTTGGTTGTTACATTTTTCTAAATGATTGTGACGCTTAACTGTGGCAATGTATTCACTATATGGTTGCTAGGGTCACCGACTACCAAGCAGGCAGTGGTCCCCCCAATGGAACATGGGACAGTATGTATGTATGTATGTATGTATGTATAACTTGATTTATAAAGCGCCACAAGGGTACGCAGCGCTGTACAATCTTACAGAATACAAAATTACACACAGGGAGGACTAGTGATATAATAAATAAATACAATAAATATATATATATAATTGCCATGTGGTATGAGACACAGTAGGAAGGGGGTCCCTGTCCCCTAGAGCTTACAATCTAAGTAGCGAAGAGTCAAAGACAGGCAGTAACAGCCTTATAAATCATCTGCTTACACTTCATTTACACCTATTGCAGATGTAATGCTGTGACGCTAACCTGCTAATTAAAGGGCAGTGACAGAGGCATGTGCAAGCTAATTAGCCATGGGACATCAGAGGGGAGTATGTGCGTATAGGGGAGTATGCATGTGCGTATAGGGGAGTATGCATGTGCGTATAGGGGAGTATGCATGTGCGTATAGGGGAGTATGCATGTGGGTATAGGGGAGTATGCATGTGGGTATAGGGGAGTATGCATGTGCGTATAGGGGAGTATGCATGTGCGTATAGGGGAGTATGCATGTGCGTATAGGGGAGTATGCATGTGGGTATAGGGGAGTATGCATGTGGATATAGGGGAGTATGCATGTGGATATAGGGGAGTATGCATGTGGATATAGGGGAGTATGCATGTGGATATAGGGGAGTATGCATGTGGATATAGGGGAGTATGCATGTGGATATAGGGGAGTATGCATGTGGATATAGGGGAGTATGCATGTGGGTATAGGGGAGTATGCATGTGGGTATAGGGGAGTATGCATGTGGGTATAGGGGAGTATGCATGTGGGTATAGGGGAGTATGCATGTGCGTATAGGGGAGTATGCATGTGCGTATAGGGGAGTATGCATGTGGGTATAGGGGAGTATGCATGTGCGTATAGGGGAGTATGCATGTGGGTATAGGGGAGTATGCATGTGCGTATAGGGGAGTATGCATGTGCATATAGGGGAGTATGCATGTGCGTATAGGGGAGTATGCATGTGCGTATAGGGGAGTATGCATGTGCGTATAGGGGAGTATGCATGTGCATATAGGGGAGTATGCATGTGGGTATAGGGGAGTATGCATGTGGGTATAGGGGAGTATGCATGTGCGTATAGGGGAGTATGCATGTGGGTATAGGGGAGTATGCATGTGCGTATAGGGGAGTATGCATGTGCATATAGGGGAGTATGCATGTGCGTATAGGGGAGTATGCATGTGCGTATAGGGGAGTATGTGCGTATAGGGGAGTATGTGCGTATAGGGGAGTATGTATGTGCGTATAGGGGAGTATGCATGTGCGTATAGGGGAGTATGCATGTGCGTATAGGGGAGTATGCATGTGGGTATAGGGGAGTATGCATGTGGGTATAGGGGAGTATGCATGTGCGTATAGGGGAGTATGTGCGTATAGGGGAGTATGTGCGTATAGGGGAGTATGTATGTGCGTATAGGGGAGTATGTATGTGCGTATAGGGGAGTATGTATGTGCGTATAGGGGAGTATGTATGTGCGTATAGGGGAGTATGTGCGTATAGGGGAGTATGTATGTGCGTATAGGGGAGTATGTATGTGCGTATAGGGGAGTATGTATGTGCGTATAGGGGACGGCAATGCTTAGCTACAGCCACAATGACAGGGTTAAAGAGCAAGTTACTGGCGACCTGACACCAAGGCCAACTTTAACCCACCCCCGCCAGGCTCCTTACCCCGGGGTTTGTAGCCTCCCCACAGAGAGCACACACTTCCACGTTCTCCACAGCGCCGGGTTCATTTCTCCCGGTGTTTCTCCAACACTCTGACAGCAAGGTCACGCCGCCCAAACCATCTACACACGGGTGGTGGGGGGAGAAAGGGACTATAGTTAGCTGTATGCCCCTGCTCCAGATTGCACTAATTCACTGTAATAAATGCAACAAAGCTGGTCATTTAAGTGATCGTAAAACGTGTCGGCTAGTATACAATAAGGCAAAGGACACTGACTGCAGAGTTTACTGGAAAACTAACTGGAAAACATTTTATCCTTTACGATATGTTCCATAGTTACATTAAAATGTGTAATCCAAATAACTGCCATTAATAAATAAACTTTACTAAGCTTATACTGCTAAAATAATAAGGGGCAACTGATATTCGTTCGTGTATTTTATGACACTCTGTATACGCCCACCCCTTTGTGAGATGGTACAGTCCGTCGCTCTGTCAGTGTGAAGTGACGCTTTTCCTGGCAGTAATGGCGGCGCCGGTACGGAGGTTGGTCGGCGGCGCATATTCTTATGGACTGCTTGTGTTTCGGTGCCCGAACTTTTTAGTTTCTCGCGGTTTAGTATCTTCGACTAAAGGAGTGGTGTCGCCATGGCGGCTGCACGGAGCCGTGTGCTTGAAAAGGCCGACGGTAGTTTCGCAGCTAAAGAGTCCCCAGCAGCAGGAAGTGGAAGACATGCTGCAGCAGGTAGGGTGACCTAGGAGGCGGATACTTATGTATTTAGCAGTAGGAGTAAAGGCACGAATGGATGTAGAACTAACACAGCAGGTATCTGAAGGGTTTGCTACAACTGGTCTGCACACAACTTAATGGGAATTACTGGGTTTGTAATGTCTGCTGCATAGAGTAAACAGCCCACCCCCACTACTACCTAGTATATGCATAATATGAATATGTAGGTATACAGGTATTGGACCCATTACCCAGAATGCTCAGGACCTGGGCTTTTCCGGATAAGGGGTCTTAACATAGTTTGGATCTCCACACCTTAAGTCTACTGAAAGATTATTTTAAACATTAAATAAACCCAATAGAATTGTTTTGCCTCCAATAAGGATTAATTATATCTTAGTTGGGATCAAGTACAAGGCACGGTTTTATTATTACAGAGAAAAAGGAAATCATTTTTAAAAATTAGAATTATTTGCTTATAATGGAGTTTATGGGAGATAGCCTTCCCGTAATTCGCAACTTTATGGATAATGGGTTTCCGGATAATGGATCCCGTACCTGTACTGCAGCGGAATTAAGGATGGCATAATTGTTCGTTTGTACCTAAGGACCCTACTCTGTGGCGTGATGTTAGTCCAGATGTACCCAATTGGTCACTTTTTTTTCAAACAAAATCAGCATCAATGACCCTTAAAATATTAGATCATCTATAAGAAGTGCATGCTGCTGTATTGTGCTTCATTTAATGTATTTACTTAGGGCACAGTTGAAATATTTAGTTTAACTCGCCGGCTTTTTGTTTAGCAGCTTTCCAGTTTGGTATGTGAAAAGTGTGAGGTTGCTAGTGTTCCTAAGTACCCTAACAACCAGACAGTGGTTTAAATGAGAGACGTGAATATGAATGAGAGAGGGGCTGAATACAAAGATAAGTAATAAAAAGTCCAATAAGAATACTATTTTTGCCTCAAAGAGCAATAGTTTTTTGGCTGCCTGGGTCAGTGCCCCCATTTGAAAGCTGAAAAGAGTCAGAAGAGCAAATTGATCAAAAACTATAAAATTATGAAGATGAATTGCAGAGTTACTAAGAATTGGCCATTCTATACCATACCAAAAGTTAACTTAAAGGTGAACCACCAATGTAGGCCTGTTTTGCACCCTTCTTTGCCAGTTTTCATCTTATTCTTTTGTCTTTCTCCCTTTAGTTTTTAGCTACTTCTTCTTCCACCTTCTTCCTCTTTTTATGCTTGTTAAACTTTTCTCTTTTCATCCCAGTTAAATCTGGTTACCTACAGAAACTGCTGCAGAAATGCCATCCCCAGAACATGATCTCCTGAAATGGCATTTTTGTCAAATTAGCTGTATTTGTGGAGCCCTGACATGGAGCACCAGAATTGCTGTTGCTTTCACAGGGAATGACATGCAGCAGTTAGACTTTTTAGTGTCCCATAAAGCGCAAAGGTATAATGCAGTCATTAAGTATTTGTAAAATATCATGATACTTAATACTTTATGTATAGATGGAGTTGGAGAGCAGCTTGTATTCAGACCATGAGATCCGACTTATGGAGGATACAGCACGTCTTCGCAGAAAGCAGTCCGATCATTATGATTCAGATGAAGAAGATGATAAAGAAATTGTATTAGCTCAAGATCTTGAGGATATGTGGGAACAAAAAAGCAGGCAGTTTAGACTTGCACCACGAATAACAGGTACTTTTAGATGGCAAAACACTTTCCACATTTACTACTGGCATAATAAAGACATTACATTTTTTTGTATCCAAATCAGCTAATTGTATATGGTATTACTACAGATATGGTCTATTTTTACCAGAATTGCCAAAAAACTTGAACATGCTACCTAAAGCAACACAGTATACAGTGATATGTCTTACATAAATAAGAATTACACATCTGTGCTAGTATATAAAATAATCAGCTATTTTATAGTTTAAAAGATATGTAACTTTTTCTTTTAAAAGAGACAAATTAGAATTGTGAAGCTCTGAAGTGTTTTAAGAATGTGTCTTGTCCCATTTGCATAGGATGTTCAGGCTATGTATTTTCTTATGTATATGTATTTCTCTTGACTTACTTATAGAAGCAGATAAAAAGAATGACAAGTCTACCATAAACAGGAAATTAGCGAATAATCTTGTGCTGTTGGTAAAAGAGAAGATTGGCAAGGAAGAAATCTGGATGTTTCCACAGATGGAATGGCAGTTTGGGGAGACAATGAGAAAAACAGCTGAGAGGGCTTTGACTTCTCTATCAGGTATTGCTTATTTTATGTATCCTTTCTTAGGTCTGTATGGCTTACCCAAATTTTCATCACTACAGCTGCTGCTTCTTATGGAAACCTATTTGCGGGTGGGTATTACTAGCTGTAGGTTTATCTTAAAGGAAACTAAAATTTCCTAGCACAGTAACCAAAGCTCCCCTTCAACAGCATCAAACTCAATGCCTAACAGTCAAAGGTTTTCCCCTACCTGCTGGTGAAGGGATTGACAACATTGCTTTCGGCCTAAGGTTCCATGCTGGTGATTGCTGACCAGGAGCATACACACTGGAAGCCTCCCCTGTAAAAATAGTTGACATATGATGGCAATTTGCTGCCAAACTGTCTTGAAGCAAACGTATTATTAGGTGGCTATGTTATTTTAGAAAATTTACATTAAGAATAATTTCCATTTCAAGAATACAAAAAATAGATGACAAATTCTGTAATAAAATCTTCATACATTGACTTTAATTGCATTTATTTGTTTTGCAACCAGTGTTTTTAGCATATATTCTTTCAAAACAAATAGGATATTGCAAATTGGTCTGAAATGTGTACATTTATTTATTTTTTTACAGATAATCATATTCCAGCCCATTTTCTTGGAAATGCTCCATGTGGCTTTTACAAGTACAAATTCCCCAAGCTTTTGAGAGCAGAGGATGTGGTGGGAGCCAAAGTGTTTTTCTTCAAAGCTTTGCTTAAAAGTGGTGACTTTACCTTCAACAAGAAACAAGGAGAGTATGTCTGGGTTGCTAAGGAAGAGCTCAAGGACTATTTAAAACCAGCATATCTCTCACAAGTGAACAGATTTGTGATAGAACTGTGACAATTCTGTAAATATAGTTAATAAATGTTTGAATTCTGTTTGCCTCCTTTGGACTTATAATTTTGCATTGGTTGCCTCGTAGAGTCTGCACAGTTAGCAATCTAGAGTTTCTTATCTAAAGTGTTACAAAGATAAACCTTGTTAGTTGTCTATAGAATATGGACATTTGGTATATGCTTTAGCACCAAAATACAACATAGTAAAATGGTGCAAATGTGACTTAAGTAGAATCCCTCATGAAATTGCTGTTTACCATATTTAAGATTCCAATACTGTTCAATGTCATCTTTATAGACACATGGAGGCAGATTTATTAAAAATTTAATTTTTATTTATTTTTTTTTAATTCGAATAAACTCATTTCCACTGACATTTAACAAAAAATTGTAACTAAAAAAGATGTGGAAAAGCTGACAGAACTTCAATTTGTTTTACATGGCGCACGATAACTGCATCGTTTTCATATTGTCGCACAAAGGCAGCATCAAAAATCCGAAAAACTCTAAAGTTTCGTAGCAAAGAAAGGTCTTCCAGGGAAAGGGACCTCTGCCATTGCCATCTACATCTAAGTCTCATCTGTACTCTGTATAACTCAGCCTGTATAATCTTCTCAGGTGTAAAAGCAAATGCCAGTCCTTCTGCTATACCTATATTGTAACAGATTTGCTTCTCTTAGAACGAGACGTACACAAGTTCAGCCAGATACATGGCAATACCACATCCTGTAACTTGGCATAGCAATGAGTTATGTTTTTAGCTTTCACCAGCCACAAATTATATTTTTATACAAAAATATTAATTTAATACAAAAATATTCATGCCCTAAACCCAAGAAACACCCTCTTGCCTACGTGGCCACTTCATCTATAATAGAAGGCTTTCTGCATGCTACTTGGGACATGCACAGCTGTATAGTGCATTAGATTGTGTTTATGATTACTTCAATCTTAGTAAGTAGACAGAAATTGATTCATGCCCAGTCTAACATGACCACACAACAGGTAGATGTATTAATGGGAAAATAAACCACAATGTAAAATTCCTGAAAGTTCTCTTCTGAGCCTTTTTTTAAAATGTATTTTCACTGCCGATATCATGATCTCCAGCCCTGCAGCTGCTATTACCAGCTGGCAGCCAGAGGGTTAAGTGACTGATGAAATAGGAATTTTGTTATGCTTTTTTGCACATTTCTCTTTAGAGAGAAGTACAGTGGTGCTTGAAAGTTTGTGAGCCCTTTAACATTTTCTATATTTTTATATGTCCTAAAAGTAGATGAAGAAAACCTAGTGAAACAAATGAAACAAAAATTATTATATTTAGTCATTTATTTATGGGAAAAAAAGATCCTTAGGATTATCTTATAATTTGAAGGTGAAAACAGAGTCTGATGTCACTGACAATCAGTGAGAGACCCTGTTTTATTTAGTTGCTCGTGATAGATCCCTGCCCATAAAGTTGGAAAAGGTTACAAGATTATCTCCAAAGAGTTCAGATGCCACCAATCAACAGTCAGACAGACAGTTTAAAAATGGAGGAAATTCAAGACCGCTGTTACACTACCCAGAAGTGGCTGACCATCAAAGAAAACTCCAACTACAATATTCTAATAGTCAAAGGTTACAAAGGAACCCAGGGTATTACATTACATTACATTACATTACATTAAATTAACATTTATTTATAAAGCGCCAACATATTCTGCAGCGCTGTACAATAAGTGGGTTACATACATTGGGCATACAGAGTAACATATAAAGCAATCAATAACCGATACAAGAGGTGAAGAGGGCCCTGCCCAAAAGAGCTTACAATCTACAAGAGTAACTTCTAAGTACCTGAAGGCCTGTCTTACATTGGTGGAAACTGGAAGAATGTTTTATGGATGGATGAATCCAAAATAGAACATTTTGGCTTCAATGAGGAGTGTTACATTTGGAGAAAGGAAAACACTGCATTCCTGCATAAGAACCTTATCCCATCTGGCAAACATGGTGGTGGGAGTGTCCAGGTTTGCGCTTGTTTTGCTGCATCTGGGCCTGGATGGCTTGCCATCATTGATCATCGTGAATTCTGAAGTATACCAGAAAATACTATACATCTGTCTGGGAACTGAATCTCAAGAGACAGTGGGTCATGCAGCAAGACAACAATCCTAAACACACAAGTCGTTCTACCAAAGAATGGTTAAAGGAGAATAAAGTGAATGTTCTGGAATGACCAAGTCAAAGTCCTGGCCTCAATCAAGTGTTTAATCCAATGTTGTGGAAAGGCCTAAAGTTAGCAGTTCATGTTCAGAAACCCACCAACATCCAAGAGCTGAAGCTGTTCTGTATGGAGGGGCTAAAATTTGATGTACAGCGTTTTAGTTATTGCTGGACTTGTTTAAAAATCAGATGATGTTTTAGGTCACATTCATATAAAAATATAGAACATTTTTAAGGGTTCACAAACTTTCTAGCACCACTATATGCAGAAAACTGTCCAGTAATTTACTGTTGACTTAGACATTTGCAGTGTAATCCTACTAATATAGAAGTACAAAAACTATAAAAATTATGAAGAAAAATCATTAAAATCCATTTTCCTAAAATAAAAACGCTGGTAAATGTAAATCTAAATGTTAGAAATGAAAAAGCATACTGTCCTGCTGTATAAATATACTGAGCAATGTGCACTGTTGGTGTTTGCCAGTGACAGGCTTAATAACCTTAAGGAAGGGGGCCCCCAGCCTATTTTATCCTTGAGCCACATTCAAATGTAAAAAAGTTGGAGAACAATTTAAGCATTCAAAAAGAACCTTGGGGTACCACAAATGGACTATAATTAACTTTTTTTTTAGCTAATATGTGGGCTTACAACCTACAACTAAACTTTGACATCATACCAGGAATTTAAAAATAAGTATCTGCTTTGGGGCCACTCGGAGCAACAACCAAGGGATTGGTGAGTAAGATGTTGCTCACATGCCACTGGTTGGGGATCACTGCTTTAAGGCATTGGCAGTACTAAAAGTTTTGTCCTCATAGTGATCACCCCCTGCAAAGTAAGAAATGGATATGGGGGCTGATTTCCAAACAGTACATATACTGGATGCAAATTACTATGTTTACCCCTGATTCAGCATTTTCCCACGGAATTTCATCATTGCTAAATTGTATCCATATCCATTGCAATTTGAGTGCAATGCACCTGTATAAGTGAAAATTAGTGTTCATTTTGGTAAATTGCACACATGTTGAGACAAACTCTTTTCCCCTTCATTTGTATTAGGTTTTATTAACAGCGGTAGTATTCAATTCACCTGTGTACAAGTGAGTTAGTGCTGACACAACCTGCTAAGGGAAGCCTGGATTTACCTCTAGTTTCACAGCAATTCTCTTGCTCATAATTCATCAGAGCAGTGCACATGGGTGCTCACCACAAGTTGCATATATGGGAGAATTGACATTATTGAACAGCATCAATATGTGCTTGATTTAGGGGGACATTAACGTTCACAATTTTTTAATGATTTGTCTTTTTTGTTCTAAAACTTGATTTTCTTGCCATTTATTATGTGCTGAAACCAGGCAAAGCACAATTATAAAAATATACAATCTAAAAGCTGTCAAAGTGTCCTAGGCAAATTGTAACAATCTTTTTTTAATTTGTGGTTTTAGAGGTTTCAGTCCACAAAGATTGGTAGGACAAATTTGTGGTTTTCGTGTTTGTTTTTTTTCTATTTTCATTTATTTGTGCTTTTTTTCAGTTCGGATCTTTAAATAAATGACTAGTCATTTGTGGATTTTGTGGAAATTAGTTTATTTGTGGTTTTAAAATATTTCTAGAACCACTAAAATCAGAATGTTGATTAATCTGCCCCTTAGTATCGATGTTGTAGCACTTTGCTTTTGCTATTGTGTTTCTAAATGGGCCCTATGGTGCTGGGGGAAAGCCTTCAGTATGGATCAGAAGGAGTGCACCTGGAAGTATGTGGAAAATGGGCGCATTACATCAATTTGCAACAAATGTATTTTTAATCGTTCACATCAGCTTTTAATAGGCACCATATATTTTATTAATACTTAATATAGTAACACTTCCTGCAGCCTGAATAAGAAGCCAGAATTCTTTCTTTTTTTATCAGCTGCAGCTGTGCTTTTACAACTGTATTGCACTCATCCTGCCGAGAACATATTGTGCCCTATCCTACTGCACCAGTCGGGTGAAATGTCACGTGTATGCGCTGCTTAGAATGTGTGCCGTGTATTTGATCTGGATGTAAATTAGAAGGGCACGTGGAATGAGAAATGCCTATCCAGCTAGACAAATTAAAAGTAATGTTCCTTCTGCAATATGCACTATTACACTCTGTATAAGAGGTTCAGATATTGGTTGAACACTACATAAAAAACAGTAAATTGTTACTCCCATGCCTGTACTGTATTTCTCTTTAATACCATCCATTTCCTTTTAAAGCTCATCTTGGGGATCTGGCAATTTTAACATGCATAAATAAAGCATACTGTGGGGTTAGTAGAGTAAGCTGTGCTTTACACATAAAGAGGCAACTTTGAAATTTTAATTTCACATAAATTGTACATTATTGTATATTCATGGTTTAAATAGGCACAGGTTTTTTTTTCACTTGTGGGTAAAGCTCCGACAGAAACCGTTTCAATAATGCATCAAATGTAATTGGTATTTAGCAGAAAAATCAGTTGTGCTCTATTCTTATATGGATTAAAATTAGAACTATTTACAGTCAATTCCCTAATACTTAGGGACAGATGGGGCGGGATATGTACTCAGTGGAGGAATGGACTGTAGCCACTCATTTCTATACCATTTTATGTGTAGCATGATGTAGTTCCATGGTACAAAGCTTGAAATTGTTTAAAGTGGATGGCCAGTAACACCAAAATGAAAAATGCTTTAAATATTTATACTATAGGCATGTACAGAGTCACTAGCATGTGGGTGGAAAAAAGTTATAGACTATATTTTATTCTACCCCATATTAGGATTCTAAGGAGCACAAAATTGGGTGTTCAAAGATAAATACTCACTGCTTAAGGGGAACTCTAATCAAAAGGTTCGACCTATAAGGGGGTCTTAAACTGAGAAAGCCTGGTTACCACTGGTCTATTATTCATGTAACCAGGTTTTTTGGAAGTGGGGTGTCCAAGATCCCAACTACCCCTAATAGATTATCTCAGACCTGGTCAGATTGGTCTTAAAGGAGAAGGAGAGGCTAAGTCACTTGGGGGTGCCAAAACTGCGTAACATATGTCCAATAAAGAATGTTGTTTCTTTTTAAAAAAACCACTGGCACCCAAGTTATTTGAAACATCTGCATTTTGGTGGGATACAGTGTGATTAACCCTTCCTTCAGTGGTAAAGAGAATACCCACGTGAGAGAGGAGCTGGGTGTAAAAAAAAGTGCCCTACCTGGAGTTAAATTAGAAGGAAAGGCTAAGTCACTTGGTGCCAAAATGTTAGGCACCCCCAAGTGACTTTAATCGCTTACCTTGTACCCCGGGCTGGTGCCCCTGTTCGGAGAAAACTGCACCAGCCCGGGGTACCTGCGAGCGTCTCCTCTTCCAGCTTGCGCATGCGCAGTAGAGTGAAAAGCTGAACTTTAACAAAGAAGTCTGCTTTTCATTTTGCTGCACATGCGCTGGCCCAGGGATTTTGCCAGCAGAAGAAACACGGAAGAAGAAAGCGCTCCGCTACAGGTACCCCGGGCTGGTGCGGTTTTCTCCGAAGAGGGGCACTAGCCCAGGGTAGAAGGTAAGCGATTAAAGTCACTTGGGGTTTCCTAACATTTTGGCACCCCCAAGTGACTTAGCCTTTCCTTCTCCTTTAACTCCAGGTAGGGCACTTTTTTTTACACCCAGCTCCTCCCTCAGGTGGGCATTCTCTTTACCACTGAAGGAAGGGTTAATCACACTGTATCCCACCAAAATTCAGATGTTTCAAATAACTTGGGTGCCAGTGGTTTTTTAAAAAGAAACAACATTCTTTATTGGACAGATGTTACGCAATTTCTCTTTGTGGGTGCTGATTCAGACATACAAGATCACAAATTAATAAATGCTTTCTCAGTTTAGTTGTTATTTAACTGGCCAAAGCCTTCTTGAATATACAGGTCCTTCTCAAAAAATTAGCATATTGTGATAAAGTTCATTATTTTCTGTAATGTACTGATAAACATTAGACTTTCATATATTTTAGATTCATTACACACAACTGAAGTAGTTCAAGCCTTTTATTGTTTTAATATTGATGATTGTGGCATACAGCTCATGAAAACCCAAAATTCCTATCTCAAAAAATTAGCATATCATGAAAAGGTTCTCTAAACGAGCTATTAACCTAATCATCTGAATCAACTAATTAACTCTAAACACCTGCAAAAGATTCCTGAGGCTTTTAGGGCTCTGGCACACGGGGGAGATTAGTCGCCCGCGATTAACTCCCTGTTCGCGGGCGACTAATCTCCCCCGTGTGCCAGAGCCCTTAAAAACTCCCAGCCTGGTTCATTACTCAAAACCGCAATCATGGGTAAGACTGGCGACCTGACTGCTGTCCAGAAGGCCATGATTGACACCCTCAAGCAAGAGGGTAAGACACAGAAAGAAATTTCTGAACGAATAGACTGTTTCCAGAGTGCTGTATCAAGGCACCTCAGTGGGAAGTCTGTGGGAAGGAAAAAGTGTGGCAGAAAACGCTGCGCAACGAGAAGAGGTGACCGGGCCCTGAGGAAGATTGTGGAGAAGGACTGATTCCAGACCTTGGGGGACCTGCGGAAGCAGTGGACTGAAATGGCGTGTGCAGGAAATGGGCTACAGGTGCCGCATTCCCCAGGTCAAGCCACTTTTGAACCAGAAACAGTGGCAGAAGCGCCTGACCTGGGCTACAGAGAAGCAGCACTGGACTGTTGCTCAAAGTACTTTTTTCGGATGAAAGCAAATTTTGCATGTCATTCGGAAATCAAGGTGCCAGAGTCTGGAGGAAGACTGGGGAGAGGGAAATGCCAAAATGGCTGCAGTCCAGTGTCAAGTACCCACAGTCAGTGATGGTCCGGGGTGCCATGTCAGCTGCTGGTGTTGGTCCACTGTGTTTTATCAAGGGCAGGGTCAATGCAGCTAGCTATCAGGAGATTTTGGAGCACTTCATGCTTCCATCTGCTGAAAAGCTTTATGGAGATGAAGATTTCATTTTTCAGCACGACCTGGCACCTGCTCACAGTGCCAAAACCACTGGTAAATGGTTTACTGACCATGGTATTACTGTGCTCAATTGGCCTGCCAACTCTCCTGACCTGAACCCCATAGAGAATCTGTGGGATATTGTGAAGAGAAAGTTGAGAGACACAAGACCCAACACTCTGGATGAGCTTAAGGCCGCTATTGAAGCATCCTGGGCCTCCATAACACCTGAGCAGTGCCACAGGCTGATTGCCTCCATGCCACGCCGCATTGAAGCAGTCATTTCAGCAAAAGGATTCCCGACCAAGTATTGAGTGCATAACTGAACATAATTATTTGAAGGTTGACTTTTTTTGTATTAAAAACACTTTTTTTTTATTGGTCGGATGAAATATGCGAATTTTTTGGAATTTTGGGTTTCCATGAGCTGTATGCCACAATCATCAATATTAAAACAATAAAAGGCTTGAACTACTTCAGTTGTGTGTAATGAATCTAAAATATATGAAAGTCTAATGTTTATCAGTACATTACAGAAAATAATAAACTTTATCACAATATGCTAATTTTTTGAGAAGGACCTGTATACCTGGATAAGATTGACAAAACTGTACCCCCCCAACCCCCCAACATTAATATGCAGCGAGGCCATGGGCAGTGCATGAGCACTTTAGTGTTTTTGCACTTCTGCAGTAGCTCCTTATAGTTTTGTTAACAAGAGACAATTTATACACACTGTTAATAGATTATAGTTAATAGATATATATTTGTTGCTATTCAGTTTAGTACACTTTGCCAAGTCCATTGCAGTCTAGCATATGCAATTTTATTTCTAGGGTTTTATATAAAAATTTTATGCCAGTTTTGCACTTCTCGACTTAAAGCTAAATTTACATTTTTAGAAATATGCGCTGCAACAAATTCCTTTTTTCTGTCTTTCTTATATAGTTACATAGTGAGTTAGGTTGAAAAAAGACATACATCCATCACATTCAACCATATTTCCTATATATCTATATATAACCTGCCTAACTTCTAGTTGATCCAGAGGAAGGCAAGAAACCCCATCTGAAGCCTCTCTAATTTGCCGCAGAGGGGAAAAAAATCCTTCCTGACTCCAAGATGGCAATTGTACCAGTCCCTGGATCAACTTGTACTAAGAGCTATCTCCCATAACCCTGTATTCCCTGTATCAGCCAGCACAACTGATACGGGGAGGGAATTTTCTATCCATGTGCAAACGACTTCACTAAGACCAATAGTTTAGAAAGCAGTCGTTTGTGGGGAAAGGTATCAAATGCTTTGGCAAAATCCAAATAGATTATATCTACTGCATCCCCACTGTCCAGCTTCTTACTTACCTCATCATAAAAAGCAATTAAATTGGTCTGACATGACCTGTCCTTCATAAAGCCATGCTGATTACTGCTCATAATGGCATTCTTCACTACATAATTTTGTATGTGATCCCTTAACAAGCCTTCAAATAACTTGCCCACCACGGATGTCAAACTTACAGGCCTATAATTGCCAGGCTGAGATCTTACTCTTTTTTTAAATATAGGAATGACATTAGCCTTCTCCCAATCCCAGGTGAAAGAGAGTCTGAGAATATCAGAAACAAGGGCCACTGTAATTCTGCCCCTAGCTCTCTCAGTACCCGAGG
The DNA here is from genome assembly GCF_000004195.4 of Xenopus tropicalis. Classification (NCBI taxonomy): domain Eukaryota; kingdom Metazoa; phylum Chordata; class Amphibia; order Anura; family Pipidae; genus Xenopus; species Xenopus tropicalis. The sequence continues at coordinate 110,268,013 of NC_030679.2, forward strand.
GTGTATTCCATCTGGGCTAGGTGCCTTGTTTACATTTATCTTGTGTAACCCTTTAAGCACCATATCCTGTGTCAACCACTGTGTAGTTGGAGCTGAGGCAACAGTGCCGCTATTGGGTGGGACTTGGCACTCTGGCTCCTCCACTTTATACACAGAAGAGAAGAACTGGTTTAGCACATCTGTCTTTTCTGTATCCGCTGTAACCATATTGTTACTATAACTCAATGGGGCCACACCCTCAACCTGCATCTTTTTACTATTAATATACTTTTTGGGGTTAGTTTTGGCCTCTGCCGCAGTGAGCTCCTCATTTTCTATCTTTGCCTTCCGGATTGCTGTTTTACAACACTTGTTATAGTGTTTATATTCATTAAACGCAGCTACTGTCCCCTCTGACTTATATTTCTTAAAAGCTTTCCTTTTTTTCCCTATTAACTTCTTTACCTCAGGTTTCACACTTTAAACTTCATAGCACAAAGCAAGCTGTGGCTTCTGTGATGGAGATCCTATTTGTCTGTGATGGAACCTATTTGTCCTCCATGCTCAAATGTCCATTTAAGCAGATGATAGATAAGGTATAGGATTAAATACATACAATAGGGCAATAGGGGTAATTGCCCTATTTGTCCAAAATATGAGTGGTGATTTCCTTTTGCAAAGGGATGGTGTGATCAACCAAAGCAGTTTGTCATGGATGGGTAGGTTGAGGGCAAGTACAATGGACCCCTCTGGATAAGCAGTCTCTTCCTTTATATCTACATATATATACTTTATAAAATTATAGACAAAGTATAGGATTAAATAAATATGATGGGGTGAGAGAGGTAAGTGCTTGATTTGGGGTAAAGGTTGAGGGTGGCTCTGATACTTATTTTATTAACAAGATACGTGTGTGTGTGTGTGTGTATATATATATATATATATGTATGTATGCAGTGTATATATAGTATATATATATAGAGAGAGAGACCAATACAGTTGGCATTTGATGTGCATTTGCAGTAAAAGCAGAACAGATCTGTATAGACATAAGAGCTCAATGCACAGGATTCCACTGTTTTAGTGGGTAATGATGACACCCTACTCCCACTGGCTGCTGAGTTGTAGATTTTTTTCTACAGGGATGCAGTTCCATAAATTGTCCATTCCATACAATATAACATACATTATCTTTTGGGACAGCACTCCTGCATGTAGTTTTGTTTCCGTAGCAACAGTGACGTTTTAAGTGGCACCACATCATTCTTCATTATGCTTGATAAAGAGTGGAGTGCCACTAAAAATCTGGCTGTTAAGCACTTATGTTGTTATGGAAAAATAAAGGCTCGGTGCTGTATGGAAGTGTTGTCTTAAAGGGTAATATTGCAAATAAAAAGGATTTTGACCCCCACCCCCATTCTCACTATCCTTAAAGGACAAGGTAAATGTAATTCATGGGGGAGGGGGGTGCCAGTCAGTTTTCTAGTTATTTTCCAGGGTTACTATACTGCATATTCAGGACTTTCTGGGAAATTCAAGATGGTCAGGCTCTGCTTAGAGGGAAAGTACTCCAAAACCAGTGTGTTTCTCATCGAAAAGAAGTGCCAACCCAGGGTTCAACTTAACATTTAAGTAAAATTTTCACTTTTACAAGTAAATAGAGAGCAGCTGCTTGTTTCATCGACTTGTATTACTGTACCCTAGCACAGTGTGCCTCTGGGGCTGAAAAAAGATTTTTCCACTGTGTAGCATATTATACTTACTGGGGCGTACCTAACAATCTGCTACCCCTCCATAAGCTACAGCCTGGGACCAGCAGAAAAGGTGGCAGTGCCCTATATGTTAATATATAAAGGATTATTAAAAATGTATTCATGGTATATAATGAGCATTTATGGAAGCAATATTCAAATGCACTGAATTGTTTTGGTTTTTACCACTTCTTAATTAGGATTTCTTTTTGTAGGCCAGAACCTGACTCATGGAATAGATACTGTATATACTCGAGTATAAGCCTAGTTTTTCAGCACCCAAAATGTGCTGAAAAAGTCACCCTCGGCTTATACTCGAGTCGGGTGCCATGGGTCCCTCCAGACTAGCACCCTCTCTCCTTTGTGTGCAAATTAGCCCCCCCCCGCAACCAGACCCTCCAGTGCCTGCTGTTTTTGTTGACCCTCTTCTCCGCTTACAGAGCTAGTTTACTGTTTTTCTTTGAAATAAATATTTAAAAACATATACCCCACAGATGCCTCATTTAATGTACTGTATATACTCGAGTATAAGCCTAGTTTTTCAGCACCCAAAATGTGCTGAAAAAGTCACCCTCGGCTTATACTCGAGTCGGGTGCCATGGGTCCCTCCAGACTAGCACCCTCTCTCCTTTGTGTGCAAATTAGCCCCCCCCCGCAACCAGACCCTCCAGTGCCTGCTGTTTTTGTTGACCCTCTTCTCCGCTTACAGAGCTAGTTTACTGTTTTTCTTTGAAATAAATATTTAAAAACATATACCCCACAGATGCCTCATTTAATGTAATTTTATTGGTATTTATTTTGATTATTGAAACTTAGCAGTAGCTGCTGCATTTCCCACCCTAGGCTTATACTTGAGTCAATACGTTTTTCCAGTTTTCTTAGGTAAAATGAGGTACCTCGGCTTATATTCGGATCGGCTTATACTCGAGTATATACAGTACTATCTACTAGTGGTTAAAGGAATACTGTCATGGTAAAACATATTTTTTTCAAAACTCATCAGTTAATAGAGCTTCTTCTGTAGAATCCTGCATTGAAATCCGTTTTTCAAAAACAAATAGGTTGTTTTATATTTAATTTAGAATTTTCACATGGGGCTAGTAAGAAATCCAAGTCTGGCTTGGGACTCCTCCAGTTACATGGGAGTAGGAGAAACAATAGGTTATCGGAAAGCAGTTCTAATGTGTAGCGCTGGCTTTTTCTGAAAGCTCAGACTCAGGCAAAATGCACTGAGATGACTGCCTATACACTAAAAATACATTTGTTGGTTCAAGAATAACATTTTAAATGAGTTAATTAGTTCCTATGTGAACAGTGTAATTTAGAAATAAAATGTACACCATAAGAATCATGAGAGAATCTCTTGGTGGAAGCTCAGTGAAAGGAAAGGTAACTCAGCAAGTCCAGTTTCTTTAGAGTTACAGCTACTAATTCTATATATCATTGCCTGAAATGATTAAAAACTTCTTAGACGTTTAACAAATGGTGTTCTTTTAGTGCTGTGAAATGTGCCCTGTTCTTTTTATTATATTTATTTCTGATATTACATTTGATATGCTGGGTAAGAGGACTATCTTACTCTGATCTGCAACATAACTGCTACTCCAGGAGGGGATAAGCCAAATGCAAATCAATTTAAGGAAATTAGAGAAATGGATAAATACTTGGACTCCTGCATTTAATGAGACATAATGTAAAATAATGCATAGAGGGCACACAAATCCTTAAGCTAGATACAGAATGAATGCTAATTTACTGTTGCTGACAGCAGAAAAAAGGAATCTCAAAATTCTAATTTAAGATGATTTTAAAAAAAGCAAGCAATGCAATAAAGCAGCGAGAAAGGGAAATGAATAGTAGGCTGTATAGGAACAGGTATTAGCCTTAAAAAGTGGGATGTTTCATTGATACTTTATGGGTCACTGGTGAACACTTACTTTAAATATAGACTGGAGGGTCAATCTCTAGAAACATTATAATAAAATAGAAAAATGCAGAAAAGGTCAACTAAAAATACTCAAAAAGGCATTACATTTTTAAAGGAATAGCTAACCATTAAATAAATATTAATATGCTGTTGAAAAATTTACAATTGATCTTCATTTGTATCTTTGTAACTTTGTGCTTTTCATTTCTCTCCAGTTTAGAATTTCAGCACTTATCTGGTTGCTGGGGACCAATTTACCCTAACAACCAGGCAGTGGTTTCAGTAAAAAGACTGGCAGTTGAACAGGAGAGGACCTGAATAGAAAGATGAGTAATAAAGCGTAACAATAACAATAGAATTGTTGCCTTACAGAGCAATAGTTCTGTAGCTGTTGGGGTCAGTGACCCCTTGTCTGAAACCTGGAAAAATGCTTTTAGACAATAGGGCTTCTAGTACTTAACTAAATTAGTGTATTATAGAAAGAATATGTGTAGTTTACCACTGAAAGCACAAAATTCCTTCCCTAAATTCCAGAATGATCTGTCAACAATTAAACCCAATATTTTTTACGCTACTATAGGTAAAAGTACAGAAATACACAATTGGAGGTTACAGGAGCACTCCAAGTCTAAGTAAAATACGGAACAATGTTAGTGTAACTGATCTGGCAAAATTAGCTACAAGCATACAAAAGAGAGGTGATGGATCACTGCACATTACCTGCTCCCCTGTTTAATTAGTAATTTAGTATCTGTGCAAGACTGTACTAAATTATAATCATAATGTTGTCAAGGCCACGTCAGGGCAGGTATAAGGTACATGGCTCACACGCACTGGAGGGCATTCTTTGTGTGCTTCAGGAACCCAAAATAGGTGCAAAAGGTAAACTGCTAGAAGGCACTAGTGTAGAGAATTTATATGCTCTTAATGTATGTCAGGTATTTTAAAGGCCAACATGCAACGAAAGCCTGGGAAAACGTCAGATCTAGCTACACTCAACTCAGTTTCACCCACACCAACTAGCCAGTCTTCATTGTTACTACTTTAATCTGTTTTCTTGCAAGTCAAACTGCCAGTTGTATCTGCAAGCTGCAGGTATTACAACTGCGTAAAGTGACTCCGCTCTGAAGCAGCAGCAGCTCTATTTACATATATAACTGAGGAACAAGTTGTTCATAAAGGCACCATTGAAGACATAAACTGTACTTTAATGAAGCTACGCTGTTTTAATAGGAATAGAAGCACAATAAACACAAACAATAATTAAACTGGCACCAGACGCTTCTAGAGATCTAAGACCTTCAGCCTGTGCATCAATCTTACAATAATTCTTGAAGTTCCTGAAGGTAGCAGCTAAATACAGCTTGTATTAATCAATAATTTAATTGCTTTGTATCTAATATTTTCTGTCAAGCATCATTGCATAAACAGAGCTCAGAGAGCAGCCAAAGGGAGCTCTGAGTGATTACCATAATTTTTGGAGGCAGCAGTTTGGCGCACTGAGCAAACTGAGACTCATCATCCCACTAACAAATGTGAACATTCTGTTGTCTGACTACTGAAAGGCCAAAATGGTTTGCTTGAGCAAGGTCTCTGTACAAATGGTTCATGACATGGCAGTCAAAAATTATTTTCCTTTCTGTATTGCGTGTAGAAAGCTGAAAATCCTCTGCAGCTAACAATTGTAGCTTATAGGTTACCGCTAATGGCACAACCTGCTCAATGTGTGTTTTAAGGTCTGTGAATGAAACATGTCTTTCTCAACGTTGTCAGTAGAAAATTCATAGGGTGGTGAATATTTCAGTGTACTATAGCTTTGTAGATCTTCCATTTAGAATGCTTGGCTCCTGTTCTCATAAGGGTTCTGCAGTACAATCCAGTACTATATTATTATTTTTAGAAAAAAGCAAAACTGTGTCACAAAACAAAGAATTGTTTTTTTTTTTCCTTTTTTTAACAGGACACTATGGTGCCTTTTACGATAATGGGGATCATTCATGACTCAAGGAGGCACAAGTGCAAGAGCTCTAAGGAACACAAAAGCGCACTTAGTGCAAGGCACTCTACACTGAGCACTGGATGAAATATCTGGCACTCAGTGACAAGGGCAGCATCAGGTGGTACTGCTAGCCTTGTCCTCACTGTCTGCCTTTGGGGTGTGGAATGCCTATTGGGGGTACACTACATGCCCCACTGCCCCTCTTGAATGAAGCAATGTTTAACGCAGGCAGCATTCCATTCATGGTGCAGTTCTCAGGACACTGTGCTCCAAAATAGAACAAAGAGGCCTGCAATTACGTATTTGCACAATGCCTCACACAGTGGGCACAGCGATAAAAATTAGCCAATTGTGGCCTTTTTTTTTGTACATTGCCCACTGCGTGGGGCCTTGTTAATGAGGACTAATGAGTTTCTCCTCTAAAGAAGTGTAAAATAAATGTTATATTTCTAAAGTTGTGTTTTTCTCCCTACAGGATTTTACCTGTGCATCTTGATCTATAAAAGGGTCAACAGACTATGGTCTGTTTAACCAGGAGAAAACGCTAAAGGGGTAATGTAATGAAAAAAAAGTCTTATGTTTTCCCACATCTAGTAACCCATAGAAACCAATCAGATGTTATGTTTTCAAACAGGCTAACTGATAAATGCTACCTGCTGTTTGGTTACTATGGCTTACTAGACAATAGCAGTCTTAATTATTTTTATAGCCCCCTGTAATCCTGTATAATTAAAAAGAGCTGATAGAGAGACATAACTATAGAGGATGCAGACCTTGCAGGTGTGCCTAGTAGTCCGCAGTCAGATAATTTAATTTGTTAATCTCCTCCCAAAATTGTTCTGAAGAATCAAGAAGTTGAATAATGTAAGTTCTTTCATTTTCACTTGTTTAGGGCAAGAAGTAACAAAAACCACAGACAATACAAAGGTAAGCAGAAGTCCTTATACAAAAGGAAACTGCTTTCTGCAATGCAACGTATAGAACAAACCATGGCCTAGCTATTAGGGTCAAGGGAACCTATTAACCATTGTTCAGTTTTAAAGTGATACTGACACAAAAACCTACTTTTTAAAATATGAATCTACATAAAAAGTTCCCTATAGGTCATGTTGATAATTTTTTTGCTAATAGGGCTGCTTTTGTAAGTAATTGTTACTTGCAATTCCCAAACCTGACTGTTTTGCCAACCTGACTGTCCCTTCTCAGCCTGTCAGTTATAGCTTCTAATGCTAACAGACTCCTGCTGCACAAATATGGCAGCTCCCTTATAAAGGAACATGGGGGATCAGATAGGTCATGTAAAAGCACTGGGCAAATAAGTTTATGGCAAAATTATAAATAGCATGCAAAGACAATGTTATAGATGTAAAAAAGGTTTCAGTTCTGGTGTCAGTATCTCTTTAAGGTGAAATTCCCTTTATTACAGTGGCCTGTACTTAGAAGTTCAGTGCTCTGCAGAAATGTCTGTACCATGAAAATCTGTTTCCTTGAAACTGGTTAGATATCTTTAGATGACCTTATGTTTGACTGGTGCCACTTTTGCTTTGCAACCAAGCTGCAATAAATTGACTCTCCCCAAATATGCCGCTTCCTCCCCACCCACACATATAAGATTGGATTCAGGCTGAGGAGAAATACCCCGGTGTACCCAGCTCTCTGGTGTAAGTCAGGTACATCAGTGACCTAAGAAAAAATCAGATTATAAAAACCATTAATAGGGACTGTGCCATAAAAGCTCTTTGCAGTGTTTAATACCATTGCTAACTCTAGATACGTTGCATTAAACATATTGCAATATATGACATTGATACTGAGTTGCCCCTTTTTCTTTTCAATAATGGCCACTAGATGTCACAATTTGATCTGAGCATGAACAGAAACAATAAGAAATACGTGGGATGAATCTGTACCATTCAAATGATATAATCACGTAACATAGATCTGTCTTTAAGGTATAATACTGAGTGCACTGTACTTTTAAATGAAATATATAGCACAGACAGCAAAAAGGCAGGATAAAAGGTTATTTTACATTTCAGCTTTTGCTTTTCCTGCATTGGATAGCATTGGCACTTTGAATTACATTGAAAGTTCAGACCTTTGAAAATGTTTGCAGTGAAACCAAAGCGCTGACCAATGGCAAGCAAGAAAATCCAGTCTGCTATAGAAAGCTAAGGCAAAGGGTACACTGGACATTGCATCTGTTTGGATGTTTTAACCGATTCCAATGAATGACAACCTACACTACATCCATATTTTGCAGAAATGTAACTATGGCATTAATATTTAATTCATAGAACCTACCATTACTAACTGATACAGTTGATTACTGCCATCTATTCTGTTGCAGGTTTATTGCTGCACTGGCAGTCTTTTAGCCAGAATCCTATAGAAGTATGGGATTAGTTATACAGGAACCTGTTATCAAGAAATCTAAGAATTATGGGAAAGCCCATTCACTCCATATCATATAATAAACATTTTTTAAAATGATTTCCTTTATTTCTGTAATAATAAACCAGTACCTTGTACCTGATCCCAGCTAAGCCTCATGAATCTATACTGAAGGCAAAACAATCCTATTGTGTTTAATTAATGTTTCAATTATTTTTAGTAGACTTGAGGTAGGGGAAACTTAATTACAGAAATATTCCTTATTTAGAAAACCCCAGTTCCTAAGCATTCTGGATAACAGGTCCCATACCTGTACTGGTATCTCTGCTTACACTGTCAGACCTGCTGCTATGTTATTTGTATGTATGAACTTAATCACAACAAATCCTGTCATTTCATGTATACAAAGGCCCAAAGAGCCCATACAAGCCCAGTACAAAGCAGCAGTCTATGGCAGCTTACCCCAGCCTTCTGTGCTAGATAGGGTCATTTCTGCTAGTGCCCCTCTCATTTTCACTTGGAGAGGGCCATATCTTTAGCAATTTGCTTTCATAACTTAATGACTACTCAAAACAAATTGATTATTGGTTCTAAGAGTTACTGCTTTGCTGTCCTAGGCCCTAACCCAGGGGTGGGCAAACTACGGCCCGCGGGCCACATCCGGCCCCTTTGCCTTTTTAAACCGGCCCGCCGACGACGCCAAGTCTCATCACGCGAGACTTGGTGTCATTGGCGTGCCGGAATTAAAGAGAGAAGGGGGCCCGCCCTGGCCCGGTCCGGCCCAGGGGTGAGTAAATGTGGCCCGTGAGCCAAAAAGTTTGCCCACCCCTGCCTAACCTGTGTCTCTTGCTGTGCCTGCTTCCGTGTCCATTGCTTTTTTCTATTTTGTCCTTATTAACATATGTTCCTGTAGTCATATTCTCATACAGAGCAGACCTGCTGGCAGCCTGCTTATTAAACATAATTCTAGTTTAACTCTCTTGCTGGTAGAACTTTGAGCCTTTGAAACATTTGAAGCTGAACTGATTTAGATGTTTTCAAACAAGATTTTGATCCAACCAACACAGCTTATCTGTATCTGTCTCTTCCTTCAGTACCTTCTTCCATGTTATACAACATACGGATATTCCTTCTTTCTAGCCAGCTTTCTAAATGTCTCTGAAATTGTATTTATTTTTTGCATTCTCTTAAAGTCAACTTCCAATTACTGTGTAAATAAATAAGAAGCCTGTGTAGTGCTTTTATATAGTTTTTTCCATCTTCACTCAAATCTGACACTGCCATCTGATATGGTGCTTTGAATGTTCTCCACCCCACCTGTGCTTTTGCTTTTACATCTGTTATTGCTATTCTTTTGGTAAAGATGTTTAAGCTTTATCTCCTCAGCCATTGTCCTGGAAATACTCAAAATCTTCCATATTCTTTCTCAGAATTCATTTTAAGCTGCTTTGCTTTTAACTTTAATATCAAGAGCCTGGAGCTCTCGTTTTATCTGCGATATCCTACTAGGAAAACGACATATTATGCAAATATATTTATCCCATTTAGAATAAAGCATTTTTAGTGCAGCCTTCTGTGCCAAAGACTTATTTACTCTCATTTTTCATCCAAGACCCACCATTTTATTTATTTTTCAATGGAATGAAGATGCTTCTAGAAAAGTTATATATTTTGTATCTGGAACTGTATGCCTTCTGCTTTACTACATGGTGAGAGTTTGGTTTAAACTGGGTAGTCATAATATCTTTATATTAATTATAACCGTCTTTAATACATACACAACCTTCTGTCTTCCCAGCATTTCTGCAAATCTAAGAGAACAAAAGCATAACATTTCTGCTGTTAGGTTTTCATTTCAGGGTTACAATGGCTAAAGTTCACACATATGGCATCAAAGGGATGTTGTGCTTAGGGTTGCACCTGGCAGGTGTTTTTGAGTCAGTACAAATAACATCTGATGCCTCTCCGATTAAAGCAACTTACTACAAACCTGTCTCCCATACTCCCGACTGATCTACCTTTAGCCAGTATAAAACTCCTAGGGTAATTGCACACGGGTTGTTTTCTCTGCTGCTGTATATGTGCAAGCCAAGAAAAGCTGATCTGCCGCCTTATACACCCAGAGATCACCTCGCCATCACACAAAATGGATTTAATCACAAAAACACGTACTTCACAGTTTCTTCACTGAATCTGCTCTGTGTGCTTGCTGATGGCAGAAAGCATTAATACCTAAAACTGCCTTCCTGATGCCACCCTTTGTTTTTGGTGAAGGGGTCCACATTGCTAGTACACTAGTGTTCTCTGCACTAGAGGAGCTCAATTTTCGTTTTAAAAACATAATTTTGGGGTGACTTTTTCTACCCATCCTAAGCTGCCTCGCACTACTAGATTTTCATTCATCCAGGTCATGGTATATCTAGTACAAATAATCTAAAGCAACTGGACTTGTTAAGCAATCATTGAAGATGTTTCACTACTCATCCGAGCAGCTTCTTCAGTTCAACTGTGTCTCTGTACTTCCAAAACTCATCTTCAAACCAGAGATTTCTAAATGGGAACCTACTTTGAGGCCACTGAGAGCAACATCAAAGGGGGAGGTGAGTAACATGTTGCTCATGAGCCATTGGTTGGGGATCACTTCTCTATACCAATGCTATTCACAAAAAAGAAACATAATAGATATGAAAAAGCCAGTATCTTTTTCTAGAACAGAGAGCAACCTTAGTCACAAACTGTAGAATAAAGGTAGTTTATTTTTTACACATACATTTGAAAGTTCATCACTGTATTTTTTTTATTAAGCATTAAAAAGTCCACCCATGGCTACCAAATGGAGCATGGATTTCATGAGATCTTTGAGAGGTAAGAGGCAATAATACTTATATGCTGAAATTAGTGAGTGGGGAGAGGAATCCGACAAATTCCATTTTATGCATTCAGCATATGCCATCATCACTAATTCATGTCTAATGCATGTAGCATGACCCTGGGAGGAATGGAGATGATAGGTATGTAATATGGATTAACACTGTATGCACCATCATTCACATACTGACATCAGAATAAATGTATGTGTTAGTGAATTACATCTTCCATGTCTTTCCTGCTATTTGACAGATCTCTATTGTATTTAAGTAATAACCTATTACCTACGGATTGCTACACCTGCAAACCAATCAGCCTTCAACTAGAGACTCACATGCTGCATGGCTAACATTCAGTCTTGGCCCTGGCTGTACTTTCTGCTATAAATTAATGTAGTATGATACAAAATAAATTGCTAATTACCAGCATTGGCCATAGACCTTATACATAGCCAGTTTTATATGGAGGAGATGGCAACTCTAATTGCAAAAAGACAAAACAATCTTTTATAAAACCCCCTAGAAGACATAATTTTTAAGGCAATGTAGCCAGCCCCTCTACACGGGTATCTCTCTAAATGTACTTCCTTCCATGAGCTGCTTCTTTTGACTGCACTCTTCTAGCATGCCTGTAACATTAGGCCACATGTCTAGAATGACAAGAGTCAAGGCAAAAGTCCATAGAGACCATAACACCTACAGTATATCGAAACTAGGGTAAGCCTTCTAGATACATAATTATACAAGTCAAAAGTAGTATGAAATGACATTTGACTGCAAACTATCAGAAGTTTGGTGTGTTTTAAAGGGGTAGTTCATCTTTAAATGAACTTTTCGTTCAATGTAGACCATGATGTTTTGAGAATTTTTTAGTTTTAAGTTATTTAGATTTTTGTTGAGCAACTGTACAGCAGCTATCTGGTTATTAAGGTATTATTTACCCTAGCAACCAGGAAGCAGTTTGAATGAGAGGTTGGAAGAAAGGTAATAAAAGATTATAATAACAATAAAGCTGTAGCCTCACAGGGCAGTATCTTTTGGCTGCTGGGGTCAGAGTCCCCCATTTGAAAGCTAGAAGGAGGCAGAAGAGGAAGGCAAATATTTTAAAAACTATAAAAAATAAATCATAAAAACCAAGGTCCCTAGGAATTCTATAACATAATGAAAGTTAACTTAAAGGTGAACTGCCCCTTTAATCAGGAGACAACAGTAAACCACTAAATATCATTTATACCCTTCCCCAGAATTCTAGGTTTTGTTGAATTTGGCTTTCATTGCAGGCAGTAAAGTTTGCCATCAGTTAATTGACAACACAACCTAATAGTTCACCCACATTTTCACCATTTTAAAGGAACAGTAACACCAAAAAATGAAAGTGTATCAAAATAATGTATATATTTAATACTATTGCCCTGCACAGGTAAAAGTTTTGTGTTTGCTTCAGATTCCCTACTATAGTTTGTATAAACAAAGCTGCTCTGTAGCCATGGGGGCAGCCATTCAAATTGAAAAAAGGAGAAAAGGCACAGGTTACACAGCAGATAATAGAATAGCTGTGTAGATTCCCATTGTACTCTACAGTGCTTATCTATTTTTTGTTATGTAACCGTTTCTATTTCTCCTTTTTCCAGCTTGAATGGATGCCCCTGTGGCTACAGAGCAGCTTTGTTTATATAAACTATATTAGCAAAAACTTTAACCAGCGCAGAGCCACGTCATAATTGAATTATTTTAAAACGTTTTAATTTTTTGGTGTTACTGTTCCTTTAAATTAACCCAGAATTGCTGGCTGTGCTTATAATGTACTGTATACCTATTTCTCACTAAAAGATGGAGGAATAATGGAAGCATCAGTATCAGTGTTTCTGCAGGCACTTGGATAATAGACAAATTTTAGATTTCTTAATAAATATTGTTTTGCAGATGTTTCTGTTTTTTGAACTTGATGTAAACCCTGTGGAACATCATAGCCATGACATTTAATTTCAACTGCACAGCAACTGGGACTTACAGTTCTTCAATATAATTACAGTTAACTCAACTGCAGTTGTATGGTTTCTTGTTTGTCCTTGGCTTTGTGTGATCTATCAAAAATCTATGTTATCTGCCTGATGTCTATTTTGAGAGGGAGCAAGGTATTATTGGGTTGATCTGCGCTATTTCCTTTTATCCTCTCTGGAGCACCTCTTGTGTTTCTCCCTTCAGATTCCACATTATCTTTTTTCTGAGATTGTGTGGGTGCTGAGTGTGTCTCATAATGAGGATTAAATCAAGGACATGGGAGTGGTAGTCACCTTCATGGCTTTCAAAGAAAAGATGCTGAGATCTGCCTTGGCGAAGTACCTATAATATGCCACCTTCCATCAGATAACCTCAATCCATCTGGACCAGCACCATAGCTCTATCTGTAGAAGAAACTAAAAGGATAGATAGGAAATTATCAACATATGCATTTTTGAATCCCATATTTAAATAAGGAAAAAAGGACTCAAACTGTTTTAATGTTTTTAACTTTTGTTTGTTTGGTTTAGTAAAGATCTAGCAAAGGTTAAACCTTAATGGACCTATGTCTCTATTCAGCCTCACCCAACCATATAATGGCAGCATCTGTTAAACCTGTTTCACAGATGTATACCAATTAGTGTTTAATTGATTTCTTCAAACACCATGGTAACTGCTATGTGCACAGCCTAACAACATTGGTGAGAGCACACAAAATACAAGGCCTGGCTATAATAAGAACAAACATTAATGTACTGCAGAGCTGCTTTAGCCTGTATGCATTATTAATAACCACCGTAGATTAGAAAGAGGTACATTTTGTTACTGTAGGTAATACAGTTTAATTAAGGACTTTAATTGCTAATTAAATGGATTTATTATTATTGACATTTTATAAATTATCACATGTAACATTAAAAAAATGGAAATATGGTTAAAGGTTTTAACAAGTTACACAATGACATATACAAGCCTATGTGCTGATTCAGCCAGTAAGAGTCCATTATTTCACACATGTATGGGCCATGAAAAGATCAGCAATAGATGCAGAGCTGTCACCTTGTAAAGAAGCTGTCCAGGGGATGATGCTGAAATGCGCCGCTGAAGCCAAAATGTGCTAACTGCGCGTCTGCAATTGCTTGAGATGATGTCACTGCGAACTTCGTGCAAAATTGTGAGAATGCTATGGGGGAGAATGGGGAGAAATGTGCCAAAATCAGGTAACTCCTGAAAATATATGGGGGGGGTGACAGCTCTGTAGATCTGCAGGTCATGAAATGGTTTTCAAGAGTTCAGAAGCTTGTGATCAAAAGATATTTGATTTTATCTTAAGAGATGCCTGTAATATATAAGGAATAAAGTTATGAAATAGATACACACAAAGGATGTCATTGTGGACAGGTCAGTAGATGTATGGGCTGGGTTTTTAATGCTCTGCTAAATGCCTAGCTCTATAATTATGTGATTATACCAGTTTTTTTAACAGTGAACTTATAAGTATTTTTATGAACGCCACCAAATATTAAGAATAAAGATTGGTCGAATGTGACTATTGTTGTACAACCTATATTTAAATAATTTGTCATTATTCATCCTACATGTTTATATGGTAGCATGGAAGACTTATTAAGCATTTTATTCTATCTCCTTAATGGCAAAACCAAATCTTCTAATTTAATATTTTTTGTTCCACTCACCTTGACTTCTGTTTGGGGAATGTATCTCTTAAAGGAGACTTGTCACTCTGAGAAATAGTTTCAAATTCTTTTCTATTGTGTCAAGCAAAATGAACTTCACTTTGCCTGAGAAACAGGTAGTAGTGCTGAGAGTGCAGATGCTGGACTAGGCCTCACTTTCTGGATTAAACTGGGATACCAGGATCCATGAATGAGGATTAGTTATTGATAGTCAGACCCTGTTATAGTGCCCCCCAGGGGTGTAAGGTGGCCAAGGTTTGTGAGCTAGGGCAGCTCAGTGCCCAATTTAGGAGTGGGGGGGGGGGGGGTCAGTGGGGTTAGTATCCTCTAGGCAATAATGGCCTAGAATAGGGAGTGGATACCTAGGATATACATACTCCTATGCAGTTGAATGTTATTTCTGCGATTGTTGTCATCGTCTGGCAGTATTACAAGTAACTTCACCTTTAATTTAAGGGTATCTTGACTTCACTGTCCTAATTTTGGATTAGAAAATTAATGTTATTATGTAAGAACTACTGGCATTCAATTGAGGGCTATAATCCAAGGACTCCCTTCCTCCCCCAACTTTGGGGTGGCCCATTCCAGACATCGAGTTGCATGTAAGTGGTATGCAGGGAGTTGCTACACTACACTAAAAGCTCACACAAGTACATTACAAGACATTGTAGACAAACAGCAGAGGATCTTTTTTTCCCCATGAAAAAGGTCAAAAAACAGAGCTTAGTTTAAATTTGAAGCAGCGTAGGTGGTTCTTCACAGTGAGGTTGGGGAATGCCATGCCGGGTGATGTTGTGATGGCAGATTCTATTAATGCCTTTTTGATTGGCTTGGGTGATATCCAAGGTTATTGTAATCTTAAAATACACGCTATATATATATATATATATATATATATATATATATATATAAACAGGGGTTATTTGGAGGTGTTGGAAGATGGACTTTTGTCTTTTTTCAAATTAACAATGTGATTATTTCCTAAATATTTAATATATTCCCCAATATATAAAGATGTTCACTCAAACTGCTTACAATTAAGTAATATGTACAGTATGTCACGGAGCACTACATAGCGTATTGCTGGATTAAAAATTCATACTTTGAAAGTTTACCTTTCAGCGACAGAACTTCACATTGTAGCACAAAAGAGTTGTGCCTGAATTGGCCATAACAAGTTTCATGATCTCTGCTTACAATAAAGGGTCAGGGCTACTTGGGTAAATATTGATAAAAGTCTCTGCCCTTGTGTCAAGGGCAAACAAATTCTTCTTTGACATAGATTTTTTTCCTCTAAATAATTCTGTTTCAGTTAAATAGCAAGAATCTTTTACAACATTCTAAATAAGCTGTCTACTCAGTAGATTTCATTTCATTGTGGCATATTGTTTGTGGGTCTACATTGTGACAGTTTGTACAAATGGTATTTTTGGCAGATTAGCCTGATGCCCCCATGGCAGCTGTTACAGAGATATTTTACATTTTTAAATGAAATCTGTGGATTTTAACATTATACATAGAGAAACAACATAATACTTGGATTTAAAAATGTAATGTTTGAGCACTTTAAGTTGGGCATTATTTTAGTGAAACTGTTAACTAACATATTTTGTGAGAATATTTCATAGAGTTCTAACAATACTCAAGTAACATTTTTTCAACACTTTTTCACAGGATTTAACATTTTATGTGGAAGATAAAGTGATTTGCATCAGGAAGCAAGGATTCAGGCAGGTGATAGTGCTCAGCACTACTGCCGATCAGCACCAAGCACAATCACCCAACAGATGCACAAAGCAGATAAATGTCCCAGTTTGTAGAAAAAAAAATATTCCAACCAATCAGAAAAGTTTCAATAAACAGGGGAAATAGCTGAAACTGCCTGGAATCCTTAATTATTCCCCAGTTCAGCGTCTGATAAATAAGTCCATTCAACTTGTTAAATACATTTATACAAATACATTTACAAGTTTATCAGACAAATGGGATTAATTGAGAGCTTGACAAATAATATACTACTTCTATACAGGGGCAAGGAGCGAAAATAATGGTAATAAAATGCACTCAATACAATAAATTCTACATGTTAGAGACAAACAGGAGACATGTTTTCATGATAAACTCTTTTTGTTAAGCTCTTGTTGATCATATATTTATTTTGCCTTTTTTTTAGCTATGTTGTACTTAGTATATAATATGGCTTATTTACAAATGCATGTGCAAAGTGCAATTCGGAGGCAGCTGCTTTATACCTACAAAGCTTTTATTTTTACCATAGTTTTTGTGATACAGTCTGTAAAAGGAACCCTGGAAATAGTGCTAGTTTAAAGATGTAGATTCAAGGTCTATTGTCAGTAGAGGCAATAGTTTGCAATTTTTCAGAGGAGGTGGGATAGATGCAGTGGTGCAGAGTACAACTATAGGGAAGTGCAAGGGGTGGAAACACAAGTACCTTTAATGAATGGCATCAGGGTGTGAAGCAAGTGCATCCAGTTTTGTGTCGTTGCTGCCATGGTCATAAACTAATCTGTAGTAGCGGCATTGATCAGTTTTTAGCTGAATTTCAGAACTTGTTTTTAATATCTAATGGCTGTGAGAAGGACTTTAGAGAAGCCTTGTTGCAGCTTTTTATTCTAAAGGATCCACTGTGCAAAATACTGTTATTTTTGGGAAATTTACAGCTCAGTAACTTTCCATATACATTGCTCCTATATCACCCAGTGTGTCTTAGATAACATTTAGACAAAATGGAACTGACATTCCCACCACAAACACAATCCTGTACCATTTATTACTATAACAGTAAAAGGCATGGTCATAAACTCTGTTGAATGCACAAGGCTGGAAAGTCACTTATAGTGAAAAGTACAAATTTTCAATGTGAATCTCTATCAGTGGCAGTTACTGATGCAGCCAACTAAGGGAAACCTGAAATTGCCATAACCAGACTAACAGTAATTCTAGGGTCCTCTTGCAGAAGTGCTTGTAATTATGTGTAATTCATCAGAGTGGGCAGAGGGTGGCGTGTTGGTGCAGCTGCAAGTTTAAAGGAGTGTGTGTAGGCACAATTAGCTTCACAAGTTGCTCAATGCATGCTCCATTTTGTGTCCATTTCTTTGCACATTATAAATAAATATAACATTGTGAATCTAAATTTTAAATAAGATGCTTTATTTCTTCCTACTCAGTGTAACACGTTTTTCCCCTCCATCACAAAACTACTAAAACATAATAAATATTGGCCTTCTCATCTCATTATCGCTCTCCCTTAAAGCTGTAAAATTCAGCATCTCATCAAAACTGACCTGTTCCTTTACTCTTCTGTTCTGTCCGTGACTTTACATAATGAAATATGTACATTTGCTCATTTACTTTATAATAAGTGTTTTTCGAAGGATTTCAAAACGTTAATGTCATGCCAGCCTTATGCTAAAAAAAAGTAAGAATCTAAAAAACTTGTTGGAGACCCTGGTGGAAGTGCCTATATGGTAGGAACTTTCACACCCTTCAACACCATTGGGTAGAGCCATAGAACACTGGAACTGGAGACGGATATTTGGATTGAACTTTTTCTGCTGATCTACATGCATAAACAGCTCCCCCTCCCTATGCCAAGTTACCATTGTATTTTTTGTGTGCTTATTTTTCACCATAAAGGTATAGGGAAGTAATTCTTGGGTAAGTGTTATCTTTTGTGCTTTAACTTAGCTACTAGAGCCTCTGTTAATTGTTTTGGATAAGATGTGGGTAAGCATGTGTAACACTATTTTGACTTAGATAAGGCAAATCTTGGCTAGTAGCGTAGTGTAGAGCATGTGTTACATGCGAGTGGGCCTCCGCTAAATGGGAGATGTACTATGGAGCGAGAGGTAGTTGAACTACAACTAGCTGAGGTTGTTTGGTGCAAAGGATAGAAATGGACGCCAGAGGATTCTTTATGGTAAACTATAATACAGATTTATTGTCCAAGACACAGATGTTATGCAGGGTTTTCATATACTCACAAGCAGTAGATATGGAATGTCAAAATGGTAAATAGCAGTTGTGACCTTTAGGAACACAATAGCTCAACATGGAGAGGTGCAGAGTATTAGCTGAGAACCCGAGATGAATGCCTTTTACTGGAACGGATCCCTTCCAGCCAACTGTGGTTCAGGGGTGAAGTACTGCCTGAATTCTGCGTCTTAACTGGGGTCCCTACAGCAAGGCAAACAGAGCCGGGGTAGGCTAAACCCTTAACAACTCCTTTGTTGGGGCTAATGGCTGCCCTTTCTAGCTAGACTGACTATGCTCACATCTCCTAGAGAGTGCTATGAAATATTCTGCTATGCTTACTAGTTCTCATTCACGGGGCCCTGTCCCCGACTTTAGTTGTTCCAGTAGTGTTACTGGGGCCTGACTGCACCCAGGCTCAGATGGAGCTCTGCCTAGGACATAGCATGCAGCCAAAAGAGGAAGACACTCCTCCTTGCTAGACACTATATCAGTCTGCAGGGGGAGTGGTCAACCTGTACAAACCTATAAGGATATCAGTTACATAACTGAACCTGGGTATAAGGGCTCTGCCCAATAACAGTAAAGCTTGTGAAGAGGTAGGGGTAAAACCATAGGGAGCTTAACCCTATGGGTCCCTACACATGTGTATGATCAGAGGGGTAACTGGTTACATATACTTCTCTAGGACTGTTGCCTTGATATCATCTCTACATAGCAATTTGTACATATTGGCAAGTCCCAATTGGGAGAATAGCTTTCGCTAGGGGCTAGGTCTATAAGTCAGATCTATTCATTTAAGTTTATATGTTGTCTATCGTATTCTTCATATAGAAATTTTAATTAGTGGCTTGTAAGAGTACTGTTTTTTTATTTAATAATGCTCTTTGTTTCATTTTACTATGAAGTTTATATATTACCGGCTTCTGGGTGAGCACTGCTAATTCTGAAATTCTTCACTTTATGTTGTGTTAGGAAATGAATTTGAGTTAAAAACTTTTCTGACTGACGTTTTCCTGAGACTTAGGAAAGTTTGATAACAAAATCAAACTGCTGGAAATCCTTCTGGGTCCATGTAGTCAGTACTTGTAGCCGCAAAGGCTTAGAAATAAGAGAAATATATTGTTAGGAATAGACAACAGTATCAGTAATGATAGCAATGACTGTTATTAGAGACTCAGAAAAATGCAGTGGTGAACTGCCTGTAATTCATACCTTCTCTGCGCATTCAAAGTAACATTCCTACTTCAATATTTTATGAGTAATAAAATAGACAGGAGTTTGATTGGCACAGAATTGGTTCTAGTCCTTAGTTATAAAGGCAAAGAAAAAATATCCAGCAGCATCCAAGAGTTCTTTTTTTTTTGCCTCTGTAAAGTCCATAAAACTACAGTTGTACAAATGAACAAGAAAATGATCTGTTATTCTCTGCAATGCCTTAATAAATGTCTGTTTCAAGATAAGAAGTGACAGATATGATAAAAATAACTTCCCGTGAATGGAAATGAAAGCATTTAATAGTTATGATTGTGGCTGTTATCGGAATATTATGCACATTAATCTAACTGCCACTTTGCATGATGTCTGTGACAGAACTGAAAACAAGTGCTATTAATGTAGGGACATCTGTCCATGCCCAGACTAGCAAGCTTAAGTACTGTTATGAAATGTCTTTTCTATGCGTCCTAGCCTATTTCCACAAGAGAATGTTCAGTGGGGGTAACGCTGCATAATGTGCAAGGTCAATAATAAAATGCACTATTGCAGAAAGTACTTTTTAATAGACTTTTATGCAGAATTCCCATGACTGGCTACATTATTTTGTTTCTGCATACTGGCACACTGCAGTTCTTCTTTAATCCCAATGCATCAATATGTGCATAGTATTAAACACACATATAATGCACACACCCATGAAAATGTACTCTTCCATGTACCACCATAAACACCGGGTTATCTCAGATGCGAGTGCTCATAATGATTCAGGCAGAGCTCTTTTTATATAAGATTAAATAGGCCGCAGCTACGTGGATATCGAAATGCCTAGTGTGCCATTACACAGTACACAGATATGAATCCATGGTAACAGACATTATTACAACAAAGGCTAAATGTGACCAGAGAACCAAAGCAGGATAGAAACGTATGAGAATGGAACAAATGACGAAAAGAAAAAGCAGTTAAATAATTACTGAGAGGAAAGTTAATTTTCATATGTGATAGATTTATAATTTTGCAATAAAAAATAAGTCTTTCTTCTTGAATGCTTTATTTCTACTCTTGTAGGTCCAAGTCAGAGAGACCTGGCTAAGAGATATGACATCTGACTCACGTTTAGTAAGAATGTTTTTCAATGGCAATGGAGATCTATTATTTTGCTATTTACGCTATTGAAACATTTGAAACCATTAGAATTATGTGGAATTTTATCTTCCACTCTCCTCACCCTTAGCACTTAGCCACTTTCAGAATTTCTTTCTAAACAGTGGCAGTCTTTCTAGGTCTAACCACCTATTGTAACCAATCAGCAGGTAGCATTTACTGGTCATCTTTTTAAAAGCAAAAATGTTATTGATTGCTATGGGTTTCTGCATCTGGGCAAGCTTAGTGCTTTTTATTATACAATTGTTGCAATTGCCGCTGTGGGAATGTATTGCCTGTGTTTGGCAGATGGCAGGGAAGTGCCCATTAGTTTTCATTTTGGCAAGAAATTGTGCATATAAGTGTGTGCTCAACCCCATAATGCATAGTTTTGCATTTCCGCACTGAAATCCACTCTGTGTAAACCGACTGATGCCGTGCCTGCGCAAATTAGGGAAGGTTATGGCGACAGAGCATGGCCTTTACAGGAGGAGAAAAGCTGAGCCTCAGACCTGTATTCCATTAGCCTGACAACAACCTGCAGGTTATATTTAGGGGCAGATTTATCAAAATGTAAGTTAAGAGCTTATTAAATAAAAACTCACCCACATTCAGCAGCTGATTTCTAAACCGCGTGCCTCGAGGCTGCCCCGATTCTGAGCCCCCTAACGCCACCCATCACCCCGCGATCGCACATACGTGCACGTTTAAAGTCCCATACGGAGCAGTGAGGAGAGGTCCCCATTGCTCCGTATGGGAGCAAAATTTCAAAATTTCTCTGCGGCGGGGCAGTATGCCGCCCCTAAGTTTGTGCCGCCCTAGGTCCGGGCCTTTGTGGGCTTGCCACAAATCCGGGCCTGCCCACATTCTATTTATTCCTATGGGATTTTTAGAAGCGTATTTATCCATGGGTGAAAACTAAAACTCACTATTTGATTAAAGCACTTCTAAAAATCCTATTGGAATGAATAGAACGTGGGTGAGTTTTTATGTATTAAGCTCTAAATTCACATTTTAAAATATATACACATTTTAAAAAATATATATATAAGTAAATATTGCCCTTTTACATCTTTTCCTTTGAACTACTGTAACCCTATTTTGGCTACGGTTGTACTTTTAACACGCAATCACCTGCGTGTGGCGCTACAGGAGCCCTGAGCCCCCGCTTATTATGGGGGACAGGTGTAATATAAATGAATGGCGTGCCTCCACCCAGGGTAGGTATAGGTAGAACTATATGTCTCCTCCCTGGGAAAACTCTATGAGGTCCTCCTTGGACCCGGACTCCCAGCAACTCCCGGTACCTTGCCCCTCCCTTGGGGTAGCTGCTTACCAGGCAGTTGAGGATCCTCAGTATATGAACCACCAAGACACTGGTTAAAATGGTGAACCAGATGAACTTGTTTATTGATGCAGGCAGAACACTTCAGAGGATGTCACACAGACGGCTCAAGTCACACACTCTCTCTTTGGGCTACCCCCGGTACTCCCGCCGGATGCTTCCACCTAGGAACTCACCCCGGTCCACGCGTAGGGACCCTTCACTGGGAACACTCCCAGGTGCTGACTTGGCTCCTCTTACTACACACTACAGGCCCTTAACTCCAGCCATGAGTGCTGGGGGGTCTTAACCCCTCTCTCTCCTGTCGGGGCTATCACTGCCCGTTCTCTCTAGCCTGCCTGTCACTCCTAGAGTGACCTGTTACAGTACCTCCTGTACTAGAACACAAGCCTGTTATACGCTTCTTTACAAGAAGCAGTCCCAGGACGAAGACCTGCACAAAATGGGTGTCAGATGGGTGTTGCTGTTAACTTGCAGGGAAACTCCCTTTTCACACATAAACACCCAGGACCACCTTTAGGTGTCCAAATCTCATAAGGCCACCCTCATGGTGCCTGTCTAAAGGGGAACTAATCCTGGAGGGGCCCAATTCTTTGGGGTCCCTACATTCTCCCCCGGCTGAAACTCTGTCACCTCCTGACTGACATCTCATACACACTCAAATACTTTACACAGTACTTTTACATCACGCTTCAACAGCCTCTCCTGAGGTCTGTCAAGGATACAATGGGTTACCTGGAAAAAATGTTAAACACAATAAACATTTCCCTTCAACCCCTTCAATCTTTGTGTAAGTCCCACACAAGAAAAATTTGAAAGGACACTTGTTTCCCTTAACCATATTTAAAACTTATTGAACTGGAGAATCAAAGTCTCCACCTCTCCTTAAGGGAGTCCATGTCCCAAGGTAATCGGTACCCTGGGATACCTCCAACCAACGGGTTGGGCACTCTGGTCAGTCCACACTCCGACTGACGAACCCTCCTGGGTCTCCTTGCGGCCGGGCATCCTCCTCTGGCCAACACAGGATCTCCCTGCTCTCTGATGCAGCCGTCATCTTTGCTGGCAAAAGCTACCAGTAACTGTGCACACGCTTTCTCTCACGCTGACTCACTCTGCTCCAAAATGGCCACTGCGACGTCACTCCTTAAGTCACGCCCAGGCCTCTTGGCGCACTTTCTCGCTGATCCAGTCGGTCGCTCCACGCAATTGGGTGGCACCGAAACAAACGCTGGTTACACCCCTCTCTCTCACGCTTCCTCTCGCGTCCCTTCCCGGTCCCTTTGGCGCCAACAGCCCTGCAACCCGATTGGCTAGGAGCCTTTCCTCACTCCTCTCATGCCAAAATCCCTCTTGGATGTGGATCAGGGTGGCCCAAACTTTAGCACGGATGGAAGGGAGGGTGTAGCACTCACACAAGGCCTCAGTTCCCTTAGGGCCCTTTCTGCTTAATGATTCCTGCTCTCATCTCAGCAGTGCCTCCAAATGTAACCCTATTTTGGCTACGGTTGTACTTTTAACACGCAATCACCTGCGTGTGGCGCTACAGGAGCCCTGAGCCCCCGCTTATTATGGGGGACAGGTGTAATATAAATGAATGGCGTGCCTCCACCCAGGGTAGGTATAGGTAGAACTATATGTCTCCTCCCTGGGAAAACTCTATGAGGTCCTCCTTGGACCCGGACTCCCAGCAACTCCCGGTACCTTGCCCCTCCCTTGGGGTAGCTGCTTACCAGGCAGTTGAGGATCCTCAGTATATGAACCACCAAGACACTGGTTAAAATGGTGAACCAGATGAACTTGTTTATTGATGCAGGCAGAACACTTCAGAGGATGTCACACAGACGGCTCAAGTCACACACTCTCTTTGGGCTACCCCCGGTACTCTCGCCGGATGCTTCCACCTAGGAACTCACCCCGGTCCACGCGTAGGGACCCTTCACTGGGAACACTCCCAGGTGCTGACTTGGCTCCTCTTACTACACACTACAGGCCCTTAACTCCAGCCATGAGTGCTGGGGGGTCTTAACCCCTCTCTCTCCTGTCGGGGCTATCACTGCCCGTTCTCTCTAGCCTGCCTGTCACTCCTAGAGTGACCTGTTACAGTACCTCCTGTACTAGAACACAAGCCTGTTATACGCTTCTTTACAAGAAGCAGTCCCAGGACGAAGACCTGCACAAAATGGGTGTCAGCCCTTTTTATACTTTTAGCACAGCGACATCTAGTGGTTGCTGTTAACTTGCAGGGAAACTCCCTTTTCACACATAAACACCCAGGACCACCTTTAGGTGTCCAAATCTCATAAGGCCACCCTCATGGTGCCTGTCTAAAGGGGAACTAATCCTGGAGGGGCCCAATTCTTTGGGGTCCCTACACTACCATTTTGTGATGGGCTGTGCGCTCCCTCAGAGATCACATGACCAGAAATAATGCAGCTCTAACTGTAACAGGAAGTAGTGTGGCAAGATAAGACAGAACTCTGTCCATTCATTGGCTGATGTGACCTAATATGTATGTGTGCCTTGGCTTGTTTGTGTGCACTGTGATTTGTATAATCCTTAGTACTTAAAATGGCAATTTTCCATTTAGGATTACCCAATAGCACAAAACTAAAAAAGTATATTTTTATAAAAATGCTTTATTTAAATGAAGCAGGGTTTTACATATGTTTATGCAATATCTTTTTATGGAGACCTACATTGTTCGAGGATTTGATTTTCGTTTAAGTAGCAGAGTAAGAGCAAAGTTTAAATATGTAATTTTAGAAATAGCAGATAGTGAGAGCATTTGTAATGCATAATACAAAGTTATAAAGGTATCAATAAATGCACCTCTATACTTGTGCCTTGCACCAAACTGCCAGTTGCACCCACTGAAATAAACACCTGATTCAAGGGATCCCAGGCACTGCAGGCATTTTCCTCTGTTTATGATAGAATTTGCACCTCCAGTGATTATAAATGAGCTCTATAAAGTTATTTTATTCTGATGAGTTTATATATATATATATTTAATTCCCTATGACTTAGGGATAATTGGTTATATGTGCATCCCCTTATCAACAATGTAGGCCAAGCAAAGCAAGAAAAGAGGGACTTGTGGTTATAAAAGCAGCCGCAACAAATATACATTTGCAGAACAATAACCATTTTCTCTACCTGATACTCTCTCAGCCAACATAAAAGTACAGTATATCGCTTTTTCTTCAAATGAAATTGATTTCTCAATCCGCAGTACATCCATTTGTTCCATTGTTAATAATTCTATAATACTGCTTCTCCCTGTTCCCTGGGTGCAGGACTTGTGCATTTGCTAATATTCTCCATTTGTTGGGTAAAGAAAAAGAAAAGCTTTTTTCTTATTTCTCTGTGTTAGAAAGAAATCTTATTTTTAATATTTTTTTATTATAATATTTAGAGGTTAGAGTCTACCTTTAAAGGGGCAGTATATCCATTTCTTCAGCAGAAATTTAATGAATAGGGCTTGTGCTGAACACACTTTATGCCCATTGCTTTACTCACAAATAATCTATTGTTATTGTTATTTCTTGAACTAAACAGGACAAACAGGGAAACTGGAGATACTCCATGTTTGGTCCTTGCGAGGTAGATAATAAAACTACCGCATATAATTTCTCTGCATAATGGATTTAATTGTAAACACAATAAAGGGTGTATATGGAGCTCACTGGGTACACCTATCCCAGTGATAGTTTATTTTAAGTCTTCACCAAATGAAACAAAAATACATAAAATAACCACTGCATTTACCCCTCTCTGCCATGACATTGAGCTGTCATTTCTCTCCCAGGCTTTGTATAAAGTATGTAGGTGACTAATGACCAATGAAATGCCATTTCCAATGAAATGCCATCCAACCACAGCTATGGTAGCAAACAAGCAGCTACCTAGGAATCCGGAAAAGAAGACTACTGAAGTGGAATCTCACCCTTTTACTATCGGGACCCTGCAAACCAGCTTTTCTTAACTGTAAGTTAGAAAAGGTGTTTTCCCTTTTCTTATTGTTAATTTAAAATTCCCTGGGGTTTATGGCTCGTTTCCTGTGAGTAGAGATCCACTGGAAAACATAATAGCAATTAAATGATTAGCACATGAGTTGCTGTGAGACGGTAGAACTACACCACATGGAAACCAGTCCCAGAATGCCTTGTGTACGGGGCCTACAACACAAAAGACAAGAACCTGGGAGAAATGTCAACACCCACCAATCTTATTTCCCAGTGTTTTCTTTTCTCTCACTATATACAATAGGAATGTGTCATTATCCCTTCATGAATAAATGTCAGGTATCACAGCCATTATAGATTTATTAAATAAAAGGATGATTTCCTGAGAGTTAAATAAAATTCACTTCAATAACTGCATTAAAGCTTTAACACGCTTGATGTTCAATGCTTGTGCTTTGTCTCACAGGCAGTAATAGGGAAGACAAACAGTCCGGTTCCCTGTGGTGATTTAACATACATTATGCATAGTTAGATCTTTGGATACTCACATAATTATAATGAGCGCTATAACGACTCGTAGGTATGAAATCCAACTGTAAAATTAAATCTGTGATTTCCAAGCAATAAAAGAGGTCATGTCCCTTGCTAATTGAGACAAAACTGCATTTTCAATGGCTGTCAGCATCCACTAGTACAATCACTGGTGTTAAACAGTGTGTATCGTTTTATAATAAGTGGAGTCATTGACCGGTCATCAAGATGAATGACACAAAAGCTCAGCTCTTAACCCATTTGCTGACAAACTGACCAGCAGTTACCCATTGCTGTTATATTAGCATGAACGTGAACTTCCAAGACTGAACAATTACTATTACTGAGAGTCAGGTCCGGACTGGCATTCAGATTAGGCCCTGGCATTTCAAGTAGACAGAGGCCCAAACAGCCTCCCACCAGCCCAATAAATAATGACTGTCTATGGCATCTTACAGCAGCCTGTCTGGCATTTGTTACAATCAACAGTTTTCTAGTCAGAGCCTGCTGAGAGACAAAGCTCAGACTTATGGGACAGATATATTCCATATTGAACTAGGAAATGCTAGGGTTTCAAGTGGTTTGAATTTTACCATATTTATGAAACACTTTACTGACTGTCATGAAAATTTTCATTAGGAAAGTGTTCAAAAATTGACCAAAGCAGGTGAATAATGAAGCTTCGGGGATCCATAGTGTCTGCTCATGGTACTGTGGGCAGTTCATCAGAGCAGGCTGAGCGGACTTATTTCTGCTTACTGCAAGTTTCTAAATGCATGTTTGGATGCAAGTAAATTTGTGTCCATTCTAAAATTTTGCACTTGCTCTTCTCGTGCCTGAATTTTAAATAGGTGTACCCTTTTGCCCAGCCTTACTTGCAAACCTGATACCCAACCCGGCACAATTATTGCTTATAAGACTAGAAGATTGGGTGGGTCTCAGTCCCCATTGATTCTCCCTACTTTCTATTACTAGCAGTATGCTTCAATGTGACTGGAAGGTCCCATGCCACCCCTAAATATTGGCTTCCCTAAATCCCAGACCGTTGTGGCTTTCTCTGAAATCCAGGTTTGGCTCTTTGGCTCTTGCATTTGTAGATGAGCCTGTAGGACTGTTTTCATGCATTTAAACATACAGTATATGTAGATAAGCAGTGATCCCCAACCAGTGGCTCGTGAGCAGCATGTTACTCCCCAACCCCTTGGATGTTGCTCCCAGTGGCCTCAAAGCAGGTGCTCATTTTTGAATTCCTGACTTGGAGGCAAATTTTGGTTGCATAAAAACCCAGTATAGTGCCTAACAGAGCCTTCTATAGGCTGCCAGTCCATATAGGGGCTATTAAATTACCAATTATAGCTCTTATTGACACCATCAGGAACCATTTTCATGCTTGTGTTGCTCACCAACACTTTTTTCATTTGAATGTGGCTCATGGGTATAAAAGGTTGGGGATCCCTGGCAGATAACTAAGGCCTTAGCCATTTCCTCACATACTAAAAATGAACAGCGAATTAGAATTAGTTAGAGCTTCAGTTTGTGCATTCTGTAAGAGTTCTTTTGGGCTGTGGTAATTATGGGAAAGTACAGTTGTTTATACTGCAGTCATAACATTATAATTTAAACACCTTTTGTAGTCTGTGAGCATCTTTCTATAATTTAGTGTTACTGCACAGTGCAATATATTCTGCCCATTGAATGCTCCTTAGTTCTTAATTCAAAATTGTCTTTTCTGTGTAGACTATGGATCCCCAACCTTTTTTATCCACGAGCCACATTCAAATTAAAAAAGAGCAACACAAGCATAAAACTTGTTCCTGGGGGTGCCAAATAAGTAGAGATGTAGCGAACCTCACAAAAAAAGTTCGCGAACCCGTTCGCGAACTTCCGCCAAAAAGTGCGAACTTTGCGAACCCCATAGACTTCAATGGGAAGGCGAACTTTAAAACCTAGAAAAGCCATTTCTGGCCAGAAAACTGATTTTAAAGTTGTTTAAAGGGAGCCACGACCTGGACAGTGGCATGCAGGAGGGGGATCAAGGGCAAAAATTTATCTGAAAAATACGTTGTTGACACAGCGTTGCGTTTTGTGCTGTAAAGGGCAGAAATCACACTACATTTCTAAACTTGTGTAATAAACTGCTTTAAAACGTCTGGCGTCTACATGCCAATCAAGTCGTGTAAAGGTTACAGCCGGTTCACATGCAAAGACAAAACACCGCAGTAGTGGATACGGAATATATTATTGCTGGTGGAAAAACATCGCTCAGGTGATTTTATTGCAATGCAATGTCACTACTATGTGTAACGTGTTTGGTGCACTACTATGAACAACAGCAAACAGCACTGGACACGTTAAAGAAAAGTAACTTAAATTAAAAAAAAAAAAAATTATAATAATAAAAAAGTGATCTCTGGTTGGTGCTGGGGGTGAACTACTAGGAGCAGCACACCAGTCCCCAACACAGCTAGACTAATAGCACTCTGCTATATAAATTACAGTAGCAAAGTAAAAAAACACAAAAAAAAATGATGTGAATGTGTGGTTGGTGCTTAGTGCACTACTATGAGCAGCACACCTGTCTCCAACACACACAGACGAAGCTGCAGTACACAATGAAAAGAAGAGTAACAGTAATCAGAAAATAAAAGCAGTCCTTACAAGTACTATTGGGTTACAGCAGATGAGATCAGCAGGACAGCTGTCCCCAGCAGCTACATACAGAGCAGTAGAAAGTATATTACTAGTCAGCAAAGCTACCTAAACTGTCCCTCAAACCCCTGCACAGCTCTCTCCCTATGCTAACTCATCAAGCACACACAGGCAGAATGTAAAATGGCTGCTGGGCTTCGGTTTATATATGGAAGGCAGTGGTCCGGGGGTGGTCCAGGAGGGAGAGCTGCCTGATTGGCTGCCATGTATCTGCTGGCTCTGGGGTGAGAGGTCAAAATTTGACTCCAGCTAAGGCGAACCCAAAATTGCGAACTTCGCTAAAAGTTCGCGAACTTGCGAACTTGCGAACAGTTCTCTGGCGAACAGTTCGCTACATCTCTACAAATAAGGACTGTTATTGGCTATTTGGTACCCCCTATATGGACTGGTAGCCTACAAGAGGTTCTTTTTGGCAGTACACCTGGTTTTTATGCCTCCAAGTCAAGCATTCAAAAATAAGCACCTGCTTTAAGGCCACTGGGAGCAACATCCAAGGGGTTGGGGAGCAACATGTTGCTCGCGAGCCACTGGTTGGGGATCACTGATGTAGACCATCACTATCTATCTGTATTAATTTTATCTATCATCTGTCTGTGTATCATCTATGTAATCTATATATATATACTGTATATGTATACATTTGTTAGTCTTTTTGCCCCGATTTTTCTCAGGATCCCCTTGCCTGCCTCATATCCAAAACCTGTATATATTGTTGAGTAGCTGGGTTAGCTGGGAAATATAGATAACAAAGGCTGTACAGCTCAGAGACATCTCCTCTCTACATGGAAAAAGGAAGTGTCTCTGCACAAGCAGAATCTAAATGAGCGCCTATTCATTTGATGTCTTCTAAAAAAATTAGCCACAAAATAGGAGCCTTGCTAATCCTTTAGAACACAGAATTCTGCTACAATGGGCAAACAGAATAAGCAGCTTGTTTCCTAGTGTGTCACATAAATGGCCACTATGGTCTAATCTTTACCAAACAATACTCTCTGGAGTACTCTGGGGCATCTGTTAATTCCTTCTAGATGTCCAGGCTCCTTCCCTTTTCTTTCGCTCATAGTGTAAGAGGCTTTTTTAGCTCTCATGAAACCCAGGGGGAGCTGTGCTCCAATAAATGATATTACATCACTTTGGCTTTACTTGCATTCTGTATGGGCCAGCAGGCTTATGCCTGATTAACCCTTTTACCTATAGAGAGAAAGAGAGAGAGAGAGGTAACCAGCTTCAAATAGATGTCAGCAACACTCAGGCTGCAAGAAATTGGGCCTGAATACTTAACCCTTTAACACAGATTTTTCAACTACAAAAAAAGCTTTATTAAAGAATCATATAAATAATTAAAATGCACTAGGGATGCAGTAATATCACAGTATAATTTGAACCCATAAAATCTTTTCTATTGACAGGTAATTTATTGGTGGTGCTTTTTAGCAGCCAGGGATAAAACATTTTAAAGTCTCCACAGATCTTTCCTCATAGCTGATCAAAGTCCAGCTGGGATTAGCATATTAGTTGTTTGATCCATAAATCTGCCTTGTAGATAGTGAGAGCAGCTTACATGCGCTTATTAAGATATGTACTTGCAGGGCTCCCAGTGCATTTCGTTATCTCCGGATTTTATTTCTCCCCTCTACTGGCTTCGCAGTAATCACACAGCAGTGGGACATAGCAAAGAGATATGGAAACTTTGTGCTCCGGCTGTTACAGATCTACAAAATCTCAATGACTGCTTAGGATTTGTTTTTGTATCTGTGCCAGAGATATGTAACCTATAGCAATCAGTTAGTCACTTGCAGTGAACCATTTAGAATCTTGCTGTGTAGTGTAGCACCAGAAAACTGCTGTTTGTTCTCATCCATTGTAACTATATTTACAGTCATATAACCAGGGCCAAGTTATTTATATGGGGCTCCCCATGAACATCAGCATGTAGTACTACAATTTTGGGCCATGCCCCTTGTGTGTGCAAAATAAACAGCTGATGTTCCTCTGTAATAAGCATTTCATATAAAGAGTTCCATTAATTAATATGCTAAGTTAAAAAACTGCACAAGTTTAGCAGCCCAGTGAATTTGCTGTGGGGCCCAATAACTAGTCAGCAATAGTTCATAAAATAGTAAAAATGATTATAAATCAGTGAAAGTAATGTAAGTTTTTGCATAAGGTACATAAATTGCATAAGTAAAGGGGCCCAATGATGTTTCTGTGGGGCCCAATAACCAGTCATTCCATTGCTGGAAATTTGATGTAGGATATGCTCAAAAGCTGATGCTACTCTATAATAAGTGGTTCATAAAATAGTTAATATAATAATTAATGTGCTAATAAATCAGTCAGTTCATTGGTCGCAGTGGAATTTAACCCCATATGTTATAAGAGGCACTACGTTTGTAACTGGAGGAGTCCCAAGCAGTACTTTTACTTGGGGTTTTACTTTTGAGTGCAATTTTCACATCTATGACTAGGTAGGCATGGGAGCATTTTTAGCAATGCAGTTGTCAGGGAGCTGCTGTCTTGATACCTTGCCATTGTTGTGCTGATCGGCTGTAGGGGTGGAAGGGAGGGGGTGATATCACTTCAACTTGCAGAGCAGAAGTAAAGTGTGACTGAAGTTTATAAGAGCACATGTCACATGGCTGTGGCACCTGGGAAACTAAAAATATCTCTAGCATCATGTCAAATTTCAAAATTTAATACAAAAATCTGTTTGCTCAAAAACAGATTTCAATGCAGGATTCTGTTGGAAAAGCTCTATTAACTGATGCATTTAATGCATTTCTGTGGGCAGTAACCCATGACAACCAAGCATATTGTTGTATTAATTGTTCTACCTGTAGCTGATTGGTTACTAAGGGTTACTGCCCACAGGCAAATTTGCTCAGTCTTTAAAATGAGCCAGACATGTCTCCAAAACATTCTTGGTACATGGGGAATATCAAAGCAAATTAGTACGTCTAGTTTGGAAATTGGTAGTATCTTCTATACAAAAGTTAGTAAAGGAGGACTGAAATACTACTAACCTTCAGTAGATATTATACTCTTTAGTGATATTCATTATTCATATATAAGTCCTATATGCTCAACATTGTGTAAGTGAGGGAAAATGCTGCCCCCTACAAAACCAACACCATTTCATTCCAATGGTATGTCGTCAAAGGCAGTAAGTATAAACACTTTTGAATGTTTTGCCTCTAAAGCAGTCTCTGCCAGTGCATGCTTTCATCCATGCATTAATGCTCATTTTGCCATAGGACATTTTGCATAAGTTTTGAATATAAATTGATACTATCTGACATTGCCTCGGCAAATAGATGCAAAGACTCACAACGGGTCGGAAAAGCCACATTGCTCCTCACATATCTGCTGAAGTCTGTGAATTTTCCTACATAGAGGTGTTTTTTATACAGAGTTGTCCGAGACTGAAAGTTGTTCTGGAAAGTCCAATTACAACTGAAACTGTGCCTTGAAGCATTATTCAAACAATTTCCCGAGAAGGTCACTTGTTTTAGGCCTTGGAATTTTTGACAGCTCCTCAGATACAGGAAGCTGCTGCACATGTTAATGGAGGGTGTTTTAATATTCAGAAAAACAGCCTTTCAGTTTTACTTATCTGCAGATGTCAATGGGCCCATTATGATTTCTCATTTTTTATGGCTGCCAGATACAAGATTCTTGAACTGTATGGCAGAGAACAGCAGAATTTAGCATGAAGCATGTGCTAGGAATACTCAGTAGGGCAGTCATTATTTGGCTTTATCCTGGGCAGAAACACAGAGAACATTCTTGTTTGATTATATTAAGCTATAAATGAGAACAGAGTTATTGGGCAAGCTGTGATAAGGTCACCTAACAAACAGGCAAAATATTGAAAAAACACAAATCAAGAATATTTATGGTTTACTGGCTGTATTTACTTCATAAAATTCAATGAAGCCTAAGAAGGAAAGAAAACAGGGATGGCCAGTCAATGTTTTCTATCTGATTTGGCCATTTCTTGCCGATGTGTACGTCACTTCCAGATCACTTATCTCTGTCTGTTACACTGCTTGAATGTCTCCAAAATAGCCAGACAGTGCATTATTAATGAAAGTCTTATTTTAAACACCCCTGAGCTAAAACCAGTAGACTGAGTGAGTGATTAGAATCTTATAAAAAAAATATATATAATATAATATAATCTGAGCTGCAGAAGAGCTGAATCGGCCACAACCTGGGGGCTGAGATACAAGATTTCATGCATTCTCGATGTCTCTGTTTGTGCACTGATCTGATAATATTTTCATTATTACAAATAATCAGAAATCTTTTGCTAATAAGGGCTAAAGTGATCATTTTTACTATTAAAATCCTAACATTTTTTGGGTCACACTGTAAGGGTGTCCGCCGTCCGCATGGGCTCCATCAGCGCGATTCCGCATGAAAGAATGTTCGTGGTGCAACGAAAGTTCACTGACGTGCGTCCGCACGCAAGTGACACAGTTCAGCGTGCGTCCTGATGCAAGTGCGTCCTTGTGTATTGGCGCCATCCTGTTAGTTTAAATAGTCGCCTAGAACTCACCATCTTTGCTTGGTTATCAAGTTTACTCTTGTG